>NC_092710.1:116438531-117935900 GCF_047496885.1 Scyliorhinus torazame | reverse complement strand
ACGGGAGACGGAGAGACCCGAACCCTCCAGCATGCGACGCCCGCAGGATGCCCCTCGGAGACCACGGGAGACGGAGAGACCCGAACCCTCCAGCATGCGACGCCCGCAGGATGCCCCTCGGAGACCACGGGAGACGGAGAGACCTGGAGCAACAGGGAGACGACACCCCTGTCACGTGCGGGAGCGACCACCCAGCGATGAGGGGGGCAGCCACAGGCCCCCGTCACATCCGAGCCAGGACACCACTACCCAGGACACCACTATCCAGGACACCCCTACCCGGGACACCACTACCCAGGACACCCCTACCCGGGACACCACTACCCGGGACAGCACTACCCGGGGCAGCACTACATGGGGCAGCACTACCCGGGACAGCACTACCCGGGACAGCACTACCCAGGACACCCCTACCCGGGAAGACGAAATACCGGACAGTGACTCAGAGTGGATGGGTGGAGACGAACCCCCACCCCAAAGTGCCATGGACTCAGAGTGGGACGAAGAGCACGACACAACGCCACTGCTGTCACCAACACCCTCCACCATCGCAGAAACACTCACCACGGTTGGGCACTTTAGTGATGAGGCGTCTGGTACACTCACTGGTGCGCACAACACAGCCGTCCCGGTACAGCAGGTGGAGGTAGGAGCAGCAGAGGGACCGAGCGGTCGGAGGGCAGCCCAGGCCAAGCGAACATCTGCCGCCCAGATGGATCCCGGGTTCCTGCAGTTACCACACCCACACATAGATCCGATGCAACCACCGACACGGAGACGAGCGAATAGGGTGACGGGTGGCTTGCGGCGGCTGCGGTCGCAGGTGGAGGAGTCCACCCGCGTCCAGGAGCTGGGAGTGGTCCCGGTCATGCGTGCCACCCAGGCTGACACCGCATGGGTGGCGTCCGCGGTGGAGGCAATGGGTGCGACGGTGTCAGACATGGGGAACGGTTTGCGAGGCCTGGGGCCTTCCGTGCAGGCGGCGTCTGTGGCCCAGGAAATGGCTGCCGTCTCACAGGAGGCCATGAGCCAGTGCCAGCGCCAGATGGCAGAGGCGCTCAACGCCATAGCCCAGTCTCAGCAGGCCATGGCCCAGTCTCAGTAGGCCATAGCCCAGTCTCTGCAGGCCATGGCCCAGTCTCAGCAGGCCATCGCTGAGGGCATCGGCGCCAGTGGCCATGTGCGAGCTGGCGTCGCACTGTCGCAGACAGGGTTCGACAACCCCCTGGGCTCCATGGCTGCAAACCTGCAGACCCCTGTCGATACCAGCACGGGCCTCCAGGACTGGCAGCGCCAGATGTCGGGGGCGCGTCGGATGGCCAGTCCGTTCGCATCCCCCACCCATGTAGAGGCCTGGGGGCCATCGGGCACCCCGAGGGAGGAGGAGGTGGTGTGGTCCGTCCTGGCTCCCTCTGTAGGGGAGGTCCCGGTACACCGCGACACCTCGGACTCCCCCCCCTTCCGTCCCAGGTGCATCGGGTGGGCAACGGGCAGGACAGGCTGGCAGCTCGCCATCCCAGTCGCCCGGGCCGCAGCCTGGCCCATCTAGGCCAGGACGCCCCAGGAAACGGCCGCCAAAGGGATCCAGTGTCAGAGGGCAGGAATCACAGGAGTCCACCTCCAGTTCTGCTGTACCGTCTGGGGAACCACGTAGACGTAGTCAAAGGGCCCGTAAGGCCAAACAATTAGACACTGAGTAAGTTGGCACGGGTGCAGGGCACAGATGAGTTTTAGGCGCTAGGGCACGTGCATGAACTCCTTTGGTTATTAAAGTCAATGTTACACCTACCGAAGCTGCCTTTGTGCTCTGTCCAAAGTGTGCGGGGGTGTCATGTACGTTGAGCGCAAGTGTGTGTGTGAGGGGTGGTCTTACCTCAGCCCCAGGTGAGTCTGCCCCCTTCCCCCTGGGCCGCCATCAACATCCCCCGGGCAGAGGACGGGACCGTGCGCTGCAGTGTCACAGCCGCATGCAGGGATGGTCCTGGTGGATGGTGGTACTGTGGCCATGGGTCAGACATAGTCCAACGATGTAGAGCCAGGAGCTCATCGGAGGCAGGTTGTCATCATTCTCCATGGCCTGCGATAGACACGCGTCCACCCGCAACTGGGTGAGCCCGGCCCGTTGTGCCGCCGGTGGATCGGCAATTGGGAGTGGGGGGGTGGTGTGCATGCGGGTGGGGTGTGTGGGGTTGGGGAGGGGGGTGAGGGTGCTGGGTGGGTGGATGGGTGGGGGGTGTGGGTGGTCGGCTGTTGTCATGGTGTGCGGTCTGTGGCCATACTACCCGATTCCCACGCCCATCTAGTCAGTGAAGCGGGCATCTATCAGTCTGTCCCGTGCCCGCTGGGCCAGCCGGTAACGGTGGACAGCCACCCGTCTGTGTCTACCCCGTCTGCCCTGACCATTGCCCCCACCCCCCTCATCTGGGGAGGACTGGGCCTCTTCCTGCTGCTCCTCCACTCCGCCCTCCTCTGCCTGCGGCACATCGCCCCTCTGCTGGGCTATGTTGTGCAGGACGCAGCACACCACAATGATGCGGCCGACCCTATCTGACCGATACTGGAGGGCGCCCCCAGAGAGGTCCAGGCACCTGAAACGCATCTTCAGCACGCCAAAGCACCTCTCGATCACTCCCCTTGTCGCTACATGGGCATCATTGTAGCGGTTCTCCGCCTCATTGCGTGGCCTCCGTATAGGCGTCATCAGCCACGATCGCAATGGGTAGCCCCTGTCGCCCAGCAACCAGCCCCTCAGCCGGGGATGGCGTCCCTCGTACATGCCGGGGATGGATGACCGCGACAACATGAATGAGTCGTGTACACTGCCTGGGTGACGGGTGCAGACGTGCAGGATCATCATGCGGTGGTCGCAGACCACCTGTACGTTCATCGAATAGGTCCCCTTCCTATTAGTGAACACGGCCCTGTTATCTGCAGGTGGCCGCACGGCGACGTGCATCCCATCGATCGCGCCCTTGACCATGGGGAACCCGGCAACGGCAGAGAAGCCCACGGCCCGGGCATCTTGGCTGGCCCGGTCCACGGGGAAGCGGATGTAGCGGTGCGCCATGGCATAAAGGGCATCTGTCACTGCCCGGATGCACCGATGCACCGATGTCTGCGATATGCCGGACAGGTCCCCACTCGGTGCCTGGAATGACCCCGTTGCATAAAAGTTCAGGGCCACCGTAACCTTGACGGACACGGGGAGAGGGTGTCCCCCGCCAGTGCCACGCGGTGACAGGTGTGCCAGCAGGTGGCAGATGTGTGCCACGGTTTCCTGGCTCATCCGGAGTCTCCTCCTGCATTCCCGGTCCGTGAGGTCCTGGTATGACTGCCGGGGCCGGTACACACGGGGCGCCCTCGGGTGCCTCTGTTGCCGTGGGGCCGCGACGTCCTCCTCCCCCTCCTCGTCCTGTCGGTCAGGTGTCCCTCCAGCCTGGGCGGCTGCCGCCTGCCCCTCTGCGGCAGCCTGCGCCGCCTCTCTGGCACGCTCCTCCTCCTCCTCCTCCTCCTCCTCCTCATCCAGGGCAACATAGACATGAGCGGCTGCCACCACGGCGGCCAACATCGCTGGATGGTCTGAAAACATGACGGCCTGGTGGGGGGGAGGGGAACGACGACATGTCATCATTGCCCATATCCCCTCCTCCCCCCAGCCAGGTGGCATGGACCGCATGGGTCCAACTGTTGGAGGCTGGCACCTGGCCAGGTGGACCAACTCATTTGCCCTCCCATCACCCACCCCGGCACGGACCCCCCCCCCAACCTCCACCCCGGCACGGACCCCCTCCCCAACCCCCAACCTCCACCCCGGCACGGACCCCCCCCCCAACCTCCACCCCAGCACGGACCCCCCCCCAACCTCCACCCCGGCACGGACCCCCTCCCCAACCCCCAACCTCCACCCCGGCACGGACCCCCTCCCCAACCCCCAACCTCCACCCCAGCACGGACCCCCCCCAACCTCCACCCCGGCACGGACCCCCTCCACAACCTCCACACCAGCACGGACCCCCCCCCCAAACTCCACCGCGGCACGGACCCCCTCCCCAACCTCCACCCCGGCACGGACCCCCTCCCCAACCCCCAACCTCCACCCCGGCACGGACCCCTTCCCCAACCCCCAACCTCCACCCCAGCACGGACCCCCCCCCAACCTCCACCCCGGCACGGACCCCCTCCACAACCCCCAACCTCCACCCCGGCACGGACCCCCTCCCCAACCTCCACCCCGGCACGGACCCCCTCCCCAACCTCCACCCCGGCACGGACCCCCTCCCCAACCTCCACCCCGGCACGGACCCCCTCCCCAACCTCCACCCCGGCACGGACCCCCTCCCCAACCTCCACCCCGGCACGGACCCCCTCCCCAACCCCCAACCTCCACCCCAGCACGGACCCCCCCCCAACCTCCACCCCAGCACGGACCCCCCCTCAACCTCCACCCCGGCACGGACCCCCTCCCCAACCCCCAACCTCCACCCCGGCACGGACCCCCTCCCCAACCCCCAACCTCCACCCCAGCACGGACCCCCCCCCCAACCTCCACCCCAGCACGGACCCCCCCTCAACCTCCACCCCGGCACGGACCCCCTCCCCAACCCCCAACCTCCACCCCGGCACGGACCCCCTCCCCAACCCCCAACCTCCACCCCAGCACGGACCCCCCCCCAACCTCCACCCCGGCACGGACCCCCTCCACAACCCCCAACCTCCACCCCGGGACGGACCCCCTCCCCAACCTCCACCCCGGCACGGACCCCCTCCCCAACCTCCACCCCGGCACGGACCCCCTCCCCAACCTCCACCCCGGCACGGACCCCCTCCCCAACCCCCAACCTCCACCCCAGCACGGACCCCCCCCCCCAACCTCCACCCCGGCACGGACCCCCTCCACAACCCCCAACCTCCACCCCGGCACGGACCCCCTCCCGGCACTCCCCCGGAGCCCAGCCTACTCTAACCACCCCCCCCCCCCCCGCCGCACACACACACAAGCCGAGACACACCTCTCCTCAGGCAATCAGTCTGCGGCCACGCCATTTCCTGCCCAGAGCCAACCCCCCAGGCCGTCACTCACCTCCTCGCTGGTCGGCGTGAGCCTGGAGCACCGGGTCACGCCGATGAAAAGGAGGTTTGATTCACGTCGACGTGAACGGTCATCACGTCGACGGGACTTCGGCCCATCCGGAAGGGAGAATATCGGCAGGCCGAAAATCGGCTGCCTTGCGCAGACCCGTGACATTCTCCGCGGCAGCGGCGCCATTAACGCCCCGCCGACTTTTCTCCCTTCGGAGACTTCGGCGGGGGCGGGGGCGGGATTCACGGCGGCCAACGGCCATTCTCCGACCCGGCGGGGGGTCGGAGAATGACGCCCCAGTTGTCTTAAGTCGGGGTGTTAATGTTAATTTATTAGTTAGGTACAGGGGGGAGGGGTTTGGGGGGTTGCTTTTTTAGATTGTGTTTTGTACTTAACCCTGTTGGGTTCTTTTTTCTTTCTCATTTTGTTATTGATATTTTATGAAAACCTTTAATAAAAATTATTATTTTTTTTAAATAAAGGAGCTGGAGTAAATGGGGAGAAATGTACAAACTGTTGGACCTGTTAAGGTTGTGTTACTATATTGAGTATGTTTGGAATAAAATACCTTTCTTAAACAAAAAGAACAGTGGCAAATTGAATACAGCCCTGAAAAGCGCAAGGTGATGCATCTTGGGAGGACGAACAAGGTAAGGGGGTATATAATGAACGGTAGGTCAATAGGAAGTACAGAGGGCCAGAGTGACCTTAGGGTGCATGACCAAAAAACACTGAAGACAGCAGGACAGATAGATAAAGTGGTTAAGAAGGTGTATGTGATATCTGCCTTTATTAGCTGAGACATAGAATATAAAAGCAGGGAGGTTATGATGGAGCTGTATAAAACGCTGGTTAGGCCACAGCTCGAGTACTGTGTTCAGTTCTGGTCTCCACACTTGGAAGGATGTGATTGTACTAGAAAGGGTACAGAGGAGATTCACCAGGATGTTGCCTGGGATGGAGCGTTTCAGCTATGAAGAGAGGCTGAATAGGCGGGGATTGTTTTCCTTAGAGCAGAGAAGGCTGGCAGGTGGGGGTGGGGTGCGGAATAGAATCTCATTGAGGTGCACAAAATTGAGGGGTTTACATAGGGTAGATAAAAGAAACATTTCCCCTTAGCAGGTGTCAATAACCAGGGGCATAGATTTTCGGTAAGGAGCAGGAGATTTAGACGGGATTTGCAGAAAACTCTTTGCACCCAGAGGGTGGTGGGAATCTGAACTCTGAGGGTGGTAGAGGCAGGGGTCCTCACAATATTTAAGAATATTTAGGGGACTTCCGTAAGCGCCCATGGAGTGAGCGGTCGCACATTTGATGGCTCCCGCTCAAGGTGGATATTTTTGATCTTTTCCCCGCCCGAAGGGCAAAGTATTTGAGTGCAAGAGGTGCAGGAGTGCCTGTGGAAGGTTTTGCTCCTCTGGTGTGGCTGGTGGATGGATCCACGAACTAGGGGGCGATTCTCCAATATTGGGCCCAAGAGTTCGCCCCGTCGTGAACGCTGTCGCGTTTCACGATGGCGCGAACCAGGCCCGGTTACGTACGATTCAGGCCCATAGGGGGCCAGCACGGCGCTGGAGCGGTTCACGGCGCTCCAGCCTCTTTTCACGGCGCCTAATGGGTGCCGCGCCAACCCGCGCATGCGCAGTTGGGCAGCGCTATCCTGTGCATGCACAGTTGGGCAGCGCTATCCTGTGCATGCGCAGTTGGGCAGCGCTATCCTGTGCATGCGCAGTTGGGCAGCGCTATCCTGTGCATGCGCAGTTGGGCAGCGCTATCCTGTGCATGCGCAGTTGGGCAGCGCTATCCTGTGCATGCGCAGTTGGGCAGCGCTATCCTGTGCATGCGCAGTTGGGCAGCGCTATCCTGTGCATGCGCAGTTGGGCAGCGCTATCCTGTGCATGCGCAGTTGGGCAGCGCTATCCTGTGCATGCGCAGTTGGGCAGCGCTATCCTGTGCATGCGCAGTTGGGCAGCGCTATCCTGTGCATGCGCAGTTGGGCAGCGCTATCCTGTGCATGCACAGTTGGGCAGCGCTATCCTGTGCATGCGAGGGGGACTTCTTTAGCGCACCGGGCCCGACTCAAGATGGAGTCAGTGTTCAGGGGCTGGCCGCGCCAGAAAGTAGGCCCGGGGTAGAGAGGCCAGCCCGCCGATCGGTGGGCCCCGATCGCGGGCCAGACCCCATCGGAGGCCCCCCACGGTGAAGGAGCCCCCCTCCCACCCCCACCCACAGGCCGCCCGCCCGACCGTTCCCGCAGAGTTTCCGCCGGCAGTGACCAAGGATGAACGGCGCCGGCGGGACTCTGTCGTATCGGCACGGCCGCTCGGCCCATTCAGGCTGGAGAATCGGCGGCCCCGCCGATTCCAGCGGCCCGCGGCCAGCGCCGCACCAAACGTGCCGGCGCAAATGCCGCCGATTCTCCGCACCTCGGTGAATCGCGCGCCGGCGTCGGGGCATCGTGGCGCGGTTGCGCCGATTCTCCAGCCCGCCGTGGGGCTCGGAGAATCGCTCCCTAGGAGTGGGGCAAGAAGAAAAGAACCAGACAAGGTTGAGGAAAGGATGGATGGGGCAGGTGTTCTACTTGGGACTGGATATGAAGACGAGGGGGTGGCGGTGTTGGTGAATAAGCCGGTGGCATTCGAGATGTGGAATATTGTGGCCGACCCGGGATGGGGGGGGGTTCGTGATGGTGAATGGGAAACTGGAGGGGTTGCCGGTGGTCCTGGTAAACATTTATGCCACAAATTGGGATGATGTAGATTTCACGATGCGGGTGTTAGGGAAGATTCCAGACTTGGACTCACACCGGTTGATCATTGGGGGGAGGGGTGGGGGGAATTTTAATACGGTTATAGAACCGAGCTTGGACCGGCCAAGCCAGAGATCGGTGAAGGTGTCGGTGACGTGGAGAGGAAAACTAGAACCAGAGGACACCATCTCAGACTAAAGGGACAATCCTTTAAAACAGAGATGAGGAGGAGTTTCTTCAACCAGAGGGTGATGAGTCTGTGGAACTCTTTGCCGCAGAAGACTGAGTGTCTTTAAGACAGAGATAGGCTTTTGATTAATAAGGGGATCAGGGGTTAAGGGGAGAAGGCAGGAGATTGGGGATGAGAAAATATCAGCCATGATTGAATGGCGGAGCAGACTCGATGGGCTGAGTGGCCTAACTCAGCTCCTATGTCTTATGTTCTTATAGTGGCGAAGGAGCTGAAGGGGTTTATGGAGCACATTGGGGGGGTGATCTGTGGAGGTTTGGGAGACTGGGGGCGAAGGAATTTTCATACTTCTCCCATGTGCACCGAGTGTACTCCCGGATTGACTTTTTCGTGTCAGATAAGGCATTGCTGGTGGGGGTGGTTGACTCGGAGTATTCGGTGATCATGGTCTCTGACCACATGCTGCATTGGGTGGATTTGCAAGTGGACTGGGGGATGCCCAGCACCCACAGTGTAGGCTGGACACGGGACTGTTGACGAATGAAGAGGTGTGTGTGAGCGGGTGAGGATCGCAATTCGGGGGGTACGAAGAATTAAACAACACGGGGGAGGTCATGACCGCCACCCTGTGGGAAGTGCTCAAGGCGGTGGTTCATCTCCATACAGGTGCATAGGGAGAAAGCGGAGTGGGCGGAGATGGCAGAAGAGATCTTGAGGGTGGACAGGAAGTATTTGGAGGCTCTGGAGGCAGTTATGGTGGGCCAGAGGGATAATGTACAAGTATGGGGAGAAGGCGAGCGGGATGCTGGCCCACCAGTTGATGAAGCAAGAGGCGGCGAGGGAGATTGGCAGAGTAAAGCACGATAAGGGCAGGGTGGTATTGGACCCATAGAGGTATTGGACCCATAGAGGCATTTTACAGGAGGTTATACGAGTCAGAGCCCCGGGCAGGGGTGGAAGGGCTGTGCCGGTTTTTGGACGGGCCGGCGTTTTCCAATGTACAGGAAGACCTGGTTCAGGGATTCGGGGTCCCAATTGGGTTGAGAGGTGTGATGGACACTATGGAGGTGATGCAGGCAGGGAAGGGGCCGGATGGTTTCCCAGCGGAGTTTATAAAACATTTGGGGGTAATGTAGGGCTACTGCTGGTGAGGATGTATAATGGGGCAAGGGAGAGGGGAGAATCCCCCCCCCCACCCCCAACTGTTGCAGGCTTCCATCTCCCTGACATTGAAAATCGAGGACTGCGTCCCGGGGGTGATAGGCAAGGACGAAATGGGTTTTGTGAAAGGGAGGCAGTTGACAACGAATGTGAGGAGGCTGCTCCGTGTAATTATGTTGCTTTTGGAGGGGCAGGAGGTGGAAGTAGTGGTGGCGATGGGAGCGGAGAAGGCGTTTGATCGGCTGTAGTGAGAGTATCTGTGGAAGATGCTGGGGCAGGGGTTTGTGGACTGGGTCCAGCTGCTGTACAAGACACCGGTCGTAAGTGTGCAGACGAACCGAGTGAGTTTGGGATAGTTTGAGCTGCCTTGGGGACGAGGCAGGGGTGCCCGCTCTCCTCGGGGACGAGGCAGGGGTGCCCGCTCTCCTCGGGGACGAGGCAGGGGTGCCCGCTCTCCTCGGGGACGAGGCAGGGGTGCCCGCTCTCCTCGGGGACGAGGGAGGGGTGCCCGCTCTCCTCGGGGACGAGGCAGGGGTGCCCGCTCTCCTCGGGGACGAGGCAGGGGTGCCCGCTCTCCTCAGGGATGAGGCAGGGGTGCCCGCTCTCCTCAGGGACGAGGCAGGGTGCCCGCTCTCCTTGGGGATGAGGCAGGGGTGCCCGCTCTCCTCAGGGACGAGGCAGGGTGCCCGCTCTCCTCGGGGACGAGGCAGGGGTGCCCGCTCTCCTCGGGGATGAGGCAAGGGTGCCCGCTCTCCTCGGGGACGAGGCAGGGGTGCCCGCTCTCCTCAGGGATGAGGCAGGGGTGCCCGCTCTCCTCGGGGACGAGGCAGGGGTGCCCGCTCTCCTCGGGGACGAGGCAGGGGTGCCCGCTCTCCTCGGGGACGAGGCAGGGGTGCCCGCTCTCCTCGGGGATGAGGCAGGGGTGCCCGCTCTCCTCGGGGACGAGGCAGGGGTGCCCGCTCTCCTCAGGGACGAGGCAGGGTGCCCGCTCTCCTCGGGGACGAGGTAGGGGTGCCCGCTCTCCTCGGGGATGAGGGAGGGGTGCCCGCTCTCCTCGGGGACGAGGCAGGGGTGCCACCTTGTAGCACACAATGACTTACGAGAGAGACGAGTAGTGATGAAGTCGATGAGGCTTTATTAAGCGAGACTTGTCCCCAGCAGTTCAGCAACAGAATGAATCGGCAGGGAGAAGCTCGGGTTCTTATACTCCGCCTTCAGGGCGGAGCCAGGAGTCAACAGCCAACCAGGACCCGGGATCTGTTAGCCAATAGCATCACGGCTTCACAGTCCCACATGACCCCTAATACATACCACCACATTCACCCCTTGTTAAAAAGGAACCCGGCGGGGTGGCGGTTCGCATGGTGGTAGGGGTTTACAAGGCTAGTCCTGGGAGGAAAATTTTGGGCATGTTATTACAGTTTTATGCCTACACTGGGCTATGTACAAGGTTTGTGAAACTATTTACAATATTAGTAAGAGAAAATTTTTTTTGTTACAGTCCAACAACATTCTTGGTGTCACGCCGATGCCACGAGTCGAGCGGGCGGTCTGGTCTTCCTCGTCGACCACCTCAGCCCCGGTGGTGGTGCAGGTGCTTGTTCAGGCGTTGTCGTCTCCGGGAGCGTTTCGGTGTTTGTTCCTGTTTTACTCCTGGGCGGGCACGGGAGGAGGACCGATCCTCCCGGGAAGGGGGCGGTCGCGGGGTGCACCGGTGGCAGGGAGGGGATGATCGGTGTCGGGGGGATGTGTGTGTTGCCGGCGGGTGCCAGGTCTCACAGGGAGACCGTGTCCTGTCGGTCGTCGGGGTACGCCACGTAGGCGTACTGTGGGTTCGCGTGGAGGAGGTGAACCCTCTCGACCAACGGGTCCGACTTGTGCGCCCGCACATGTTTCCGGAGCAAGATGGGTCCTGGGGCCGCCAGCCAGGTTGGCAGCGACGTTCCGGAGGAGGACTTCCTGGGGAAGACAAGGAGGCGCTCATGGGGCGTTTGGTTAGTGGTGGTACACAGCAGCGACCGGATGGAGTGGAGAGCGTCCGGGAGGACCTCCTGCCACCAGGACGAGGCAGGGGTGCCCGCTCTCCTCGGGGACGAGGCACGGGTGCCCGCTCTCCTCAGGGACGAGGCAGGGGTGCCCGCTCTCCTCGGGGACGAGGCAGGGGTGCCCGCTCTCATTGGTGCTTTTTGCTTGGCCAATAGAGCCGCTGGTAATGGCGCTTAGAGTGTCAAGGATTGGGGAGGGTTATGGGAGGCGGGGGGGGGGGGGGCACCGGGGGGGGGGGAAGGGGGCAAGGTGGGCGCTGAGCACACCTGTATGTGGCCGACCTGCTGCTGTATATTTCAAACCCATTGGCCAATATTAGGGACATTATGGGGATTTTGGAGGAATTTGGCCGGTTCTCCGGGTACAAGTTTAATATGGGAAAGACTGAGGTGTTCCTGATTGAGACTAGAGGGCAGGAGAGGAGGTTAGGGAAGCTGCTGTTTAAGGTGGTGAGGGTGAGTTTTAGATACTTGGGCATCCAGGTGACTCAGGGTTGGGCGCAGTTGCAAAAACTGAACCTGACTCGGCTGGTGGAGCAGATGAAGGGGGATTTGAAGCAGAGGGATGTGTTGCCACTGTTGCTGGTGGGGTGGGTGCAGACAGTGACATTGACGGTGCTGCCAAGGTTTCTGTTTGCGTTTCAGAACCTCCCAAACTTCATCCTGAAGTCAAAAAGGTTAATGAGCTGATCTCTGGGATGGTATGGGAGGGGAAGACCTCGCCGGTTAGGAGCGGGGCCGAGGAGAAGAGGGGAGGGAGGTGCCTGTGCTCGCGTTGCTGAACATGATGAACTAATACTGGGTTGGTGAACATCACCATGGTTAGGAAATGGGTAGTGGGGGAGGGGTCGGCATGGTGTCAGATGGAGGCAGCATCGTGTCGGGGTTTTGTTGACGGGGCCTCCGTCGTTCTCACCAACCAGGTACTCCCTGAGCCCAGTGGTGGTGTCAACATTAAGGTTAGGGGGCACTGGAGGCAGCACTCAGGACTGGAGGGTGCTTCGGTGTGGGCATAGCTCTACGCCAACCATAAATGTGCGCCAGGGGGATTGAACATGAGGTTTTGTGGGTGGCGGCGAGCGGGGATAGAGCGATTTGGCGACCTGTTTCTCGGGGCAAGTTTGAGGTGGGAGGACCTGGAGGACGAGTACAAGCTGCCCAGGAGGACAGTTTTCAGGTACCTTCAGGTCTGGGATTTTACATTGAGAGAGATAGAACATAGAAAAATACAGCACAGAACAGGCCCTTCGGCCACGATGTTGTGCTGAACCTTTGTCCTAGATTAATCATAGGTTATCATAGAATTTATCACAGTGCCATTTTGTCCACCCCCGCCGCCATCTTGTGACCCCCCAGCCATGTGCGATGCATGGGGGCAGCCATTATGTTCACCCCCGACGCCATCTTGGACGGCAACAACGGACCCCAGTGTCGACGGCTCCACGGGGTTCGAAGAAGACGCTCAACTACTACAACCACGTCTCGCTTCAATAACGCTGGACCAAGCTCGGCCCCGGACACTCCAGACGACGACGACAACGGTGCTGATAAACGGGCACGAGACACCATGCCTAGTCGACTCCGGGAGCACGGAGAGCTTTATCCACCCCAACACGGTAAGACGCTGTTCTTTGACCACCCATCCCAGCGCACAAAAGATTTCCCTAGCTGCAGGATCCCACTCCGTACAGATCAAAGGCTTCTGCATAGTTACCCTAACGGTGCAGGGGAGGGAGTTCAAAAACTACAGGCTCTACGTCCTTCCCCAAATCTGCGCCCCCACATTACTGGGATTAGACTTCCAGTGCAATCTACAGAGCCTTACCTTCAAATTCGGCGGCCCAATACCCCCACTCACTATCTGCGGCCTCGCAACCCTCAAGGTGCAACCCCCGTCCTTGTTTGCAAACCTCACCCCGGATTGCAAAACCGTCGCCACTAGGAGCAGACGGTACAGCGCCCAGGACCGGACCTTCATTCGGTCCGAAGTCCAGCGGCTACTAAAGGAAGGCATAATCCAGGCCAGCAATAGTCCCTGGAGAGCACAGGTGGTAGTAGTAAAGGCAGGGGAGAAGCAAAGGATGGTCATAGACTATAGCCAGACCATCAACAGGTACACACAACTAGACGCGTACCCTCTCCCCCGCATATCCGACATGGTCAATCGGATTGCCCAATATAAAGTCTTCTCCACCGTGGACCTCAAGTCCGCCTACCATCAGCTCCCCATCCGCCCAAGTGACCGCAAGTACACAGCCTTCGAGGCAGACGGGCGATTATACCATTTCCTACGGGTCCCATTTGGCGTCACAAACGGGGTCTCGGTCTTCCAACGAGAGATGGACCGAATGGTTGATCAACACGGGTTGCGGGCCATGTTCCCGTATCTCAACAATGTAACCATCTGCGGCCACGATCAGCAGGACCATGACGCCAACCTCCAAAAATTCCTCCAGACCGCCAAAGCCTTGAACCTCACGTACAACGAGGACAAGTGCGTTTTTAGCACCAACCGGCTAGCCATCCTGGGCTACGTAGTGCGCAATGGGATAATAGGCCCCGACCCCGAATGTATGCGCGCCCTCATGGAATTTCCCCTCCCGCACTGCTCAAAAGCCCTGAAACGCTGCCTGGGGTTTTTTTCATACTACGCCCAGTGGGTCCCCCAGTACGCAGACAAGGCCAGCCCCCTAATACAGACCACGACCTTCCCTCTGTCAACAGAGGCTTGCCAGGCCTTAAGCCGCATCAAAGCGGATATCGCAAAGGCCTCGATGCGCGCCATCGACGAGTCCCTCCCCTTCCAGGTCGAGAGCGACGCCTCCGACGTAGCTCTAGCGGCCACCCTTAACCAAGCGGGCAGACCCGTGGCCTTTTTCTCCCGAACCCTCCACGCTTCAGAAATCCGCCACTCCTCAGTGGAAAAGGAAGCCCAAGCCATAGTGGAAGCTGTGCGACATTGGAGGCATTACCTGGCCGGCAGGAGATTCACTCTCCTCACGGACCAACGGTCGGTAGCCTTCATGTTCGATAATGCACAGCGGGGCAAAATCAAAAACGACAAGATCTTAAGGTGGAGGATCGAGCTCTCCACCTTCAACTACGAGATCTTGTATCGTCCCGGAAAGCTGAACGAGCCGTCCGATGCCCTATCCCGCGGCACATGTGCCAACGCACAAATTAACCGCCTCCAAACCCTCCACGAGGACCTCTGCCACCCGGGGGTCACTCGGTTTTACCACTTTATCAAGTCCCGCAACCTCCCATACTCCTTAGAGGAGGTCCGTACAGTCACAAGGAACTGCCACATCTGCGCAGAGTGCAAACCGCATTTTCAGGCCGGATGGTGCGCACCTGATTAAGGCTTCCCGCCCCTTTGAACGCCTTAGTCTGGATTTCAAAGGACCCCTCCCCTCCACCGACCGCAACATATACTTCCTTAATGTGGTGGACGGGTACTCCCGCTTCCCATTCGCCATCCCCTGTTCTGACATGACCGCGGCCACAGTCATTAAAGCCCTGAACACCATATTCACACTGTTCGGTTGCCCCGCATACGTCCACAGCGACAGGGGGTCCTCCTTCATGAGTGACGAGCTGCGCCAGTTCCTGCTCAGCAACGGGATAGCCTCGAGCAGGACGACCAGCTACAACCCCCGGGGGAACGGGCAAGTAGAGAGGGAGAACGGCACGGTCTGGAAGACCGTCCTACTGGCCCTACGGTCCAGGGACCTCCCAGTTTCACGGTGGCAGGAGGTCCTTCCGGACGCCCTCCACTCCATCCGGTCACTACTGTGTACTAGCACTAACCAAACGCCTCATGAGCGCCTCCTTGTCTTCCCCAGGAAGTCCTCCTCTGGAACGTCGCTGCTGACCTGGCTGGCGGCCCCAGGACCCATCTTGCTCCGAAAGCACGTGCGGGCGCACAAGTCGGACCCGTTGGTCGAAAGGGTTCACCTCCTTCACGCGAACCCGCAGTACGCTTACGTGAAGTACCCCGACGGCCAACAGGACACGGTCTCTCTGCGAGATCTGGCGCCCGCCGGCAACACACACACCCCCCCGACACCAATCACCCAACCCCCCCCCCCCTTCCTGCCACCGCCGCACCCCGCGACCGCCCCCTTCCCAGGAGGATCAGTCCTCCTCCCAGGCCCGACCAGGAATGAATCCCAAGCTGAAACCGTAAGGCTCCCGGAGAAGACAACACTGGAACAAGCACCACCACCACCACCGGGGCCGAGGCGATCGACACGGACGACCAGACCGCCCGACCGACTCGTGGCGTCAATCTAACAGTACAATGTGGACTTTTAACGAGAACATTTTGTCTTTTCCTGACGATTACTGTAAATAGTTTGAAACAAAAAAAAAACGTGTACATACTGTTATAACATGTGAAAGTTTTCCTCCCAGGACCAGCCTTGTAAACCCTTACCACCATGCGAAGCATCACCCCGACGGGTTCATTTTTAACAAGGGGTGAATGTGGTAGTATGTATTAGGGGTCATGTGGGACTGTGAAGCCATGATGTCATTGGCTGACAGATCCCGGGTCCTGGTTGGACGTTGACCTCTAGCTCCGCCCTGAAGGCGGAGCATAAGTACCTGGAGTCCTCCCCCGCAGGCAGTCTACTACTGAACTGCGGGGGAAACAGTCACGCTTAATAAAGCCTCATCGACTTCACTCTATTCGTCTCTCGGAGTCTTTGTGCGCTACACTCAGCCTTACATAAGTCTCCTTTTTCCTCTTAACAAGACATTCAACCTCTCTTGTCAACCATGGCTCCCTCACTCGACCACCTCTTCCCTGCCTGACAGGGACATACATATCAAGGACACATAGTACCTGTTTCTTGAACAAGTTCCACATTTCACTTGTGTCCTTCCCTGACAGCCTATGTTCCCAACTTATGCACTTCAATTCTTGTCTGACAACATCGTATTTACCCTTCCCCCAATTGTAAACCTTGCCCTGTTGCACGCACCTATCCCTCTCCATTACTAAAGTGAAAGTCACAGAATTGTGGTCACTATCTTCAAAATGCTCCCCCACTAACAAATCTATCACTTGCCCTGGTTCATTACCAAGTACTAAATCCAATATTGCCCCTTCTCTGGTCGGACAATCTACATACTGTGTTAGAAAAGCTTCCTGGACACACTGCACAAACACCACCCCATCCAAACTATATGATCTAAAGAGTTTCCACTCAATGTTTGGAAGTTAAAGTCACCCATGACTACTACCCTGTGACTTCTGCACCTTTCCAAAATTTGTTTCCCAATCTGTTCCTCCACATCTCTGCTACTATTGGGGGGCCTATAGAAAACTCCTAACAAGGTGACTGCTCCTTTCCTATTTCTGACTTCAACCCATACTACCTTAGTAGGCTGATACTCCTCGAACTGCCTTTCTGCAGCTGTTATACTATCTCTAATTAACAATGCCACCCCCCCCCACCTCTTTTACCACCCTCCCTAATCTTATTGAAACATCTATAACCAGGGACCTCCAACAACCATTTCTGCCCCTCTTCTATCCAAGTTTCCGTGATGGCTACCACATCGTAGTCCCAAGTACCGATCCATGCCTTAGGTTCACCCACTTTGTTCCTGATGCTTCTTGCGTTGAAGTATACACACTTCAACCCATCTCCTTTCCTGGGCTGCCGCCCGCCTGGAGTTACAGGATAAGGTACTGTTGAGGGATGAGAAAAGGGAGGGAAAAGTGGCCGAGATCTAGATGGAGCTGATGGACTGTGGGGGGGGGGGGATCCCAGTTGGGGACATACAGCGTAAGTGGGATGAGGAGCTGGGAGGGGATGAGGAGGCCGCCACGTGGGCTGAGGCCCTGCGGAGGGTGAATGCATCCTCGTCATGTGTGAGGTTAAGCCCCATTCAGTTTAAAGTAGTCCATAGGGCACATATGATGGTAGCACAGATGCGTAGGTTTTTTGAGGGAATAGAGGATAGGTGGTGGTGCGCGGGGAGGTCCGCAAATCACGTCAATGTGTCCTGGGCATGTCCGAAGCTGAATGGGTTTTGGCAGGGGTTCACAGGCGTAATGTCTGAGGTGCTGGGGGTGAAGGTGGTCCCGACTCCGGAGGTGGCGATATTTGGGGTGTCAGAGGGGGCGAGTGAGGCTGATGTTTTGGCCTTTGTCTCCCTGATAGCCCAGAGACGGATCTTGCTCGGATGGAGGGACTTGGAGTTGCTGGAAGCGGGTGTGTGGGTGAGCGATCTGGAGGACTTCCTGAGGCTGAAGAGTCTTCAGGGGGTCGGTTGAAAGCTTCATTCGGAGGTGGAAGCCGTTTATTGATTTCTTGAAGGAGGTTTGAGGGTCAGCAAAGGGGGGTGGAATGTGGGGGGGTAAGGGGATTGAAATGGAGAGGGCAGGATGGGAGAAGGGGGGCAGTATTGGGAGCACGGGGGGAGTGGGCGTTGGTTGTTTATAATGTTGTTTGGTGTTCTTCTGCTTTTGATTGTTTACATGAAAATGCCTTGAATAAAATATTTTTAAAAGCAGTGTTTTGATGAACACTTGAAACACCATAACGTACACAGCTACAGACCAAGTCGTGGAAACGGGATTGAAATAGATAGGTGTTTAGGGTGGCACAGTGGTTAGCACTGCTGCCTCACAGCACCAAGGACCCAGGTTCAATCCCGGCCCCAGGTCACTGTCCGTGTGGAGTTTGCACATTCTCCCCATGTCTGCGCTGGTTTCACCCCCACAACCCAAAGATGTGCTGGTTAGGTGGATTGGTCACGCAAAATTGCCCCTTAATTGGAAAAAAATAATTGGATACTCTAAATTTATTTTTAAAAAAGGAATAGACAGCTGTTTGATGGCGTGCGCAGACATGATGGGCTGAAGGGCCTATTTCCGTGCTGTAAGGGCAGCACAGTGGTTAGCACTGTTGCTTCACAGCACCAGGTACCCGGGTTCGATTCCCAGCTTGGGTCACTGTCTGTGCGGAGTTTACACGTTCCTCCCTGTGTCTGCGTGGGTTTCCTCCGGCTGCTCCGGATTCCTCCCACAAGTCCCGAGAGACGTGCTGTTAGGTGAATTGGACATTCTGAATTCTCCCTCAGTGAACCCTAACAGGCGCCGGAATGTGGTGACTAGTGGATTTTCTCAGTAACTTCATTGCAGTGTTAATGTAAGCCTTCTTGTGACACTAATAAAGATTATTATTATTAAAGCTCTCTGACTCTATTAGTGCTGCAGTTTTCATTAATTTTCTGACTGCACTAAAACCACAGCTGTGATTTTCGAAATAGAATCAGAATTTAAAAATGTTTAAAAGTTATGGGAATACCAACATTTTCCCATAACTTGATTCCCATCTCTTTAACAAATGTGAACCAGATCTGTTTTGATACAAAGAGAAATATTTATCTCTTTCCCATCTACTGTGTATTGCTGGGTTTTCTGTTTTATTTGAAGATATTATAGGCCATTTTCCAACACACACCAATAGCAACACTGAGGCAGAAAGGTCATGGTCAATCAGTTGTGAATGTTGTTTGACCAAGTTTGCAATGCAGCCTCATCAAATATTCTCTTCATGTTGGGAGAGTAGAGCCCAATGTTCCACAACATTGAGCAGGAATAATGAGAGGATATCATTTGAGCCTCTAATGTTCTGCACTTGCCTATTACTGCAACAATACTCTGATGAGCTGTCTGAAAGGAAAACACGGCACAAAAAAATAAAGGTAACAAAATATTACTTCTGTCACATTTGGACCTTGGCCTTTTGCCTGCAAGATGGTTGCAGTTTGCGTATGTTTAATTAATTTATTGCCAAATGTCCCCTCCATATGGGGCAGCCCGGTGGCGCAGTGGTTAGTGTGGTAGACACCATTAGTGGTATATTGTATGTATTATGGCACTGCCTGTATATTACAGGTACGATGGTAAATCCCTGCCTGCTGGCTCCGCCCAGCAGGTGGCGTATAAAAGTGTATGCTCTCCTGCGCTGCTCCCATTGTGGTTCCAGCTGCAGGAGGCACAACATGTTGTGCAATAAAGCCTCGATATGTTTCACCATTCTCGTCTCGTGGTAATTGACGGTACATCAGTTAGCACTGTTGCCTCATGGCGCCGAGGACCTGGGTTCGATCCCGGCTCCGGGACACTGTACGTGTGGAGTTTGCACATTCTCGCCATGTCTACGTGGGTCTCACCCCCACAACCCAAAGTGCAGGATAGGTGGATTGGCCACGCTAAATTGCCCCTTAATTGGAAAAAAATAAGTGGGTACTCTAAATTTATAAAAAGGAAAAAAAACTGTCCCCTCCATATACGATGCACACTGGCATAGGTTTTCAGAGTTTCCCAACCTTGTCGGTCACTTTTTCTAACATCGGAACAGATATTTTTCCCCCCTTAAGTTTGCTTCTCTAATTCCTTTCCTGGCTTTACTTTCATGCACCACAACAAAGAAAAATGAAACTGATACAAACTCCCGTCTGAAGAACCAATAATTCTGGTTCACAACATTATTGTAACTGAATTCATGAACCTGAGACTTTAGTCCCAGTTAGGAGGCAGATAATGCTTTACAAGCAAATTCCCCACAGGCCATCTGAGGTCAGCAGAGTGCAAGTGTTTGTCCTTTTCCTGTGCTAAACATGAATTCGGGATTCCAGTAAGGATTATTATTACTCTAAGGGTTGATTAAGATTTGAACAGCTCGCAGAATTGTTACAGTACATCATGTCTGCACCAGCTCTTCATATGAGCAATTCATCTGGTGCTATTCTCCCTCCTCCTTCCTGTAACCCTACACATTCTTCCCTTTTGAATGCCTTCACTAAACCTGCTTCCACCACACCCACAAGTAGTGGATTCCAGATCTCCATAAACGATGTACACAAGCTGATTCACTGGCATAGGTTTTCAGAGTTTCACAACCTTGTTGGTCACTTTTTCCAGCATCGGAACATGTATTTTACCCTCCCAGCTGTGTGAAAAAGTTTTTCCATACCATAGCACTGATGAAGAAGCATCATCACATGATTTTGCACTCAAAACCAGCAGCTCAGATACTTGTGTGGCACAAAACATTCAGGGCTGGCATAAAAGTCCGAATTTGCATGTGGTACGTCACTGGGCATGAACGGGCTACAGCCAGACCAGTAGGAAAGAACTGTTTGTTTGCCAGTTCCTTGGAGGGCAACATAGCAGATACGTACTGCTGCAGAGGATTCAGATAAGAACCTCAAATGGGCAACCTGCAGGAGAAGGTTGATGATCAAAATGCTTGGTGCATTGGTAAGTTTCCAGATAACATTCTGTGGCACTCAAGGAGCATGGAGATTAGCCTCAGTTTTGTTGGTGATCAGAGACAAGCAAGGCAGTGAAAATAATACTGTATAAACAGTACTGTGAAAGGACATTAATAACTTTCCAACAATAACAATTTTTCTCTAAAATGAGACACTCTTCCTCTTTCAGGGAAACTGTATGTGTAAACAGACTCAATACTTCTCTTGGAGTAACTTCTTGCACCAGACAAGCACTTAAAAGCAGTTTTCAAAACTGGTGTAGTAAAATTAAACTACAGGAGTGACAAAATTAAGGGAGAAGGTGGTTGGAAATGGCACCTGGTGGAGAGGCAATCAAAATAACTGCCAGGAAATAATCAGCAAGGTGAGTTTTCATGTGCGTGCGTGTGATTGAATGGATTAAAGGATTCCACTGCAAGTACTTAACATTGCTAAGAGAGGATTGTCGAGGTTTAATTTAAATGCAAAGAAAACAAAAGGTATACATATGAATTAGAAACCGTGTTCTGAAAGTTAATAGCATAAACACTTCACCTGGGGAGGGGGCTGGGCTCAGAGGGGCTAGCCCGCACGTGGAGGCTTTCTATTAATACCAGCAACAAGTGAAATAGTTTGGAAAGTTCACAACTCGGCATAGTAAGGCACTTTCCGGAGTATTGTGAATAAAAAAGGAGAGAGGACCATTGGGTGAGTGACCGGAGAACGGAAGGTAAGAGAGAGCAAACACTTCGGGATTATCCGTCCGATCGGGTTTTTTTCAAACTTTTTTTTTTTGTTTGTTTTTCGTCCGATTTGTTTTCTGTCTTACATAATACAAAAAGGGGGGAAAGTGATTGGAGGTTGGACTCTGGGGTACCAGGATTGTGGCGAGGGAGCACAGGTGCCGACACGTTCAAGTTCAGCCGGGGCCCCAAGAAAGGCCAGAGTGGAGCTCAGATCCAGGCTGACCAGAAAGAGCAAGTTCATCAACCTCCCCCTGAGAGAAAGAGAGGAAAAGTAAAGTAAAATAAAGATTTTTTAAAAAAGGGGGACAGTGAGAGTAGAGCGAGGAACATAACGGTTCTTTGATGTGCGTAAAAGAAAAGCTGACCTCCGAGTACAGGCGACGGCGATCTGCTGAGCAGGCACAGAGGTGGCTCCCCCTTCTCCCCCCCCCCCCCCCTCCCCCCGGAGAAAAGGAAATAAAAAGAAAGGACTGAATTTAATTTTGGCCAAATTTCAAGGGGGAGAAAAAAGGGAAAATTTCTCAACAGCCAAGGAAAGATGGCAGCAAACAGGAGTTCGAGGAGCGGAAGAGATGGCAGAAGGGGCAGAAAGAGCCATGACTAGCAGGCGGACGAGACGGCAGACACACATGGCGAAGGGGCCCGGAGAGAGGACGGCCAGCGACCCAAGCGTCAGCCTTCCCCTCACCACTTGGAGATGGATGGGCGAGCTACCTGATGAAGGAGCTGACCTTCATGAAGTGGGCAGCACGGTAGCATAGTGGTTAGCACTATGGCTTCACAGCGCCAGGATCCCAGGTTCGATTCCCGGCTTGGGTCACCGTCTGTGCGGAGTCTGCATGTTTTCCCTGTGTCTGCGTGGGTTTCCTCTGGGTGCTCCGGTTTCCTCCCACAAGTCCCGAAAGACATGCTGTTCGGTGAATTGGACATTTTGTATTCTCCCTCAGTGTACCCGAACAGGCGGCGGAATGTGACGACTAGGGGATTTTCACAGACTTCATTGCAGTGTTACAAAATGTAAGCCTACTTGTGATAATGAAGATTATCATATATTAGCAGCACGGTAGCATTGTGGATGGCACAATTGCTTCACAGCTCCAGGGTCCCAGGTTCGATTCCGGCTTGGGTCACTGTCTGTACGGAGTCTGCACATCCTCCCCGTGTGTGCGTGGGTTTCCTCCGGGTGCTCCGGTTTCCTCCCACGTCCAAAGGTGTGCAGGTTGGGTGGATTGGCCATGATAAATTGCCCTTAATGTCCAAAATTGCCCTTAGTGTCTGGTGGGGTTACTGGGTTATGGGGATAGGGTGGAGATGTTGACCTTGGGTAGGGTGCTCTTTCCAAGAGCCGGTGCAGACTCGATGGGCTGAATGGCCTCCTTCTGCACTGTAAATTCTATGATTTTATAAAACAGTAAGAAGTCTTACAACACCAGTTTAAAGTCCAACAGGTTTGTTTCGAATCACTAGCTTTCGGAGCACAACTCCTTGTTCACCTGAGGAAGGGGGCACTGGTAGTTCTGGTCGATATGTACGCACTCAACTTGGACGACACAGGCTTCATAAAAAAGACCATGATGAAAATCCCTGACACTGACACGCATCGACTGATCATGGGAGGGTGACTTCAACTGTGTACAGGATCCATTGATTAACCGATCGAACCCCAGATGGACCAAATGGAAACTGTGTTGAACGTACACAATTTCTTGCTTGTGTCATCTAACTGCATTTGCCAAAATTTTCTGGAGGCATCCAGTTTAGAAAGTGTTTCATTCAGGGTTGGATTCTAAAACGAGGGGGGGTGGCAATTTTGGACAATAAGCGGGTGGCGTTCGAGGTGGGAAGTATAGTGGCGACTCTGGGGGAGGTACATTATGGTAAGTGGGAAAGAGAACTTTTACCATCGGCGATCTTGCATTGTCGTGCATCCTGAAGGCCACCTTGGAGAACGCTTACCCGAAGGTCAGAGACTGAATGCCTTTGACTGCGCGATGTCCTTTCATCCATTATCGCAGTGTCTCCATGGTCTCGCCAATGTACCACGCCTCGGGACATCATTCCCTGCTCTCAGGGGAAAGCAACAATAGCCAAATTTGTTGCACCACGGTTGTTTCTGCTGCAGAGAGAAGGTGTAAAAAGTGTGGGAATGCAATAGTTCCAGGGGGATTCGATTGTAAGAGGAATAGATGGGCATTTCTGTGGCTGCAAACGAGACTCCAGGATGAATGTTGCCTCCCTGGTGCTAGGATCAAGGATATCCCGGAGAAGTTAAAGGATATTCTGGGGGGGAGGGGTGAACAGCCAGTGATCGTGGTGCACACCAGTATCAATGTCATAGGTTAAAAAAAGGGATGAGGTCCTGAAAGCAGAATATAGGGAATTAGGAAGAAAGTTGAGATATTGGACCTAAAAGGTAGTGATCTCAGGATTTCTACCAGTGCCACAAATCAGAGTAGAAATAGTAGAATGTATCAGATGAATATGTGACTGAAGAGATGATGTGAGGGGGAGGGCTTCAGATTCTTGAACATTAGGACCAATGTTCTTGGAGGTCGGACCTGTACAAACTGGACGGGTTACACCGGGGCAGGACCGGGACTGATGTCCTTGAGGGGTGTTGCTCGTTTCTGTTGTTTCTTAATTTGGCTCTGTTTAATTACGTTTGCTCAAGAGTCGCCAGGTATCTTTCGATACCGCCACAAGGTTCGAAACCAAATACTGATCAAAGACTCGATACACCAGTTAGTTAGTTCAAAGTCAATGCTTATTTATTTACACACACAGTTAAATATACTCATGCACGAAACTCTACAGACTAAACTATCACTACTGCTAAAAGCCTATACTTAGCTTTGGGTGCCCACTCAGTCAGAGGAACAATGGCTGTTGCTCGGTTCTGAGGCTGCTGGGTTGAACTGTTTACAGGATAGCAACGAAGAGCATCTATCTCATAGCGTGCGTTGACTTGGAACTTACTTGGTCTGGAGCAGCTTTGGTGGGTCTCTCCTCGCTGAGAGCCAAGGCCAAGAGAGAGATTCTCTCTTGGGGAACCCTTTTTATACCCAAAAGGGCTTTGCGCGCTTTTGGGCGGGCCTTGAACTTGGACCCAATTAAGTGGGCCATTTCCCAAATATTCTTATCGATTTTCCTCCAATAGAGGGGTGGGTTCCCTGGTTGCTGGGCGTGTCCTAGATGGCCGTTGGTTTGCTTTGTTTTAGTCTCTTCTGGCGCCGGGGTGTCTGTCTTAGCATTGTTTACCTAAATGTTGCCTTTTTTTTCCCTGGGGATGGCTCATTAGTATGTAGATGG
The DNA here is from genome assembly GCF_047496885.1 of Scyliorhinus torazame. Taxonomy (NCBI): domain Eukaryota; kingdom Metazoa; phylum Chordata; class Chondrichthyes; order Carcharhiniformes; family Scyliorhinidae; genus Scyliorhinus; species Scyliorhinus torazame. The sequence continues at coordinate 117,911,341 of NC_092710.1, read as the reverse complement.
TTCTGCAGTCTCGGTCTTGTCTGGGAGTTATAGCTCCAATCAACAGACAAACCTTGTGCCTGCTTGCTTTCTCGGTATTGTCCAATTTTCCCTGCATTCTTTGCAAAGTGTCCATTTTGTAATCGGGACGTGGCCATCCCAGATGGCTACAGGGGGTACTTGCTAGGGTGGTTGGGGAGTGTTTAAACAAATATAGCAGGGGGACGGGAACCTATGTAAGGATCCAGAGCAGGGGGAATCAAGAAGAAGAGAAAAAGACAGAAAGGAAATAGGAAAAGTGATAGGCAGAGAAATCCAGGGCCTGTATTAGATAATAACACTAAAAAATAGTAGGAATGGGACAAGGTACATTAAAAGGACTAGCGTTTTACATTGCCCTACTTGAACACACAAGATGAGCATAGTTACAAAGTCAGGCCGCTTATGATATGAGCAACCAACAAAATAGAAATTGCAAGACTAAATCATGTCTCGCATCCAACAAAAGAAGAGATAATCTCAAGCAAAGAAGTTTCGGGCAGCACGGTGGTGCAGTGGTTAGCACTGCTGCCTCACGGCGCTGAGGTCCCAGGTTCGATCCTGGCTCTGGGTCACTGTCCGTATGGAGTCTGCACATTCCGTGTTTGCGAGTGTTTCGCCCCCACAAGCCAAAGATGTGCAGGGTAGGTGGATTGGCCACGCTAAATTGCCCCTTAATTGGAAAAAAATAAGTGGGTACTCTAAATTTATAAAAAGGAAAAAAAACTGTCCCCTCCATATACGATACACACTGGCATAGGTTTTCAGAGTTTCCCAACCTTGTCGGTCACTTTTACTAACATCGGAACAGATATTTTTCCCCCCTTAAGTTTGCTTCTCTAATTCCTTTCCTGGCTTTACTTTCATGCACCACAACAAAGAAAAATGAAACTGATACAAACTCCCGTCTGAAGAACCAATACTTCTGGTTCACAACATTATTGTAACTGAATTCATGAACCTGAGACTTTAGTCCCAGTTAGGAGGCAGATAATGCTTTACAAGCAAATTCCCCACAGGCCATCTGAGGTCAGCAGAGTGCAAGTGTTTGTCCTTTTCCTGTGCTAAATTGCCGCTTAATTGGTAAAATGAATTGGGTACTCTAAATGTATTTTTTTTAATAACAAAAGAAAAGAAGTTGGGCAAGATTCAGTGGCCTCGTTGCGCGACTAGGCTGGTGACTAGTGGGAGAGGCCAAAAACAAGAAGCGTGTCGGGCGTCAAACTATTTGCGATGCAACCACTCCGATCCTGTAGGCGATTGGGATCCTGTCTTGGCGTGCGAGAAGCCTATAATCACCACTTTTAGCACTACTTCCATACAATTAAAGGGAGCCACTTCATATCCAACAGACTCCCTTGATTCAGCTGCCACGGGCAGCCACACGTGGCTCCTGCATGCCAGCCCCTGAATCGTGTGTACCCATTTTGGGGCCAACCCTTGTCCCTGTCTGTCTGTCCCACCAATCTCCCATAACTCCCACTGCCTGCGGAGCCCTCTGGCCCAGAGGCTAAAGGCTATTGTTGAATTGACAATCGTGGTTAAGTGAGCACTTCACACATTCCAAGTGGATTCCTGTGGGTAGGCGGGCCATGTAACATATGGGAGTCATTGCCTAGCAGCCCAATCACACCTTGATGCATGGACACTGTGCTTGAACACTGCGGGAGGCAACACCACACACGCAGCAGCCAACATGCGAACACCCAGGGGATGGAACACAGCTCCAGGGATATGTCCACGTCCGGACGGCGGGCGAGTGCAACGGGGAAGGGGCCAGCGCCCGGTCCAGGTAACGTTATGTGCGGGTGTCAGGGTTACAAGGTCTGTGTTCTGGTGTGCGTGGGCAGGGCATTCTGGGTGTGGGGGCAGGGCCGAGGGGGAGAGGGAATGAAGGGTCCCAGGGTTTGAGCCACTGCGATTGTCAGTCTAACACCCTCTCCCAATTCCTTACAGATATTGAACAGTATGGATGGTTTTTGGACCCCGCAGGAGTAGTTCTCGCGGTGCTGCTGGTAGGCTGGGCAGTCAGGCTCTGGAGTTGGCGGCAGCAGCAGCATCTACAAAGGCTCGAGGAGGAGGCCCATGTGTCAGACCCGCCCCACACCTTGAGAGACCCAGAGGGGTAGGCCCGAGACAGCCAGGGTGTACAAGCATCGCTGGTCGTTCGAACAGATTACAGACAGTGCTCCGCCTCAACAAAGAGACGGTACGACACCTGTGCCATGTCATCGCAGACAGGTGGAGGAGGAGGACACCCGCTTTCTGTGGCCATCAAGGTCCCCACAGCCCTGAACCTTTATGCCTTGGGATCCTTCCAGGGCTCTAACGGGGACCTGTGTGACATCTCTGAGGCTACAGCCAACAGGTGCATCCGACACGTCATGGATATCCTGTCTGCGCGGGCACAAAACTATATAAACTTAGACATGGACCAAGCACAACAAGATGGCTGGGCAACAGGATTGTCCTCCATTGCCGGGATGCCCCATGTCTAGAGTTTGATAGACTGCACGCATGTCACCTTGTGCGCACCAGGCCTTCTGGGAGTGCCCTACATCAACAGGAAGGGGTTCCACTCCCTAAATATCCAGCTTGTGTGCAATCACCACATGCAGATCATGCACGTGTGTGCACACTTCCCAGGGAGTGTGCACGACAGCCAGGAACATGTGGACAAGGATGATGAGGAGGTGCCTGACCAGCAGGGACTGGAAGACGACCCGGAGGAGGAACCGGAGGACCAGCCGGAGGCTGCAGGACAGGCAGTAGCGGCAAGGGTCCGGCAAGCTCGCTTCTCATAGATGTGGCCTGGTCCGTCAGTGTTACCCTCTCCCCTCCCAGGGTCTCTGTTCCATCAGTCCGACTGTGTCGGCGCTGCCAGGGGGTCACTGTTGAGGGCAGGGGGGGGGTGATGAAAACCCGCAGAGCTGAGCACTGGATCTGCTGAGTGCTCGCTCACACCCATCACCAGAATTCAGTGTGCCTCGAGTGGGCAGGGGGGGTGCATGCTGGAGAGATGGGCCAAGGATTTGGAGGTCAGCCAGCATTAATAGAGGTGTTATACTGGTTGTGGTGAAGTGTTTTTAATAATTCACAAGTGTTGAACAATGCCCCATTCTCCCAATGTTGCTGCCCCCTCCCCTCTCCCCTCCCCCAGTGCCCTCAGTGATCCTCGACGTGCTTAGCCTTCCTTGCTCTACTGCTGCATCTAGGTGTGTCTCCAGGATGCACATCAGAGGTGGAGGCAGCCAGCTACTTACCACTTCCCATGGCCTCTAATGCCCCTGGCAGGCATCCTCTGGGGGCTCTGGGGCCAGAAGGTCCCGGCACACTTGACGGCGGTGTGACACTGTGTATTGTAAGAATAATGAAGGGTTAACAATTCACTAACTACATCCTACCACCGGATAGCGAATCACGCGCATACACGTGGATCATGTGTTACTATTGATTCGGGGAGATAGCTGTTGGGCGCGATAGAGAATAATCGTGTTATCAGGAGCTCTGTACTAGAATCTTTTATATCTTAGCAAGCAAGTCAAATCTGTTTAGTTGTAGTGTAAATACATTAGCTTTGTTCAATACATCGCTTGATGTTCTTTGTGAGACACTACACTTCAAAACCATCCTCATTCAGAAATCAAAGAACATCACATGCACAGCCGTGCCGCCCTGTCACGTGTGCTGACTGAGATATGGCCTTATCAGAGGGGTGGAGCTCCGGGTAGCTGGTGGCCACCATCCCCACTCTATGGGTCCGGGTTTCACCGGGCCGAGCGGCGGGAAGCTCGCGGAAGTTCCCGCTCGCTACAACACTGAGAAACCTTTTGGAAGAATCACGCCTGTTGTCTCTCAACTATCAAAGGAAGAGATAATTGTAAAACGAGATCATGTCTTCAAGACAAAATGGATATTTTGTCGTTCAGGGTGAAGGGGTGGCACAGTGGTTAACACTGCTGCCTATCCGCACCAGGGACCCAGGTTAAATTCTGGCCATGGGTGACTGTGTGAAGTTTGCACTTTCTTCCCATGTCTGTGTGGGTTTCTCTGGGTGCTTTGTTTCCTCCCACAGTCCAAAGATGTGCAGTTATGGGGTTAGGTTGGGGGAGTGGCCTAGGTAGGGTGTCCCTCCCCCCACCACGAGCCTGCACCTGGGGGTCGAGAAGACCTCTAGAGACTACAAACAAGAGGATAACGCTTATACCAAAGTGGCCTGGCCAGCTGCCTCAGTACAGGTAATACCAATCTTCTCTGGATGATTTAGTTATAGATTACTGTGAGCGTTGAAACCTCTATCTACACTGTAACAGTAGTTCTCTTCTGTTTCTTTAGTGTTTTACATTGTATAATATAGTTAATTAGCTGTGTGTGTGTTTTGTATTCTTGCATAGTGTGTGCTCATATCGATCAGCAATAAAGCTGCAAATTTTAGACTGTATTTAACTCACGTCTTTGACTCGTTTATCCAGTCACGCTCATTGTCCATAAAACAAAGGTTTTTACCGGCAACAATTGGCATCCCTGGGTGGGCCGCAAGTCTCGTGTTGGTCTTGGGAGACCCGCCTTTGTCCGACCCATAGCATGATGGATAAACAGTTTAAAGTCTGTGTCGGGCAGAGAGGGAAAATATACTTGGGCTTTATTCTCCGTTTCAGGGACTAAGTGGAGCATGTGTGGTCTCATACGATCAAAAAATCAGCGTGAAACCCTCACCGATTCCGGGACCGGTGAAGGGTTAGCACCGGCGCTGACTGAAACTCCTGCCTCCCACGCCGAAAATGGTCAGGTCACGCACACGCACGGCTGACAACCTGTACAACATGGCGCCAGCTGTGCGCAGCCCCAACCCGCCAACTGCAACCCCACAGCCCGCCCCCCCCGACCAACGGTACAGATCTGGCCGAGTTTGCCGGCGTTGGACTCCGTCCGCAGCCACCACGATGGGCTCCCCCACTGTTGGGACCACATGTGTTCCGCGCCATCAGGAACTTGGGCCCATGGGTGGCAGAGCATCGTGGGTGGGCTGGCCGTGACGCGCCAATGCGAGGCCCATCGGGGGCGGAGCATAGCGGACCGGCGTCAAACTAGCACCAGCCCCCGATTTTGGCATAAATCCATTCTCTGCCTGATCGCCGAACATGATTTCAGCGACGGGCTACGGAGAATCCAGCCCCTCATCTCACCAACACCGGGAGTGTCCGACAGGGTTTTAGCCACTGGGTGGCGCCAAAGGACCACTGTTCGCTCTTCAGTGGCATCCAGCAAAATTCTTGCTCAGAGTACGAATCAAGGGTTCAGTGCATATTGAACTGGGATCTGACTTCACTGCACAGGAATTGGGATGTGTCAGTAAATCAGGGATTGGTTGCGCACCAGATTGAGCAGAAGCCTCACTGCAATTTTATTGCCATTCACTTGAGCAGAAATCTGTTAGAATGTATCTCTTTCGAGGAAACAAATTAACTCCCAGAACTGCTTCATTATCCACAATCTGTACATTCCTAGACTGTAAATAAGAATGGGCGAGAGGTTTGGGACGATTCCTGGAAATAATATGGCCCGATTGGCAAGTTTGCAGACTATTTTAAAAGGGTAGATCCTGCAGGGCAAAATTTCTGGGAAGATGCACTTCAGAAGCCAGGGAAGCAAGCTACCAAAATGACTCTTTTTGTAGCAGTAGCCACATGTTGTTTAGTTGAGCTTGAGCAGAAAGAAAAAGGAATGTAAAGAAATCAGAAAAAAGCAGAAAGGGACCATAACTATAGAGAGGAGATAAGGGAACTAAAGCAGGCACATCAGTCATGCCTTGAACAATAAGCAAAAGTAGTTGAAAAGTGTGAGAAAGAACACGACAAAATGTTGCGGAACGGAAGATCGAGCATAGCCAACAGAAAAGTGAATTGTTAGTATTCCAGGTGAGGGGCAGCAAGGTGGAGCAGTGGGTTAAGCCCTGCTGCGCCAGGTTCGATCCCGGCTCTGGGTTACTGTCCGAATGAGTTTGCATATTCTCCCCGTGTTTGCGTGGGTTTCACCCCCACAACCCAAAGAAGTGCAGGGTAGGTGGATTGGCCATGCTAAATTGCCCCTTAATTGGAAAAAATGAATTGGGTACTCTAAATTTATATTTAAAAAAAAGTATTCCAGGTGAGACATTTTGAACAGTAGTGTGATTTGGCTGTTTCAGGACAAAACCACGCGCAGGCAGGACAAGATCAAGCCCAAGAGCAGGTTCGTGAGGGCCACAAAGAATCCAGCACAAGTTTAATAACTTTATTTATAATTATATATACACAGCAGCAGTGGTTCACCACTGCTTCCTATTATAGCTGGTACCACAGTGGTCAGCTCTCTTTATACAGGTGCAACTGGTAATGATTTCTCCCCCCATTGGGGGAGCTCATACTCCACCTGAGTAGCTCACACCCTGAGGTGTTGGAGGAGAATCTGTCTCTGAGCTCCAGCTGTTTCTGGCTGTAGCACTGCTCCCTGACCTGGTGTGTTCTTCTGTGTGCTGGCTGCCTTTTCTGGACTTTGAAGCCTGGACTATGGCAAGGGTGAACGGTGCTACAACCAGTTGGATGGAAGCGAGTTGCTTGCAGGGGAAAGAGAGGATGGAGCTGCCTGTCTGCAGTTGCCCCGCCTGGGAATCGTACTTGTTGCTGGCTACCTTTCTGCTTACCGGCTGGGAGTGGAGTGTGGGGTGGATTTTGGTTGGCCTGCTGCCAGGTTGAAAGTGGAGGAGAATGGACTCGCTTTTGCAGTTTTAGACTGGATGGTCTGGAGACCGGATGCCGGAGCTGTGAGAGCAACAGGGCGACGCCCCAATTGCTCTGTGTACTGTTTGTGCTGATGTTGGTTTTGTTTTATTGTTGGGGGATTGTGTGGTTATTATTGTATTTTTGTTGTGCATTGTTATTTTGGACCTAGTGGCTGGGTGCTCACCAGTTGCGGCCTTCCTGCTTCTGTGCACTGGGGGTTGAGGGGTCCAGCCTGGTGCTAGTGAGGGGGAGGGGTGTTCTCTCACACTCTCCTCAATCGCGCGCTGCCTGTCCTTTTCTGGTGGATTGAGCTGCTTGTGGGCACCTCTTCACCGCCATGGGGCTTCTGCTGGAGCCAGGGGAGGGTGCTGGAGGGGAGTGTGCACCAGTTTGAGTCCTGGCGGCTTTGCCATGTAGTTGAGTTTCTTGTAGTTGCTCCGTATTTTGTCTTTTTTGTAAAGGTCTCTCTTTTGTTTTGCCCCGTATTGGTGTGTTCTTTTCTGGTAATCTGTGCTGCTCAATTGGGTGCCTTTCCACCAATGTGGGGCTGCCATTAGGGCACGGCATCAGTGTGCCCTTTTCTGGAGGTCTGTGCTGCTTGTTTGGGCAACCTTGGGCATGGGGTGGTGGTGGTGGTGGGTGGGTGCTGGCTTGAGAGCTGGTGATTTTGTACCCATGTTCAAAGTTACCCATGTTCAAAGTTTTGTGAGCCCATATCGTTGGTCTGTATACTTGCCACTGGTGCGACATATAACATGCCATAAACTTCGGCCCAAACCGGAACCTTCCCAGGACCTCAAACAGGTACTGCCACCCCACCTGGTCAAATGCCTTCTCCGTGCCCATGGACATCACTACCTCCAGTACCTGAGCTCTCGACAAGGTCATGACCACATTTAACAGCCTCTCGATATTACTAGAAAGCTGCCTGCCCTTTACGAAACCTGGCTTGTCCTCCGCAAACACCCCCGGGACACATCCTTCCATTCTTGCCGCCACCAACTTAGCCAGCACTTTCACATCCGTACTTAACTGTGATATGGGCCTATGCGACCCACATTCCTACAGGTCTTTCCCCTTCTTTGGTATTAATGTGATCATTGCCTGCGTCATTGTCTCCAGCAGCTTCACCTTCTCCAACGCCACATTAAATGCCCTCAAGAGATGTGGCACCAGGTCCGTCGCGAACTCCTTATAGAATTCCGACAGACAACCATCGGGCCCCATGGACCCAGGCCCTCAGGAAGCCATATTCGGGATGACGGACCAGCTGGGGTTGGAAACGGGTGCGGAGGCAGATGTTGTAGCCTTCGCCTCGTTGATCAGCCTCTCCACCCTGTACCCTGGCGGGGGGTCCTGTTGGAATTCTTGATGCTTGAGAAGGTCAAATTTGAACTGAGGAGAAGGATGGAGGGGTGCTACAATTCATGGGTGTTATTCATTATGCACTTTCGAGAATTGGATTACATCGAACATTAGGGGGGGGGGGCGGTGCTGGGAGGGTTGGGGGGAGGGGGACTGTGTTAATGGTGACTATGGGTGATTCCTTTTTGTCATTTGTTAACATGTGGAATAATGTTTGGGGGTTTGGTGGGAGGATGGGATCGTTGTTATTGATATGGGGATTGACATTGCATTCGTTACTGATTGTTGTTTATTGTTGGGTGTAAATTTGGGAGAAAATGTGAAAAAGGAGAATAAAAATATATATTTTTTTAAAACATCAGGCCCCAGGGCCTTCACCTACTTCATACCCCTGATACTATCCAATACCTCCCTCAGTCCCAAGGGCTCCTCTAGTGCCTGCCTCTTCTCTTCCTCCAACTGTGGAAACTCCAGTTTGTCTAAAAACCGTCTCATGTCCCCCTCTTCACCCCCTGGGTCCGTCCTGTACAGCTTCTCTGTAATAATACCTAAACGCTTTGTTTATCTTCCCCGGATCCGACACCACATTCCCTGCCTCAGTCCATATCTTCAATGTTTCCCTGGACACAGCCTGCCTTCGTTGCTGATGCACTAACAATCGACTCGCCTTCTTCCTGTATTCGTACTGCACCCACCCCCCTTGTCCTACGCAGCTGTCCTACGCAGCTGTCCTACCACCCTCCCCATCGTCAATCTATAATAATAATAATCTTTATTGTCACAAGTAGGCTTACATTAACACTGCAATGAAGTTACTGTGAAAATCCCCTTATCGCCACATTCCGGAGCCTGTTCGGGTACACCGAGGGAATTCCGAATGTCCAAATTACATAAAAGCACGTCTTTCGCGACATGTGGGAGGAAACCGGAGCACCCGGAGGAAAGCCACACAGACACGGGAATAACGTGCAGACGCAGCACAGACAGTGACCCCAAGCTGAGAATCGAACCTGGGACCCTGGCGCTGTGAAGCAACAGTGCTAACCACTGTTCTCTCTATCTAGCTCATCTATCTCTTTCATTAGCCATTCATATTCCTCCCTCCTTTCCCTCTCCGCATGAGCCTTGAACAAGATAATCTCCCTCCAGACCACAACTTTTAGCTTTCCCAAAATGTGGCCGCCGGCACTTCCCCGTTTTGGGTCAATTCTACATAATCTTTAATCACAGCCTACACTTTACTGCAAAACCCTCTATCTGCCAACAACCCCGAATCGAGCCTCCATCCTGGCCTCTGCTCCTGTCCCGATCTAAGCCGAATCTCCAGCCAAAGGGGTGCATGGTCCGAGATTACTATTCCCGCGTATTCTGCCCATTCCGCCCCAACCAAAACCTCCCGACTCTCAAAAAAGTCGACTCTACACCCTATATACACGTGAGAAAAAGGAAGACTCCCTTCCCCCTGGGTGCTTGAAGTGCCACAGGCCCACCATACCCATCTTTTCCATAAACCCACCCAGCTCCTTTGCCATTCATATCCTACGCATTGACCTGGGACTCCACCTATCTACCCTCAGCTCTAGGACACAATTCCATAATCATCTGATGCATGGCCAAGTCTGGGATCGCTGCCAGTAACCCCCTCATAAAACATACATCATCCCAATTTGGTACATATACATCCACCAATACCACCGGCGTCCCCTCTAATACTCCACTCCCCATCATGGATCTACTACCTGGGTCCCTTGCTTCTTTCCTCACGAACCCCACTTTCTTGCTCACCAAAATGGCCACCCCCGCAACTTTAATCAAACCCCGAGTAATAAACCTGTCCCCCCCCCCCCCATCCCTTTCTTAACCTAACCTGGTCCTTCATGTGGAGGTCCATCTCCCCAAATTGTTCAGTTCTCCCCCAGTTTATGCTCCTTGATAAAGTCATTGGCCGCTTCTGGGATCTCAAAATAATATTCCCGGCCGTCATAAGTCGCCCATAGTTTTGCCGGGTAGAGCACCCCAAACCTGATCTGCCGTCGATATAACACCGCCTTGGCTTTGTTGGACTCCGCACGCCATTTTGCCAGCTCAGATCCAATGGCCTGGTATATTCGGACCTTGTTATCCTCCCATTCACAGTTCTGCTTCTCCCTGGCCCGCTGCAAGATCTTTGCCTTCTCCACAAACTTGTGGAGTCTCACGATCACCGCCTGTGGCGGCTCCCCAGCTCTTGGCTTCTGCCTCAGAGACCAGTGCGCTCTATCCACCTGAGGGGCCTTGTCCAGCACCCCCTCCCCACCAGCCCTGCCAACATCCTCAATGTACCTCGTGGCACTCACACCTTCCACTCCTTCAGGCAGGCTACCTCAATGTAATGAGGGAAAAAATGAGCACCCTAATGCCTATGTCCAGAGATTAAAAACACACTTTGACAACATTCACAGATTCTGCCTCCTCGACCTGTTTTCCTGCCCCTCCACTTTTGCTCTCAATGTCTTGCAAAGGTGTCCTAAGATCCTCACCTCCTCCTTCAATGCCTCCACCCGATTGCTGTGGTCTGACATCACCCTCTCAATCTCTCAGATCTGCGACCCCTGAGCCGTCAGACATTTCTCCACCCTCTCCATCGAGCACTTCAGAGATGCCACAGCCCCTTCGATGGCCTTAGAGCGATCCTCCTGCATCTCCCTCTGTTGGCTGAACTCTTCCTTGATGAAGGCCATCAACTGTTCCATCTGGGGCTTTGCTACTTGCACTAGCCCTTCCCCCTCTACCATCCTTCCACTGGCTGCTGTGCCACAAGTCTCTTCCAATTCCTTGGCCAGATTTTTCATCTTCTTTTCCGGGCTTGGTAACCAGCAGACATGCCATTCGCAAGGGGACTTTCTCCTCCGACCTCCAGTTACACTTTTCCGTCGAAGTTACACCCAATTTCGGGTAAAAATAGCTTTTTACTGCGCCTTCAAGCAGGAGCTGCCCTGTGTGCGACCACTCACACCATGGCTCCCCCAGGATGTCCGTAGAGGTTAAAAACCTGATGTTACTTGTCATGATATTCAGATGAACATCACAGCACATACATACACACATAATGATGGACAACTTCATTACTGTGTCTCAGTGCCTTGTGCTCTACGCTGCCAACAGATGTACACAAAGGTGACATGGGGAACTAAAGGGCTCTCCTTACAGTCATGGGGCAGAACCAAGGGGATCGTTTCTCTGTGCTACCTCAATGTAATGAGGGAAAAAAATGAGCACCCTAATGAGGGAAAAAAATGAGCACCCTAATGCCTATGTCCAGAGATTAAAAACACACTTTGACAACATACACTCGGGCGTTCATTGAGTGCACATGCCAGAAACCGTACAAGTCAAATGGGTCCAAGCTCTGATATCCCATGAGAGAGGGCAAAAGGTATGTCAGAGTCATGACCCCGAGTGACCCCCGTGCATACTGAAGCCTGGGAACTGGAATGTTAACCCAGGTTTGAGAGCAGGAGGTAGACTAAAAGGCAAAAACGGGAAAGAAAGCAAAAATGAACCCAGCTAGGGTTACTGAATCCACACCGGCTTGGAGAAGTGAGGGAAATGGTAAGAGTCCCAAACCACCATCCTCCAACTTGCCCGCCGGCAACAGCGAACTGCGACAAGGACAAATCAGAAAGGGACAGAGGATGAGGGTAAGGGCAGCATGGTTGGACAGTGGTTAGCACTGCTGCCTCACCACAACAGGGTCCCAGGTTCTGTTTTTGGGTGACTCTGTGTGGAGTTTCTGCACCCGGAGGAAACCCACGCAGACGGGGAGAATGTGCAGACGCCGCACAGACAGTGACCCAAGCCAGGAATCGAACCTGGGACTCTGGAGCTGTGAACAAACAGCGCTACCCGCTGTGCTACCTTGCTGCCCCACTTTTGGGACTAGGCCTGAAACTATGATTAAACAGAATCTGTAGGCAAATCTTTTTACCGTCGTAGATATTCGTAACAGTACAAATTTGCATTCACATTTAAGAACAGGCAAAAACCTAGACCTAGGGATTCCATAATTCTCCGTCCATATTCCACCAGCATTTAGCAGTCGGCCTGCAGGGATTTTCTCAACCCAAATATTTGGTTCAGTACATTGATGATTTACTTTTATGGACTGAGACGAGAGAGGAACACCTCACCATGTTGGGGGAACTACAAAACTTTTGAGCACTATGGGTCTAAAGGTAAACCCAAGAAAGTGCAAATAATGAAAGACTGGGTTACCTACATAGGAGCCACTAATAGACCAGAAATTGGTAGTTTCAATTTTAAAACTGCCCTTACCAAGAGACCAGAAGGCACTGAAATCTTTTCTGGGGCTGATCAGCCATTGTAGGAATCACATTGATGGATCTGCTATACTGGCCACGCCCTTAAATTCCCTCCTGAAGCAGAACGAACCCTGAGTCTGTAATGACCAGCACACACAAGTAATCATTAACCCGAAAGGTCTCTTGCAGAATCCTCCGCATTACAAGCCCCAGACCCACACCTATCATTCTCAATGGAGACCACAGCCTCCCCTATCGCTTTGTCAGCTGTCCTCTTACAGGAGCATCATGGGAGGCTGTGCCCAGTGCCTTACGCATCCAGACAGATTGCACCTGTGGAGCAGGTTTCTCTGTCTGTGAGCGCCACTTGCTGGCAGACTTCTGGGCAGTACAATATTTATCGTACATTATGAGATTAAGTCCCTTAAATATTCTTACCGAGCATACCTCAGTACAACTTTTGCTGGATGGAAAAAGTAAAGTTGGTACAATCAGTCAAAACCGAATAGCCAGTTGAACTTTAGTATAACAAGGCAGAGATATTTAATGTAACAAGGCAGTTACTTGTGTCAAGGCACCATGCTCCTAGCTGACAACTTCAACAACCTCATCTACAAGGAAGTACCTAATGAATGTCAGGTTTATTCCACAAAAGATCCCAAGGGACCATTAATGTCAAAAACACAAGGGGTGGGAGGGAGCAATAGGGCAGGATGGTAGCACAGTGGTTAGCACTGTTGCTTCACAGCACCATGGTCCCAGGTTCAATTCCGCTTGTATCACTGCCTGTGTGGAGTCTGCACATTCTCCCCGTGTCTGCGTGGGTTTCCTCCGGGTGCTCCGGTTTCCTCCCACATGTCCCGAAAGACGTGCTGTTAGGTAATTTGGACATTCCGAATTCTCCCTCTGTGTACCCGAACAGGCTCCGGAATGTGTCAACTAGGGGATTTTTACAGTAACTTCATTGCAGTGTTAATGTAAGTTTACTTGTGACACTAATAAGAATTATTATTAAGGGAAGTTCAAAGGGCAAGAGGGGCACATAAAAAATTTTTGTAGACTGTTCCTCAATGGCAGAAGAGTGAAAACGACAGGGGGCAGGATTCTCCGTCAGCCGCAATGGAGCTGGAGGTGGGGATGCTGCGGGACCAGCAGAGAAGGCTTCTGGCGAAGTTGGAGGACTTAGAGATTAGGTCCCGCCGGCAGAACCTAAGAATTGTCGGGCCCCCGGAGGGGTCTGAGGGAGCTGATGCTGGGGCATACTTAGCGGGGAGGGGACATTCTCCTGACCCTTGGAGGTGGACACAGTGTACAGAGCGCTTGCAAGGAAGCCACAAGCGGGGGGGCCCTCCGAGGGCAATGGTGGTGAGATTCCACAGGTTCCTGGACAAGGAATGTATTCTTCAGTGGGCCAAGCAAACGCGGAGCTGTAAGTGGGACAACAGTATCCTGCGGGTGTACCAGGACCTGAGTGTGGAGGTGGCTAGGAAAAGGGCAGGCTTCAAAGTCAATCTTCTTCAAGAAACAGGTGAAGTTTGGACTGCTGTATCCGGCTCGTCTCTGGGTCACATATGAGGACCAGCATCATTATTTTGAGTCGCCCGAAGACGCGCTGGACTTCGCGAAAAGAAAAGGACTGGTGGTGGGCTGAGAACTCTCGAACTTTGATGCAACTTGTTGGCTCATATTGGGGTGTTTTTATTTATTCGCTTCTGTTTTTGAGTTCTGTTTAAGGGGGGAAAAAAGTTTTTTTGTTTTCGGGCTTTTTGGTGAATGTTGACGATGCCTTTTTCTTCTATGTGCACCTTTGTGGGATGGAGACGTGCTTGTTTGGGTTTCGGTGGGGTTTTTTCAGCTGGGTGATTGTGTGGGGATTATTAGATGAGGGAATTTGTTTGTATGAGCGGGGGAGTGAGTGAGGGAACAATAGGTGAGCGACTTTTTGCCGCCGGGGGTGGGGGCCACCAAGTTAGCTGGGTGAGCTAGCTCAAGGGGGGTGTGCATATGTTTAGTTTATTGTATGATCGGCTGAGGGGGGGGCACTTTGCCCCTCAACTAGGCTGATCACCTGGATTGTTCGAGGATTAAATGGGCTGGTTAAGAGGGCACGTGTGTTCGCGCACCTGAGGGGACTAAAGGCGGACGTGGTACTGCTGCAGGAGGCGCACCTTGGAGTAGTGGACCAGGTTAGATTGAGGGAAGGCTGGGTCAGTCAGGTCTCCCACTCGGGGCTGGTCACAAAGACTAGAGGGGTTGCGATCTTGATTAATAAGCGGGTGATATTTGAGGTGGGTAGAATAGGTTTCGGATGTGGGGGGTCGATATATGGTTAATGGTAAGCTGAAGAGGATGACAGTAGTGCTGGTTAATGTATATGCGCCAAATTGGGATTGACGTGGAATTTATAAAGAGGATGTTGGAGAAGATACCAGACCTAGACTCGCACAAGCTGGTCATGGGAGGGGACTTTAATACAGTTATTGATCCTGGCCTGGATCGGTCAAGCTCAAAAACGGGCAGGGTGCCAGCAATGGCAAAGGAACTGAAAGGATTCATGGAGCAGATGGAGGAGTGGACCCATGGCGATTTAGGCAGCCGAGGGTGAAGGAGTTCTCCTTCTATTCCCACGTGCATAAGATATACTCTCGGATCGATTTCTTTGTTTTGAGCAGGGCCTTGCTGACAGTGGTGGTGGACACAGGGTACTCAGCGATCACAATCTTGGACCATGCTCCACACTGGGTTGACCTGCAGGTTAGTAAAGATAGCAATCAGCGCCCGCAATAAAGGTTAGATGTAGGGCTGTTGGTGGACGAAGCTGTGTGTGGGAGGTTGAGGAAATGCATACAAAATTACCTGCAGGTAAATGATACGGGGGAGGTCTCAGCAGCGGTGGTCTGGGAAGCGCTGAAGGCAGTGGTGAGAGGAGAGCTGATCTCGATCCGGGCTCACAGGGACAGGACGGACAGGGCAGAGACGGACCGACTGTAAAAGAAATTTTACAAGTCGACGGGAGGTACGTGGAGACTGTAGAGATAGGGCTTTTAAGGGAACGGTAGAGGCTACAGGCGGAGTTTGGCTTGTTAACCACAGGGAGGGCAGAGGAACAGCTCAGAAAAGGTGGGGGGGGGGGGGTGGGGGGAGGCGATCTACGAGCATGGTGAGAAGGCTAACAGGATGCTTGCACAGCAGTTCAGAAAGAGGGAGGCAGCTAGAGAATGAGGGAAAGTTATTGACGGGGATGGGAACTTAGTTGGGGATTTGTCAGGGGTGAGTAAGGCGTTCGGGGATTTCTACAGCAGGCTGTACAGGTCGGAACCCCCTGCGGGGCCGGAGGGGATGAGGCACTTCCTGGAGAGGCTGACTTTCCCGAAGGTGGACGGGGAGCTAGTAGAAGGGCTGGGGGTTCCTGATCGGGTTGGAGGTCCCCGATCGGGTTGGAGGAGATAGTGGAGGGCTTGGAAGGCCATGCAATCGGGTAAGGCCCCGGGTTCGGACGGGTACCCAGCGGAGTTCTACAGAAAGTTCTCTGGGATATTGGGACCGGTGCTGATGAAGGTGTTTAATGAGGCAAGGGACGATGTCACAGGCCACAATTGCGCTTATCCTGAAAGGGGTCAAGAACCCGGAGCTATGTGGGTCTTACAGGCAAATATCCCTGTTGAAGGTAGGCGCCAAACTATTGGCCAATGTTTTGGCCTCCAGGATTGAGGATTGTGTACCGAACGTCATCGTGGAGGATCAGACGGGGTTCGTTAAGGGCAGGCAGCTTGTGGCCAATGTAAGAAGGCTGGTAAACATGATCATGATGCCCCCGGAAAGTAGGGAGGTGGAGGTAGTGGTCGCAATGGATGCAGAAAAAGCATTTGACCGGGTTGAGTAAGATTATTTATGGGAGGTTCTGGGGCGGTTCGGATTTGGGAGGGGCTTTATTGACTGGGTCAGTTGCTGTACCAGGTTCCTGTGTCAAGTGTATGGACGAACAGGACGATTTCGGACTATTTTAGACTGCACCAGGGGACGAGACCGGGATGCCCCCTCTCCCCACTGCTGTTTGCGCTGGCTATAGAGCCGCAGGCAATAGCTCTGAGGGCCTCAAGGGGCTGGTCCGGGGGGAGGGGGGAGGGGAGGGGTGCACAGAGCCTCGCTGTATTTGGATGACCTGTTTCTGTATGTCTCAGATCCAATTGAGGGGATGGAAGAAATCATGGGAATTTGGGGGGAATTCGGCCGGTTTCCGGCCGGTTTTCGGGGTACAACCTTAATATGGGTATTGAAAGTCAGAGAGATCTAGGAGTACAGGTCCACAGGTCACTGAAAGGGGCAACACAGGTGCAGAAGGTAGTCAAGAAGGCATACGGCATGCTTGCCTTCATTGGCCGGGGCATTGAGTATAAGAATTGGCAAGTCATGTTGCAGCTGTATAGAACCTTAGTTAGGCCACACTTGGAATATAGTGTTCAATTCTGGTCGCCACACTACCAGAAGGATGTGGAGGCTTTAGAGAGGGTACAGAAGAGATTTACCAGAATGTTGCCTGGTATGGAGGGCATTAGCTATGAGGAGCGGTTGAATAAACTCGGTTTGTTCTCACTGGAACGAAGGAGGTTGAGGGGCGACCTGATAGAGGTCTACAAAATTATGAGGGGCATAGACAGAGTGGATAGTCAGAGACTTTTCCCCAGGGTAGAGGGGTCAATTACTAGGGGGCATAGGTTTAAGGTGAGAGGGGCAAGGTTTAGAGTGGATGTACGAGGCAAGTTTTTTACGCAGAGGGTAGTGGGTGCCTGGAACTCGCTACCAGAGGAGGTGGTGGAAGCAGGGACGATAGTGACATTTAAGGGGCATCTTGACAAATACATGAACAGGATGGGAATAGAGGGATACGGACCCAGGAAGTGTAGAAGATTGTAGTTTAGTCGGGCAGCATGGTCGGCACGGGCTTGGAGGGCCGAAGGGCCTGTTCCTGTGCTGTACATTTCTTTGTTCTTTGTATGGGGAAGAGCGAGATGTTTGCAGTCCAGACGAGGGATCAGGAGAGACGACTGGGGGAACTGCCGTTTAGATTGGTAGGGGACAGTTTCAGGTACCTAGGTATTCACGTGGCGTGGAATTGGGACCGGCTACATAAATTGAATTGGTGGATCAGATGAAAGATGATTTCCGGAGATGGGATGCGCTCCCGTTGTCTCTAGCTGGGAGAGTTCAAACGGTGAAAATGATTGTCCTCCCGAGATTTCTGTTTGTATTCCAGTGTCTCCCCATCTTCATTCCGCGGTCCTTTTTTATTTATTAAAAAATTTTTTTTTTTTAAATTCTCCTCCATTTTCACATTTTCTCCCACATTTACATCCATCAACAATAAACAATAATCAGCAAGATATGTCAGTCCCCATAATATCAACACTCCCATCTACCCCCCAACCTCAACCCGCATGTTTACATAAACAAATGACAAAAAGGAATCAGGGATTACCCGTAGTCACCCTTAATCTTACACAGCTCCCACCCCCCACCCCAGGTCTCCAGCTCCTCCCGTCCACTGCCTCTTGTAAAACTCCTCCCCCCACCCTCGGTTCCTTCCCCCACAACTTTCCACCCCGGCTAGACCACTCGGACCCTGTTCTGCCAGGCTCCGATGGCCGCAGCCCCTCCCCCCACCTCACTCCCGTTCACTGGCCGGCACAAACCGGCCAGCGTGGAGGCCCCCGCCCGGGTCCCTTTCCCACTTGCCCGGCCCCAGGAAAGCCCAAAGATCCCCTTTTAGCACACAAACCCCGCATATCCACCTACACCCCAAAGAACCCTCATTTCGAGTGAAAGTCCCATCCCTTCCCTCGTCCAAATATATATCACCTTGGCTCCTTTGATCTCTACACCCGCGCGCAGTGATACAAAAAAGAAGAAAATACAGTCATGAGGTTACATCGGCACATGGCCATTCCTCAGTTTGTCAGTTCTGCCACAGTCCTTCTGCTTTCGCAAACTCCTCCGCTGCTTCCGCCGTTCCAAAATAAAAGTCCCTGAGCTTGTAAGTCACCCTCAGCTTCGCTGGATATACAATGCCGCACCGCACCTTGCTAATGTACAGTGCCCTCTTCACCCGGTTGAAGGCCGCCCGCCTCCTTGCCAGCTCCACCGTAAAGTCCTGGTATGCACGTATACCAGCTCCAGCCCACTGCACCACCCGCTTCTGCTTGGCCCAGCTCAGGACCTTCTCCTTCACCCTGTACCTACGGAAGCACAGAGTCACTGCCCTTGGCGGCTCAATCGCCTTTGGTACAGGCCTCCACGACCGATGAGCCCGATCCAGTTCATATCGGAAGGGGTCCTCCCCCTCCCCCAATAGTTTTGCCAGCATCGTGGCAAAATACTCAGTCGGCTTCGGTCCTTCAACTCCTTCGGGCAGCCCCACAATCCTCAAGTTCTGTCGCCTGGATCTATTTTCCAGGTCTTCCATTTTTCCTCGCAGATCCTTGTTAGTGTCCATCGCCTTCTGCATCTCTTTCCCCATCGAGGCAAGTTGATCACCGTGCTGCAATAACGTCTCCTTCACTTCCTTCAGCGCCTCCCCTTGCTCTCGCACCTCCGCCACTGCACTCGCCACCTCCGTCCTCACCGGGGAAACCGCCTCCTCCACCAGCACACTCAAAACCTCCCTCATCTCCTTCCTCACTGTCTCCATGCATTTCGCAATCTGCACCAACTGCTTTTCAAATTCCGCAGCCATCACCTTGGTTATTTCTTCAGCCATAAGCAGTGCGGCCTTCCCTGGTGCTCCAGCCTCCATTTTTCCTGGTGACCCCGCGGTGACCTTTTCACTCCCCGACGGACCCCCAGCTGGGTTTTTTTCGGCCGTTTTTTTGCTCACCCTCGACATTTTTCTTTGTTTTTTGTTTCCCTCCTGTGTCTTCACTGTGCCTCCTCCGTGTCGTCTCCCTGCTTCTGCCGCCTCCGTGGACACTGGGACCGGGCTTAAAGCCCCGAAAATGCCGTTCCCGAGCGGGAGCTCTCCATTGTGCGGCCGCCTCCCGCCCGCCGTCACCGGAAGTCCGCGGTCCTTTTTTAAGCGGGTCAATAAAGTTATTGCGGGCTTCGTATGGGGGGCAAGTCCCCGCGAGTAAGGAGGGTAATGCTTGAGCGGAGTCGGGGAGAGGGTGGGCTGGCGCTGCCGAGCTTTAGCAATTATTACTGGGCGGCTAACATAGCCATGATTAGAAAGTGGCTGTTTGGGGGGGGGGGGGGGGGGGGGTTGGCATGGGTGCCCATGGAGGCGGCTTCTTGCAAGGGCACAAGTTTGGGGGCGCTGGTAATTGTGCCTCTGCCGTTCCCGCCAGCGCTGTACTCCACCAGCCCCGTGGTGGTGGCAGCCTTGAGAGTCTGGGGGCAATGGAGGGGATATGTGGGAGCAGTGGGAGCATCGGTCTAGTCCCCAATCTGCGATAATCACCGGTTTGCCCCGGGGAGGGTAGATGGAGGGTTTCGGAGATGGCAAAGATGGCGGGGATTGAGCGGTTTGGGGACTTGTTTATATAGAGGGGAGCTTTGTGAGTATGAGGGCACTGGAGGAGAAGTTTGATTTGGTGGGGGGGGAACGAATTTCGATATCTGCAGGTGCAGGACTTTCTGCATAGACAGGTATCAACCTTCCCACTCCTGCCACTAAGGGGGATTCAGGACAGGGTAGTTTCCAGAGGATGGATAGGTGAGGGGAGAGTTTCTGACATTTACAATTAACTTATGGAATCAGAGGAGACGCAGACCGAGGAGCTGAAGCGAAAGTGGGAGGAGGAACTGGGGGGAGAGATAGAGGAGGGCCTTTGGGCGGACGCGTTGAGTAGAGTCAACGCGACCGCAACTGTGTCAGACTCAGCCTGAGTCAATTCAAGGTCGTTCACCGGGCCCACATGACAGTGGTCTGGATGAACAGATTCTTTGGCGTGGCAGGACCAAAATGTGCGGGAGGACCAGCGAACCATGTCCACATGTTCTGAGCATGTCCAAAGCTGAGGGGAGTTTGGCAGTGGTTTGCTGATATCATGTCCAAGGTATTAAAGACAAGGGTGGCATTGAGTCCAGATTTGGCGATTTTCAGGGTGTCGCAGGATCCGGGAATCCAGGAGGAGAAGGAGGCAGACGTTCTGGCCTTTGCTTCCCTGGTAGCCCGGAGGTGGATATTACTAGCATGGAGGGACTCAAGGACCCCGAAGTCGGAGACCTGGCTATCGGACATGGCTAGTTTTCTCTGGAGAAAATTAAGTTCGCCTTGAGAGGGTCACTGTTAGGGTTCTCCCCGAGGTGGCAACCATTCATCGACTTCTTTGTGGAGAATTAATCGTCAGCAGATGGGGGGGGGGGGTGTTAAGGTTAGCGTAGATTAGGGGGTTAATTAATGGCGGGACCTATTGGAGAGGGAGGTGGTATCTGTACTATGTTTATATTTTCATATATATTGTTTATATTGCTGCTGTTACAATGCCAAAAAAATACCTCAATAAATTGTTTATTAAAAAAAATCATGAAACCAGCGTTGTGGCTACTGAGGGAGAGAGAAAGGGTGCGGAAAGTGTCCAACATCGCCATAGTTTCCTGACAGTTGTCCTGCTGGCCGAGGAGCTTCTGCCAGGACTGGAAGGAGTAGCGGGGTGTGGCCAGAAGGTGGGCTGTAGGGTCAGGGTGGTCAGGCACAGAATACCATTGCCGCAGCCGGCAAGGCAGCCATGCAGCTGCCGCTAACAGCCCACTGTGAACCTAGGGCCATGGGTCGTATAGGTGTCCCCCCAGGGCACCCCCCCCCCAGGTGCCCTCTGGCCCCAGCTGACGTATCAGCTGTGTGGTCATGCTCCAGCACAACCAGTGCCATCTTGTTGGCTGGGATGAAAACATATGGTGACTGTAATGTGTATATGCGGCTGCAGCTAGTCAGCCTCTCGAGTGTCAATTACGAACCCGGCAGAAGCCCCTCAGCCAGCAGGACAACTGTCAGGAAACTATGGCCACGTTAGATAGTTTCCGTACCCCCTCTCCCTCCGTAGCCACGACGCCGGTTTCACGATTTTTAAAAGCAATGATTTTCATTGCAATCGATTGTGTTCCACGTGGTGTCGGTGCTAGCCATTCCACAGTTGCTGAATCAATCCAGGTTCGGCGCCAGTTTTTCTGTCGCGAAAGTCCACAAATTCTGCGTTGGCAACAGCACTTAGTCTCGGAAAAGGAGAATCCCGCCCAGGATGTGGCATATTTGTGGAAGGTAACAAAGGGGAGAAATTAAAGGAAGCTGCCTTTAAATTACCATCAAAATGGGCGGCACAGTGGTTAGTATTGCTGCTTCACAGCTCCAGGGTCCCGGGTGACTGTCTGTGTGGAGTTTGCACTTTCTCCCGGTGTCTGTGTGGGTTTCCTCCGGGTACTCCGGTTTCCTCCCACAGTCCAAAGATGTGCAGGTTGGGTGGATTGGTCATGCTAAATTGCCCCTTAGTGTCCAAAAGGTTAGGTGGGGTTACTGGGTTAATGGGATAGGATGGAGGTGTGGGCTTAAGTAGGGTGCTCGACATCTGGTGGTGGCCATGGTGTGAGTGGTCACACACAGGGCAGCTCCTGCTCGAAGGCACAGGAAAGAGTTCTTTTTAGTTGATGTTGGGTGGAATTTTGATGAAAATAATAATAATAACCTATTATTGTCACAAGTATGAAGTTACTGTGAAAAGCCACTAGTCGCCACATTCCGGCGCGTGTTCGGGTAAGCTAGTACGGGAATTGAACCCGCGCTGCTGGCCTTGTTTTGCATCACAAAGCAGCTGTCTAGCCCACTGGGCTAAATCGTGCAATCGGTCCACCTCAGGGACCTTATTTAGCACCAATTCTGCCACCAACCCCGTGAGCATTTTCAAGACGTACCTCATGGCACTTACACCTTGCACTCCTTCAGGCAGGCTCACGATTCACAGGTTCTGCCTTCTCAAGGTGTTCTGCTCCTCCACCTTTGCCCTCAACATTCTGCAAAGGTCTCCTAGGAGCCCCACCTCCGCCTCCAGAGCCACCACACATTGCTGTGTCCAAGATTACTCCTTCAATCTCCGGGATCTGCAACCCTTGCACCTCCAAACACTTCTGCATCGAACTATTCAGGGATGCCAAAGCTCCTTCGCTGGCCTTCGAGCGATTTCCCCCACATTTCCTTCCTCCATTGGTGGAATTCCTCCTTAATAAAAGCCATCAACTGCTCCATCTGGGGCTTTCCACCTTGCACAAGACCTTCCCCCTCAGCCATCCATACACTGGCTGCTGCGCCACAGATTCCTCCAACTCTTTGGTCAGGTCTCTCACCGTTTTCTGCCAGGTTTGATAACCAGCGGGCATACCACTCCTGGGGGAAACTACTCCTTTGATCTTCAAATACCCCTTGGTAAATGTGTATGCCCCAAATTTGGACGATGTGGGTTTCATGAGGGGGTTGCTGGCAGCGATCCCGGATTTTACCATGCACCAGTTGATCATGGGAGGAGAATTTAATTGTGCCCTTGAGCTGAGGGTGGATAGGTCGAGTCCCAGGTCGATCGGTAGGGTACGAATGACAAGGGAGTGGAGGGGGGGGGGGGTTTATGGAGAGGATGGGTATGGTGGATCCATGGCATTTTCAGAACCCAGGGGGAAGGGGGTATTCCTTCTTTTCACACGTCTATAAGGTGTATTCGAGGATTGATCACTTTGCGGTGAGTCGTGAGATTTTGGTTGGGGTGGAGGGGGCAGAGTATGCAGGGATAGTTATCTCGGACCATACACCCCATTGGCTGGAGATTGGATTGTATTTGTTTATTGTCACGTGTACCGAGGTACAGTGAAAAGTATTTTTCTGCGAGCAGCTCAACAGATCATTAAGTACATGAGAAGAAAAGGGAATAAAAGAAAATACATAATAGGGCAACACAACATAACGAGTATAAGTTAAGTAAAAAGTGGATCTGTTTGGGAGAGCTCGCAGAGAGTCGCCTCGCTCCGGCGCCATCTTGGTAAAAGTTTAGATTGGGATGAGAGCAGAGGCCGGGGTGGAGGTTTGATTTGGGGTTGTTAACAGATGGTTGTTTTTGCGATAAGGTGCGGGCGGTGATTAAGGAGTATGTGGAGATGAATCAGAATGGGGAGGGCGGTAGGGCAACTGCATAGGTCTCCCCGGTGAATGAACTGGGATTGCAGGCTAATTTAGGGGATGCCATTTACGGTAGCGAGGGCTAGGCTTAGGTATTTGGGGATTCAGGTAGCGAGAGAATGGACGGGGCTCCATAAGTGGAACTTAATGAAGCTAAGAAGGAGGCCAGGGGGGTCTTAGGAGGCGGGATACACTGTAGTTGACGTTGGCCGGGAAAGTCCAAGTGGTGAAAATTATATTTTGCCAAAGTTCTTTTATTTTTCAAGCTTTCCTGATCTTTATATCAAAGGCCTTTTTTCGGAAATTGGTCACGATTATTTCGGATTTTGTATGGGCGGGGAAGGGGCTGAGGGTCGGGAGGACCCTGCTACAGAGGCAGAGGCAGCAGGATGGATTAGCGTTGCCAAACCTGCTTCATTATTACTGGGTAATGAATGTGGAAAATGTGCGGCGGTGATGGGAAGTAGAAGAGGTAGAGTGGGTTAAGATGGCAGAGGAATCTTGTCAGGGGTCAGTTTGAGGGCTATGGTGTCGGTAGCGTTGCCAATGGTGCCGAGTAGGTATTCAGGGAGCCCGATGGTGCAGTCCAAGGTTAAGATTTGGAATCAGTTGAGGATGCATTTTCGTGTGGAAGGGCTGCCGGGGGAGGATGGATAGTGTATACAGGACGTGGCAGGAAGTGGGGCTGGCCAAGGTGAGGGATCTGTATTTGGAGGAAAGGTTCACCAGTCTGGAGGAGCTAAGGGAGAGGGTAGAGCTGCCAAAGGGAAGTGAGTTCAGGTATCTGCAGGTTAGGGACTTTGCGCAAAAGGCCTGGAGGGGGATCCCTAGGTTGCTGGAGTGACTGCTGCTTCTGGATAAGAAAGGGGAGGGAAGAATTGGGAATATATACAAGTAGCTGGGGGAGCAGGGAGGCAAGAGGGTGGTGTAGATCAAGGAGAAATGGGAAGGGGAATTTGGAGGGGAGGTCATTTGGGGAGTATGGAGTGAGGCACTGCGAAGGGTAAACGGCTCCTCCTGTGCAAGGATGTCAGTTTGAGGTGGTTTACAGGGTGCATATGACTCGGATGAGAATGTGTGGGTTCTTCCAGGGGGTAGCAGTTGAACGTGAGAGGCGGGGGCCAGTGAATCACACGCACATGTTTTGGGGTTGTGCAAAATTGGAAAGATTCTGGGCGGGAGTGAGTACTTAAATCTCTATCTACGCTGTAACAGTAGTTCTCCTCTGTATCTTTCGCATTTTACATTGCCCAATATAGTTAATTAGCTGTGTGTGTGTTTTGTATTCTTGCAGAATTAGACCTTATACTGATCAGCAATAAAGCTGCAATTTTAGACTGTAGACAACTCACGTCTTCGACTCGTTTATACGGTCACCCTCATTGTCCATAAAACAAGGGTTTTTACGTCAACAACAACCACTCGCCCTGAGAGAAAGGTCAGCATTCGGCCTTGGACCTCCAACTGTCAGGTTGGCAGGTGTTCTCTGGTAGACCAAGATCTGGAGGGCCTCAGCCTGCTTTGGGTACCCTGCAAAGGAGCAGGTGCACCCTTTAGGCCTGTACTTTCTCAGTCACCTAAATTGATTATTCCAGAGTATCCAGTTGTTGTTCCTCCTCCTTTTGCATGCCCAAGGCCCTCTGCCTGACTCCATGAGGAGCCCCACCACCTCACATGTAGCCACTGATGGATCCTGCCAATGCCTATTGTAATGGAGTGCAAATCCGACAGATCCAGTGGCCACCACAGAAGCCGCCATCACCTTTCCCCTAGAGACATTGAAGTACTCGTATATGGGAGCTACAACATCGTACAGAATGCGCAAGGACTCCTCCATCCTTTGCTCTAGCCTGTTGATTGCCTCTCACAACTCTACCTTATGTTTCACTGCCTGTCTTTGCATTTCCAGCAACTTTGCAATGGCCATTCCCAGAGGCTCATTATCGGACAGTGAGTGTCTGTTCCCTGGCAGTGCTTGGAATGTCAGAGACCTGGACTGTAACTGCCTCTAACTGCTGTGGAGAAGTGTCAGAATGGACCCTGAGCCTGATCTAGATGTATGATCCACCGGGATAAAAGTAAATTACTACAGATGCTGGATTCTGAAACAAAAACTGAAAATACTGGACTATCTTATCAAGTCTGACAGCCTTTTCTCTCCACATATGCTGCCAGACCTGCTGAGACTGTCCAGTATTTTCTGTTTTTGTTGTGTGTGATTCACCGGAGTGTGTGTCTCTGCTCTGGTTGAGGGTGTAGGTGAAAGCACCGACGGGTCTTCTTCAAATTGATCCTCATCACCCTCCTTTGAGGTGACCTGGGGACCGGGACTTATGTTGCCTGGTTTGTTTGACTGAACCTGCTGCTGCCTGTAAGAAAGTGAAGATAGATTTAGCTCATAATTAATGGGGTTTCAAGCATAGGATCAGGCATGAGAACCCACTGAGTAGGAACCTTGCCTCTAATCCGACCCACCAATGCACTTAGTCTCCAGATAGCACACAAAATATTGGTTCCTCTGCCATTATAAATTCTCCATTCTCTGCCTGTAATAGGTGCACATTTGTCTTTGCTAACATTCTCCTTTTTACATACATAAGTTTTTACAGTGTTTTTATGTTCCTTGCTGATTTACTTTCATATTCTCTTTTCTCTTTCTTTATTGGTTTCTTGGTTCCTCTTTGATGCATTTTAAAATGTTCCCAATCCTCAAGGTTACTAATCTTTTTGGCAACTTTATATGCCTCTTCTTTTGATCTAATAGAATCCAGAACTTCCCTTGGTTGGATCACTTTTCCTTCTGGCCTTTTATGTCTTAAAGGAATGTAAGTTTGTTGAACACCATCTTTTAATTTTTAAAATGCTAGCCATTGCCTTTCTTCCATCATATCTTTTGATGTACATTTCCAATCTATCTAAGCCAAGTTGCCCCTCAATATTTCATAGCTTCCTTTGGTTAGATCAAAGACCCTAGTTTTGGATTGAACTACATTACTTTCAAACTTCACATAAAATGTCATGATACTCTGGTCGCTCTTACCTCATACTCCTTTACAAGAATATTAATTAGCACTTTCTGTTGCACACTACTAGATCTAAAATAGCCAGTTCAATCATTGGTTCCTCATCATACTGTTAAGAAAATCATTGTGTAAACATGCCAGGTCATCTAGACTTGAAATGTTAACTCCGTTCTCACTCCACAGATGCTGTCAGACCTGCCGAGATTGTCCAGCATTTTCTGTTGTTGTTACTGTTAATTAGTTTTACCCAGTCCATATATAGATTGAAATCCCCCATGATTACTGTGTTACCCTTGTTACATGCATCTCTAATTTTCTGAATTATACCAGGGCACTATATTACAATTCAATTAATAAAATCTGGAATATAAAACTAGGTTCTTCAGTATTGGTGACCGTGAAACTTTCATTGATTGTTGTAAAATACCATCTAATGCCCTTTAGGGAAGAAAATCTGCCACTCTTGCCTGCTCTGACCTGCATGTGACTTCAGACACAGCAACATGGTTGACTCTGAAATACCCTCTGAAAGGGCCTAGCAAGCCATTCAGTTCAAAAGCTATTAGGGTTGGGCAAAAATGCTGGCCTTGCCAATAATTTCCACATTCCATGAAAGAATAAATTTGAAAAGATTTTGCTCATTTGGCCTTGATCTTCAGATGGCCTTGGTAGCTTCAAAAAAGCTTTGCGCGTCATGATGGTCAGCACATTGATGGATCTCTTCATTTTATATGTTCTTTCCTTTTGCATATATTACAATGCAAGTTATTCAAGATTTTCAAAGTGTCCCTTCATACAGGTTTCACTGAACATGAATCCTTCCCATGCAATTATTGCATTTAGTATTATTGTTTCCAGTTATTTATTGGCCAGAACCAATCAAGTTCAGTTCAGCTGCTATGGAGAGTAGTGAATGCTGGATCTTTGAAATCTGTGTTTTTTATTCTGCAATAGGACAGAAGGAATTCTTTCAGAAGTTTCAAGAAAAAGAAAGTCTTGCATTCATCTAGCACCTTTTAGGATCATCAGACACCTTACAAAGTGCTTTAAGCCAATGAACTTCTTTTTTGATCTGTTGCCACTGTTGTAGGAAATACAACAGCCAATTTGTATACATGCTCACAAATAACAATCTGTTTTTGTGATGTTGATAACTCCCCTTCTCTTCAAAATAGTGTCAAATCTTGTCCGTGTAACAGTATAGCAGAGGACCCAGGCCATTGTGTTAGATTTTAACTTAATTTAAATAGATTTTATAAATATAATCACAAAGCCAGTAACATAGAAGTCACCTTAAATCATATGACGGCGTAACAGTAGAAAAATTGGTTTGGTTAAACTTCATTGAAAGAATGAGAATGACTACAATAAATTATTTAAATTTCCCATTCATTTTGATTATTTTCTCCACTTAATTCTCCTCAAATACTTCACTTTTACATTGGAGATACTATCTGACTCAATACCAAAGTTATGCTTTGTCACCAGTTATTAAAGATCAATGAATCAGCTTTGGTGAAAATGAGATTGCATTTATTTTAAGATGTGATATGTTATGATCACAGGTTAATAAATTGCAGAAATCGCATTGTACTAACTAGAGCAGTGCTGTCTTTCATTAAGTACTTTCTCATTCCTTGTTTTGTAACTAGTCTTCTCACGCATAGAAAATTAATACAATTTGATTTGCATATTTAAAGAGCCTTGTTTACAAGATTGCGGCCGGAATTCTCTGACCGTTGGAATTCTCTGTTCCGACCGGCAGCACACCCCCACCCAGGGACGGATCTACTATGAAACTAATGAAGCTTAAGCTTCAGGGTCCCTAATCCCAGAGGGGCCCCAGAAGCGACTTTAGTCCACATTGCTTAAAAATTTTGGGTCTACTGTATGAGAAGGGTTTAAAAAAAAAAAAATAATAATAAATTCAATACAAAATAATAGTTAAAATAAAAATTAAAAGGTTATTAAAGTATCATGTAGGCTAGCCGTAAACCAAAAAACGTTCAAATTAAGGATGTTTCATTCTAAATATATTTAATATAAAATAATTATAAATAATTTCAAACACTATTAACATTTATGACAGAAATACAAACAGTAGATTTCTAACAAAAAAGGAGAGCCGTTGAAAAGGCAATCACAATGCTAACGTGAATTTTCAACGTGATAGCACTCGTGATAGCGATCTAGACCAGAATCTTTTTCAATAAAGTGTTCATAAGGATACAATATTTTAATTACCCCTACTCAAAAATAAATGTTACATTTAGAAAAATAAGGTAAGTAATAAAGGTGAAATAGTGTTAGATTAGCCTAAGCCTATTGTTTTTATGAAGAGGTGAACGGAAGGTAGGCTACGACCGCATAGCCTAGGCTAATACTATATTACAAGTATTTATGAAAAAATAATAAAAGGGTGAATTTGTGTTAAATTACAGGTGTTTATTATGAAAAGTGTTCAAATAATGGTAAAATTGTGTTACATTACCTTAGCCTATGAGTTTTGGTGGCCTAGTCTTGCCTAACTTAGTCTAGCCTAGCGTAGGCTAGCTTGAACATAGCCTAGTTTAGCCTATTTAGTTTTGTTATTATAAAACCTTAAAAATGGCGCTTTACTTTCTGAGAAGGGATTTAAAAAAAAACTTTCTCAGAAAGTAGACCTAAAATTTTTTCCTTTCAAAGCATGTGACAATAGTCGCACGACTCAAATTGATTAATTTTTTGTTGTATATATTTCAACAATCCCAAAGTTTGAGAGTCAGTAGCACAGATGTTGTAAAGGTGGAGTGTCGCGGTAAGTTGGCTGTTCTGCTGTGGCTAATGTAATTTTTTCCCCTTTTTAACAGAGGTCAAGACCCGAGAGGAATAACAATGAGTTCACTTAAGTGGATACCAAAAACGCAAACTCAATGAAAAGCGATCTGACAAAATTTCTAAATGTCAAAAACTAACAAACTATTTTGTAATTTCAAGTTTGTCAACACCTACAGTTGAAACATGCAAGCAAACACCATTGAAGCCAGTGATAGGGCACAAACCGTGGGAGCTCTTTCTAGCAATATTCAACCCACTGTTGATGCTTTTGATACAGATGACGATCACAGTGGTCAACATGAAAGTAACACGGAACAAGCAGAGACTGAGCAGAAACATGAAACAGGAAGCAAATTCAGTGATTTCAAAGAATACAGTGACCTCGAAAACTGGCCCATAACAGTTGATAATGATTTCATACAGAATTGTTTAATGCAAGACATAGGTTTTTTTCAAAATAAAAAACCATATGATGTATATACCGAATCAAGCAGGGTTTACAAGGAGCAAAACAGAAGTTTCTCAAACAAATATTTTGAAAAATGATTGAAAAATGGCCAGACTGTGATGAGATCCTGGTTAGTTTACTCAAAGAGCAAAGGCTGTATATACTGTTTTGT
The DNA here is from genome assembly GCF_047496885.1 of Scyliorhinus torazame. Classification (NCBI taxonomy): domain Eukaryota; kingdom Metazoa; phylum Chordata; class Chondrichthyes; order Carcharhiniformes; family Scyliorhinidae; genus Scyliorhinus; species Scyliorhinus torazame. The sequence goes on along the minus strand of NC_092710.1, from coordinate 117,881,290 downwards.
TTGCAAACTCTTTTCTAGATGCCAAACATCACTTACAACAGGTGGGTTTTTCTGACTGGATGAATGTACTCAGAACTCTGGAGAATCATGAAGACAGCACGGAACATAAGAGGGCGATGTTGTGTTGGATAATAAGAAAGTCAAATAAAAATACTGTGGATCAGCAACTTGAAGAACAGATGAGAAAAACCATATAGTACTATTTTGAAGTACTGAAAACAGTTGTAGCTGTTATAAAGTTTTTAAGTGAAAGAGGTTTGGCATTTAGAGGTCATGAGGAGAAGTGGGGCTCACCAAATAATGGAAACTTCATGGGGGCCATTGAACTTGTTGCAGAGTTCGACCCATTTTTACATGAACATCTCGAGAAATGTAAAAATGAAAAAGTAAATGCTACTTACCTATCCAAACCCGTGTATGAGGAATTGATCGAAATCATGGGAAAACATGTGCAAGATGAAATTGTGAATCAAATCAACAACCTAGACATCGAATACTACTCTATTATTGTTGACTCTACGCCGGACCTGACACATGTTGACCAGCTGGTAATTTGTGGTTCGATACTGCTATAATGGGAAACCCTGTGAGAGATTTTAAACATTTTTACAGATAGAAAACCATTCATCCATGACCTTGTTCAAACAAAATACAAGAAGTCCTGGGTGAACATAAGCTTTCACTTGAAAATATCCGTGGTCAGTCCTACAATAATGCATCTGACATGAAGGGCTCGGAGAAAGGGCTGCAAGCACTCTTTAAAAACATTAACAGGTACGCAGACTATGTACCATGTGCAGCCCATTCACTTAACCTTGTTGGAGAAAAGGCAGTGTCTACTGTACCTGAAGTTGTGGCATTTTACAGGAGCTGTATGTTTTATTTTCTGGATCTCCTCGAAGATGGGGGATTTTAAACACACAGGTCAATCTACATTTTTCTCTAAAGAGCTTAAGTGTAACTAGATGGTCTGCACACTATGAAGCAGTCCGGGCAATTAAAAATGGATATATGGGTATTTTACAAACTCTCAAACATAGTTTTGAAGACTCAGAAGAGAAGCCTGAATGTAAACGAGATGCAAAGAATTTATACCACAAGTTGGTAAAGCTGGAATATGTTATTTTAACAGTCGTTTGGGAAGAAGTGCTGGAGTGTTTCAACAAAACAAGTAAGAAACTCCAAACCCCTGATTTTGATGTATTTGAAGGTTATCTTCTGCTATCATCTTTACTTTCGTTTGTTAAAGAACTCAGAGAAAATTCAGCCGATAGGATTGCACACTATGAATCAGAAGCAAAAGGTTTGTGTGAAGATATCACCTCAAGTTATTCTGATGCTTCCAAACGCATTGTTACAAGGAAATTTTCAGATGGAACAAGTGGTATTGCTTCTTTGAGAGGAGCTGACAAATTTAGGATAGAAGCTCTATGACTGCTTGATAATCCAGTTACGCAAGAGGATTGACCCATATGAGCAGATTGCGAAAAGGTTCAAGTTCCTCTCAGAATTGGTGAACAATTCTGAAATTGATGAGGACAGTATTAAACTTATAATATCGTATTACAAAGATGATATTGACCACAAATTAGTAAACGAGTGTTATCAGTTTAAAGAATATTTGCCCCTTAGGGAATCCCAGAACACAGAAGAAAACACGCCATCTAAAATGCAATGCGCAGAAGTTCTTCAGCTTATTTGTGAGCAACACCTAATTGAAGTGTTCCCCAATATTACTACTGCGCTTAAGCTGTACTTGCCAATGCCTTTCACGAGCTGTGAAGCAGAAAGGAATTTTTCAAAGCTATCCTTTATATTTCGGTCTACCATGACTGAAGAGCGCTTAAATTCTTTATGCATATTGTCTCCAGAAAATGACATTGCAAGGAAGTTCTCATATGACATTGGCATGAACAGAGAATCCTGCAAAACAGAGACACCAGCAAACAGTGCGCTATCGAGAAACACACGGCTGGGGTCCGGAGTATCCAGTCCTGAAAGTAGCTTGAACATAAATTACGTTCGCTATATTATTCAGTAGGTTTTATGGAGAAGGGCAGAATCAAAAGCTGTAAAAATTGATTAGGGTGAGGTATTACCATAGTAGATGAGTTTAATGTATCTTTCTGTCTGGTTAGAGACACTTAACTAAAGTCAACCTATCAAGGGTACCAAAGATGTCCTGAGTATATTATAAGTTTGTGTAGGCGCTTAGTTCCAAACATGTTTCTGAGAAATACAAATAAGGCCAGTCTATTACTAGTACACGGTAAACCATTGAATTGATCCATAGTGTCATATTCTTGCTTTGGTTAAGTGCTAGCTTTCATTCTTTCCAATAAACATAATAAAATTTCCAATTGGAGGAAGGAAAGTTTGTTTTTGTTTTCTTTTAATTGAGCTATCTTAATCAACTTCTTCTGTAGAATATTCACTTTATATTCAATTGTAGCCAAATTTCGCTCTTCCTGTTTCCTAAAACGAAAGTAAGTGTTAAAGGTTTACATGCAGATTCTCAAAATATCTCTCAATATTTAAAAAAATATTTTTATTCAAGGCTTTTCAACAAAAATATCAAAAGAACAACCAGGGAGCATCAGAAGAACATCACATCAAACCAACAAACAACCCCAACCCTCCTAACACCGACCCCCAATCACATCCTGCCTTTCCCATTTTAACCTCCTTACCCCCCAAAAGCCCCCTCAATTCTTCCTGAAGAAATCGATGAACGGTTTCCACTTTGAACCCTTCAACCGATCCCTGCAGAGCGAACTTGATCTTCTCTAACTGTAAGAATTCTGCCAGGTCGCTCACCCTGTCTTTGGCGGCTCCGAGTTTCTCCAACATAACAAAATCTATCTTCGGGCTATCAGGGAGGCAAAGGCCAATACATCGCCCTCCCCCCACCCCAGAACCCCCTCAACTCTTGGACACGCCCAAAACATGTGGACGTGATTCGCGGGCCCACCTGTGCACCACCCACACATATCCTTCACCCCCTCAACAAACCTACTCATCCTCATCAATATCACGTGGACCCTATGCAACACTTTAAACTGAATGACGTTAACCTTGCACATGATGAAGACGCATTCACCCTCCGCAAGGCCTCAGCCCATGTCCTGGTTCCCATCTCCTCTCCAAAATACTCCTCCCATTTGCACTTAACATGCTCCACCAGCGCGCCCTCCCACTCCATCAGTTCCTTGTAAATATCCAACACCTTGCCCTTCGTCCTGTGACAGAGCTTATCTTCCAGCACCGGAGGTGGCAATCCCGGGAAAGACGCCACCTCTCTCCTCACAAAATCCTGAACCTGCAGGTATTCCCCTTAGGAGACTCAAACAATTCCTCTCACTCCTCCAGCCCCGCAAATGTGCCTCCTATAAATAAGTCCCTGAAGTACTCAAACCCCACCGCCCCCACCCAGTCTCGCCGGCACACACCTATGGTTATCACAAATCGGCACCCACAACGACATACTCTCTAACCCAAGTCTGGCCTACACTCCTCCCATGTCCTCAAAGCCTACACCACCAACGGACTAACAGAATACCTGACCAGCGAGAATGGCAGAGGCACCAACAACAAAGCCCTCAAGCACATTCCCTTACACGATCCCAAACCGACCTCTGCTCCACAGCCCATTTCCTCACCATCGCAATGTTTGCAGCCCAATAATAGTTCATCAAATTCAGCAAAGCCAGCCCTCACCTGCCCCCACTCCACACAAACCCCCAAATCAACCTATTAACTTTCCTGAAAAACAACTTGGGGACAAAGATATGGAGGTTCTGAAACACGAACAGAAACCTAGTCAGCACTGACATTTTTACTTCTGCACACGCCCTGCCAGCGATAACGGCAAAATATCCCACCTCCTAAAATCCCCTTTAAATCCCTCTACCAATCGGGCCAATTTCAACCTATGCAGCTGGGCCCAGATCCACGCTACCTGGATACCATCGTAAACAGCAAATACCCTAACCTCCTTTCCTGCCCCCTAGCATTGATCGGGAACAGCTCACTCTTTCCCATATTCAATTTATACCCCGAAAACTGGCCAAATTCCCTCGAAATCCCCATGATCTCCCCAATGCAGCCCAACGGGTCCAAAATATATAATGACAGATTATCTGCATACAGCGAAATCCTATGCTCAACCCCCCCCCCCCCCCCCAAGTACCCTGAACTCACTCAGTTTGTCCGCACACTCGCCACCAATGCCTTATAGAGCAACCTGACCCAGTCCACAAAACTCTGTCTGAACCCAGACCTCTCCAACACCTCGAACAAATATGCCCACTTCACCTGATTCAAAATGTTATGGATCAGTGGACATAAAAAATGGTTTTGCTCATGTAAACCACGGGCCTGTGCTGATTCAATGTTGCAGCCAAACCTATAAACTGTGCCACATAGCTGGAGAAAGATAGTATTGATGTCACATGACACAATTGATCCACAAGCCCCTGGATTTAACAAGGATTCAGAAATATCCTGGATATATCAGAAGATTTGCAAAATGAACATGCATTATGAGAAAGGCTTAAGCAAGTGCAGTTACACTTATGTCAAATGTTTTCCACCAAACAGTAACTGGCGATGTAAATCTTTGCAAACTATCCAGTTGACTATATAATGTAAATTGTATATTTAACACTGTTAATTTTAAACTTTCGTATCAGGACCATCTGTAATTGCATTTTCTCTGCTCCCTTTGAAATGAAAATCAATAGGGTGTGGCCATCTGCATGTCATATATTTACAGCCATTCTTAATGTTGCCATCAGAAACTCAATACAGGACAGCGCAGTGGCGCAGTGGTAGCACACGGCGCCGAGGTCCCAGGTTCGATCCCAGCTCTGGGTCACTGTCCGTGTGGAGTTTGTATATTCTCCCCGTGTTTGCATGCGTTTTGTCCCCACAACCCAAAGATGTGCAAGGTAGGTGGATTGAACACGCTAAATTACCCCTTAATTGGAAAAAATGAATTGGGTACTCTAAATTTATAAAATAAAAGAAACTCAATACAAATGCCAAACATGAAGAAAATGAACAGTTAACAAGGTACTAACCATCCATCTGCCTCACCTTTTCAGTATACCACCGATCCCTTTAAAATCTATGATCCTTGTCTTCAGGAATACTTCAATTTCATGGAGCATCTTCTATTAAACATCAATACAATAACATTAATGAAGGTGAAAAAATCTTGAGAAATGAAAACGAACAGCAGGTCCATTGAGAATGGGAATCTGAGCGGGGAGAGGAAAAAAAAACATAGAAATGAAAGACAGGGAAGTAGAAAGCAAAAGTGGAAAGCAGAAGAAACAAGAGCTAGCAGCAAATAGGGTCATAGTGCAAAAGGTAATGTGTAAAAATATCAAAAATATGTTTAAAGGCAATGTGTCCGAATGCACCGAGCATTCGCGCGATAAGGTGATAAATTAATAGCGCAAATTGTTAAACACGGATACGGTATGATTTCGATTACGGAGACATGGTTTCAGGGTGACCAAGGCTGAAAACCGAATATCCAAGAGCATTCAATATTTAGGAAGAACAGACAAAAAGGGAAAGCAGGTGAGGTGGTGTTGTTAGTCATATATTTAGGAAGGGCTAAAAAAAAAAGGGAATGGAGGTGGGTGGTGTTATTAGTTAAGGATGAAATCAGTGCGATAGTGCGAGAGGATATTGGCTCAGAAAATCTAAATGTAGAAATGGAAGAAGCAACAACTGCTGTAAAAGATTAGTGGGAGTTGTCGAATAGGCCTCCAAACAATAGTGGTAAGGTGAAAACTGGTAACATGAAAAGAAAATATGTAATAGGGCAACACAAGGTACACAATGTAAATACATAAACACCGGCAACGGGTGAAGCATACAGGAGTGAAGTATTAATCAGATCAGTCCATAAGAGGGTAGTTTAGGAGTTGAATAACAGCGAGGAAGAAGCTGTTTTAAAATCTGTTTGTGCGTGTTCTTAAACTTTTGTATTTCCTGCCCGATGGAAGAAGTTGGAAGAGTGAGTAAGCCGGGTGGGAGGGGTCTTTAATTATGCTGCCTACTTTCCCAAGGCAGCGGGAGGTTTAAATAGATTCAATGGATAGGAGGCGGGTTCATGTGATGGATTGGGCGGTGTTCACAACTCTCTGAAGTTCTTTGTGGTCTTGGGCTGAGCAGTTGCCATACCAGGCTGTGATGCAGCCAGATGGGATGCTTTCTATTGTGCACCTGTAAAAGTTGATAAGAGCCAATGTGGGCATGCTGAATTTCCTTAGTTTCCTGAGGAAGTATAGGCGCTGTTGTGCTTTCTTGGTCATAGCGTCGACGTGGGTGGACCAGGACAGGTCTTTGGTGATGTGCACACTGAGGAATTTGAAGCTGTCGACCACCTCCACCTCGTCCTTAATTTTGCATACTATGGCATTTCAAGTGGTTCTTAAATGTTGTGAGGATTTCCGTCTCCACCACCCTTTCAGGCTTTGAGTTCCAGATTCCCACCAGACTCTGGGTGGAAAAGGTTTCCCTCAAATCCCCTCTAAATCACCTGCCTCTGATCTTAAATTTATGTCCCCTGGTTATTGACCCCCCACCTATTAAGGAGAAAGCACCTTCTTATCTATCTTTGACAAAGAGTCACCTGGACTCAAAATGTTAGCTCTTTTCTCTCCCTACAGATGCTGCCAGGCCTGCTGAGATTTTCCAGCATTTTCTCTTTGTTTGCTTATCTATCCTATCCATGCCCCTCATAATTCTGTACACCTTGATCAGGTCCCACCTCAGCCTTCTTTGCTCTAAGGAAAACAACCACAGCCTAACCAAGCGCTCTTCATACCTGAAACTCTCCAGGCAGCATCCTGGTAAATCTCCTCTGCACCCTCTCTCCTGCAATCACAATCTTTCTCTGGTGTGGCGACCAGAACCACACACACAGTACTCTAACTGTAGCCTAACGAGCATTTTATACAGCTCCATCATAACATCCCTGCTCTTAAATTCTATAGCTCGGTGAATAAAGGCCATATGCCTTTCTTTAAAAAAATTGTTTTTAGCGAAATAAATTTTCATTGTGACAAATTAATACATTATACCACCAATACATAAATGTATAATGCAAAAATAGCACAACAACTCAACAACCCAACTAAACCCAACCCTTCAAACATATAACTAACCCCCCAACAGCTGATGGTGACTAACTCTTTGAAAAAGGAAATGAATGGCTGCCATCTCGAGTAGAAACCTTCTACCAATGCCCTAATGATGTACTTGGCCTTCTCCAGTGATAGAGTATTGATTTATTCATAGGGACTTGTGGATTATTGATTGATTCATAGTTTATTCACATAGATGCTAGTTGAATGCATGTAACTGAGAGGTAAAATTCTTAACAGTGTCTTGACTGTGGGAATCCATTGTTTCACATAATGAATTAACCATTGTATTCCAGTGTATTCAGCACTAAGAATGTATTGTTCTCAGTCTAATCAATTAATCAGTTACACCTCTCCACCGAGCTGTGTAACATGGCAAATGTGAGAAACATATTCAGTAATCTTCCTAAGACTGCGCATGCAGATGCTGAGCTAGTTTTTATAGGCACCAGTCAATCTTAAGTAATGTCCAATGTTTGATTAACAAATTATACTCTAAGTGACAGACATTCATTTGAACAAATCAGGATGTCTCAGCTGAGAATTAGAAACCAATGAAAGCAAATGAGGGGTTTAACCAGAGATAAGAATTTCCTTAAAAGTAGGACCTTATGATCGAGGTGTTTATTCCTGACTTTCTGAGTTACTGAATTCTTGAATCATCTATCTGTTTCCTTGTGTTAAAGTGATTTCTTTTGTGCCTTATGATTTTTTTTGCCATGTGCTTGACCTTTTTATGTATTGTTTCATATTTTGTTTCTAAGTTTTGATTCAGTTGTTATTCAAGTGTATTCGAGTGAGTAATTAGCAACAAAGTCATATTTTTGACACCTTCAACCAACCAGACTACTGGCTCTTATTAGAAGGTAAAATAAAAATCCCAACATCCAGATATGGGAATTCCATTTGGTCATCCAACCAAGCCGCGGCAGAATAGGAGATCTCCAGCCAGCAGAACTTTCATCTGGGCTATCAATGAGGCAAAGGCGAGGACATCAGCCTTCACCCCTGTCTGCAGCGCAGGTAAGTCTGTAACCGTGAAAATGGCAACCAGAGGACAAGGCTCCAGTTCAATAGCAAGAATCTCTGACATGGTAATAAAGAAGGAGACCCAGAAGCTTTCAAGCTCAGAACACATGCAGAACATGTACGTATGATTTGTCAGCCGCCCGATAACAACGCTTGCACCTATTCTCTACCCCCGAGAAAAAGCACTCATCCTCGCCTTGGTCATATGCACCCTGTCCACCTGGAACTGAATTTCAAGCTGAGCCTAGCACATGCGTAGGTAGAGTTGACCCTGTGAAGAGCCTCACTCGACACCTGCCCACCTCCCCCTAAACCGGACTCAGTTCGCCCTCCCACTTCCTCTTCACCTCATCCAATGGAGCTGCTCCGCCGACAGGATCTAGCCATGAATTCCAAAATCCTCCCCTCACCCTCATCGGCCAGAGATAAAATCCTATTCAAGAGAGAGGACAAAGATGCCAACGGAAATAAAGAAAACTTACGCAAGAAATCGCAAACCAGGAAATACCTCAATAAATTAGTCCTTGGGAGTTGGAAGTTTGTTACCAATCGCCCCCAAGTTAGAACCATTTCAAGAGCCTGCCTCTATCTTCCTTCATACTGCGAATACTGAGGTCCCCAGTGAGTATTTTGGCTGAAAATGGAATTTATTCAAGGCTGTGTCAAGATCTATTTTTGATTGAAGTGAGTCTAGAGTTATGGGTGGCAGAAGAGTGGAGTTAAGGTCACAATTAGATCAGCCACAATAGTGCATAGTGGAGCTGGCTCTAGGGGCTGAATGGCTGTCTCCTATTATGCTTACAAAACCATTCTATTTTAAACTTATCAACTAGTGTGTGATTCTGAGATAACACAGTTAACTTTATTGAACCTGTGACTTTGTACTCATACCCCACTGGTAGGTGGGGGGTTCAGGCTGGTGGGCGGAGGATCAGGGACCGACATTTGGTAGATCAAATCAGGGCAGGATCTACTCAGTTAATGGTAGGGAGTTGGGGAGAGTTACAGAACAAAGAGATCTAGGAGTACAGGTTCATAGCTCCTTGAAGTGGAGTCGCAGGTGGACAGGATGGTGAAGAAGGCATTCAGCATACTCGGTTTATTGGTCAGAATATTGAATACAGGAGTTGGGATGTCTTGTTGAAGTTGTACAAGGTATTGGTAAGGCCACACATGGAATACTGTGTTAGGTTCCGGTCAACCTATTATAGGAATGATATTGTTAAACTAGAAAGAGTGCAGATGCGATTAAGGAGGATGCTACCAGAACTTGTTTCTCTGAGTTATAAGGAAAGGCCTGGACTTTTTTCCTGGAATGTAGGAGGCTTGGGGATGCTCTTATAGAGGTCTATAAAATAATGAGGAGCATAGATAAGGTTGCCATTTTCACCCAAACGTAGAGGAGTCTAGAACTAGAGAGCATAGGTTTAAGGTGAGGGGAAAAGATACAAAAGAGACCAGAGGAGAAATTTCTTTACACAGAGAGTGGTGAGCATCTGGAACAGGCTGTCAGAGGCAATGGTAGAGGCGGGTATGATTTTGTCTTCTAAAAAGCAGTTAAATAATTACACGGGCAGGGTGGGTATTGAGGGATATGGGCCAATTGACCTGCGAGTTAGGAGGGTTTTCCTGACGTGGGGGTGGAGGGGGGTGGGGGTGGGGGGGGTGGGGGGGGAGGGCTGATGGTACTGGAGAGTGCCTAAGTGTGGGCACCTATCTGTGACAAACATATGTTTGCGCCAAGGGGGGCTAGATGCTAGGTTTTGGGGGTGGCGGTGAGCAGAGATCGAGCGATTTGGTAATCTGTTCATAGGGGGCAAATTTGAGAGGTTGGAGGACCTGGAGGAAGAGCTCCCAGGGGGAATATTTTTCGGTACCTGCAAGTTCGGGGTTTTGTAAGGAGTGAGGTGCCGTCCTTTCCTGGGCTGTCTCGGATTGTAAGACAAGGTACTATCGAGAGATAAGATAGGGGAGGGGAAGGTGTCCGATATCTACAAGGATGGATGGGGAGAGAGCCCTGGTGGGGGGAACATAAAGCGCAAGTAGAAGAAGGAGCTGGGAGGGGAGGTGGGCGCCGAGACATGGGAAGAGGCCCTGTGGAGGGTGAATGCGTCCTTGTCGTGTGCGAGGTTAAGCCTTATACAGTTCAAAGTAACACAGGTGCAACCTGTACAAGAGGACAGGTTGCATCTAAACTCGAGGGGCACCATATCCTGGCTGGGAGGTTTGCTAGTGTCATTTGGGAGGATTTAAACTAATATGGCAGGAGGTGGGAACCAGAGCGTTAGCTGAGAAGGTGTCACAACTGAAGGGGAAATAGAGAACAAAAATAATAGAACATTACCCTCAGGCAGAGCAAAAAAGATGACAAATGTGAAACGGGAGGTAGTCAATGCAGGACTGAGGGTATTGTACCTTAATGCACGCAGTATATGGAGCAAGGTAAATGAGCTTGTTGCGCACATTGAAATTGGCCAATACGATGTTGTGGGCATCACATCAGGGCTGGGATCTAAATATACAAGGATATGTGTCCTATCGAAAGGACAGGCAGATGGGCAAAGGAGGCAGGGTTGCATTGTTAGTAAGGACTGAAGTTAAATCGATAGCAAGGAGCGATATGGGATCTAAAGGCATAGAATCTCTGGGTAGAGTTGAGAAATCGCAAAGGTAAAAAGACCCTGATGAGAGTTATGTGCAGGCCCCCCAGCAGTAGTCAGGATGTGGGGCAGAAAATAAAACAGGAGATAGAGAAAGCATGAAAAAATGGCAATATCAATAATCATGGGCGACTTCAATATGCACGTTGATGGGGAAAATCAGGTTGGTAGTGGATCCCAAGAAAATGAATTTGTGGAATGTCTAAGAGATGGCCTTTTGGAGCAGCTTGTGACAGAATCGACTAGGGAACAGGCATTTCTGGATTTAGTGATGTGCAATGAGGCAGACTTGATTAGGGAACTTAAGGTGAAGGAACCCTTAGGGAGTAGTGACCACAATATGATAGAATTTACCCTGCAGTTTGTGAGGGAGAAGCTGCAATCAGATGTAACAGTATTACAATTAAATAAGGGTAACTACAAAGAAATGAGGGAGGAACTGATTGGAGTTGATTGGAAAAGGAGCCTAGCAGGGAAGCCAGTGGAACAGCAATGGCAGGAGTTTTTGGAGGTTATTCGGGAGGCACAACAGAAATTCATCCCAAGGAGGAAGAAACATGCTAAGGGGAAGACAAGGGGCGAAATTCTCCCCCAACGGCGCGATGTCCGCCGACTGGCGCCAAAAACGGCGCCAATCAGATGGGCATTGCGCTGGCCCAAAGGTGCGGAATGCTCCGCATCTTTGGGGGACGAGCCCCAACATTGAGGGGCTAGGCCGGCGCCGGAGGGATTTCCGCACCGCCAGCTGGCGGAAATGGCGTTTGTTGCCCCGCCAGCTGGTGCGGAAATGCGATGCATGCGCGGGAGCGTCAGCGGCCGCCAACAGTTTCCCGCGCACGCGCAGTGGGGAGAGTCTCTTCCACCTCCGCCATGGTGGAGGCCGTGGCGGAGGCGGAAGGGAAAGAGTGGCCCCATGGCACAGGCCCGCCCGCGGATCGGTGGGCCCCGATTGTGGGCCAGGCCACCGTGGGGGCACCCCCCGGGGTCAGATCACCCCGCGCCCCCCCCCAGGACCCCGGAGCCTGTCCACGCCGCCTGGTCCCGCCAGTAAATACCAGCTTTGATTTACGCCGGCGGGACAGGCAATTTCTGGGCGGGACTTCGGCCCATCCGGGCCGGAGAATTGAGCGGGGGGTCCCGCCAACCGGCGAGGCCCGATTCCCGCCCCCGCCCAATCTCCGGTACCGGAGACTCCGGCGGGGGCGGGATTCACGGCGGCCAACGGCCATTCTCCGACCCGGCGGGGGGTCGGAGAATGACGCCCAAGGCATCCATGGTTGATGAGGGAAGTTAAGGATAGCATAAAAGCTAAAGAAAAAGCATACAAATTGGCGAGGATTAGTGGGAAGCCAGAGGATTGGGAAGCCTTTAAAAGCGAGTCGAGGACAACTAAAAAAGCAATTAGGGGAGAAGAAGATGAAGTATGAGTGCAAGCTAGCTAGTAATATAAAGGAAGATAGGAAGAGTTTTTTTTCAATATATTAAAGGTAAGAAAGAGGCAAAAATATACATTGGACCACTGGAAAATGTGGCTGGAGAAGTAATAATAGGAAACAAAGAAATGGCAGACGAACTGAATAGTTGCTTTGTATCAGTCTTCATGGTGGAAGACACCAGTGGGATGCCAGAGCTCCAGGAGAACCGGGGGGCAGAGGTGAGTGCAGTGACCATTACTAAGGAGAAGATTCTGGGGAAACGGAAAGGTCTGAAGGTGGATAAATCACCTGGACCAAATGGACTACACCCCAGGGTTCTAAAAGAGATTGCTGAGGATATTGTGGAGGCATTGGTGATGATCTTTCAGGAATCACTGGCAGCAGGAAGGGTCCCAAGGACTGGAAAGTGGCTAATGTAACACCACTGTTTAAGAAGGGAGGGTGGCAGAAGATGGGAAATTATAGGTCGGTTACTCTGACTTCAGTCATTGGTAAGATTTTAGAGTCCATTATTAAAGATGAGATTGCGGAGTACTTGGAAGTGCATGATAAAATAGGACTGAGTCAGCACGGCTTCGTCAAGGAGCGCTCATGTCTGACAAATCTTTAGAGTTCTTTGAGGAAGTAACAAGGAAGTTAGACAAAGGAAAACCAGTGGACGTGATTTATTTAGATTTCCAGAAGGCCTTTGACAAGGTGCCGCATAGGAGACTGTTAAATAAGAAGGGCCCATGGTGTTAAGGTTAAGATCCTGGCATGGATAGGCAGAAGTCAGGGTGGGGATAAAGGGGTCTTTTTCAGGATGGCAGATGGTGACTGGTGGTGTGCCTCAGGGGTCAGTGCTGGGACCACAACTTTTCACAATATACATTGATGATCTGGAGGAAGGAACTGAAGGCCCGGTTGCTAAGTTTGCAGATGATACAAAGACCTGTAGAGGGCCAGGTAGTATTGAGGAAGCAGGTGGGCTTCAGAAGGACTTGGATAGACTGGAAGAGTGGGCAAAGAAATGGCAGATGGAATACAATGTGGGAAAGTGTGAGGTTATGCACTTTGGAAGGAGAAATGGAGGCATAGACTATTTTCTAAATGGGAAGATGCTTAGGAAATCAGAAGCACAAAGGGACTTGGGAGTCCTTGTTCATGATTCTCTTAAGGTTAATGTGCAGGTTCAGTCGGCAGTTAGGAAGGCAAATGCAATGTTAGCCTTCATGTCGAGAGATTAGAATACAAGACCAGTGATGTACTTCTGAGGCTACATAAGGCTCTGGTCAGATCCCATTTGGAGCATTGTGGGCAGTTGTGGGCCCTGTATCTAAGGAAGGGTCTTCTGGCCTTGGAAAGGGACCAGAGGAGGTTCACAAGAATGATCCCTGGAATGAAGAACTTGTCGTATGAAGAACGGTTGAGGACTCTGGGTCTGTACTCGTTGGAGTTTAGAAGGATGAGGGGGGGATTTTATTGAAACTTACAGGATACTGCGTGGCTTGGATAGAGTGGACTGGAGAGAATGTTTCCACTTGTATGAAAAACTAGAAGCAGAGGACACAATCTCAGACTAAAGAGACTTTAGAACAGAGATGAGGGGGAATTTCTTCAGCCAGAGGGTGGTGAATCTGTGGAACTCTTTGCTGCAGAAGGCTGTGGAGGTCAAATCACTCAGTGTCTTTAAAACAGAGATGAATAGGTTTTTAATCAATAAGGGGATCAAGGATTATGGAGAATGGGGATGAGAAAAATATCAGCCATGATTGAATGGCGGAACAGATTCGATGGGTCGAGTAGCCTAATTATGCCCCTATGTCTTATGAGGCACATATGACAGTGGCAAGGATGATTAAGTTCTTTGAGGGGGTAAAGGGTAGATGTGGGCCGTGTGCAGACAGGCCCACGAATCACGTCCACATGTTTTGGTCATCTCCAAGGCTGAAGGGGTTCTGTAGGGGTTTGCGGATGTAAGCACAGAAAAATACAGTGCTGAAAAGCCCTTCGGACAACAGAGTCTGCACCGCCGCATGAAAGGCACCTGATCTGGCAATCCTAATCCCATTTGCCAGCACTTGGCCCATTGTCTCGAATGTTAAGATGTGCCAAGTACTCATCCAGGTACTTTTTAAAGGATGTGAGGGAACCCGCCTCTACAAACCTCCCGAGCAGTGCATTCCAGACCGTCATCACCCTCTGGGTAAAAAGGTTTTTCCTCAAATCTCCCCGAACCTTTTGCCCCTCACCTTGAACTTGTATCCCCTTATAATCGACCTTTTAACTAAGGGCAACAGCTGTTCCCTATCCACTCTGTCCATGCCACTCATAATTATGTACACCTCAATCAGGTCGCTCCTCAGTCTTCTCTGCTCCAGCGAAAACATAGAACATAGAACAATACAGCGCAGTACAGGCCCTTCGGCCCTCGATGTTGCGCTGACCTGTGAAGCCACTCTAAAGCCCATCTACACTATTCCCTTATCGTCTATATGTCTATCCAATGACCATTTGAATGTCCTTAGTATTGGCGAGTCTACTACTGTTGCAGGCAGGGCATTCCACGCCCTTACTACTCTCTGAGTAAAGAACCTACCTCTGACATCTGTCTTATATCTATTGTTGCTGAATTTCGGTTGGCTCTTAATTCGCAATTTGCTCTGTTTGTTTAACCATTGCTCTAGAGTCGCCAGGTATCTTTATGATATCGCCACGAGGTTCAAGTTCAAGTAATGATCAATAACTCAACACACCAATTAGTAAGATTCAAATCAAAACACATTTATTATACACAGTAAATCATATCTCATGCATAAACTCTACTTTCTAGACTATTCCTATCACTAAAAGGCCTATACTTAGCTTTGGAATTGGCCCACCAGGCAGGGGAACAAATGGCCTTTCGTTCAGATCCTGAGTCTGCAGGATTCAAAAGCTGGTATGGACTTGTAGCTAGGGGCACCTATCTCGTAGCGAGTGTTGACTGGAGACTTACTTGGTTGATGCGGCAGCTTAGACAGGTCACTCTCACGGGTTGATTCAAGTTGCTGAGTGACCCTGCCAAAGGAGGACGATTTGAACTTGGGGGCTTTACTTTATAGACCCCAGGGGCTTCCCGCCCTTTGGGGTGGACCCCGTACCTGGTTCCAAATGATTGGACTGCGTTCCGATCATTTGGATCGATTTCTCCAATACTGGAGTTGTTCCCTGATCGCTGGGTGGTCCCTAAATATCCATTGGCCTTCCTTTGTCTCTGCTCCTGCTGGCGCCGAGGAGTCTAGCTTGCCTTTATTCACCTTAAGTGTTTCAATTGTGCCTTGGAATCTCTCATTACTGTGCAGATGGCTGCTGGTTTCAGTGCTGTCTTTTTTTTTGCAAGTTTCAATACACATGATTTCTGCACTTGCTCAATTTTGCCTGTGTTGGCTGAATTTCCCTTCAGTCTTTGCGGTTCTCCATTTGAAGTCGGGAAGTGGCCAACCCAGGTGGCTACACTATCTCCCCTCAATTTAAAGCTATGTCCCCTCGTGCTAGACATCACCATCCAAGGAAAAAGGCTCTCATTGTCCACCCTATTCAATCCTCTGATCATCTTGTATGCCTCAATTAAGTCACCTCTTAACCTTCTTCTCTCTAACGAAAAGTCTCAAGTCCCTCAGTCTTTCCTCATCAGATCTTCCCTCCATACCAGGCAATATTCTGGTAAATCCTCCTCCATTTTAAGTCGGGAAGTGGCCAACGCAGGTGGCTACATGCCCTCCTTGTGCTCCCTAACGCAAAGCGTGAAGGATCACATAACTGCGTTGTCTTCATTCCCTGACCCGGCAAGCACTCTTCCATGGCCTCTACACTGACCATAACTATGTAAGAAAAATGTTAACTAACAATTTCTAAGTGGCGCTATGTCAACACAGGGACATGCATTACAAACATTTTTAAAAACGGTAGAAAGTTAAAAGACAGGACCTCGAGGGTTGTAATCTCGGGATTACTCCCTGTGCCACGTGCCAGTGAGGCTAGAAATAGGAAGATAGAGCAGACAAACACGTGGCTAAACAGCTGGTGTAGGAGGGAGGGTTTCTGTTATCTGGACCACTGGGAGCTCTTCCGGGGCAGGTGTGACCTGTATAAGATGGACGGGTTGCATCTAAACCGGAGAGGCATAAATATCCTGGCCGCGAGGTTTGCTAGTGTCACACGGGAGGGTTTAAACTAGTATGGCAGGGGGGTGGGCACGGGAGCAATAGGTCAGAAGGTGAGAGCATTGAGGGAGAACTAGGGAATAGGGACAGTGTGGCTCTGAGGCAGCGCAGACGGGGAGAAGTTGCTGAACACAGCGGGTCTGGTGGCCTGAAGTGCATATGTTTTAATGCAAGGAGCATTACGGGTAAGGCAGATGAACTTAGAGCTTGGATTACTACTTGGAACTATGATGTTGTTGCCATTACAGAGACCTGGTTGAGGGAAGGGCAGGATTGGCAGCTAAACGTTCCAGGATTTAGATGTTTCAGGCGGGATAGAGGGGGATGTAAAAGGGGAGGCGGAGTTGCGCTACTTGTTCAGGAGAGTATCACAGCTATACAGCGAGAGGACACCTCAGAGGGCAGTGAGGCTATATGGGTAGAGATCAGGAATAAGAAGGGTGCAGTCACAATGTTGGGGGTATACTACAGGCCTCCCAACAGCCAGCGGGAGATAGAGGAGCAGATAGGTAGACAGATTTTGGAAAAGAGTAAAAACAACAGGGTTGTGGTGATGGGAGACTTCAACTTCCCCAATATTGACTGGGACTCACTTAGTGCCAGGGGCTTAGACGGGGCAGAGTTTGTAAGGAGCATCCAGGAGGGCTTCTTAAAACAATATGTAAACAGTCCAACTAGGGAAGGGGCGGTACTGGACCTGGTATTGGGGAATGAGCCCGGCCAGGTGGTAGATGTTTCAGTAGGGGAGCATTTCGGTAACAGTGACCACAATTCAGTAAGTTTTAAAGTACTGGTGGACAAGGATAAGAGTGGTCCGAGGATGAATGTGCTAAATTGGGGGAAGGCTAATTATAACAATATTAGGCGGGAACTGAAGAACATAGATTGGGGGCGGATGTTTGAGGGCAAATCAACATCTGACATGTGGGAGGCTTTCAAGTGTCAGTTGAAAGGAATACAGGACAGGCATGTTCCTGTGAGGAAGAAAGATAAATACGGCAATTTTCGGGAACCTTGGATGACGAGTGATATTGTAGGCCTCGTCAAAAAGAAAAAGGAGGCATTTGTCAGGGCTAAAAGGCTGGGAACAGACGAAGCCTGTGTGGCATATAAGGAAAGTAGGAAGGAACTTAAGCAAGGAGTCAGGAGGGCTAGAAGGGGTCATGAAAAGTCATTGGCAAATAGGGTTAAGGAAAATCCCAAGGCTTTTTACACTTACATAAAAAGCAAGAGGGTAGCCAGGGAAAGGGTTGGCCCACTGAAGGATAGGCAAGGGAATCTATGTGTGGAGCCAGAGGAAATGGGCGAGGTACTAAATGAATACTTTGCATCAGTATTCACCAAAGAGAAGGAATTGGTAGATGTTGAGTCTGGAGAAGGGGGTGTAGATAGCCTGGGTCACATTGTGATCCAAAAAGACGAGGTGTTGGGTGTCTTAAAAAATATTAAGGTAGATAAGTCCCCAGGGCCGGATGGGATCTACCCCAGAATACTGAAGGAGGCTGGAGAGGAAATTGCTGAGGCCTTGACAGAAATCTTTGGATCCTCGCTGTCTTCAGGGGATGTCCCGGAGGACTGGAGAATAGCCAATGTTGTTCCTCTGTTTAAGAAGGGTGGCAGGGATAATCCCGGGAACTACAGGCCGGTGAGCCTTACTTCAGTGGTAGGGAAATTACTGGAGAGAATTCTTCGAGACAGGATCTACTCCCATTTGGAAGCAAATGGACGTATTAGTGAGAGGCAGCACGGTTTTGTGAAGGGGAGGTCGTGTCTCACTAACTTGATAGAGTTTTTCGAGGAGGTCACTAAGATGATTGATGCAGGTAGGGCAGTAGATGTTGTCTATATGGACTTCAGTAAGGCCTTTGACAAGGTCCCTCATGGTAGACTAGTACAAAAGGTGAAGTCACACGGGATCAGGGGTGAACTGGCAAGGTGGATACAGAACTGGCTAGGCCATAGAAGGCAGAGGGTAGCAATGGAGTGATGCTTTTCTAATTGGAGGGCTGTGACCAGTGGTGTTCCACAGGGATCAGTGCTGGGACCTTTGCTCTTTGTAGTATATATAAATGATTTGGAGGAAAATGTAACTGGTCTGATTAGTAAGTTTGCAGACGACACAAAGGTTGGTGGAATTGCGGATAGCGATGAGGACTGTCTGAGGATACAGCAGGATTTAGATTGTCTGGAGACTTGGGCGGAGAGATGGCAGATGGAGTTTAACCTGGACAAATGTGAGGTAATGCATTTTGGAAGGGCTAATGCAGGTAGGGAATATACAGTGAATGGTAGAACCCTCAAGAGTATTGAAAGTCAAAGAGATCTAGGAGTACAGGTCCACAGATCACTGAAAGGGGCTACACAGGTGGAGAAGGTAGTCAAGAAGGCATACGGCATGCTTGCCTTCATTGGCCGGGGCATTGAGTATAAGAATTGGCAAGTCATGTTGCAGCTGTATAGAACCTTAGTTAGGCCACACTTGGAGTATAGTGTTCAATTCTGGTCGCCACACTACCAGAAGGATGTGGAGGCTTTAGAGAGGGTGCAGAAGAGATTTACCAGAATGTTGCCTGGTATGGAGGGCATAAGCTATGAGGAGCGATTGAATAAACTCGGTTTGTTCTCACTGGAACGAAGGAGGTTGAGGGGCGACCTGATAGAGGTATACAAAATTATGAGGGGCATAGACAGAGTGGATAGTCAGAGGCTTTTCCCCAGGGTAGAGGGGTCAATTACTAGGGGGCATAGGTTTAAGGTGAGAGGGGCAAAGTTTAGAGTAGATGTACGAGGCAAGTTTTTTACGCAGAGGGTAGTGGGTGCCTGGAACTCACTACCGGAGGAGGTAGTGGAGGCAGGGACGATAGGGACATTTAAGGGGCATCTTGACAAATATATGAATAGGATGGGAATAGAAGGATACGGACCCAGGAAGTGTAGAAGATTGTAGTTTAGTCGGGCAGTATGGTCGGCACGGGCTTGGAGGGCCGAAGGGCCTGTTCCTGTGCTGTACATTTCTTTGTTCTTTGTTCTTTGTTCTTTGGTACCTCTAACTGTCCTCAATAAACTACACTCACTAAACATTCAGTCATATTAACTTCCTAAACAATACAAAATAAAAGCAGCATTTACATTTTTCCTGGCTTGGCAGTCAAGCACAGGGGTGTACAATATTTCCATTTCTTTATTTGCAAAAGATGGAACACAAATGGTCTTTATTGTAGATCATGGAGTTCGGGGGCCTGGTGAAAACCGAAAATAGGGGATTTCATTCTGTCCGGGGTGCTAGCGCGGTAGGCTCTCCTTCGCCATTTCCTCATGCAGATAGTCTGCACGATGCTGCAGAGTATCGCCAACACTAATAGGGATTCAACTGCGTAGGAAAGGGAGTACCATGTTATGCGCTTATCACACCATGATGGTGTGGTGTTGCCTGTTACTGGGCTCTGGGTGCTATGGGGAAGTGAATTAATGGCCGGGGGGGGGGGGGGGTTGGGGTCAGGGGGTTCACGTTCGCCCGCAACCGAATGCACATCATAATGGTGGTGATCAACACAGAGGATGTCCTCATTGTTCTATGGATCAAGCATAGTGTCTGTTACTATCTTGGTTAATATCTCGTGCGTTACTATGTCTGTCCTTTAGTGCCAATTCTCCCTTTACAATTTGTCACCATGTGTGACTACCTCATTTTAAAAAAAAAACGAATATTCAGGACAAGACACACTTAAAAATACTGAAACAGTGCGAGCCGTCTCGCAGGCTGTGCGATTTACCATCCAAATGTTTGAGGATGTAAATAGTATAGGGATGGCAACCTAAGGGACACCTGAAAACAAAACAAAACTTTTTGAACCAAAAGTGCCGAAATGAGGTGCGTATGGGCCGTGACGGGTAAGAATTGGATGGAATCCCCGTGTAGGATGGCGACCAATGCCGTGTGTGCTCTACCCGAGGGTAGCTGACCACTGGAGGGGTCCTCAGGCAGGGCGGAGACCAATGCCGTTTCTCCACTGCCTGAGCAACCGACAAGAACAGGCAAATATGTAGTCATCGTGGGGGTTGCCGTATTGGTTCTACCTTCGAACCAGAAGAGCAGTTATGAATGGGGGTCTGGCAAGCTCTCAGCGGTTTCTGCCGATGAGCGTGCTGGCAAGTTTTCATAGGTTTCGGCTGACAAATATGGCATGGGGCCATGGAAAAATTTCCGATCTTACGTACTACACATAACAATAACAGTAACAAACAACATTAAACAACATGCTGCAGGTTCCATCAGAAAGGACACCGTTTTCTCCCAAGCAGTTCCTTTTTAAAATATCATCTGGACACCTTAGTTATCAGTTGCGAACAGGGTCGCAAAGGGGTTCCATCAGAAAGGACACCGTTTTCTCCAAAGTGGTTCCTTTTTAACACATCATCTGGATATCTCAGTTATCAGTTGCGAACAGGGTCGCAAAGGGGTTCTCGCTTGGGGAGTCAGACTCAAAGTCGTCATCTTCTCCCAGATGCCATACTCTGGAATGTATAAGGGCTGATAGGGCTTCATGGTGCGATTTGGGGTCCATCTCGTTGTTCTAGACAAAAAGTTGTCGTGGTGCCAAAATGTGGTGTCTAGTTCTGTGGGGACGGAATCGTCATTGTAGGGCGGTGGACTTTGGTGGGGTTTGTTGTGGAAAGTGACGAGGAAGGGATCACTCGAATTGTGGTCAGATTCGCTGGGTGTGGGTCCTGTTGCATGGGGATAGTAGGGAGGCGTGCTGTGGCTATTGTCTGTGTCACAGCCGCTGCTGTCTGTGGGCGTTTCGGGGCGGAGTCCAGAGGTCGGGGGTGGAGTCGAGGGCGAGTCCGTGGATGTGGTGGGCGTGTTGGGGGAGGGTAGGGATACGTTGGCTTTGGGCGGGGTGTGGTCTGCTGCGTCGAGCATGACGTGATAGACGTGGTTGGACTGTGGGCCATATGCCTTAAGCTGGTTAATATGGAACCACACAGTCTTTCCGTTGGGGTACTTAATTTTATAGACTGAGAGGCATACTTTGTCTGCAATGGAGAATGGACCCGAATAGATGGAGAGAATGATCTGCTGTCCTCCCTCAAACTCAGTCGCATGCACTGTCTTGTCGAAACAGGCCTTGCTCTGTTTCTTCCTTGTGCCTAATCTTACTGTGGCTGCTAGCTGAGCCGTTTTCACATTCTCCACTAACTGTTTGACTGCGTTCTCGTGTGTGAGGGTCCGATTCATGCGCTCCATGATACCACTTGACTGGGGGTGGTATGCGATGTGGAATTTTTGGGTAATGCCAAATATCGTGAGGACTTTCTTCATGACACGTCCCGTAAAATGGGAACCTTGGTCAGATTCAATGCTGCGGGGAAGGCCCCATCTCGTAAAGATGTGGTGGGTTAAGATCTTTGCAGTGGTCTTTGCCGTGTTAGTTCTGGATGGGAATACCTCTACCCATTTTGTAAAAGTGTCTATGACGACTAATACGGACTTGTAACCATTCCTGCAAGGGGGCAATGGTCCTATAAAATCGATCTGGAGGTTAGTCCAGGGGCCATTAACGGAGCGGGTGTGACTAAGTTGAGCCTTCTTTGCGTATCTGTCCGGATTGTTCTGGGCACAGATAAGGCAATTCTCAACGTAGTGCGTTACGTCTTCTTTTAAACTTGGCCACCAACAGAGCTGCCTGAGGTGGGCTGTAGTGGGATCAATTCCCTGATATCCATGACTGTCATGGAATAAACAAATAAGTTGATTCCTGTCCTGTTCAGGACCCACATAAAGGGTGTCTTTTAGCACCACGCCGTCATGTGTGGTCAGTGCATTTTTAAATCTATCATAGGGTGCTGTAAATTGTCCTTTTAAAATCTCCCTGAGATTGCTATCCTGCTTCTGGGCCTGCACTAAATCCTCGATATTAGTCTGCGAGACCTGAACTGCATTCACTGGTGCGCTTTCGGTGGGTGTCCAAAAATATCCATGCCTGGAACCTGCTTTTGCCAGTGTGTCGGTCTTTACATTTCCAGGGGGGGAGAAATGGTGGTGACTGCGAACTTTAACAATACCAAAGGTCCTGTCCTGTGCTTTCTCTAAAATGTGGCGGAGCAATGGGGCTGAAGGGAAGGGTTTTTCGTCTGCGGAAACAAGTCCTCTTGCTTTCCACAGTAGGAATTCTGTAATGCTGTTGCAGACATAGAGGCTGTCCGAGTATATGTCTGCTGGGCTGGGGAAGGAATCTGGGTGATCCACAATGTACGCAACGGCTGCTAGTTCTGCCGCCTGTGCGCCTAAGTGGCCTGGTAGCTTTAAGGAAATCTCTTCTAGGGTGCGTCCCTGCACGTCCTCAACATATATGCCGCATCCTGTAATGCGCTTCCCGTCTAATACTGTGGAAGAACCGTCCACATGTATCCTTAAAGGTTCGCACGTGTCTGTGGGCTGGGGGCTCTGGGGTGAACTACCTATCTTTCTGGGGGGTGTTTTTGCAATAAAGGGGCCTGTGTTGTAGTGCGGTGAGATGATTTCACATTCATGGGGGGTGCCTGGGTACTGAAGGTTATCAGCTAAGAAGGTGTGGGTCTTGGTCCTTTTAACGGTGATGTCCCGTCCCTGCAAAAGAAGGGTCCATCTAGCTGCTCTAATTTGGCTGACTGTACCGTCCTTAAGTCGTCCGTCAAGTAAAAGTTGGGTGGGGGTGTGTTCTGTGAGGATTGTGATGGGGTTTAGTCCGATTATGTAGGAAAAATACTGAACTGCCCAGAAAACTGTGAGCAGGTGCCTTTCACAGGCCGAAAATCCCTGCTCCACAGGATCTAAAAGTCTGGAGGCGTAAGCCACGGGTCTTAATTGTTTGTGCCGTTCCTGGAGGAGCATGGCCGAAAGTGTGCGGTCTGTGCTAGCTATCTCTATAGCATAGGGGGAAAGCGGGTCTGGAACCTGTAGTGCGGGGGCTGCAATGAGGGCTTTTTTCAAAGCATCCACAGCATCTGTATGCTGCGGAAGCTATTCCCAATGGGCTCCTTTCTTTAGGAGTTCCGAGAGGGGTGCTGCCTTGCTGCCGAAACCGTCAATGTGGTTTTGGCAGTAGCCAACCAGTCCTAAAAACGACCGGAGGGCTGAAACATTCTGGGGAAGGGGCAATTTGGCAATCGAGTCAATTCTTTTGTGCTCGATCTTGCGTTTACCGTGCGTGATAATCGTACCCAAATATATCACTTTGTTTTCCAAAATCTGGGCCTTTTTTGGGTTTACTTTGCAGCCAATCTGTTGTAGGAGTTCCAGGAGTTCGGACAGTAGCTCGATGTGCTCTGCCTTGGTGTCTGTCTGCAGTAATAGGTCGTCCACACACTGGACCAGACATTCGGGGCGAGAAAATTTTGACAAACCATTTGCCAGCTGTCGGTGGACAATGGAGGGGGAGTTGTGGAATCCTTGTTGAAGGCATGTCCACGTGTACTGCTGATTTTTAAAAGTGAAGGCAAATTTGTATTGGCACGCTTTTGCCAATGGAATGGACCAGAATCCATTACTGACGTCCAAAACCGTAAAATATTGTGAGTTGAGTCCCTGTTTGAGCATGGTCTCGGGACTTGTGGCTACCGTGGGGCTGCTGCGGGGGTGACTTTGTTGAGTTCCCGATAATCGATGGTCAGTCGCCATGATCCATCAGGCTTTCTCGCTGGCCAAATCGGGGAATTATTAGTGGAGGCTACTGATCTGAGTACGCCCTGCTCTAATAAGCTGTCGATAACTTTTGCAGTTTCTCCCTCTGCCTCTTGGGGAAATCCGTATTGCTTTTGGGGTCTAGGGTCAGGTTGTTTGTGGGTCGCGAATGCTGTCCTGTGCTTCTGCAGAACTGCCCTAACCTGCTTGTCTGCGCTAATCGTGGTCGGGTCAAACCAAAATTCGCCAACTGCGCTAATCTTGTTTGCGTATTCACCTATTGTGAGCGTTGAGGAGGCTCTTGCGGATTTTGCCATTCTCCAAACACATTGGTTTACCGGATCAAATGAAAGGTGGTGGGAGTTCATAAAGTCAATTCCCAAAGTGTGTTCTGCTGTGTGGGGTAGATCGACTAAAACTATGGGGTGCTTGGTGGTGATGTTGCCGATTTGAATGGGTACAGGGGCTGTGATGTGTCCCTGCTGTGAGTGGCCTGTGAAGCCGCTGAGGGTGATGGTGGCTGTAGTGGGCCACTTATCTTTCTGGAATATGGTGGAGGAATTGATTGTGGTGCGGGACCCTCCTGTGTCCCAGAGAAATTCGATGGGCTGTTCCCTTATCTTTGCTGCAACTACTGGTCGGCCAGACCTATCCCAAAGGGTGTCGCAGACCCAACTGGGGGAGCCCGAACACCGTCAGTCCGTTCCGTTCAGGTCTGTCTGGTCCGAACGGGTGCCTACACTATGTATGGGCTCTGTCCTATTCTTATTCAGAGTGCCTGCCTGCTGGGCTCTCTGTGGCTTTCGTGGGGCATTGCATTCTCGTGCAAAGTGTCCTAACTGTCCACAGTTGTAACACTCCTGTGGCTTTTGTAGGGGGCTGTTCCTGATTTCGTTCACCCATGCGGGGTTCTGGTGCGTTTTCACCGCTTGGATGTCTGCTTCTGCCTGCTGTTCCTTGGGTTTCCTAACTGCGGGTTTGTTTTGTACAGACCGCTCCCAGGCGCGGGACAATCTTTTTAAAACCCATTTCTCATTGTGGGCTTCCTCTGAGAGGTCATAATTTGTACAGGCTTTTTGTCCTGCCTCTGTGGCATGGGAGATAAGGGTGCGGGTCCATTTGGCCATACAGTCTTGGGACAAATGGGCACGTTCTAAATTACTGAAAACAGCTGTGAAATGAATCCACAGGCATCCAGCAAACGCTGTGGGGTGTTCTGTCTTTTTCTGCCTGCACTTATTCAGGCCTTCTACGGGGTCACCTCTGTTGTAGCCGATCGTGTATAGGATCGCTGCGTGCATTTCTGTAAGGGTGCCTCCTCCTACATTCTGTGGGTCGGGAAGGGCTGCTACGACCGAAGGGTCTAAACTCAAAACTGTGAGCTTCACTTACTCTCGCTCATCCAGGCAGTACATGGTCGCCAGCTGCTTTACTCTAGCAAAGAAGTGGTGGGGGTCTGAGGTGGGAGGAATGGTGTGATTTTCTCGCACGCGTCCCGTAATTGGGTCACGGTTAAGGGGGTGGTACAAAGAAATTCTGTTTCTCCGTCCGATGTGACTGTGCGGTGGGTGGTTACTGGATTCTTTGGTGCCTGAACTATCTGCGATGTGGGGGGTTGGGGCGCTTTTCTCTTCTGGGGCTTTCCTTGCGCACATGGTCCCTGAACATATCTATGTGCGGTCTCATTTAATTCTTCCCAATCCGGGCCGTCTTCTGTATCTAACTGGAATCCATCCTGAACTGAAAGCAAAGACTGCAGTTCTGCAATCTGCTTCCGGCACTTCGCGTGATCTAATGAGCTTTGTCTCTGCTCCGTGGTGGTAGCATGGAGTGCTCGAAGTGCTGCTTTCAGGTCGCTACACTGCCTTTGCAATGCCTCTACCTGTTTCGCTGTTTCCTCGCTTATCAGGACTGCACGTTGCGTGTCCTGATAGGCCTTTTCGTACTGTGTCTGGAAGCTGCTTAAATGCGCCAGACAAGACTGGTGTGCCCCCTTGGCATCATCCACCTCTCCGTCCTTTGCTGCTAACTTCCTTCTCAACTCTATGTTCTCTTTCTCAACCTCACTTACATCGACCTTACTCATTCAATGTACTCCTTCTATCTCTTTACGGAGCGTCCGAATGACCTCCTCTGTGCCTCGCAATTGTGCCAAACAGGACACGATTGCCATTGGCTTGCGAGCTTTTCCCAAGCTTTTCTTATGAATCTCTGACAGGTTCTCCCACCAAGTATGTCCTATACTCCCGGGTCCTGTTTCCTCATTGTCACAGAACTCACTCCAAAGGGGCCTTTGAGATATTTCCTGATTTCCTCTTCCCAAATGGGACACTGACCTACTCTACTGCTGGTCGCTGCGACCACAAATTCTTCAGGGTCCATGAGGCGTTGCATTGCCTGCATTGCCATCTTTCCTGTCTAAATACTTTCTTAAATTTGGAACAAGGGGTACTAAGGCGGCGCTGTAATTACGGGTACGGCTTTCGCTATTTTCCGGAATACAAATTCCCGACAGTTTTTCGCAACAAAAATCTATCAGTTTTACCTTATAACCCTGTTAGTTACACATGCATTAACACACTTCCGAATTATAAGGATTGATCAGAACTGCTTGAACACTTGTGGTTTTTCTCTTCCCAATTGGATACTAATTCAAATTTATGGGTTCTCCCGGAGTGGTTAAGCCACTTCTAAATCGGGTCCCGTCAGGATGTCGCCAGTCATATGTTGCTAACTTTCAGTTGGCTCTTAATTCGTAATTTGCTCTGTTTATTTAACCTTTGCTCTAGAGTCGCCAGGTATCTTTATGATACTGCCACGAGGTTCAAGTTCAAGTAATGATCAATAACTCAACACACCAATTAGTAAGATTCAAATCAAAACACATTTGTTATACACAGTAAATCACATCTCATGCATAAACTCTACTTTCTAGACTATTCCTATCACTAAACGGCCTATACTTAGCTTCGGAATTGGCCCACCAGGTCAGGAGAACAAATGGCCTATCGTCCAGGTCCTGAGTCTGCAGGATTCAAAAGCTGGTATGGACTTGTAGCTAGGAGCGCCTATCTCGTAGCGAGCGTTGACTGGAGACTTACTTGGTTGATGCGGCAGCTTAGACAGGTCACTCTCACGGGTTGATTCAAGTTGCTGAGTGACCCTGCCAAAGAAGGACGATTTGAACTTGGGCGCTTTACTTTATAGTCCCCAGGGGCTTCCCACCCTTCGGGGCGGACCCCATACCTGGTTCCAAATGATTGGACTGCGTTCCAATCATTTGGGTCGATTTCTCCAATACTGGAGTTGTTCCCTGATCGCTGGGCGGTCCCTAAATATCCATTGGCCTTCCTTTGTCTTGGCTCCTGCTGGCGCCGAGGAGTCTGGCTTGGCTTTATTCACCTCAAGTGTTTCAATTGTGCCTTGGAATCGCTCATTACTATGCAGATGGCTGCTGGTTTCAGTGCTGTCTGGTTTTTTTTGCAAGTTTCAATACACATGATTTCTGCACTTGCTCAATTTTGCCTGTGTTAGCTGAATTTCCCTTCAGTCTTTGCGGTTCTCCATTTTAAGTCGGGAAGTGGCCAACCCAGCTGGCTACACTATATCCCCTCAATTTAAAGCTATGTCCCCTCGTGCTAGACATCACCATCCAAGGAAAAAGGCTCTCACTGTCCACCCTATCCAATCCTCTGATCATCTTGTATGCCTCAATTAAGTCACCTCTTAACCTTCTTCTCTCTAACGAAAACAGCCTCAAGTCCCTCAGCGTTTCCTCACCAGAATTGCACGCAATACTCCAAATGCGGCCACACCAGAGTTTTGTACAGTTGCAACATGACCTCATGGCTCCGAAACTCAATCCCTCTACCAATAAAAGCTAACACACCGTACGCCTTCTTAACAACCCTCTCAACCTAGGTGGCAACTTTCAGGGATCTATGTACATGGACACCGAGATCTCTCTGCTCATCCACACTGCCAAGAATCTTACCATTAGCCCAGTACTCTGTCTTCCTGTTATTCCTTCCAAAATGAACCACCTCACACTTTTCTGCATTAAACTCCATTTGCCACCTCTCAGCTCAGCGCTGCAGCTTATCTATGTCCCTCTGTAACCTGTAACATCCTTCCGCACTGTCCACAGCTCCACCGACTTTAGTGTCATCTGCAAATTGACTCACCCATCCTTCTATGCCCTCCTCCAGGTCATTTATAGAAATGACAAATAGCAGTGGCCCCAAAACAGATCCTTGTGGTACACCACTAGTAACTGGACTCCAGTCTGAACATTTCCCATCAATCACCACCCTTTGTCTTCTTCCAGCTAGCCAATTTCTGATCCAAACTGCTAAATCACCCTGAATCCCATGTCTCCGTATTTTCTGTAGTAGCCTATCGTGGGGAACCTTATCATAGAATCATAGATTTTACAGTGCAGAAGGAGGCCATTCGGCCCGTCGAGTCTGCACCAGCTCTTGGAAAGAGCACCCTACCCAAGGTCAACACCTCCACTCTCTCCCCATAACCCAGTAACCCCACCCAACACTAAGGGCAATTTTGGACACTAAGGGCAATTTATCATGGCCAATCCACCTAACCTGCACATCTTTGGACTGTGGGAGGAAACCAGAGCACCCGAAGCAAACCCACGCACACACGGGGAGGATGTGCAGACTCCACACAGACAGTGACCCAGCCAGAATCGAACCTGGGACACTGGAACTGTGAAGCAATTGTGCTATCCACAATGCTACCGTGCAGCCCACTAAGACTTTACTGAAATCCATATACACCACATCAACTGCTTTACCCTCATCCACCTGTTTGGTCACCTTCTCAAAGAACTCAATAAGGTTTGTGAGGCACGACCTACCTTTCACAAAACCGTGTTGACTATCTCTGATCAAAGTATTCCTTTCCAGATGATCATACATCCTATCTCTTATAAACCTTTCCAAGAGTTTGCCCACAACAGAAGTAAGGCTCACTGGTCTAAAATCACACTTTCCAGAATTGCTAACACCTCCTCCTTATGAACCTCAAGCCCTTCTAGTCTAGTAGCCTGAATCTCAGTATTCTCCTCGACAACATTGTCTTTTTCCTGTGTGAATACTGACGAAACATATTCATTTAGCACCTCTCCTATCTCCTCGGACTCCAAGCACAACTTCCCACTACTGTCCTTGACTGGCCCTACTCTTACCCTAGTAATTTGTTTATTCCTGACATATCTATAGAAACCTTTAGGGTTATCCTTGATCCTACCTGGCAAAGACTTCTCATGTCCCCTCCTGGCTCTTCTTAGCTCTCTCTTTAGGTCCTTCCAAGCTAACTTGTAACTCATGAGCGCCCTAACTGAACCTTCATGTCTCATCTTTACATAAGCCTCCTTCTTCCTCTTGACAAGTGTTTTGACGGCTTTAGTAAACCACGGTTGCCTTGCTTGACCACTTCCTTCCTGCCTGACAGGTACATACTTATCAAGGACACGCAGTAGCTGTTCCTTGAACAAGCTCCACATTTCCATTATGCCCATCCCCTGCAGTTTTCCTCTCCATCCAATGCATCCTAAAGTCTTGCCTCATCGCATCATAATTGCCTTTCCCCCAGATATAACTCTTGCCCTGCGGTATATACCTATTCCTTTCCATCACTAAAGTAAATGTAATCGAATTGTGGTCACTATCACCAAAGTGCTCACCTACCTCCAAATCTAACACGATGGGCCTCCTTCTGCACTGTAAATTCTATGAAACTAGATGAAAACCTGTCCTGGTTTATTACCCAGTACCAAATCCAATATGGCCTCGCCTCTCGTTGGCCTATCTATATACTGTGTCAGGAAACCCTCCTGCACACATTGGACAAAAACGGATCCATCTAAAGTACTCGAACTATAGCGTTTCCAGTCAATATTTGGAAAGTTAAAGTCCCCCATAACAACTACCCTGTTTCTTTCGCTCCTATCCAGAATCATCTTTGCAATCCTTTCCTCTTCATCGCTGGAACTTTACAGACGCCTATAGAAAACCCCTAACAGGGTGACCTCTCCTTTCCTGTTTCTAACCTCAGCCCATACTACCTCAGTAGACGAGTCCTCATCAAACGCCCTTTCTGCCACCGTAATACTGTCCTTGACTAACAATGCCACCCCTCCCCCTCTTTTACCACCTTCCCTGAGCTTACTGAAATATCTAAACCTCGGCACCTGCAACAACCATTCCTGTCCCTGCTCTATCCATGTCTCTGAAATGGCCACAACATCGAAGTCCCAGGTACCAACCCATGCCACAAGTTCACCCATCTTATTCCGGATGATCCTGGTATTGAAGAAGACACACTTTAAGCCACCTTCCTGCCTGCCGGTACACTCCTGCAACTTTGAAACCTTACTCATGACCTCACTACTCTCAACTTCCTGCATACTGAAGCTACAATTCAGGTTCCCAAGCCCCTGCTGAACTAGTTTAAACCCTCCCGAAGAGCATTAGCAAATTTCCCCCCCAGGATATTGGTACCCCTCTGGTCCAGGTGTAGACCATTCCATTTGCAACCTTTCTGCACATTTGACCATCCCGTCTATATCTTTCTGCAATCTAAGACTCTCAGCCTCACTGTTAACCACCTGGCCAATCTTTGTGTCATCCGCAAACTTACTGATCCTACCCCCACATAGTCATCTAAGTCATTTATATAAATGACGAATAATAGGGAACCCAGCACAGATCCCTGTGGTACTCCACTGGACACTGACTTCCAGTCACTAAAGTAGCCATCTGTCATTACCCTCTGTTTCCTGCAGTTCAGCCAGCTTTGACTACACCTTATCAAGTTCTCCTGTATCTCATGTGCATTTGCCTTCTTTGTAAATCTCCTTTGTGGGACCTTGTCCAATGCTTTGCTGAAATCCATGTAAACGACATCAAGTGCACTACCCTCATTTACACACTTAGTCATGTGCTCAAAAAATTTAATCAAATTTGTTAGGCATGACCTCCCTCTGACAAAGCCATGCTAACTATTCCTGATCAAACCTTGCCTCTCCAAGTGGAAGCAGATTCTCTCCTTCAGAATTTTCTCCATTCGATTTCCCATCACTATCCGAGGTACTGGGGTGGAGGTGGTTCTGAGTCCAGAGGTGCCGATATTCGGGGTGTTGGAAGACCCAGGGGTCCAGGGCATGAAAGAGGTCGATGTTCTGGCCTTTGCCTCCCTGATAGCATGGACACAGATTTTTCTCGGGTGGCGTAACTCCGAGCCGCCGAAAGTGGGGGTATGGGTGAGCATTCCTGGGTCTGGAGAATGTCAAGTTCGTCTTGAGGGGGCCAGTGGACGGGTTCACTCGGAGGATCGAACCCAGGTCCTCAGCACCATAGGCAGCAGTGCTAACCACTGCGCCACCTTGCCGCACTTACCTGATAATGATATAACTATGATTGATTAAGAGACAGAGATCTGATGGGACGCAGAAGTACAACCTCGTGTAGAGTACCAAAATGTATATTGTCATGGAGTGTCCCTTTAAGAAATGTTTTTGTCTTATCACCTTGCTTTAGTGATGTCATTGTGTGGGTGGAGCTGGGCTGTGACTCTGAGTTTTACTTTTACTTTGAGTTTGGACTGGTTTGAACTGCATAGTTTGAAAGAAGTGTCTCTCTATCTTTATTTTAAAAGCTGCTTCCAGACTGCTTGATAACTTAAAAGAGATAATTGCTTTCTGGAAGGAATTCAAATCCGCTGTTTGAAAAGACGTTCAGAGTATCAATAACAAGTCTTATACCAGTAGAAATGCCGTGTGCTGGGCCACACCTTTGAAAAGGGGTTTCAGATTTTACTTGTATTTTGTTATTGAATTGGAACAGTTAAGGAAAAATTCATTGAGGGTTATACATAAATTACTGTAGCTGTGTGGGGTTTTTATGTTTGTAGTTGATAAAAATTCTTAATGTCCATGCTTATACAAACGTTAACTAAATTTGTAGAATAAAGCATGTTTTTTTATTAAAAGCGCCGAAGAACGCTGTTGAATAACACCTGAAGGGCAGGTCCTTGTGCTCATCGTAACTAAAATCAATAAACAGTTGCAGGTCAGGTGAACTCCATGATATAATTTGGAATTTTCTAAACCCTGGCCATAACAATATCGAACTGTAAATAAACCTAAATGTTTTTTCTGAATAACAGTCTACAGTAGCATTCTTAAGGTGACAGACAAACCCGAAAGAAACTCCATTCAGACCTCAAACCAAGATGAAACATTTGCCCAGCTGAGAACAGGCTTGGGCTCTGTATCGAGCCTCCCAACTTTAAGAACCATGGCTTGACATGGTTTATATTTTTACAGAGCACTTGTGGGAGGCATCTCTGTTATGTCTCAAGTTTTGGGATGTGGACAACAACCTCAAAAATCAGTGGCAACATCAACTCTGATTGAATAAACAAAACATTGCCTTAGATATTTCACGCAAACACTTACTGTGATTGTTATCAAGGAACATTTAAGGAATGAAGCAGTAGTACCATCATTCTCATAGATGGTCAGGGGCATGCCTAGTTTACAGATATAATAATGTGATGCAAGCCGGTCAAAGTAGAAGAGCCAACTCTTATCTCTCTGCACAAGAACAGTCAATCGTTCCATAACTAAATTGGTTGACATCTCATTTTCCATCCTGCAGAAAAATAAATAAAGACAAAGTGGGAAGGATTAAGGTCTGTAAAAAACAAAACTTTGGAAGTAAAGTGATGTTTTAGAATGTTAAGTTACTTCTCAGCATTCTGTAGTTTAGTTAAATTTTGAAAGAATTGTAACCTCCAAAAAGGAGTTGATAAGGCAATCATCAGATAGGACATTGAATGGCCGCTGATGGGCTTTTATAGCCAGGTTCTCTGATCTGGCTGAGTGGGAAATATAACGCTCAAAGCCACACTAGTCCTTGCTGACCTTCCTGGAAGAGACATTTGGGCACTGGGATGAATGATGAGCCAGCCACTGTGAGGTCCAAAACTGAGCTTGTTAATGATTTAAAATAAAATTATTCATTTGCGGATTGCATCGACTTGTTAAATGAGGCTTTAGATGCCTGAGCAGTTTCAGGGAGAATTTCTACAAGGCTGATGGAATTCCAGTTTCGCAAAGCAACAGGACTAAAGTTTGAGTAGCTGCCCTAGACTCTGTGCCGAAGGCATCAATGACTGATTGCTTCAATTTTATAAATTTTTGACTATATACTACTGCACCCTGTTCCTGGAAATAAGGAATTTTAGTAGAAGCCAAGTGAATCTAGACCAATTAGACACAGACTTCTGAATCCAAGCAGGAGGGAGCAAAGAAGGGAGGAGCAGTGGATGGCAGATAGTAGCATCGGGAGGAAGTGGGAAGGAGAGGGAAATGGCAGTGAGTGGCAAAGAGAGAGGGGCAGAGTGGACAGCGGGGTGTTCAGAGAGTGACAAAGGGAGTAGGAGCTGTAAAAAGAGCGGGGAGAGAGCAGTTGAGCAGGGAACGGGGAATGAGTGACATGGGAGGAGGGAGAGGGCACTCAATAATAACATCAACAGCAGGAGAAACATAACCTATACCGGCAAACAGGGTGGGAGCCAAATTCCTGTTTGTGGGCAGGAGTTATAATGTTTACTTGACAGTGGTAATGTCACAGTACCAGTAATCCAGAAAACCAGGCAAATACTCTGGAGACATAGAGCGGGATTCTCCAGCCTCCCAGCTGTGTGTTTCCTGACGGCAGATGGCGGTGAGCTGTTTACTGCTCCCACTGCTTTCAATGGGAATTCCCATTGAAGCTACCCCATGTCGCTGGGAACCCAACAGGCGGTGTGCACTGCAGGTGGGATCAGAGAACCCGTTGCCAGCAAATAGTTGGGAGAAATCAGACCATGGCACCTGGTGGAATTTAAACTTAATTAAGAAAATCTAGAATTCTCACGGCGCTGAGATCCCAGGTACGATCCTGGCTCTGGGTCACTGTCCGTGTGGAGTTTGCACATTCTCCCTGTATTTGCGTGGCTTTCGCCCCCACAACCCAAAGAGTAGGTGGATTGATCACGCTAAATTACCCCTTAATTGGAAAAAATAAATTGGATACTCTAAATTTTTTTTAAAAATCTAGAATTGAAAATTAGTCTCAGTATTGATGCTTATAATATTATCATCATTTGTAGAACCCACCTGATTCACTAATGTTCTTCAGGAGAGGAAATCTGCTGTTTTACATGAACCATAGTGTGGCTGACTTCACTGCCCTCTGAAATGGCCAAGTAAGCCACTCAGTCCAAGACAATTAGGGATGGGAAAAAAGCTGGCCTGGCCAGTGACACCCAGATCCCATCAAGAATTTTAAAAAGAGGTACAAAACCAGAGTTTAAAAAAAAATATATATATTTTATTAAAGTTTTCAAACAGAATTTTTCCACTTTACAAATCAACAGAAAAATAGCACAGTAACTGATAAATAACATTATTTAAATAATATAGTGAACTAACAAAGTAACAAAAAATAGTGCTCCCCCCCCCCGGGCTGCTGCTGACGATCTATTTTCCCTTAATGTTCCGCGAGATAGTCAAGGAACGGTTGCCACCGCTTGGAGAACCCCTGAGCCGATCCTCTCAGCGCAAATTTCATTCGTTCTAGTTTTATGAACCCTGCCATGTCGTTTATCCAGGCCTCCACGCCGGGGGGTTTCGCTTCCTTCCACATGAGTAAGATCCTTCGCCGGGCTATCAGGGACGCAAAGGCCAAAATATCGACCACTTTCGCCTCCTACACTCCCGGCTCTTCCGCTACCCCAAATATCGCTAACCCCCAGCCTGGCTTGACCCAGACCTTCACCACCTTTGAGATCACCTTTGCCACTCCCCTCCAGTACTCATCCAGTGCCGGACACGACCAGAACATGTGTGTGTGGTTCGCCGGGCTTCCCAAGCAGCTCCCGCACTTGTCCTCCATTCCGAAGAACCTGCTCAGTCTTGCTCCCGTCATATGTGCTCTGTGTAGAACCTTAAATTGAATCAGGCTAAGCCTGGCACACGAAGACAAGGAATTTACCCTGCTTAGGGCATCAGCCCACAGACCCTCCTCAATCTCCTCTCCCAGCTTTTCTTCCCATTTTCCCTTCAGCTCCTCTACCATCGCCTCCCCCTCGTCTCTCATCTCCTGATATATTTCGGATACTTTGCCCTCTCCGACCCATACCACGGAAATCACTCTATCTTGGATCCCCTGTGTCGGGAGCAGCGGAAATTCCCTCACCTGTTGCCTCGTAATCGCCCTCACTTGCATATATCTGAAATTGTTCCCTGGGGGCAACTCATACTTTTCCACCAGCGCTCCCAGGCTCGCAAACGTCCCGTCAAAACAAATCTCTCAGTTTCCTAATTCCTGCTCGTTGCCAGCTCTGGAACCCTCAGTCCATCTTTCCTGGGACAAACCTGTGGTTGTTCCTGATCGGGGACCACACCGAGGCACCCGTCACCCCTCTGTGTCGCCTCCACTGCCCCCAGATCCTTAAGGTTGCCACCACCACTGGGTTTGTGGTATACCTTTTCGGGGAGAGCAGCAGCGGCGCTGTCACCAGCGCCTTTAGGCTCGTTCCTTTACAGGACGCCATCTCCAGCCTCTTCCACGCCGCCCCCTCTCCCCCTCATCCACTTACAAACCATCGCCACATTGGCGGCCCAGTAGTAGTCGTCCAGGTTCGGCAACAACAGTCCCCCTCTGTCCCTACTACGCTGCAGGAACCCCCTCCTTACCCTCGGGGTCTTCCCTGCCCACACAAAACTCATAATGCTCCTGTCTATTTTCTTGAAAAAGTGATCAGAATGGGGAGACGTTGAAACACGAAAAGAAATCTCGGGAGAACCATCATTTTTACCGTCTGCACTCTGCCCGCCAATGAGAGCAGCAGCATATCCCACCTCTTGAAATCCTCCTCCATCTGCTCCACCAGCCGCGTCAGATTAAGTTTGTGTAGAGTTCCCCAGCTCCTAGCTACCTGGATCCCCAAATATCGGAAGCTCCTTTCCACTCTCCTTAACGGCAGGGCGTCTATTCCTCTTCCCTGGTCCCCGGGGTGTATTACAAAGAGCTCGCTCTTCCCCATATTTAGCCTGTATCCCGAAAAATCTCCAAACTCCCTCAATATCTACATAACCTCTGTCATCCCCTCTACAGGGTCCGCAACATATAGCAGTAGGTCATCTGCGTAGAGTGACACTCGATGTTCCTCTCCCCCTCTAACCACCCCCCTCCATTTCTTAGAGTCTCTCAATGCTATGGCCAGTGGTTCAATTGCCAACGCGAACAGTAATGGGGACAGGGGACACCCCTGCCTTGTTCCCCTGTGTAGCCGAAAATACTCCGATCTTTGCCGGTTTGTGACTACACTTGCCACTGGGGCCCCATATCGGAGTCTGACCCAACTGACAAACCCCTCCCCGAACCCAAACCTCCTCAACACCTCCCATAAATACTCCCACTCTACCCTATCGAATGCCTTCTCCGCATCCACCGCCACCACTATCTCTGCCTCCCCCTCCGCTGGGGCCATCATTATCACCCCCAGCAGCCGTCGGACGTTGACATTCAGTTGCCTCCCCTTTACAAACCCTGTCTTGTCTTCATGCACCACCCCTGGGACACAATCCTCGATCCTCGTCACCAGCACTTTTGCCAGCAGCTTGGCGTCAACATTTAGGAGTGAAATAGGCCTATATGACCCGCATTGCAGCGGATCTCTATCCCGCTTCAAGATTAGTGATATCGTCGCCTCCGACATTGTCGGGGGTAGTATCCCCCCTTCTCTGGCCTCGTTAAAGGTTCTCGCCAGCAGCGGGGCCAACAAGTCCACATATTTCCTGTAGAATTCCACCAGGATCCCGTCTGGTCCCGGGGCCTTCCCTGCTTGCATGTTCCCCAGCCCTTTAGTCACCTCATCCACCTCAATTGGCGCCCCCAGACCTGCCACCTCCTGCTCCTCCACCCTCGGGAACCTTAGTTGGTCCAGGAACTGTTGCATTCCCTCTTTTCCCTCCGGGGGTTGGGACTTGCTATAGCCTCTCATAAAAGGTCTTAAACACCTCATTTACCTTCCCTGCTCTCCGCTCCGTAGTTCCCGTTTCATCCCTAACTCCCCCAATCTCCCACGCCGCTATCCTCTTGCGAAGTTGGTGGGCCAGCAGCCGGCTCGCCTTTTCCCCATACTCATATCTCATCCCCTGTGCCTTCCTCCACTGTGCCTCTGCCTTTCCTGTGGTCAGCAGGTCAAACTCCGTCTGGAGTCTTCGCCTCTCTCTATATAGTCCTTCGTCCGGGGCCTCCGCATATCTTTTATCCACCCTCAAAATCTCCCCCACTAATCTCTCCCTTTCTTTGCCCTCTTGTTTCTCCTTGTGAGCTCTAATGGAGATCAACTCTCCCCTAACCACCGCCTTCAGCGCTTCCCATACTACCCCCACCTGGACGTCACCATCGTCATTGACCTCCAGGTACCTCTCAATACATCCCTGCACCCTCCACAGACCCCCTCATCCGCCAATAGACCCACATCCAGTCACCAGAGTGGGCGCTGCTCCCTTTCCTCTCCTAATTCCAGATCCACCCAGTGCGGGGCATGGTCTGAAACCGCTATGGCCGAGTACTCCATTCCTGCCACCTTCGGGATCAGTGCCCTACTCAGAACAAAGAAATCTATCTGGGAGTATACCTTGTGGACATGGGAGAAAAAGGAGAACTCTTTGGCCAACGGCCTAGCAAATCTCCACGGATCCACTCCCCTCATTTGCTCCATGAACCCCATAAGCACCTTGGCTGCTGCCGGCCTTCTTCCGGTCCTGGATCTGGACCGGTCTAGCCCTGGATCCAGCATAGTGTTGAAGTCCCCCCCCATTACCAGGCTTCCCATCTCCAGGTCCGGGATACGTCCCAGCATCCGCTTCATAAATCCCGCGTCATCCCAGTTCGGGGCATATACATTTACCACCATGACCTTCTTTTCCACCACTATATTCCTAGCCTCGAACAACACCCGTTTCCCCACCAATATCGCCGCCCCCCTATTTTTCGCGTCCAACCCTGAGTGGAACACCTGTCCCACCCATCCTTTCCTTAACCTAACCTGATCCGCCACCTTCAGATGCATCTCCTGAAGCATGACTACATCCGCCTTCAGTCTTTTTAAGTGCGCGAACACCCGGGATCTCTTAATCGGCCCATTCAGGCCTCTCACATTCCACGTGATCAGCCGGATTGGGGGGCCCCCCCCCACCCCCCCACCCCCACCCCGCCACCGACTAGCCATCCCCTATTCTAGGCCAGCCCCCCGTCCGGGTCCCGCGCTCCCACCCATCCCCCAGGCGGTGCCTTCCCATCCCGACCACCTCTTCTCTTGCCAGCTCCCCCTTGCTCTCAGCAGCAGCAACCCAGTTAGTCCCCCCCCCCCCCCCCGCTAGATCCCCATCTAGCATGGTTACTCCCCCCATGATGCTTCCGAAAGTCAGCTAACTCTAACTGACTCCAGCTTCCCCCGTTCTCTCTTTGACCCCCCTGCGTGTGGAACTCTCTTCCTTCCTGCACCTATCTTCCCGACATCATCTCCATAGCGGGAAAAACCCCACGCTTTCCTATCGGCCCAGCCCCCTATGGCGCAGCTCCCTCATTCCCTATCCCCACTCTCAGTCCCTTTTTTCCACTGGCGCCCACATTTCCCCGTGTCCCCCCATCTAGAGGAGAGAAATTCCCCGTCTATCGTTTCAATACTGTAAACCTCCCATTCCCCAATTTACACTTCTGTACAACAACCTCGTTGTTTCCCCCCCGACATCAGTCTCTCAGTTCTTGTCCAGTTTCTCTTCTTGGATGAAGGTCCATGCCTCATCCGCCGTTTCAAAGTAGTAGTGCTTGCCCTGATGCGTGACCCACAATCGCGCCGGCTGCAGCATCCCAAATTTTATTTTCTTCCTGTGAAGCACCGCCTTGGCCCGATTGAAGCTCGCCCTCCTTCTTGCCACCTCCGCGCTCCAGTCGTGATACATTCGTATCACCGCATTCTCCCACCTGCTACTCCGTACCTTCTTGGCCCAGCTCAAAACAGCCTCTCTGTCCGAGAAGCGGTGAAATCTCACCACTATTGCCCTTGGTAGTTCTCCCGCCTTTGGTCTTCTCACAAGGACCCGGTGAGCCCCTTCCACCTCCAGGGGGCCCGGGGGGGGCCTCAGCTCCCATTAGCGTATGGAGCATCGTGCTCACATAAGCCCCAATGTCAGCTCCCTCCATTCCTTCGGGGAGACCTAGAATCCGGAGGTTCTTCCTCCTCGAGCTGTTCTCCAGGGCTTCCAGCCTTTCGATGCATCTCTTATGTAGCGCCTCATGCGTCTCCGTTTTTACCACAAGCCCTGTATCTCATCCTCATTTTCGGCTGCCTTTGCCTTCACTCCACGGAGCTCTATCGCCTGGGCCTTTTGTGATTCCTTCAGCCCATCGATTGCCAATAACATCGGCGCCAGCACCTCCTTTAGTTCCTCCACACACCGTCGGAGGAATTCCAGCTGGTCCGGGCCCCATGTCGTCTGGGCTCCATCCGCCGCCATCTTGCTTCTTCCTTCTCTTCTCTGCCGCTGCTCCAAAGGATCCTTCGCAATCTGGCCACTGCCACTGGTCTTTTCCATACACACCCGGGGGGGTGGGGGGGCACCTTCCCTCGTCACCCCACACTGGGTTTGGTCTGCAAAAATTTCCGTTGGGGCTCCTGAAAAGAGCCCAAAAGTCCGTTAGAACGGGAGCTGCCGAAACGTGCGGCTTAGCAGTGCATCGCCGCAACCGGAAAACGTACAAAACCAGAGTTACTTGGCTCCAAAAAGTCAATAACTGTACTAACTCAAGAATCAGAAATCCAAATACTCTGGGGAGTGTTGTCCGTACATGAACTAAATCTCATGCCTTCAGAACCCACATCCCTGTAGTCACTTCCATGTTGGTACTAATAACTGTGTTTTGGTATCTATGTAAGAAAAGACTGGGAATATTGGATGACCCTGTTGTTATATTACTTGAAGTAGTACATGTTATTCATTTGTTTATGCCGAGAAGTTCTTAACTTTGATGATGATGAATACTCAAAGTCATCCAGCGATAACAAATTATTTATTGAGTAACTAATCAATTAAATTGTGAGTTCGATTCTTCAATACTTTTACGAGTAGTTAAATTAAACAAGATAGAATTAGATTAACTATGAATATTATACTTGCACTCTGAGCTAACTATACACTTCTATTTCGATTAATCTAGGGCAAAGGTTCGGCACAACATCGCGGGCCGAAAGGCCTGTTCTGTGCTGTATTTTTCTATGTTCTATGTTCTCTAGCCACAACGCACCCGAAGTGAGCGGGAAAACAGATTGACCTTGTATTTATACCCCCTGTTAGTGTTGCCCTCCAGTGATCATCTGACTGTACTGACTATGCATTAACCCTTTATGTATATACAGCTATAGTGATCATATAACTGGCCTAAGTTATGACAAGTTTCTGTTGCTCTGCACTCACGTTTGTCTATTATTCACAACTATTTTGGGAGGGAGAGGAAAGATGAGAGTAGAGATGCATGAGATTGTTGGACACAGTTGTGAGCCCTGTCAACCTCAGTGGATGGAAAATCAGGAATATGTAAGACATGTCAGCAGCATCCTTTTGGAAAGTGGCATCATTGGAACAGATGCGACAGAAGTGAAGGAACTCGGAAATTGAGATGAAGTTCTTACAGGATGTAGGGTGTGAAGAGCTGTAGTCAAGACAGTTGTAGGAGCTGGTGGGCTTGTAATAGAAATTAGTGGCTAGTCCATCCTGAGAAATAATGGAGACTAGTGGACAGTCTATCCCCAGAAATAGAGAGAGAGGTCTAGGAAGGGAAATGCCAGAGATGGACCATGTGAAGCTGATAAGAGGGATAGAAACAGAAGTAAAATTGATACATTTTTATAGGTCCAGACTGGAACATGAAGCGGCACCGAAACATTCGTTGACGTACCAATAAAAGAGTTGTGGGAGGAGAAAAGAGTAGAACTGGAACAAGTAATGTTCCACATACCCCATAAAGAGACAGGCAAACCTGAGACCCATGCAGATATCCATAGCTATGCCTTTGGTTTGGAGGAAGTGTGGGAAGAAAAAATTGTTGAGTGAGAGGAGAAATTCAGCTAGATGGAGGAGTGGTGATGGATGGGGATTTTCTGAAGGGGAATAGAGGTATAGAGGGATTGGACATCGATGGTAAAGAGGAGGCAGTTTGGACCGGGGAACTGGAAGTTGTTGATAAGGCGTAGGGCATTAGAGAATTTACGGGTGTAGGGGTGGAAGGGACTGGACAAGAGGAGAGAGTTTGGAGTCAAGATAGGAAGAGATGAGTTCAGTGGGTCAGGAACGGTTAACACAATGGGTCTACTGGGACAGTTTGTGGATTTGGGGGATGAGGTAGAAGCAGGTTATCTGGGGTTGGGAGACTGAGGTTCGAAGCTGTGGAGGGAAGATCTCCGGAGGAGAAGAGGTCAGTGATAGTTCTGGAAACAATGGTTTGATGTTCGGTGGTTGGTAGGTAGAAGGAAGTATCCGAGAGTTGGAGCTCACACTCTGCAAGGTAGGGATCATGACGCCAGACAACAGCCGCACCCTTGTCGGCAGGTTTGATAACAAAGTCAGTGTTGGACCAGCCTCACCCTTATCGACGGGTTTTGTGACCAAGTTAGGGTTAGACCTGAGAGAGCGAAGTGCAGCAAGTTAAGGAGACAGGTTAGAGAGTGAGTCGGTGCTGCTAGAGAGAGATACCAAGTGTGCATTTGGTGATGCATCGCACTGACCTTTTTAATGGTTTTTGGTCAGAGGCTTTGCAAGGGATTATAGTTGACTAACAGAAACATCTATTTGGTGAAAATTCTATTGTTGCTTGCATTGGCATGGTTCATAAATTGGATAAATGCTCATTCAGCACCAGATCCAAACTGGTACTTGAAAGAACTCTTGAGATGGGAAATGTCCCTCTGATGGACTTCTCTTTCTCCTATCATCTTCCATTGAGTAGATAGTGAACGTTGACCACTATTTTTCAGCCAGATATATTAAATTACTCATCCTAAAATAATAGACCCATTGATATCTTGTGTACACCAAAGTTGCCCTAGGATCTACCAGTGCTTGTATCAATACTAAGATTGACACCTGATGGGATCTGTATGGATGAATTAATGTTTTGGATAATGAAGGATAGAAGACATCTCAACAAAACTAAGCACATGCTAGGGCAAATTTTCAATGGGTGAGGATACAATATTGAGTGAATCCTTGATCAAGTCCATCCTCCTACATGCCATTGTCCTGGCCATGAACTCAAAGTAGCATTGACAAGGAGAGAGGAGGATGAGGTACCTTGGATCTGCACCTGGTCCTTGTTCTTATCAGGACAGCAAGGAGGTACAAATGTGTTGTGCAAAGGATGAGGAGCAGCTCCTTTCTCTTCTTGTGGTTCTGATCAGGGCACTTCTGGAGTCAGCCCCTTTGTTTGTGGCTCCATTGCCCTCCTCTATAGTGCAAGGTTGAGCTTGAGTATACTGGGGGTTCCAGCAGATTGATTAAGGCAACCAAATCTTATCTTCAAGTTCAATTGCCTATTCAATTATCTCGTTGGTTGACCCTTGGCAGGTATTGATTCTTTCCTCTGCCTCCATATGTGGGATCCTCACGGGTGTGAGTAGTCATTGCGAAGCCCTTTATTTCAACATCCTTGAAGGGACAAGAACATAGAACATAGAACATAGAAAATACAGCACAGAACAGGCCCTTCGGCCCACGATGTTGTGCCGAACCTTTGTCCTAGATTAATCATAGATTATCATTGAATTTACAGTGCAGAAGGAGGCCATTCGGCCCTTTGAGTCTGCACCGGCTCTTGGAAAGAGCACCATACCCAAACTCAACACCTCCACCCAACACCAAGGGCAATTTGGACGTTAAGGGCAATTTATCATTGGCCAATTTACCTAACCCGCACATCTTTGGACTGTGGGAGGAAACCGGAGCACCCGGAGGAAACCCACGCAGACACGGGGAGGACGTGCAGACTCCGCACAGACAATGACCCAAGCCGGAATCGAACCTGGGACCATGGAGCTGTGAAGCAATTGCGCTATCCACAATGCTACCGTGCTGCCCTTAAGAACAAATAAATCTACACTATATAATTTTACCGTCATCCATGTACCTATCCAATAGCTGCTTGAAGGTCCCTAATGTTTCCGACTCAACTACTTCCACAGGCAGTGCATTCCATGCCCCCACTACTCTCTGGGTAAAGAACCTACCTCTGATATCCCTCCTATATCTTCCACCTTTCACCTTAAATTTATGTCCCCTTGTAATGGTGTGTTCCACCCGGGGAAAAAGTCTCTGACTGTCTACTCTATCTATTCCCCTGATCATCTTATAAACCTCTATCAAGTCGCCCCTCATCCTTCTCCGCTCTAATGAGAAAAGGCCTAGCACCCTCAACCTTTCCTCGTAAGACCTACTCTCCATTCCAGGCAACATCCTGGTAAATCTTCTTTGCACCTTTTCCAGAGCTTCCACATCCTTCCTAAAATGAGGCGACCAGAACTGTACACAGTACTCCAAATGTGGCCTTACCAAAGTTTTGTACAGCTGCATCATCACCTCACGGCTCTTAAATTCAATCCCTCTGTTAATGAACGCGAGCACACCATAGGCCTTCTTCACAGCTCTATCCACTTGAGTGGCAACTTTCAAAGATGTATGAACATAGACCCCAAGATCTCTCTGCTCCTCCACATTGCCAAGAACTCTACCGTTAACCTTATATTCCGCATTCATATTTGTCCTTCCAAAATGGACAACCTCACACTTTTCAGGGTTAAACTCCATCTGCCACTTCTCAGCCCAGCTCTGCATCCTATCTATGTCTCTTTGCAGCCGACAACAGCCCTCCTTACTATCCACAACTCCACCAATCTTCGTATCGTCTGCAAATTTACTGACCCACCCTTCAACTCCCTCATCCAAGTCATTAATGAAAATCACAAACAGCAGAGGACCCAGAACTGATCCCTGCGGTACGCCACTGGTAACTGGGATCCAGGCTGAATATTTGCCATCCACCACCACTCTCTGACTTCTATCGGTTAGCCAGTTCGTTATCCAACTGGCCAAATTTCCCACTATACCATGCCTCCTTACTTTCTGCATAAGCCTACCATGGGGAACTTTATCAAATGCCTTACTAAAATCCATGTACACTACATCCACTGCTTTACCTTCATCCACATGCTTGGTCACCTCCTCAAAGAATTCAATAAGATTTGTAAGGCAAGACCTACCCCTCACAAATCCGTGCTGACTATCCCTAATCAAGCAGTGTCTTTCCAGATGCTCAGAAATCCTATCCTTCAGTACCCTTTCCATTACTTTGCCTACCACCGAAGTAAGACTAACTGGCCTGTAATTCCCAGGGTTATCCCTAGTTCCTTTTTTGAACAGGGGCACGACATTCGCCACTCTCCAATCCCCTGGTACCACCCCTGTTGACAGTGAGGACGAAAAGATCATTGCCAACGGCT
Source organism: Scyliorhinus torazame (assembly GCF_047496885.1). Lineage (NCBI taxonomy): Eukaryota > Metazoa > Chordata > Chondrichthyes > Carcharhiniformes > Scyliorhinidae > Scyliorhinus > Scyliorhinus torazame. The sequence goes on along the minus strand of NC_092710.1, from coordinate 117,836,524 downwards.
CTGCAATTTCATCTCTTGCTTCCCATAGAATCCTTGGATATATCCCGTCAGGCCCGGGGGACTTGTCTATCCTCAAGTTTTTCAAAATGCCCAACACATCTTCCTTCCTGACAAGTATTTCCTCGAGCTTACCAATCTGTTCACACTGTCCTCTCCAACAATATCGCCCCTCTCATTTGTAAATACAGAAGAAAAATACTCGTTCAAGACCTCTCCTATCTCTTCAGACTCAATACACAATCTCCCGCTACTGTCCTTGATCGGACCTACCCTCGCTCTAGTCATTCTCATATTTCTCACATATGTGTAAAAGTCCTTGATCCTACCCGCCAAAGATTGTTCATGCCCTCTCTTAGCTCTCCTAATCCCTTTCTTCAGTTCCCTCCTGGCTATCTTGTATCCCTCCAATGCCCTGTCTGAACCTTGTTTCCTCAGCCTTACATAAGTCACCTTTTTCCTTTTAACAAGACATTCAACCTCTCTTGTCAACCATGGTTCCCTCAGAAGGGCTGGAAAAGCTGTGTGACTGGTTTCTCCAGCCACATTTGCCCGGCGACCGGAAGAATTAGCTTTTATTGGTAGGGGGATTGAGTTTCAGAGCCATGAGATCATGTTGCAGCTGTACAAAACTCAGGTGCAGCCGCATTTGGAGTATTGCGTGCAGTTCTGGTCGTTGCATTATAGGAAGGATGTGGAAGCATTGGAAAGGGTGCAGAGAAGATTTACCAGGATGTTGCCTGGTATGGAGGGAAGATCTTATGAGGAAAGGTTGAGGGACTTAAGGCTGTTTTCGGTAGAGAGAAGAAGGTTAAGAGGTGACTTAATTGAGCCATACAAAATGATCAGAGGATTAGTTAGGGTGGACAGTGAGAGCCTTTTTCCTCGGATGGTGGTGGCTAGCACGAGGGGACATAGCTTTAAATTGAGGGGAGATAGATATAGGACAGATGTCAGAGGTAGGTTCTTTACTCAGAGAGTAGTAAGGGCGTGGAATGCCCTGCCTACAACAGTAGTGGACTCGTCAACATTAAGGGCATTTAAATGGTCATTGGATAAACATATGGATGATAAGGGAATAGTGTAGATGGGCTTTAGAGTGGTTTCACAGGTCAGCGCAATATCGAGAGCCGAAGGGCTGTACTGCGATGTTCTAGGTTCTATGAATCCAGCCCTAAGTGTTGACGCAGGAGCGGGATTTGTGGACTTGCACGACAGCAAAACTGGCACCGTACCTAGACAAATTCAGCGACTGTTGAGAGGTGAGCACCGGCACGATGTGGAAAACAATTGAATCCAATGAGAAACGGAGTGGGATTCGCCAAATTCGCGAATGATACCCAGGAGGCCGACAAGCTGCAACCGTAATACACACCATCCCAGCCAACAAGATGGCAGCGAGGAGAGCGGCACATCACTCCAGGAAAGTCGAGATGGAGACATCCCTGGACGCGGTGGAGAAGAGGCAGGCCACCCTGTATCCTGACTCGGGAAGGAGGCTTCCAGCTGCTGCCGTTCACTGTGCCTGGGCGCAGCTGAAAAAGGCAGTGAGCGCCACCAGCAACACCGTCCGAACCAGCCTGCAATGCCGTAAAAAACGGCACATCCTCCTGAGGGCAACCAGGGTGAGTTGGCGACACTATTCCGTCCCACACACCCGTAGCCCGAACGACACCCCCACCTGGAGGGTGGGCGAACCCCCACCCTCCACCACATGATGGCTACCAGACTGGCCGCAATGGCCACTGAGACAACTTGTTACCCAGCCTCTGAGCTGCATGTGTCAGATTGTCTAACACTATTGTTTTCTGTTTCCTCACACCCCAGGAGAAGACGCACATAACCGCCGGAAGCGGGAGAATACTGGAGGGGGACCTCCTGATCTCTTGCCCCTCTCCGCGGCTGAGCAGAGGGCCCTGGTCATGGTCTGCGGCCCAGCGGAACGGGGGGTCATTGGAGTGGAGATCGGCCACGGGCAAGGAGACCCCACTTAGTTGCAGTTCCCCATGCCACGCGTCAACACCCCCAACACCACCTCCACATCACCCTCACGCTCCCCCGCCACAGTCAGCCCCACCCTCACACCACCCTTACCCCCACACCCCCCTGGCCCACAGTCTAATCATTGTCTTGTCTTGTGTTTTGCAGGACTTTCTGGTAATAGCGCAGGCCCAGCTGGTGTCCCCCGTCCCCAGCCAGTGCCGTAGCCGGAGAACCCCCCACATCTTCCCTCCCCCACCATTCCCACACCATGTGATGACCAGCAATGAGAGCACATCATCCCCGAGACACTCACCTCAGTTGGGCACTTTAGTGAAGAGACTCCTGGGACACCCTCTGGTGTGCATAATAGAGCTGATCCAGTACATCAGGTGAATGTAGGAACATCTGAAGGGGTGGACGGTCGGAGGGCGGGCCGACCCCACAGTCTAACTGCCGTCCAGACAGTTTTCGGGCTTCTGCAATGGACAGTCCCATCGATTGTGATGGTGCAGTCCCAGAGCCATAGACAACTTGAGGGGTTGTCAGCGAGCATCCAGTACCTGCAGATGCAGTTCAGGGAGTTCAAATGCTTGTAGGCGCAGGAGGTGGTGCCGACCACACGTGCCACCTAGGCCAACGTGGCATGGATCTTGCCATGGTACAGCGAGATCCTGATTTTGCCTATGGGAGCGGGCTGGTTGCATTGCAAATGTTTGGCGACGGCGCAGTTCTCATTTTCGGCCTTTCCTGCTATCCACCAGCCTCAAGTGAGAGCGCAACGAGGTCTGAGAATCGCGCCCTAAGTGTCACTTGTGGCGGGATTTGCTGGGAGTTCCCCACCGGCTCTGTCAGCGAGTTCCCTACCGCTATCTAATCACACTTTTTTGGGCCCTGGGCAGTTTCTCCCCGGTCAAGGCCACGCTCAGAATTATTTTCGTCACTGGGGAGACAAACTCACTGACCTAGCCAGCTCCTCAGTGATCGGGACAGCATTTTGAAAAAGTGCCCTGATCTCTAAGTAAGCTGGTGGGTCACCCATACCCCCACCCATGGGAGTGCTCCAACCGACTTTGCAGCAGCGCCAAGATGCCAGCCTGGCTGTGCCAAGGTGCTCACGTTCCAGGTGCTCACCTTACCTTATCCCTGACCACCCAGGGGCGTCCAATGGCCCAGGAGATTCTCCAGGTGCTGTGACGCCAGTGCCACATTTGTGGGGTGCCGGTTAGATGATGGGAGGCCTTTAGATAAGGTGTCCTTTCTGTTTATGGAAGGAGATTGGTCTTACCTTGTGATTATTAATTTCTCTCCACTGCACAGGGGATCCGGATCTCGCCAATGGGAGTGGGTTGATTAAATCAGAAACCGATCTGCGCCTGGCACGGTTCCCGATTTCGGACTCTCCCGCGATCTAACTGGCTCGCTCAGATTCAAGTCCAGCACGATGCTGCCATTAGATCATGCCCTTAGTTCTCCAGGCTCCCCACCCATGGGCAATGTCAATCCTGCCCCCCCCCCGACATACATGGGAATTACCCCACGCCCTCCCCCAAGTGGGGACACCCCGCTATGGGATTGCTGAGGGCCCCCTCCTTTTCAAGCCTCTCCACCCCCACTTTCAAGACCCACTCCCAACCTTGAGGCCCCTTCATCTTCATGCCTGCCCTTCCCTCCCCCACCCCCTTCGTACCCCGCTCAGCCTCCCTTTCATAGGCATGGCCATCCTGCGACCCAGACCCTCGGCAGTACTACCTGAGCACCCTGACACTGCCACCTGGCAAGTGCCCCAACCAGCCTGGCAGTGCAACTGGGCAGCTTGACAGTGCTAGGATGGCAGTGCCAAGGTGCCAGACTAGCAGCGCCTCGGAGCCTGGGAGAGGGAGAGCCAGGGGTCACCCTGCCCTGACCCAGGAGTCTCCATTGGCCTGGGAAACCCCCAGGTACCATTATACATGGTTCATGTTTGTGAGAACTAGTACTAAGCAATGCCTGGTCCAGGCCTCGCAAGGGAGGCCATTAGTTCCTGGGTTCCGAGAGAATCCAGCGCAGAAAAATTTAAATGAGCCATTCTGGATCTTGCCCAGCGAAATCCAAATCACGATGTCTCGCAAGGTTTGGATGAATCTTGCAAATTCTCATGAGCGTTGCAAATCCCATGAGAGACGTCTTACGAGATTCAATGGTCCACTCGCGTCACCAAGTCGGGCATGTCGAGGCCAATAAGTCGTGACTCACATCTAAAGAAGTGAGTGTTTAAACAATAAACTGAGTATCAGCGTATTAACTGGACAGGCTGAAGTCTAAATTTAATGATGAATTAGTTTGATGGGATATCCACCCATTTTTTTGTAGGTGTCCAAATTCTTCCTGCATTTATGTCGATGTGGTAGTATGTATTGGGGGTCATGTGGGACTGGAAGCCCTAATGTCATTGGCTGACAGATCCCGGGTCCTGGTTGGCCGTTGACCTCATACTCCGCCCTGAAGGCGAAGTATAAGAAGCCGGTGCCTTCCCCCGCAGGCCAGTTTACTATCGGGCTGCTGGGGAACAGACACGCTTAATAAAGCCTCATCGACTTCACTCTTTTCGTCTCATGGAGTCTTTGTGCGCTACAATTTATTAAGCGTGCCTAAAAAGGACTATGGAGCTCAGGATCATTCCAGAATGCCTGAGGATCAGCCCCCACGCAGCGAATGCGGCAGCAGCCTTCAAACACTGGCAGACTTGCTTCGAGGCCTACCTCAGACCGACCACTGGCCGGGTCTCAGACGAACAAAAACTGCAGGTCCTGCACTCGAGGGTGAGCATGGAGATTTTCACCCTCATTGAAGACACTGACGATTTCCAGACGGCGTTCGCAGCACTGAAAAGTCTCTATGTCCGCCCAGTTAACCAAATCTACGCTCGCTACCAGCTCGCGACGAGACGGCAAGCTCCCGAAGAATCGATGGACGAGTTCTACGCCGCGCTACCCGCGCCTACGGCCCTGACCGCGCGGCAGGCCATTGGGCCCCGTACGTACCCGTCGCGGCAAACCCCCCCCCCGGACACCCCACAGGCTTGCGCGGCCCAAACGCCGAGTCGCACCGGGGGCGCCCGCTGTTATTTCTGCGGCCAGGCGAACCACCCCCGACAACGCTGTCCGGCCCGCGCAGCCATCTGCAAAAGCTGCGGGAAAAAGGGCCACTATGCGGTGGTGTGCCGATCCCGCGAGGTCGCCGCCGTCCCGGGGCCACAGGGAGCCCTACAGGCAGTCTATGCCTCCCAACCCCCCCAGCACGCCATGTGCGACCGGCAGGCGCAGCCGCTCTGGGTCCCGACCATCGCGGCCCCGGGAGAACTGGGAGCCCTGCACGCCGCCTACGCTCCCCAACCCCCCTCCCCGCAGTCCATGTACGACCCGCCGCCGGCGCTCCCGATTTGGGTGCCGGCCAACACTCTCCACGGAGAGGAATGGGTCTTTCGCGTCCCGAACGCCACCCTCACCCCCCTCCCGCGCCCCACGCCTGACCCGCTGGCTCCGCCGGCTTGGGCCCCGACCACCGCTGTCCCCGGTGAGGGAGCTCCGCGCGGTCCTAGCGCTCGCCGCCCCACGCCTGTCCTGCCGCCGCCGCCGACCTGGGCCCTCACCCCCGTCCCGCGCCCCACGCCTGACCCGCCGACCTGGGCCCTCACCCCCGTCCCGCGCCCCACGCCTGTCCCGCCGGCGCCGCCGACCTGGGCCCTCACCCCACGCCCCACGCCTGTCCCGCCGGCGCCGCCGACCTGGGCCCTCACCCCCGTCCCGCGCCCCACGCCTGACCCGCCGGCGCAACTTACCTGGGCCCCGACCGCCGCTGTCCCCGGTGAGGGAGCTCCTCGCGCTCCTTGCGCTCGCGGCCCCACGACTGACCCGCCGGCGCCGCCGACCTGGGCCCTCACCCCCATCCCGCGCCCCACGCCTGACCCGCCGGCGCAACTTACCTGGGCCCCGACCACCGCTGTCCCCGGCGAGGGAGCTCTGCGCGGTCCTAGCGCCCGCGGCCCTGGCGCTCGCAGAGAGGGAGCTCCGCGCGGTCCTAGCGCCCGCGGCCCTGGCGCTCGCATTGAAGGAACTCCACGCGGTCCTAGCGCTCCCCAGACCCCCCAGCACACCATGTGCAACCCGCAGACGCCGCCATTTTGGGTCCCGACCACCACGAGGGGAGGAGGGGCGCCGCCATCTTGGACCGCCCCCGACCTGTACGACGCATGGGGGCGGCCATTTTGTCCACCCCCGACGCCATCTTGTGACCCCTCAGCCACGTACGATGTATGGGGGCAGCCATTTTGTCCATCCCCGACGCCATCTTGGACGGCAACAACGGACCACACCCCACTACTACAACCACGGCTCGCTTCGGTTACGCTCGATCAGGCTCGGCCCCGGACTCTCCAGACGACGACGACAACGGTCCTAATTAACGGCCACGAGACGCCATGCCTAGTCGACTCCGGGAGCACGGAAAGTTTTATGCACCCCGACACGGTAAGACGCTGTTCCTTAACTACCTACCCCAGCGCACAAAAGATTTGCCTAGCTGCAGGATCCCACTCCGTACAGATCCAAGGATTCTGCATAGTCACCCTAACGGTACAGGGGAGGGAATTCAAAAACTACAAACTTAACGTCCTTCCCCAACTCTGTGCCCCCACCTTGCTGGGCTTAGACTTCCAATGTAACCTACAGAGCCTTACGTTTAAATTCGGCGGCCCCATACCCCCACTCACTATCTGCGGCCTCGCTACCCTCAAGGTGCAACCCCCGTCCTTGTTTGCGAACCTCACCCCGGATTGCAAACCCGTCGCCACTAGGAGCAGACGGTACAGCGCCCAGGACCGGACCTTCATTCGGTCCGAAGTCCAGCGGCTACTAAAGGAGGGCATAATCCAGGCCAGCAATAGTCCCTGGAGAGCGCAGGTGGTAGTAGTGAAGACAGGGGAGAAACAAAGGATGGTCATTGACTATAGCCAGACCATCAACAGGTACACACAACTAGACGCGTACCCTCTCCCCCGCATATCCGACATGGTCAATCGGATTGCCCAGTATAAAGTCTTCTCCACCGTGGACCTCAAGTCCGCCTACCATCAGCTCCCCATCCGCCCAAGTGACCGCAAGTACACAGCCTTCGAGGCAGACGGGCGATTATACCATTTCCTATGGGTCCCTTTTGGCGTCACAAACGGGGTCTCGGTCTTCCAACGGGAGATGGACCGGATGGGTTACGGGCCACGTTCCCGTACCTCGACAATGTAACCATCTGCGGCCACGATCAGCAGGACCACGACGCCAACCTCCAAAAATTCCTCCAGACCGCCAAAGCCTTGAACCTCACGTACAACGAGGACAAGTGCGTTTTTAGCACCGATCGGCTAGCCATTCTGGGCTACATAGTGCGCAATGGGATAATAGGCCCCGACCCCGAACGTATGCGCGCACTCATGGAATTTCCCCTCCCGCACTGCCCAAAAGCCCTGAAACGCTGCCTGGGGTTCTTTTCGTACTACGCCCAGTGGGTCCCCCAGTACGCAGACAAGGCCCGCCCCCTAATACAGACCACGACCTTCCCTCTGTCGACAGAGGCTTGCCAGGCCTTCAGCCGCATCAAAGCGGACATCGCAAAGGCCACGATGCGCGCCATCGACGAGTCCCTCCCCTTCCAGGTCGAGAGCGACGCCTCCGACGTAGCTCTAGCGGCTACCCTTAACCAAGCGGGCAGACCCGTGGCCTTTTTCTCCCGAACCCTCCACGCCTCAGAAATCCGCCACTCCTCAGTGGAAAAGGAAGCCCAAGCCATAGTGGAAGCTGTGCGACATTGGAGGCATTACCTGGCCGGCAGGAGATTCACTCTCCTCACTGACCAACGGTCGGTAGCCTTCATGTTCGATAATGCACAGCGGGGCAAGATTAAAAATGACAAGATCTTAAGGTGGAGGATCGAGCTCTCCACCTTTAACTATGAGATCTTGTACCGGCCCGGAAAGCTGAACGAGCCGTCCGATGCCCTATCCCGCGGCACATGTGCCAACGCACAAATTAACCGCCTCCAAACCCTCCACGAGGACCTCTGCCACCCGGGGGTCACTCGGTTTTACCACTTCATCAAGTCCCGCAATCTCCCATACTCTTTAGAAGAGGTCCGTACAGTCACAAGGGACTGCCACATCTGCGCGGAATGCAAGCCGCATTTTTTCAGGCCAGATGGAGCGCACCTGATTCAGGCTTCCCGCCCCTTTGAACGCCTCAGTCTCGATTTCAAAGGGCCCCTCCCCTCCACCGACCGCAACGCATATTTCCTTAATGTAGTGGACGAATACTCCCGCTTCCCTTTTGCCATTCCCTGCTCCGACATGACCGCGGCCACAGTCATTAAAGCCCTGAACAGCATCTTCACGCTGTTCGGTTACCCGCATACGTCCACAGCGACAGGGGGTCCTCTTTCATGAGTGACGAGCTGCGCCAGTTCCTGCTCAGCAAGGGCATAGCATCAAGCAGGACGACCAGCTACAACCCCCGGGGGAACGGGCAAGTAGAAAGGGAGAACGGCACGGTCTGGAAGGCCGTCCTACTGGCCCTACGGTCCAGGGATCTCCCAGTTTCACGGTGGCAGGAGGTCCTCCCGGACGCTCTCCATTCCATCCGGTCGTTATTATGTACAAGCACTAATCAAACGCCGCACGAGCGTCTCCTTGTCTTCCCTAGGAGGTCCTCCTCTGGAACGTCGCTGCCAACCTGGCTGGCGGCCCCAGGACCCATCCTGCTCCGAAAGCATGTGCGGGCACATAAGGCGGACCCGTTGGTCGAAAGGGTTCACCTCCTCCACGCAAACCCCCAGTACGCCTACGTGGAGTACCCCGACGGCCGACAGGACACGGTCTCCCTGCGGGATCTGGCGCCCGCCGGCACCACGCACACCCCCCCGACACCATCAACCCAACCGCCCCCCTTCCTGCCGCCGCCGCACCCCCCGACCGCCCCCTTCCCAGGAGGATCAGTCCCCCTCCCCTTTGCACCGACAGCTGAAACCGTGCGGCTCCCGGAGGCGACAACGCTGGTACAAGCACCACCACCACCGCCGGGGCCGAGGCGATCGACACGGACGACCAGACCGCCCGACCGACTCGTGGCGTCGATGTAAAACAAAGATGGACTGTTCAATGAACATTTTGTTTTTCCTATACCCTCTGTAAATAGTTGTAACAGGACGATACTGTCCAATACTGTACTACCATGTAACTGTTCTATCCTCCCAGGACCAGCCCTGTAAACCCTTACCACCATACGAAGCATCACCCCGCCGGGTTCATTTTTGACAAGGGGTGAATGTGGTAGTATGTATTGGGGGTCATGTGGGACTGGAAGCCCTAATGTCATTGGCTGACAGATCCCGGGTCCTGGTTGGCCGTTGACCTCATACTCCGCCCTGAAGGCGAAGTATAAGAAGCCGGTGCCTTCCCCCGCAGGCCAGTTTACTATCGGGCTGCTGGGGAACAGACACGCTTAATAAAGCCTCATCGACTTCACTCTTTTCGTCTCATGGAGTCTTTGTGCGCTACAGTCGACACGTCTGATTCAAATTTCTGTCACCAGCTTAGACACTGAAGCCAATTGTACTATCTCGACTACAATCTCGGCTGACTCAGGAACTTAATATATGATATATAATATGCAAAACAGGGACCTGCAATTAGATAGCTAAGTTAACTACTACATCCCCAGTGCTGCTTTCACGATCTAACCAAAACATAAAAGTCCTTTCCGGGCGGGTTTAGAGGGTTGATTCCTGGTGCTTGTAGTGGCAGGAATGACCCCGCTATCTAAAGGCACTCTCGGGTTTTTTCGGGCTTCAAAAGGGAACGCCCTGCCGAGGACACACTCAGTCACATTTCCTGCACTGAGGAGCTCCACTTTTTAATTTTTAAATGCCGCTCTGATCTCTTGACCCCCAGACGAGGCAGCTGGATTTCCCCAATGCCCTAACTCACCTGCTGAGGGACCCTTGAGCCCCACACACTCCAATTCACATTGATAGGGCGCCCCCGGGCCCGATCCCAGTGCGGGTAAAATGCCACCTGGGCACTTTGGTACTGCTAGCCTGGAAGTACCACCTGGGCACCCTGGCAGTGCGAGACTGGCATCCAGAGGCCAGCCACCAGGAGCATATGATCACCGAGGGAAGCCCCAAGTGCCATTCTACCTGGTCCCCGTTTGTGGGACCAGTGCCAAACAGTGCCCAGTTGGTGTCTCCTCAGCAAATGCAGTAGATCCCGGGAGCCGGTTCAACCTAGCATTGGCAGAGATAACTCTGCAAGTCTGGATCCAGATTGCAATGTCTCATTAGAGCTCGTGAGGTGCCAGAAAGTTCAGGAATCCCAGAAGAGGCCTCTCCCATCCCGATTCTGGCAGGATCCGTCCGGTAAATAATGCTCTCTGTCTTTAGTTTTTCGCTGGTTTGAAACATATTCATGTTCTCTACTCTTTTTAGAAATCCCTTGTGTTTGGTTAAAAAATATCCAGAAAAGAATAATTTCATAATCTACTAAGAATACCACTTTTAGGGGCTTCCGGTGGCGTGGGTGAGCAGGGCGGCCGCAACAACAAGAGCTCCTGCCGGTGGCCGCGATTCGCGGCGATTTTGGGGAAATCCCCGAGTCCTCACGCACTCCCCGACTATCGTCGGCCTTTGGGGCCATCACGAGCAGCCAGCGGGGCTGGTTTAAAAACCAGCTGGTGTCAGGCGGCGGGGGCTGAGGCGCTGGGCCCGGCGCGGCAGGTTAGAGCAGCGGGGGCGGAGCTATGAGGAGGCTGAGGCGGCAGGCCCGAGGCCAGGGCACTATGTAGGGAGGGTGCTCCACGTCGGATGGCTCCCACTTAGGAAGAAGAAAGAAGGTTGAAGCCTGGTCCCAGGAGAGCTCTGGGTGAATGCAGAGGAGAAAGAAAGAACGGTTTAAGGAAGTTTGGTGAAAGTTTTTTTTTCTCTCCCCTTTTTTTTCAAAAAAAGAATGTCAGATTGATGAAGGACAGGAGGGTGAAGAGGGAGAGAGGAGAAAAGAAAGAAGATAAAAAACAATAAGTCGCTAAAGGATGCGAAGAGCAGCGTCGAAGAAAGGAGGAAACGCGGGTTCGCCGCCGAAGGAGAAGACGAGCAAAAGTGTTGACAGGATGGTGGAAGCCGATCTGCAAGGCGGGGCCACACTTACGGTGTGAGAAGATGACCGAGGTGATGGCGGTGGAGCTGGAAAAACAGTTTGTGAGGCACATGGAGGCCTTGAGGAAAGAGGTGGCGGTCGTGTTGAAGTCATTGGTGGAGGAGGCAATCGGCCCGATGAGGGTGGAGGTGGCAAAGGCATCGGCCGAGGTGAGAGAGCAGGGCGAGAAGATGAAGGAGGTGGAGGAGACCGTGACACGACACAGCGACCAGGTCACCTCGATGGGGGACGAGCTGCGTAGGGTGGTGGAGGTTAACAGAGGACTCCGAGCAAAGCTGGAAGACTTGGAAAACGGCTCAAGGCGGCACAATTTGAGAATTGTGGGCTTGCCCGAAGGGACAGAGGGCCCAAGGCCAATGCAATACTTCGCTAAGAAGTTGGCGGAGCTGATGGGGGAGGGTGAGAGCCCCACCCTGTACGAGCTAGACCGAGCTCATCGGTCATTAAGGCCGAAGCCCAAAGTGAACAAGCCGCCAAGGGCAGTAATTATCTGCTTCCATGAGTTTTGCATGAAGGAGAAGGTATTAAGCTGGGCGAAGCAGGAGGGTGAAGTGCTGTGGGATGGTCCTGCGGTTTGGATCAACCAGGACTTGACGGTGGAGTTGGCAAAAAGACGAGCAGTGTTTGGACGAGTGAAGGCGGCTTTGTACAAGAAGGGGGTGCGATTTGGTGTGGTGTACCCGGCGAAGTTGAGAGTAACATATAACGCCAAAGACTTTTATTTTGAGACAGCGGAGGCGGCTGAGGCGTTCGTGAGGGCAGAAGGCTTGGGACAGACGTGAAGAGCGGAACTGGAAGAGAGACAGTGGACTGTGTTTGAGCAGCTGGAAAATGTACAAATGTTACAACTTTCTTTTTACTGATTTGTATTGAAATTTACTTCTCTTTGCATTGTTACAGAGTTCAAGTTAATGACGTTCTGTGTTGCGACGGTTAAATGTTATGTTCGTGAATTGTAGGGGTTGGATTGTTGGGTTTGTTTTGGAGTTTCTTTCTCTTGGACTCGGTGGAAGGGGGCGAGAGGTCTTGGCGGGGGGAGCCACCCGCGCTAGCTAACTAAAGTCAGTTAGTGAACGGGGGTGAGGTGAGAGGAGGGCTGCGGACGTTGGAGCCTGGATAGCAGGCTTTAATGGGCCTACGAGGCGAGCAAGAGGGGGTGGAGGGATGGATGTTGGGTGATGTTTTTGTAGGGGGGGTTCTTGGGAGGGGGGAAAGGGGTTCGATGTTAACAATGGACGGGGGCGGATCAGGCTTATGGGGCAGGGCCCGGTGGTATGGTGATGGTGGATAAGAAAGGTGGGGGGGGAGGGGGGGTGGCTGGCTGGGCTAATGGTGGAAATGGGAGATGTGGACCCTTGGAGGTTCCTGCACCCAAGGGAACGGGAGTACTCGTTTTTCTCAGTGGTCCATAAGGTATACTCGCGGATCGACTTTTTTGTGGTGGGGAAGGCTTTGCTGGCTGGAGTCCAGGGGTCGGAATACTCTGCAATTGCAGTGTCAGATCACGCTCCACATTGGGTGGATATGGTGCTGGAGAAGGGGGCAGCGCAGAGACCGGGGTGGAAACTGGATGTGGGGCTTTTGGGGAACCAAGTGTTCTGTGTGAAAATTGAAAAGGTAATTAAGGAATATGTAGGTTTCAATTGTACGGGTGAGGTGTCGAAGGCAGTCGTCTGGGTGGCTCTAAAGGCGGTGGTGAGGGGTGAGGTAATTTTGTTTAAGGCCAGGGTGGACAAAGAGGAGAGGTTGGAGCGGCAGAGGGTAATTATTTGAGATGTTGGAGATAGATAGGAGGCATGCAGAGGATGGGGACCCAGCGAAGCTGGAAAAGAGGAAGGAACTACAGGCGAGCTTCGACCAACTGTCCACCAGTAAGGCGGTGCGCCAACTGAGACGAGCAAGAGGGGCAGTTTATGAACATGGTCAGCTCTGGAGGGAGGCAGCGGCAAGGGAAATTCTTCAGGTGAAGGATAGGGCAGGGAAGTTAGTGGTGGCTCCAGTGCTGATTAACAAGGTTTTTGAGGAGTTTTATGAGAGGTTGTACAAGTCAGAGCCACCCGGGGGAGACCGTGAGATGCAGGAATTTCTAGATGGGTTGCAGAACCCGAGGCTAGGGGAGGGGGACAGGGCTACATTAGAAGGAGCAATAGTGGTGCAGGACATAAAGGATGCGATTGGGAGGATGCAGTCGGGTAAGGTGGCAGGGCCAGATGGTTTTCCGGTGGAATATTATAAAAAATTTAAGGATAGGTTGGCACCCCTGATGGTGGGGATGTTTGAGGAGGCGATAGGGAAGGGGGTGTTGCCGCAAACCTTGGGGCAGGCATCGATTTCCCTGTTGCTAAAAAAAGATAAGGATCCGATGGAGTGTGGGTCATATAGCCCCATATCACTTCTGAATGTGGACGCAAAAGTGTTGGTGAAGGTACTGGCGGGTAGGCTGGAGGAGTGCCTCCCGAAGGTGATAGGGGAGGATCAGACGGGGTTCGTGAAAGGGAGGCGGCTGTTTTCGAACATTAGGAGGGTTTTTAACGTTGTTATGGCACCGGCGGAAGGGAAGGAAACAGGTATTTGTGGCATTTGACGCCGAGAAGGCGTTTGATCGGGTAGAATGGGTGTATCTGATGGCAGTGCTGGAGCGGTTTGGGATTGGACCAAGGTTTGTGAACTGGGTAAAGCTATTCTATAAGGAGCCGAAGGCAAGTGTCCGCACAAATAATATCAGTTTGAGATCATTTTCTCTCCACCGTGGGACGAGACAGGGATGACCTATGTCCCCCCTGCTGTTTGCACTTGCGATTGAGCCGTTGGCCATCGCATTGAGAAGTTCGGGAGCATGGAAAGGAATAGTGCAGTGGGGGATAGAGCATAGGATGTCCTTATATGCCGACGACTTGCTGCTGTATGTGTCGGAACCAAGTGCGTCGATAGCAGGAATATTGGAGCTACTGCGGGTATTTGGGTCTTTCTTGGGGTACAAGCTGAACCTGGACAAGAGTGAGTATTTTGTGGTGTCTCGGCTGGGGGTGGGGGCAGGGGAGGAGGGGCTGCCATTCCGTAGAGCAGGGACTAATTTTAGGTATCTGGGGGTGGAGGTTGCCCGGGAGTGGGGGAGGTTTCACAGGTACAACATCACTAGTTTGGTGGGGAGAGTGAAAGCCAATCTGGCAAGGTGGGATGGCCTTCCTCTGTCACTGGCAGGTCGGGTATAGGTGGTTAAAATGAATGTGTTGCCGCGATTCCTGTTTATTTTTCAATGCCTACCGATTTTCCTGCCAAAGTCTTTTTTCAGGGAGATTGAGGGAAGGATTACCTCATTCATATGGGGAGGGAAGGTGGCCAGAGTGAAAAAGGTGCTGCTACAGAGGGGAAGGCAGGCAGGGGGTTTGGGTCTCCCGAACCTCTTGTACTACTACTGGGCGGCAAATGTGGAGAAAGTGCGGAGCTGGGTCAGAGGGGTTGATTCTCAGTGGGTCAGAATGGAGGAGAGTTTGTGCAGGGAGTCGGGGCTGAAGGCACTAGCAACAGCGCCGCTCCCGATAGCTCCGGGGAAATATTCAGGGAGTCCGGTAATAATAGCTTCATTGAAAATCTGGAGGCAGTTTCGCCAACACTTCGGGTTGGGTTTAAGGTCAAGGGAAATGCCGATTCGGGGGAACCACAGATTTGAGCCAGGGACGTGGGATGGAAGTTTTCGGAAATGGGAAGAGAAGGGGATTAAGACGCTAAAAGATTTGTTTCTTCGGGGTCGGTTTGCAGGATTGAGAGAGCTGGAAGCAAAGTATGGGCTAGAGCAGGGAGAAGTGTTTAGGTACATGCAGGTTCGGGATTTTGCCAGGAAGGAGTTACAGAGCTTCCCAGAGGAACAGGCCTTCACATTGCCGGAGGAGGTGTTGATGACAAGGAGACTGGAGAAGGAGGCAGTGTCAGCGGTGTACGGAGCTATTTTGGAAGAGGATAAGGCACCACGGGAAGGGATCAAAGCAAAGTGGGAGGAAGAGCTGGGAGAGGTTATAGAGGAGGGGGTCTGGTATGAGGTGCTCCGGAGAGTGAATTCCTCCACCTCATGTGCGAGGTTGGGGCTGATGCAGCTGAAGGTGGTATATAGAGCGCACCTCACGAGGGCGAGGATGAGCCGATTTTTTGAAGGAGTAGAGGATGTGTGTGAGCGTTGCGCGGGGGTGGAGGGGGAGGGGGGGGGCGCTAATCACGTTCATATGTTTTGGTCCTGTCCAAAGCTAGGGGAGTACTGGAAGGAGGTGTTTAGGGTAATTTCCAAGGTGGTGTGTGTAAAACTGGACCCAGGTCCCGAGGAGGCCATATTCGGGGTGTCGGACCAGCCAGGGTTGGAAACGGGTACAGAGGCAGATATCATAGCCTTCGCCTCGTTGATCGCCCAAAGGCGGATCCTGCTGGGATGGAGAGCAGCCTCTCCACCCAGTGCCCTGGCGTGGCGGGGGGACCTGTTGGAATACTTGACCCTTGAGAAGGTTAAGTTCGAACTGAGGGGAAGCTCGGAGGGGTTCTACAAGTCATGGGCACTATTTATTATGCACTTTCAAGAACTGGATAACATTGAACATTAGTTGGGGTGAGGGGGTGGGGGGCAGGGGGGCTGTGTAGATTAAGGGTGACTCTGGGTAATTCCTGATTCCCTTTTGTCATTTGTTTATGTAAACATGCGGGCTGATGTTTGGGGGTTGGTGGGCGGATGGGATCATTGTTATTATGGGGATTGACATATCTTGCTGATTATTGTTTATTGTTGATGGGTGTAAATTGCGAGAGAAAATGTGAAAAAGGAGGAGAATAAAAATATTTTTAAAAAAAAGAATACCACTTTTAGAATATTGAACGGTATCACTCTTCTTTTGAAAATTAACTCAAGCATCTATATTTCTTTTGGAATGTTGATACTCCTACCTTATAAATGTTTTGGTTAGCATAGCAATAAGTAAGTTGTTACAGGTAATACTTCCAAATATTAACAGGCAAACCAAGATATAGGTCATTATGGGATCAATGCGATGCAACACTTCATATCCATATTGATGAACAATAGTAACTTTAAAAATGGTGAAAAGTAATGACGCAAAGCTCTTCGTCTCTTGTGACTCTCCTGGAAAAGAAACACAAAATTTTAAAATAAAAGCAAAAAACTGGATGCTGGATACATGAAATAAAAAAGGATTACCTACAACATTGTGACCATGTCCGACCATTTCTTGCACTTCTGACATCCCTTTCTCAACCCCCCAATATGTTGGTTCCACTTTGTCCACACTTTCCACCTCACTAGTCTGCACATTCAATGGATCATCCTCTGCAATTTCTACCACCTCCAGTGTGATGCCACTACTCAACACATGTTTCCCTCCCCTCCCCTATCAGCATTCAAAAGGAACTGTTCCCTCCCAACACTGTGGTCCACTCCTCTGTCACTCCCAACACCTCAGCCCTTCCATGGAAGTCACAGCAGGTGTAACACATGCCCTTTTGCCTACCTTCTTTTCACATACAAGGTCCCAAACCCTTCAGGTGAAGCAGCATTTTACTTGTACTTCTTTAAATTTAGTATACTGTATTCACAGCTCACAATGCAGTCTCCTGTACACTGAGGAGACCAAACAGAGGCTGGGTAACCTTCTGCGAATACCTCGACCCAATCTGCAAGTATGACCCCAACATTCTGGTTGCTTGCTATTTTAATTCACCATCTTGCTGTCATGCTAACATTTCTGTACTTGGCCTCAGTGAAGATCAATGTAAGCTGGAGAAAGAGCACCTCATCTTCTAGTTAGGCACTTTACAGCCTTCTGGACTCAATACCAAGATCAGCAACTTTAGACCATGATCCATTTTGATTTTTTTTTAACCAAGTGTGAATCTGTATCCTGGTTTCATGGTTCTACTTTCACACATCGCTGTCCTTTATTCTGTCATTAGCACTTCATTTAATAGCCAGGATTTTCTGGTCCTTCCCTCTGGCCAAGTCTTCTGGTCCACTGAAGGTGACCCCCACCGCAACGGATCCGCTGGTGGCGAGACAGGGGAGCCAAGCAAAACAATGTAGACATCGACAGGACCAGAAGACTGGAAGATCCCACCGGTGACCAACGATGAGCCGTCCCTGCTGCCCTAAAAACGCTGTGGGGGAGGAAGATCCTGTCCATTGAATCTCTCCCACCCTCAAACCTATCCCTGACCTTCCTTTTTGTTCTAAATCTTTTTTCAACAATATAAAACCAATCATGTTTCTACCTTCTTTCAGTTCCAAAAAAGAGTCATGCTCTGTTTCCCTCTCCAAAGATGCTGCCATATTTGCTGAGTTTTCACAGCACTTTCTGTTCTTACTGCCAACATATAAACCCTTCATAAAGTTACTATCATAATTTAACAACCCTGAGGACTTGATTCATTCACTTGGAACTATTCATTGTTACCAAAATATTTCACTGCAATATGTCTCTGTGTTATGGGCGAGGCGTTTTCAGAACCCCAAAATGTATCATGGAGTTCAACCAATTTCTCCCTTTAATGTATTTGTTGCTTTTCCTAGCACACGGCTTGTTCCCTAGACGTGGAATTACAATTATGGACACGTGGGTTTTTAAACACAAAACAATGTTTATTCCATGAACTCAACTTAACATCTTAAATAAACATAGGATCTCTTAACACCCCTTACTTCAAAGACAACTCAGAAAATATTGCAACAGTAAATAATTCCTCAAAATGTTCCTATTCTATCTTCCTTTACACCTTTAAAGGTCTTAACACCTTTAAACAAAATCACGGGCGCGATTCTCCGACCCCCCACCGGGTCGGAGAATCGCCGGGGACCGGCGTGAATCCCGCCCCCACCGTGTCCCGAATTATCCGCCACCGGAGATTCGGCGGGGGCGGGAATCGCGCCGCACCGGTTGACGGAAATCCCCCGGCGATTCTTGCCAAGTCTATCAGTCTGCTTTTCGTTTCTGTCCGTAAAGTACTATATGTGACATTCTCCACCCCCAAAAACTTCTGAGTCTCTGAAAGAGCCATTATTCACAACACTCTCCCCACTTAAACTAAAATACCATACCGGAAAAGCAACAATCCTTCACTGTCTTTAAGTTCACAAAAGCCAATCCAATAGATAGACTTTTATCCCCCTCGAGCCCCAATTGTCATGGGCGAGGCATTTTCAGAATCCCAAAATGTATCATGGAGTTCAACCAACCTCTCCCTTTAATGTATTTGTTGCTTTTCCTAGCACACGGCTTGTTCCCCAGACATGGAATTACAATTATGGACACGTGGGGTTTTAAACACAAAACAATGTTTATTCCATGAACTCAACTTAACATCTTAAATAAACATTGGATCTCTTAACACCCCTTACTTCAAAGATAACTCAGAAAATATTGCAACAGTAAATAATTCCTCAAAATGTTCCTTCAAATTTCCAAGAGACTTAACACCTTTAAACAAAATCACATCCGGTTAAAAGCTTTACTATTATGAGTTTAAATCACCCAAATGATCCAAAGATAGTCTTTCATGGCAGAGACCCAGCTCACTGCAAAACACAGACACTCCCAAGCTCTTTTCAAACTGGCTTTCTCCCTTCAAGCAACTCACAGCAAACCAGAACTTCTCAAGCTGCTATCTCAAACTGGCTTTCTCCTTTTAATCAGCTCACAGCAAAACAGCCAGGCACTTTGAAGCTGCTCTCAGCAAACCAGCTAGGCACTTTTCAAAACTGCAAAACCAAACTGCAAAACTTGCAGCTCTCTGGAAACACACAGACACACACACGCTGCTTTTAAACTGAAACTAAAAACCTGCAAAATGGCTGACCTAAAGCCCAGCTCCACCCACTCTCTGACATCACTGTTTTCTTAAAGGTACATTGCTTATACATCCATGTCTTAAAGGTACCCTCACATGACACCTTCCCCCAAGAAAAAATAAATAAACCATCAACTTCAAGATGGTTTCATTTTTCACTTTTGCACCATCCATTAAGAAATGCACACAGTAAATATACCTTTTCATTTAAAGAAAACAACACACGCAAACAGGGATAATAATATAGTCCATTTGTCTCTGTTCTTCTTTCTCCAGCCGACATCCTTCTCGATTGACAGTCTCTTTGAACAAAGTCTCTGCATCCTCTACTCCTCGGCATTTCTCTTTAGAATCAGATACTCTAGTTCAATCTGACCACAGAGACCCTTGCAATGCTCCAATACAGGAACATTGTTGATCACAGCTTTCAGGCAGTCAAATGCCTGTTGATAGTCCGCTGTCCATTGAAATTTTTTAGGTTTCTTCAGCAAGTCCATCAGTGGAGTAATCACGCCACAAAACCTTTGCACAACTGTTCGATCAAATCCACTCATGCTAAGAAATCGCATTATTTCCCTTTGTCTTGAGGGTATCGGAAACTCCGCAAGGAAAGTGATTTGGGCTTCTCCAAATTCACTTTCGGCTTGGTTCATCACCAACTCGCCTCCTGAAGTTGATCGAAGAACTCCATACGATGTTTTAAATGTTCTTTCCATGTCTGGAAGTTGGAAATAAAAGCAGATTGTCCCACTTTCTCAATGCAATCCTTCAATGGTGGGACAGGATAAGAGTCCGTTCTTGTAACTGCATTAACCTTCCGATAGTCCACGCACAACCGTTGGGTACCGCCTGGTTTAGGTACCATCACTATGGGTGAGCTCCATTGGCTGCAACCCACTTCAATTATGCCATTTTTAAGCATACTCTCAATCTCTTTGTTAACCTGTGCCAATTTTAAAGGATTAAGTCTATATGGATGTTGTTTGATAGGAACAGCATTTCCCACATCTACATCATGTATAGCCATTTTAGTACTTCCCAATTTATCTCTACAAACTTGCCCATGTGATATCAATAACTCTTTCAGGTCAGTTCGCTTTTCCTCTGTAAGGTAACGTAACAATTCATCCCAATTTTTAAGAACATCCTCATTTTCCAATTTAATTTGAGGTATGTCAAATTCACAGTCATCTGGATTTGGTTTGTCACTTTGAGTTAGAATCATTAAAACCTCCTTTTTCTCTCCTTTCCTTTCAAAGTACCTTTTAAGCATATTCACATGACACACTCGGTGAGTCTTCTTCCTATCTGGTGTTTTTACCACATAATTCACCTCACTTAATTTCCTTTCAATCTGATACGATCCACAAAATCTTGCTTTTAAAGGCTCCCCTACCACTGGTAACAACACTAAAACTTTATCCCCACTGGCAAAACTACGAACTTTAAATTTCTTCTCTGCTACCCGTTTCACCACATTTTGTGCAACTTTCAAATGTTGTCTAGCCAATTCATCTGCCCTATTTAATCGTTCCCTAAAATTTGACACGTAATCCAAAAGTGTAATTTCCGATTTCTCACCCACCAATTTTTTCTCAATCAATTTAAGTGGTCCTCTTACCTCATGACCAAAAATTAGTTCAAAAGGACTAAATTTGGTAGACTCATTAGGTGCATCCCTTATTGCAACCAATACGAATGGGATTCCTTTATCCCAATCCTCTGGATAATCTTGACAATACGCCCTCAACATTGTCTTTAATGTCTAATGCCACCTTTCTAACGCTCCTTGTGATTCTGGATGGTACGCAGTTGATTTAAAGTGTTTTATTCCTAAACTATCCATAACTTTTTTGAATAACTTTGAAGTAAAATTCATTCCTTGATCCGATTGAATTTCTGTGAGTAGTCCATATCTAGTAAAGAATTTAAGTAACTCCTCCACAATCCTTTTAGTTGTAATATTATGTACTGGAATGGCCTCTGGAAACCTAGTAGACACATCCATTACTGTCACAAGATATTGATTCCCACTGTTTTATGTAGTCCAGGCCAATAAAAATGTTTCTGGATTTTAGCTTGCGTTTTCCTTATTCCCAAATGACCTCCCACGGGTACCTCATGTGCATCTCGCAACACCTCCTTTCTATACCCTACCGGCAATACTACTTGATGAACTTCTGCCCACTTTTCATCCACCTGCATATGTACAGGTCTCCATTTTCTCATCAAGACATCATTTTTACGGTAATAACACTCTTTTTTACGGTAATAATACTCGCAGATTCCTCTTCCGTATATGCTTTCTGATATATCCGTTTTATTTCTACATCTTTCTGTTGTAACTCCGCCAATTTTCCTGAACTAAAAATTTCCGCCTCATCCTCCACCTGTTCTTGTTCTTTTTCAACCATCTGATCAAAAATCGTTTCTGATAATTGCACTTCAACTTCACCTTCAGTCTTTGATTTCTCCTCTTGTCTTAACCTGTGACTTTGCGACCTTGTTACTACACAATCCAGAAAACTCCCAGGATATTCGTCCTTCAACACTTCAGTTGACTGATTTTCCACTGGCTTATCAACCACAGTAGGCATCACTCCCACCTGCGATCCAGCTATATCGTTACCCAATATAAACTGTATTCCTGGACAAGATAGTTTATCTATTACTCCTACTCTCACTTCACCACTCTTCACTGGACTTTCCAACTTTACCTTATATAATGGAACCCTACTCCTCTCACCCTTTATACTTTTCACCACCATTTCTGGCAACATTCTTCCCAAACTACATAATTCCTCATTTCTTGACATTAAAGATTAACTAGCCCCTGTATCTCTTAAAATTGTGACTTCTTTACCTGCTCCCCCTGATACACATGAGTAAACTTTACCCACACAAGTAAATTCTTTAAATACATCTGGCACCTTCTTAACAATTACTTCTTGAACAGGCTGTACAATCTTTTGCACCTCCTTCGCTTCCCTTGGGCTTTCCTTTGCCACTCTAACAAACCCCACTGTCTTATCCTGTTTTACCACATCAGCCTTCCCAGTGCTTTTCTTCAACCACCAACACTGTGACTTTACATGGCCTAGTTTATTACAGTGAAAACATCTGAAACTTTTCATTTCTTTTCCACCCTCCTGGATTTCTTTTTTCATCTGAGGTACACTCTCTTTATTGTCTCCCATCAGATCACCTTTACCTTTACCACTTGAGTATTTCTCATGTCCCCAGTTTCTATCTCTCACCGGCTGAAACTGATGTCGGAAACCAATCTTTGATTTATGAACTAATTCATAATCATCTGCCATTTCCACTGCTAATCTCGCAGTTTTAACCCTCTGTTCTTCCACATGAGTTCTCACTACATCAGGAATTAAATTTTTTAACTCCTCCAAAAGTATAATATCTCTGAGAGCATCATACATTTGGTCTATTTTCAAAAGCCCTTATCCGCCTATCAAAATTACTATGTTTGAGCCTTTCAAATTCCATATATGTTTGACCAAATTCTTTCCTTAAATTTCTAAACCTTTGTCTGTTAGCTTCAGGCACTAGCTCATATGCACTTAAGATGGATTTCTTCACCTCCTCATACGTTCCAGATACCTCCTCCGGTAGTGATGCAAACACGTCACCAGCTCTACCTACCAGCTTTGTTTGAATCAGTAACACCCACATGTCCTGTGGCCATTTCATTTGCTTAGCTACCTTCTCAAATGAAATGAAAAAGACTTCCACTTCCTTCTCATCAAACCTTGGCAATGCTTGGACATATTTAAATAGATTCCCACCAAGCCTTCGACTATGACGCTCTTTCTCACTATCCTCATCACTATCATCCAACTGTACGTTTCCCTTTACGTCTGCCAATTTTAACTGATTATCATGTTTTATGGCCATTTTCTGAAGTTCAAACTCCCTCTCTTTATCCTTTTTCCCTGATCTGTATCCCTTTCTTTTTTTTTTGTTCTGCTTGGGCTATTCTTTCTTTTCTCCTTTCTTCTCTCTCCTTTTCATTTTCCTCTCTCTCTCTTTCTCTTTCTTTTTCCTCTCTCTTACTCTCGTATTCAAAACGCTTTAATTATTTCTCCTGTTCCATTTGTTTAATTTGCAACTGAATTTTTGCCATTTCCAATGAGTCAAACTCTATCTCAGGCAACTTTAAATGCTTAACTACCGCCATAATTACCTCATCTTTTCGTATTTTGTCAGGTAATGTTAACTGCAATGTTCTTGCCAAATCTAACAGTCTGCTTTTCGTTTCTGTCCGTAAAGTACTATATGTGACATTCTCCACCCCCAAAAACATCTGAGCCTCTGAAAGAGCCATTGTTCACAACACTCTCCCCACTTAAACTAAAATACCATACCGGAAAAGCAACAATCCTTCACTGTCCTTAAGTTCACAAAAGCCAATCCAATAGATAGACTTTTATCCCCCTCGAGCCCCAATTGTTATGGGCGAGGCATTTTCAGAATCCCAAAATGTATCATGGAGTTCAACCAACCTCTCCTTTTAATGTATTTGTTGCTTTTCCTAGCACACGGCTTGTTCCCCAGACATGGAATTACAATTATGGACACATGGGGTTTTAAACACAAAACGATGTTTATTCCATGAACTCAACTTAACATCTTAAATAAACATTGGATCTCTTAACACCCCTTACTTCAAAGATAACTCAGAAAATATTGCAACAGTAAATAATTCCTCAAAATGTTCCTTCAAACTTCCAAGAGACTTAACACCTTTAAACAAAATCACATCCGGTTAAAAGCTTTACTATTATGAGTTTAAATCATCCAAATGATCCAAAGATAGTCTTTCATGGCAGAGACCCAGCTCACTGCAAAACACAGACACTCCCAAGCTCTTTTCAAACTGGCTTTCTCCCTTCAAGCAACTCACAGCAAACCAGAACTTCTCAAGCTGCTATCTCAAACTGGCTTTCTCCTTTTAATCAGCTCACAGCAAAACAGCCAGGCACTTTGAAGCTGCTCTCAGCAAAACCAGCCAGGCACTTTTCAAAACTGCAAAACCAAACTGCAAAACTTGCAGCTCTCTGGAAACACATAGACACACACACACTGCTTTTAAACTGAAACTAAAAACCTGCAAAATGGCTGACCTAAAGCCCAGCTCCACCCACTCTTTGACATCACTGTTTTCTTAAAGGTACATTGCTTAAACATCCATGTCTTAAAGGTACCCTCACATGACACGGATGAGTGTTGAATTTCAGAGGCATGAAGGATGCGGGAAAATAATGCCACGGATCTGCCTGCCTGGTTTAGAGTGGCGGCAAGGGCGACATCTGAAGCGTTGCTTACTACTTGGAAAGGCAGTGGACTCGTCCACTGCACACATCCCGGCCTTGGCGATGTTTGCTCTGATGCGGGCGAAAGCGTGTTGTGCCTCAGCCGCGAGGGGGAATTGGGTGGACTGAATGAGTGGGCAGGCCTTGTCCGCATAGTTAGGGACCCACTGAGCGTAGTAGGAAAAGAACCCCAGGCAGCGTTTGAGGGCCTTGGTGCAGTGGGGGAGGGGAAGTTCCATGAGGGAGCGCATGCAGTCGGGGTCAGGCCCGAGAAGTCCGTTTTGGACTATATAGCCGAGAATGGCTAACCGGGTCGTGCTGAACACACACTTCTCTTTGTTGTAGGCCAGGTTGAGAAGAGTGGCAGTGCAGTGGAATTTATCGAGGTTGGCATCGTGGTCCTGCTGGTCATGGTCGCATATGGTGACATTATCTAAGTACGGAAAGGTGGCCCGCAAACCGTACTGGTCGACCATTCGGTCCATCTCTCTTTGGAAGACCGAGACCCCATTTGTGACACTGAAAGGGACCCTAAGGAAGTGATAGAGGCGACCTTCCGTCTCGAAGGCAGTGTATGGCCGGTCCGACTTCCGGATGGGGAGCTGGTGGTAGGCGGATTTCAGGTCAATTGTTGAGAAGACCCGGTACTGCGCAATCTGATTGACCATATCAGATATGTGTGGGAGGGGGTACGCGTCGAGCTGCATGTACCGATTGCTGGTCTGGCTGTAGTCCACGACCATCCTGTGTTTCTCCCCAGTTTTAACCATGACCGCTTGGGCTCTCCAGGGGCTGTTGCTGGCCTCGATAATACCCTCCTTAAGCAGCCGCTGGACTTCGGACCTGATGAAGGTCTTGTCCTGGGTGCTGTACTGTCTGCTCCTAGTGGCAACGGGCTTGCAATCCGCAGTTAGATTTGCAAAAAGGGAGGGGGGGGGGATCTACCTTGAGGGCCGCGAGGCCACAAACGGTAAGGAGGGGTAAGGGCCTGCCGAATTTGAGGGTGAGGCTCTGGAGGCTGCACTGGAAATCCAGGCCCAACAGGAGTGCAGTGCAGAGATTAGGAAGGACATAGAGGCGGAAGTTACTAAATTCTACGCCCTGGACCGTGAGGGTGACTGTACAAAAGCCTCGGACCGGGACGGAATGGGATCCGGAGGCTCGGGAGATCCTTTGATTGGCAGGGTGGAGCATGAGGGAGCAGCACCTTACCGTATCTGGGTGAACGAAGCTTTCGGTGCTCCCGGAGTCCAGCAGGCACGAGGTTGCATGGCCGTTGATTTTAACCGTTGTTGACGCGGTGGCCAGGTTGTGCGGATGAGACGTCATCGAAGTGAGCTGCGGGTAGCCATCGGATGCTTCAGGTGGCGAGCGGGTGCGGTTCCGATGTCGGGATGTCTGGGGACCCTGTGGGGAACAAGATGGTGGCGCCCATGGTGCGCACATTGCGGGGTCGGGACAAGATGGCGGCGCCCATGGTGCGCACATTGCGGGGTCGGGACAAGATGGCGGCACCCACTGGTCGCACATGGACCCAGGAGGAGAAGATGGCGGCTCCCGTTGTGCGTCCGGCGTGGGGGAGGGGGCGATAGTGGGCGCGATCGCAGCGACTGCGCAGGCCTGGCACACAGCTGTGAAGTGGCCCTTTTTACTGCAGGCTTTACAAACTGCAGTGCGGGCTGGGCAGTTTTGGCGGGGTTGCTTCTGCTGACCGCAGAAGTAGCAGCGGGGACCCCTGGGGTGCGCGGATCGGCGCAGGCGCAGGCGTATTGCGAAGGCAGGGCCCCGGCTGAGGAGATCACCGGCGGGGTCCAGGAGGGGTAGGGAGGGGTAGAAGGGTGGGCAGCGCGGCGGGAGAGGTACGATTGTATGTTACGGGATGCGACCGTCATGGAGAGCGCCAAGGTTTTCGTCTCTGCCAGTTCGAGCGTGGCCCCTTCCAGCAATCGTTCTCGGATGCGGTCCGACGCAATCCCCGTCACGAAGGCATCGCACATGAGGAGATTCGCGTGTACGGCGGCCGTAACAGTCACAGTCCCGGACGAGTGGAATTAGGGCCCGCCAGAAGTCTTCGATGGACTCACCAGGTAGTTGCGAGCGGGTGGCAAGTACATGCCTGGCAAAGAGCGTGTTTGCCTTCTGTGTGTAGTGTTCTTTGAGGCGTTCCATCGCTTTTGTGTAAGTCATGGCGTCTTGGATCAACGGGAACTCGCTGGAGCTCAGTCTGGAGTACAGGACGTTTATCTTCTGAGCCTCCGTTGGCGTAGGGTCTGCCGCGTTGATATAAGCTCGAAACATGCTCGCCAGTGAGTAAAGTCTTTCCTGGCGTAGGGCGAGTGAGGATTCAGTTGCAGGCGATCGGGCTTAATTCGGATATCCATTCTGTGGAAAATCTGACTGTAATAAATTGATGCACGATCAATTGCACAAAGACTAAAGTTGGGTACAACTATGACTTTATTACAGTCAGATGCGAGGCCTCCTGCTGCAGCTGGCGAAATGGCAGGGCACTGGAGGTCATGCATATTTATACAGTTCTCTCTGGGTTGAGCCAGCCGGCAGGAGCTACCAGCGAACCTGTAGTGCAGGTCCTACCTTACATCTCCTATTACAGTGGATCACCACAACCCACTGGCCGCGCGTGGCCCCGGGAGGTGTAGATGGCGACGGCCATTGGCTGCGCATGATCCGGGGAGGTGAAGATCTCGGCGCCCACTGGCCGCGCGTGGTCCGGAACGACGGCGGTGCCCATCGTGTGTGGGCCAGGAGGGAGGGGGCGATAGCGGCGACTGCGCGGGCCTGGCACACCGCGGCAAAGTGGCCCTTTTTGCTGCAAGCCTTGCAAATGGCAGCGCGGGCCGGGCAGCGTTGGCGGGGGTGCTTCTGCTGGCCGCAGAAGTAACATCGAGGACCCCCGGGGTGCGCGGATTGGAGTGTGGCACAGGCGTATTGGCTGGGTAAGGCCCCGGCTGGGGCAGCGGTTTGTGGGGTCCACGAGGGATAGGAGGGGTGGGCCGCGCTGCCGGAGGGGTAGGCCTGAGCATTACGTGAGGCGACCACCATGGGGAGTGCTAGCTTCTTAGTCCCCGCTAGGTCGAGCGTGGCCCCTTCAAGCAGCCTTTGGCGAATGAGGTCCAACCCAATCCCCATGACAAAAGCATCGCGCATAAGAAGGTTAGAATGTTCGGTGGCCGTAACAGTCTGACAGTTACAGTCCCAGACGAGTGGGATTAGGGCCCGCCAGAAGTCTTCCATGGACTCACCAGGGAGTTGGAGCGAGTGGCGAGTACATGCCTGGCGAAGAGTGTGTTCGTTTGCGGTGCGTAGTTTTCTTTGAGGAGTGCCATGGCGTCCGCGTAGTTCGGGGCGTCCTGGATCAGCAGAAACACGCTGGAGCTCAACCTTGAGTACAGGATCTGTATCTTCTGAGCCTCCGTCAGAGGGGTGGTCGCTGAGTTGATATAGGCCTCGAAGCAGGCTAGCCAGTGATTAAAGTCCTTTCTGGCGTCGCTCGATTGCGGATCCAGCTGCAGGCAATCTGGTTTGATTCGGAGGTCCATCTTCTAGAAAATCTTACTGCAATAAATTGATGCATGATCAATTGTACAAAGACTCAGGTTGGATACAACTGTGGCTTTATTGAAGTAAGATGTGTGGCCTCCCACAGCAGCTGGCGAAATGGCTGCTGGATAGAAGACACGCATATTTATACTCCTCCTACTGGAGGGAGCTAGCAGGCAGGGGCTACCGGCGAACCTGTAGTACAAGTCCTACCTTACATCACCTAATACAGGTGTAACAGTGGTTTACCACACCCTGCTAGTGTGGTGGCTCCCCTTCCGGGGCTGATCTTACCCCTGCCTTATGCCCGCTATCTGTCTGCTCCCTCTGCCTATGTCTCACCCTCACTGCGTTCCGCTGCCCTCACTGACATGATATCCACATTAACATATCATGGTGAGACTTCCGGGTGCGGCGATGACCAGCTGAGTCGCACGTTTCGGCAGCTCCCGGTGAAACGGACTTTTGGGCTCTTGATAGGAGCCCCAACGGCAATTTTGACGGCTAAAAACACTGTGCGGTAAACCAGAAGGGAATCCCCCCTGGATACGGATGAAAAAAGGAGGAGAAAGTGGCCGGATTGCAGTGGATCCTTTAGAACAGCGGCAAGGAAGGCAAGCAAAAACCAAGATGGCGTCGGAAGGTGGCAGTTTAACATGGGGCCCTGAACAACAAGAGTTCTTGAAATGCTGTGTGGAAGAGCTCAAAAAGGAAATGAAGAAAGAGCTGTTGGCCCCGATACTACAGGCGATCGAAGGGCTAAAGGAGGAACAAAAGACCCAGGAGCGGGAGCTTCGGGTCGTGAAGGCAAAGGCAGCCGAGAATGAGGACGGCATACAGGGCCTGGTGGTGAAGACGGTGACGCATGAGGCACATCAGAAACGATGTGTGGAAAGGTTGGAGGCACTGGAGAACAACGCAAGGAGGAACAACCTGAGGATTCTTGGTCTTCCTGAAGGTGCGGAGGGAGCGGACGTCGGGGCATATGTGAGCACGATGCTGCACTCGTTAATGGGAGCGGAGGCCCCGGCGGGTCCGTTGGAGGTGGAGGGAGCATACCGAGTGATGGCGCGAGGACCGAGAGCAGGAGAAATTCCCAGAGCCATAGTGGTGAGATTCCTCCGTTTTAAGGATAGAGAAATGGTCCTTAGATGGGCAAAGAAAACTCGGAGCAGTAAATGGGAGAACGCGGTGATCCGCGTTTATCAAGACTGGAGTGCGGAGGTGCCGAGAAGGAGGGCGAGCTTTAATCGGGCCAAGGCGGTGCTTCATAAAAAGAAGATAAAATTTGGAATGCTGCAACCGGCAAGACTGTGGGTCACATATCGAGGGAGGCACCACTACTTTGAGACGGCGGATGAAGCGTGGACTTTTATTGTGGAAGAAAAACTGGAGTGAGCGGGTTATTAAAAAGAACGTTTGAACAAAGTGGTGGGGCGAATGTGGGGGGCGAAGAGGGGGGTTAAAAAGGGGGGAAAGAGGAGTTTTATGTACTAATCCTGCGATGTGGTAACTTTTCTCTCTTCCACAGGTGGTGATGGGGGGGAGGAGGGGAGGTGGAGGAGATGGGGCGTTGGCCATTGGGGGCGGGGCCAAGGGAGAAGCGCGGGCTTGGTTCCCGCGCTATGATACTCATGGTGGGAATAGAGAAGCAGGAAGGAGGGGGCGTCGCACGGTGCGAGCCGAGGTCACGGGGGGAAGCCGAGGTCGGCCAGAGTTTGCTGACTTCTGGGAGCAACATGGGGGGAGTAATTACGCTAGCAGGGGATCTAGCTGGGGGGGGGGGGGGGTGGGAGGGGGGAATTACTGGGTTGCTGCTGCTGGGGAGAAGGGGGAGCTGGTATGGGAGGGGATGGGCGGGGGGGCACCGCCTGGGGGAGATACAGCTGCGTGGGAACCGGGTGAGGAGCTGGAAAAAGGGGATGGCTAATCGACAAGGGGGGGGTAGGAAGCCCCCCAACCCGGCTGATCACGTGGAACGTGAGAGGGCTGAACTGGCCGATAAAGAGGGCACGGGTACTCGCACACCTTAAGAAACTTAAGGCAGATGTGGTTATGTTACAGGAAACGCACCTGAAACTGATAGACCAGGTTAGGCTACGCAAAGGATGGGTGGGGCAGGTGTTCCATTCGGGGCTAGATGCGAAAAACAGGGGGGTGGCTATATTAGTGGGGAAGCGGGTAATGTTCGAGGCAAAGACTATAGTGGCGGATAACGGGGGCAGATACGTGATGGTGAGTGGCAAACTACAGGGGGAGACGGTGGTTTTGGTCAACGTATATGCCCCGAACTGGGATGATGCCAATTTTATGAGGCGGATGCTAGGACGCATTCCGGACCTAGAGATGGGAAAGCTGATAATGGGGGGAGATTTTAATACGGTGTTGGAACCAGGGCTGGATAGGTCGAAGTCCAGGACTGGAAGGAGGCCGGCAGCAGCCAAGGTGCTTAAAGATTTTATGGAGCAGATGGGAGGTGTAGACCCGTGGAGATTTAGCAGACCTAGGAGTAAGGAGTTCTCGTTTTTCTCCTATGTCCATAAAGTCTACTCGCGAATAGACTTTTTTGTGCTGGGAAGGGCGTTGATCCCGAAGGTGAGGGGAACGGAGTATACGGCTATAGCCATTTCGGATCACGCTCCACACTGGGTAGACTTGGAGATAGGGGAGGAAACAGGAGGGCGCCCACCCTGGAGAATGGACATGGGACTAATGGCAGATGAGGGTGTGTGTCTAAGGGTGAGGGGGTGCATTGAAAAGTACTTGGAACTCAATGATAATGGGGAGGTCCAGGTGGGAGTGGTCTGGGAGGCGTTGAAGGCGGTGTTTAGAGGGGAGCTGATATCAATAAGGGCACATAAAGGGAAGCAGGAGAGTAAGGAACGGGAGCGGTTGCTGCAAGAACTTTGGAGGGTGGACAGACAATATGCGGAAGCACCGGAGGAGGGACTGTACAGGGAAAGGCAAAGGCTACATGTAGAATTTGACTTGCTGACCACGGGCACTGCAGAGGCACAATGGAGGAAGGCACAGGGTGTACAGTACGAATATGGGGAGAAGGCGAGCAGGTTGCTGGCACACCAATTGAGGAAAAGGGGAGCAGCGAGGGAAATAGGGGGAGTGAGGGATGAGGAAGGAGAGATGGAGCGGGGAGCGGAGAGAGTGAATGGAGTGTTCAAGACATTTTATAAAAAATTATATGAAGCTCAACCCCCGGTTGGGAGGGAGAGAATGATGGGCTTCTTGGATCGGCTGGAATTTCCCAAGGTGGAAGAGCAGGAAAGGGTGGGACTGGGAGCACAGATCGAGGTAGAAGAAGTGGTGAAAGGAATTAGGAGCATGCAGGCGGGAAAGGCCCCGGGACCGGATGGATTCCCAGTCGAATTCTATAGAAAATATGTGGACTTGCTCGCCCCGGTATTGACGAGGACCTTTAATGAGGCAAAGGAAAGGGGACAACTGCCCCCGACTATGTCTGAAGCAACGATATCGCTTCTCTTAAAGAAGGAAAAGGACCCGCTACAATGCGGGTCCTATAGACCTATTTCCCTCCTAAATGTAGATGCCAAGATCCTGGCCAAGATAATGGCAATGAGAATAGAGGAATGTGTCCCGGGGGTGGTCCACGAGGACCAAACTGGGTTTGTGAAGGGGAGACAGCTGAACACGAATATACGGAGGCTGTTAGGGGTAATGATGATGGCCCCACCAGAGGGGGAAACGGAGATAGTAGTGGCGATGGATGCCGAGAAAGCATTTGATAGAGTGGAGTGGGATTATTTGTGGGAGGTGTTGAGGAGATTTGGTTTTGGAGAGGGGTATGTTAGATGGATGCAGCTGTTGTATAGGGCCCCGATGGCGAGCGTGGTCACGAATGGACGGGGATCTGCATATTTCCGGCTCCATAGAGGGACAAGGCAGGGATGCCCTCTGTCCCCATTATTGTTTGCACTGGCGATTGAGCCCCTGGCGATAGCGTTGAGGGGTTCCAAGAAGTGGAGGGGAGTACTTAGAGGAGGAGAAGAACACCGGGTATCTTATGTATGCGGACGATTTGCTACTATACGTGGCAGACCCGGCGGAGGGGATGCCAGAAATAATGCGGATACTTGGGGAGTTTGGGGATTTTTCAGGGTATAAATTGAACATGGGGAAAAGTGAGTTGTTTGTGGTGCATCCAGGGGAGCAGAGTAGAGAAATAGAGGACCTACCGTTGAGGAAGGTAACAAGGGACTTTCGTTACCTGGGGATCCAGATAGCCAAGAATTGGGGCACATTGCATAGGTTAAATTTAACGTGGTTGGTGGAACAAATGGAGGAGGATTTCAAGAGATGGGATATGGTATCCCTGTCACTGGCAGGGAGGGTGCAGGCGGTTAAGATGGTGGTCCTCCCGAGATTCCTCTTTGTGTTTCAGTGCCTCCCGGTGGTGATCACGAAGGCTTTTTTTAAAAGGATTGAAAAGAGCATCATGGGTTTTGTGTGGGCCGGGAAGAACATATCATGGTGCAATCACACACACACACTGATGGACAGGTAGTTGGACCAACCAATACACACAGAACATTGCAGCCAATCACCAGTGAGAGCACACGCACTATAAAACAGGGAACACCACAGTCCCACTCATTCTACCAGGAGATAGCTCAGAGCACAGAGCTCACAGCGTGCCATACACCATGTGCTGAGTGCCTCACTAAGATAGTGCGAGGGTTAATAGTTATTATTGTACAGAATAATAAAACAGAGGTCTACAACCGTGTTGGTTCGTTTGTGTATCGGAACACCCAACATGACACTCACCTTTCCCTGTAACCCAGTCTTTCTGATCAAAGTGAGGCAGCACAGGCCGTGAAAACATATCATGTGTCCATTAGATTTCTTTCTCTCTCTTTCCTCCTCTGCTTTGCCTTTGTCATGATATGCAGATAAACATCATGGTGCAAACACACATACACACTGATGGACAGATCAACGGACCAATCAATACACACGCAACATCACAGCCAATCACAAGCAAGAGCAGACACACTATAAAACGGGGAACACGACACTTCCGATTGATACCAGCAGGAAACAGCTCAGGGCACAGAGCTCACAACAAGCCACTCAGACATTTACCATGTGCTGAGTGCCTCTCCAAGATAGTGTTAGGGCTGGGTCCACAGGTTAGAGGGTAATGAACGAACCACAGCAACCAGTTTACAAATGTTAATAATTGTTAGTAATAAAACTGAGTTGTACCTTCCGCAACCGTGTTGGTTCGTCTGTGTAGCAGAGCACTCAACACAACAGCCTTCATCGCTACCTTGTCTGCCCCTCGTCCGGGCCATTTGATTGAATAAACTCATCCGCCTCCACCGGGGTGTTGAAGTCGTGTTCATTATTCTAAAACGTGACCCAGAGCCTGGCTGGGAACAGCATCCCGAATCTTACCCAGTTCTTTACAGGATCGATTTTGCCTCATTACGTTCGGCCCTGCATCTTGCCAAGTCCACCCCAATGTCTTGGTAGACCCAGATTCTGTGTCCTGTGATACTTGCCTTGGTCTGTCTTGCCCACCTCAGGATCCTCCCACAATCCTGATGTCGATGTAGCTTCACAATGACCGCACTCAGTTGTTCACCCACTTTCGTTTTTGGCCTGAGTGACCTGTGCACTCTGTCGATCTCCTGGGGGGTTGGGGAAGCTGTCTCTCCTGACTAGATTGGCCAGCATTTGGGAGACGAAGCCCATTGGGTCCCTGTCCTCGATCCCCTCTGACAGGCCCACAATTCCAATGTTCTGCCATTGGGACCTATTCTCTTGGTCCTCAACTTTCCCCTTCAAGCACTCCTGGGCCGCCACCAACCTTTTGACTACCGCCTCCAGGGTGAAAATCCTGTCGCTCTGGTCTGTTGTCACCTTCTCCAGCTCCTGGATTGTTTTTTCCTGCACCTCCACCTTCATCCCCAATCCATCGATCGCCGTTTGCATGGAGACCATCGCCTCTGTTACCGCCGCCTGGATTTCTACCTTTATCACTTCTCTCATCGCCGCCAGTTCCTTCAAAAGGAATGTCTT
Organism: Scyliorhinus torazame; assembly: GCF_047496885.1. Lineage (NCBI taxonomy): Eukaryota > Metazoa > Chordata > Chondrichthyes > Carcharhiniformes > Scyliorhinidae > Scyliorhinus > Scyliorhinus torazame. The sequence continues at coordinate 117,802,528 of NC_092710.1, read as the reverse complement.
TCATCCATCTCCCTGGGGGGGGGGCTGATGCTTGGATCGTCGGTCTCCCTCTGTCTTGGGTGGCTGGGCCCCCTCGCCTCATGGGTCCGCCGGCTTGTCTGCCTGTTGCTCATGTCCTGATCCTCTGCTCCTGTCATCCCTTTGGCCTCTTGAGCTCCTGTCTGCTGGCATGCTACCTCTATTCCTTCCCTTTCTTGATTAAGGGTGAGTTGCTGCCGAATATTTGGGCAAAATTTACCAAAAAGTGCCTATTTCGTTACGTATTAGAGGACAGCCACCTGATGTGCGCCTGCTCAGCACATCACTTTCACCGGAAGTCTCACTGTGTGGAGTTTTAAAGTTCTCCCGTGTTATTGCAGGTTTCACCTGGGTACTCTGGTTTTTTCCCACATTCCAAAGATATTCAGGTTAGGTGGGTTGGCCCCTTAGTAATGAAAGGTTAGGTGGGGTTATGGAGTTGCAGGGAAAGGGTGGAGGAGTGGGCCCAGGTAGGGTGCTCTTTTGGAGGGTCTCATTCTGAACAGTAGGGATTCTATGGGTGCAATCTACCAGAAAAGCTTCTAAGTGTCATTTATGGCGGGATTTGCAGGGAGTTACCCCCCCCGGGCTTTGTTAGTGGGTTCCCCACCGCTATCTAACCACACTTAGTCACTGTTTTGCACCCTGGGAAGTTTCTCTCTGATCAAACCCATGCTTAGAATTATTTTCAGCAGTGGGAGCTGAACACGCTGGCCAAACTGGTTCATCCGAGATCGGGCCACCGTTTTGAAAGGTTGCTCCAATCGCTAAGTGACGTTTCATAGATTATCATAGAATTTACAGTGCAGAAGGAGGCCATTCGGCCCATCAAGACTGCACTGGCTCTTGGAAAGAGCACCCTACCTAAGGTCAACACCTCCACCCTATCCCCATAACCCAGTAACCCCACCCAAGACGAAGGGCAATTTTGGACACTAAGGGCAATTTATCTTGGCCAATCCACCGCACCTGCACATCTTTGGACTGTGGGAGGAAACCGGAGCACCCGGAGGAAACCCACGCACACACGGGGAGGATGTGCAGACTCCGCACAGACAGTGACCCAAGCCGGAATCGAACCTGGGACCCTGGAGCTATGAAGCAATTGTGCTATCCACAAGGCTACCGTTGCACCCGGTTGTGGGTCCCCAAACCCCCCCACCCAGGGGAATGTTGCCCCCCCCCCACACACACCATGGGCATTACCCCACAATCCCCAAAGTGATGGCACCCCGAATTGGGTGGCTGAGGGCCCCCTTTTACAGGCCTTCCCAAGCCCTCTTTTGGGCACCCCTTGCAGGACCCCCACCCTTCACCCCCTAACCTTTCAGAGGCCCCTCATACCCAACCTTAACCCCCCCCACCCACCATTTATAACCCCCCTAGACAGTCCTTTCATGCACACAGCCCCCCTTCAGGCCCTGACCCTTGAGAGAACTTCTACTTGTTTGGTGGTGCCACCCAGGCACCTTGGCAGTGCCTGGGTGGCTGTGCCAAGGTCCCAGCATTGCAGTGATAATGGGCTCACGTTTCAGGGGGAGGGCCGGGGGGGGGCCACCCTGCCCTATCCCTGACCACCCAATGGCCTGGAAGACCTCCCAGGTGCCGTGACGCCTGGTCCACGTTTGTACGGACCAATATCGATCGGCGCTCGCGTTTCCGTTCGCTAGGGAGCCAGTTAGATGTTGGGAGGCCGTTGGATGGAGGGTCCTGCCCATTAATGGGATGGAGATTGACCTTTACTGGTGATTATTGGTTTCTCGCCATGCCACGGCGGGATCCGGATCGCGCCAACGGTGTTGGCTGGTTAGATCGGAAACTGATATGCACCTGGCGTGGTTCCCGAGTTCGGACTCTCCCGCGATCTAATCGGCTCGTTCGGATTTGCACCCGGCGCGACACGGCTGTCAGATTCTACGAGATCATGTATGAATGATTAATTCCCTTCCAAACTGTTTTTAAATTTACAAGTAGTGAAATAAGAGTAAATAGAGAAAATCTTAAACTACCAAAGAACTATTATTAAAATATATTCTAAATAATTTCATTAATACTAAATGATAAAATACAAGCTTTTTATGAGGCAGCTATACTGAGTAAATGACTGCTAATGTTGACACCAATATTGATGTAGAACAATGACAGGGTCACCACAATCTGATTCACTTGATAATAGCATATTAGGATCTAGACTTTAACTCAATCTGCACGATTATACTGCTTTGTTGTTTTGAACAGGCTGACTAATCTATTTACATGGTGTTTGTGAAATAAAACTCTCCTTTAACAGGCTTTAAAACAACAAGAAATGTCAATAAAGGCTGGGGTGCCAACTCCAGAGAGTGTACATGCATTTCCTGGTTGTCAGGCTGAAAGGAGAGACATCGTCAAGTCTGTCAACCATCCCCAGATGAAGAGTCTGGACGTGCTGATTAATCATCTATGTGAGTGGACACATGCAGACATGCATGGAGTGGCTCACTTAGAGCACCTGGAGAAAGGCAGACATAGGAGTGGTCATGGTGCTGTTGAGTTGCCTCTAATCCTGGTATTGTGTAACTCCCAGGTGGGATGGTTTTTATCCACGTGGTTTGTGTCCTGATGTACGTTACCAGAGGGTTGATCAGTTATGTGCCCTCCTTTCTCTGATCAGGAGATAGCTTTATTTGAACTCATTCAGGACCTGGCAGGCATTGGGTTTGGGTTTCATTTGTCATTTAAATTTGATTTATATAGACTTCCGGTTGCGGCTGTGCAGATCTGAGTCGCACGTTCGGCAGCTCCCGCTTGGAACGGACTTTTGGGCTCCCTTCAGGGCCCCCAACGTAATTTTTTTGACATTTCCCGGTGTGGGAAGAAGACTGCAACATTCCCCCGACAGTGTATGGCTTGGACCAGGAGCCTGGCGACTAAAAAAGTGGTGGTGAACCCAAAGAAAGTGGAAGAAGAGCAAGATGGCGGCGGGCGGGGACCAGGCAGCATGGATGCAGAGGGCGCAGGAACAGCAGGAGGTTATCCAGCGCTGCTTCAGGGAGCTCAAAGCGGACCTGCTGGAGCTGAGGAAGGCTTCTATCGATAAGCTGCTGGAGACCACACACGGCCCAGGGGGTGGCGATCCGCGAGGTCCAACAAAAGATCTCCGCTAACGAGGACGAGATCTTGGGCCTTGCGGTAAAGGTGGAGGCGCACGAGACGCTCCACAAGAAATGGCAGGAACGGTTCGAGAAGATGGAGAATCAGTCGAGGCGGAAGAATTTGCGGATCCTGGGCCTCCCGGGGCTGGAGGGGTCGGACATGGGGGCCTATGTGGTGGCGATGGACGCTGAGAAGGCCTTCGATAGGGTAGACTGGGGGTACTTGTGGGAGGTGCTGAAGAGGTTCGGGTTTGGGGAGGGGTTCGTCAGGTGGGTTAGGCTGTTGTACGAGGTCCCGATGGCGAGTATGGCCACAAACAAGAGGAGGTCTGAGTACTTTCGGTTGCACCGAGGGACGAGGCAGGGGTGTCCACTGTCCCCCCTGCTCTTCGCACTGGCGATTGAACCCCTGGCTATGGCACTGACGGAGTCGAGGAACTGGAGGGGGTTGGTGCGGGGTAGGGAGGAGCATAGGGTGTCGCTCTATGCGGACAACATGCTGCTATATGTGGCGGACCCGGTGGGGGGAATGCCGGAGGTAATAAGGATCCTCAGGGAGTTTGTGGATTTCTCAGCGACTCTGAGGGTGAGAAGGGTGTTCCTGGAGCGGAGTAGGGATGGGGGGGGGGGGGGGGGGCGGGGGGGGCTGGCACTGCCCAACCTCTGTGGGTACTACTGAGCTGCCAATGTGGCGATGGTGCGCAAGTGGGTGATGGAGGGGGAGGGGGCTGCATGGAAGAGGCTGGAGACGGCATCTTGTGAGGGTACGAGTCTGGAGGCGCTGGCAACGGCGCCGCTGCCGCTCCCTCTAATGAGGTATACCACGAGCCCGGTGTGGCGGCTACCCTCAAAATCTGGGGGCAGTGGAGGCGGCACAGGGGGGAAGTGGGGGCCTCGGTGTGGACCCCAATGCGGGGAACCACCGGTTTGTCCCAGGAAGACAAGGTTTTCGGGGTGGCACAGAGTAGGGGTAAGAAGGTTGGGGGACCTGTTTGTGGATGGGAAGTTTGCGAGCCTGGGTGAGCTGGAGGAGAAGTATGGGCTCCCCCCCGGGGAACACCTTTAGGTATCTACAGGTAAGGGCGTTTGCCAGGCGGCAAGTGGTGGAATTTCCGCTGCTGCTGCCACGCACGGTACAGGACAGGGTGCTCTTGGGGAGGTGGGTTGGAGAGGGGAAGATCTCGGCAACTTACCAGATGATGCAGGAGGAGGAGGAGGCCTCGGTGGTGGAGTTGAAAGGTAAGTGGGAGGAGGAGTTGGGGGAGGAGATCGAGGAGGGGACGTGGGCAGATGCCCTTGGAGGGTGAACTCTTCCACTTTGTGCGTGAGGCTCAGCCTCATACAGTTTAAGGTGCTGCACAGGGCACACATGACCGGGACAAGGATGAGCCGTTTTTTTGGGGGTGAGGACAGGTGGGTTAGGTGCTCAGGGAGCCCAGCAAATCACACCCATATGTTCTGGGCATGCGCAGTGCTGGAGGAGTTTTGGAAGAGCATAGCGAGGACGGTGTCGAGAGTGGTAGGATCCAGGGTCAAACCGGGCTGGGGGCTCGCAATATTTGGGGTTGCAGGGGAGTCGGGAGTGCAGGAGGTGAAAGAGGCCAGAATTCTGGCCTTTGCGTCCCTGGTAGCCCGGCGAAGGATTCTTCTTCAGTGGAAGGATGCGAGGCCCCCAAGCGTGGAATCCTGGATCAACGATATGGCGGGGTTTATTAAATTGGAGAGGGTGAAATTTGCCTTAAGGGGATCGGTGCAAGGGTTTTTCAGGCGGTGGCAACCGTTCTTGGACTTCCTGGCAGAACAGTAGACAATGGCCATCGGTAGCAGCAACCCGGGAGGGAGGGGGGGTCTATTTTATTTTTGTTTGTCTACACTGGGGGATCTGAGGAGGGTGTATATATTTGCTATGTTTGCTATGTGTTAATTCGGGGTGTTAATTTATTATTTAGGTATAGGGGGGAGGGGGGTGCAAGGGGGTTGTTTTATTTTGTTTTGTATTTAATTCTATTGGGTTCCTTTTTCATTTTGTTGTTGATATTTTGTGAAAACTTTAATAAAAATTTTTTTTTAAAAAAAGTTTGATTTATATATACTACCGTGTGTTTCTGGTTGAAGTTTTGATCCATTTGTTTTGGGAGAAGTGTGTGTCAGGAAGATCCTTTATCTAATCAATTATTCACCACTGCATAGAGCCAGATAGATTGGAAGTTGGGACAGTTTTTCTTTTGAGAAGAGAGAATGGAGAGGAAATTTGATAGAGGCATTAAAAGTCATCAGAGGTCCTGGAGAGAGTAGATAGTAAAAATCTGTTACCATAGGTGGAAGGATTGAGAATAAGAGGGCACAAATTTAAAGTAATTGGCAAAAGAAACAATTGAGACATGAGAAACTTTTATACTCAGTGAGTTGTTAATATCTGAAAGGCACTTCCTGAGAGTGTGATAGAGGCAGATTCAATTGAGCATTGGAGAGGAAATTGTATTCTCTAAAAAGTATGCATGTGCAGGTTAGTGGGAGAAGATGACCGAATGCTGTGACCTGCATTGCTCATTTGGAATGTTGCCACAGACATAATGGGCCAAATGGTGTAATTATTCTGTGATTCTGTAATTTATTTTAACTACTTACCCATGAATATAATCCTGAAAGCCAATGTAAATGCGATAACCATTTCAGTAAATATAAACAAGTATTCCAATATAAAGATGACAATTTTCTGAAACATCAGAACAAATGGTCCAATAAAACTGTAACAACAAGAAAAACAGGTTTTCCAACTGTAAATCTAAATTATCATCAAACACATCATAACAAGCAGAAAACTGAGATTTTCTATTTCACCGCTTCCACTCTCTACTCAGTTATGCCCAGGAATTAACTCCTTAATAAATCTAATACAAGAGCTTTGGATGCTGGATATTTGGTCTGGCAACATCAACGGTGAGAGAAACACGAATTAACATCTTAGGTTGATCACCGCTTATCAGAATTCCAATGAAAAATCATCGACCTGACTTCCAGTGGCGGCGATGGAGTGAATGGCCGCACACAGGGCAGCTCTTGCTTGAAGGTATTGGTTTTGGCCCTTTCACCCGTGTTTTGGGTAGATTCAGTGGAAAAGTGGAGCAGGGAGTGTAGGGGAAAGATTTGTTCCCTGGATGGGCATGTTTACAGGCTATCAGACCCAGCTGAAGGCATTGAAGGACCTGGTGAAAGAGTTGGAGGAGACTCGTGGTGCAGTTCTAATTATGAAAATGACGGAGGGGGGAGGGTGACGGCGGGAAAGCTGCAGATGGAGCAATTGATGGGCTTCATTAAAGAGGAGTTTCAGCAGCAAGGGAAGAAGATGTAGAGTGATTGTCAAAGGCCATTGAGGGGGCAGTGGCACGTTTTCGCAGGACCCTGGAGTGGGTGGAAAAGTGCCTCGAAACACAGGGGGTGACGATCCATGAGGGAGAAGGTAGTGTCTGACCAGAGTGACGCATTGTGTTTTTGGAGATGGAGGCGATGATCCTGGGGGTCTGTGCAAGTCGCTGCAGTTAAGGTAAAGGACCTGGAGAATAGATCCAGGCGACAAAATCTGCGGATTGTGGGTCTGCCGGAGGGACTGGAGGGAACAAGCGCCACAAACTACGTCACAAGGATGTTGGCCAGGTTGGTGGAGAAGATGACAAGGTGGACTGGGCCCATAGGCCCTTGAGGCAGGAGCCGAGAGTGACAGAGCCACCACGGGCAGTGATTGTGCGGATGCATAGATTTCTGCACAAAGAGAAGATCCTGAGTTGGGCCAAGGTGAAATGGGTCTGCGAATGGGAGGGAACACGAGTCCAGATTTATCAGAACATTGGAGCAGAGTTGGCCAGGATGCGAGCAGGGTTCAACAAGGCCAAGACAGTGCTGTACCGGTTACAGATTTGATTTGGGGTGTTGAATCCAGCCACCTTTGGGTAACCTCTGATGGCCGGGAATATTACTTTTGGACACCGGAGTAGGTGAATGACTTTATCAGGGATCAGGGGCGTCATTCTCCGAACCCCCAGCGGGTCGGAGAATGGCCGTTGGCTACCGTGAATCCTGCCCCCGCTGGTTGCCGAAGTCTCCGGTACCGGATATTCGGCGGGGGCGGGAATCGGGCCGCGCCGGTTGGCGGGCCCCCCCGCTCGATTCTCCGGCCCGGATGGGCCGAAGTCCCGCCGAGAAATTGCCTGTCCCGCCAGCGTAAATTAAAGTACCTATTTACCGGTGGGACAAGGCGGCGCGGGCGGGCTCCGGGGTCCTGGGGGGGGGCACGGGGCGATCTGGCCCCGGGGGGTGCCCCCACGGTGGCCTGGCCCATGATCGGGACCCACCGATCCGCGGGCGGGCCTGTGCCGTGGGGGCACTCTTTCCCTTCCGCCTCCACCACGGTCTCCACCATGGCGGAGGCGGAAGAGACTCTCCCCACTGCGCATGCGTGGGAAAATGTCAGCGTCCGCTGACGCTCCCGCGATGCGCCACCCCGACATGTAATTTCCGCGCCAGCTGGCGGGGCAACAAACGCCGTTTCCGCCAGCTGATGGGGCGGAAATCCCTACGGCGCCGGCCTAGACCCTCAATGTTGGGACTCGGCCCCCAAAGATGCGGAGCATTCCGCACCTTTGGGGCGGCGCGATGCCCGTCTGATTGGCGCCGTTTTGGGCGCCAGTCGGCGGACATCGCGCCGTTTGGGGAGAATTTTGCCCCAGAACTTTATCAGAAGGAGCAGTGGTGAAGTGGTATTGTCACTGGATTAGTAATCCAGAGTCCCAGGGTTATGCTCTGGGGGCATGGGTTCAAATCCCACCAGGGCAGATGGTAGAATTCTAATTCAATAAAAAAAAAATCTGGAATTTAAAAAGTCTAATGACGACCATGAAACCATTGTCGATTATTGTAAAAATCCATCTGGTTCACTTCCCAGACTAGCCCCAGAAAGCACCTTTTTGGGCAGCACGGTAGCATAGTGGGTAGCACTGTTGTTTCACAGCACCAAGGACCCTGGTTCAGTCCGATTCCCGACTTGGGTCACTAATTGTGCAGAGTCTGCATGTTCTCCCTGTGTCTGCATGGATTTCCTCCGTGCACTCCGGTTTCCTCCCACAAGTCCTAAAAGATGTGCTTGATGGGTGAATTGGACATTCTGAATTCTCCCTCTGTATACCCGAACAGACGTCGGAATGTGGCGACTAGGGGCTTTTCACAGGAACTTCATTGCAGTGTTTATGTAAGCCTACGCATGACACTAATAAAGATTATTATTCTTAACGTCCTTCAGGGAAAGAAATCTGTCATCCTTATCTGGTCTGGCTGACAAGTGACTCCAGATCCACAGCAATGTGGTTGACTCTTAAATGCCCTCAGGGATGGGCAACAAATGCTGGCCGGACAGCGATCCCAAATCTCATGAACAAATAAAGAAAATAAAGATAAACTGGGGAGAACTGAAAGGTGACTTGGGATGAAGGAGTTAAGTCTGCGAAAGTTGGGTTTTGTTATTGTTTGCCGATGTGGGGGCAAGTTAAGAAGTTTTAAATTTGTAATGGGGAGAGATTGCACCCATCCCCTACATTTTTTGGGAGGTCTTTTGTATTTGTAAGGGTTGTACTGTTGGGGCTTTTTGTGGTTGAGTGGGGGGGGGGGGGGAATGTGGGAGTGTTGAAAGAGGCCTTCGGGTGGGAGTCGGCACGCTAGAGAGCAGTGCCAGTGAACGAGTGGCTGCAATGGTTGGCCAGTATGGGGGAGGGGGTGGGGGGTAGGGAAAGCAGAATGGCGGGAGGAGGGGTGTTGGGGGAGGGGGAATCTGACATGGCAGGTATGGAGGATGGGAGGGGCAGGGGGGCCATCTTAGATGGTCCCAGGTTGAAGTGGGAATGGGCGAGGTGGAGCCTAAAGGTGGTGATGGCGGACATTAGAAGGTGTGGAGACGTAAGCCTCCAGTGAGAATTATGACATGGAATGTAGATGGGCTGAATGGGCTGGTCAAGAGTTCCGGGTCTTCATGCACCTGAAGAGCTTGAGGGTAGAGGTGATTTTCTTGTAGGAGACGCATCTCCGGGTGAAAGGTCAGATGAGACTGAGGCAGGGATAGGCGAGACAAGTGTTTCACTCGGGATTTGATTCAAAGTCAAGGGGGGTGGCCATTTTGTTGAGCAAGAGAACGGGGTTTGTGGGGTCCACGGAGGTGTGGGACCCAAGGGTGGAGGTACGTGATAGTGAGTGGGGTGTTAGAAGAGACGCCAGTGATGTTCTTAAACGTGGATGCACCTAATTGGGATGATGTTGATTTTGTAAAGATGCTACTGGGTGCGATTCCAGACCTGGATTCTCACCAGTTGATCATGGGGTGGGGGAGAAGTTTAATTGTAATGGAGTCGAGGTTGGATAGGTCGAACCCTAAGTCGATGGGAAGGTTGAGGATGGCGAAAGAGCTGGGAGGGTTCATAGAATATACAGTGCAGAAGGAGGCCATTCCCATCGACTCTGCACCGCCCCTTGGAAAGAGCACCTTGTAGGTGCTAACCACTGTGCTGCCATGATGCCCTTTCATGGAAAGGATGGGGTGGTTGATCCGTGAAGGTTTGGGGACCTGGAAGGAAAGGAGTACTCCTTCTTCTTGCATGTGTACAGGGTGTTTTCTAGAATTGATTTTTTTGTGATGAGCCAGATGGTGCTGATGAGGATGATAGGAGCAGAATATGCAGGGATTGTGATCTCAGACCATGTGCCACACTGGTTAGAAGTGAGGCTTCGTTTGGGACAGGTGCAGAGGCCGGGAGGTTGGACTCGGGACTTTTGGCTAATAAGGAGTTTTTTGGGAGTGTGAGAGTGGCAATTAAGAACTATGTGCAGCTCGACCAGAATGGTGGAAGTATTAGCAGTGACGTTTTGGGAGGCCTTGAAGGCGGTGGTCCAAGGGGGTATTATTTTGTTCAAAAGACCACAGGGATAGGAGGAGGAGGGAGCAGCAGCGGCAGTTATTGAACAAGATAGTTGAGGTGGACAGGAGGTACTCGGCAGCCCCCACAAGGGAGCTGTTGGCAGCGAGGCAATTGCTGAACATTAGGAGGTTGCTGAATATAATTATGACTCTATCAGGGGGATGGAAGCCAGAGATGATTGTACCCACGGACGCGGAGAAGGCATTCGACTGGGTGGAGTGGAGGTATCTGTTTGAGATTTTGGGAAAGTTTGGGTTTGGACAAAAATGTATGGTGTGGGTTCAATTGTTACATGCATTCCCCATAGCTAGCATGGCTAATTTTTGAACGAACGAGATGAGTTTAGGGGATTTTGGGTTGCATAGGGGGGCAAGGCAGGTGTGCCCACTGTCGCCATTGTTGTTTGCATTGATGATACAGCCCTTGGCGATGGACCTTCGGGTGTTGGCTGAGTGGCAAGAGATTATGAGGGGGGGTAGGGAGCACTGGGTATCATTGTATGCGGACGACGTGTTGTTGTTTACATCGGACCCATTGGAAAGTGTGCGCAGAATTATGGGCTTATTGGAGAGATTTGGGTTTTTTTCTGGCTATAAGTTGAACGTAGGGAAGAATTGAACGCTGCAGCCGGAGGAACCCTGGGGATGCTACCATTTAAGGTGGCAAGGGAGCTGTTAGTCAAATGAAGGCCAAAACAAACTCCCTGTAAAATAAAGCAAACTAGTGCGGGCAAGAAAAATGTAATGTATATAAGTAACAACTTATAGGGGGTAGGGAGCACTGGGTATCATTGTATGCGGACGACGTGTTGTTGTTTACATCGGACCCATTGGAAAGTATGCGCAGAATTATGGGCTTATTGGAGAGATTTGGGGGGTTTTCTGGCTATAAGTTGAACGTAGGGAAGAGTGAGGTATCCCCGTTGAACGCGGCAGCTGGGGGAACCCTGGGGCTGCTACTATTTAAGGTGGCAAGGGAGCTGTGTGGGTATCTGCAGATTCAGGTAATTCAGGTTGGATGAGCTGCAGAATCACAGAATACTACAATACAGAAGAGGACTTTTAGACCATTGAGTCAGCACCGGCGCATGAGAGGCCCTGACCTGCCCACCTAATCCACAGAATGAAATCACCTGGTGGGTTGGGTGCTGATTTATCCTCCTGCAATTAGTTGGTGGAGTTGAAGGGCCATATTTCAATAACAGTCAAACATATACATATCACTCTCTCCAGCCCACAGTTGTCTCCAGGAGATGGTTACAGATGTCAACAACCTGCAAGAAGAAGGCCATAATGCCTTTTCGGCTTTGATCAGAGGATTGTGGGCACACAGGCATGCCCTGTATCCCAAGGATGGGTCCAGGAAGGACACCAACTTCACTTTCCTGGCCTGCTAGGCTATCACGGAGCAGGCCAACGTGACAGGCAACTCTGCCCAAAACGCCATCCAGTGCAAGAAGAGAATGAATGATCTAATTGGCTCCACCTGGGTAAGTCATCCTTCAGCTTCCTCCAATGTTAAACTTTTATCCTGGCACCGTGCATTCAAATGGCTACCCTCTTTAGGGACCTCACTCCACCATTAGCAGGTGACAAATGTTACCACTGATGGTCTCACGGAATCTCTCATACTGTCAAAGGGCTAATATAAAAGAGCAGGGATATATTTTTGAGGCTGTATAAGGCTCTGGTCAGACCCCATTTGGAGTATTGTGAGCAGTTTTGGGCCCCATTTCTAAGGAAGCATGTGCTGACCTTGGTGATGGTTCAGAGGAGGTTCTCAAGAATGATCCCTGGAATGAAGAACTTGTCATATGAGGTGTGGTTGAGGACTCTGGGTCTGTACTCGATGGGAGTTTAGAAGGATGAGGGGGGATCGTATTGAAACTTACAGGATACTGAGAGGCCCGGATAGAGTGGACGTGGAGAGGCTATTTCCATGAGTAGGGAAAACTCGAACCCGAGGGCACAACCTCAGACTGAAGGGATGATCCTTTAAACTGAGATGAGGGGGAATTTCTTCACCAGAGGGTGGTGAAGCTGTGGAACTCTTTGCCGCAGAAGGCTTTGGAGGCCAAATCACTGAGTGTCTTTAAGACAGAGATAGATAGGTTCTTGAATAATAAGGGCATCAGGGGTTAAGGGAAGGCAGGAGACTGTGGATGAGAAACATATCAGCCATGATTGAATGCCGGAGCAGACCTGATGGGCCTAATTCTGCTCCTGTGTCTTATGGTCTTCTCACAATCTCACCTATCATGCTGCTTGCATTCCATCCTCTGGTCCTTCGGGGGAGGACTTCAGACACACAGAGTGTGCATCTTTCCCAACCTTAGTTCCTTCCCTTCTCATCGCATGACTTTCTTTCTCAAGTAGGACATGCTGGCATTCAACAGAATGGGAAGTACGCAGACTGGAGGAGGGATGGCCAAAGTCATTCTCCTCAATGAGTAAAGGAGGCTTCCGCCGAAGTGGCTGGGAAGGACAGGGATCACTCCTGTGGGGAAGGGGAGATCAGATTTTCTTATTGCGTTAGTACGGATCACAGCTCCATCACATCCTGACAATCACCAGTGAGTCACATGCAGTGTTATATGCTCATGCGCATCAACTGAAACTGCACTCTCTATCTTCTAGGCAGCAGCAGATCGAGGCTTACAAGGTACCCACCATAAGACCAAGTCCAGATCATGCCCAAAGAGGACGCATTGGAAGAGCCGTCAGTGCACTCTCCCACAACCTCCACTAGCTCAGAGATAAACACCTTGGTGGAGCACAACTCTAGATTAGGCTCTAAGTCACTTTCTGAATAACACCTCACTGACACGTCTGTGAATCAGTTGGGAGGGAGGAACAGCCTAGATCTTCGGCACTCAGAGGGTTACTGGTGACCAATCCCTACTCAGTTTGAATCAGGTGATGAATCTTTGTGAGCAGCTGCCAACTTAATTTTGGAGTTGCAACAACATGCGGCAGCGTAACACCCAGCAGAGATTCGGCAGTCACTTGGCAGACTAGACCAAATGATGGAGTCCATCTGCGGTCTGTCTGATGCCATGGTTCTGACATGAGAGTGCATCAAGATACCATGGGAAGGTTGCCAACGACCATCGAGACTTTGCTCCAGCAGGTGTTGCTGGATTTGCATTCATCCTTGCACTAAATGGTCACGCATCCTGGTGGGCACCATCAAAATGTGGGCGACAGGGTGATGAGGCACCTTGACTTCCCTCCAGGTGCATCATCCCAAGTAGTCAGGGCACCCACAGAGAGGATGAGAAACAGCCGGACAACCCAGGGGTCTTCTCTCAGAATACTCAAATAGTGTACAGCCACTCACAGTCCCCTCTGCCTGCGACCCCATCCATTTCAGCTGCTCATACTGATGCGTGTGCATCTGCCACTGAGCAGGGGCCTTTATCATGTTGGGGTCCTCCAGACTTCGGGACAGCAGAGGACGTGTGCCAAGGTCATTGCAAACATCAGGAGGCCGCATTTAGCAGGCTGCCTCCACCTGTGCTGCGGATGTAGGGTGCCATGATGCTGCAGGTAAACCCCAAATTATGCATGGACATATGGAACTTTGGAATACCACCTGACGTTTTAAAAATGGACATACAGGCCAAAAATGACTGAGGAGGTAAATTCAGTCATTGGCTGAATTGTTGGTAGTTACTAAGTGAGAGACAATACAATCACACTCTACTTCCAGTTTAGAGCAGGGATTTTCAGTGTGGGTCACGACCAGCGAGCGGATGTCGAGAGGGTCTTGGGTTCAACCTTGGGTTCCCGCGATGGCCCCGATCATAGTGAAGCACCCGATGGTCGCTACTGGAAATATTTTTGAGAATGGTGGCCACTGCCGCCTTTTAAATAAGAAGAAATAAGGCTGTGTGCAGTCTTTAGGCCGGAAGCGGCAGCAGTGAGCAAGTCACGTTCCCTGTATGACAGATGTACTTTTGGTGCCAAATCACAGAGGACTGCTTCTTCTGTTTTCTACCTGCTAGAAAGCAAGCCAAGAGGACTGTGAAGATGAATTGTTTTCTTACAAATAAGAGACATCCAGAGGCACTAATAGACAGTGCACCTTCAAGACAGGATTTCACAACTGAATCTGCTCAGGAGAGTCCAGTGTAGGACAGAGCAGTGCGACAGTTTACTCTGTACAGAGATCAAGGGCCTCTGGTTAACAGCCTACAAAGAAGAAACTTAACAGAGCGGCACGGTGTCGCAGTGGTTAGTACTGCTGCCTCACGGCGCCGAGGTCCCAGGTTCGATCCCGGCCCCAGGTCACTGTCTGTGTGGAGTTTGCAATTCTCCCCGTGTCTGCGTGGGACTCACCCCCACAACCCAAAGGTGTGCAGATAGGTGGATTGGCAATACTAAATTGACCTTTAATTGGAAAAAAATGAATTGGAAACTCTAAAATTTAAAAAAAGAAGACACTTAACTCGGGAACAACGCAGTATAAAGATGATTTTTTGAGGTATGGTTTTGTCAATTGTGCCAATGCAAAGCCCATGTGTGTTATGTACAGGGAAGTACTGGCAAATGAGAGGACATTTTGAAAGCTAAGTTGCAGGTGCAAAATTCCTTTTGAGGTTAAGACCCCAGAGTCAATTATTAACTTAGAGCTGACTCCAAATTAAAAGACTACGCTGAAATACCTGAACTGCGATGGCATATCAAAAATGCAGCAAAAGCCCAGAGGCTCTCAGCATTCTGGAATAGCATGTCCTAGGAGTATCCAGTGCTGAGTAAAATAAGCAGTTTGTTGCTATAGCGCTTCATGATGACCTAAAAGTGCGAGTTGGATTTTCCATTTTCGCAAAGGTGAAGATGGTACAAAGAAACTGGCTGAAGTCTGCACTTGTTATGTGCATTGCCCCATCCTCCTGTGAACCTGACTGGAGTGAGATAGTGAGGACCAAGCAGCTTCTCTTTTGCATTAAAGAGAAGTGAACGTGGCATATATTGCAAAGGGTGGCTGTGTGGGTCCCAAAAGTCGGTTGCCGTGGGTCCTGAAGGTCAGACGGTTGTCAAAAGTGGGTCCCAGGAAAAGAAGTTTGAAAAACACTGGTTTTGAGTCAGGAACTGTACACTAAAATGGGCCTGCATTGTTCACAAGCTTGTCAGCAAAGCCAAAATCAATCATATGGTTCTTTGACAGCCTTTCGCATGAAAGAAGAGATTTCATGTCCCAGGATCGGTTACTCAGAGACACTTAATATCTCTCTGAAAATGTGTGCTTCTCAGTTCACCAAATTGAAAAACATATTTATTCTGCTCTCAACATTCCCATGAGGCTTTTTATAGAAGCATAAAAAATAAGAGCAGGGTCCTTCAAGCTCACTCCACCATCCAATAGGCTCATGGCTGATATGTTTATGGCCTCAACTGCACTTTACATAAGAACATAAGAACATAAGAACTAGGAACAGGAGTAGGCCACCTGGCCCCTCGAGCCTGCTCCGCCATTCAATGAGATCATGGCTGATCTTTGTGGACTCAGCTCCACTCTCTGGCCCGTACACCATATCCCCGTATCCCTTTATTCTTTAGAAAGGTATCTATCTTTTTCTTAAAAACGTTTAAAGAAGGAGCCTCAACTGCTTCACTGGGCAAGGAATTCCAGAGATTCACAACACTTTGGGTGAAGAAGTTCCTCCTAAACTCGGTCCTAAATCTACTTCCCCTTATTTTGAGGCTATGCCCCCTAGTTCTGCTTTCCCCGACCAGTGGAAACAACCTGCCCAAATCTATCCTATCTATTCCCTTCATAATTTTATATGTTTCAATAAGATCCCCCCGCATCCTTCTAAACTCCAATGAGTACACCCAGTCTACTCAACCTCTCGTCATAATCTAATCCCCTTAACTCTGGGATCAACCTAGTGAATCTCCTCTGCACTCCCTCCAGTGCCAATATGTCCTTTCTCAGGTAAGGAGACCAAAACTGAACACAATACTCCAGATGTGGCCTCACCAACGCCTTATACAATTGCAGCATAACCTCCCTAGTCTTGAACTCCATCCCTCTAGCAATGAAAGACAAAACTCGATTAGCCTTCTTAATCACCTGTTGCACCTGCACACCAACTTTTTGCGACTCGTGCACCAGCACACCCAGGTCCCTCTGCACAGCAGCATGTTTTAACATCTTACCGTTTAAATAATAATCCATTCTGCTGTTATTCCTCCCAAAAGGGATAGCCTCACACTTGGCAACATTGAATTCCATCTGCCAGACCCTAACCCATTCACCTAACCTATCCAAATCCTTCTGCAGACTTTCGGTACCCTCTGCACTTTTTGCTTTACCACTCATCTTAGTGTCGTCTGCAAACTTTGCCACATTGCACTTGATCCCCAACTCCAAATCATCTATGTAAATTGTGAACAACTGCGGGCCCAACACTGATCCTTGAGGGACCCCACTAGTTACAGGTTGCCAACCAGTGAAACACCCATTTATCCCCACTCTCTGCTTTCTGTTAGTTAACCAATCCTCTACCCTTGCTACCACTTTACCCTCAATGCCATGCATCTTTAGTTTATGCAGCAACCTTTTGTGTGGCACCTTGTCAAAAGCTTTCTGGAAATCCAGATATACCACATCCATTGGCTCCCCGTTATCTACTGCACTGGTAACGTCCTCAAAAAATTCTACCAAATTAGTCAGACACGACCTACCCTTTATGAACCCATGCTGCGTCTGCCCAATGGGACAATTTCCCTCCAGGTGCCCCGTTATTTCCTCCTTAATGATAGATTCCAGCATTTTCCCTCCAACCGAAGTTAAGCTTACCGGCCTATAATTACCCGCTTTCTGCCGACCTCCTTTTTTAAACAGTGGTGTCATGTTTGCTACTTTCCAATCCTCTGGGACCACCCCAGAGTCTAGTGAATTTTGATAAATTATCACTAGTGCATTTACAATTTCCCTAGCCATCTCTTTTAACACTCTGGGATGCATCCCATCAGGGCCAGGAGACTTGTCTACCTTTAGCCCCATTAGCTTGCCCAATACTGCCTCCTTAGTGATTACAATAATCTCAAGGTCCTCACCTATCATATCTTTATTTCCATCAGTCACTGGCATGTTATTTGTGTCTTCCACTGTGAAGACTGACCCAAAAAACCTGTTGTATGGGGACTTGTTATATGGTCCCCATAATCCTTGACTCCCTTGTAAACCAAAATTCTGTCTTGAATATATTCAATGCCCCAGCCTCCGATGCAGGTATATCTCTACTCAAATAACATGATCAGAACAATATACAATGCCTTCGTGATCTTATAGACCCTATATAGCTGCAGCAAGATTTCCCTACTTTTTTTAGCCCATCCCCTCGCAATATTTTAAAAATTCATTTGCGGGATGTGGGCGTCGCTGATTAGGCCAGCATTCATTTTCCATCCCTAGTTGCCCTTCAGAAGGTGGTGGTGAGTTTCCTTCTTGAACTACTGCAGACCCTGAGGTGTAGGTACACCCACAGTGCTGTTAGGGAGGGAGTTCCAGGATTCTGACCCAGCGACAGTGAAGGAACGGCAATATATTTCCAAATCGGGGTGGTGAGTGGCTTGGAGGGGAACCTCAAAGTGATGGGTTCCCAGGTGTCTGCTGCTCTTGTCCTTCTAGAAGGTAGTGGTCATGGGTTTAGAAGGTGCTGTTTGAGGAAATTTGGCAAATTCCTGCAGTGCATCTTGTAGATGGTACACACGGCTGCCACTGTTCGTAGGTAGCAGAGGGATTGATTGTTTGTGGAAGGCGCAGAAATCAAGCGGGCTGCTTTACCCCGGAATGTGCCGAGTTTCTTGAATGTTGTTGAGCTGCACTCATCCAGGCAAGTGGAGAGTTTTCTTACACCCTGATTTGTGCCTTGTAGATGGCAGACAGGCTTTGGGGGGTCAGGAGGTGAGTTACTTGCCGTAGGACTCTTAGCCTTTGACCTGCCCTAGTAGCCACAGTATCAATATGGCTAATCCAGTTCAGTTTCTGATCAATGATAATCCCCAGGATGTTGATTGTGGTGGATTCAACGATGATAATGCCAATGAATGTCAAGGTGATGGTTAGGTTCTGGTGGTGGTGATGTGCTGAGCGGACACGCATCAGGTGGCTCTCCTCCCAATCGGACCCAAAACAGCGAGATTTCTCGGACGTTTGGCTCAAAAAGCCACCCAAAACTCCACTAACCCGGAAGGTAGCAATGACGAATAAGTAGAAAGGAAGATGCCGGCAAATGGTAGCTCAAAGGGCTGGCGAGAAGGCAGAAACGGCAGAAAGGACAGGAGCAACGAGCGGAAGGAACTGCGGACCGACGAGGCGATCATTCAACGCTACCTTGCAATACCAAGACGCTCCAGCTCCGAGCACCCAACCCCACCCCCAGTCACAAGTATCCAACTCCAGGGACAAGCACCCAACACCCCCAAGCACCTACCCTCTCCAGCTCTGAACACCCTACACCAACACCTTCAAGAACCCAACAACTCCCAGCTCCAAGAACACAACCCCCCCCCCCCTCCTACTTCGAGCACCCAACCTTTCTAGCTCCACGTGAATTATATTGTGCCACTTGTCCAATCATAGGCTGGTTTCATCCTACATTGGCAGCCACTGGTGAGCCTATCAGCAGCCAATGCATGGAGAAACCCGCCTCTGATTGGATGAGCAGACTTTGCGTATTTTTTAAAGTTCTGTCCAGGAATTCTTGGGGACTTCATTGTTGACTCCAAGGATGTGGTGGGCAAGATAAAAATGGCTAGCGGGTCGCATCTGGCCCAAGGCTGGGTCTTGGACTAGCCTGGGTTAGAAGAATGAGAGGTGATCTTATGAAACATATATCGTAGAAATTTAGCGTACCCAATTCTTTTTGTCCAATTAAGGGGCAATTTATCGTGGCCAATTCACCAACCTGCACATGTTTGGATTGCGCGGGTGACACCCATGCAGACATGGAGAGAATGTGCAAACTCCACAGGACAGTGACCAGGATTGAACCCGGTTCCTCAGCGCCGCGAGGCAGCAGTGCCAACCACCGTGCCACTGCGCAACCCCATATCCTAGGAACTTAGCAAGGTGGATACTGAGAGTATGTTTCTGCTTGTGGGGGAGTCTAGAATTAGGGGACACAGTTTAAAAATTAGGGCTCTCTACTGAAGACTGAAATAAGATTTTATTTTCTCTCAGACAGCCATTAGCCTGTGGGATACACTTCTACAGAGGTTGGATCATTGAATGCATTCAAGGCTCAGTTAAATTTTTGATTGGCAAGGGCTATGAGGGGCAGTCAGGAAGGGAAATTGAGGCCACAATCAGAAGCGGGATTCTCCCCTACCCGGCGGGGCGGGGGGTCCCGGCGAGATGGAGTGGCGGGAACCACTCCAGCATCGGGCCGCCCCAAAAGTGCGGATTTCTCCGCACCTTTAGGGGTCTTGAGGGGCTAGGCCCGCGCCGGAGTGGTTGCCATCCCGCCGGCTGACGTGGAAGGCCTTTGGCGCCACACCAGCCGGGGCCGAAAGGACTCTGCCGGCCGGCGCGTGTCCGCGCATGCACGGGAGCGTCAGCGGCTGCTGACGTCATCCCCGTGCATGCGCAGGGTGGGGTGTCTCTTCCGCGTCGGCCATGGTGAAGGTTGTGGCCGAGGCGGAGGGAAAAGAGTGCCCCCACGGCACAGGCCCGCCCGCCGATCGGTGGGCCCCGATCACGGGCCAGGCCACTGTGGGGGCACCCCCCGGGGCCAGATCGCCCCACGCCCCCCTCAGGACTCCAGAGCCCGCCCGCGCCACCAGGTCCCGCCGGTAAGAGAGTTAGTTTGATTCTCGCCGACGAGACAGGCATTCCAGCCGCGGGACTTCGGCCCATTGCGGGCCGGAGAATCGCCGGGGGTGGGGCCCGCCAACCGGTGCGGCGCAATTCCTGCCCCCGCCGAATATCCGGTGCCGGAGAATTCGGCAACCGGCGGGGGTGGGATTCACGCCAGCCCCCAGGCGATTCTCCGACCCGGCGGGGGGTCGGAGAATCCTGCCCCAGATCAGCCATGATTTTATCAAAAGACGGAGCAGGTTTGACGGGTTAATTTGCCTATGCCTGCTCCCAAATTTTGTATTCTTGTGTTCACATGTCACAATTTAATGCTGTATGATAAATTATATACATTTTTTAATATAGCAAGTGATGAAAGGGCTTTGTTCTCAAAAGGTAAGTGGCCATTAAATTGACTAACATTGTGAAAATGTAAATTTTATTCGATGTTATCCATTAGATAAAGTGCCCTTCTACACTGAACAATGTTGAAATTCAGATTTGACTCTGTCAATTGTCCACTGTTCTTTCATCTTTTCATTAATTTCAGTGTCACCAGTTCAAAGTTTAAAGAGGTGGCTGATCTCTTTGAATGACTTCAAAGAACAAAGAGAAGTACATCATAGGAACAAGCCCTTCGGCCCTCCAAGCCTCTGCCGACCATGTTGCCTGTCTAACCTAAAATCTTCTACACTTCCAGGGTCCGTATCCCTCTATTCTCATCCTATTCATGTATGTCAAGACATATCTTAACCGCCACTATCGTACCTGCTTCTACCACCTCCTCCAGAAATGGGTTCCAGGCACCCACTACCGTCTGTGTAAAAAGCTTCCCTCGCACATCTCCTCTAAACTTTGCCCCTCGTACCTTAAACCTATGGCCCCTAGTAATTAACTCGTCCACCCTGGGACAAAGATTCTGACTATGCACTCTGTTTATGCCCTCATTTTGTAGACTTCTATCTGATCACCCCTCAACCCCCATCATTCCAGTGAGAACAAACCGAGTTTATCCAACCTCTCCTCATAGCTACTGCCCTCCATACCAGGCAACATCCTGGTAAACCTCTTCTGTACCCGCTCCAAAGCCTCCACATCCTTCTGGTAGTATGGCGACCAGAATTGAACACTCTACTCCAAGTTTGGCCTAACTAAGGTGCTATACAGCTGTGGAGCATGACTTGCCAATTTTCAGATTCATGCCCTGGCTGATAAACGCAAGCATGCCGTATGCCTTCTTGATTACTTTCTCCATCTACGCTGCCACTTTCAGTGACCTGTGGACCTGTACACCCAGATCCCTTTGCCTGTCAATACTTTTAAGAGTTCAAGGGCAGCAGGGTGGCGCAGTGGATTAGCCCTGTTGCCTCACGGCGCTGAGGTCCCAGGTTCTATCCCGGCTCTGGGTCACTGTCCGTGTGGAGTTTGCACATTCTCCCCGTGTTTGCGTGGGTTTCGCCTCCACAATACAAAGATGTGCAGGCTAGGTGGATTGGCCACACTAAATTGCCCCTTAATTGGAAAAAATAAATTGAGTACTCCAAATTTATAAAAACAAAAATACTTTTAAGGGTTCTGCCATTTACTGTATATTTCCCATCTGTATTGGACCTTCCAAAACACATTACCTCACATTTGACCAGATTGAACTCCACCTGCCATCTCTCCGCCCAAGTCTCCAACCGATCCATATCCTGCTGTATCCTCTGATCACTACCCGCAATTCCATCACCCTTTGTGTTGTCCGCAAAATTACTAATCAGACCAGTTACATTTTCCTCCAAATCATTTTTCTATACTGTAAAAGCAAAGGTGCCAGCACTGATCCCTATAGAACATCACTAGTCACAGCCCTCCATTCAGAAAAGCACCCTTCCCCTGCTACCCTCTGTCTTCTATGACTGAGCCAGTTCTGTATCCATCTTGCAAGTTCACCTCTGATCCCGGGTGACTTCACCTTATGGACCAGTCTGCCATGAGGGACCCAGTCTCAGGCCTTATTGAAGTCCATGTAGACAACATCCACTGCCCTACCTCCATCAATCATATTCGTCACTTCCTCGAAAAACCCAATCAGGTTAGTGAGACACGACCTCCCTTTCACAAAACCATGCTGCCTGTCGCTAATATGTCCATTTGCTTCCAAATGGGAGTAAATCCTGTCCTCTCCAATAATTTCCCTACCACTGACGTAAGGCTTACTGGCTTGTAATTTCCTGGATTATCCTTGCTACCCTTCTTAAACAAACAAACACAATTCGCTATTCTCCTGGGACCTCACCTTTAATATATTCAGCTCAGGAGGATTTGTTGACACAGTTGTGCAATGGAATCACATCATGAGTGTTTTTTCCCGAACGCCAAACCCACTAATAGATTCAGCTCAGCAGATGTTGTTGGTTTAGCTGCCAGGGGTCTGTGAATTTGCTTATTTTGACAGCTTTATGACCTCTTAATATGGTTTTTATAAATTTGGTTTGAATGACTTTATTTACCTAATGTTTTATGGGGTTTTAGTAGGATATTTTCAAGTGTCTTTTGAAATATTGTTTATTTTGACAGTTTTCTGAACATCTCAAAGACTTCCCAGTATTGTTATAGAGCTTGTGGGTTTTTACATAGTGGATACTGGGTGAGTAGATATGGGGTGGTGAGAGGATGGTGGGGAGTATGATGGGGGCATTGATGGGGCAGGCGATGGTGGGTTAAGTGGCCGCATTCTTATTTACTGAACTTGGCCAATGTCCGAGCAAATGGAGATGGGGCCTTTTAACCTGCCTACATTGGCATTCACCCACCGCCACTTTCACCTCAGCCATGCTTCTAGAGGCTTCAGCCCGACACCAGCCTTCTTATCCTGGTCCGCCTTGACGAAAGCATGGTTGGGAACTACTGGGAAGGAGGTGGAATTGTGACATTTGTAAATGGCCCAATTCCTGATTCCTGCTTCAAGATGGAAATTTGGTCTTCCGAATACATTGCTTTCCTATCTATCTTTTTTATTGTCAACAAATTTAACTATAAAACATTAAGTCCCTTTATCTAAGTCATCAATAATTGAGATACATATAATATATATCCTGAGCTCCCTGCTATGTGAAAAATGATGGTCCCATTCTCTACATTGTAGTAGTGACTCTCCTTTAAATGTACTTAGTTGTTTGTAAAGCTGCTTCAGTTGTAAAGACTAGAGGATGTGAATAGTGCTATATAAATGCAAATTTTCCTTTCCTTTCAAGATGTCACATTCTATAGCTAGTATTAGACGTACACTCCAAAACTGCATCATCAATTCTCTAAACCATGCTTCTCTTCTACCCACAACATAGCTCCCCTTAAAATTCAGGACAAGTGAACCTGCCCTTTATTCTTAAATCCATAATGACTATTTCTTATGGCCTCCATTCTCTCATCCATTTTTTATAATTTGTGATATGAGGCAAGGTATGTCTTTTTTTGTTGTTTGCAGTCCAAGCCTCTGGTACCTCTCCAATATTTATGATGTTCTTAAAATTACTTACCTGAGCTTTGGTTTTTTTCTCCCTCACCTTTATGAAGTTTTTCAGTTGTGCCGAGACCACTGACTTCAAGAAAACAATAATGACCCTAAATATCCGCAGGATTCTTACAGTCTCCTGGCATTCTATGATACCTTTTATAGGAACCCTTGGACAAACAACATAAAAGGCCACTTTTTAATAGTTTCTCCAGGGGTTCTGCCAATCTTCCCCCTGTTGCTCCCGCAGAAAATCTAAGCACAGGATAGCACGTTGGCGCAGTGATTAATATTGCAGCCTCACGGCGCCGAGGTCCCAGGTTTGATCCCGGTTCTGGGTCACTGTCGTTGTGGAGTTTGCACATTCTCCCCGTGTTTGCATGGGTTTTGTCCCCACAACCAAAAAGATGTGCAGGGTAGGTGGATTGGCCACGCTAAATTGCCCCTTAATTGGAAAAAAATGAATTGGGTATTCTAAATTTATTTAAAAAAATGAAAATCTAAGCACATTTATAAACAAGTACCGAAATGTTTGGAGATACTTCAAGTTACGTAGCCAAAGAAGAATGAGGGTCATTGCAATAATTTGTTCTGTATAGTATTTAAGGCTATCCTTCTTCAATATGACATCAATAGTTAGGATGCAGACGATGAACAGCAGGAGAACATACATCACCCAGTTGTACAATCTCCTGAATACACACACAAGAGAAGAACATAAATAATATTTCAAAGCAAGGCGTTAATAAATAATACTACAATGTAGTCTACTTGTGCCAATAATAAAGATTATATTATTATAAAGTAATTACAAATATGAATCTCAAAATTAATATTGCCAACATAAATGTACGAACATTTTGCTTTCTGTATACCATTTTAACATAATTGTTCAGCCATTTAAGTGCATAATGGCTCCCTGAAATAGCAAACAAAGAAACTTCAAAAGAATACATTGTGTCCATTGACTAAAATTGCCAGCATTCACTTTTAGGCTACAAGAGACAAATGTTGTGAAACAGGATTCCTGGTGTACAGCTTTACTTACTTTTGAGTGTGAATGGGCGGTCTGGGCCAGGAGGCCTGATTCACTAAATTATAACCGGAAAATTGGAAGCATGCTCATTGGGCATAACATTCCACACACAATGACCTATCCTGTATTTACAATGGCCGAAGCTCCATGTTGGGAGAGGGCTAGATTCTTCCGCCCGCCCACCGCAAGGTCGCCACGGGCGAGAGACGGACAATGGAAAAGTCCATTGACCTGGGCGGGATTCTCCGGTCACCAGGCGGGCATGGCCAGAGAACCCTGCCCAATCTAACTTTGTAAAACCAATATCTCTCTTTCCTCAGGACTTCCCAGTGTGGTGCCATTCATTGAACATTTCCTTGTCAAATTGTTCCTTCCAAAGTGTAACACCTCACACTTTTCAGGATTAAATTCCATCTACCACCTTTCTGGCCGTTTGACCATCCCGTCTATATCTTCCTGCAATCCAAGACTCTCAGCCTCACTGTTAACCACCCGGCCTATCTTTGTGTCATCCGCAAACTTACTGATCTAACCCCCCACATAGTTGTGAGATTTGAATGTGTGCTCACAATCACTGACACTGAGGACAAAAATACTAGAAGCAAGTTAGAGTTTTACTTATCCTTATACAAGTCTGCAAAGTCGGGTGCCTCCTAGACAGGAGCACACCAAATAGCTTGTTTCGTCTGTTTATATACACTTTGTTCGTTTATCATTCTCCTGCCCTCTCCTCCTGATTGGATCAGGTTTCACTGAGGTTCACATTCTCCCTTATACGCCTTCATCATACATTACATATCAGTATTCATGCTTCATCATACATTATATGTTCACGTTTACGTACTCTTTCTGTCCAGTGGGTAGCCCTCCTGGACATTTGCGCAGCCTCAGTGGCTTGTTTATGTCTTTAAGACTGTCCACTCATCTATTTTGCTAAGCCTTCCCCAATCTATCTTGCTCAACATTCAGACCTATTATTATCTCTTCTGTTAACGCTATACCTACTTCTCCATTATTTCCCCTTCCTCATGTGCATCTGTTTCCTTGTCCAAGCAGTACTTTTCCACAAGCCTGTGTTATCTTTTAGTCTGTTATTCATTTAATACATTTAATAATCCAAATATTCTCTTTCTCTCATAGTCATCTAAGTCATTTATATAAATGACGAATAATAAGGGACCCAACACAGATCCCTGTGGTACTCCACTTGAAACTGGCTTCCAATCACTAAAGAAGCTGTTAGTCATCATCCTCTGTCTCCTACAGCTCAGCCAGCTTTGACTCCACCTCATCACGTTTCCCTGTAGCCCATGTGCATTAGCCTTCTTTATAAGTCTCCCATGTGGAATCTTGTCAAATGCCTTTTTGGGATCCATGTAAACTACATCAAGTGCACTACCCTCATCTACACACTTAGTCATGTGCTCAAAAAATTCAATCTAATTTGTTAGGCATGACCTCCCTCTGACAAAGTCATGCTAACTATTCCATCAAACCTTGCCTCTCCAAGTGGAGATAGATTCTCTCCTTCAGAATTTTCTCCATTAATTTCCCCGCCACTGATGTGAGACTCACTTGTCCGTCCCTATGACAACTTTCTCAATAACCTCAGTCTCTCTCCCCGAGTTCCATATCTGTCTCCTAATCCTCTTGGGTGAAGACAAATGTGAAATAATCATTTAACACCCTACCAATGTCCTCTGGCTCCACCCACAGATACCCCTCTTGGTCCCTAATGGACCCTACATTTTCGCTAGTTATTCTCTTCCCATTAATATGGAGGGGGGCATGGTAGCACAGTGGTTCACAGCTCCAGGGTCCCAGGTTCGATTCCCGGCTTGGGTCACTGTCTGTGTGGAGTTTGAACTTTCTCCCCGTGTCTGCATGGGTTTCCTTCGGGTGCTCCGGTTTCCTTCCACAGTCTAAAGATGTGTAGGTTAGGTAGATTGGCCCTGCTAAAAATCCCTCAGTGTCCAAAAAAGGTTGGGTTGGGTTGGGTTGGGTTGTGTTGCTTTTTTTAATGAGTGGAATACTATCCCACCAGCGTCACCAATAATGTTGCCAATTGGCACCAATAATGTTGCCAAATTATCTAGATATGGCAGTTATTATTGTAATATTGCTTTTCAGAGTCGCCAGGTATCAAATGATACCATCACAAGGCTTTACCGGTTATCGATCAAAGGATCAAACAACCAGTTAGTTAGTTCAAGTTCAAAGATAGTTTAGTTACACACAATGATTACTTCGACATGCAACATAAAACACTAAAACAGTTAAACTACACCTAACAACTACAATAACCTATACTTAACTTCAGGGCAACCGGCTCTTTGCAGATAAACAAGGCCTTTATTTGGATCTTGCGTGGCTGGGCAGAAGAAGTGGCTTGTTTCTGCTGGGCTCATCCATCTGGTAGCGACCGTTGGTATTGAACTTGTCTTCTGGTCGTAATGCTACGCTTGGTTTTAGGAGTAGGCCGGGGCCAAGAGAGACCGAACACATGGCTGTGTCTCTTTTTATCCCTCTGGGATTTTGTGCTCTTTGGGGCGGCATTGGACCCAATAATTCGACAGACTTCGGTCACTGCCTTTGATTTTGGCCAATAAAGGTGCGGGTGCCTTGATGGCCGGGCGTGTCCTGAGTGGTCATTGACCTTGGCTGTTTGGGCTTTCTTAGCAAAGGGAGTGGCGCCGGTTAGTCTGCATCTGTATCGGTTACCTGAGTACGGTCCTTTTGTTCTGGGGAAATGGGCCATTAAAATGCAAATGAGCAGGGGTTTCGATTGCGTCTAGCTATCTGGGTTGCAAATACACACACAAGCTCTGAGTGTGTCTGAGTCCTGGGTTGGCCATAATTCCCATGGTCCTTTGCAGGTGGCCATCTGAGATGGCTACATCCTGTCCTCTTGATCCTGAACGCAAACGAGGTGGATCACACTGTTGATCCCTCATCCTTCCTTGGTGTGCCGGTTACCCTTGGTCAAGGATAGGTTCTACGCTACTCTATCCTATGTTTTGGAGCATTTACCAAAGTTTTATTAACACATCGTACATTCATAATCTCAAAGGGGTCACTATAAAACATTCAACTAGTACACATTTAACTTATTCGCACAAGGGAATATCTAACTATCACTATCTAAGCTACTCTCAAGCTGCTGGCAAATATAAAAAAGAACTTTTGTACAATACAAAAGTTTTAAACCAACGGTAGCATCACATTTCTATTTAACTTATCAACGTTACAGAGGTGTACAATCTTTATTTTTATCCGTGGTTACATTGTTTGTTGGGTTGAGTGAATTCCGAAGAAGGGGGCTCGGAGTGTATATATCGGGGAGCGGGAGGCTCTTATTCGCCATTTGCGGAGTCTAAGTGTCTGGATGAAACTGCAGATTATCGCTATCACCAGAAGGGCCTCTACTGTATATGAAAGGGAATACCATTTAACAATGTTTTCGCACCAAGTGGGGGTATCAGTTTTTATCTCTATGTGTGGTGTGGTGTCCGGGCTAGGGCTATCATGTTGTGTGGTCATGTTCGGGGCTGGTGTTGTGTAGGGTACAGAGGCTTATAAAGCGCACAGTTGTAGGAGTTCAGCGATGATCACAATGTAGGTCATCAGTCCTCTCTTCATCTTGTCTTCTGTTCTTCGTTCTTCGTATATTCCTGGGGGTGCAAGCATAATATCTGTTATTATCTTTGGTTAACATCTCGTTTTGTTTGTCTTTCTCTCCTTAACTTCAATTATCCATTAGAATCGTCACCATGTGTGACTCCCTCATTTTTAAGGGGCTGGTTTAGCACAGGGCTAAATTGCTGGCTTTGAAAGCAGACCAAGGCATGCCAGCAGAACGGTTCAATTCCCGTACCAGCCTCCCCGAACAGGCGCCGGAATGTGGCGACTAGGGGCTTTTCACAGTAACTTCATTTGAAGCCTACTTGTGACAATAAGCGATTTCTTCTTCTTCTTTCTTTTTTTTGAAATATCCTTTTTTAGAGAGACAAGAAATGCAATTTTTTAAAGTACAGAGACTCTCGCAGCTTGTGGTCGATGCTTGGAGTGGGTGGACAATTTCTTCGACCAGGCTTTTCTTTACTACAACCATTGATGATTGAGGCTCATTCTTAATAGCCGAATTTTAGGGTGGCCAATTTTATAAAGTTTCTTCGTCCCAGGGTCCAGCAGTAGTTCGCGTGTAGCAGCAAATGTGGCAACCAAGTGTGTCAAACATGTAAATAGCAGGTGGGGAAGCGACCAAAGAGTCGCAGAAGGTAACGAGTTGAGTGTACAGACTGTGGCAAAGGGCATTCTTTAAATCACAATAAGAGCAGAGAAGAGAAAACATAAGAACTGCCAAAGACAGTGAAAAGTGTAAAGAACCATTCCAGAGTACTTGAAGTGACAGGAACATGAGGTGCATGTGGGCCACGTCAGGGAAAGAATGGGTGGGATTCCCGGGTAGGGCGGTGATCAGTGCCGTTGCTCCACTACCCGAGCTTAGCTGACCGGATGTATTTGGGGTCCTCAGGCAGGGTGGGATTAGTGCTATTACACCACTACCTGGGTGACCGAAACGAGCGGAAAGAATTTGTAACACATGTGAGATCCAACAATTGTTCCTTCAACGGCCATTGGTCAGTAAATGGTGTCGGAAGAGTAGCTATGACTGTATAAAGAAATTGGGTGTCAGGCCGACATTAATTAAAACCATGTAGTAATAAGAAAGAGAGAAGGAAAGAAGGCGGGCAGGCTCCATCAGTAAATAGGACACCGTAATTCTTATGCGGCTCCTTTTTCTCATCATCTGGACACCTCAGGGTTCTGTATCGAAAAGCGTTGCAAAAGGGTTACCATAACGGGAGTCAGACTCGGAATCGTCACCATCTCCCGGTTGCCATACTCGTGTCTGCCATTTTTGTGCCGTGGCCGCGTGGGCCGTCGTGGAATCCGAATCGTCATGTCTTACCAATCTACAAGAGTTGTTGCGGTGCCAAAAAGGGATTTGTTTGTCATGAGGCGTAGGGGCGGTGGCAGTGAAGGACAAATTACTGTTGTCGGGTGGTGGCAGTGGCTCTGGCTGTGGAAGGGATATTGGGGGCCAAACGTGGCCTGGTCGTGGTTCCAGGGGCTGTAATGACTGGAGCCCGGGAGGTTGTACCAGTGGTCAGTGATCGTGGTCAATTCGGGAAGGCTGGCGCTATCGTCTGAATCAAGCTCAAGGTGGAAAGTCGTACTTGTGGGCGGAGACAAGGTCGGGTCTGTGGACGTGGACATGCTGTCATGGCTGGGGGAGGGTTGGACTAGGTTGTCGATGGGTGGGGCAAAATCGTTTGCTATTGCCAGGGAGATGTGGTGGGAGTGGCTACATTGAGTTCCATAGACTTTGAGCTGTTTGATGTGGAACCAACCAGTTTTACCATTGAGGTACGTTATCTTGTACACAGAGGGGCTCACTTTGTCTGAAATGAAGTGGCGTCCTGCAAATTTAGGGGAGAGGAGCGAACTGGGATTGTAAAGGGAAACCATCACTTGCTGATCGACTGTGTACTCTACGGGGTGGACTGTTTTATCAAAGCAGGCCTTAATCTGCTTTTTCCTAGTGCCTAGTCAGACAGCTGCAGCGAGCTGAGCTGCTTTAATATTTTCTGTGACTTGTTGGACTGCTTTTTTGTGGTTGAAGGCAGTGACTGTGGGGCTGGGCAAATCGAGACCTAATAAATACTCAGTTCCTTTCATGGGCCGTCTGGTCATGAGAGTGTGGGGGGTGAAACCTGTGGAACTTGATACTGTGTTCCTAATAAACATACGGGCGAATGGGAGAACTGTGTCCCATGTGGTGTTATGTTGTTGCACCATTTTTCTAATGGTTGCTTTCAAGGTGCGAGTAATTCGTTCAACAATGCAACTGGATTGGGGGTGATACGCTGTGTGAAACATTTGGTTGATTCCAAAAATCGTTAGGACATTTTGCATGACTCTGCTGGTGAAATGGGAACCTTTGTCTGACTCAATGCTGTGGGTAAGACCCCAGCGTGTAAATATCTGTTGGGTCCAAATCTTAGTTGTGGCGTTCGCTGTGTTTGTCCGGGAGGGAAATGCTTCTACCCATTTTGTAAAGGTGTCGATTACTACTAATACATATTTAAAACCATTTCTGCAGGGGGGGAGGGGACCAATGTAGTCGAGCTGTAAATTTGTCCATGGGCCATTAACAGGTCGGGTGTGTCTCAATTGTCATTTCTTGGAGTACCTTTCAGGATTGTTCTGTGCACAGATTAAACAATTCTCAACATAATGCATGACGTCTGCTTTTAAATCGGGCCACCAGCACAAAGGTCTTAAATGGGCAATGGTATTGTCTATCCCCTGATGTCCGTGTCCGTCATGAAACTAGTAAATTATCTGGGGCGGGATTCTCTGACCCCCCCGCCGGTTGGGAGAATCGCGGGGGGTCGGCGTGAATCCCGCCTACACTGTCCTCCCAATTCTCCCACCCCCAAAACCCGACCCGGCGTGAGTCGCACCGCCCACCTCGGAGAATGGCGGGGTCCGGTGCGATTCAATGGGCCCCCGGGCTGTCCAGATTCTCCGGCCCACGATAGGCCGAAGTCCCGCCCGTTCTATGCCAGTCCCGCCAGCGTAAATTAGAGTTGGTCCCTTACCGGCGGGACCTGGCGGCGCGGGCGGGATCCGGGGTTCTTGGGGGGTCGCGGGGGGATCTGGCCCCGGGAGGTGCCTCCACGGTGGCCTGGCCCGCTGGCGGGGCCCACCGATCCACGGGTGGGCCTGTGCCGTGGGGGCACTCTATTCCTTCCGTACCGGAGGTCGTGGTCATCCACCATTCCCGGTGCGGAAGTGAATCCCCCTGCGCATGCAAGGAGATGACGCCAGCACGCGGACCTTCAGGGCGGCCCGACGCCTGAGAAGTTCACGCACTCCGTCCCACTGGGACCCCATAAATTCAATTTTTCAAAACTATACCATCCTGTACCGTCAGTGAGTCCTTGAATTTGTCGCAGGGGGCTGGGAGGTTACCGTCTAAAACTTGCTTAAGAGTGTCGTCTGCGACTTCCGGTGGCGGCTATGAGGTAGTGAGTCGCACATTCGGTGGCTCTCAATCCGTCTGGCTTTTCGGACCTGGTTTCCCGACTTTTCGGAACTTTTGAGCACTAGAAAAGACGGCCACAAAGTTGCTGATTGAAGTGTGCGGAGCTGTATGGGAACAAAGAAGAGCAGAAAGCAGCGAAAGCGGGAAAAGAAGGGGCAGAGACAAAATGGTGTGGGAACTGACCCAGGACCAAAGATGGCTGACCGGACCGCGGACCAGACGATCCAAGCAGCACTGGACAATATGCTGCAGGTCATAAAAGGAAGTTTAGAAGACATGAAGCGGGATAACTTAGAACCGCTTCAGAAAGCAGTGGAGCAAGTGAACCAAAGGCTAGAGGCCCAGGACAAAAAGGTCAAGGAGCTGGAGCAAGCGGTGGAGAACAGGCGGACACACACAAACAATCACGGCAATAGGGATAGATGGGTTAAAGGAGCGACAGAGAAGGCTGCTTGACAGAATTGAAGACCTGGAAAACAGAGCCCGCAGACAAAATTTGAGAATTATTGGCCTCCCAGCGGGGGCCGAAGGAGCGGATGCCACGATGTTTGTGGCAGAACTGTTGCAGCAGCTGGTGGGGGCTAACTCCTTTCCGCGACCGCTGGACGGGGGACACAGGGTGCAGGTGTGGCGACTGGGCCTCCCCCCGACCAGTGGTGGTCAGGTTCCACAGGTTCACAGACAAGGAGCGGGTCCTTCAGTGGGCAAAGAGTACGAAGAGCTGTACATGGAACAACAATGTCCTGCGCATTTACCAAGACCTAAGTCAGGAGGTGGCAAGGCCTTTAAAAGAATTAAAGAGATTTTGTTTAAAAAGCACGTGAAGTTCGGTCTGGTTTTCCCAGCGCGGCTTTGGGTCACGCACCAGAGCCAGCATTACTACTTTATGGACCCCGATGAGGCGATGGAGTTCGCAAAGGATCAGGGACTGGTGCCGAACTGAGGGCCCACGGACCAAAGTCAGAGTCCAAGTATTAGTGTTTGTGGGACTTCTAGTTTTCTTGGACTGACTTTATATTTTCTGTTGCTTCACAGGTGCTTTGTAGTTGCTTTTTTCCGTTTTCACTGCCTACGGGTACAATGGTCAAGGGAGGGACGGGTGCCCCCTCTCTCTTTTGGGTTGTCTTTTTGCTTTTTCTTTGTGTCTTTATCATTTTGGAGCTTCCAACGTAACAGAAATTTGGGTGGGAAGGAATGGGGGTTAAAGGTATTGGATGTAGAGGGGTGACTCGGGTACTGTGCTGCTGTGTGTTTTTATTATTAATGCACAGAAAGGGGTGATTGGTATTACTCACCTGTTTACACAATTGGAACAGATTGCCCTTGTTTTTTGTTTGAACTCCCTTACTGCAGGGAGACTGCAGGGGGATGGGTGTGGATGGGTGGGGGGATGAGCTCGGGGGAACAATGGGAGGGGGGACAAGTGGGCGCCGGAGGGATGAGTCACCGAGCTAGCGGGAAGTGCGGTAAACCACTGTTACACCTGTATTAGGTGATGTAAGATAGGACGTGTATTACAGGTTCGCCAGTAGCCCCTGCCTGCTAGCTCCGCCCAGTAGGAGGAGTATAAATATGCGTGTCGTCTATTCAGCAGCCATTTCGCCAGCTGCTGTGGGAGGCTACACATCTTACTGCAATAAAGCCACAGTTGTATCCAACCTGAGTCTTTGTACAATTGATCCTGCATCAATATATTGCAGTAAGATTTTCTATAAGATGGACCTCCGAATCAAACCAGATCGCCTGCAGCTGGATCCGCAATCGAGCGATGCCAGAAAGGACTTTAATCACTGGCTAGCCTGCTTCGAGGCCTATATCAACTCAGCGACCACCCCTCTGACGGAGGCTCAGAAGATACAGATCCTGTACTCAAGGTTGAGCTCCAGCGTGTTTCCTCTGATCCAGGACGCCCCGAACTACGCAGTCGCCATGGCGCTCCTCAAAGAAAACTACGCACAGAAAGCGAACACACTCTTCGCCAGGCATGTACTCGCCACTCGCTCTCAACTCCCTGGTGAGTCCATAGAAGACTACAGGCAGGCCCTAATCCCACTCGTCCAGGACAGTGACTGTCAGGCCGTTACGGCCACCGAACATTCTAACCTTCTTATGTGTGATGCTTTTGTCATGGGGATTGGGTTGGACCTCATTCGCCAAAGGCTGCTTGAAGGGGCCACGCTCGACCTAGCGGGGACTAAGAAGCTAGCACTCTCCATGGCTGTTGCCTCACATAATGCTCAGGCCGACCCCTCCGGCCGCACACCCCACCCCTCCTATCCCTCGTGGCCCCCACAAATGGCCGCCCCAGCCAGGGCTTTACCCAGCCAATATGCCTGCGCCACATGCCAATCCGCGCAGCCCGGGGGTCCTCGATGTTACTTCTGCGGCCAGCAGAAGCACCCTCGCCAATGCTGCCCGGCCCGCGCTGCCATTTGCAAGGCTTGCAGCAAAAAGGCCACTTCGCCACGGTGTGCCAGGCCCGCGCAGTCGCGCTTTCACCCCCTCCCCCCTGACCCACACACAATGGGCGCCGCCATCTTCGTCCCAGACCACGCGCGGTCAGTGGACGCCGCCATCTTCACCTCCCCGGACCACGCTCAGCCAGTGGGCGCCGCCATCTTCACCTCCTGGGGCTACGCGCGGCCAGTGGGCGCCGCCATCTCCCCCCCCGCAGTCCACGTGCGGCCCATGGGAGCCGCCATTTTGTCCCCCGCAGGATCTTCAGGCGCCGCTATCTTGTCTTCCCCACGGGCATGGACGCCGACAACATTCCACGACCTGGGACCCCCACACTCTCCACCTTCGGACGCCAGCGACGACCAACCGCAGCTCGCCTCAATGACGCTCGGCCAGTCTCGTTCACACAACCTGGCCACCGCCTCGACTACGGTGAAAATCAACGGCCACGTCACCTCTTGCCTGCTGGACTCCGGGAGCACCGAAAGCTTCATCCACCCGGATACGGTAAGGCGCTGCTCCCTCGCGGTCCACCCCGCCAATCAAAGAATCTCCCTGGCCTCCGGATCCCATTCCATCCCAATCCGGGGGTTCTGCACGGTCACTCTCATGGTCCAGGGTGGAGAATTCAGCGGCTTCCGCCTCTACGTCCTTCATAATCTCTGCGCTGCACTACTACTAGGCCTGGACTTCCAGTGCAATCTCCAGAGATTCACCCTCAAATTCGGCGGGCCCCTCCGCCTCGCGACCCTAATGGTCGACCCACCCTCCCTCTTTGCCAATATAACTTCTGATTGCAAACCCGTTGCCACCAGGAGCAGACGGTACAGCACCCAGGACAAGACCTTCATCAGGTCCGAGGTCCAGCGGCTGCTTCAGGAGGGCATCATCGAGGCCAGCAACAGCCCCTGGAGAGCTCAAGTGGTAGTCGTTAAAACTGGGGAGAAGCACAGAATGGTCGTGGACTACAGCCAGACCATCAATCGGTACATGCAGCTCGACGCGTACCCCCTCCCACGCATATCTGATATGGTCAATCAGATTGTGCAGTACCGGGTCTTCTCAACGATAGACCTAAAATCCGCCTACCACCAGTTCCCCATTCGTAAATCGGACCGTCCATACACTGCTTTCGAGGCGGACGGTCGTCTCTATCACTTCCTCAGGGTTCCCTTCGGCGTCATTAACGGGGTCTCGGTCTTCCAAAGGGAGATGGACCGAATGGTCAACCGGTACGGTTTGCGGGCCACCTTTCTGTACCTAGACAACATCACCATCTGCGGCCATGATCAGCAGGGCCACGATGCCAACCTTGCTAAATTCCTCCGCACCGCTACTCTCCTCAACCTCAGCTACAACAAGGAGAAGTGCATGTTCAGCACAACCCGCCTAGCCATCCTCGGCTATGTGGTCCAGAACCGAGTTCTGGGGCCCGATTCCGACCCCATGTGCCCTCTCATGCCCCAAACGCTGCCTGGAGTTCTTCTCCTACTACGCCCAGCAGGTCCCAAACTACGCGGACAAGGCCAGCCCACTCATTCAGTCCACCCACTTTCCCCTTACGGCCGAGGCACAACAGGCCTTCGCCCGTATCAGAGCTGATATAATCATGGACGGGATGCACGCAGTAGACGAGACACTGCCCTTCCAAGTAGAAAGCGATGCATCAGACGTCGCACTTGCCGCCACCCTCAACCAGGCAGGCAGACCCGTGGCATTCTTTTCCCGCACTCTTCACGCCTCAGAAACTCAGCACTCGTCCGTCGAAAAAGAGGCCCAAGCTATCGTTGAAGCTGTGCGGCATTGGAGGCATTACCTTGCCGGCAGGAGATTCACCCTCCTCACTGACCAACGGTAGGTTGCCTTCATGTTCAATAACACGCAGTGGGGCAAGATTAAAAATGATTAAATCTTGCGGTGAAGAATCAAGCTCTCCACCTATAATTACGAGATTCTGTATCGCCCCTGTCATGATATCCATATTAACATATCATGGTGCAATCACACACACACACTGATGGACAGGTCGACGGACCAATCAACACACACAACATCACAGCCAATCACCAGTGAGAGCACACGCACTATAAAACAAGGAACACCACAGTTCCCGCTCATTCCACCAGGAGACAGCTCAGAGCACAGAGCTCACAGCATGCCACTCAGACATACACCATGTGCTGAGTGCCTCTCTAAGATAGTGCTAGGGCTGGGTCCACAGGTTAACTGGTGAAGTACGAACTACAGCCAGAAGTTAACAGTTGTTATTATACAGAATAATAAAACAGAGTTGTACCATCAACAACCGTGTTGGTTCGTTTGTATATCGGAACACCCAACACGACATGATACCAGGATTGGAAACTCCCCAGCAACTGTGAGACATACCTGCACATCTTCAGAGATCCGCCATCCTGCGCTAACGGGCAGCACGGTAGCATTGTGAATAGCATAATTGCTTCACAGCTCCAGGGTCCCAGGTTCGATTCCGGCTTGGGTCACTGTCTGTGCGGAGTCTGCACATTCTCCCCGTGTGTACATGGGTTTCCTCCGGGTGCTCCGGTTTCCTCCCACAGTCCAAAGATGTGCAGGTGAGGTGGATTGACCAAGATAAATTGCACTTAGTGTCCAAAATTGCCCTTAGTGTTGGGTGGGGTTACTGGGTTATGGGGAGAGGGTGGAGGTGTTGACCTTGGGTAAGGTGCTCTTCCAAGAGCCGGTGCAGGCTCGATGGGCCGAATGGCCTCCTTCTGCACTGTAAATTCTATGAAACTCTATGGACACCATCAGCCCGCCGCAGCCGCTCCAAATCGCTGGAAATCTCAGAGTCAACTGGAAGCTGTTTAAACAGTACTTCCAGCTCTTCCTAGAAGCCACAGACAGGGAGAATGCATCGGACACCAGGAAGATCGCCCTCCTCCTCTCCACGGCAGGGCAACACGCCATCCACATCTACAACTCCCTGGCATTCGCGGAAGGCAAGAACAAGTCGAAGTACAAGACGGTCCATCTAAAACTTGAGCAACACTTCAGCGTCGAAGTGAATGAGAGCTTCGAGAGGTACCTCTTCCAGCAGCGCCTGCAGGGTAAGGATGAGCCTTTTCAATCCTTTTTGACACACCTCTGTATCCTCGCGCAGACCTGCGGCTATGATGCCACCTCCGATTCCATGATTCGGGACCAGATAGTTTTTGGGGTCACCTCGGACACCCTACGCCAGCAGCTCCTCAAAATAAAGAGCCTCACCAGCAACCAGCCGGTACTCCCAATTCCAGGCGGCCGAATAGGCACGGCAGGGGTCCTACGAGGCTGAGCGGGTCCAGTCGATCGACTTCCCCCGGCCCGCGGCCCGGACGAGGGCGGCCATTTCGCGCATTTTCCGGGGCCTCCCGCGCTTGTACGCGCCAAAAGAGGGGATGTCGGCGCAGAGGGACATGGCGCGCAGGCGCGCTCTACACAGGACCGAACTGCGCATGCGCGGTGGCGCAACAAACGCCATGACGTCACGACGTGCGGCAACTGTGGATCCGCACACTTAAAGCGGCAATGTCCAGCCAAAACTCGACAATGCCGCCGCTGTGGCAAGGTGGGCCACTACGCTGACTGCTGTCGAGCAGCTCAACCTGCCAACGCTCCACAATTCCGCCAGCCTCACAGGGACGTGCGGGCCATTCAGTCTCCATACACCGAGTCATACCCTGACGACGTACAGACCGGTGATACCGACGACCGGGAAGCCTTCCGCGTTGCGGTAATAGACAGAAATCGGATGTCCCCAAGTAGGACCCACCAGCCGATGCCAGTGCACAGCCTTAATCCGGGCGATGAATGGTGTGCCACCCTAACAGTCAACCGATCACCAATCACATTCCGTTTAGACACTGGTGCCTCCGCCAATCTCATTGCATGGTCAGCCTTCTACACCTTGAAGGTCAAACCACCAATTCGGCCATCCCGCTGTCAGTTGGTCGATTACAACGGTAATGTTATCCCGGCCATGGGGTCTTGCCAGCTCGAGATTGCACACAATTCATACACAGCCACACTGTCTTTTGAGATAGTTGGATCCTCGAAGGACTCTCTGCTAGGCGCACAGGCGTGCAAGATCCTCCACCTCGTTCAGCGGGTACACACTCTGTCTCCAGAAGGCACGTCCGATTTTCCGGATGCAGACTTTAGGGCACAGCTCCACTCACTCCTCGCCCACAACCAGCAGGTTTTCGAGGGCATGGGCACACTGCCCTACACTTACAGAATACGGCTCAAACCGGACGCCACCCCGGTCATTCACGCACCTCGTAGAGTCCCAGCACCACTCAAGGACCGCATCAAGCAGCAGCTGCAGGATCTGCAGGACCAAGGAGTGCTTTCCCGGGTCACGGAGCCAACGCCATGGGTCAGCTCCATGGTGTGCGTAAAAAAGCCCTCTGGCGAACTCCGGATCTGCATCGACTGGAAAGACCTGAACAATAACATCATGAGGGAACACTACCCCATACCCAAACGGGAAGAAATCACGAGCGAAATGGCCCAGGCTAAAATTTTTACCAAGCTTGATGCCTCAAAGGGATTTTGGCAGATTCAGCTGGATCAGTCCAGCAGGAAGCTGTGTACTTTCAACACTCCCTTTGGCAGATACTGCCACAATAGGATGCCATTTGGCATCATCTCGGCATCCGAGGTGTTTCATCGAATCATGGAACAAATGATGGAGGGCATCGAAGGGGTGCGCGTCTATGTTGACGATGTCATCATCTGGTCCACCACACCACGGGAGCACATCAGTCGTCTCCAGCGCGTCTTTGCTCGGATACGAGAACACGGCCTGTGCCTCAACCGAGCCAAGTGTTCTTTTGGCCAAACTGAGCTAAAGTTTCTGGGGGACCACATATCCCGGTCAGGGGTGCGTCCGGATGCAGACAAAGTGACAGGTATTGCAGCCATGCCACAGCCGGCAGACAAGAAGGCAGTGCTACGCTTTCTCGGGATGGTCAACTTCCTGGGGAAGTTTATTCCCAACTTTGCCTCCCACACAATGGCTCTTCGCCACCTAGTGAAGAAGACCACGGAGTTCCAGTGGCTTCCCACACACCAGAAGGAATGGGAGGAGCTCAAGATCAAGCTCACCACCGCCCCAATATTGGCTTTCTTCGACACTACTCGAGATACAAAGATCTCGACTGATGCCAGCCAGTCCAACATTGGGGCGGTACTCCTGCAACGGGACGACATTGCATCATGGGCCCTGGTCGCCTATGCCTCGCGGGCCATGACCTCCACAGAACAGCGCTATGCGCAGATTGAGAAGGAGTGCCTGGGTTTGTTAACCGGCATAGATAAATTCCACGACTATATGTATGGTCTCCCTCAGTTCACCGTGGAGACCGACCATCACACCCTGATCGGCATCATGCAAAAGGACCTCAATGAGATGACCCCTCGCCTCCAGCGCATTCTGCTCAAGCTCCGGAGGTACGTCTTCCAACTGGTCTACACCCCGGGAAAGGACCTCATCATCGTGGATGCCCTGTCCAGAGCAGTGAGCACACCGCCCGAATCGGGGGGGTTCGTCTGTCAGGTCGACGCACATGTAGCCTTCACATCGGCCAATCTGCCAGCTACTGATGCAAGTCTGGCCCACATTCGCCGTGAGACTGCGGCTGACCCCCTTCTACAACGTGTGATGTGCCACATGACGGAAGGGTGGCTCAAGGGGCAGTGCCCACAATTCTACAATGTCCGGGACGACTTGGCCGTCATTGATGGTGTCCTCCTAAAGTTAGACCGGATTGTGATCCCACACAGCATGCACAGGCTTGTCCTCGACCAATTGCACAAAGGCCATCTTGGGGTTGAAAAGTACAGGCAGAGGGCCTGAGAAGCTGTGTACTGGCCGGGCATCAGTGACAACATCGTCAACATGGTGCTCTACTGCCCCACCTGCCAAAGGTTTCAGCCGGCGCAACCCCCTGAGACGCTTCAGCCCCATGAGTTGATAACGTCCCCCTGGGCAAAGGTGGGTGTGGACCTTTTTCATGCGCTCGGCAGGGACTACGTCATCATAATTGACTATTTTTCCAATTATCCGGAGGTCATACGCCTGCATGACTTGACATCATCAGCTGTAATCAGAGCATGTAAAGAAACCTTCGCTCGGGGACTTCCGGTGGTGCCCTCGAGGAAGCAGGTCGCAGGTCGGACCACTCCCGCCCGCGATGGGCAAACGGACCTGTTTCACTGGATTTTTTTCGGAACCTGACGACCTGAATCGGTGGAGGAGACGAAGGGTAGCGGTTTTCCCCCCGGGGTATGGACAGTTGGACCAGAAGTGGTCGAGTGGAGCGGCAAAGATCGAAGCAGGAGCAGCGGGGACCCCAGACCAGGCGGCGAAGCATTGCGGACGGCAGGGACCAGGGAGCGGAGGCTCACTGGCTAAGGGAGCAACAGATGGAGTTTTTTAGGAACTGCTTCACCGAACTGAAGAGGGACACGTTGGACCCGATGAGGGCGGTGATGGACCGAATGGTCGAGGCGCAGGCGGTCCAAGAGAAGGTGCTAAGGGAGGTCGAGGTGAAGCTCTTCAGTCAGGCGGACACAGTAACAGAGCTGGAGCACGAGGTGGAGGAGCTGAACTCCTGCCAGAGGAGGATGCAGGAGCAGCTTGAAGAGCTGGGGAATAGAGCCAGGAGGTAGAACCTGAGGATCGTTGGCCTCCCCGAGGGCTGTGAGGGATCGGATGCGGGTGTATACGTGATGGGTATGCTCGGGGCGCTGATGGGACCGGAGGCATTCCCTTGACCCCTGGAGTTGGATGGGGCTCATAGAGCCCCCGCAAGGAAGCCCAGGACGGGCGACCAACCGAGGGCCTTGGTGGTTCGCTTTCACCGGCTTGCCGACAGGGATCGTGTGCTGCGATGGGCCAAGGTGGAGAGGAGCAGCAGATGGGAGAACTGCGAGGTGCGTATCTACCAGGACGTGGGAACGGAGCTGGCCAAGAGTCGTGCAGGATTCATCAAGGTAAAGGCAGCCCTCTACAAAAAGCAGGTGAGGTTTGGAATGCTGTATCCTGCGAAGCTTTGGGTTACGTTTGAGGAACTCCATCACTACTTCGAGACACCAGAACAGGTTTGGGCCTTCATTAAAGAGAGGAAGCTGGACTTGAACTAACGGGCACTTAGTTTTTTTCAGTGCTCTACAGTGGCGGCGGTCTGTTAACCTAGCTTGCTTTGACTAGGAATGGACTTTTATTAAAAGAAGAAGCTGGACTTGAACTAAAGGACTCTGGGCTCACAGAGCTTTTGTGTGGCGGCGGTCTGTTAAATTATCCTGTACTGTAATGTTTTATTTAAGATTGTTTTCAGCCTCGACAGAGAGCGGGGGCTGGAGGGCGCACTGCTTAGGGTGATTTTGGGAGATTGCAACGAGGGGGGGGGGAAGAGAGGGGCCCTGCAAGGGGAGCCCTGCACTTGGTATCTTTTGGCGGGAGATCGGGGCCTCTGATGAGGGGATGGGCTAGGGGCTGGTTAAGGGACTTGAAAGGGCACGGGGAGATACAATCAGGTTAATGGGCCCTTGGTGTGTGGGGGGAGGGCCCGAGCACTTGGGCGGGAGACAGTCAGGCGCCAAGGGCAGGGGTCAGCGTAGCTAGCGTAGGTCAGGGGGGCACCAGGGAGAGTAGGAGAAGGGGCGGGCTGGGGCCAAGCGCAGGGCGGACCTGGCAGGTCAAGCCTCAGGGGTTGGGGGGGGGGGTGTCGGGGGGGGGCTGCCGGGAAGGAGAGCAGAAAAGACTTAAGTGGGCAAGGGGGAGGGGGAGGGGGGTGATCAGGGATCCCCCGGGGGAGAAAGTCGCTTGCAGGGAACAGCGTAGGAAACCTACAGCAGCAGCACCCGGGGTGAGGAGGGGGGGGGGTTAGAGCCACATTAGTTCATTAGTTTAGTTGAACACGTGGGGCATGGGCAAACAGCTGATAGGGGAAGTGCCTTATTAATATGTTTATTCTTTCCCACTGTTCGGTTTCAATATGTTAAGGCTTTTGTATATAGCCTTCTTTTTCCTCTGTAAATGTTACAAATCTGTTTTAAATTAAAAAGTTCAAAAAAAAAAGAAAGAAACCTTCGCTCGCCATGGCATACCGCTTACCGTCATGTCGGACAATGGGCCCTGTTTTGTGAGCCAAGAATGGTCTTCTTTTGCCGCTTCATTTGGCTTCATGCACGTGACGTCCAGCCCTCTGCACCTCCAGTCAAATGGCAAGGCGGAAAAGGGCGTCCATATCGTGAAGCGGCTCCTCTGCAAGGCTGCTGATGCCGGATCTGACTTCTGTTTAGCCCTGCTCGGCCCCACTGTCCACAGGCCTCTCACCAGCCCAGCTGTTAATGGGTCGCGCCCTCAGGACCACTGTGCCGTCCATTCATTTTCCTGAACCCGACAATACTCCAGTACTGCAAAGGATGCGACAGCAGCGTGTTCAGCAGAAGGTGGCACATGACACTCGGGCAACTGATCTTCCTGCCCTGGCGCCTGGAGACAACGTCCGCATACACCTACCAGAGGGTGGCTGGTCGGCAACTGCCGAGGTTCTCCGCCGCGTGGCTCCCCGCTTGTTCGTGGTTCGTATGCCTGATGGCTCCATTCGCCGGCGTAATCGGCGGGCCCTTCGG
Organism: Scyliorhinus torazame; assembly: GCF_047496885.1. Classification (NCBI taxonomy): domain Eukaryota; kingdom Metazoa; phylum Chordata; class Chondrichthyes; order Carcharhiniformes; family Scyliorhinidae; genus Scyliorhinus; species Scyliorhinus torazame. Next base: position 117,759,846 of record NC_092710.1, on the reverse strand, counting down.
CTGCTTCCGCGCTCGCTACGTGATCATGCACCGGTGCCACGCCCTCATGTTGTCCCTGATGTCGACTTCGTGGAGTTTCCTGCCACTCTGCCTATTCCTCCATCGTCCGTGGCCAGGCCCATTCCTCAGCCGGTGGATCCTGACCCACCCTTGAGGCGGTCAACCCGAATTCGTCGCCCACCTACTAGGCTGGACTTATGAGTCTGTTTGCACATTGGACTGAATTGTTGTGCAACAATGTTAAAGTGTTTCTCTTTTATGTCGTTCCAGAAGTTCTCTTTCGATATTTGATGATTGCACTTGTTTTGTTTGTGGTACAACCTCGTTGCTATGTTGCACCTGACACCTTCCTATGTATATAGTTTAGCCTCATGTACATGTTGTAAATATTGCACACACATACTCAGCCGCACTCAGTACACACCAATATTTATTACCATGTAGGCACATATTCTTGTGAAAAGGGGGGATGTCATGATATCCATATTAACATATCATGGTGCAATCACACACACACACACTGATGGACAGGTCGACGGACCAATCAATACACACACAACATCACAGCCAATCACCAGTGAGAGCACACGCACTATAAAACAGGGAACACCACAGTTCCTGCTCACTCCACCAGGAGACAGCTCAGAGCACAGAGCTCACAGCATGCCACTCAGACATACACCATGTGCTGAGTGCCTCTCTAAGATAGTGCTAGGGCTGGGTCCACAGGTTAACTGGTGAAGTACGAACCACAGCCAGAAGTTAACAGTTGTTATTATACAGAATAATAAAACAGAGTTGTACCATCTACAACCATGTTGGTTCGTTTGTATATCGGAACACTCAACACGACAGCCCCGAAAACTCAATGAGCCCCCCGACGCCTATGGTGAGGTAAATGTGCCAGCGCACAAGTAGACCGACTCCGGGCCCTACACGACAGCCTTTGTCACCCGGTGGTCACACGGTTCTACCACCTTGTCAAGGCTCGCAATCTGCCCTACTCCAACGAGGAAGTACGGACAATCACCAGGGACTGCCAGGTCTGTGCGGAGTGCAAGCCGCACTTCTACCGGCTGGACTGTGCGCGCCTGGTGAAAGCTTTTGAACGCCTCAGCGTGGATTTCAAAGGGCCCCTCCCCTCCACCGACTGTAACACGTATATTCTCAGTGTGGTCGATGAGTACTCCAGGTTCCCCTTCGCCATCCCCTGCCCCGATATGACGTCTGCCACCGTCATCAAGGCCCTCAACACAATCTTCGCTCTGTTCGGCTTCCCCGCCTACATCCACAGTGACAGGGGATCCTCATTCATGAGTGATGAGCTGCGTCAGTTCCTGCTCAGCAAGGGTATCGCCTCCAGCAGGACGACCCGGGTAAACGGGCAGGTAGAAAGGGAGAACGGGATGGTTTGGAGGGCCGTCCAACTGGCCCTACGGTCCAGGAACCTCCCAACCTCTCACTGGCAGGAGTTCCTCCCTGATGCACTACACTCCATCCGGTTGCTACTGTGCACCACTATGAATAACACACCCCATGAACGTCTTTTTGCCTTCCCCAGGAAGTCCACTTCCGGGGTGTCGCTCCCGACTTGGCTCGCAGCTCCAGGACCGTTCCTGCTCCGTAGGCACGTCCGACTCCACAAGGCGGACCTGTTGGTGGATAGGGTGCACCATGTCAACCCCCAGTATGCCTATGTGGCGTACCCCGACTGCCGCCTAGATACTGTCTTCCTCAGGGACCTGGCACCAGCAGGTTCCACTCATACACACTTCCCCGGCCCGGCGCCACCCTCCCCTCCCCGCGCTCCCAATATTAACCCCACCAGGACCATCCCTCCTTCCCCTGCCCACGCAAGAGGATGAAGAGGATTTCGGCATGCTCCCGGGGTCACCCGACATCAGGCTAGCACCGACATCGCCAGCATTGACATCGCCGCCACCGTTACGTCGCTCCCAGCGGAATGTCAAGGCACCAGACCGGTTGAATCTCTAACTGGCACCAGACTTTCAAAAGATTTTTTTTTCTCCCCTAATAAAACACTGTACATAAATTCACTACTGTATATAGTTCTCCACCACCCCCGCCGGACTCATTTTTAACAGGGGGTGAATGTGGTAAACCACTGTTACACCAGTATTAGGTGATGTCAGGTAGGACCTGTACTACAGGTTCACCGAACCGGTAGCCCCTGCCTGCTGGCTCCGCCCAGTCGGAGGAGTATAAATATACGTGTCCTCTATTCAGCAGCCATTTCACCAGCTGCTGTGGGAGGCCACACATCTTACTGCAATAAACCAAAGTTGTATCCAACCTGAGTCTTTGTACAATTGATCGTGCATCAGGAAGCTAGTCAAGGGAGTCAGGTGGGTGGGATGCATACAGCCAGTATATGGCGGGGGTCGGGTTACAGAGGGGTGTTGTTGCTAGGGGGGGGGGGAAAGTTATTTTGCTGACATGAGAGGGATCTAAAGTAGGTAACAGAGTGGAGGTCGGGGGTGGGAACTGCCAGGAGGCTAACTGGGAGGGGTGTGGCACATGGGCTGGGGGCAGGCCCAAGAAGGGGGATGGTTGATCGGCAAGGGGGGGGGGGGCAGGTGCCCTCCAACCAGGCTGATCACCTGGAATGTCAGAGGACTAAATGAGCCAGTGAAAAAGGGCGCCTGTGTTCGCGCATTTGCAGGCTCTAAAGGTGGATGTAATCATGTTGCAGGAGACACATCTGAAAGTGACTGACCAGACCAGACTAAGGAAGGGCTGGATTAGCCAGGTCTTCCACTCGGGCTTGGACTCTAAGTCCAGGGGGGGTGGCAATCATGATCAATAAACGGGTTCAATTTGAGGTGGAGGGCACAATTGCAGACGGAGGTGGTAGATTTCTTATGGTCTGGGGTATGCTTGAGGGGGTGAGGGTAGTCCTGGTGAATGTATATGCTCCAAATTGGGATAACGCTGACTTCATTAAGAGGGTGCTGGGGAAAATCCCAGACTTAGATTCACGTAAGCTGATCATGGGTGGGGACTTCAACACGGTCCTCGACCCCGGACTAGATAGGTCATGCTCCAGAACGGGTAGGCTCCCAGCGATGACGAGAGAACTAAAGGGGTTCATGGAGCAGATGGGGAGGGTAGACCCATGGAGAGCTACACGACCGACAGGAAGGGAATATTCGTTCTACTCGCATGTTCATAAAGTATACTCTAGAATTGATTTTTTTCATCATGAGCAGGGACTGTGTAGGCGGGGTAAAAAATACGGAGTACTCGGTGATCACCATCTCAGATCATGCCCCACACTGGGTTGATCTGCAGGTCTGCAAAGGGAGCTACCAGCGCCTGCAATGGATGCTGGACGTAGGATTGCTAGCGGAGAAGGGTGTGTGCGAGAGACTGTGGAAGTGCATGCAGGACTACCTACAGGTTAATGACACAGAGGAAGTCTCAGCAGCGACCCTGTGGGATGCGCTGAAGGCGGTGGTAAGGGGGGAGCTGATTTCAATTCGGGCCCACAGAGATAGAATGGACAGAGCGGAGATGGACAGACTGGTCAAGGAGATCCACCGGACAGATAGAGAATACGCAGAGGCCCCAAGGGAGGACCTACTTAGAGATAGACGGAGACTGCAGGCCGAGCTGGGAGTGTTGTCCACGAGCAAAGCAGTGGAACAACTCAGGAAGGCAAAGGGTGTGGTCTATGAGCATGGGGAGAAAGCTAGTAGAATACTTGCGCAGCAACTCAGGATGAAGGAGGCGGCCAGAGAAATAGCCAGGGCGGTATGGGGAACAGAGTGGATGACCCGTCAGGACTGAACAAGGTGTTTCGGGAGTTTTACAGCAAGCTCTATACCTCGGAACCCCCTGGGGAGCTGGAGGAGATGAAGCGTTTCTTAGACGGACTGATCTTCCCAAAAGTGGGTAGGGGGCTGGTAGACGGATTGGGGCCCCGATCAGAGCTGAGGAAGTACTGGGGGGATTGAAGGCCATGCAGTTGGGTAAATCCCCGGGGCTGGATGGATACCCAGTGGATACCCAGGGGAGTTCTACAAAAAGTTCTCGGAGATAGTGGGGCTAGTGCTGACTAGGGTGTTTAACGAGGCGAGGGATAGAGGGACGCTATCCTGACGTTGCCACAGGCTACCATTTCGCTGATATTAAAACGGGATAAAGACCCGGAAGAGTGTGGGTCATACAGACCAATCTCCCTGATCAACGCCGACGCCAAGCTCCTGGCTGTGGTCTTGGCGCTTAGAATTGAGGACTGTGTCCCGGAGGTGATCGGGGAAGACCAAACAGGGTTTGTGAAAGGCAGACAGCTGGTAGCCAACTTTTAAAAAAAAATTAAATTTAGCGTACCCAATTCATTTTTTCCATTTAAGGGGCAATTTAGTGTATTCAATCCACCTACCTTGCACATCTTTGGGTTGTGGGGGCGCAACCCACGCAAACACGGGGAGAATGTGCAAACTCCACACAGACAGTGACCCAGAGCAGGGATCGAACCTGGGACCTCAGCGCCGTGAGGCAGCAGGTCTAACACACTGCACCACCGTGCTGCCCTAGCTGGTAGCCAACTTGAGAAGACTACGCAATGTGATCATGATGCCCCCCGGAGGGTAGAGAGGTAGAGGCAGTGATGGCAATGGATGCCGAGAAGGCCTTTTACCGGGTGGAGTGGGACTATTTGTGGGAGGTACTCGGACGGTTTGGGTTCGGGGAGGGCTTTGTTTACTGGGTTAGACTATTGTATCAGGCCCCAAAAGCTAGCGTGAGGACGAAAAGGACAACATCAGAGTACTTTAGATTACACCGGGGGACCAGACAGGGAGGCTCACTCTCCCCGTTGCTGTTTGCACTGGCCATAGAACCGCTGGCGATTGCCCTGAGCGCTGCGAGGGGATGGAAGGGATTGATTAGGGGAGGGGTGGAATACAGGGTATCACTGTATGGGGACAACCTGCTCTTGTATGTACCGGACCCGCTGGCTGGGATGGCCAGTATACTAGGAATATTGAGAGAAGTTGGCAGGGTTTTCAAGGTACAAACTGAACATGACTAAGAATGAGATGTTTGTAGTGCAGGTGAGGGGCCAGGAGAACAGGTTGTAGGGGCTGCCATTTAGGATGGTCGGAGAGAGTTTCCGATACTTAGGGATGCAGGTGGCACGAGACTGGGGCAGGCTGCATAAGCTAAATTTGACTAGAGTGGTGGAAAAAATGAAGAGCAAGTTCAGGAGATGGGATGCACCTCCGCCATCACTTGAGGGGAGAGTGCAGACGGTAAAGATGACAATCCTCCCAAAATTCCTGTTTATTTTTCAGTGCCTCCCGATTTTTATCCTGCGGTCCTTCTTCAAAAGGGTCAACAAGATTATTATGGGCTTTTTCTGGGTGGGGAAGTCCCCGCGGATGAAGAAAGCGATGCTTGAGAGGAACCTGAGCGAGGGGGGGCTGGCCCTGCCGAACCTCAGCAGCTACTACTGGGCGGCCAACATAGCTATGGTAAGGAGTTGGATGGTGGGTACGGGTTCTGTTTGGGGGCGAGTGGAGGCGGCTCCGTGCAGGGGCACCAGATTGGCAGCCCTACCGCTCACGCCGGCCAGGTACTCCACCAGCCCAGTAGTGGTGGCAGCCGTGTGGATCTGGGGCTAGTGGAGGAAGCATGTAGGGGAGGCGGGAGCATCGGTCTGGTCTCCAATACGCGACAACCACCGATTCGCCCCTGGGAGGATGGACGGTGGATTCCGAGCGTGGCGGCGGGCGGGGGTGGGAAGGATGGGCGATATGTTCTTGGGGGGGAGCTTCTCGAGCATGAGGGCCTTGGAGGAGAAATTCAGACTGGTAAGAGGGAATGACTTTCGGTACTTGCAAGTGCGTGACTTCATACGTAGACAGGTCCCATCCTTCCCACGCATCCCACCAAATGGGGTCCAGGACAGAGTAGATCTAGGGGAGAGGTAGGAGAGGGGAAAGTCTCGGATATTTACCGTGAACTTATGAAAGGGGAGGAGTCCCAGACAGAGGAACTGAAGCTCAAGTGGGAGGAGGAACTCGGCGAGGAGATGGAGGAGGGGGTATGGGCGGAAGCCCTGAGTAGGATAAATTGAACTGCAACATGTGCTAGGTTCAGCCTGATTCAGTTCAAGGTCGTCCACCAGGCCCACATGATGGTGGCCCGGATGAGTACATTTTTTGGGGTGGAGGACAAATGCGCTAGGTGTGCGGGAGGGCCAGCGAATCACGTCCACATGTTCTGGGCATGCCCAAAACCTAGGAGATACTGGGAAGGATTTGCGGACGTCATGTCCCAGGTACTGAAAACTAGGGTGGTGATGAGTCCAGTGGTGGCAATATTTGGGGTCTCGGAAGACTCGGGGGTCCAGGAGGAGAGGGAGGCCGACGTCTTGGCCTTTGCTTCCCTGGTAGCCCGGCGACGTATACTGCTGGCATGGAGGGACTCAAAGCCCCCAAAGACCGAAGCATGGCTCTCGGACATGTCGAGCTTTTTAGGGCTGGAAAAAAAATTACGTTTGCCTTAAGAGGATCTGAATCAGGGTTCGCCCGAAGGTGGCAACCATTCATCGACCTCTTTGCGGGGAATTAAACGTCAGCGAGGGGGGGAATTACAGTAGGGGGTGGTATTACAGTAGAATAGGAGGGATAAATAGGCGGGTACTGTTTATGAGAGAGGAGTGGTCTTTTGCACTATGGTTCTGCTTTGTGTTGATATTTGCACATTACTGTACACTGTAATTGTTTACAATGCCAAAAATACCTCAATAAAATTGTTTATTAAAAACAAAGCGTGTCATCTGCCTTTTGGGCCTGGGCTAAATCTTCGATATTGGTCTGTGAAACCTGGACTGCGTGCATCGGTTCACTTTTGGGGGGTTGCCAAAAGTGTTCGTATCATGATCCTGACTTAGCTAAGGCTTTACGTTACCGGGTGGGGAGGAACGATGATTTCTCACTTTAATTATGTGTGGTCTTTTGCTGTCTTAAGGATATGCTTCAACAATGGGGCTGAGGGTAGGGGTTTACCTCGAGATTCCCACAGGGGCAGGAATTCTGTCAAACTATTGCAGACATCTTAACTGTCCGAATGAATGTCCGCTGGCGTCGCAAAGGAATCTGTGTGCTGCACTAGATATGCTATAGCTGCTAATGAAATGAAATGAAAATCGCTTATTGTCACGAGTAGGCTTCAATGAAGTTACTGTGAAAAGCCCCTAGTCGCCACATTCCGGCACCTGTTCGGGGAGGCTGGTACGGGAATCGAACTGTGCTGCTGGCCTGCCTTGGTCTGCTTTAAAAGCCAGCAATTTAGCCCAGTGTGCTAAACCAGGCCCTGGCTGCTCGTGATCCTCGGTGGCCGGGCAATTTTAAAGATATTTTCTCTAATGCGCGTCCCTGTGCGTCTTCCACATAAATTCCATAACCAGTTATTCTCTTTCCATTTTCTATGGTGGAGGAACCGTCTACATAAATCTTTAAAGTGTTGTCCGTGGTCTGGGGATTCTGTGTTCTGATGCCTGCTCGTGTGTGAAGTGACTTCGGAATAAAGGGTCCTGTGTGGTGTTGGGCTGCAATAATCTGGCACTCATGTGGGGTTTCTGCATACTGAAGGTTGTCTGCTAAAAATGTGTGGGTCTTTGTACGTTAAACTGTAATGTCCCTTCCTTGTAACAACAGTGTCCAGCGAGCTGCTCTAATCTGGCTGACTGAACTGTCCTTTAACCTACCATCTAACAATGGTGCGTTGGGGTGTGCTCGGTTAAAATCGTTACTGGGTTAAGGCCTGTGATATATACAAAATACTGCACTGCCCAAAAGACTGCGAGCAAGTGCCGTTCGCAGGCTTAAAATCCTTGCTCTACGGGATCCAAAATTTGTGAGGCATAGGCTACGGGTCCTAAGCGGTCATGTCTATCCTGTAGGAGTACTGCTGATAGGGTTCGGTTGGTGGTCACTACTTCTATGGCATAGGGAGGGTGTGGGTCTGGAACTGGCAAAGCATGGGCTATGCCTGTGGCGCACAAAGACTCCATGAGACAAATAGAGTGAAGTCGATGAGGCTTTATTAAGCGTGTCTGTTCCCCAGCAGCCCGATAGTAAACTGGCATGCGGGGGAAGGCACCGGCTTCTTATACTTCGCCTTCAGGGCGGAGTATGAGGTCAACGGCCAACCAGGACCCGGGATCTGTCAGCCAATGACATTAGGGCTTCCAGTCCCACATGACCCCCAATACATACTACCACATTCACCCCTTGTCAAAAATGAACCCGGCGGGGTGATGCTTCGTATGGTGGTAAGGGTTTACAGTACTGGTCCTGGGAGGAGAGAACAGTTACATGGTAGTACCGTATTGGACAGTATCGTCCTGTTACAACTATTTACAGAGGATATAGGAAAAACAAAATGTTCATTGGACAGTCCATCTTTGTTTTACATCGACGCCACGAGTCGGTCGGGCGGTCTGGTCATCCGTGTCGATCGCCTCGGCCCCGGCGGTGGTGGTAGTGCTTGTACCAGCGTTGTCGCCTCCGGGAGCCGCACGGTTTCAGCTGTCGGTGCAAAGGGGAGGGGGACTGATCCTCCTGGGAAGGGGGCGGTCGCGGGGTGCGGCGGTGGCAGGAAGGGGGGCGGTTGGGTTGATGGTGCCGGGGGTGTGTGCGTGGTGCCGGCGGGCGCCAGATCCCGCAGGGAGACCGTGTCCTGTCGGCCGTCGGGGTACTCCACGTAGGCGTACTGGGGGTTTGCGTGGAGGAAGTGAACCCTTTCGACCAACGGGTCCGCCTTATGTGCCCGCACGTGCTTTCGGAGCAGGATGGGTCCTGGGGCCGCCAGCCAGGTTGGCAGCGACGTTCCAGAGGAGGACCTCCTAGGGAAGACAAGGAGACGCTCGTGAGGCGTTTGATTAGTGCTCGTACATAATAACGACCGGATGGAATGGAGAGCGTCCGGGAGGGCCTCCTGCCACCGTGAAACTGGGAGATCCCTGGACCGTAGGGCCAGTAGGACGGCCTTCCAGACCGTGCCGTTTTCCCTTTCTACTTGCCCGTTCCCCGGGGGTTGTAGCTGGTCGTCCTGCTTGAAGCTATACCCTTGCTGAGCAGGAACTGGCGCAGCTCGTCACTCATGAAAGAGGACCCCCTGTCGCTGTGGACGTATGCGGGGTAACCGAACAGTGTGAATATGCTGTTCAGGGCTTTAATGACTGTGGCCGCGGTCATGTCGGAGCAGGGAATGGCAAAAGGGAAGCGGGAGTATTCGTCCACTACATTAAGGAAATACGCGTTGCGGTCGGTGGAGGGGAGGGGCCCTTTGAAATCGAGACTGAGGCGTTCAAAGGGACGGGAAGCCTTAATCAGGTGCGCTCCATCTGGCCTGAAAAAATGCGGTTTGCATTCTGCGCAGATGTGGCAGTCTCTTGTGACTGTACGGACCTCCTCTAAGGAGTATGGGAGATTGCGGGACTTGATGAAGTGGTAAAACCGAGTGACCCCCGGGTGGCAGAGGTCCTTGTGGAGGGCTTGGAGGCGGTCAATTTGTGCGTTGGCACATGTCCCGCGGGATAGGGCATCAGACGGCTCGTTCAGCTTTCCGGGCCGGTACAAGATCTCATAGTTGAAGGTGGAGAGTTCGATCCTCCACCGCAAGATCTTGTCGTTCTTGATCTTGCCCCGCTGTGCATTATCGAACATGAAGGCTACCGACCGTTGGTCAGTGAGGAGAGTGAATCTCCTGCCGGCCAGGTAATGCCTCCAATGTCGCACAGCCTCCACTATGGCTTGGGCTTCCTTTTCCACTGAGGAGTGGCGGATTTCTGAGGCGTGGAGGGTTCGGGAGAAGAAGGCCACGGGTCTGCCCGCTTGGTTAAGGGTAGCCGCGAGAGCTACGTCAGAGGCGTCGCTCTCGACCTGGAAGGGGAGGGACTCGTCGATGGCGCGCATCGTGGCCTTTGCGATGTCCGCTTTGATGCGGCTGAAAGCCTGGCAAGCCTCTGTCGACAGCGGGAAAGTCGTGGTCTGTATTAGGGGGCGGGCCTTGTCTGCGTACTGGGGGACCCACTGGGCGTAGTATGAAAAGAAGCCCAGGCAGCGTTTCAGGGCTTTTGGGCAGTGCGGGAGGGGAAATTCCATGAGTGCGCGCATACGTTCGGGGTCGGGGCCTATTATCCCATTGCGCACTATGTAGCCCAGAATGGCTAGCCGATCGGTGCTAAAAACGCACTTGTCCTCGTTGTACGTGAGGTTCAAGGCTTTGGCAGTCTGGAGGAATTTTTGGAGGTTGGCGTCGTGGTCCTGCTGATCGTGGCCGCAGATGGTTACATTGTCGAGGTACGGGAACGTGGCCCGTAACCCATGTTGATCAACCATTCGGTCCATTTCCCGTTGGAAGACCGAGACGCCGTTTGTGACGCCAAAAGGGACCCTTAGGAAGTGGTATAATCGCCCGTCTGCCTCGAAGGCTGTGTACTTGCGGTCACTTGGGCGGATGGGGAGCTGGTGGTAGGCGGACTTGAGGTCCACGGTGGAGAAGACTTTATACTGGGCAATCCGATTGACCATGTCGGATATGCGGGGGAGAGGGTACGCGTCTAGTTGTGTGTACCTGTTGATGGTCTGGCTATAGTCAATGACCATCCTTTGTTTCTCCCCTGTCTTCACTACTACCACCTGCGCTCTCCAGGGACTATTGCTGGCCTGGATTATGCCCTCCTTTAGTAGCCGCTGGACTTCGGAGCGAATGAAGGTCCGGTCCTGGGCGCTGTACCGTCTGCTCCTAGTGGCGACGGGTTTGCAATCCGGGGTGAGGTTCGCAAACAAGGACGGGGGTTGCACCTTGAGGGTGGCGAGGCCGCAAATAGTGAGTGGGGGTATGGGGCCGCCGAATTTAAACGTAAGGCTCTGTAGGTTACATTGAAAGTCTAAGCCCAGCAAGGTGGGGGCACAGAGTTGGGGAAGGACGTTAAGTTTGTAGTTTTTGAATTCCCTCCCCTGTACCGTTAGGGTAACTATGCAGAATCCCTGGATCTGTACGGAGTGGGATCCTGCAGCTAGACAAATCTTTTGTGCGCTGGGGTAGGTAGTTAAGGAACAGCGTCTTACCGTGTCGGGATGTATAAAACTTTCCGTGCTCCCGGAGTCGACTAGGCATGGCGTCTCGTGGCCGTTAATTAGGACCGTTGTCGTCGTCGTCTGGAGAGTCCGGGGCCGAGCCTGATCGAGTGTAACCGAAGCGAGCCGTGGTTGTAGTAGTGGGGTGGGGTCCGTTGTTGCCGTCCCAGATGGCGTCGGGGATGGATAAAATGGCCACCCCCATACCTCGCCCGTAGCTGAGGGGTCACAAGATGGCGTCGGGGGTGGACAAAATGGCGGGTGGTGGTCGGGACCCAAAATGGCGGCGTCTGCGGGTCACACATTGAGTGCTGGGGGGTCTGGGGGGCGCTAGGACCGCGCGGAGTTCCTGCATTGCGAGCGCCCGGGCCGCGGGCGCTAGGACCGCGCGGAGTTCCTTGGCTGCGAGCGCCAGGGCCGCGGGCGCTAGGACCGCGCGGAGCTCCCTCGCTGGGGACCGCGGTGTTCGGGGCCAAGGCCGGCGGGTCAGTACTGCGAGCGCTGGGACCGTGAGGAGGTCCCTCGCCGGGGACGGAGATTGGGGTCCAGGTAAACTGTATTGCCGGCGGGTCAGGCGTGGGGCGCGGGACGGGGGTGAGGGCCCAGGTCGGCGGCGCTGGCGGGTCAGGCGTGGGGCGCGGGACGGGGGCGAGGGCCCAGGTCGGCGGGTCAGGCGTGGGGCGCGGGACGGGCGCGAGGGCCCAGGTCGGCGGCGCTGGCGGGTCAGGCGTGGGGCGCGGGACGGGGGTGAGGGCCCAGGTCGGCGGCGCCGGCGGGTCAGGCGTGGGGCGCGGGACGGGGGTGAGGGCCCAGGTCGGCGGCGCCGGCGGGTCAGGCGTGGGGCGCAGGACGGGGGTGAGGGCCCAGGTCGGCGGCTCCGGCGGGTCAGTCGTGGGGCCGCGAGCGCTGGCACCGTGCGGAGCTCCCTCGCCGGGGACAGCGGTGGTCGGGGTCAAGGTAGGTGGCGCCGGCGGGTCAGGCGTGGGGCGCGGGACGGGGGTGAGGGTGGCGTTCGGGACGCAAAAAACCCCTTCCTCTCCGTGGAGAGTGTTGGCCGGCACCCAAATCGGGAGCGCCGGCGGCGGGTCGTACATGGGCTGCGGGGAGGGGGGTTGGGGGGCGTAGGCGGCGTGCAGGGCTCCCAGTTCTCCCGGGGCCGCGGTGGTCGGGACCCGAAATGGCGGCGCCTGGGGGTCGCACATGGCGTGCTGGGGGGGTTGGGAGGCATAGACTGCCTGTAGGGCTCCCTATTCTCCCGGGACGGCGGCGACCACGCGGGACCGGCACACCACCGCATAGTGGCCCTTTTTCCCGCAGCTTTTGCAGATGGCTGCGCGGGCCGGACAGCATTGTCGGGGGTGCTTCGCCTGGCCGCAGAAATAACAGCGGGCGCCCCCGGTGCGACTCGGCGTTTGGACTGCACAAGCCTGTGGGGTGTCCGGGGGGAGGGGGTAGGGGGTTTGCCGCGGCGGGTACGTACGGGGCCCAATGGCCTGCCGCGCGGTCGGGGCCGTAGGCGCGGGTATTACGCGCGGCTACGTCCAGTGAGGCTGCCAGGGCCCGTGCCTCTGAGAGTCCTAGTGACTCTTTTTCTAGAAGTCTTTGGCGGATTTGGGAGGATTGTATACCTGCAACAAAAGCATCGCGCATTAACATGTCCGTGTGTTCGTTTGCGTTCACCGACGGGCAGCTGCAGGCTCGTCCCAAAATCAGCAGCGCGGCGTAGAACTCGTCCATCGATTCTCCGGGAGCTTGCCGTCTCGTCGCGAGCTGGTAGCGAGCGTAGATTTGGTTAACTGGGCGAACGTAGAGACTTCTCAGTGCTGTGAAGGCCGTCTGGAAATCGCGGGTGTCTTCAATGAGGGTGAAAATCTCCGTGCTCACCCTCGAGTGCAGGACCTGCAGTTTTTGTTCATCTGAGACTCGGCCTGTGGTCGATGTGATGTAGGCCTCAAAGCAAGTCTGCCAGTGTTTGAAGGCTGCTGCCGCATTCACTGCGTGGGGGCTGATCCTCAGGCATTCTGGAATGATCCTGAGCTCCATAGTCCTTTTTAGGCACGCTTAATAAATTGTGGCGCACAAAGACTCCATGAGACAAATAGAGTGAAGTTGATGAGGCTTTATTAAGGTGTCTGTTCCCCAGCAGCCCGATAGTAAACTGGCATGCGGGGGAAGGCACCGGCTTCTTATACTTCGTCTTCAGGGCGGAGTATGAGGTCAACGGCCAACCAGGACCCGGGATCTGTCAGCCAATGACATTAGGGCTTCCAGTCCCACATGACCCCCAATACATACTACCACAATGCCTAGGACGCGTTTTAATTCATTGACGGCGTCCATGTACTGAGGAAGCCATTCCCATGGGGCGTTCTTTTTAAGGAGCTCTGAGAGTGGGGCTGCTTTTGCTGGCAAAACTATCTATATGGTTCCTACAATATCCAACTGTAGCCACGTAAAATGGCTGCTTCCCGATTAATTTGGCCAAAACCCAATTTAAAATGGCTAACCGGAAAGGCTGATGGGAAAAGCAGGTAACAAGACACAAACGGACAGCTGCAGGCAGAATATCATATTCGGCTCTGGGGAAGTCGGCCCAGATCGATACTCAGGGCTATTAACAGCCCATCAACCCAGACATTTGCAGTTATACTCAGGACTCTTAACAGCCCATCAACCCAGACATCTGCAGTTTAATCGGCTATCCCCGGGAACAATTGCAACATATTAGCAATTGAATACCGGGCCAGACCTGTCGGCGCCTGCCGTGGCCGAAACAAAGGCAGGTGAACGACCACCCCCCGATCGGGGAATCGCCTCGCAATTGGATGTATCGAACCCAGTGATTGGGAACAAGTCCAATCACTTGGGACTCAGGGTCAAGGGCCGCCCCGAGAGGCGGGAAGCCCCTGGGCCCTATAAAGTGAAGGGCCAAGTTCAGATCTCGCTCTCTCTCCCTTCTTCGCCTGCTCGAGACCTTCGCAAGAACAGCAACCGGCAACCATAAGTTTGAATCCAGCGATTGCTATCCGATAAAGTCTCCTAGCCATCGACCTGTATCAGCCTTTTGAATCCCGCGGGCATCCCTTAGATAACGCCTGTCAATACAAGTTCTCATTCACATTTCAAGGGCAGCAGTATACGTGGACATGCCTCCCGCAAGGTTTCCACAACTCCCCCCTCCATTTTTCACCAACAATTGGCCAACAGACTTTCCAAATTTTCCCGTCCGAATGCCTTATTCAGTATGTGGACAACTTACTCCTACAGGCGGACACAAAGGAAGAGCATGTTAAGCTTCTTTCAGAAGCCATTGCTAATGTCCAGCACTGTAAAGTACTTTGCGTGTACTCCCTGTTTGAGCATGGTTTCGGGACTCGTGGCAACGGAGGGGGCTGCTAATGGGGTGACCTTGTTGAGCTCTTGGTAGTCAATGGTTAATCTCCATGAACCGTCGGGTTTCTTTACGGGCCAAATTGGGGCTTTGTTTGTTGAGGCTACGGGCTGAATTACTCCTTGATCTAGTAAGCTAATGATGACTTTTGAGTTCTCACCCTCGGCTTGCTGTGAGAAACCGTATTGTTTCTGGGGCTTGGGATCGGGACCTGAAATTGTGACCATGCCTGGGATCTTCCCACAATCGTGTTCGTGTTGGGCGAAGGATGCTTTATGTTTTCTGAGGACCTCTCTAATTGTCTGGTCTGTACTAATTGTTTGCGGATCAAACCAATAGTCTCCTACAGAGCAAATCCTATGTTCGTGGTCCCCTACTGTGAGCGTGGCGGGGCTCTCGCTGTTTTGGCCATTTTCCATACACACCTATTCACGGGGTCAAAGGAAAAGTTGTGGGAGCTCATAAAGTCAATTCCTAGAATGTGCTCGGCTGTTTGGGGCAAGTCGACTAAAACAACGGGATCCTGGTGTTTATGGTTCCTATCTGAATATCTACGGGGGCTGTAATGTATCCCTGCTGTACATGTCCTGTAAATCCACTAAGGGTGATGGTGTCTGTGGTGGGCCATTTGTCGCGCTGAAACATTGTGGAGGAGTTTAAAGTGGTGCAGGACCCTCCTGTGTCCCAAAGGAGCACTATTGGATGTCCCCGGACTGTGCCTGTGCCTATTGTTCTGCCTGATTTGTCCCAGAGTGTGTTCCAGAACCAAGTTGGGGAGTCCGAACACCGTCTATCTGTGGTGTTGATTACTGCATTATCCGTTCGGGCACTAATGCTATGTATGGGCCTAACATTGTTCCTAGGTAGGGTGTTCGATTGCTGGTGCTGTTGCTGGTTTGGGGGGTTTTGTCTGCATCCGTGGGCGTAATGTCCCATGTGTCCACAATTATAGCAACCTCGTGGTGCCTGTGCTCTGGGGTGCTGTCCTTCATGTCTGCCCTCATTTACCCATGCTGGGCCCTGATTAGTCCTGACTGGGTGCATATTCGCCTCTGCCTTTTCCTGATCTGCCTTCCTATGTAGGGATTGTTCCCAAGCTCTGGAGAGTCGCTTTAAAACCCAAACTTCGTTATGTGTGGCGTCTGCAGGGTCGTAATGTACACAAGCCTTTTGACCTGCTTCTGTGGCGTGCGAGACTAAAGTGCGGGCCCATTTAGTTGTGTTGTTGTTATCTAAGTGTGCGCGGTTCAAATCCCCAAATACTGCTTTAAAATGGATCCAAAGGCGACCTGCAAATGCAGTCGGATTCTCTCCCTTCTTTTGCCTACAACGGTTCAAACCTTCTACGTGGTCTCCCTTGTTGTACCCAATCGCATCTAAAATAGCCGTTTTCATTTCTTGTTGGCTTTCTCCTCCTACATTCTGGTAAAGCTGAGCTAATGGACGTGTCAAGGCTCATGACTATGAGCTTAACTTCCTCTCTTTCGTCTAGACCGTACATAACCGTTTGCTGTCGTACTCTCTCAAAGAAATTATGTGGGTCTGCGGTGGGTTCGAATGGTTCAATTTTGGCGCAGGCATCTCTCAATCGGGTGATGGTTAGTGGGATGATGCAAACAAAATCAGGCTCATTCCGATCCGATGACTTGCGCTGTGTGGTGACTGGATTCATGGGGGGGTGTGCTGCCTATGCAGTTGATGGTGCGGGTGCTTTCCTTTTCAGGGCCTGGGGGGCCCTATTGTGATTTTCTGAATTCTCCACATATCTATGGACGATTTCATTTAGTTCTTGCCAAGTGGGGCCATTCTCCTCATCTAAATCTTGACCAAAGGTATCTCTGAATCTGTTTTGAACTGACAGCAGTGACTGCAACTTCTCTATTTGTCGTCTACATTTCGCGTGATCTACTGTGCTCTGTCTTTGTTCTGTAGTGGAGCTATGGAGCGCTAGTAAAGCGGCCTTTAAATCTGTGCATTGTCTTGTTAACTGTGCTACCTGCTGTTCTGTCTCTTCTCATACCAAAATTGCGCGCTGTGTAGGCTTTATCGTACTTGGTCTGAAAGCTGCTAAGGTGAACTAAACAAGATTGGTGTGCCCGTTTGACATCAGTCATCTCTTTATCTTTAGCTGCCAATTGTTCCCGGAGTTGCTCATAAATCTTTTCACATTCACTATAGTTTCCCTCATTCTTCTCCTCTTTCTCAACTAGCTGTCTGCGGAGCGTCCTCGCGACCTCCTCTGTGCCTCACAACTGTGCTAAACAGGACACTATTGCCATTAGCTTACGAACTTTCGCTGCATTATTCTTACGTACCTTGGTTAGGTTGTCCCACCAAGTTTGTCCGATGCTTCCTGGACCTGACTCATCATTTGAACAAAACTCAGAACAAAGGGGCCATCCTTTCCCCTTCAAATACTTCCTCAACTCTTCTTTCCATATGGGGCATTGCTCTGCTCTGTTGGTCGCTGCGACCTTGGGTTCCTGCGGGTTCATTAGGCGTTCCATCGCTTTTGTGGCCATTGCTACTATTATCTCTGTTTTCCTACCGTTAAGTTCTCTGTTTTCTTACCTCTAAGTTCTCTTTTGCTCTGCTTCTAACTTCTCTTAATTTGGGACTGGAGAATAAGGCGGTGATTCGAAAAAGGGGTATGACCTAGGCTATTTCCGGTTCACAATACTCCCGATAGTTTTACGCAAAATCTAATGAATTTACCTTATATCCCTGTTAGTACGTATGCAGGTTAATACACACTTCTGAATCTTGGTGATTTGATCGATACGGGCCTTACACTTGTGGTTTCTTTCACTTTTCCTCAATTGGACTTTTAATTCAAAGTTTTGTGGGTTCTCTCGGAGTGACAAAATCACTTCTAGGTCGAGTCCCAGCGGAGTCACCAATAATGTTGCTCTTTTTAATGAGTGGAATACTATCCCACCAGTGTTTATATAATTTACAGTGCAGAAGGAGGCCACTCGGCCCAATCGAGTCTGCACCGGCTCTTGGAAAGAGCAGCCTACCCAATCCCACACTACCCTATCTCCATAACCCAGTAACCCCATTCAACCTACACTAAGGGCAATTTTTGGACACGAAGGGCAATTTAGCATGGCCAATCCACCTAATCTGCACATCTTTGGACTGTGGGAGGAAACCGGAGCACCCGGAGGAAACCCGCGCACACACGGGGAGAACATGCAGACTCCGCACAGACAGTGACCCAGCTGGGAATCGAACCTGGGACCCTGGAGCTGTGAAGCAATTGCGCTAACCACTATGCTACTGTGCTGCCCAATACCTTGTCACCAATAATGTTGCCAATCGGCACCTATAATGTTGCCAAATTAACTAGATATGGCAGTTATTAATGATAATATTGCTTCTCAGAGAGGCCAGGTATCAAATGATACCACCACAAGGCTTTACCGGATATCGATCAAAGGACCAAACAACCAGTTAGTCAGTTCAAGTTCAAAGATAGTTTATTTACGGGGCAGCACAGTGGCGCAGTGTGTTAGCCCTGCTGCTTCACGGCACCGAGGTCCCAGGTTCGATCCCGGCTCTGGGTCACTGTTCGTGTGACGTTTGCACATTCTCCCTGTGTTTGCGTGGGTTTCGCCCCCACAACCCAAAGATGTGCAGGGTAGGTGAATTGAACATGCTAAATTGCCCCTTAATTGGAAAAAAATGTATTGGGTAGACTAAAACTATTTTTTAAAATAGTTTATTTACACACAAGGATTACTTCGACATGTAACATAAAACACTCAAAATTAAACGACACCTAACAACTACAATAACCTATACTTAACTTCAGGGCAACCGGGTCTTTGCAGATGAACAAGGCCTTTGTTCGGATCTTGCTTGGCTGGGTAGAAGAAGTGGCTTGTTTCTGCTGGGCGCATCCGTCTGGTAGCGATCGTTGGTCTTGACCTTGTCTTCTGGTCATAATGCTACGTAGGCCGGGGCCAAGAAAGACCGAACACACTGAGATTTTGCGCTCTTTGGGGCGGTCCTTAGCTTTGAACCCAATAATTCGACAGGCTTCGATCACTGCCTTCGATTTTGGCCAATAAAGGGGCGGGTGCCTTGATGGGTGAGCATGTCCTGAGCGGTCATTGACCTTGGCTGTTTGGGCTTTCTTAGCAAAGGGAGTGGTGCCAGTTAGTCTGCATCTGTATCGGTTACCAGAGTACGGTCCTTTCGTTCTGGGGAAATTGGCCATTAGAATGCAAATGAGCAGGGGTTTCGATCGCGTCTAGCTATCTGGGTTGCAAATACACACACAAGCTCTGAGTGTGTCTGAGTCCTGGGTTGGCCATAATTCCCATGGCCTTTTACAGGTGGCCATCTGAGATGGCTACAGTTGGGTGGGGTGACTGGATTACAGGGAAAGGGTGAAGGTGTGGGATTAGGTAGAGTGCTCTTTCAAAGGGCCTTTGCAGAGCAGACTCGATGGCCGAAGACCTCCTTCTGCACTGTAAATTCTATGATTCTATGATTCTTTGAATATACTTATAGAATATCTTGGGGTTTTCCCTATTTTTACCAGCTAGAGATTTCTCATATTCCCTCTTTGCTCTCCTAATTGCTTTCATAAGCTCCATCCTGCACTATCTGTATTCCACTAATGCCTCTGTTGATTTGCTCCCCTTGTACTTATTAAAAGCCTTTCTCTTCCTTCTCATTGTATCCTGAATATCTCTGGTTCTGTATCCGGATATTAAGCTGCCAATCTTGCCCCTCCTTCAACCACATCTGATGGCTACTATATCATAATTTCACATGCCAACCCTTGCCCTTCATTCATCCTTTTTACCTGTAATACTCTGGGCATTAAAGTAGGGTCATTCAGCCTGTCTAACTCTCCTGAAACTTACTACCGCTGTATTTCCTCTGACCTGATTACGTTTCTATGTTATACCATGTTCCTATTCTGCTAACAGTCTGCGTCCCCTCCCCTTGCCGAATTAGTTTAAACTCCTCTCAACAGCACTAGCAAACCCACCAGCAAGGATGTTAGTCCTGCTCTGGTTCAGATGTAGGCGGTCCCGCTTGTACAGGTTCCACCTTCCCCAGAAATGGACCCAGTGGTCTAAGATTCTAAAACCCTCCCTCCTGCACCAACTTTTAAGCCACGCATTCATCTGTGTTATTCTCCTATTTCTATACTCGCTGGCGCGTGGCACTGGGAGTAATCGAGAGATTACAACCTGAGAGATCCTGCTTTTTAATCTACAATCTAGTTCCCTCAATTCCTGATTCAGGACCTCATCCCTCTTTCTATCTATGTCATTGGTACCAACATGTAACACAACCTCTGTCTTTTCACCCTCCCCCTTCAGGATGCCCTGCAGCTGTTCAGTGACATCCTGGACCCTGGCACCAGGAAGCAACACACCATCCCAGAGTCACGTTGATGGCCACAGTAGCTTCTATCTGTTCCCTAACAATTGAATCCCCTACCACTATAGCCCTGCCATTCTTCTCCCTCCCCTCTTGTACAGCAGATCTACCCATTGTGCCATTAAGTTGGCTGCCACACTTTTCCTCTGTAGTTATCCTTGTCCACACAGTTTCCAAAACGGTATATCTGTTTGAAAGGGGGATGGTCACAGGGGACTCCTGCACTACCTGCCTACCTCTACTCTTTCTAGTGGTCACCCATGCCCTCTCTGCCTGTTCAATCCTCACCTGCGGTGTGACTACCTTACTGAATGTGCTATCCACGACCTGCTCAGCATCGAGGAATCTCCACAGTGAATCCACTCTGAAATGTGGTTAGTCAGTAGCTGCATTTGACACACTTCCTGCACATGTGGCCACAGGGACAACTGGAATTCCATGATCTGCACAGGAGGAGCATACCACAGAGAAGCTCTCCTGCCATGACTAGGCTCCTAATTTACTCCTTTTTTTACAAAACATTAAGCTATATAAGTTAAAGTAATCAATGAATTAGTTTTTTATTTATTCTTTTTTACCTGCCTTTGGTTTAGAGAACCCTCTACTAATGTTTCAGTAATAATTGATCAGGTTTAATTAGTTTAACAATGTTTAAGTTTCAAGTTGAGTGCATATTTCCTACCAGCCAATCAAGTCACAGCTCTTTGGTGATGTCACATTTTCCGAGTATTTTTCACCTCAAGTCAGTTACTCTGTTTACTCACCTGTGTCTGGATCTCTTCTCTCTCACTCTGCTCCCTGGAGGCTTACTAGTCAGTTCTCTCCCTTGTAGTCTCAGCTGCCAGTTTCACCTTCTCCCAGTTCCACCAAACTCCCTGTTTCTACCCAATTCCAAAATGCACTCTCACTCAGCCAACGCAGCACTCACGAACCTCCACCCCGGGTCTGCCACAATATTTCCATCTCGAACGCCACCCGCTTATTCACCAACACTGCCAACCCCCGTGTCTTCATATCCTGTTCCAAGTGGAACACCTGCCCAACCCATCCTTTCCTCAACCTTTGATCAGCCTGGTTAGGGGGCTTTCCGAACCCCTCTCCTGACGATCAGCCATATCCCTTTTTGGGTCTGCCCTGGGCCCATGTCACGAGACCCTCCAGGCCCACCCTCGAATGTCCACCATCATCAATCCTTCTCCAACTGTGCCACATCAACCACACCCTTGTCAGCAACTGTTGCCCTCCCACCCCCACCCTTAAACAAAACATCAGCCCCATTCGCCCCCGCGCCTACCTGCTGACAGCCCCCCATTTCACTCCCATTAACTAGCCCACCCAGCTAGCATGGTGGTTCCTCCCTATCAAGGCTTCCAGCTTCCCTGACACCCCCAATTCCCCTCCCGCCTGTCCATACCTCCCTAAATAGCAACAAATAGTACACTCATCCTTGGTGTTCCCCCATGAAAAGCCTATCCTCCAGAAACGCCGCCATCAAAAACTCTTCAAAAAACTTAGATTTCTGGAAAGTCACACAGAAGCGGGCCGGGTACAGCACTCCGAACTGCACACCCTTTTCTTTTTTAAAAAAAATATATATTTATGAAAGTTTTTCAACAAAACAATTTTTTCCCCTTACAAACAATAACCCCCCCCCCCCCATAACAAAATAACACAAAATCGCCCTGAGCAAGGTATATACATGGTAAGATGATATATTTACATAGCTTTATACACTGGCTCTCGCCCATTCGTGCCAGTTCCCCCCACCCTCCATGTTGTCCCCCGCTCTTCCGTCCCCTCAAGCAATCTCTCGTTCCCCCCTCCCCTCCCCCCCCCCCCCCGGGTTGCTGCTGCTGCTGACCGACCTTCCTCTAACGTTCCGCGGGGTAGTCTTGGAACGGTTGCCACCGCCTGTAGAACCCCTGCGCAGACCCCCTTAAGGCAAACTTAATCCTCTCCAACTTTATGAGCCCAGCCATGTCGTTTGTCCAGGCCTCCACGCTAGGGGGCTTCGCCTCCTTCCACATTAGCAAGATCCTTCGCCGGGCTACCAGGGACGCAAAGGCCAGAATGCCGGCCTCTTTCGCCTCCTGCACTCCCGGCTCGTCCACTACTCCAAATATTGCTAGCCCCCAGCTTGGCTTGACCCGGACTTTCACCACCCGAGATATTGCTCCCGCCACTCCTCACCAGAACCCCTCCAGTGCCGGACATGTCCAGAACATGTGGACATGGTTCGCCGGGCTCCCTGAACATCTTCCGCATCTATCCTCTACCCCAAAGAACCTACTCAACCTCGCCCCCGTCAGGTGCGCTCTGTGAACCACCTTAAATTGTATCAGGCTGAGCCTGGCACATGAGGAGGAGGAATTAACCCTACCCAGGGTGTCAGCCCACAAATCTTCCTCGATCTCCTCCCCCAGCTCCTCCTCCCATTTACCCTTCAACTCTTCTGCTAGCGCTTCCCCCTCTTCTTTCATCTCTTGGTGTATTGCCGAAACCTTGCCCTCCCCGACCCATACACCCGAGATCACCCTGTCTTGAATTTCCTGTGTCGGGAGCAGCGGGAATTCCCTGACCTGTCGCCTCACAAAGGCCCTCACCTGCATATATCTGAATGCATTTCCCGGGGGTAGCTCGAACCTCTCCTCCAGTGCCCCTAGGCTCGCAAATGTCCCGTCGATGGAACAGGTCCCCCATTCTTCTAATCCCCGCCCGGTGCCAGCCCTGGAACCCCCCGTCCATCTTCCCCGGGACAAACCGGTGGTTACCCCTGATCGGGGACCACACCGAGGCTCCCACTGCACCCCTATGCCGTTTCCACTGGCCCCAGATCCTTAACGTTGCCGCCACCACCGGGCTCGTGGTGTGCTTTGATGGCGAGAGCGGCAGCGGTGCCGTCACCAGCGCCCCCAAGCTCGTTCCTTTGCAGGACGCCATCTCCATCCTCTTCCATGCCGCCCCCTCTCCCTCCATAACCCACTTATGGATCATCGCCACCTGCACCCCCTTTTCAAAGAGGTCAGCCCTGGCCCGGTTAATCCCAGGTCTCCTCTTCATCAGTCCCAGGTCCTGGTACACTTGCAGCTCATTCCCTTCCCAGGTGGACTTCCTAGTCTGCCTAGACCATTGGAGGATCTTCTCCTTATCCAGAGAGCGGTGCAACTGTACCACCATCGCCCTTGGCGGCTCACTTTCAGCGCCCTTTAAGCTCGATCGATCTCCAGAGGCCGGTTAAAGGACCCCTCCCCCATCAGCTTCTCCAGCATTTTGGCCACGTATGTGCCGGCTCCGCACGTTTGATGCCTTTGGGTTTCCCACGATCCTCAGGTTTTGTCTTCTGCAGGGACTCTCCAGATCCTCTATCTTCTCATTTAGCCTCTTTTGAGTCTCCTGCATCATCTCCACCTCGGCCACCAATGAGGTCAACTGCTCCTGGTGCTCCCCCACTGCCTCCTCCACTTTCTGGATCACCCAGCCCTGGGACTCCAGCCTCTGATCTACTCTCTCGATCCCTGACTTTATCAGTTCCACTGCCTTGTCCAGGTCTTCCAGGGTCTCCTTCCTCTGCTGACAGAACTTTGCATTTAGAAACTCTGTTAGCTGCTCCATTGACAACTGGGCGTGCAGGGCAGCATCCTTGACCTCCGTCATCTTATCCTGTGATGCACCACAAAGACTTTCCTGTTCCAGCAGCTCCTTTCTCCTTTCCCCACTCCTAGTTCGTGGATCCATCCGCCAGCCACAGGGAGTAAAACCCTCCAAAGGCACTTCTGCGCCTCTTGCCGTCAAATACTTCATCCTTCAGGCAGCGAAAAGACCAAAAAATACCACTTTGAGCGGGAACCACCAAGTGTGCAAATGCTCACACCATGGCCGCCAATGAAAATCACCAGTGGGAAGAATGGCAGAGGTGGAAGAGTCGACATCAGCTGCCACACTGCCTGTGGAGCAGTTGATGAGCTTTATTAAAGAAGAAATTCGGCAGCAATGAAAGGAGATGCAGGGAGACTGGTCAAGTGCAATTGAGGGGGCAGTAGCACCTCTTTTGGGGACCCTGGATCAGTAGAGAAGCGTTTGAATGGCACAAGGACCAAGGTCCAAGAGGTGGAAAGGGTGGTGTCAGACCAATGTGACTGGATTGTGTCATTGGAGGCGGAGATGGCGATCCTGTGTGAGGGCTGTAAGGTGCTGTGGGTGAGGATGGGTGACCAGGAGACAAGGTCCGGGAGGTGGATCGGGTCCACCAGTCCTTGAGGCAGAGGCCAAGGGCTGGGAAACTACTTCGGGTGGTGATTGTGTGTATGCACAAATTCCAGGACAAAGATAAGATTCTGAGCTGGGCCAGGGTGATTCGGGACTGCAGCTGGAAGGAAATCGGATCTGGATTTATCTGGACATTGATGCTGATCTGGCCAAGAGACGGGCGGGGTTCAGCAAGGCCAAGGCAGGGCTCTTCCGGAGAAAGCTTCAGTTTGGGATGCTGTGCCCTGCTAAATGTTGGGTAACTTTCAAGGGCAGGATCATTATTTCCTGAGGCCGGAAGAAGAGAATGACTTTGTTAAGGAGCATGGGTTGGGGGAAGGTGAAGAAAGGGACTTTAACATCTTTTGTACCTTTTGCATGGTTTCTGACCTGTTATATTTGGGTTTACACTGGTTCTTGATTGTAATTGATAATTTCATGTACGTGTTTTTTTTTCTGTTGTTTTATTATAATGGGTGCTTTTGTATAATGTGTTATGTACTTGGGACATGGGAATTGTGGTCAGTTGTTTGGTTTGCACAAAGGGGTTCTTGGGGGTGGGTCAAAGGGGGGCCTTAAGATCCAAGCAGAGTGGGAGGATGGGAGGTCAGAGGGCTTAGATAGGGTCCTTTGTTTGGGCCTCCAGGTGGGAGTCGCCATGCTAGCTGGATATGCATTGAAAGCAAACAATGTGGGGGTGGAGGCTGTGGTGGGAAGCCTGAATGGGGTGTGAGGGGAAGGGGGGAAAGTGGGGGGGGGGGGGGTGAGGGGGAGGGAAGGTTTGGCATGGAGGGGGGAGATGGTCACACAGTTGGCTTGCTGGTTGAGTTTAGGTGAGGATGGAGAGAATGGCCATTTTGGATGGGCTCAGATTAGTGAGGGGATTGATGTTTGGGTAGGGTTTGGGTTGGTTGATGATTGCGCACCCTAGTTAAGGAGGAGGGCAGAAACTCCCGGTGAGGATAATAATATGGAAAGTACATGGGTTAAATGGTCTGATTAAACGGTCGTGGTTTTTTCACATCTAAAGAGTCTGTGGGAGATGTAATTTTCCTGCAGGAACACATCTACAGGTGAAGGATCAGATGGGACTAAGGAAGGGTTGGGTGAGGCAAACGTTCCACTCGGGGTTTGATTCAAAGTCGAGGGGAAGTTGCGATCCTGTTCAGTAAGAAGATGGTGTTTGTGGTGGCCAGGGATGTGCGGGACCGGGGTGGGAGGGAGTAGGTTACTGACAGTGAGTGGGGTATTAGCGGGGGCACTGGTGGTGTTAGTGAATGTATGCGCGCTGGGATAATGTAGACTTTATGTAGGAGCTGTTGGTGCCTACCCTAGATTTGGATTTTCACCAGTTGATCATGGGTGCTCATTTTAATTGTGTATTGGAATGTAGGGAGAATAGTTCTAGTCTCAAGTCAATGGCTAGGTCAGAGATGGCGAGGGAGTTGGGGATGTTTATGGACCAGAGTGGGGGAGGGAGGGGGGACGGGGACGGGGAGGGACGGGGTGGCTGGAGCCATGGAGGTTGAGGCACCTGGAAGAGAGGGAATATTCCTTCTTCTCGCATGTTCACTGGGTATACTCCCGTATCGATTTTATTGTGGTGGGTAAGGCGGGTATGTCGAGGATTGCGGGGGTGGAGTATGGCGGAATAGTGACCATTAAGAATCATATGGAGCTCAATCAAAGTGGGGAGGTTTCTGCAGACACGTTCTGGGAGGTTTTGAAGGCGGTGGTTTGGAGAGAATCTCTTTCTTACAAGGCCCACAGAGATGGAGTTGAGAAGCAGAGGTTGTTGGAAGATATTGTAGAGGTGGATCACAGATACTCGGTGGCCCTGACTACCAATTGTTGGTGGAAAGAAAGAAATTGCAGGAGCAGTTTGATCGGTTGACAACGGGGAAGGCGGTGGGCCAGCTATGCCGGCTAAGGGGGTTACAGTATGAGTACAGGGAGAAGGCTAATTGGCTGCTAGCCCATCAGCTGAGGTGGCAGGCAGTGGCAAGGGTAATTGTGCAGGTGAACGTGGCATGGGGTGGGGTGGGGGAGAGAGAGTTAGTGACGGAGTTGGAGGAGATAACGTTTGAGACCTTTTATCAGGGACTCTATATGGCCGAGCCAATGAGGGAGGAGGCACACATGGGACAGTTCTTGAATGGTGATGTACCATCAATTACCACGAGACGAGACTGGTCAAACAATCGAGGCTTTATTGCACAAAATGTTGTGCCTCCCGCAGCTGGAACCAGAATGGAATCAGCGCATTAGAGCATACGCTTTTATACGCCTGTAATATACGGGCAGTGCCATAATACATACAATATACCACATTCACCCCCTGTTTAAAAAAAGGTCCGGCGGGGGTGACGAAAACATTACAAATTAAGTCTGTTGGGGGCTTTGACCCTCCGCCGTGATCGCCTCAGTCCTGGTGGTGATGCGGGCGCTGATGTGGTCACCTGCGACTCCGGGAGCGTGTTGTCCTCATCTTCGTCACCCCTGAGTGAATCCAGTGGGAGGACGAATCCCACTGGGGTGGGGGCTGCGGTGAGGTTCACTGGAGCGAGGGTGAGTGGCACAGGGGCGAATGAGACAACCGGGGGGGGGAGCGGTGTCAGGTCGGGGGTCGTGAGTGGGGACCCAGCGGGTGCCAGGTCCCGGAGGTAGACTGTGTCCTGTCGCCCGTTGGGGTGTGCCAGGTAGGCGTACTGCGGGTTTGCATGTAGGAGGTGGACGTTTACGACCAAGGGATCCGATTTATGGCTCCTGTAGAAGCCAGGTATTTCGAATACAACTAGTGTAGGTAAAAGATAGCTGTTTAAGCATAAATGTTAAGCCCCAGTTTTAAATACCCACTTATACAGCATAATTCACTTTTACTGAGGTCCGTTGTTCTGGCAAATGCATATTTTCAAAGTGAGTGTGACATTAAAACAGCACAGTTGCAAGACAATTTGACACTGCTTGTGCTAATTGTCAAGGACAAGGACTGAATACCATAGCAACATGAAGGCACCATTGTTCACAATTCAGATAACAGCTAAGTCAGAAAAGCTAATGTTGCACATTGAAGATGGACGGCTTGCCATCAAATCAAATGTGTTTGAGTCTAACCCAAACCAATTAGGATTATATTGGGGTGTGATTAGATGACTTAAGACAGATATGAAAGTGTATAACTGAAAAGTTTCCGCCCGCCATTTTAGTGTTGTCTGTCCTTAATTTCTGTCTTTGATTCTGTCAGTGTGTCTTTCTGTAGTGTCTTTGTGTTGTGTTGTCTTTCTGTTAGTTTAGTCAGTTTTGTCCTTAATAGTCTCTGTTTGAGATGTCTTTTGGGGGTTCTACCAGTCTGTGTTAGTGATGTAATGCACTTTTGACTTTGAGTTTGAGTTTAGCTGAAGATTAGCTCTCTCTCTCTCTTCATGTTTCATTGCCAGACTTTGACCGTTTAAAAGTTACTTTCGAGCTGTCTGCCTAAGCAAAAAAGATAATGTCTGTAATTCTCTGAAAGCTTTGAATTGTCTACGAATTGCCTTTTAAATGACTTTCAAATTGTAATCAAGCGACTACAAATAAAACAATTATTTTTGGCACCTGAGAAGTTTAAACTGAAATTTCTGCTGAGTTCCAGTATTCGCAAAGTGCTACTGGTAACCGAATAGCAGAAATAATATAAATTCCTTCAACTTTACAGTCGAATAATACAAGAAATCAAACAACTTGGCATAGTCCAGAAATATTACAAATCTTACAACTTGTCGTATTGCGCCAGGACTTTGATTCATCAACTAAGCTTCCCCCAAACTTGGCATAGTTCGGCAGGTTAAGACCCCATAAATTAAAGATTCCTACAGTTCCGCACATGCTTCCGGAGGAGGACGGGTCCAGGAACTGTCAGCGAGTTGGGAGTGAGTCCCTGGAAGTGGACTTCCTGTGGAAGGCAAACACACGTTCGTGAGGGGTCTCATTAGTGGCGGTGCAGAGGAGCGACCGGATGGAGTGGAGAACTCAGGAAGTACTTCCTGCCAGCGGGAGACCGGGAGGTTTTTAGACCGCAAGGCCAGCAGGACGGGCTTCCAGACCGTCCCGTTCCCCCTCTCCACCTGCCCGTTTCCCCGGGGGTTGTAGCTGGTCGTTCTGCTCGAGGCGATGCCCTTGCTGAGCAGGAACTGACGCAGCTCATTGCTCATGAACGAGGATCCCCGATCACTGTGGATGTAGGTGGGGAAACCGAATAGGGTGAAGATGTTGTGCAGGGATTTGATTATCGTGGCAGAAGTCATGTCAGGGCACGGGATGGCGAAAGGGAACCGGGAATACTCGTCAGTTACGTTGAGGAAGTACACGTTGCGGTCAGTGGAGGGGAGGGGCCCTTTGAAGTCCACGCTGATGCGTTCAAAGGGCGGGAGGCCTTCACCAGGTGCGCTCTGTTTGGCCGGTAGAAGTGCGGCTTGCACTCTGCGCAGACTTGGCAGTCTCTGGGGACGGTCCTAACCTCCTCAATGGAGTAGGGCAGGTTGCGGGCCTTGAAAAAATGGAAGAACCGGGTGACCCCCGGGTGGCAGAGGTCATAGTGGAGAGCCCGGAGTCGGTCCACTTGTGCGCTGGTGCATGTACTATGGGATAGGGCTCGTTGAGCTTCCCCGGGCGATACATCATCTCATAATTATAGATGGAGGGCTCGATCCTCCAGCTCAAGATCTTTTCATTTTTGATCTTGCCCCGCTGTGTATTATTAAACATGAAGGCAACTGACCGTTGGTCAGTGAGGAGAGTGAATCTCCTGCCGGCACGGTAATGCCTCCAATGTCGCACAACTTCCACAATGGCTTGGGCCTCCTTTTCGACAGAGGAGTGCCAAATTTTGGAGGCATGGAGGGTGCGGGAAAAGAAGGCCACGGGTCTGCCCGCCTGGTTGAGGGTGGCGGCCAGCGCCACGACCAATGCATCGCTCTCCACCTGAAAGGGGAGGGTCTCGTCGACTGCGTGCATCGTGGCTTTGGCAATGTCCGCCTTGATGTGGTTGAAGGCCTGGCGGGTCTCAGCCGTCAGGGGAAAAACTGTGGACTTGATGAGTGGGCGGGCCTTGTCAGCATAATTAGGGACCCACTGGGTGTAATACGAGAAAAACCCCAGGCATCGTTTCAGGGCCTTGGGGCAATGGGGGAGAGGGAGTTCGAGGAGGAGGCGCATACGGTCGGTGTCGGGCCCAAGGACTCCATTTTCCACTACGTAGCCAAGAAAGGATGGCTAAGCGGATGGTGCGGAACACGCATTTCTCCTTATTGTAAGTGAGGTTAAGGAGTTTGGCGATATGGAGGAATATTTGGAGGTTTGCGTCGTGGTCCTGCTGATCATGGCCGTAGATGGTGACGTTATCTAGGTACAGGAAGGTGGCCCGCAGCCCGTACTGGTCAACCATTCGGTCCATCTCTCGCTGGAAGACCGAGACCCCATTGGTGACGCCGAAGGGAACTCTGAGGAAGTGATAGAGGCGGCCACCTGCTTTGATGGCCCTCTCGAACGTGTGTTTGCCTTCCCCAGGAAGTCCACCTCCGGGGTCTCGCTCCCAACATGGCTGACAGTTCCTGGACCCGTCCTCCTCCGGAAGCATGTGCGGAGCCATAAATCAGACCCATTGGTCGAGAAAGTCCATCCCCTACATGCAAACCCGCAGTACGCCTACCTGGCACACCCCGATGGGTGACAGGACATAATCCTCCGGGCGGATGGGGAGCTGGTGTAGGCGGACTTCAAGTCAACTGTAGAGATGACTCGATACTGCGCAATCTGATTGACCATGTCAGATATGCGTGGGAGGGGGTAGTCCTCGAGCTGTGTGTACTGGTTGATGGTCCGACTGTAGTCAATGACCATCCTGTGCTTCTCCCCAGTCTTCACCACCACTACTTGAGCTCTTCAGGGACTGTTGCTGGCCTCAATGATCCCCTCCCGCAGATGCCGTTGGGCCTCCGACCTGATGAAGATCCTGTCCTGGGCACTGTACCGTCTGCTCCTAGTGGCGATGGGTTTGCAGTCCGGGGTGAGGCTCGCAAACAGTGAAGCT
Source organism: Scyliorhinus torazame (assembly GCF_047496885.1). Classification (NCBI taxonomy): domain Eukaryota; kingdom Metazoa; phylum Chordata; class Chondrichthyes; order Carcharhiniformes; family Scyliorhinidae; genus Scyliorhinus; species Scyliorhinus torazame. Next base: position 117,729,620 of record NC_092710.1, on the reverse strand, counting down.
GCAGATGGTGAGGGGGGGGCATGTGTCCGCTGAATTTCAAAGTAAGGCTTTGGAGATGGCATTGAAAATCCAGGCCGAGCAACAGGGCAGCGCAGAGGTGGGGGAGGACGTAGAGCCTGAAGTTGCTGAACTCTACACCCTGGACGGTGAGGATTGCGATACAGTACCCCCGGATTTCAACGGAATGGGATTCGGAGGCCAGGGAGATTTTCTGGGTGATGGGCAGTACCGGGAGGGAGCAGCGCCTTACTGTAGTGGGTAGATGAAACTCTCTGTGCTCCCGGAGTCAAAAAGGCAGGTCGTCTCGTGCCTGTTGATCTTCACCGTCATCATAGCGATCGCGAGGTTGCGGGGCCGAGACTGATCCAGGGTGATGGAGGCGAGCTGCGGAAGATATTGGGAGGTCCCAGGCTGATCATCGGTGGCGGAGGTAGCAGTAGGCGGCGAACGGCCAGATGATCAGGGGTCCTGAGGCGCGGTCCAAAATGACGGCGAAGATGGCGGCGCCCATGGCGGATGGCATCATGGCGGCACTCACGGGGCACACATGGCGGGCGGCATCAAAGATGGCGACGCCCACGGGCTGCACGTGGCTTGCGGAGGGGAAGATGGCGGCGCCCACGGACCGCACATGGATTGCGGAGGAGAAGATGGTAGCGCCCCTGGGTCGCACGTGGTGGATGTAGAAATGCCGGGCCTGGAAGCAGCAGCGACTGACCGGGCCTGGCAAACTGAAACAAAGTGTCCTTTCTTCCCACACCCGTTGCAGGTCGCCCTCCGTGCCGGGCAGCGCTGCCTTGGGTGTTTGCTTTGTCCAGAAAAATAATACTTGGGGCCCCCCAGAGTTGGCTGTCTGCCGCGCGGCGCAGGCTTGCAGTGAGCTGGAGTCGGCAGCTGGTGGGGCCCACGATGCCCACGAGGGGGCCGCGCAGTCGGGTGTAGGACTCCAGCTTACGGGAGGCCACTTCTAGTGAATTTGCAAGCTGCCTAGTCTCCGCAAGATCGAGCTTACCCCCTTCCAGTAGACGCTAGCGAACGTACGTGGACTGCATGCCCCTGACATAAGCGTCTCTGATTAAATGTTCGGTGTGTTGGACTGCCGAAACGACCTGGCAGTCACAGTTCTTACCGAGGATCTGTAGAGCCTGCAAGAAATCTTCCAGAATCTCCCCCGGGAGTTGCCGTCTCATGGCCAGGAGGTGCCTGGCATACAGTTGGTTCACCGGTTTAATGTACTGTCCCTTTAGGAGCGTCATCGCTTCTGAGTCGGTGGGCGCATCACGGATGAGGGGGAAAATTTCAGGGCTCACCGGCGAGTAGAGCACTTGGAGCTTCTGTGAGTCCGAGGTTTCTTCAGTGGCTGTTCTGAGGTAGCCTTCGAAGCAGGTTAGCCAGTGGTCGAAGGTAGATGTGGTGTTGGCCGCGTGAGGGCTCAGCTGCAGGCGATCAAGCTTGATTAGGAGATCCACCTTTTAAAATCTTGTGCAATAAATTGATGTACCGTCAATTACCACGAGACGAGAATGGTGAAACAATCGAGGCCTTATTGCACAAGATTTTGTGCCTCCCGCAGCTGGAACCAGAATGGAATCAACGCAGGAGAGCATACACTTTTATACGCCGCCTGCTGGGCAGGACCAGCAGGCAGGGATTTACCATCGTACCTGTAATATACGGGCAGTGCCGTAATATATACAATATACCACTAGTGGTGACGACCACAAATGAGTTTGTGTTCCCGGCAGTGAAAGAAGGAAACCAGCAGGCTTCTATTAGATTGGAGGATCCATTGCGGCTGCAGGAGGTAACACAATGTGTGGGTATAATGCAGTCGGGGAAGGCGCCTGGGCAGGAAGGCTTTCCGGTAGAATTTTATAAGCATTCAGTGGATTTGGCTCCTCGTCCTTTGAGCATGTTTAATGAGTCATTGGAAAGGGGGGAGTTGCCAGCTACACCGGCACAGGCGTTTATTTAGTCGATCATGAAAAGGGATAAGGATCCAACAGAGTATGGGTCTTACAGGCCCATCTTGTTCTTGAATACGGACGTGAAAGTGGTGGCCAAGCTGTTGGCGAGGCGATTGGAGAGGTGTGTGCCGGATGTAGTTTTGGAGGACCAGACGGGGTTCGTGAAGGGGCAGCAGTTGTCTAGTAACACCAGGAGATTATTGTTTGTGGTTATGACCATTAGTGGCATTTTCCGGGTACAAATTGAATGTTGGATAAAGTGAGGTCTTTCCAGTGAACGCCCAGGGAGAAGTATGAATTTGGGGGCCTTGCAATTCAAAGTGACCAGTGTTAGGTTTCGGTATCTGGGGATTCAGGTGGTGTATGATTGAGCAACTATGCACAAGTGGGATCTGACAGGTTTGGCAAAGGGTCATAGAGGGGATCTGAAAAGGTGGGACATCCTGCATCTGACGGTGGTGGGAATGGTAGAGGCGGTGAAGATGACTGTTTTGCCAAGGTTTTTGTTTATTTTTCAATTTCTTCCAATTTTCCTTCCCAAGGCGATTTTACAGAAGGTGGATAAACTGATCTGAGTTTGTTTGGGCAGGCAAGACATCGAGGATTAGTAGGGCCTTGTTGTAAAGGAGGAGTCAGAAGGGGCTTGCGTTCCCAAACCTGTGAGACGGTGGTGGGGGGAAGGGAGGTCAGACTGTGTACAACTGGAGGAGGGCTCTTGTAGGGGGACGGTTCTGAGGCCCCTACCGATGGCCCCACTTGCATTTTCCCGGGGAGATATACGAGCAGCCCCGTGGTAGAGTCTTCAATTAAGATTTGGAACTAGTTGAAGAGGAACTTTAAACTAGAGCATATGTCAGCATTGACCCCAATATGTGGGAACGATAAGGTTAAACCAGGGGGGAATGAATGGGGTTAATGGGAGGTGCCGGGGGAAGGGTGAGCGGGTAAGTGACCTGTTTGCAGAAGGCTAGTTTGCAGGGTTGGAGAAAGTGTGAGAGAGGTTCAAGTTACCAAGAGGGAGTGAGTTTAAATATTGGTAGGTGCGGAACTTTGCACGGAAGGAACTAGCCCCGTTTCCTTAGTTCCCGGAGTATACGTTGCTTCAGAAGTTGCAGGTCTCAGGCGAGTGGAGGAAGGGAACCTTGTGGATATCTACGTGTGGTTGGGTGAGAAGGGACGGCGCTAGTAGAAGGGATCAAGCAGATGTGGGAGGAAGAGTTGGGGATAGAGATGGGGTGGGGAACTTGGAGTGAGATAATGCATTGGATCAACTCAGCCTCCTCTTGTGTGAGGATGAGCCTTATGCAGTTTAAGGTGGTATATAGGGTCCACATGACTCAGACCGGATGAGTGGGTTCTTTCCAGGAGTAGAAGATATGTGCGAGAGGTGTGGGAGGGCCGGCGAACAATGCTCACATGTTCTGGGGGTGCGCAAAGCTGAACTGCTTTTGGGAGGCAGTGTTCAAGAGATTGTTGGGGATTGTGGGGGTTAGGATGACGCCGGGCCTTCTGGTGGCAATTTCTGGCGGAGGCGCCGAGGCTCAAGAGGGGAAGGGGGCTGAAGTCGTGGCCTTTTCTTCTCAGAGTCTCTGGATACTGATATTATTGAACTGGAGACCGGCAATGCTTTCGGGGGTTGCTGCGTAGTTGTGGGATTTGCATGAATTTCTTAGGCTGGAGAAAATGAAGTTCGCTGTTAGGGAGGTCGGAGGGTGGGTTTTATATGCAGTGGAGGTCATTTTTGTCTACATTTGAGGAATTGTTTGTCATCTGGGAGAGTTAAGGATTAAAAGGGGGAAAAATTAACAAACTGTATGTACCATGTTTATTTTGAGGTGTTATGTGTAGATGTGTTTGGAATAAAATATATTTAAAAAAATAAAACTGCTGAAAATTCTAAACAAAATGTCTTGATATCTTCACAGAACACCAGCCTCTGTGAACTTTACATTACGGAGCAAAATAACGTTTTTGTGGCTAATCTTTTGCTTTCCGTTTAATTCCTGGCTATTCTAAAATCAAAATGGTGGGCAAATAACCATGCTTCTAGCAAACCTCTTCTACACAACTGAGTGAGGTTTGCAAGTGCTATCTTCCCTGTGAAGAATGCCACACTTTTGCTGTAGCTACATTTGACAACTCAATTTAGACAGGTCTGAATGCAGTGAGGGTGCATCTTCAAAAATTGTCTACATGTCACAATCCAAATTCAATCTAATTTGCAGCATTAATGTTAAATTGGCTACTAAATAGGGCAGCACGGTGGCGCAGTGGGTTACCCCTGCTGCCTCACGGCGCCGAGGTCCCAGGTTCGATCCCGGCTCTGGGTCACTGTCCTTGTGGAGTTTGCACATTCTCCCCATGTCTGCGTGGGTTTCACCCCCACAACCCAAAGATGAGCAGGCTAGGTGGATTGGCCACGCTAAATTGTCCCTTTATTGGAAAAAATTAATTGGGTACTCTAAATTAAAAAAAAAAAATTGGCTCCTAAATCCCACAAGTGTGAGAACTCACCAGGGAGTTATCCGATAAATAGATTTCATTTCATTCAGTTCTTCCAGTTTGTTCTTCAGAAGAGCTTCCTCCTAAGTAGAAAAATGATAACAACATGAAATATTAGAGCCGGTTAGCCAAATTATTTGAACTTGCACTAGGGCACGTTAAATCCTTTGACAAGCCTTTTGACAGCCATTTAAAGCTAAGTGAATGACTACAATTGGGGATGTGTAAGGAGGGATCACGCTCTGATCATCTGACTAACCACAAACAGTGAAGCAATTGTCTGAAAGAAATTACTACAACATGCGTTGTTAAGATGAACGTGTCCAAATTTCCTATTTGTACAGGCCTAGCATGTTTTCTACTGTACCCCTGCCACATCAAAACAGCTATTATCAAAGTTACAAATGACATCCTATATAACTATGACAAGGGTAAACACTTCCTCCTCATCCTTCCCAACCTTCTGCAGCCTCTGATAAAGTTGATGACACCATCCACCACCAAAGCATCCCCACTGTCATCCAACTGGTTTGGACTGCTGTCATGTGGATCTATTCTCATCTATGTAATTGTAGGTAGAGAATCACTTGCAATGGTTTCTCCTTCTGCTTCCATGCATTCTTGTGTGAATGCATTCCATTTTTGCATCCCCCAGAATCTTTCCTTGACCCCTTCTATTGCTCATCCACATGCTGTCCCTTGGTGACATAATCAGTTTGCTTATGACACCCAGCTCTACCTCATCAGCACTTCATGGAACTCCTCCACTGCTAAACTATCCAACATCCAGCAAGTCAGGCAGAATCTGTGGGGAGAAAAGTTAACATTTCATATCTATGGGCTGGATTCTCTGTTAGCAGGATCTTCCTTTTCACCGGCAGCACACTCATGCATGCGGATTTGCCGACGGCGTGAGGTGCCCACAATGGGAAACCCCATTGGCCAGCTGCCGGGACGGAGGAAGCCGCTGCCGACAGGGGCGCACCACATCAGAAAAAGGGTGCGGCGGGACGGAGAATCCCGCATGACCATTTTAATCACCTGAAACGTTATCTCTGTTTCTTTCACAGATGCTGCATAACCTGCTGAGTATTTCCAACATTTTGTGTTTCTATTTCAGATTTCCAGCATCTGCAGTATTTTGTTTTTGTATCCAACATCCAGATGACCAGAAATCTTCTCCTGAATACTGGGAAGACTGAAGCCATTGGTTTGGGCCCTCCTGCAAACTCCTTTCCCTTGCCTATTATATTTTTATTGCTATGTTCAATAATCTTTTAGATGAGAATCATTCGTTCCAAATGATATTGACTTTGTATTGGTTTTCAATTTGATAAGGTGAGAGTACAGATTGTCTGAACTATTTATTGATTTTTTATTTGCAGCAGTTATTCAGCAGCTTGGACTGGGATACTTCCCTTTGGTCACCTCAATCCTAGAATAATTGGATCATAGAATAGATCATAAAATTTAGTGCAGAAGAGGCCATCAAGTCTGCACAGTCCTTGGAAAGAGCACCCTACTTAAGCCCACACCTCCACCCTATCCCTGTAAACCCAGTAACCTGACCTAACCTTTTGGACACTAAGGGCAATTTAGCATGGCCAATCCACCTAACCGCACATCTTTGGACCATAGGAGGAAACCGCAGCACCCAGAGGAAATCCACGCAGACATGGGGAGAAAGTGCAAACTCCACACAATCACCCGAGGCCAGAATTGAACCCGGGTCCCTGGAGCTGTGAGACAGCAGTGCTAACCACTGTGCCACCATGCCGCCAAAGATACAGAAGAGAAGGAGGTCATTTGATACTTTGTGCCTGTGCTCAATCTTTGGATTATTATGGTCAATACTCCAGATGGAATATATTTCAATTATTCAGCATTGGTTTTCTTTCTGTTGGCTTAGTGGGGATTCTTTTCATTTCAAAGTTATTGCTCTCTACAAGGTTCATAACAATGTGTCATCATAGTAGCACAGTGATTAGCACTGTTGCTTCACAGCGCCAGGGACCCGGGTTCGATTCGCGGCTTGGGTCACTGTCTGTGTGGAGTCTGCATGTTCTCCCCGTGTCTCCGTGGGTTTCCTCTGGGTGCTCCAGTTTCCTCCCACAAGTCCCGAAAGTGCTTGTTAGGTGACTTGTGCTCCAGAACCTGTCCTGTCCTAGCCAAGCTATTCCAGTACAGCTACAACATTGCCATCTGCCCAGCAATGTGGAAAATTTCCCATGAATGTTCTGTATACAAGACATTGGTAGAAGTAGTGTATAGACTTCCAAACAGTAGCCACACAGGAAAGGATAAAAATCAACAAATAATAGAAGCATGTAAAAAGAATAGAGCAATAATTATGAATGACTTTAAACTTCATGTTGATTGAGTTAATGAAGGTGGAAAGGATAGCCACGACAATAAATTCATGTAGTGCATTAGGGGTAGTTTCCTCGAGCAATATGTCATGGAGCCGACCAAGGAACAGGCTATCTTGGATCTGGTAATGGATAACGAGACAGGTTTAATAAATGACCTCAGAGTAAAAGATCCCCTTGGAAGCAGTGATCCTAACATGTTGGAATTTAATATTCAGTTTCAGAGTCAGAAACTTGGGTCGGAAACAACTTAAATAAAGGGCATTACAATGAAATAAGGATAGAGTTAGCTAAAGTAGACTGGGTGGATAGATCAGCAGGAAAGACAGTAAACAAGCAGTTTACTGGAGGAACAACATCTTATCTTCCGGTTAGGCACGCTACAGCCTGCCAGTCTCAACATCGAATTCAACAACTTCAGATGATTAGCTCTACCCCACCTCGACCCATTTGTTTCATCTCATTTCATTTTAACTGTCTTTTATCATTTCTTTCTTTCTTGTCTTTCTTTATATATATTTACCGCCCCCCCCCCCCAACTTATCCACCTTTCCTTACCATTTCTCCCCTTTGCCTCCCCCTTCCCCTACATCTACATCTGTCACAGTTTACCCTCTGATGTTAGTTTCTCTGCTGTTTGGCCTTTCACACCATTTGTTCTCTCTGAGGACTGCCATTAGCACTCTTTCCCCTTGGTTTCTGTGGCCATTAGCACCCTGTTTCCCTGGGTTTCTGTGGCTATGACTCATCTTTCATTCTCACTCCACAGTATAAATATTTCCCACTTTCTCTGTCTTTTAGCTTTGACAAAGGGTCACCTGGACTCGAAATGTTAGCTCTTTTCTCTCTCTACAGTTGCTGCTACACCTGCTGAGATCTTCCAGCGTTTTCTCTTTGGTTTCAGATTCAAGCAGCTGCAGTAATTTGCTTGTAAACAAGCAATGGCAGACATTTAAGGAGGTAATTCATGACTCTCAGCAAAAATATATCCTAGAAAGGATGAAAGATTCTAAGAGATGAATAAACAAACCATGGGCAACCAAGGAAGGTAAGGAGAGTATTAAGTTGAAAGAAAAACATATAAGGAGGCAAACATCAGTAATAACCCTGAGGACTGGGATTAATTCAGAACCCAGCAAAGGAGAACTAAAAAGGCAATGAAGAGAGAGAAATTAAACTGCGAGGGCAAACTAGCAAGGAATAAAAGAATTGTGCCGCAGCTCTCCCCTGGCTGTCGTCAGTGAGCCGCTACTCAGGAATCCGCATCTCCACCAATACAATTTCAGGTGGCTGCCGGGATGATCAGGATGGTGGCAGAGGAGTGGGCTAGATGGCACTCCACGAGTTGGAATATCGTGCGGCAGTGGGTGTCCAGCTCATTGCCAATGACATCCACGACCTCAAAATGGTCGTGCTTTGACCCAATGGCACTCATGGTTTCAATGCGGCACAAGTGTGCAGTCAACTCCCAAATAAGTGCATCCCTGCTCAGACAGAAGATGACATTGGCCCCAATCCCTGAACCCCACCCCCCCCATAGGAGCCGGAGCCCGACTGCCCGAGCCACCTCACGGAAATGCCTTCGGTGCCCTTTTGCACTGCATGGAGGGGTTTCCTGAATAGGGTGCTGCTACAACACACCTTTCACTTCCTTATCCTTGCCCATCACCTGGACATGCCTTGGCGAGTCTTGTTGCCATGCGGTGGCAGAGGTCCCCAGTGGAGGTCCCTCTATGAAGGAGTCTTCTCCTTAACATTGAGGACCTGGAATGAAGGTGTTAAATACAGCAGTCCCATAAAACCATAGGCTGCATCGGTTCAAGGACTTCCAAGATGCCTGTCCTTTTTTGTGGTCTTGAGGAGTCCATGGACTGTGCGTATGTAGGTTGCTTTAGAATGCACCCCCTTTACAGTTATTTAAAATACCTTTTGTAGCTATTTTGATAGACATTCAGCCCCATGCCCCCATTCTATGTGTATCCGGTTTAGAGAGGAGAGGTGAAGAGGAGGACCTCCTCGTGAACCTTCCTGGGCTTGGCCAAACTCACCATCAACAGGTCCAGGCAGCGGGCGACCGAGGAAGTCGGCCGACCCAACAGACTGACCCTCTACCGTGGCACAATCGCGGCCAGGTGGCCCTCGAGAGTGAGCATGTGGTGTCCACTGGCGCCATTGAGGCCTTCCGTGCTCATTGGACACCAAAGGGTCTGAGGTGCAGAATTGACCCCTGTAATCACATTTTAGTTTGATGTTTTAAGCTTTACTTGTGACTTGGTTTTGTACAAGACAATATCTCTTTAAGGAGCTGCTCCTTATACTTTGTCACTCAGTGCTTTTGATTTTGTTTAATTGGTTTACACTAAATAGTTGAACTCCAGTGCTCAAGAGTAAATACACACAGAATACACTGATTTGAACGACAATGCATGGCTTCATGGTGAAGTCCATAATCGCTCACCCTGGTTGTTAGGTTCTAATACGTTGCAATGATTGAGTCAGTGCACAAAAAAATGTCTAGTTTGTGACTAATTAAGGTTTATTAAATTACAATAACATGGGTAGAAAACAATACTAACACTAACACGACTAATGAATGTAAACTGTTAACAACTAGAATTTGAGAGCTAATACAAAACAAAACTATCCACTGACGACTCCTCACTCAGACACCCCGAGGTTGCAGTGTCATGTGGTGTAGTTCTGCTGCCACCTACTGGTTGGAGGTCTAACATATTAACATACAGAATTGCTTATGAATATTGTTACATCCTCTTTCCTTTAGATTTTAACAAAAATATAATATACATCATTTCAACCAATTATCATATATATGGGGCTGGATTCTCCGATTTTGAGACTAAGTGCTGATGCTGGCGTGGAAGCAGTGGTGTTTTACGACTGCAAAAACGGTACAACAGGTGCACCGATTCAGCAACTCTGAATGGGCTAGCACCATAGTCGGTGCGACTCTCCGGGTCCGTGATTGGCGCACATGAGACTCACGCCACAGCCGCACTTAACGATCCTTCCCCCCCACACACACCGTCCCAGTTAACAAGATAGCTGCAAGGAGAGCAGCACCACAGTTCAGTGACGTTGAGCTGGACACCCTCCTGCACTCCGTGGAGGAGAGAAGTATGACCCTGTACCCCGGCCTGGAAGGAAGGCCACCATGCGCCGCCGTGCGCCGTGCCTGGGCGCAGGTGGCAGAGGCGGTTAATGGCGTGGGCAACGGCCAGCTGTGCCGGGAGAGACTGCACAACCTCCTCAGGGCGGTCAGGGTGAGTCGGCTGCTCCGTGCCCCCAGCACTAACCCCGCCCCCCACACCCCGTGACCCTACACTCTCCCCCCCCTCCCCCAGGACAAGGCCGCGCACGAGCGCCGGGAGCAGGAGTTGACCAGAGGGGCACCACCAGACCTGCGGTCCTTTACTGTGCCCGATTAGAGGGCACTGACGTGGTCGCGGCCCAGAGGAAAGGAAGGTCACTGACGCGGAGGTCGACGGCGGGCAAGCAAGTGAGACCCCCTGCTTAGTTGCGGATCCCCATGACACATGTGTGGACACCCCCCACTCCCTCTCGACCCACAATCCCCACCCCACCTCCCCTCACCGTCACCCCCCTTGCAGTGCACACACCCCCTACCCCTGTTGTACCTTCTAAACCACAGTGTGTGTCTGTAACCCGTGTATGGTGGACAAATGACCACAAGTTGTTTGGTGCTGTAATAGTTTATTACACACGCACACAGTCAACACACACATACAAGTTGCACTCTAAACTAACACACAAGAACGACCCTAACTTCATATCCAGGTGACTGGCAAGTACAGGGCACATATGGCCTAATCTGTAATCCATTGTCTGGCAGTGCTGGATGTCTGTCACTGGTCGTCTGTGCCCCAGCTCTGGTCCCCATGTGGATGGTGTGGATGTCCCTCTCCTTGGCTGGTGAAAGTATCACCGCTGTTACCGTTGGTGGTTGAGAGAGAGAATGGCGCAGCATTTTGAATGGTTCAGTGGGTCCCCGGGTAGGGCGCGGTAAATGCCGTGTCTCCACTACCTGAGTGTGTTGAAGAACAGGACGAGTGTGTATTCCTAAGAAGGGGCTACTTCCTAGGTCTGGATAGACTGGTGGGTCAGAATCAGCAAGAACAGATATGGAAATATATTGGGTGTCCAAGATCTGATGACAGGATGAGGGTGTGCGGTTGGTGAGGGACCATCTCCTATTCTGTGGTAGGTGGGGACAGCGACGCTGAAGATCAGCGTCTGATTTGGGGAGGGGGGGGTGGATAGAAGATGGTCAGGGAGTAAATATAACCGTGGGTTGACCCCATGACCCCAGTGGATGAGTTGTGACCTGAGTCACTGAATACATTTTTCGTCCCATAACGGTAGTGAATATAAAAATTATTCTGACTAGTGGGGGTCAATCGTGGAATTGTGTGGCAGGCACACAATGTAGTATGGGTTGGTGGTCTATTATCCCTGGAGAGGAAAGACGGCTCAGCATGAGTGCAGATGACGAAGGAGGTCTCAGAGTCTGATCAGTAAGAGGCGAAGGAAACCCGAACTGCAAATAGCATGCAGGGAAAAGAAGGGATGGGGACATGTGAGTGGTTGTGGGGTGGTTGCGTTGCAGGTGCGAACTGCTTCATGAAGGTGTCAACTATAACCAGTACATCTTTACATCCATCTCTGCATGGTGTGGTGGGCTGATGTAATCCACATGGGGATTTGTCCAGGGACCCTCCACAGGACGGATGTGTCCTATTATGTCCCCTCCTGGCGTCACTGTCGGGAATATTCTGGGTGCAAATGACGCTATCTTCAATGTAGTGAGTGACATCCCCCTTTAGTTCCAGGCACCAACATAATGGTGGTCCGTTGTGGTCTCCATGCCCTGGTGTCCAATGTCCATCATGGGATTGGTATATGGGCTGGTTTCGGTCCTGGGTAGGGACCGCATCATTCCCGCCCTTTAAACGAATCCGTCCTGTATGGTCAGCCCGTCCTCGCATGTTTCGTTGGGGGCCGGGAATCGCCGTTCAGGATCTGTCCTAGGGAATCGTTGGTGTGCTGGGACTGAGCTAGGTCGGCTACGTTAGGCTGGGAGACGACAATCGCATTCATCGGCTCACCTCTGGGTGGCTGCCAGAGATGTCCATTACGGACACTGGCCCTGGCTAGGGCGTCGGCCATGCAGTTGCCGGGTGGGTGTGCAGGGATGGCTCTTCACCTCAATGATGTCATAGGTGCGGCCAGTTGCTACCTATAGTTCGGCGGATGTTTCCCATGAACTGTGCTCACGTCCTCACGCCTCTCCCTTTGATATATCCACCTACTACCCTCTCCCATATGGGACACCTCTCTGCTCCTGTCTTCCGCACCTCTACATCCCTACCTGTTGTCCGAGCTGCCATATTGACGTTAGGGAACAAGGGGGTAGAGAGCCAATTGGACAGTTAGTACGGTTTGTGGCTGTGTTCCGGCCCGAATCCCTCAGAATCTGCGCGCAAATCTGCCGGGTTGATCCTATCCTCCTTTGTTAGATGCGCATGCAGTTAGTTAGTACACACTTCTGAAATCCGGTGATTTGTCCAATAAGGAGTTCACACCTGTAGTTTATGTTTGATCTGTGAATAATACTCAAGAATAGGGACGTTTATATTCCCTTCGATGAACTTGGGATATTGGCCATTACGTGGGTCGATTGCCTACCTAAGCCAGGCTCAGACGGAATCTCCAAGACTGTCCTGTGGGATCTTTCGGAGCAACAATTGTAACTCCCAGCCGAATAGCACCTGGGTCGCCAGATTTGGTGTACCTTCTGAAGCACAGTGTGTCTCCAACCCGTATACGATGGACAAATGAGCAAATATGGCCTCATCTGGAATCCGTCATCTGGCAGTGCTGGATGTCTGTTTCTGGTTGTTGCTGACCCAGCTCCGGTCCCCCTTTAAATGGTGTGGATGTCACCCTCTTTGGCTGGTGCAGGTATCACCGTTGTTTTCATAGAATTTACAGTGCAGAAGGAGGCCATTCGGCCCATCAAGTCTGCACCGGCTCTTGGAAAGAGCACCCCACCCAAGGTCGACACCTCCACCCTATCCCCATAACCCAGTAACCCCACCCAACACTAAGGGCAATTTTGGACACTAAGGACAATTTATCATGCCCAATCCACCTAACCTGCACATCTTTGGACTGTGGGAGGAAACCGGAGCACCCGGAGGAAACCCACGCACACACGGGGAGGATGTGCAGACTCCGCACAGACAGTGACCCAAGCCGGAATCGAACCTTGGACCCTGGAGCTGTGAAGCAATTGTGCTATCCACAATGCTACCGTGTTGTCGTTGGTGGTCGAGTGAGCGGGTGGCGGGCTGCGCAACACCTTTTATCCCTTGCAGGTTTCGCTTTTGGGCGGTCCCAGGTAGATGTCCAATGGCTCGATCACCCTGATCGATCTCAACCAATTGGTGATGGACACCTCGATGGCGGGCGGGTCCCAGTCGGCCATGGCCGTTAGCGTCCGAGGCACGTAGGCCTTCCCAGATAAGGAAACCGACGCCATCAAGTCTGCCACTCATTGTTACTTTCTACCTGGAGCCCATTGTCCCTGGATGTCCTTTCAACGGCCTTTTAACTCTGTTAGTTTCTGCAAGGTCCGGGCTGCAGCTCTTGTATATTTGCAAGCTGCAGCCTGTCATTTTCTCTGTGTTGGCCAATTTCCCATCGATCAGTGCGGGTGGCCATTTTGGATGACCACACCCCTCATCCTCACCCCTCACCCTTACCCCCCTCACTCTCAACATGTTATCCGCCAGTGCCCCCGGTCCTAGCGTCCAACCCTGTTGCCAGGTGTACCGGTGGCTGGCATTGCCCTCACTGTGGGCTGCACGGGTGTGGCCCTGGGTGGGTGGCTGCTAGTTGGGTGGAGTGTTCAGTGCCGAGGAGGGGAGGGGGCGCAGTGGTGGCGCGGGGGGGGGGGGGGGGGGGGGCGGTCGGTCAGGGAGTGTTCAGCAGGATGCCGGTCGGTGCCTCACCCCAGCTGCTTGGCCTGTCACCCCTCCCTCCCACTCCCCTCCACTGGCCCGGGCAGGCCCCGCCCCCACAGCCAGCACGGCTGGTGTTTGGACCGGCATCCCGCAGTCACTCCATGCCATTTGCTTCTGCCGCTCTCTCGCTCAGCAGCCAGGACGCCAGGTTCACTATTTGTGAGAGCACAAGTGAACCATACCATCAGGAGGTGCTGAATTGCAGAGGCCCCGGAGCATCAGGCGCCAGACACGCTAATGATATGCCTACTGTACTTTCAGGCGGCGAGCACCGCATTTACGCCATTTTGGGGGTGCCGGGGCAAACCGGTGTCTACCGTGATTTTGGCGTCAAAAGCTATTCTCCGCTCAATCACGTTTCCTGATTTCGGCGTCGGCATACGGAGAATCCAGCCCATGATATATAATTCATGTTATTTACAAGTACATTTTTTTAAAAAACTCTTTTTATTGGCATTTTCAACATTATATACATTGTCGTTCGTTTTTGTTTGTTGTACAGTACAAAAGTATTTTTTCTTAAGTTTCTCTATTTACAGTTTGTCGCTGTCTGACTCGGCGGACAATCCTCCTTACCCCTCCCCAAACCCCCTCTTCCTAACCCCCCTCTCTCGCCACCCTCTCCCCTGATCCCCTCCTTGCTTGTTTTGGGGGGGGGTGTTACCCTCCTCCTCGTTTACCCCCTTTACCCTCCTTTCTTTCCTCCCCCCCCTAAACCTCGCCATGTCCACCTTGTAGGTGGGGGGGGGGGGCGGGTTGCTCCCTCCCTCTGTGTTGTTTGCTTTGTCCCTCTCAGGTTTTCTCTTCTCTTACCTCGCCCCCCCCCCCCCCCTCCCCCTCCCCGAGTTATGCGTCCCTGACATTCTTTGCCTTTTTTTATAAACTTTCCAGTTTCCCTCTCTACTGGATGTTGCTGGCCTCGAACACGTTTTGGAACAGGCCGACAAATTGCTCCCATGCAGTATGAAAACTTTCCTTTGACCCTCGGATGGCATATTTGATCTTCTCCACATGGGGAAATTGCGATAGGTCTGCCAGCCAATCTGCAGCTATGGGTGGTGCTGCTGATCGCCAGCCGACCAGGATTATTCTCCGGCGTGTGATTAGGAAAGCGAAAGCTGGGGCATCGGCACTCTTCCCCATGTGTAGCTCTGGCTACTCTGATACCCCGAAGATTGCCACATTTGGGTATGGCTTCACCCTCACCCCAACAACCTTGGACATTGCCTCGGAGAAGGCTATCCAGAACCTGACAAGTTTGGTCAAGCCCAAAACATGTGGGTGTGGTTGGCCGGAGGAGGTGGAGTTGGCCCTGCTCAGTGCTTCGTTCCAGAATCCCCACCCTGTCTGTCCCTAGTTCGTTCTTCCATTTCCGTCTGGTCTCATCCAGTGGTGTTCGGGCTCTGTTCAAGTCCTTTTTAACTTCCTCCACCAGGCTAGCCAGGTTCTGGATATTTGGATCTCCAGATATCGGAATCTGCTTTGGGCTATTTTAAACGGGAGCCCCTCCAGCTCTGTCCCTCCCCCATTTGGGTTCACATGGGCAGGGGCTGCCAGGCTAGCTGGGCGGACTAATTCACGGAAACACAGTGGGGATGTGAGCAGGTGGTTAGAGTGCTGATGGGGTTGGGATTGTTGTTTTGTCGGGGGTGTGGGACTGCTGACAGGGGAGGGGCTTTTGAAATGAGGTATGAGGATGGTCAATGACGGTGGACATCCGAGGGCGGGCCTGAGAGACTGCAGGATGCGGGGTGGAGGCTGGCCTAGGAGGGGATATGGCTGATCGGCTTGTGGGGGGGGGTGCGTTCCCCCAACCGGGCTGATCACATGGAATGTGAGAGGGTTGAATGGGCTGGTCAAGAGGGCTCGTGTGTTTGTGCATCTGAGGAGCGGAAAGGCAGTTGTGGCATTCTTACACAAAATACACCTGAAGATTGGGGATCAAACTATGCTCAGGAAAGGGTGGGTAGGGCAGGTATTTCACTCAGGATTGGATTTGAAGATGAGGGGGATGGCAGTCTTGATGAATAAACGGGTAGCTTTTGAAGTGGGGAGCATAGTGGCGGACTCCGGGGGAGATTCGTTGTGGTGAGTGGGAAATTGGAGGGGGTGCAGTGGTGTCAGTGAATGTCTATGCCCTGAACTGGTATGATGTAGAGTTTATGAGGCTGATGCTGAGGAAGATCCTGGACCTGGACTCACACCGGTTGATAATGGGGGGAATTTTAACACTGTTCTGGAGCTGAAATTGGATTAGTCGAGCTCAAGTTCGGGAGGGTGTCGACTGTGGCGAGGGAACTGAGGAGGTTTATGGAGAGCTTGGGGGAGGTGCGGAGGGAGGGTGGTGATGGGTGGACCCGTGGAGGTTTGGTAGGCCGAGGGCAAAGGAATTCTCGTTTTTCTCCCATGTGCATAGGGTTTACTCCCAGATGAAATGAAAAATGAAAATCGCTTATTGTCACAAGTAGGCTTCAAATGAAGTTATTGTGAAAAGCCCCTAGTCGCCACATTCCGGCGCCTGTTTGGGGTGGCTGGTACGGGAATTGAACCTGTTGCTGGACTGCCTTTGTCTGCTTTAAAAGCCAGCTATTTAGCCCAGTGTGCTAAACGATATCAATTAATTTGTATTGGACAGGACCTCGTTGGCAGGGACGGTCAGTTAGGAGTACTCTGCAATTGTGGTTTTGGACCATGCGCCACATTGGGTGGACTTGCAGATGAATCGGGGGGAAGGCAGTGCCCGCAGTGGAGGTTGAATGTGGGGCTGTTGGCAGATCAGGAGGTTTGTGAGCAGGTGAGGGCTGTCATTTGGGGGTATGTGGAGCTGAATGACACAGGTGAGGGTTCGGCCGCCACGCTGTGGGAGGCACTGAAGGCAGTCGTAAGGGAGGAGTTTATTTCACAGGAGCGGGTGGAGATGGCAAGGTTAGTGGATAAGATTTAGCAGATGGACAGGATGTATTCCGAAGCCCCGGAGGCGGGGTTGTTGAGGGATGGGAGAAACTCCAGATGGAGTTTGGGCTGATATCCATGGGCAAGGCGGTAGGACAGTTGAGGAGAGCTAAAGGGGCGGTCTATGAATGCAGGGAAAAGGCGAGTAGGGTGCTGCCATATTAATTGAGGAAGCAGGAGGCAGCGAGGGAGATCGGAAAGGTGAAGGATGGGGGTGGTGTGGGGAATATGGTCTTGGTCCCGGTGGGGGTGAATGGAGTGTTTTGGGATTTGTATGAGAGATTGTAGAGTCGGAACCCCTGGCCGAGGTGGAGGAAATGAGGCATTGGCCCAGACGGGTTCCCGGTGGAATTTTATAAAATGTTTTTGGGGGATTTGGTCCCCTGCGAGGGAGAAGGGGGTGCTCCTCCCTAAGCTGTCGCAGGCCTCGGTCTCCTTAATCTTAAAAAGGGACAAGGATCCGGAGCAGTGTGGGTCCTACCGGCCAATTACATTGTTAAATTTTGTTGTTAAATGTGGACGCTAAGTTGCTGGCCAAGATTTTGGCCTCAAGAATTGAGGACTGTGTGGCGGGGGTGATAGGGGAGGACCAGACAGGGTTTTTTAAGGGGAGGCATTTATCATCTAACATCAGGCGGCTGTTGATTGTTATAAAGATGCCTCCGGAGGGTCGAAGTGTGGAGATGGTGGTCGCCATGGATGCGGAGAAGGCCTTCGATTGGGTGGAGTGGGACTATCTGTGGGAGGTATTGCGACGGTTTTGGTTTGAGCAGGGGTTTGTGCCAGTAGCAAGTGTGCGAACGAACTGGGTGAGTTTGGAATATTTCAGGCTGCATCGGGGGACGAGGCAGGGCTGTCCACTCTCTCCATTGCTCTTTGCCTTGGCTATAGAGCCATTGGCGTTGGCACTGAGAGTGTCAAGGGACTGGCAGGGGATAATGTGGCGGGGTGGGGGGGGCGGAGCATAGGGTCTCGTTGCACGCAGACGATCAGTTGCTCTATATATCAAATCCTTTGGAAGGTATTGTGGAGATTATGGGCATTTTGGAGGAATTTGGCCGGTGCTCCGGATATAAATTGAATATGGGGAAGAGCGAGGTTTTTCTGATTCAAGCGAGAGGGCAGGAGAAGAGGCTGGGGAGTTGCGTTTAGAGTAGTGGGAGTGAGCTTTCGGTATTTGGGTATTCAGGTGGCGCAGGGGTGGGAGCAGCTGCACAAGCTGAATCTGGCACGGTTGGTGGAACAGATGAAGGGGGATTTTAGGAGGTGGGATGTGCTCCCGCTGTCGCTGGCAGGATGGGTCAGTGAAGATGACGATTCTCCCGAGGTTCTTGTTTGTGTTCCAGAATTTCCCGATCTTTATCCCCAAGCCAATTTATAGGAGGGTGAATGCTACTAATTTTGGGGTTTCTTTGGACGGGTAAAGCCCCGCGCGTGAAGAAGGCGCTGCTGGAGTGGGTCGATAGGAGGGCAGGTTAGGTCTTCTAAATTTGTTAAATTACTACTGGGCGGCAAATATAGCCATAGTTAGGAAGTGGGTGGTGGGGGAGGGGTCGGTGTGGGAACGGATGCCGGTAGCCTCTTGTAAAGACTCGAGGTTGGGGGAATTGTTGATGGCGCCTTACCGTTCTAGCCGGCTAGGTAGTCCACTGGCCCGGTAGTGGTCGCGGCCCTGAGGGTGTGGGTGTAGTGGTGACAGCACCTGAGGCTGGAGGGGGCCTCGGTTTGGGCACAAATCTGTGGTTTGATCCAGGGGGGCTGGGCAGGGGATTTCGGGGGAGGCAATGGACGGGAATTGAGCGGTTTGGGAACCTATTCGTTGGGGGCAGCTTCTTGGGCTTGGTGGAGGAATTTGAATTGCCCGCCGGGAATAGGTTCCGGTATTTGCAGGTGAGGATTTTGTCCGGAAGCAGGTGCCGTCCTTTTCTCACCTGCCGCTCCAGGGGCTGCAAGACCAGGTAGTGTCAAAGGCAGGGGTATGTGTGTGGTAGTCACCGCTGTTTGTATATATTAAGTATATGAGAAGTAATACGGTAAGGCTGCTGTACTACAGGTACGGGGGTAGATCCCTGCTTGCAGGCTCTGCCCAGTAGGCGGAGTATAAATGTGTGTGCTCACCGAGCTGCAGCCATTTCGGCAGCAGCTGCAGGAGGCAACACATCTCTGCTTAATAAAGCCTCGATTACTCTTGTCTCATCATAATTTTTTTTTAAAAATAATTTTTATTAAAGGTTTTCATAAAATATCAATAACAAAATGAGAAAGAAAAAAGAACCCAACAGGGTTAAGTACAAAACACAATCTAAAAAAAAAGCAACCCCCCAAACCCCTCCCCCCCCCGGACATAAATAATAAATTAACATTAACACCCTAAGAACGGTTTCCACCACCTAAAGAACCCTTGTACCGACCCTCTCAAGGCAAATTTCACCCTCTCCAATTTAATGAACCCTGCCATATCGCTGATCCAGGATTCCACGCTTGGGGGCCTCGCATCTTTCCACTGAAGGAGAATCCTTCGTCGGGCCAGGGACGCAAAGACCAGAATTCCGGCCTCTTTCGCCTCCTGCACTCCCGGCTCCTCTGCCACCCCAAATATTGTGAGCCCCCAGCCCGGTCTGACCCTGGATCCTACCACCCTCGACACCGTCCTCGCTACGCCCTTCCAAAATTCCTCCAGCGCTGGGCATGCCCAGAACATATGGGTGTGATTTGCTGGGCTCCCTGAGCACCTAACACACCTGTCCTCACCCCCAAAGAACAGGCTCATCCTTGTCCCGGTCATGTGTGCCCTGTGCAGCACATTAAACTGTATGAGGCTGAGCCTCACGCACGAAGAGGAAGAATTCACCCTCCCTAAGGTATCTGCCCACGTCCCCTCTTCGATCTCCTCTCCCAACTCCTCTTCCCACTTACCTTTTAACTCCACCACCGAGGCCTCCTCCTCCTCCTGCATCACCTGGTAAGTTTCCGAGATCTTCCCCACTCCCACCCACCCCCCCGAGAGCACCCTGTCCTGTACTGTGTGTGGCAGGAGCCGTGGGAATTCCACCACCTGCCGTCTGGCAAACTCCCTTACCTGTAAGTACCTGAAGGTGTTCCCCAGGGCAAGCCCGTACTTCTCCTCCAGCTCACCCAAGCTTGCGAACTTCCCGTCCACAAACAGGTCCCCCAACTTTCGTATCCCTGCCCTGTGCCACCCCGAAACCCTCCACCTCCACGTGGTATACCTCCTTGGAGGGAGCAGCAGCGGCGCCATTGCCAGCGCCCCCAGACTCGTACCCACACAGGACGCCGTCTCCAGCCTCTTCCATCACCCACTTGCGCACCATTGGCGCATTGGCGGCCCAGTAGTACCCACAGAGGTTGGGCAGCGCCAGCCCCCCCTATCTCTACTCCGCTCCAGGAACACCCTTCTCACCCTCGGAGTCCCTCGCGCCCACACAAACCCCATTATACTCCTGTTTTTTTTTTTTTTTTATAAATGTTTTATTGAAAATTTTTTCCCAAACAACAATTTTTCCCCTCTTACAAAGCAAACGCAACAATAACAATACAGAAATTTTAAACAATACACAAGTAACAAAACCCCTTTATCTTTGACCTAAACTTAAACTAAACCCCCCCTCCCCCCCCCCCCCCCCCTCCCCCTGGGTTGCTGCTGCTGGTCATCTGTCTTCCCTCTAACGTTCCCCTAGGTAGTCGAGAAATGGCTGCCACTGCCTGGTGAACCCTTGAGCCGATCCTCTCAGGGCAAACTTTATCTGCTCCAGTTTAATGAACCCCGCCATATCATTTACCCAGGCCTCCAGTCCGGGGGGTTTCGCCTCCTTCCACATGAGTAGGATCCTGCGCCGGGCTACTAGGGACGCAAAGGCCACAACGTCGGCCTCTTTCGCCTCCTGCACTCCCGGCTCTTCCGCAACTCCAAATAGAGCTAACCCCCAGCCTGGTTTGACCCGGGCCTTCACCACCCGCGAAATCACTCCCGTCACTCCCTTCCAATACCCTTCCAGTGCCGGGCATGCCCAAAACATATGTGCGTGGTTTGCCGGGCTCCCGCCACACCTCCCACATTTGTCCTCCACTCCAAAGAACCTGCTCAATCTTGCTCCCGTTATGTGTGCTCTATGTAGCACCTTAAATTGAATCAGGCTAAGCCTGGCGCATGAGGAAGAGGAATTTACCCTGCTTAGGGCATCAGCCCACATACCCTCCTCTATCTCCTCCCCTAGTTCTTCTTCCCACTTCCATTATACTCCTGTTAACCCGCCTGAAGAAAGCCTTCATCATCTCGTCGTAATTGATAGTGCATCAATTTATTAAGCAGAGATTTTACAGCGATGGACCTACGCATCAAGCCAGATCACCTGCAGCTACACCCTCAAGCAGACAACGCCATGTTGGCCTTCAACCACTGGCTAGCTTGCTTTGAAGCCTACATTGGATCAGCGACAGAACAACCCTCAGAAGCACAGAAACTCCAGATCCTGTACACACGGTTGAGCTCTGATATTTTTCCACTGATCCGGTCGCGCCCAACTACACTGAAGCCATGGCGCTTCTGAAAGAGAACTACACCCGGCCGATCAACAAACTCTACGCCAGGCACCTCCTGTCCACGCGGCAATAACTCCCAGGTGAGTCACTGGAAGATCTCTGGCGTGCCCTGCACACCCTGGCGAGGAACTGCAATTGCCAGGCAGTTTCGGCCGTTGAACATACCAAACTCCTAATCAGGCACACTTTTGTTACGGGCAAAGGGTCAACAAACAAGAACAAAGAACAAAGAAATGTACAGCACAGGAACAGGCCCTTCGGCCCTCCAAGCCCGTGCCGACCATGCTGCCCGACTAAACTACAATCTTCTACACTTCCTGGGTCCGTATCCTTCTATTCCCATCCTATTCATATATTTGTCAAGATGCCCCTTAAATGTCACTATCGTCCCTGCTTCCACCACCTCCTCCAGTAGCGCGTTCCAGGCACCCACTACCCTCTGCGTAAAAAAACTTGCCTCGTACATCTACTCTAAACCTTACCCCTCTCACCTTAAGCCTATGCCCCCTAGTAATTGACCCCTCTACCCTGGGGAAAAGCCTCTGACTATCCACTCTGTCTATGCCCCTCATAATTTTGTAGACCTCTATCAGGTCTCCCCTCAACCTCCTTCGTTCCAGTGAGAACAAACCGAGTTTATTCAACCGCTCCTCATAGCTAATGCCCTCCATACCAGGCAACATTCTGGTAAATCTCTTCTGCACCCTCTCTAAAGCCTCCACATCCTTCTGGTAGTGTGGCGACCAGAATTGAACACTATACTCCAAGTGTGGCCTAACTAAGGTTCTATACAGCTGCAACATGACTTGCCAATTTTTATACTCAATGCCCCGGCCAATGAAGGCAAGCATGCCGTATGCCTTCTTGACTACCTTCTCCACCTGTATTGCCCCTTTCAGTGACCTGTGGACCTGTACACCTAGATCTCTCTGACTTTCAATACTCTTGAGGGTTCTACCATTCACTGTATGTTCCCTACCTGCATTAGACCTTCCAAAAGGGAAGGGAGTGGCCTAGTGGTAATATCACTGGCTGGTGCTCGAGAGGTCACTAGCCCTCTGGGGACATTGGTTCAAATCTCACCATGGGAGCTGGTGGGAGTTAAATTCAATTAATAGATCTGCAACTGAAAGATTGTAGCAGTGAACAGTAACAGTCAACCTATCACTGATTGTTATAAAACCCCATCTGGTCACTCATGACTCTAGACCCACAGCAATGTGGTTGACTTTACGGGGCTGGTTTAGCACAGTGGGTTAAATAGCTGGCTTGTAAGCAGCCCAAGGCCAGCAGTGCGGGTTCAAATCCCGTGCCAGCCTCCCTGAACAGGCGCCGGAATGTGGCGACTGGGGGCTTTTCACAGTAACTTCATTTGAAGTCTACTTGTGACAATATGTGATTTAAAAAAGGGCAGCACGGTTGCTTCTGGGATAGCACAATTGCTTCACAGCTCCAGGGTTCCAGGTTCGATTCCGGCTTGGGTCACTGTCTGTGCGGAGTCTGCACATCCTCCCCGTGTGTGCGTGGGTTTCCTCCGGGTGCTCCGGTTTCCTCCCACAGTCCAAAGATGTGCAGGTTAGGTGGATTGGCCATGATAAATTGCCCTTAGTGTCAAAAATTGTTAGTGTTGGGTGGGGTTACTGGGTCATGGGGATAGGGTGGAGGTGTTGACCTTGGGTAGGGTGCTCTTTCCAAGAGCCGGTGCAGTCTCGATGGGCCGAATGGCCTCCTTCTGCACTGTAAATTCTATGAAATCTATGAAAATGCATTACCTCACATTTGTCCAAATTAAACTCCATCTGCCACCTCTCCGCCCAAGTCTCCAAACAATCTAAATCCTGCTGTATCCTCTGACAGTCCTCATCGTTATCCGCAATTCCACTAACCTTTGTGTCGTCTACAAACTTACTAATCAGACCAGTTACATTTTCCTCCAAATCATTTATACAAACAGCGAAGGTCCCAGCACTGATCCCTACAGAACACCACTGGTCACAGCCCTCCAATTAGAAATGCATCCTTCCATTGCTACTCTCTGCCTTCTATGACCGAACCAGTTCTGTATCCACCTTGCCAGCTCACCCCTGATCCCGTGTGACTTCACCTTTTGTACTAGTCTACCATGAGGGACCTTGTCAAAGGCCTTACTGAAGTCCATATAGACAACATCCACTGCCCTACCTGCATTAATCATCTTAGTGACCTCCTCGAAAAACTCTATCAAGTTAGTGAGACACGACCTCCCCTTCACAAAACCTTGCTGCCTCTCACTAATACGTCCATTTGCTTCCAAATGGGAGTAGATCCTGTCTCGGAGAATTCTCTCCAGTAATTTCCCTACCACTGAAGTAAGGCTCACCGGCCTGTAGTTCCCTGGATTATCCTTGCTACCCTTCTTAAACAGAGGAACAACATTGGCTATTCTCCAGTCCTCCGGGACATCACCTGAAGACAGTGGGGATCCAAAGATGTCTGTCAAGGCCTCAGCAATTTCCTCTCCAGCCTCCTTCAGTATTCTGGGATAGATCCCATCAGGCCCTGGGGACTTATCTACCTTAATATTTTTTAAGGTGCCCAACACCTCGTCTTTTTGGATCTCAATGTGACCCAGGCTATCTACACACCCTTCTCCAGACTCAACATCTCCAATTCCTTCTCTTTGGTGAATACTGATGCAAAGTATTCATTTAGAACCGCGCCCATTTCCTCTGGCTCCACACATAGATTTCCTTGCCTATCCTTCAGTGGGCCAACCATTTCCCTGGCTACCCTCTTCCTTTGGCATACATCCGCCAGCGCCTCTTAGAAGGGAGTACACTCGACCTTGTGGCGACCAAGAAACTCGCGACATCACTAACGGTAGCCTCCCATAATGTACAAGCGTACGCCCCCGACTGCATGGCACCCCCCCCTCCTGGACATCGTGGACCCCACCAGCGACCGCCCTCAGCCAACCCCAAGCCTGCGCCGCGCGGCAGCCAGCCAACCTCGGGGGGGCCAAGTGCTATTTCTGCAGGCAGACAAAGCACCCCCGGCAGCGCTGCCCGGCGCGGAGCACAATCTGCAAGGCCTGCAGGAAGAAGGGACATCTCGCTGCGGTGTGCCAGGCCCGGTCGATCACCGCTGTAACCAGGCCCATTTCTCCTGCACCCCCCACGTGCGACCCGTGGGTGCCGCCATTTTCGTCAACGCATCCCACGTGCGGCCCGTGGGTGCCGCCATCTTCCTCGCATCAGAACATGTGCGGCCCATGGGTGCCGCCATCTTCCCCCCACCAGACCTCGTGCGGCCCGTGGGTGGCGCCATCTTTAACTCCGCCATCTTCAGCGCCATTTTGGCGCCTCAGGACCGCTGCTCATCGGGCCACTCATCGTCCTCACCGACGTCCTCCACTCCATCCGATCGCTACTTTGCACTGCAACTAATGCAACCCCCCATGAATGTCTCCTTGCCTTCTCTAGGAAGTCCACCTCCGGGGTTTCGCTCTCAACGTGGCTGGCTGCTCCAGGACCCGTTCTCCTCCGCAAGCACGTGCGGCTCCACAAGGCGGACCCGTTGGTCGAGAGGGTACAGCTACTCCATACAAACTCGCAGTACGCCTACGAGGCGTACCCCGATGGCCGCCAAGACACAGTCTCCCTCAGGGACCTGGCATCAGCTGGTTCCCCCCCACCCCCAACTGTCCCGGCTCTACCCATCCTCCCCACAGCACACCTCACCACAGCCCCCGCTCCAGGACGATCCGTCCTCCCCTTGATCCCACCCGGGGATGAAGATGCGGACTACACGCTCCCAGAGTCACCGGCGACCAAGCCGGCACCTGCATCGCCACCGGGACTGCAGCGATCTAAAAAGGAGGATCAAGGCACCCGACCTGCTAAATTTGTGAACTTTCCCTAAACTGTACACTTTAAAAATGCTCACATACATGTAAATAGTTTTTCCACCACCCCCGCTGGACTCTTTTTAACAGGGGGTGAATGTGGTAGTCACCAATGTTTGTATATATTACGTATATGAGAAGTAATACGGTAAGGCCCCTGTACTACAGGTACGGGGTAGATCCCTGCCTGCTGGCTCCGCCCAGTAGGCGGAGTATAAATGTGTGTGCTCACCGAGCTGCAGCCATTTCAGCAGCAGCTGCAGGAGGCAATACATCTCTGCTTAATAAAGCCTCGATTACTCTTTACTCTTGTCTCGTCGTAATTGATAGTGCATCAAGGTGGGGTAGAGTGTCAGAAATTTATAAGGAGTTGATGGATTGGAGGGAGCCCCGATTGGGGAAGTGATGATTAATTGGGAACAAGAGTTGGGGAGGTAGGTGGAGGCTGGGGTGTGGGAAGAAGCTTTGAGGAGGGTGAATGCGTCCTTTTCATGTGCTAGACTTAGCCTTATTCAGTTCAAGTTGGTCCACAGGGCACATTTGACTGTGGCGAGGATGAGCAGGATTTTTGAAGGGGTGGTGGATAGGTGTGGACGGTGTGTAGGTGGACTCTCAAATTTTTGGGCCTATCCGAAGCTTTCGCCGACGTTATGTCGGAGGTCTTGAAGGTGAATGTGGTCCCGAGTCCAGAAGTGGCAATCTTTGGAGTGTCAGAAGACCTGGGAGTCCAGGGGGCGAGGGA
This sequence comes from Scyliorhinus torazame, assembly GCF_047496885.1. Taxonomy (NCBI): domain Eukaryota; kingdom Metazoa; phylum Chordata; class Chondrichthyes; order Carcharhiniformes; family Scyliorhinidae; genus Scyliorhinus; species Scyliorhinus torazame. Next base: position 117,703,581 of record NC_092710.1, on the reverse strand, counting down.
GGCTGATGTTTTGGCCTTTGCCTTTGCCTCCCTGGTAGCCCGGAGACGGATCTTATTAGAATGGAGGGACTCGAGGCCACCGAAACCGGGTGTGTGAGTGAGTGACCTGGCAGAGTTTTGTAGGCTGGAGAAGATGAAGTTTGCCTTGAGAGGGTCTGTGGAGGGGTTTGCTCGGAGATGGCAGCCGTTCATCGACTTCTTTGAGAACAGTTAAGGTGTCAATGGGGGGCGGTGTTCAAAAAAGGAGGCTGGGGAGTTGGGGAGTGGGAGGTGGGATGATGGAGTGTTAGGTATTTAGTCGGTTTGATTATTTGCAGCCCTGATGGTTTGTTTTGTTTTATGGTTGAGTTTGATGTGTAAATATATAGAGGCCTCAATAAAATATTTTTCAAAAATAAGAAAAAAAAAGGGCCAAGGTGCCAGGGCCATGGGCTTCGCTCATTTAGCAGACATGCTCCAGGTACAGAGTGTGATCAACAGCACCCACATGGCCCTGCGATCTCCATGACATCATGCGGCACCATTTATGAACTGCAAGGGGTACCACTCCCTCAATGTCCAGATCATCTGTGACCACACGATGGCATCATACAGGAGTGTGCCCTTTTCCCGGGATGCGTTCATGATACTTACACCCTGGGACGCTCTCAGATACCAGACATGTTTGAAGGAGACCAGCGTCTGGAGAGATGGCTCCTTGGTGACGGGATACCCGCTAAGGAGGTAGCTAATGGCACCAGTGCGGAGGCCACAAACATAAATGAGGAGACTCGCTGTAATGAATCTCATGTATTATCGAGCGTGCTGGCCTAGCAGGCGATTGGACGGCTCAAGATGCAGATCTGGTGCCTAGACCAGACGGGGGAGGGAGGGGCGTGACATGCAATGCAGCCCACAGAGGATGTCTCACACCACTGTGGCATGCTGCAGTCTCCACAACTTGCCGCTGCAGAGGGGAGACCACCTGGACCAGAAGGAGATGAAGGAGTGCCACATGTCTTTGCATGAGGAGGTCGAGGATGGAAGCGAGTGGCAACCCGTGGAGGCCATGGCCAGTACCCAGATAGGCCGATGAGCTAGGGACACTTTCATAGCCTCTCAGTTTGAGGATGAGCAGGACTAAGGGGTGAGATCTCCCACCGTGGGGAAATCATCATTTGTGTGGAGGGACTGTAATCTCATAATCTGTGTGGTGGCAGCAATAGGTTTTCGTAATGTTGCCCTATTCCATGGGCAGGGCGCTAAAACCATTGGCCAGACACTGTGGGAGAATGGTGATGACTTGCATTGAGGACCGAGCGATGCTCCTTGCATCCTTACCGATATGTCTGACTCCTGCCTGACAAAGAGCTGAACTTGTCCTGCCAATGAACTGGCTTATCATGGAGTTTACACAGGGTGGAGTATCTGCTGGTGATCAGAGTAATGTTTATTTCCAAGTGCTACATTACAGTGGTGACCTACCGCAGCTAATGCCTATGTTCATCTATGCCCACTTGGTGTCCACTATTTTTTACTTACTCTTCCTTACCCTTTCCAAAGATGTGCAGGTTAGGCGGATTGCCCTTAGTGTCCAAAAAGGTTGGGTGGGATTGCTGGGTTACCGGGATAGGGTGGAGGTGTAGGCTTGGGTAAGGTTTCCGAGGGCTGGTGCAGACTCGCTGGGCCGAATAGCCTCCTTCTGCACTGTAAATTCTGTGATTCTTTCATTACATCTAGGTGTATTCCCAGGACCCACAGCTGAGATTAAGTCAGTCTGCTGCCTTCCATGCCCTGTTGCATGAGATGACTTTGGCGGGCATCAGCTGGATTGGGGGGGTTGGATCTGAATGGTCCGGGCACAATTTCGGGAGCACAGGTATTGCAGTTTGCGGGGCTGGAGGTGTCGCTCACAGGGAGGTTGGTGTCAGATGGGCTGGACACCCCCAGGATCCCCTCAGTGGAGGGCCCAGGCTGTGCTCCTGCGGGTCCTCTTTCCTTTGGGTGCCTTAGGGCCTCTGTGCTCCTCCACGCAACAAAGAGGCAGCTGGAGTGAGATCCCCTCTGCCCTCTGGTGCAGACAGTCATGGATACCCATGCAGTTGAAGTCCTACACAATGGAACTCATGAGCTGAGCCATGGAGTGGTCATTCCCTACTATAGAGTGCACCTCCACACCAAGACTCCACTGCGGGCGGACATTACCCTTAGAGTGTTGGCCTCGTTGCTCAAGAATTATGGAACCATCCCCTCGAGCGAAAGGTGAGTGAACTTCTCTAGTCGGCCTTACAGTCCGAGGATGGATCTGTCATCCCTTCCTCATTCTCGCGACTCTCCCTCTGTAATTCCATAAGCTCTGGGATGACAGGACCAGCCAGGGGCTCTCAAAGGAAAGAAATCAAGCAGATTTTTCCTGGTCAGGTATGTGCAATTTTCATTTGGAGGCTGAAGAAATTAGAAACAATGGGCATACTGCGATAAAGTGATATTAAAAAAAGGCTCTGTACCTGTGGCCAAATTGGACTGCAGTACTGTAAGTCATTTTCCAGAGCTTCCTGCTGTTGCCTTTTCCAGAGCTGAAAAATTTTTCTCAATTCCAAATATTCATAAATCTCAAGGCTGATCAAATATATTAGCTCAGTAATGCAGAAACAACCAAACAAAAATAGCCACATTTCCTGTGTCGAGAAAAGAATATCTCATCAGGTTGAATAGTGAGTAAATTGCAAAATCATCAAACCATATACACACTTGTTACAAAAATGTTTCAAATTGGTCAGAATTTAACTTTACACAATTGGTGTGTTGCAAAACTTAACAGAACTGCCTGCAATCTCTTAACTCAGATACAAAGGTGGCAGGAAGTACAGGCAGGGAAGATTTTATTTAACAAACTACCCGCTTATTGGAAGTAATCATTAGGCTTAAAATATATTATTTTAAATATCAGTTTTCTTGCCAGAGCTTTTGCTGCTTGGCTGGTCCAGTAATTTCAGAAATAAAGGTTGCAAATTTTACAGCCTGTACCATTGAACTGGATTTTACCCACTTCCGCTGACAAGTTTGAAGGCACAGGGTAGAGGCTCGATAAATCCAGTGGGTCTGCCACCACTGCAATTATACAAGTGGTAAGGGTGGTGTTGGGCAGCCTGATCTCCTGTGGGCTAATTGAGGCCCTTACAACTTAGTGGCCTCATCCCATCACCGGCAGGATTTAAATGGTGTGGGAGATCCCAGGCCAAGCAGCTAACTCTGCAGGTGGCCCTGCACGGTCTGATAATAAAAGGGGCGGGGTTTCCCTTTTAAAATAATTATCTTTATTGAGATTTTGCATTTCTTAAACAAAATAACACATCAAAGTTACAAATATAGCACCCAAAGCAATAAAGAAAAAAAAAGATATAGTTTAACCCACAAGAGCAAAGTACGGAACAGGAGAACAACATCACAATTGGCTGAATACCACCATTCAATGATCCAACACAGACCACCTGCACCCATGTAGGAGCAAGGGACGGATTTGTCAAACCAACCTAGCAAAAACAAAATAAAATGCACAGAAACCCCAGATCTAGGAGTTACAGGCACACTGCATAACGCAATAAAACACCAAACCCTGGCCCGATATAACAAAAGGAGAGGAAGGGAGGGCTGGCAATAGTAAGAGTATATTCAGATTATGGTTAGGCCTACAGGGCTTCCCAAGGCAGAAAAGGGAAGAAGAGCATAGAAACAGACCCACCCAACTATCCAGCCAGGTGACTACACTCACCAGCGAGGAAGAAAACAGAAATCAATAAAAATGTGGAGCCTCAACTCCTCAGGGCAAAACCACAGGATAACCACCAAGGCACAGACCTCAACACATCCCCTGACCCCTGAGCACTAGAGAGACAAGGATACAAAACCCAGACCTCAGAAAGCCCCTCTCCATTGTATGTGAGGAAAATATTCGGGAGTGGGTCCAGAAATTAGGTCCAGATGTAGCAGGCAATTTAGGGGTTAAACAGACTGAGGGAAAACAACCCGCCAGCACGGAGTCAGAGAGATATACCCACACCTAGCCGATGTACATTGTCCCAGAAAGATTTAAACGTGTTAGTGGGAATACACAGGATGCACCAGATCCATTGTCCTTTGGGACACCACTGTCTGACCAGCTATTAGCCCAGTACAACGTCTGATGTTCTATTTGCCGTCAATGGGAGGTCAGTTGCATATCAATAGCATGGCTCTGTTCTTTTGTATAAACGGGAGTGGGTCATCAAACAGCCAGATAACAATGATCGGTTCAAGTCTGGAAATTCCAGAGAACCTTTGTTTGAGGGGTTGGGCGGAGCTTAGAGAGAGAGAAAGAATGCTGTTTTGAACAGGTACAGGAGAACGCTTTGAAAAGAGAGCTCTTGAAAGTTGCCACTAAGGCAAGCTTTGGAAAAGAGTTCAGTACAAATTTCCCTAACTGAAGAAAAAGAGAGCTGCATGTTTGGTCAAAGTGATGTTTAATGAGAACTAGTGTGTTAAGGTTAAGAAACTGTATGTAATATGTTATTGTTGGTGTTGAAGTTTAAAAGTTTAAATCTTGTTTCTTTTCTTTTGTTTTAATAAAGTTTGTTTATAAAATAACCAAGCCCTATTTCCTATATTATCATTCCTGAACAAATTAATTCTTAAAATTAAAAAAAGTTATGGCTCTGGTCCAGTCTCTTAGCCACTTTGGGAGTTGACCAGGGGACCGGAACAAATGTGGGGCTCATGGCTGTGATGTTCTTACTTATAATTCCTTGTTTGGCATGGGGTTATCGAACGTAAAGGCAGTAAGTGTGTGTGGATCGATTGTATTCTTGAAATATTGAATATGGAGTGACTGGAGATGATCCTTGCAATTGCAAAATATGTCCTGGGTGTGGGGGATATCACTCAGGAGGATTTACAAGGGGAATCGAAAGCAAAGCTTTTGAGTTTGGCAGAAAAACTGCAGTTAGCCCTTCCGAAAGGGGCAAAGAAGATAGAGATAATATAAGCCTTAGCTCAATACTTAAATTTACCAGTAACACAGTCAAACCCATTAGAATGAGCTGAAATCCAATTAAAAATGAAAGAAATGGAAATGCAGCAAAAACAAAGAGAAATGGAGGTGGCAAATGAATCTAAAGAAAAAGAGAGGGTTTTTCAAAGGAAAATGAAAATGAATAAGATTGAATTGGAAAGGGAAATAGCAAACAAAAGGAGAGAGAAAGATTGGTCAAGGTAGAAGCAAAGGACAGAGAGAGAATTTGAACGTCAGAAACTGGCACTGCAAGGAGAGCAGCAATGTAATGTGTTGGAGGCAAAGGCAGGAGCTGAGGAAGTTTTAGGGGAAGAAGAAATACCCCTCAGTCAAAGATTTAGTAGGGACATGTTTAAACATATGCAAGCCTTGCCAAGATTCAATGAGAATGATGTCGAAGCATATTTTCTATCCATTGAGGAAGTAGCTAAACAATTGAATTGGCCAAAGACCATGTGGGTGGTGTTGGTTCAAACAAAGTTGGTAGGTAGAGCTAATGATGTGTTTGCCTAACTATCAGCGGAGGTTTCTGGCAATTATGATGTACTGAAGAAAGCCATTTTAACCGATGAACTATTGCTAGAAGCCTACAGACAGATGTTTAGAACTCTAAAAAAGGAACCAGGTCAGACCTATATAGAATTCGAAAGAATTAAACAAGCTAATTTTGATAGGTGGACAAAAGCACTAAAAATAAATCAAACATATGAAGCGCTTCAGGAAATAATTATTTTGGAGGAATTTAAAGATTCACTTCCCGCAGTAGTGAGAACTCATGTGGAAGAGCAGAGAGTTAAAATGACTAGACATGCCATAGAAATGGCTGATCATTTTGAATTGGTTCATAAAGCAACATTTATTGTCCAACATCAATTTCAATCTGCAAAGGATAGAAACTGGGACAGGAGAAGTACACAGGGGGACCATGCAGAGGAGGTGCAGTTGGTGATGTTAAGGAGAGTGTACCTCAGAGTAAAAAGAAACCAATAATAGCGGTGGAGAGACAAGAAAACTCAGTGTTTTCATTGTAATAAAGCTGGACATGTGAAGTCACAATTGCACAAAAGTGCAAAACAGGATAAGCCATACGGTTTATTAAAGTGGCAGAAAAAAACATTGTCCCAGTGGAAGAGATGCCACAGAGTAAACACTGTTCAGAGAACGGTGCATCAGCAAATATCAGAACTTTTTAAGGATTTTATTTCTCAGGGTAAACTTTACTAATGTGTACAAGATGGAGTAGATAAGGATATGAAGATCTTATGGGATACAGGAGCAAGTCAATCTTTAATGGTGAGAGGTAAGGAGATATGTGGGTTGGGAGGAACATTGTCGGAAAAGGTGGTAATATGTGGGATTGGTGGTGAGAGCAGTCGTGTGCCACTATGTAAGGTAAGGATAGGGAGTCCTTTGTAAAGTGGTGAAGTGGTAGTGGGAATAAAATAAGATATACCATTGACAGAGGGACAATTTATTCACAATGTCCTATGCTGCTCTTGATCATGTATTTGCTTCGTTTAGCCTCTTGTTCCGGACTGTAACCAATCACTGTTTTTCGATGTACCATTTGTCAATGTACTCTGTTGATTATTCTTTTTTTGTCTGCTATGTATGTACTGTGTATGTTCCCTTGGCCACAGAAAAATACCTTTCTCTGTACTTCGGTACACGTAACCGACATTTAAATAAATCAAAAATCAAAACAAAAACAAAAAATCAAATCAAAATCAAACAGAGATGTGGCAAGAAGTATATCTGGGACTATTTTCTGATTGTGTGGTAACCTGATCACAAAGTCACAGACTGAGACAGGAGGAAGAGAACTTGAGGAGGGCCAATAGGAAGACTGATCTTGAATTGTCAGGAACCATGGCCAGGATTCTGTAAAAACACGGCTAAGTGAAGGGGGTAGCGCAGAGGCCGGGGTGGAAATTAGATGTGGGATTTTGGGGGACCAAGGGTTCTGTGACAAAATTGAAAAGGTAATTAAGGAATATGTAGGTTTCAACAGTACGGGTGAGCTGTCGAAGGCAGTTGTCTGGGAGGTTCTAAAGGCAGTGGTGAGGGGTGAGGTGATTTCATTTAAGGCCAGGATGGACAAAGATGAGAGGTTGGGGCAGCAGAGGGTAATAAATGAGATGTTGGAGGTAGATAGGAGGTACGCAGATGTTGGGGACCCAGCGAAGCTGGAATAGAGGAAGGAACTACAGGCGAGCTTTGACCGGCTATCTACCAGGAAGGCGGTGCACCAACTGAGGCGAGCAAGGGGTGCAGTTTCCGAACATGGAGCAGGTCAGCTCTGGAGGGAGGCAGCGGCAAGGGAAATTGTTCAGGTGAGGGATAGGGCAGGGAAGTTGATGGTGGCTCCGGATCTGATTAACGAGGTTTTTGAGAAATTTTATGAGAGGTTGTACAGGTCAGAGCCACCTGGAGGAGACGGTGAGATCCAGGAATTTCTAGATGGGTTGGAGCACCCGAAGTTAGGGGAGGGGGACAGGGCTACATTAGTAGGAGTGATAGTGGAGCAGGAGATAAAGGATGCGATTGGGAGGATGCAGTCGGGGACGGTGGCAGGGCCGGATGGGTTTCCGGTGGAATATTATAAAAAATTCAAGGATAAACTAGCACCCCTCATGGTGGGGATGTTTGAAGAGGCGATAGGGAAGGGGGTGTTGCCACAAACTTTGGGGCAGGCATCGATTTCCCTGTTGCTAAAAAAAGATAAGAATCCGACGGAGTGTGGGTCGTATAGGCCCATATCGCTTCTGAATGTGGACGCAAAAGTATTGGTGAAGGTACTAGCGGGTTGGCTGGAGGAGTGCCTCCCGAAGGTGATAGGTGAAGATCAGACGGTGTTCGTGAGAGGGAGGCAGCTCTTTTCAAACGTTAGAAGGGTATTGAACGTCGTTATGGCTCCGGCAGAGGGGAAGGAAACAGAGGTAGTTGTGGCACTGGACGCTGAGAAGGCGTTTGACCGGGTAAAATGGGGGTACTTGATCCCATTTCTGGAGCGGTTTGGGATTGGACCAAGATTTGTGAACTGGGTAAAGCTACTTTATAAGGAGCCGAGGGCGATTGTCTGCACAAACAACATCTGCTCAAGATACTTTTCTCTCCACCGTGGGACTAGGCAGGGATGTCCTATGTCCCCTCTGCTGTTTGCACTCGCGATTGAGCCGTTGGCCATCGCATTAAGAAGTTCAGGTGTATGGAAAGGAATAGTGCGGGGGGAGGGGGGGTGGTGTGGGGATAGAGCATAGGGTGTGCTTGTATGCCGATGAATTGCTGATATATGTGTCGGAACCGAGTGTGTCGATAGGGGGAATATTGCAGCTGCTTCGAGTGTTTGGGTCTTTCTCGGGGTACAAACTAAATCTAGACAAGAGTGAGTATTTTGTGGTGTCTCGGCCGGGGGTGGGGGCAGGGGTGGGGGGAGCTGCCGCCATTCCGTAGGGCAGGGACTCACTTTAGGTACCTGGGGATGCAGGTTGCCCAGGAGTCAGGGGGGCTCCGCAGGCACAACATTTCTAGTTTAGTGGGGAGAGTGAAACCTGATCTGGCAAGGTGGGATGGTCTCCCTCTGTCACTGGCGGGTCGGGTACAGGCCGTTAAAATGAACATGCTGCAGCGATTTCTGTTTATTTTTCAATGCCTGCTGATTTTCCTGCCAAAGGCTTTTTACAGAGAGATTGAGGGAAGGATTACTTTGTTTATATGGAGAGGGAAGGTGGCCAGAGTTAGAAAGGTGCTGCTACAGAGGGGATGGCAGGCAGGGGGTTTGGGTCTTCCGAACCTAATATATTACTACTGGGCGGTGAATGTGGAGAAGGTGCGGAGCTGGGTCAGAGGGGTTGATTCCCAGTGGGTCAGAATGGAGGCGAGTTTGTGCAGAGGGTCGAGATTGAAAGCACTAGCAACAGCGCCGCTCCCGATAGCCCCGGGGAAGTATTCAGGGAGTCCGGTAATAATAGCGTCATTGACAATTTGGAGGCAGTTTTGCCAACACTTCGGGTTGAGGGCAGGGTCAAGGGAAATGCCGATTCGGGGGAACCACAGATTTGAGCCGGGGAGATGGGATGGAAATTTTCGGAAATGGGAGGAGAAGAGGATTAAGAAACTAAAAGATTTGTTTCTTAGGGGTCAGTTTGCAGGGCTGAAGGAGCTGGAAGCGAAGTATGGGCTGGAGCAGGGGGAAATGTTTAGATACATGCAGGTCCGAGATTTTGCAAGGAAGGAGATACAGAGCTTCCCTGTGGAGCCGGCCTCCACATTGCTGGAGGAAGTGCTGATGACTGGGGGACTGGAGAAGGGGGTAGTGTCAGCGGTTTACGGAGCTATTTTGGAAGAGGAGAAGGCACCACTGGAAGGGATCAAAGCAAAGTTGGAGGAAGAGTTGGGAGAGGATATGGAGGAGGCATTCTGGTGTGAGGTGCTCCAGAGAGTGAATGCCTCCACCTCGTGTGCAATGTTGGGGCTGATACAGCTGAAGGTGGTATACAGAGCACACCTCACGAGGGCGAAGGGGGGGGGGACGCTAATCACGTTCATATGTTTTGGTCCTGTCCAATGCTAGAGGATTACTGGAAGGAGGTTTTTAGGGTAATTTCTAAAGTGGTGCACGTGAAACTGGACCTGGGTCCCCCGGGTTACCATATTCGGGCATTATTCATCATGCACTTTCAAGAACTGGATAACATCGAACATTAGTTGGGGGGGCGGGGGGGGGGTGGTGTTGATGGTGACTATGGGTGATTCCTGATTCCTTTTTGTCATGTATTTATGTGAACATGCGGGCTAATGTTTGGGGTTTGGTGGGAGGATGGGATCGTTGTATTGATATGGGGATTGACATATTTGTTACTGATTACTGTTTGTTGTTGGTGGGTGTAAATTTGGGAGAAAATGTGAAAAAGGAGAATAAAAAAATATTTTTAAATTCACACCAGCGTCAACGGGCCTCTTGGCCCAGTGATTCTGTAGACCACAAGGGGCCAGCACAGCGCCGGAGGGATTGCTCCGCACTGCTCCAGCTGCCGCACGTGGCCCTGCACTGCTCGCATGCGCATGCGCGCGCCAATGGCGGTGGGTCCGCAACATGGCGGAGCCACACAGCAAGCCGGCGTGGAAGAAGGTAGGCCCACCCCAGATCGCATGCACTCGCCAATTGGTGGCCCCCGATCGCGGGCCTGGCTGTCATGGAGGCCCCCTTCTGGATACTGATACCCCACCTCCCACCAGGACGGCCACCGCAGCTGCGATGCCGAGCTCCCGCTGGGTGGAACCATACATGAACCACGCTGGCGGGAACTCAGCCGGTCGACCGCAGAGAATCGCTGCGGGGGCCTCTTTCAACGGCCCCCAACCAGCGCTGCGTCAACCGCGCGTGACTGGCGCCAATTCTCTGGCAGAGAATCGTGTCCCGGCGTCGGACGATCGCAGGCCTGAGGCCCCATTCTCTGCCCCCGCGCCACGCGCCATTTTGGCGGGGAGGCTGGAAGTATCCCGGCCCATGTATACTCAGATGGTTAGTCATGGCAAAGAACAGGTGGTGGTTGAATTGTCAGGAACCATATTTGATCAGATAGGTAGTACAGCACCAGAGTAGGTGGCGGATGAAGCGGATGTCTTAGTTCAACCAAGCTCGTTGAATTACAAAGAGATTCAGAGATAAAGAAATTATACCAGAAAGCATATTCGGAAATGGAATTTGGGTGTATACCTGAATGAAATAATATATCAATGAGAAAATGGGGACAAGCACATATTCAAGCAGATGAGAAATTAGCAGAAGTTCATCAAGTGGTATTACTGGTGGGTTATAGATTGAAAGTTTTGCGAGTAACACATGAGGTTCCAGTAGCAGGGTCATTTCAGGGTGAGGAAGACGTAAGCAAAAATATGAAGACATTTTTACTGGCCTGGACTGCATCAGGATGGAGTTGAATTTTGTCATACATGTGACATGTGAGATAATAGGGAAACCTCAGGTGATAATCAAACCAGCACCTTTAATACTCATTCCCATATCCAAGAAACCATTAAAAATAAGATTTAGTGGGCCTTATCAGATTTAAAGGAAACTGAGTGAGGTAAATTATTTGATAAGAACGCCAGGAGGGATCATAGAGTGTCTCAGGTTAATATAATGATTGATGATGATGATTTGATTTATTGTCGCATGTACCGAAGTACAGTGAAAAGTATTTTACTGCGGCCAAGGGAACATACACAGTACATCCATAGTAGATAAAAGAATAATCAACAGAGAACATTGACAAATGGTACATCGACAAACAGTGATTGGTTACAGTGCAGAATAAGGGGCCAAACAAAGCAAATACATGAGCAAGAGCAGCATAGGGCATCGTGAATAGTGTTCTTACAGGGAACAGATCAGTCCAAGGGGCAGTCGTTTAGGAGTCTCGTAGCTGTGGGGAAGAAGGTGTTCCTATGTCTGGATGAGCGGGTCTTCAGACTTCTGTAACTTCTGCCTGATGGAAAGGTCTGGAAGAAGGCAATGCCTGGGTGGGAAGGGTCTCTGCTAATGCTGTCTGCCTTCCTGAGGCAGCGGGAGGTGTATACAGAATCAATGTCAGGAGGCAAGCTTGTGTGATGCGTCGGGCTGAGTTCACCACACTGTGCAGTTTCATGCGATCTTGGACCAAGCAGTTGCCATACCAGGCTGTGATGCAGCCGGATAGGATGCTCTCTATCGCACATCTGTAGAAGTTTGTGAGAGTCGATGCAGACATGCCAAATTTCTTTAGCTTCCGTAGGAAGTAGAGACGTTGTTGGGCTTTCTTAACTGTTGCATTAACGTAAGTGGACCAGGACAGACTCTTGGTGATGGTGACCCCCAGGAGCTTAAAGCTATCGACCATCTCCACTTCGGAGCCATTGATGCAGACGGGAGTGTGTGTCGTGTTACACTTCCTGAAGTCGATGATCAGTTCCTTGGTCTTTCCAACATTTAGAGAGAGGTTGTTTTCGGTACACCATGCAACCATGTGATTTATCTCCCTCCTGTAGTCTGATTCGTCGTTGTTTGAGATACGGCCCACCACAATCGATTCATCCACAAACTTATAGATGGAGTTGGAGTTAAATCTTGCCACACAGCCATGTGTGCATAGGGAGTACAGTAGAGGACTGAGCACACATCCTTGCGGGGCCCCAGTGTTGAGGACTATTGTGGCGGAGGTGCTGTTGCCTATCCTGACAGATTGCAGTCTGTTGGTGAGGAAGTCGAGGATCCAGCTGCACAGGGAGGGGTCAAGTCCCAGATTGCAGAGTTTGGTTATTAGTCGTGTTGGGATAATGGTGTTGAAAGTGGAGCTGTACTCGATGAACAGCAGTCTTACATAGGTGTCCTTGTTGCTGAGGTGTTCGAGTGTTGATTGTAGAGCCATTGAGATAGCATCTGCTGTGGACCAGTTGCGGTGATAGGCAAACTGCAGTGTATCAACACCGTCTAAGAGGCTGGCAGTGATCCGTCTCATGACTAGCCACTCGAAGCATTTTATGATAACAGATGTCAGAGCCACCGGTCGGTAGTTGTTGAGGCAAACTACCTTGTTCTTCTTTGGTACTGGTATTATGGTGGTCTTCTTGAAGGAGGTGGGGACCTCAGAGCGGAGGAGTGAGGTGGTGAAGATATCTGCGTATACACTCGCCAACTGGTCTGCGCAGGCTTTGAGTGCTCGCCCAGGGACTCCGTCGGGGCCCGTCGCTTTCCGCGAATTCACTTTCAAGAAGGCAGCTCTTACCTCTGAGGCTGTAATTGTGGGTATTGGTGTGTCCAGGGCTGTTGGGGCGGGTGGCACTGATACATTGGCTGACTGCTCAAAACGGCCATAGAACTTGTTCAGATCATCGGGTAGGGATGCCCCAGCCCCAGATATTCCCCGCCTGGCCTTGCTTTATAGCCTGTGATCTTGTATAGGCCCTGCCATAGTTGTCGTGGGTTAGTGTCGTTGGCCTGGGACTCTAGTTTGATGAGTATTGTCTTTCTGCATCCCTGAAGGCTTTCCGTACGTCATACCTGGATTTCTTATATAGGTCAGGTATAGGTCTTTCATAGGTATACTAAAGCGCTATAGAAAATAAATAGAACAGTACAGCACAGTACAGGCCCTTCGGCCCTCAATGATGCGCCGACCTGTGAAACCACTCTAAAGCCCATCTACACTATTCCCTTATCGTCAATATGTCTATCCAATGACCATTTGAATGCCCTTAGTGTTGGCGAGTCCACTACTGTTGCAGGCAGGGCATTCCACGCCCTTACTACTCTCTGAGTATAGAACCTACCTCTGACATCTGTCTTATATCTATCTCCCCTCAACTTAAAGCTATGTCCCCTCGTGCTAGAAATCACCATCCGAGGAAGAAGGCTCTCACTGTCCACCCTATCCAATCCTCTGATCATCTTGTATGCCTCAATTAAGTCACCTCTTAACCTTCTTCTCTCTAACGAAAACAGCCTCAAGTCCCTCAGCCTTTCCTCACAAGATCGTCCCTCCATACCAGGCAACATTCTGGTAAATCTCCTCTGCACCCTTTCCAATGCTTCCACATCCTTCCTATGTGGAAGCATTGGAAAGGGTGCAGAGGAGATTTACCAGAATGTTGCCTGGTATGGAGGGACGATCTTGTGAGGAAAGGCTGAGGGACTTGAGGCTATGTTGATAGAGAAGGAAAGAAGGAGGAAGTATTTCCTTTGTCGCCGTGTGTAAGTGGTATGAGAGCTGCACGTTTTATTCAGGTGGTATTTAATGGGAATTAGTGGACTGAATTCTCCAAAAATGGGGCTGTGTTCCCACGCCGGCGTAAAAACACTGGCGTTGCACTCCCGGGTTCCCTGGGAAAAAAAACAACCTGATTCACCTACCTTCAAGGGGCTAGCAGGGACCCGGGAAGCTTCAGGCAGCTTTGGCTGTGGACTCGGGCCACCGTACTTCCAGTTCCGAGTCCGCGCATGCGCAAGGCGGCGGCCTCCAGCGGCCACGCCAAGCGCCATGGCGGATTCGGACCACGGACCGACACAAACAAAGTAGGCCCCCCCCCAATCGGCCGTGCACCACTGCATTGGATCGGACCGATCGCTGCCCCGGCCGCCCATAAGGCCCCCCCCCCGATGCTCGATCCCCCCGCCCCCCCCCACCAGGCAGCCGCGGAATGAGTCCGCAGCTGCCACGCACAAGTCCCGACCGGCCATACCGTATTAGTTCCACAGCGTTGGGAACTCGGCCGGTCGGGAGCAGAGTATTGCTGGGTGAGCCTCTGGCAATGGCGTAATTTGCGGATCCGCGGATATTCAGGGCCCAGAGAATCGCCCGAGCAGCGCCGGCCCCATTCCTTCGGGAACTTCGATTGTCGGGGAACTTCGCGGGGCTGCGGAGAATCCAGCCCAGTGTGTCAAGATTAAGAAACTACATGTAATCCGTTAGTGTTAGAGTTGAAGTTTAAAAGTTTCAATATTGTTTTCTTTTCTTTCACAAAGTTTGTTTATAAAATAACTAAGCCCTATTATCCATATTACCACTCCTGGAATGAATCGATCTTTCCGCACGGTCATAAAACTTAAAAATGTTAATGCTCTGGTCCAGTCCCTTAGCTACTGAAGAGAGCTTACCAGGCATCCGTAACACCATGCCCTTGGAGAGGGACATCCTAAGCCCTTAGGGGTAACAGAATAACAGCCACAGCACCGGGCCCGGCCTAGCCCAGCACTAGCCGACACAAAAAAACTACACCCCCCAGGACCCCAAAAAAGAAAAACCTGTACCCCAATTGAGCCCGTACCTTTCCAGTCCCAACCAGAGCAATGTACCATACGAGGGTGATTATTCAAGCCCTGGGCAGGGGCGGGCTCCCCTCTGAGAAGAAGCCGTCAAGGCATCCAAAAAGTAAGGACACTGGGATGGTGGGCTGACTCCCTCCTCCCTGGCACAAGCAGAGAGATCCCCCCCCCACCCATCAGATCAGATCAGGGTAAGAAAACCAACATCATGTTCACCTGAATGAAGAGATGACGAGAAGAGAAGCAGACATTCCCCCAGAGAGGGGATACCAGCCAAGTTCAAAGCGACAACCATCACAGAAAGGTTATCCAGAGCAACCTCCAACCTCAACCACCCGACGACCACAGAAGCCCAGGGGAAGAACATGAAAAGGGACCCAAACAGAAGAAGGAAAAAGCTAGCCTCAAGGAGACAGAAGAAACCCAGTCCTCTCTCGGGTACAAACTGTGCTCAGGCCAAAGAATGATTAAGAAATGTTTAACTCAAAGAAAGTACAAATCGAAATAAACACAAAACAGATTAGCTTGAACTGGAGGGGCTATCCTCAATCTTAATGCGGACCGAACTAGCCCTACATACCATATCCACCTACCCTTTACCATGCCCCAGCTTCACTCGTCTTCTTCATAAATGAGATAGAGGGTGACAAAAATCACTCCGCAACCTCAACCACAAGGATTGTAAGACACAATAACCAGGAGTAAAACTATGCGCAAATCACACTTCCCATAATTTACTCATAATGGCCTTACTAACACAGGATAACAGAACAAGGATAATTAATGGCACAGGCTATCATGCTCACATTTCACAGCCCCCTTCAGGACGAAAGGCAACAGTCAAAAAAGTCAACAACATGATCAAGAGGGAGACACAATAAGGATTCTCGAAGAACCACAGGTCAGATTGCAGGATAACTTCTATGTCGCACAAGAAAACAAAGGATAAGGTAAGGTCAACAAGCACTCTCCAGGATTCCATCGATCAAAGCATGAGACACAACTACTTCCACCATGCCATCTCACCGATGCCCAGGTGGTCCACACCCTAGGCCCCAACCGGGGAGAACATGACCTGCTTAGCCATCTCCAAGCCCTCATGACCATCATCGAGAATAGGACGGTATAAGACCAGCGATTGGTGGGCCCTACCGATCCCAGGCCTCACAGACACGATACGTTGTGCTACATCGCATGTGATGCACGCAACTCCAAAATCAAAACTACTAAAGCATTGCAGCCAATTCTCAAACACAATTGGGAATTCATTTCCCATCTTTTGTCAAAGCCCGGGCATAAGGGAAAATCCTACCGATCCGGTCAGGATACGCGACCCACCATGCAGCAGGTCTCACGACACGAAGGTGGCCCTTAAGCAGGGGCAGTGCTCTTTTGAGTGTAAGAACCCTCTTATTCGCCTCCACTGCTTTTCTAAAGTTATCCCATAATCCATCGAAGTGACCTGCACTGCAGAGCCGAAATTCTCCATCAAGACAACATCTTTGAAGGAGGCCATCATCCAATGAACGCAGCACTGCCAAGGCGAGAGCTCATTCATTCGCAATTACTCCATTTCCAGCTCCAACATTTCCATTTCCAACACCAGCTCCCGACTGCCAACGGAAAAAAAGATGACTTAAGCATTTTCTCTTGGCTCTTTCTCACAAAATTACCAATCAGAAAATTCCTGGGACATGGGTCATGTAGCCCAGGAAAAAATGGAAGTGCGCATCAAGATGAAACGAGGGATTAAAAGACGAACAGAGCAAAAATGCAACTGCTCCCTCGGTCACATCACGTGACCCCCCCCTCACCCAACCCCGGATTCCTCTTTAACAA
The DNA here is from genome assembly GCF_047496885.1 of Scyliorhinus torazame. Lineage (NCBI taxonomy): Eukaryota > Metazoa > Chordata > Chondrichthyes > Carcharhiniformes > Scyliorhinidae > Scyliorhinus > Scyliorhinus torazame. The sequence goes on along the minus strand of NC_092710.1, from coordinate 117,686,914 downwards.
GCCTCTTAAGCCTGTAAGAAGTCCCCAATGTTTATCCCTCAATCCCCAAGGCTGCCTCTTAAATCCCAACACCAAACTCTGCCTCTCTTGGGCCTGCTAGTTTGGCATCCGGCAAGACCCAAAACTCTCATCTAACCAAATCCTAATTCAAGCCTGTGTCTTGAAGTTCTGGAGATTTGCCAGCCTCCAATTGGTAATTGCCTTCCTATTCCTGAGGTATGAAAATCCCACCTTCAGCCTACTATTAGCCACTTGGCCATTAAATGGCTTCTGGAGTTCCACTTAGTCGGCTCCACCACTAACCTTTTATCCAGGTGGGGCAGGGAATCCGGTACCATGTATAATTCAACCCATACTTTGCAATAGTTTAGCATGTCCCTCTTACAAATACATAGCCCATCTGTAACAGCATAGAGAGACTGAACAGGGAGGCAGACCCAATTTAAGGATTTCCATGCGGAAAATTGATTCAAAATTCAAATACCGGGCAGCACGGTAGCACAAGTGGTTAGCAATGTGGCTTCACAGCGCCAGGGTCCCAGGTTCGATTCCCCGCTGGGTCACTGTCTGTGCGGAGTCTGCACGTTCTCCCCGTGTCTGCGTGTGTTTCCTCCGGGTGCTCCGGTTTCCTCCCACAGTCCAAAGACATGCAGGTTAGGTGGATTGGCCACGATAAATTGCCCTTAGAGACCACGATAAATTGCCCTTAGAGACCCCTAATAGGAGGGGTTATTGGGTTATGGGGATAGGGTGGAAGTTAGTGCTTAAGTGGGTCGGTGCAGACTCAATGGGCCAAATGGCCTACATCTGCACTGTATGTTCTATTTTATTCTCATTAGAATTCTCCTAAAGTTGATATTTGACTTGGTAAAGTTTGGGAATATTTTCAACAAACATTACACTTCCTGGAGCTCCTTTCCTTTTAATGAAAATGGCCACAGGACTTTGAAACAGAAACAAACTCGATTTGATAGTTTAAAAAAAATTATATTTTTATTCAAGGCATTTAACAAATATAAACAGAATATCAGAAGAACAGCATATCAACCCAATAAACAACCACAACCCTCCAATCCCCCTGACACCAACACCCCGCCACATCCCGTCTTCCCCATTTTGACCTTATACCTCCCTCCCCAAAACCCTCCTCCTCTTTGCTGACCCCTCAATTCTCCTTGAACAAATCGATGAATGGTTTCCACTTCCAGGTGAACTCCTCTACTGACCCCCGCAGAACGAACCTAACCTCCAATCTCAGGAATTCTACCAGGTCACACCCCCACTTTTGCCAGCTCCGTGTCCCACTAACCCAACAAAGTCTGTCACCGGACTATCAGGGAGGCAAAGGCCAATATATCGGCCTCTCTACCCCACTGGACTCCCGGGTCTTCCGATACGCCAAATATCACAACCTCCGGACCCGGAACCACCCCCCAGCCAGTACCTTGGACATCATGTACGAGAGTTCCTGACAAAACTCCCTTAGTCTTGAACACGTCCAGAATATGTGGACACGACTTGCAGGCCCCACCGCGCACTGCCCAAATCTATCCTCCATCCCCGCAAAGAACCTGCTCATCCTGGCCACCGTCATATGGGCCCAATGCACCACTTTAAATTGAATGAGGTTTAACCTCGCACATGACGAGGACGCATTCATCCTCCGCAAGGCCTCTGCCTACGTTCCGGCCCCATCACCCCTCCCAGCTCCTCCTCCCATTTGCGCTTAATATCTGCCACTGGAGGGCCCTCCCTCTCCATCAATTCCTTGTAAATATCCAACACATTCCCTTCCCCTATTTCGTCCTCCGTTAACAGCTTTTCATGCAACACCGGAGGCGGCAGCCTTGGGAATGTTGGCATCTCTCTCTTTTCACAAAATCCTGAACCTACAGGTACCTAAAACTATTTCCCTTGGTCAACTCATACAACTCTTCCAGCCCTGCAAATTTGCTCCCTATAAAGAAGTCCGTTAAGTACTCAATCCCCATCTGTCGCAACCCCTGTGATCTCACGTCCAGCTCCGCCAGCACAAACCTATGGTTGTCGCAGATCGGCGCTCACAACAACATACCCTCCAACCAGGGGACTTCCGGTGACGGCGGGCGGGAGGCAGCCGCACATTGGAGGGCTCCCGTTCGGGAACGGCAATTTCGGGGAGTAACGCCCGGTCCTAGGGCCAGCGATGGCAGTAAAAGTTGGGAGATAGCGCAAGGAGAAGAAGGATGTCGATAAACACCAAAAAAACGGCCGGGAAAAAAGCGGCTGAAAGTCCGTTGGAGAGGGGAAAGGTCACCACGGGGTCAACAAAGAAAATGGAGGCTGGAGCACCAAGGGAGGCTGCAGTGCTTACGGCTGAAGAACTAACTAAGGTGATGGCTGCGGAATTCCAAAAGCAGTTGACGCAGATTGAGAAATGTATGGAGATGGTGAGGAAGGAGATGAGGGAGGTTTTGAATGTGCTGGTGGAGGGGGCGGTTTCCCCGGTGAAGACGGCGGTGGCGAGCGCAGTGGCGGAGGTGCGAGAGCAAGGGGAGGCGCTGAAGGAAGTGGAGGAGATGGTATTGCAGCACGGTGATCAACTTGCCTCGATGGGGAAGGAGATGCGGAAGGTGATGGACATGAACAAGAATCTGCGAGGAAAAATGGAAGATCTGGAAAACAGATCCAGGCGACAGAATTTGAGGGTCGTGGGGCTGCCCGAAGGAGTTGAAGGACCGAAGCCGACTGAGTATTTTGCCGCGATGCTGGCAAAACTACTGGGGGAGGGGGAGGACCCCTCCCGATATGAACTGGATCGGGCTCATAGGTCGTGGAGGCCTGTACCAAAGGTGAGTGAGCCGCCAAGGGCAGTGACTCTGTGCTTCCGTAGGTACAGTGTGAAGGAGAAGGTCCTGAGCTGGGCCAAGCAGAAGCGGGTGGTGCAGTGGGCTGGAGCTGGTATACGCGTATACCAGGACTTTATGGTGGAGCTGGCGAGGAGGCGGGCTGCCTTCAACCGGGTGAAGAGGGCACTGTACATTGGCAAAGTGCAGTGCGGCATTGTATATCCAGCGAAGCTGGGGGTGACTTACAAGCTCAAGGACTTTTGTTTTGGAATGGCGGAAGCAACGGAGGAGTTTGCGAAGGCAGAAGGACTGTGGCAGAACTGACAAATTGAGGAATGGTCATGTGCCGATGTAACCTCATGACTGTATTTTCTTCTTTTTTTTTGTATCACTGCGCGCGGGTGTAGAAGCTAAAGGAACCAATGTTGCATATATTTGGACAAGGGAAGGGACGGGACTTTCACTCGAAAGGAGGGCTCTTTGGCGTGTAGGTGGATATGCGGGGTTTGTGTGCTAAAAGGGGATCTTTGGGCTTTCCTAGGGCCAGGCAAGGGGGAAAGGGACCCGGGCGGGGGCCTCCACGCTGGCCGGTTTAAGCCGGCCAGTGAATGGGAGTGAGGTGGGGGGAGGGGCTGCGGCCATCGGAGCCTGACAGAACAGGGTCCGAGTGGTCTAGCCGGGGTGGAAAGTTGTGGGGAGGGAACCGAGGTTGGGGGAGGGAACCGAGGTTGGGAGGAGGAGTTTTACAAGTGGCAGTGGACGGGAGGAGCTGGAGACTTTGGGAGGGGGGGGGGGGGGGGGGGGAGGGGGGGGGGGGGGGGGGGGGGTGGAGAGCCGTGTAGATTAAGGGTGACTACGGGTAATCCCTGATTCCTTTTTGTCATTTGTTTATGTAAACATGCGGGTTGAGGTTTGGGGGTTGGTGAGCGGATGGGATCGTTGTTATTATGGGGATTGACATATCTTGTTGATTATTGTTTATTGTTGATGGGTGTAAATGTGGGAGAAAACGTGAAAAAGGAGAATTTTTTTTTTTAAATTAAAAATTAAAAAAACATATCCTCCAACCCAAAATACTACCTACACTGCCCCCACACCTTTAAAGCTGACACCACCAATGTGCTGATTGAGTACCTGACCAGAGAGAACGGCAAAGGCACCAACAACAAGCTATCTTAAGTTCTCCTATACCACGCCGCCTCCACCCGCCTCTAGACCGATCTCTCCTACACAGACCACTTTCTCACCATCGCAATATTCGCCACCCAATAATAATTTATCAAATTTGGCAGCGCCAGCCCCCACCTCTTCGCCTCCGTTCCAGAAATGTCCACCGCACCCACGAGGCCTTCCCTGTTCATACAAACCCTGAAATCAGCCCACTGACTTTCCTAAAAAAACGACCTCGGGACAAAGATAGGGAGGTTCTGAAACACGAACAGAAACCTAGGCAGCACTGTCATTTTCACTTTCTGTACCTGCCCAGCCAGCGACAGCGGCAAAACATCCCACCTCTTAAAATGTACTTTCATCCCCTCCACCAATCGAGCCAAGTGCCAATCAATGCAGCTGGGCCCAATTCTGCGCTACATGAATACCCAGATTCCTGAAGCTTGTCCCTACCACCCCAAACAAATTTGTGCTTTGATAGTTGAGCAATTTGCCAACATATGGCCCAGAATTAGGCCAAAGAACCTAGGTCAATGGCGAGTGATGGCGAGATGGGAATCACGGCTGGAGGAATCATGGAGGCAGGGGTCGGCAGCAAGGACAGATGGGGTGGTTTGCTCTTTATCCGAGGCTGGGTTCCTTGATCAGGCACTGGGTGTCTTTGAACAAGCGGCCTCCCCTGGAAGCCCACAAGTAACCCAACAGGATTTGCTTCCCGTGCTCCCCATATGGCGAGTCCCTGGGTCAATGCAACTAGAAGTTTGATGGAGCCTTTAATTGGCATTAATTTCTCACTTAAGGGCCTCTATCGACAGCGGGATAGAAGACCATTCACAAGCCATCAAACCCTGGACTTAACAAGGCAGAGGCAAGAGTGCTGCAAGGTCACCTCCTGCCACCCTCCCATCCAATTAAATGGATGTCGGGAGGGCATTAAATTCCACCTAGAATGATCAGGCATTTAAATAAATATGTACTGATCCAAGAGAATCGGTGTGAATTAGCTATAAAAATAGAACATTTTGGAAACACTCGGCAGGTTATTGGCAGCACTAGCTGACAGAAACAGAGGCCGGAATCACAAGACCAGGATTCCTTTCAACATAGTGCACAACCACACCTTGAAAAGTCCTTCGCAGCCTTCTCATGTCTGTTAGTGGCTTCAAGTGAGCCAGCAAGGTCCCACCCTGTGCATAGTCAATCACCAGCATGTCAAGACTGCCAGTATGGAGCAGGAATCTGAACCTGATACCTCCAAATATGATTGAATGTGTTAAAAGTACTATTGCACATTTTACAGGTTTTGCCACAACCTTTAGAACATCTCCTTTAATTACTGTAATAATCTAGACAAGATCAGTCTTCCGACATCATACCCTTTTATTTATATAACGGTAAAAAGGCCTCTGCCACGGCTTACAGCACACAAGTCCAAGCCCGGGGACCTACAGAATAACAGCCCGGGTTAAAGAAGCGGGTTATAAACTCTCGCTGCTCGTTTCGAATGGGCGAGCGCCCGCCCACTCAATAGGGAAGTTCACATTCAACAAACCCCACGGGAATGTCTATTAATGATCCCCTGTGTCCTTTGTGACCACCATAACATCCCACCACTCTTTTTTCTTTGAGAATATTTTAACAATTTTCATGAGGAAAAAAACAGAACCACCATCCACCCAACCAACAACCAAACCCAGCCAATGTGGCTTACATACACAGTTCCCCACCCCCTTTCCCACTATTTCCCACCTCAACCAGTCCCCCATGCCTCCATCTTTCTCTTTACCCCCCCCCACCCCCAACCCTTATATCTGCTGACAGCTTAATTTTCCCCAAAGAAGTCGATAAACGTCTGCCACCTCCCAGAGAACCCTAGCATGGATCCTCTCAGGGCGAACTTGATCTTTTCAAGCCTGAGAAACCCGGCCATGTCACTGACCAGTACCCCTGATTTTGGTGGTTCCTAGTCCCTCCATGCCAATAAGACCCGTCTGCAGGCTACCAGGGAGGCAAGGCCAAAACATCAGCCTCTCATGCCCCCTGGACTCCTGGGTCTTCATCACAAATTGCCACCTCTGGATACGGAACCATCCGTGCCTTCAAACCATTGACATTACGACGGCAAATCTCTGCCAAAACCCCGTAAGCCTCGGACATGCCCAAAACATGTGGACTTGATTTGCAGGCCCACCCGCACACCGCCCACGCCTATCCTCCACCCCTTCAACGTGCTCATGCAGGCCACAGTCATATGCGCCCTGTAGACTACCTTGAATTGTATCAGGCTAAGCCTGGCACACGACGAGGACGCGTTGACTCTACTCAGGGCATCCTCCCACAACCCAGCCTCTAACTCCTTGCCCAATTTTTCCTCCCATTTTTGCATCACTTCCCCTATCGGGGCTCCCTCCCATTCCATGAGCTCTTGATAAATTTCCGAGACCTTCACGGTAAGAACAAACCTTTCCTTAAAGGGCCTCTCCCATGACAATTAGTAATAAAGTTTGTTTTAATATACCATATTCCTATTTTGCTTGAAATCACTCCTGGAACGAAGTATCATTTCCTCATGGTCTTACAGCAATAAAATAAAATATTGGGTCTCTGTCCAGTATCCTAGCCACTGTTGGGGTTTGGTCTGGGATGATAATATTTGAACCCAAATAATTGTTTCAAGAAGCATACCCACTACTGATGTTAAACTAACAGGCCTGTAATTGTTGGGCAATCCATTCAATCTTTTTTGAATTAGGGCGTAACATTTGCAATTCTCCAATCCACTGGCACTTACGAATCTTACAAATTCTACCCATGAACTATGTTTCTCTCTACAGATGCTGCCATAACCTGCTGAGCATTTTCTGTTTTTATTGATTTAGTCTTGGGATCTGCCCCCTTGCCCAACCCACGATGGAGATTGTGGCTTCATGCAGAAACTGAAGAAGGTGAAAAATGTAATCATAACAACTGTTAGTGATACTTGCCATTTTGAAATCGCCGCTGTGGTTCACGTCATTGGTTAAAATGCATAAAAGAAAGGACCATGAAACAAGGAATATAGTATTTGCCAGAAGAAGAGTCAATGCTTCTGTACTGAAAAATATGAACAATATTGTTAAGATGCAAAACCTTGAATTCTGACACAACATGTTCTCATAACCACTTATCTCTTATTAGTTTGGTATGATGTGAAAATTTTCAACATTGAAAAATACTTGCATCTTTCTTTAAAAAAAACAATATTCATGAAGTATTTTCAATAACAAAGGCATAACAACCTTGGGCAGAATCTTTTGCCATATCTGGATTGGAAATCAGGGGCGCCATTCTCCGCCGGCGGGAGTCTCCGTTTTGCCGGCGCCCGGGGGTTTCCCGACGGCGTGGGGCTGCCCCACAATGGGAAACCCCATTGACCGGCCGGTGTTACGGAGACTCCCGCCGGCCAGTCGGGGCAGAAATGTGGCGGGGCGGGTAGGAGAATTTCGCCCCAGGACACAGTTCAATCTTCTCAAAGACACCAATTAGGGACCAGTCGTTGAGATCATCGTCAAATTAGAGACAGTGGGTGGGCTGATGAGTCAGGAGTGCAAATGAGCATGAAAAATTTAACAGGTCTCTAGCAGTCTTTACTGTGGATGCAGTGAGATTACCACTGAAATTCTGGCGGGCGTCAATTTCACGCCAACTCGCAATTCTCCATCGCCTTGACAGCGGCGTCAATGCGTTCCAGATCGTACATACAGTAAACGCTGTTGGCATATCATTAAAGGGCCTGACCCGGTATTCTCCAGGACCTCCACCTTTGACAGGGCAGCCCAGTCCTGGGCCTCGGCCAGCGCCTGCACAGAGTGCTGCAGGCCTTGAACATGCTGATCCATATCCAAAACCATCGCCCCCAAAGCCTCCACTGCGGACGCCACCCATGCGGTGTTGGCCTGGGTGGCACACATGGTCAGCAACACCTCCTGCTCCTGCACGCAGTTGGACTCCTCCAACTGCACCTGCAGGTGCTGGATGCTCACCTACAACCCCTCATGTAGTCCCTGGCTCTGCGACTGCATCTCCACTATAGAAGGAACTATCCGTTCCAGAAGCCCGAAACTCGTCTGGATGGCAGCTAGTCCCTGGGGTCGGCCCATCCTTCGACTGTCCGCCCCCTCGGGAGTTTCTACCTCCACCTGAGGTACCAGAGCAACTATGTGGTGCGCATCAGCGAGTGTACCAGGATCCTCTTCACTGAAGTGCCCAACCAAGGTGAGTGTCTCTGGGGTGGTGGAGGATGTTGGAGCCAGCTGTGACGAAATCAGTGTCATCCCCGGACTCAAACTCAAGGGTGTCTTGGGTGACAGGCATATGGCTCCCGTCAGTGTTGGTGTCCTCATCGCTTGTCGGCACAAGGAGGGGCTCAGGTTGTGGCAGTTGCTGGGGGCGGCGGCAACTAGATGGAACCCCCCCATCACCAGCAAGTCCTGCATGTAACAAAACAAGATGCATGATTAGACCGTGGACTAGGAGGAGTGGGGGTGAGGGTGGTGTGTGGATATGGGTGGAGGTGAGGGTGGTGTGAGGGTGAGGGGGGTGGACACACGTGTTATGGGAACCGCGCCCAAGTGGGTCTGTCTTTCTCACCCGCAGCCGACATCCAAGCGGTGACTTCCCTTTTCATAGGGCTGCCAACCACCTCCAAGGCCTGCTGCTCTGCCACGGTGAGGGGCCGCAGGTCTGGCGGTCCCCCTCCAGTTTTCTCCCGCTCCCAGAGGTTATGGGTGGCCTGCGCCTGGTGGGGGGAACAGAAAACAACAGTGTTAGACTGTCCGATGCATGCAGCCTAGGGGGTGGCCAGGGCACCAGACCATGGCAGTCGGTATGGATGTTGGCATGTGGGGGATGGGACGGGGATTGGTACCAGGGGCACAGTGCTGCCTACTCACCTGGCCGCCCTGAGGTCGTACAGTTTTGTCCTGCACTGCAGGCCAGTCTGGATGGTATTACTCATGGCACTGATCGCCTCTGCCACCTGTGCTCAGAACTGGCTGGCAGCCTCCTTCCCAGGCCAGGGTGCAAGGTGGCCTGCCTCTCCTCCACGGCGACCAGGAGGGTCTCCAGCTCAACATCCGTGAAGCGGCGCTTCTTGCTGCCATCTTGTTGGCTGGGATGGTGTGTGAGGGAGTGCAGCGTGCATACACAGCTGTAGCTTGTCAGCCTTTTGAATGACAATCGCAAATCCAGTTCCGTTTCCGTTCATTGGAATCGGTAGTATTTCACGTGGCGCTGGTGGTAGTCTCTTAACAGGCGCTGAATCGGTCCAGGTGCGGCACCAGTTTTGATATCGTGGAAGTCCATGAATCCTGCTCCAGCATCAACACTTAGTTTCAAGAACGGAGAATCCAGCTGAGGGAATTTTACCATTTTGGCGAGTTGTCTTAAACAGACCAATTTGGGGTTACTGTTTGCAATGTGATATGTATTTGTATGTCTCTGTGATATAGTTTGTGTGTCAACTTCAGGAGGAAAGTCTGCAGAGCCGCTAGCCAGCGGCAGTAATCGTGATGGCCCAGTGAATCCCATTAAGAATCTCCCGGCCCGCCCCACCAGCACCTACGAGGTTCCCATCCAGACCTGGCGGGAACATACAAATACTTCATAAAGCTAATTGTAATATCATTATTGGTCAGGGAACCTGATTCACCGCCCACCAGGGATGCTTCAGCACCCCCAGGCGGGCGCCTGTTGGTGTGAATTGGTACAAGTCATGAGAAACATCTGTGACATGACAGGAAATAGTTTAAAGGGTTTAAGGCGACAGAGAGGAGACTTTGACTTTCTTGTCACAGATCTCTGATCTTGAAGTGCTGAAAAACAGTTTAAAGGTTTTCAAGTCTACAGATGGGAAGACCAGACAAACAATCCCATCCCAGGAAAGACCCTAACTTGAGCCTCTCCAGCACAGCCCAAACCCTACCAACACTCACTTCCCCTAAACGACTCCCCCTCAGTAGCCTGGAGGCAAGTGTGGGGGAGGATAATCATCCTCTCGCCAACCCCCCTCTCAAAGTATAAGCTGCTAGGTTGGTATGGCCAAGAGACGGGATCTGAACGGGGAGAGACTGAGGGCAAGGGTGCGGCTGAAGAGGGGGACTGAGAGGAAGGTCTTGCCAGTGATCCGCAGGGAGCTCTGCAACACTATTCAGAGATCGGGGCACCCTTTAAAAACTGTGGCCCAGGGACTTCTGGTAGGGCGATGCAAGGGGAGGATGCGAACAAAGTGGCCCCCGCTAGAAAGATGATCCTTTTTGCCCTTTTTCTGGTGCCATGGATCTTACATTTGTAATTTAGCAGAATAAAGTTTTTCCTTCTCGGAGATGCCCAGGAGAAACAAAGCCAAGAAGAATTCAAACTGAAATCCCCTGACTGATTCTGAAGCCTCTCGGGGATCTTCTGGAGATAAGATGGTGGGGGTGAATTCTTCCTCCCCAACCACTCCACTAACGGCGAGGCTCTTACCAGCATTTCGGCAAGTGAGCTAGATAAACACATGTCAAACTTTGGCGATGGATCTTGATCGATCAATTGAAGATGCTTTGGCCCCATTCATTTGGCTCTTGAAAACACAAATAAGATTGTCAAAGTTAATTAAGAGCCTGGAGCCGGCATTATCAGATCACAGTGATCGGATTACCTCTCTGCAGATTGACCTTACTTCAGTAGTTGAAAGCAACAAATCAACTGTGCGTGTGGAGTTTGCACATTCTCCCCGTGTCTGCGTTGGTCTCACCCCCACAACCCAATAAGATGCGCAGGGTGGGTGAATTGACCATGTAAAATTACTTCTTAATTGGAAAAAAAGAATTGGACACTCTAAATTTGTAAAAAAAAAATTAAAAAAGAAAGCAACAAATCATTAAAAGCCAAACTGAATAATCTGCAGAATAGATTCAGGAGGCAGAACATTCGTATTGTGGGGTTACAGGAGGGGACTGAGGGACGCACGCCTACAAAATATTTCTTGGACATGTTTTACAAGATGGTGAATGAGGATATATTTACATTCCCTCGCCCCACAGAATTAGACTGGGCTTATCGCTCACTTCGACTGAAGACTCGATCTGGAGATCCGCCTCATGTGGTGGTTTTAAAGAAAAGGAACAGGTTCTGCGATGGGCAAGCGAACATCATGATTTCAAGCAGGAAGGCCACTCCATTAGGCTGTACCAAGATGGAGTGCGGATCTAGTAAAAAGAGCTGTCTTCAATGGAGTGAAAGCCACCTTGATTAAGAATGTAGTTAGGTTCGGAATGGTCTATCCAGCTAGACATTGAGTAACATTTGGGGGGAAAAGACCACTTTTTTGACATGCTGGGAGATTATAGAATCCCGACAGTGCAGGAGGCCATTCAGCCCATCGAATCTGCACCAACCCTTTGAATGAGCATTCTACCCATGCCCACTCCCCCCATCACCATAACCCCATAACCTAACCAGTGCATCCCTGGACACTAAGGGGAAATTTATCCTGGCCAATCCACCTAGCCTGCACATCTTTGGACTGTGGGAGGAAACCGGAGCACCCGGAGGAAACCCATGCAGACACGGGGCGAACAATCAAACTTCACACAGTCACCCAAGGTCGGAATCAAACCCAGATCCTGCCGCTTTGAGAGAGCAGTGCTAACCACTGTGCCGCTGATGCGTACTCCTTTGTTTGAAAGCTCAAGTTGGGCGCTGTTTAATCTATTTTATCTCTAATGTGCTCTATGGATGGGCACTTCGTATTTTATGTATTTTTAATATGTTCAATGTTTGGAAGTGCTCATAATGCCTTTGGTTAAGTTTGAGGGATGTCTGTTATTTGTTTTTTTTACATCAATTTATTGTTCCCTTTCTCTTTTCATCGCTGTTGTTGGGCGTGATAATTAAGCACCAGTGTGGCGTTGGAAGCAAAATAAGGTTTGATTTTCCAGTTGGGAGTCTCCCTGCTAACAAAGGGATTAGTTAACAGGAATGGTGGTGGAGGGTTTTCTGCAGCTTAGTACAATAGCTTTTAAGAATGAGCTCAGGGCTTGTATTTAGTTGTGCTTTGTTAATTGTAGGTTTTAGGATAGGGTACTGTTTGTCACTGACCAGGTGAGGCTCAGGAAGGGTTGAGTGAATCAGGTATTCCACTCTGGGTTCGATAGCAGAGCTCAGGGGGTAGCACTGTTGGTGGGCAAGAGGATGAGGTTTCAGATGGCGAAGGTGGTAGCGGACCAGGGGAGTAGATATATGATTGTAACGGAGGCATTAGAGGGAAGGTTGTATATGGGCGAGTGTATACAGCCCCAACTATGACGACGCAGGGTTTACGAAGAGAGTGCTGGGTGCCATCTCGCATTTGGACAACATTAACTAATAGTAGGAGGGGATTGGAACATAGTGCAAGAACCGAGGATTGGCAGCTGCGCTCATCTTTCCAATCGGGGGTGGCGGGACTGCAAACATGCTGACCAGGTTTATGAGAGAGATGGGAGAAGTGGTCCCGTAGAGGTTTCTACATCCGAGAAAGTTTTTCCCCTGGTGCACAAAGTGTATTTGAGGATAGACTATTTTACAGTAGGGAAGGCGTTATTGGATGGTATCAAGGGATCGGAGTATTCCATGATATCGATCTTGGATCATGTGCTGCATTGTGGTCTTGGAGAGGGGATAGCCCAGAGGCTGAGGTGGAGAATGGATGCAGGGTTGTTGGGGAACCAAAATTTCTGTGATAAGATTGGGAAGGTGATTGAGGAGTATGTGGGATTTAATAGTACAGGGGAAGGGTCGCAGGCGGTGGTGTGGTGTGGAAGGCAGGAGTGAGGGGAGAGGTGATCGCGTTCAAGGCCAAGTTGGACAAAGAGGAGGGAGGAGCACTAAAAGTTGTTAAGAGGAGATGTTGGAAGTGGTCAGGAGGTATGCAGGAAATGCAGATCCGACCCTCTGGACAACAGTAAGGAGCTTCAGGCTAAGTTTGACCGGCTGTCATTCTGTAGGATGAAAACACATTTTAGATACCTGGGGGTGCAGATAGCATGAAATTGGGGGGCTCCGTAGATATAACATTATTAGTTTAGTGGGGAGGGTGAAAGCCGATTTGGCAAGATGGGATTGTCTTCCTCTGTCACCGGCAGGTCGGGTAAAGGCAATTAAGATGAATGTATTCCCACGGTTTTTGGTCATTTTTCAATGCCTGCTGGTCTTTTTATCAAAGACATTTTTTAAGGAACAGAAAAGATGATTACCTAGTTCGTTGGGGGGGGGGGGGGGGGGTGGCTAAGATTAAGAAGGTGCTGTTGCAGAGAGGACGACAACCCATTCCTCACCTGAGGAAGGAGCTGTGCTCCGAAAGCTAGTGATTCAAAATAAACCTGTTGGACTTTAACCAGGTATTGTAAGATTTCTTATTGCTATTTGCGTTAGCGATAGAGCCATTGGTCATCGCTTTAAGGAGTTTGGGGTTGTGGAGGGGGTTAGTGAGGGGGGGATGGAACATAGGGTATCGTTGTACACAGATGATTTACTGCTGTATATCTCAGAGCCATGTACATCGGTGGGGGATATAATGAGGCTGCTCCAAAGATTTGGGTCGTTCTCGGAGTATAAATTAAATTTAGAGAAGAGTGAGTATTTTATGGTGTCCCAGTCAGGAGTGGGACGGGAGTTGGGAGGCTGCCATTTTGTTGGGCGGCAACCCATTTCAGGTATTTGGGAGTGCAGATGGCGCGTGACTGGGGGGGTGCTCTGTAGGTATAATTTTATTAGTTTGGTGGGAGGGTGAAGGCTGACTTGGCAAGGTGGGACAACCTCCCTCTGTCGTTGGCGGGCCAGGAAAAGGCGGTTGAAATTATTGTGTTACCGCAATTTTTGTTTTTGTTTCAGTGCCTGCCGGTCTTTTTATCCAAACCTTTATTTAAGGATGTGGATAAGGTGGTCACTTTTTTTATTTGTGGGGGGTAGGTAGCCAGGGTTAGGAAGGAGTCCTGCAGAGAGGGCGACAGGCAGGGGGGCTGGGCCTCCAAATTTATTATATTATTACTGAGCGACGGAGAAGGTGCAGAGTTGGGTCATGGGGAGAAAGTTCGGTGGGTCAAGATGGAAGAGGGCTCATGCAGGGGGTTGAGCTGAGGCCGCTGGCAACGGCGCTGATACCGATGGCTCCGGGCAAATACGGGTTGGCGCAAGAGGAAGGGTTTAGGTACCTGCAAGTCCAAGACTTTGTGATGAAGAAGTTTCCGAGCTTCCCGACACGCCGGTCCCTCGTTGTTGGAGGAGGTACTGTCAGCAGGGGAGCTGGAGAGGGGGACGGTCTCGGTGATCTATGGGAAGATTTTGGAGGATAGGGTGTCCATGGAGGGGATTAAGGTTAAGTGGGAAGAAGATTCGGGGGAGGTAATGAAAGAAGGTTTGTGGTGTGAGGTGCTATGAAGGGTGAATGCCTCAACCTCATGCACGAGGTTGGGGCTGATACAATTGAAGGTCGTGTCTAGGGCGCACCTCACAAAAAGCGAGGATGAGCCAGTCTTTTGAGGTGGTGGAGCGGCCCCGAAATACGTGCTCATATGTTTTGGTCTTGCCCGAAGCTGGAAAGGTATTGGGGGAAAGTCTTTAACATCATCTCGGGGGTGTTTCACATGGACTTGGAGCCAGGCCCCCAGAGGCCATTTTCGGGGTGTTGGACCGGCCCGAGTTGCAGGCGGGTGCGAGGGTAGATATTTTAGCCTTCGCCTTGCTGATTGCTCGGTGGCAATTCCTGATGGGTGGAGATCAGCCTCTCTGCCCTGTGGGTTTGGTGTATCGGGGGTCCTGTTAGAATTCTTGACCCTGGAGTAGGTAAAATTTGAGCTAAGGGGGGGCTAAGGAGGGGTTCTACAACTCATGGGGGTTGTTTATCAAGCACTTTCGATAACTTGTTGCCATTGAAAACTAAGGTGGGGGAGGGGTGTCTGGTTTGTTTATTCTGTTTCTCTTTAACCTATTTTTGGAATTCGCAAGTCGAGGTTTCAGGCTGTATACTGATGGGGTTGTTCTTGTTGTTGTTTCTTTGTTTTTCTTTTGTTGTTTGTGTGATGAAAATGTGGTGAATAAAAGGATTTAAAAAATATAATAATAATTTAGTCAGTCTACGGCATCTAGAGAAACTTGCAGTGATGGGGCGGAATCAGTTGTCATGATCCATCTAGGTACCAATGACTACAGACAGGATTATAATGGAGGTTCTACATGGGGAGTCTGAGCAGTTAGGGACTATATTAGAAAGCAAAACTTCAAAGGTAATAGTCTGGATTTTACCTGAGCCATGAACAAGTTGTATTGGCGAATAAGATCATAGAGTTAAATATGTGGTCAAAAGAATAGGTATGGCTTACTTACCATTATGGAGAAGTGGTTGCAGGGTGACCAAAGCAGGGAACTGAATTTTCAAGGGTATTCAACATAGGTGAAAATATATGTTATTTTAAAATACCTTGGGACCTTGGCTGGGTCCAATAAGCTGCAGTCACCAGGTTTGTATCTTTAACACAAGTAATCTTTTATTATGTACAGTATTATAATTAAACTGACAAAAAATGTAACTATCTACTACCCCTTTCCCAAGCCCTTCTTTATAACTACCCCACTCTACATACACACAAACACACACACACAGACAAACAACACAGAAGGAAAAGGAGAGCTGAGAGGTAGAGAAAATATTAATAAAATAGAAGGATCTTTAGTTCAGATGGATGTCTTCCAGCTAGTTTCTTTCTAAGGTTAGACCTTCAGTTTAGGTACTTTTGTTTCCTTTAGCTTGTAATGATCTTCTCTGCAGACTTACAGAACCAGCAGGCAACCAGATGCAGAGGAAATAAAGGGAAGGAGTCTTACAAAGGACCAAGCTAGATGGGTGTTCCATGACTCTCAAAGGGACCGACATGTTCACAATGGCCGTCCCTATGCTCAAGGTACTGACACTGGGATAACCTTCTTCCCCCACCACCCTGATCACCAGGACCTGCTTGCCTGGGCCTGGCTTCCTCAAAAAGACTCACCCATCTTCAAATATGGGGAAGGATCTAGTTACCCTCTCTGAGTTGCAGCTCACCACTGACAACTTCTAGTGGTTATGCTGCTGAGGCTGCTGACCTCTGAGTCAGCTGCTCCAGGGTGGTTATGTTAATTAACCACTACCAGTAAAATGCTGTCCCCATCCACTTGAGCAGGGTCAGCTCCCTCTTTCACCCCTGGCAGTGGGACATGATTCTCTTCATGAATATTGGTTTTGTTGCAGGGATACTGGGTCCACTGCAGATCTACTGATTGTCCAAAAAATAATTGTCTTGTCATGTTCCATGTCAAGTTTCATTTGTGCCTTTTCCTAGATGGCTTAGTCAACAGCATAAAGATCTGACTAGAGACGATAATACATCAGTACTTACAAAATAGCTTACTCCAGCTGTTTTACATGGAATTACTATTTTTTTTAATGCTAACATGTTGCTATCACCAAACCAAAAGGAACTAGTACTTTATATTTATCAATGTTAAATCGATCCTCACTACTTAGTTTTAACTAATCTGATCCACACATACAGTTGAAGTACAAACATTATCTAGCACAGTTAAAAGCATTCACCACAGAACTAAAACTCCGGGCACAATTGCGCCTGGTGTGGATCCGGGCCCATGGATGAATAGCAGTAAAATCGCGTTTCGTACCGGGCCCGAACCAATTTGTGATTTACCCAGCCTGCTCCCGGAGGCGAGTTCAAGATCTCACCCAAAGATGGTGAGATTCATTAACCCTAAAGTGCATATATTTCAATCTCATTAATGAGATTGAAATCGATTGCAGCAGTCTCCCGGAAACTGCACCACTCCCCAGCGGACGTGAAGCTGGTGCAATGGCTTCTGACGGGTGCTGAGGTGGGTAGCCATTTCCATTTTCTAGCTTGCAGCTCAAGGGCACCAAAGCTGCTGTTCCAGTGCTCGGGGGCCTTTAGGGGTGGCTGGAGCATCCCAGAACAGAACAGGGGTCGGCCCTGAGTCAAAGGGGTCTTTGCGTCTGTGAGGTTTTCAAGACACGTTTAAATATTGTGGAGACCTATAATATGGACAACCACAGCTGCAGTCTGACTCTGCAAATTTTTCCAGGACAGCCATGCTGCAGCCCTCTCCTGAAAGTCAACTTCACCCCCCTTTGACTGTGAGCAGACTCTAGCTTCACAGCTGATGGCTATCTCAAATGGGGAATTAGCCTCGTTAGTTGTGAGAGCATTTCACACTCCTGAACTCTCAAGTGCATCCTCAAAGACACATGTGCATTGCCTCAGAGGATGAATAGTGCATTGCCATTACTCTAGGAGCGTCAGCATCATGGACGAAGATGGCAGTACGGTGACACAGTGGTTAGCACTGCTGCCTCACAGTGCTGAGGACCCTGGTTCGATTCCAGCCCTGGGTCACTGACCGTGTGGAGTTTGCACATTCTCCCTTGTCTTCATGGGTCTTGTCCCCACAATCCAAAAGATGTGCAGAGTATTTGGATTGGCACGCTAGCTCAATTGCCCCTTAATTGGAAAAATATAATAATGAGTACTCAAAATTTTTTTTTAAAGCATCATGGAGGAAGCTGACAACAATCAAACACTAAAGAACTGGACTTCACTACTGAAGATCCTCTTGGGGCCAAAGGGTAAGTGCCTGAGTGAATGGAGGCAGCCGACGGGGGTGACCAGGGAGTGGGCCGTGGGGATGGGGTGACCCCCCACAGGACTGGTGCGTACAGGCACGGACCGCCAAGGCAGCCATCTTGCTGTGCACCCCACTAACCGCCCACCATGGTCCTGGTCGTGCAGAGTGCCACCACCTCACCATCCCCTGCACTTTAGCACCCCCATCCTCCAACAGGCTGCCTGCCTCTCGCCAACGGGGCTGCACGCGGCCCAACCAAGGGCAGTGCCCACAGTAGTCCCTGAAGGAGGGCACCGGACGAGGGGCGCAGAGCGTACCGCTGGCATGGGTAGCACCAGCCCCGGTATACCTGGCAACAGGGATGTGCGCCAAGGCCAGAGGCCCCCACAGTGCTGGGCACTGACAGGGCCAAGGATGGGTGTGGGGACAGGGAGAGGGGAAATTTGAGGGCAGGAGCTGCAGTGCAGACCTGGGCCACTGTGTAGCCCAGTGGACTTGGTTGAGCACAGGTCTTCACACCATGCTAACATGTCTGACTTACACCAGCTACAGACAATGTACTTCAGAATCCAACCAGGAACTGTGGCCTTCATCCTTGTTGCTGCAGCCCTGGGGGATGCACTGAGGCTGTACGAACTGTAGCTGCTCCAGGTGGAGCCTGCAACAGCAGAGCCTGCCCCAGCCGAACAGGAGGCAGCCTGTTCGGTGAGGGTGGAGAGCCGGCTGCCTAGCAGACAAAGGAGGTCGAAGTGCAAGGGAGGTGCTGCATGAGGCCTTGTGTGTGCAGGCAGCACCTGTCATTCGAGGATCTGCCGGGCATGCCGTTGAAGACTCCGGCTGAGCAGGCAGACAGTGCGACATATCTGCCAGATCATGACGCACCTGGCACCATGGGGGAATGGGGAAAACACGCAGTGGCAGTCAAGGTGACGGTCACCCTGAACTGTTATGCCACGGGGTCCTTCCAGGCGATGAGTGGGGACCTGTCCGGGATCTCGCAGACCTTGGTGCAGAGGTGCATCCGCGCCTCTATACGCTCGGACGTTACAATATATCATTCAATTTGGACCGAGCCCCGAGGCTGCCTGAGCAATGCGGTTCACCGTCATCGTCGAGATGCCCCAGGTCCAGGGGATGATCGACAGAATGCATGTCGTCCTACGAGTACCAACCCATGACAGGCTGGTCTTCACAAACCAATAGGAGTGAGGCACGATCAATTGGACAAAGACGATTGTTGAATCCAACTGAGGCTTTATTGCTATAAGATGTGTGGCCTCCCACAGCAGCTGGCGAAATGGCTGCTGGTTGGAGGACACGCATATTTATACCCCGCCTCCTGGGCGGTGCCAGCAGGCAGGGACTATGAGCGAACCTGCAGTACAGTTCCTACCATACATCACTTAATACAGGTGCAACAGTGGTTTACAACATTCACCCCCTGTTCAAAATTGAGTCCGGTGGGGGTGGTGGATAACAATATACAACGAGTTAATATTTACAAGATTTGAGCAAAAAAATGTCCTTTGATGTCCGGTGGACCAGTCAGAGGTTTAGCCGGTCTGGGGCCTTGATGTTCCTCTCGGAGCGACGCAGTGGTGTCAGCGATGTTGGTGGTGATCTGGTCGTTGGTGACTCCGGGAGCGTGCCGAAATCCTCTTCATTGTCAGACGTGGGCAGGGGGAGGACGGATGGTCCTGGGGGGGGGTGCTGTTGGGAGCGACGGGGAGGAGAGGGTGGTGCCGGGGGCGGAGGGGGTGTGGGGGTGGAACCTGCTGGTGCCAGGTCCCTGAGGGAGACAGTATCCTGGCGGCCGTCGGAGAACGCCACGTAGGCGTACTGGGGGTTTACGTGGAGCAAGTGCGCCCTCTCCACCAACCGGTCTGCCTTGTGGAGTCGGACGTGCTTACGGAGAAGCACGGTTCCTGGAGCTGCGAGCCATGTCGGGAGCGGCACATCGGATGTGGACTTCCTGGGGAATGCAAAAAGACGTTCATGGGGTGTATTGTTAGTGGCAGTGCACGTAATGAGCGAATGGAGTGGAGTGCATCAGGGAGAACCTCCTGTCAGTGGGAGGCCGGGTGGCTCCTGGACCGTAAGGCCAGCTGGACGGCCCTCCATACTGTCCCATTCTCCCTTTCTATCTGTCCGTTTCCCCGGGGGTTATAGCTTGTCGTCCAGCTGGAGGCGATACCCCTGCTGAGCAGGAACTGACGCAGCTCATCACTCATGAATGAGGATCCCTTGTCACTGTGGATGTAGGCGGGGAAACCGAACAGAGTGAAGATTGTGTTGAGGGCTTTAATGACGGTGGCAGACGTCATGTCGGGGCATGGGATGGGAAAGGAGAATCTGGAGTATTCGTCGACCACACTGAGAAAATATGTGTTACGGTCAGTGGAGGGGAGGGGGCCTTTGAAATCCAAGCTGAGGCGTTCAAAGGGGCGGGAGGCCTTCACCAGGCGCGCGCGGTCCGGCCGGGAGAAGTGCGGCTTGCACTCCGCACAGACCTGGCAGTCCCTGGTGATTGTCCTTACTTCCTCGATGGAGTAGGGCAGATTTTGTGCCTTAATGAAGTGGTACAACCGTGTGACTCCTGGGTGACAAAGGCTGTGTAGCCATCTGGGATGGCCACTTCCCGATTACAAAATGGACACTTAGCAAAGATTGCAGGGAAAATGGACAATGCTGAGAAAACAAGCAGGTTCAGAGCTTGTCTGTATATTGGAGTCGCAGCTCCCAGACAAGACCAAAACTGTAGGCCCATTAGCATACTAATGGCCCAACTCCGGGAACAAAAGAGTAACATTTGAGGAACCGATAGTAAGGCAGACACCCCGGCGCCAGAGGAGACCAAAACAAAGCAGGCCAACGGCCATCTAGGACATGCCCAGCCATCAGGGCACCCACCCCTTTATTGGATGAAATCAATAGGAATGATCAAGAAACGGCCCAATTAATTGGGGCCAAGTTTAAGGTCCGCCCAAAAGAGTGCGAAGCCCCTTTTTGTATAAGAAGGAGCCCCCAAGACAGAACCGTTCTCTTGGACTTGGCTCTCACAGCGGAGAGACCCGTCCACCAGCTGCACCAGAAGCAATAAGTCCCAGGTCAATGCTCGCTACCAGACGACGACCTTAGCTGTTTCCCCTCTGCCACTTCGACCCCAGCAGCCTCAGAACCGAACAACGGCCATTGTTCCTCTGACTGAGTGGGCGCCCGAAGCTAAGTATAGGCTTCAGCAGTAGTGATAGTTTAGTCTGTAGTATTTGTGCATGAGTAGATATTACTGTGTGTGTAAATAAATAGTATTGACTTTGAACTAACTAACTGGTGTATTGGCTCTTTGATTAGTATTCGGTTTTGAACCTTGTGGCGGTATCGAAAGATACCTGGTGACTCTAGAGCAAACGTAATTAGAATTAAGGAATGTGACCATATTGACCGCCATATTCAGAGCCAACCAAAGAGAGCAACATTTACTGGCGAAGCACTTCACAGGCTCCACACTGCTCTGTCCTATGAATTGCAACTTTACCGAAGTTATTTTATATACATACATCATTACAAAATTCTACGGGGCACTGTGACATTCAGGCATGCATTACAAAATAAAAAACTGTAACCTCTAGCTATCCTTAACTAAACTATCCTCACTCAAACAATCAAAAATAATCTGCAACATTTTAAACTGTACAAATAGCAGCAACACAGGTCTCTCCAGCTTGGCAGTCAAGCACAGAGGTTTACATTTCTTTATTAAACGACCAAAACACACACAAAAAAACAGATGTACTTTAATTCACTTAAAGGGGTTGGGGGGTTTGGTGAAGTCCGAAAATAGGGGATCTAAATGTGTATACCGGAGTGCGAGTGCGAGAGGCTCTCCTCCGCCATTTTCTGAGTCTAAGTGTCTGCACGACACTGCAGAGTATTGGCAGTACTAATAGTGCTTCTACGATGTAAGATAGGGAATACCAGGTGATGAACTTGTCGCACCAGGTCGGTGTATCGGTGACTGTCTCAGGGCTAACTATCTCGGGGTACAGTGTATGGCAGGGGTGGGAATCATTCACGGCCTGTGTGGTAGGAGTCGGGGGTAGCGTCTGCAACTGAAGGGATCCCGTTAAGATCCAGGTGAAAAACATGAAGGTTGTCTTCATCTTTCCTTTTGTCGGTCTTTTTCTTTTTCTTCCTCTGGGGTTCCCGAGGTTCCGGAGTTCTGTGGACACAAGCATAATATCTGTTATTATCTTGCTTAAGATCTTGTATGTCAGTCTGTCTGTCCTTTGTTGCCAATTACCCATTATAATTGGTCACCATCTGTGACTCCCTCATTTTTAAAAATAAAACCGAATATTTGGACAAGACATCCGAGAAAAATATGGACACAGTGCGAGCCGTCTCGCAGCCAGTGCGATCTACATCCTAGTGTTTGAGGATGTAAATAGCATACGGAAGCATCCTAAGGGTCACCAGAAACAAACAAAAAGTTTTGAACTAAAAGTGCCAAAATGGGGTGCGTATGGGCCGCGGCGGGTAAGATTGGGTGGAATCCTCAGGTAGGATGGTGATCAGTGCCGTTTGTGCTCTACCCGAGCGTAGCTGACCAGTGGGGGGTCCTCAGGCAGGGCGGGGACCAGTGCCGTTTCTCCACTGCCTGAGCGACCGGCAAGAACGGAACGAATATGTGCTCGTCGTGGGGGCTGTCTCTCGTGATTACCTTCAAATCAGGAGAGTGGCTATGATTGGTTGTCTGCCGACAAACTAGTTCCTTTGAACGGTTGTCTGTCGACAAACTTGTTCCATTAACTGCCAGTGGGCGTTAAAAGAGTGGTGGCGTGGGGCCATGAAAACTTTTAAATTCACAAACAACATTTAACATGTACATTAAACGAATAAACATACGACAAACATTGTGCAGGTTCCATCAGAAAGGACACCGTATCTCTCCATCGGTTCCTTTTTACCATCATGTGGACACCTCATTGCTCAGTAGCGAACATGGTCGCAAAAGGATACGTTTGGTGGGAGTCAGACTCTATGTCATCATCTTCTCCCTGCTGCCATACTCTTGACTGGGGTAGTTTGGCTAAAGCTGCTTGGAGCGAATTGGGGTCCATCTCATCATTCCGGATGAGCCTGAACAAATTGTTTCAGTGCCAGAATCGTGTGTCGAGGTTGGAGCTACTAGGTTTTAATCCGTAATTGTCGGGTGGAGGGTCTGGGTCAGGGGCTTTGATGTATGTGATTTCGAAGGGGTCACTGGAATCATGCTTGGATTCGCTGGGAGTGGGGCCTGGTGCAGGGGTGTAATCATAACGTGGTGTGCTGTGGCTGTCGTCATTGCTATCGCTATCACTGTCGCTGTCGCTGCTGGTTGAAGGAAGGGAGAGGCGGAGTCGTGCCTCTGGGGTGGAGTTGAAGATGTGTCTGAGGACGGGCTGGTCTGGCTCGGGGAGGGTAGGAATGTGTCATCTGTGGGCGGGGCGTGCTAGTCTGCTGCTGTGAGCGAGATGTGGTGTGCATGGTTGTTCTGCGAGCCATAAGCCTGAAGCTGGTTTATGTGAAACAACGCAGACTTGCCGTTGGGGTATGTGATCTTGTATACCAAGGGGCTGACTTTGTCTGAAATGGAGTACGGTCCGGAAAATTGTGGGGAAAGGAATGAACTGGGGCTGTATAGGGAATGCATCACTTGCTGCCCTACTACAAACTCGGTGGCGTGTACCGTTTTATCGAAACAAGCTTTGCTTTGTTTCCTCCTGGTCCCAAGTCTCACAGCTGCTGCGAGCTGAGTTGCCTTTATATTCTCAATATTCATGCGTGAGGGCAGTGACTGCGGGGCTGGCCAAATCCAGTCCTAATAAATACTCTGTCCCTTTCATGGGGCGTCCTGTCATGAGGGTGTGGGGGGTGTATCCTGTGGACGTGGATACCGTGTTTCGTATGAACATTAAAGCAAATGGGAGAACTGTGTCCCAGGTGCTATTGTGCTGTTGCACCACTTTCCTGAGGGTGGCTTTTAGAGTTCTGTTCATCCTTTCTACAATGCTGCTTGACTGGGGGTGGTATGCTATGTGAAACTTCTGCCTAATTCTGAAAATCATAAGGACGTTTTTCATTACTCGTCCTGTAAAATGGGAGCCTTGATCGGACTCTATACTGCGTGGGAGGCCCTATCTTGTAAAGATGTGCTGTGTTAGGATTTTAGCTGTTGTTTTGGCCGTGTTCGTTCTAGATGGAAAGGCTTCCACCCATTTTGTGAAGGTGTCGATGACCACCAGCACATACTTAAAACCATTTCTGCAGGGGGGTAGGGGTCCTATGTAATCTATCTGCAAATTCGTCCAGGGGCCATTAACGGGGCTGGTGTGACTAAGCTGAGCCTTTCTTGCATATCTGTCCGGATTGTTCTGGGCACAGATCAAGCAATTTCCAACGTAATGGGTTACAGTGGCTTTTAAATCAGGCCACTAGCAGAGAGGTCTGAGGTGGGTTAGGGTGGGTTCAATGCCTTGGTGTTCAAGATTGTCATGGAACTGACAAATAATCTGATTCCTGTCCTGGCTGGGGATTACATAAATGCCGTCTTTCAAAATCACACCATCATGTATGGTTATTGCATTTTTGAACTTAGCGTAAGGGGCTGGGAAGGTGCCCTTTAAAACTTCCCTGAGCTTCTCATTTTCCTTTTGGGCCTTTGCTAAATCCTGAATGTTGGTCTGTGAGACCTGAACCGCATGCACTGGGGCGCTTTCGGGGGGGTTCCAAAAGTAACCATGTCTGGAACCTGTCTTCGCTGGGGCGTCTGCTTTAACGTTACCAGGGGGGGAAGAACGATGATGACTGTGAACCTTAATGATACCATATTTCCTATCTTTAGCTGTCTCTAGGATATGCCGGAGTAATGAGGCTGGGGGTAGGGGCTTTCCGTCTGTGGAAATGAATCCTCTAGTTTCCCACAGGGGTAGGAATTCTGTTAAACTATTGCAGACATATAAACTGCGGAATATATGTCTGCTGGGGTCGGAAACGAGTCAGGGTGATCAACAATGTAAGCTATGGCTGCCAGTTCTGCTGCCTGTGAGCCTAGATGTCCTGACAACTTTAATGAAATCTCTTCAAGGGCACGTCCCTGCGCGTCCTCTACATAAATGCCGCAATCGGTGATTCTTTTTCCATTCAAAACTGTGGAGGAGCCATCCACATAGATTTTCAGGGGTGCGCACGTGTCTGTGGCTGGGGTCTCTGGGGTGTATTACCTGCTTTCCTGGGAGCTGATTTAGGTATAAATGGGCCTGAAGTATGGTTTGTGGTGATGATCTTACACTCATGTGGGGTACCTGCATATTGCAAATTGTCGGCTAGGAAAGTGTGGGTCTTGGTTCTTTTAACTGTAATGTCCCGTCCCTGTAAAAGAAGGGTCCAAGGGGCTGCGCGGATTTGGCTGACTGTGCCATCTTTAAGTCGACCTTCTAATAATAGCTGTGTTGGGGTGTGTTCAGTGAGAATGGTGATGGGGTTGAGTCCTGTAATGTAGGCGAAGTACTGTACTGCCCAAAAAACTGCGAGCAGGTGCCTTTCGCAAGCAGAAAATCCTTGCTCGACAGGATCTAACATGCGTGAGGCATATGCCACAGGGCCTAATCGGTCATGGAGTTCCTGGAGGAGCACGGCCGAAAGGGTTCAGTCGTGCTTGCTACTTCGATTGCATGCGGGGAAAGTGGATCTGGGACCCGTAATGCGGGGGCTGTGCTAAGGGCTCTCTTTAAAGCATCCACGGCATCCGTGTGCTGTGGAAGCCATTTCCAAGGTGCCTGTTTCTTGAGAAGGTCGGATAGGGGCGGTGCTTTTGTGGCAAAACCGTCTATATGGTTTCTGCAGTAGCCAACCAGTCCTAGAAATGACCGGAGGGCTGAGACATTATGGGGAAGGGGCAATTTGCCGATCGAGTCAATTCTCTTTTGCTCGATCTCGCTTTTACCATGAATGATTACTGTATCCAAGTAAATCACTTTTTCCTGCAAAATCTGGGCCTTCTTGGGGTTGACTTTACATCCAATCTGTTTTAGGAATCCTAGGAGTTCGGCGACAAGCGAAATGTGCTCTCCCTTTGTGTCTGTCTGTAGTAGCAAGTCATCTACATACTGGACCAGACAATTTGGATCGGGAAAGTTTTGCTGGTCCATTTGCCAGCTGTCAGTGGAAAATGGAGGGGGAGTTGTGGAAGCCTTGTGGAAGGCACATCATGTGTATTGTTGTCCCTGGAATGTAAAGGCAAATTTGTATTGGCACGCTTTATCCAATGGAATGGTCCAAAGCCGAAATTTTTTTTGACTGGAGTCCCTGTTTGAGCATGGTTTCGGGACTTGTGGTTATGGTGGGGGCTGCTACTGGGGTTACTTTGTTCAGTTCCCGGTAATCAATGGTCAGTCGCCATGATCCATCGAGTTTCCTGACGGGCCAAATTGGTGCGTTATTTGTGAAGGCTATTGATCGGAGGACGCCTTGATCAAGCAAACTCTCTATTACTTTGGAGATCTCTCCCTCTGCTTCTTGGGGAAATCCGTACTGCTTTTGAGGTCTGGGTTCGGGACCTGTAATATTCACTAAGCCAGCTATCTTGCCACAGTTGCCACAGTCGTGCTTGTGCTGTGCAAATGCTGCTTTGTGTTGCTGTAGGACTTCCCTAACCTGTTTGTCCTGACTAATGGCTCGAGGGTCGAACCAGAAGTTTCCTACTGCGCTGATTCTGTTGCATACTCTCCAACTGTGACCGTGGCGAGGGCTCGTGCTGCCTTTGCCATTCTCCATACACATTTATTTACCGGATCAAATGAGAGGTTGTGGCAGCTCATAAAAGTCGATTCCTAGATTGTGTTCAGCTGTCTGGGGTAGATTGACCAAAACTACGGGGTGTTTAGTCGTAATGTTCCCTATTTGTATCGCTACAGGGGCTGTGATGTGTCCTTGTTGTAAATGACCAGTAAAGCCGCTGAGTGTGATGGTGTCTGTTGTGGGCCACGTGTCTCGTTGAAACATTGTGGAGGAATTGAGCGTGGTGCGGGACCCTCCTGTGTCCCAAAGAAATTCTACGGGGTGTCCCCGGACTTTAACTGCTACAACCGGTCTACCGGACTTGTCCCAAAGGTTGTCGCAGACCCAAGTTGGGGAGCCCGAACACTGTTAGTCGGTGCCGTTCATGTCTGCATTCTCTGAACGGGTGCTAACACTATGGATTGGCTTTGCCGTATTCTTATTTAGGGTGCCTGTCTGTTTGTTTCTCTGCTGCTTTTGGGGCACGTTGCACTCACGTGTATAGTGTCCTAATTGTCCACAATTGTAACATTCCTGGGATTTAGGCTGCGGTGGGCTGTTCCTGCCCTCATTTACCCATGCGGGGTTCTAGTGCGTCCTAACTGGATGCATGTCTGCCTGCTCTTCCTCTGGTTTTTCAAATGCGGTTTTGCCTTCGACGGATTGTTCCCAAGAGCGGGACAATCTTTTCAAAACCCATTTCTCATTGTGGGCCTCGTCTGAGGGGTCGTAATTTGCGCAAGCTCTCTGTCCTGACTCTGTCGCATGAGAGACTAGGATTCGAGTCCATTTGGCCATATTATCTGCGGACAAATGGGCGTGGGCTAACTCTCCAAATACTGCTGCGAAATGTATCCACAAGCATCCAGCAAACGCTGTGGGGTGCTCTGTTTTCTTTTGCCTACTCTTGTTTAGGCCTTCTACTGGGTCTCCTCTGTTATAGCCGATCGCATCCAGAATCGCTGTGTGCATTTCTTGGAGTGTGCCTCCTCCTACATTCTGTGGGTCGGGAAGGGCTGCCACGACTGAAGGGTCGAGGCTTAAAACTGAGCTTTACTTGCTCGGCCTTCCTTCTGCTGCGGCCCTGCGGTGTGTGGTTACAGGGTTCATGGGGGTGTGTTGTGCCTGTTCAGTCGGGGGTTGGGGTGCTTTCCTTTTCTGGGGTTTTTCTTGCGTACATGTCCCATGTACGTATCTGTGGGCAGTTTCATTTAACTCCTGCCAATCGGGGCCGTTTTCCTGGTCTAACTGGGGTCCAAACGTACTTTGAAACCCATTCTGGACAGAAAGCAGAGATTGCAATTCTGCAATTTGCTTCCGGCCCTTTACGTGATCTACGGAGCTCTGCCTTTGTTCCGTCGTGGAAGTGTGGAGCGCTCGTAGGGCTGCTTTTAAATCATTGCACTGTTTCTGCAATTACTCTACCTGTTGCTCGGTTTCTTGTCTTACCAAGACCGTGCGTTGCGTGCCCTGGTAGGCCTTATCGTACTGGGTCTGAAAACTACTCAAATGGGCGAGACAAGACTGGTGCGCCCTCTTGGCATCATCCACCTCTGTCAATCGCTGCTAACTGTTCTCTTAACTCCTTATTCTCCTTCTCAAATTTGGTCACATTTCCCTCACTATTTCTGTCTCTCTCCTCAATCTCTCTACGGAGCGTCCTAACGACCTCCTCTGTGCCTCGCAATTGTGCCAAGCAGGACACGATTGCCATCGGCTTGCGAGCTTTCCCGAAGCTCTTATAAATCTCTGAAGGGTTCTCCCACCAACTATGTCCTATACTCCCGGGACCTGTTTCATCATTGGCGCAGAATTCACTCCAAAGGGGCCATCCTTTCCCTTTGAGATATTTTCTGATCTTTTCTTCCCATACGGGACACTGTCCTACTCTATTGGTCGCTGCAACCTCGAATTCTTGGGGGTTCATAAGGCGTTCCTTTGCCATTTTCTCTCTATCTCTGTGTTCTTTATTGAATTTGGAACAGGGGGTGATAAAGTGGTGATGTAAACACGGGTACGGCTTACGCTATTTTCCAGCCTGCAAAACTCCCAACAGTTTTACGCAACAAAATCTCTCAGGTTTACCTTATATCCCTGTTAGTACGCATGCATTAACACATTTCCGAATCTCGGAGGTTTGATCAGTATCGTTCTCAAACTTGTGGTTTTTCTGTTTCCAATTGAATTCCAATTCAAATTTGGGTTCTCTCGGAGTGACTAGACCACTTCTAGGTCGAGTCCCGTCAGAGGTCACCAGTAAATGTTGCTCTCTTTGGTTGGCTCTGAATATGGCGGTCAATATGGTCGCCTTCCTTAATTCTAATTACATTTGCTCTAGAGCCGCCAGGTATCTTTCGATACCGCCACAAGGTTCAAAACCGAATACTGATCAAAGAGCCAATACACCAGTTAGTTAGTTCAAAGTCAATACTATTTATTTACACACACAGTAATATCTACTCATGCACAAATACTACAGACTAAACTATCACTACTGCTAAAGCCAATACTTAGCTTCGGGCGCCCATTCAGTCAGAGGAACAATGGTCATTGTTCGGTTCTGAGGCTGCTAGGGTTGAAGTGGTAGAGGGGAAACAGCTAAGGTCGTCCATCTGGTGGCGAGCGTTGACCTTGGACTTACTTGCTTCCGGTGCAGCTGGTGGACGGGTCTCTCCGCTGTGAGAGCCAAGTCCAAGAGAGTGATTCTCTCTTGGGGGCTCCTTCTTATACAAAAAGGGGCTTCGCACTCTTTTGGGCGGGCCTTGAACTTGGCCCCAATTAATTGGGCCGTTTCTTGATCATTCCTATTAATTTCATCGAATAAAGGGGTCGGTGCCCTGATGGCTGGGCGTGTCCTAGGTGGCCGTTGGCCTGCTTTGTTTCGGTCTCCTCTGGTGCCGGGGTGTCTGCCTTCGTATCAGTTACTCAAATGTTACTCTTTTGTTCCCGGAGATGGGCCATTAGTATGCTAATGGGCCTACAGGTTTGGTCTTGTCTGGGAGCTGCGACTCCAATATACAGACAAGCTCTGAACCTGCTTGTTTTCTCAGCATTGTCCATTTTCCCTGCAATCTTTGCAAAGTGTCCATTTTGTAATCGGGAAGTGGCCATCCCAGATGACTACAGCTGTCGTGCAGGGCCCGGAGTCGGTCGACCCGCGCGCTTGCACATGTACCTCGTGATAGGGCGTCTGGGGGCTCGTTGAGCTTGCCAGGGCGATACATAATCTCGTAATTGTAGGTGGAGAGCTCGATCCTCCACCTCAAGATTTTATCGTTCTTGATCTTGCCCCGCTGTGGGTTGTTGATCATGAAGGCTACCGACCGTTGGTCAGTGAGGAGAATGAATCTCCTGCCAGCCAGGTAATGCCTCCAATGCCGCACAGCTTCAACGATAGCTTGGGCCTCCTTTTCAACAGATGAGTGCTGAATTTTGGAGGCATGAAGGGTGCGGGAAAAGAATGCCACGGGCCTGCCTGCCTGATTGAGGGTGGCAGCAAGGGCAACGTCTGATGCGTCGCTTTCTATTTGGAAGGCAGTGTATCATCTACAGCGTGCATTGTGGCCTTGGCTATATCAGCTCTGATCCGGGCGAAGACCTGTTGGGCCTCGGCCGTCAGGGGAAATTGGATGGACTTTATGAGTGGGCGGGCCTTGTCCGCATAGTTTGGGAAGCACTGAGCGTAGTACGAAAAGAACTCCAGGCAGTGTTTGAGGGCCTTGGGGCAGTGGGGGAGGGGAAGCTCCCTGAGGGGGCGCATGCAGTCGGGATCGGGCCCCAGAACTCTGTTCTGGACCACATAGCCGAGGATGGCTAAGCAGTTTGTGCGGAACACGCACTTCTCCTTGTTGTAAGTGAGGTTTAGGAGAGTAGCGATGTGGAGAAATTTAGCACGGTTGGCATTGTGGTCCAGCTGATCATGGCCGCAGATGGTGATGTTATCTAGGTATGGAAAGGTGGCCCGCAACCCGTACCGGTCGACCATTCGGTCCATCTCCCTTTGGAAGACCGAGACCCCGTTTGTGACGCCGAAGGGGACCCGAAGGAAGTGGTTTAGGCGGCCGTCTGCCTTGAAGGCGGTGTATGGATGGTCCGATTTATGGATAGGGAGCTGGTGGTAGGCGGATTTCAGGTCTACCGTTGAGATGACCCGGTTCTGCGCAATCTGTTTAACCATGTCAGATATGCTTGGGAGGGTGTACGCGCCGAACTGCGTGTACCGGTTGATGGTCTGGCTGTAGTCCATGACCATTCGGTGTTTCTCCCCAGTTTTAACCACTATCACTTGAGCTCTCCAGGGGCATTTGCTGGCCTCGATGATGCCTTCCCGAAGCAGCCGCCGGACTTCGGACCTGATGAAGGTCTTGTCCTGGGTGCTGTACCGTCTGCTCTTGGTGGTGACGGGTTTGCTATCCGGAGTTAGATTGGCAAAGAGGAAAGGTGGGTCGACGTTTAGGTCGTGAGGCCGCACACAGGAAGGGGTGGTAAGGGCCCGCCGAATTTCAGAGTTAGGCTCTGGAGGTTGCACTGGAAGTCCAGGCCGAGGATTAGTGCAGTGCCGAGGTTAGGGAGGACGTAGAGGCGGAAGCCGCTGAATTCTACGCCCTGAACCGTGAGCGTGACCGTACAGTACCTCCGGATCGCTACGCAATGGGATCCGGAGGTCAGGGAGATTTTTTCGTTGGCGGAGTGTATCGTGAGGGAGCAGCGCCTTACCGTATCCGGGTGTATGAAGCTTTCGGTGCTCCCGGAGTCCAGCAGGCAGGAGGTTACGTGTCCGTCAACTTTCACGCTGGTGGATGCATTGGTCAGGTTATGCGGACGAGACTGGTCGATCAACATGGAGGCGAGTCTTGGTTGGTCGTCGCTGGTGTCGGATAATGGGGCGGCTGGTGAGCCCGGGTCCTGGAACGCTGGTGGTGCCCATGTGCTGAGGGGTAGACAAGATGACGGCGCCCATGGAACGCACGTGTTGCACGGAGGGGAAGATGGCGGCGCCCACGGGCCGCACGTGGTCTGAGGGGGGGGATGGCGGCGCCCATTGTCCATGACCGAGGGGGGTGGGGGCGATAGCGGCTACTGAGCGAGCCTGGCACACCGCGGCAAAGTGGCCCTTCTTCCCACAGGCTTTACAAAGGGCAGCGCGGGCCGGGCAGCATTGGCGGGGGTGCTTCTGTTGGCCGCAAAAATATCATCAGGGGCCCCCGGGGTTCGCTGGCTGGCGTGCAGCGCAGGCGTATTGGGTGGACAGCGCCCCCACTGCGGCAGCTGTCTGTGGGGTCCACGAAGCGTAGGAGGGGTGGGCCGCGCGGCTGGGGGTGTAGGACTGGGCGTTGCGCAGGGCGACTGTCATGGAGAGCGCTAGCGTTTTAGTCTCTGCGAGGTCGTGCGTGGAGTCGCTGGCATATGAGATCTGACCCAATTCCAGTCACAAAAGCGTCCCGCATAAGGAGGTCTGAGTGTTCCGTGGCCGTAACGGCCTGACAGTCACAGTCCTGGATTAGTGGAATTAGGGGCCGCCGGAAGTCTTCTATGGACTCACCAGGGAGTTGAGAGCGAGTGGCGAGTGCGTGCCTGGCGAAGAGCGTGTTCGTTTTCTGTGCATAGTTGTCCTTGAGTAGAGTCATGGCTTCGGTGTTCTTGGGCGCATCCTGGATTAGCGGAAAGGCTTTGGAGCTCAACCTGGAATATAAAATCTGAATCTTCTGAGCCTCCGGAACAGGAGTTGGTGCCGCGTTGATATACGCCTCGAAGCAAGTTAGCCAGTGCTGTAAGTCCTTTCTGGCGTCGCTTGAGTGCAGATCCAGCTGCAGGCGATCTGGTTTGATACGGAGGTCCATCCTTAGAAACTTATAGCAGTAAATTGAGGCATGATCAATTGGACAAAGACGATAGTTGAATCCAAATGAGGCTTTATTGCTATAAGAGTGTGGCCTCCCACAGCAGCTGGCGAAATGGCTGCTGGCTGTAGGACATGCATATTTATACCCCGCCTCCTGGGCGGAGCCAGCAGGCAGGGACTGTCGTGTTGGGTGTTCTGATGCACAAATGATCCAACACGGCTGTAGATGGTACAACTCAGTTTTATTGTCGAAACAACTGTAACAACTGTGCTGCACCAGCTAACCTGTGGATCCAGCCCTATCACTATCTTAGTGGGGCACTCAGCACATGGTCTATGTCTGAGTGGCGCGCTGTGAGCTCTGTGCTCTGAGCTATCTCCTGGTAGAATGAGCGGGAACTGTGGTGTTCCCTGTTTTATAGTGCGTGTGCTCTCACTGGTGATTGGCTGCGATGTTATGTGTGTGCTGGTTGGTCCAACTGCCTGTCCATCAGTGTGTGTGTGATTGCACCATGATATGCTGATGTGGATATCATGACAGGGACTACCGGCGAACCTGTAGTACAGGTCCTACCGTACATCACCTAATACAGGTGCAACAGTGGTTTACCACAAGGGGTTCCACTCGATGAACATGGGCACTGACGGTGCCAAGGTGTGTGGTGAGCAGGGTGCCAGTTCTATGTTCTACATCCTGGCTTGATGTAATTCACACCTCTTTAACCTGGGGTTACCCCATCTCTGGATCTGTAAAGATTTAATCACCTGCTAATGGTCGCATTCCAAGCATTGTTTGGCATCTTTGAATTTGTCTATATATGTGTTTCTGGAACATACCTCTTCATTCACCTGAGGAAGGAGCAGCGCTCCGAAAGCTAGTGACATCGAAACAAACCTGTTGGACTTTAACCTGGTGTTGTAAGACTTCTTACTATGTTCTATTAGACATATGGACAATAAGGGAATAGTGTAGATGGACTTTAGAGTGGTTTCACAGGTCGGCGCAACATCGAGGGCCGAAGGGCCTGTACTGCGCTGTAATGTTCTATGTTCTAGGGGGAAAGGCCGGGGGTGGGGGTGGGGATGGAGGAGAAGGGGAGGAGAAACTCGGGGGCAGGGGCTGCAGTGCAGACCATGGTGTGTGACCATGAGCTGCGTATCAT
Organism: Scyliorhinus torazame; assembly: GCF_047496885.1. NCBI lineage: Eukaryota > Metazoa > Chordata > Chondrichthyes > Carcharhiniformes > Scyliorhinidae > Scyliorhinus > Scyliorhinus torazame. Next base: position 117,653,405 of record NC_092710.1, on the reverse strand, counting down.
GCACGCCTGCGCCTGATAGCTGAGTAGCGGCACAATGCCTTCATCCTGGCACACTCGACTGTTCCTGACCTCCTCCAAATGCCACCCACCCCTTACCCCCTCCAGCTGAGGGGTTGGGTCCTGGGTGACTGGTGTTATCCACTGTGACCGTGGCTGATGACGCCTATCCAGAGGCCACAGACCGTAGCAGAGACCCACTACAACAATGCTCATGCCGTGACCAGGTGTTGTCAAGTGGTGCTGAAGTTGGCAACACTCAAGGAACTTGACACCATCCAGAACAAAACAGCCCGTTTGATTGCTACCCCTTCCACAAACACTCAAACCCTCTATCACCGACGAACAGTGGCAGCTGTGTGTACCATCTACAACATGCACTGCAGTAACTCACCAGGGTTTCTTCGACAGCACCTTCCAAAGCCACAACCACTACCATCTAGAAGGACAAGAGCAGCAGATACCTGGGAACCCCATTGCTTGGAAATTCCCCTCCAAATCACTCACCACGCTGACTTGGAAATATATCATCGCTCCTTCACTGTCGATGGGACAACATCCTGGAACTCCCTCCCTAACAGCACTGTGGGTGAACCTACACCTCAAGGACTGCAGCGGTTCAAGGCAGCTCATCACCACCTTCTGAAGGGCAACTAGGGATGGATAACAAATGCTGGCCAAACCAACGACACCCAGCACGTTCTCCCTTTGTCTGCATGGGTTTCTTCCGGGTGCTCCGGTTTCCTCCCACAAGTCCTAAAAGACGTGCTGTTGGGTAATTTGGACATTCTGAATTCTCCCTCAGTGTACCCGGAGTGTGCCGATTAGGGGATTTTCACAGCAACTTCATTGCAGCGTCAATGTAAGTCTACTTGTGACAATACTAAAGATTATTATTATTACAAATGAATTAAATAAAATGCGGTTCAGGTGCCTGCACCGCTCTGGAGGAGCCCTCCAGTATAGCGCTAGCAGAGACTCCCACTTCACAAGAATAAACTGACATCCTTCTGACAGCACTGAGGCAGGTTGTAACATTGTGCACAGGTGTATAATGTGAATAAATATATACAGCTTTGTGCCTTAGCCCCTGTTGCTATACTGTGCCCTGCACCCATGCCAACTGAACTGGTGTCTACCTTTCTGGCCTTATGGGTCCTAAGGCTACACCGAGGTGGATCCCCAAGCAGTAGGTACATCAGTAGAGGTGGTCTGCTGCGATTCCTGCTCTGTGACCTGGGTCCCCTTTGGCAGCGGTCTTCTGGGCGACCTAGCCTGGATGGGCCTGGCTGCTGCTCGGGTGTCCCAGATGGCGTGTTGCTGCCCTGTTCTGCTCGCTGCCCACCAGATGTGCCAGGGACAGGAGATGGGGGTGTCTGAGACACTGTGCTGTTCCGGCGCCTCCATTGCAGGAGTCGCCAGCAGGGGCCCCAGCATCTTCTCCTCTCTCGGGGTGCCTGATGGCCCCAGGCTACTCCATGGGACAGAGATGTGAGCGGAGCTATCCCCTGAGGCTCCTCTGCCATCTGGTGCTGCCAGTCCTGGAGGCCCACACCCACCATGACCAGGGTCTCAATGCCCGTGACCATGGAGCACAGGGAGTGGACCACGTTCCTCTGGGACTGCACCATGTCACGCTTCGATTGTGCCACCACCTTATGGGTCTATGCCAAATCAGCCAGTAACTATGTCATCTCCCTCTGGGTCTGCGCCATTTCGGCTAGTTTCCGGGCAATACCATTGATGACCTCAGTCATGGCCCGCTGTGACTGGGCCACACTCTGGAACACTGCTTCCTGTGTTAGGGCAGCCCTGTCCTGGGTTTCAGCCACTGCCCGCACAGCTAGCCCAAGGCCTTGGACTTCCTGACCCAGGCCTGACTTCGTCCAAGGCCTCCCCCACAGATGACACCCGTACAATGCTGGCCTAGGTGGCATGCATGGTCGGCACCACCTCCTGCTCCTGCAGGCGGTTCAACACCTCCAACTGCACCTGTATGTGGTGATGTGCATCAATGTGAATGCATGTAGGCTAGCTAGACACTAGAGGGAGCACCAGAAACATCACACACACACACACTCAGCCAATAGATCAGTTAGATAGGAGGTGACCAATGGACATTCACGATACACACGGAGGTGACACGACCACAGGGGGGCATTACACCAACCCATATATAAAGGACACCACACACATGATCTGCCTCTTTCCAGTGGAGACAGTCAGTGAGAACAGACACAGGGTTGATTCAATATTACACCCACCACGTGGATTGCAGCAGCTGGTTAGTCAGTCTGGGTAGCTATAGTAGGATTAGCAGTAGTGTCGAACCCGAGTAATAGAAGTGTAAATAGTTTAATAAACGTGTTGAAGTTATCTCCACGTCTGAATCTTCCTGGTGGCAGCCGAACTAGAAGACGTGGCCGGTGCCAGAGCAGAAGAAATCTTTTAAAAATTCAAGTTCTCCAAGGGGCAAAACAGGAGCGATTTCCAGGCAGTCCTGGACAAATTTGGCAAATACTGTTCGGAAAACACACTCCAACCAGCAAGAAAAGGTAATAGAAGCGCCAGTACTCACAACGATGCCGAAGTCCCGGAGCAGAGAACGATTTTGATCGGTGGCCATCTTTCTAAAGGGACTGCAGTTGAGCAGTTGCGCGAGAAGCACACAGAACGGGAAGGTCCGTTTGCGCACATGCGAGAAGCCGCGCATGCGCAATTACGAAAACGGCCACCAGTAAAGGAACTGCGATCTGCGCATGCGCAAATGCTTCCTACGCACTACGTCACATGCGCCATGACGTCAGAGACCCCGGACCACGCCATTTAAAGGGGAAACATCCCAAATCAAAGAAAAAATCTTTTAAAGCTGTAAAACAACCTTCCTTCACCTGGAATGACAGCACAATGCCACAAATGAAACCAGGAAATGAAATTAACCTCCGAAGAACCCTGCAACAAGCAGTTACCTACGCCAAAACCGATGATTCCGACCTTGATTACTTCGATACCGACCTTTACATTTTCTCTGGACCTCGCGAGCCCAATGACAGCTTCGACGCAAACAGTGATGACATGGTCCTAGAAGACTACGATTCGGGCGAAGGTTTTTTCATTAGAAATGGCGACCCCCATAATAATTCCGACGCAGAAGCGGATTTGTTCTTCGGATTGAGGATCTTCAGCCCAGCAGATATGACATCCCAACTCGTGAGTTCAGGGTGATGCTGCAGCCTGAAACCAAGAGACAGAGAGCGGTACAAGCCTACAGAGAGCTGCCTGCTGCCACACAAAGCATGGTCCATGCACCGCTCAGGGTTCCCGACTCTACGAAAGAAGACACGCAAGACTCCACACCGCAGTCCTTGCATGAACAAGAAGTAACTCCAGTGTCACAAACCTCCACAGCGAGCTCGTGGACAGACTCCACAATAGAAGAAACGCAAGACTCCAGAGTGCAGTCCTTGCACGAACAAGAAGTGACTCCAGTGTCACAAGCCTCCGCAGCAAGCTCGTGGATAGCCTCCACGATAGAAGCAACGCAAGACTCCGACGCGCAGTTCTTGCAGGAACAAGAACACAAGGGTCTAGCACCCTCCTCTGACCAACTGGCGGCAGACGATGCAATTCTGCCATGCTCAAGTAAACAGCAAGAAGACGATGACAGTCTACCACGCTCCAGTGCACAACAGGGCGACCATGACGGTCTATCATGCTACAGTGAATAACAAAGCGACGATGACAGTCCAAACCCAAATGAAGGACAATAGCAAGACAATGACAGTCCACCCACATTGTTTGCGCCACCAGATGAGGACTCTGACGATTTACCCAACCCAAGTGAACAACAAGCAGCTACTGAGGATCTACCCACGGTATGTGAGACGAGTGACGACAGCATCCCACTTCCCATGCAAGATGTGCAAAGTGACAGACCTCAGCTAGTGTGTACAGAGGCACTCGACGATCACTGTGAGACCACTGGTGACTCCGGTGACATCATGATACTTCCACCCTCATTCCCTCGAACCTCTCCACAAGTCAATGCATTCCTGTATGTTCCGACTCCAGACGTGCAGCTTCAAGAATTCTCAGCTGACACCAGTGAACCTGCTAGGACTCCGGACGGGGAGCATCAACAAACCAACACTGACTCAGTTAAAACAGACCAGACTCCAGATGGGGAGCAACCAAACGCCGACTCTGATTCACATAAGCCGGACTTTACTCCAGACAGGGAGTGCCGCAACCTCAGTGATGGCACGCTCAGCGTGACAGCAGATGCCACAACGACAGGAGATGGATCACTTAACAATTACACTGGGTCAGTAATGACAAGCAGCGGCTACAGTCCAAGAGGAATACACCAATATTCACCACAGCCATACCCACACATTGTTTCCACACTAGCAGTGCAACCAATGACAGCTCATGCTGGACAAACCCAGTATTCAGGCATGCAGCAGCCAGCAGTCTATGCAGCATATTCTCAAACAGGCCAGCAGTACAGATTGCCCACTAATGGAATCAAGACCGAAGGAGGACTACTGCAAGCGCAATCTGCACTACAGACTGGATGCCTTAGTTACAGCCCAGGATTTGCTGCACCCCAGCCTGGCCAGACGGCATATTCCTATCAGATGCAGGGTTCTAGTTTCACACCATCACCAGGTATTTATGCGAGCAGTAATTCTGTTTCCAATTCGACAAGCTTCAACGGTTCTCAGCAGGATCACCCAACCAGCACAGCACGTGGCCAGAACCAGTATGTACAGTCTTATCCAACTTCAACATGTGGCACATCCATGACCTTGAATGATACTGTTGATGGTACCTCTTCAACATCAACACCTTATCAGCTACAAGATGCCATCCGACAGCATCATCACAAACAACAAAAAAAGAAAGGGACTCCAAATCAGACAGCGAAGTGATTTGACCAATTCTTGGTTCCTGTGGCAAAGGGACGTTGATGGCGTTCATAACCAAGAGAGACATTTGATCATGATGATTGATGGTTTATGGACTCACACGAATGATTTGGACTTATTGTTTAATCACTGTTCCCATGACTTGTATATACCTTACCTTATCTACCTGTTCTTTGTTCAATTTTCTTAAAGTGTACAGAAAATATGAACATATAAAAAAGGGGGGAATGTGGTGATGTGCATCAATGTGAATGCATGTAGGCTAGCTAGACACTAGAGGGAGCACCAGAAACATCACGCACACACACTCAGCCAATAGATCAGTTAGATAGGAGACGACCAATGGACATTCACGATACACACAGAGGTGACACGACCACAGGGGGGCATTACACCAACCCATATATAAAGGACACCACACACATGATCTGCCTCTTTCCAGTGGAGACAGTCAGTGAGAACAGACACAGGGTTGATTCAATATTACACCCACCACGTGGATTGCAGCAGCTGGTTTGTCAGTCTGGGTAGCTATAGTAGGATTAGCAGTAGTGTCGAACCCGAGTAATAGAAGTGTAAATAGTTTAATAAACGTGTTGAAGTTATCTCCACGTCTGAATCTTCCTGGTGGCAGCCGAACCAGAAGATGTGGCCGGTGCCAGAGCAGAAGAAATATTTTAAAAATTCAAGTTCTCCAAGGGGCAAAACAGGAGCGACTTCCAGGCAGTCCTGGACAAATTTGGCAAATACTGTTCGGAAAACACACTCCAACCAGCAAGAAAAGGTAATAGAAGCGCCAGTACTCACCACGATGCCAAAGTCCCGGAGCAGAGAACGATTTTGATCGGTGGCCATCTTTCTAAAGGGACTGCACTTGAGCAGTTGCGCGAGAAGCACACAGAACGGGAAGGTCCGTTTGCGCACGTGCGAGAAGCCGCGCATGCGCAATTACGAAAACGGCCATCAGTAAAGAAACCGTGATCTGCGCATGCGCAATCGCTTCCTACGCACTACGTCACATGCGCCATGACGTCAGAGACCCCGGACCACGCCCATTTAAAGGGGAAACGTCCCAAATGAAAGAAAAAATCTTTTAAAGCTGTAAAACAACCTTCCTTCACCTGGAATGGCAGCACAATGCCTCAAATTAAACCAGGAAATGAAATTAACCTCCGAAGAACCCTGCAACAAGCAGTTACCTACACCAAAACCGATGATTCCGACCTTGAATACTTCGATACCGGCTTTTATATTTTCTCTGGACCTCGCGAGCCCAATGACAGCTCCGCGCAAACAGTGATGACATGGTCCTAGAAGGCTACGATTCGGACAAAGGTTTTTTCATTAGAAATGGCGACCCCCGTAATAATTCCGACGCAGAAACGGATTTGTTCTTCGGATTTGAGGATCTTCAGCCCAGCAGATATGACATCCCAACTCGTGAGTTCAGGATGATGCTGCAGCCTGAAACCAAGAGACAGAGAGCGGTACAAGCCTACAGAGAGCGGCCTGCTGCCACACAAAGCATGGTCCATGCACCGCTCAGGGTTCCCAACTCTACGAAAGAAGACACGCAAGACTCCACACCGCAGTCCTTGCACGAACAAGAAGTAACTCCAGTGTCACAAACCTCCACAGCGAGCTCGTGGACAGACTCCACAATAGAAGAAACGCAAGACTTCAGAGTGCAGTCCTTGCACGAACAAGAAGTGAATCCAGTGTCACAAGCCTCCGCAGGAAGCTCGTGGATAGCCTCCACGATAGAAGCAATGCAAGACTCCGACGCGCAGTCCTTGCAGGAACAAGACCACGAGGTTCTAGCACCGTCCTCTGACCAACTGGCGGCAGACGATGCAATTCTGCCATGCTCAAGTAAACAGCAAGAAGGCTATGACAGTCTACCACGCTCCAGTGCACAACAGGACGTCCATGACGGTCTGTCATGCTACAGTGAATAACAAAGCGACGATGACAGTCCAAACCCAAATGAAGGACAACAGCAAGACAATGGCAGTCCACCCACATTGTTTGCGCCACCAGATGAAGACTCTGACGATTTACCCAACCCAAGTGAACAACAAGCAGCTACTGAGGCTCTACCCACGGTATGTGAGACGAGTGACGACAGCATCCCACTTCCCATGCAAGATGTGCAAAGTGACAGACCTCAGCTAGTGTGTACAGAGGCACTCGACGATCACTGTGAGACCACTGGTGACTCCGGTGACACCATGATACTTCCACCCTCATTCGCTCGAACCTCTCCACAAGTCAATGCATTCCTGTATGTTCCGACTCCAGACGTGCAGCTTCAAGAATTCTCAACTGACTCCAGTGAACCTGCTAAGACTCCGGATGGGGAGCATCAACAAACCAACACTGACTCAGTTAAAACAGACCAGACTCCAGATGGGGAGCAACCAAACGCCGACTCTGATTCACGTAAGCCGGACTTTACTCCAGACAGGGAGTGCCGCAACCTCAGTGATGGCACGCTCAGCGTGACAGCAGATGTCACAACGACAGGAGATGGATCACTTAACAATTACACTGGGTCAGTAATAACAAGCAGCAGCTACAGTCCAAAAGGAATACACCAATATTCACCACAGCCATACCCACATATTTTGTCCACACTAGCAGTGTGACCAATGACAGCTCATGCTGGACAAACCCAGTATTCAGGCATGCAGCAGCCAGCAGTCTATGCAGCATATTCTCAAACAGGCCAGCAGTACTGATTGCCCACTAATGGAATCAAGACCGAAGGAGGACTACCGCAAGCGCAATCTGCACTACAGACAGGATGCCTTAGTTACAGCCCAGGATTTGCTGCACCCCAGCCTGGCCAGACAGCATATTCCTATAGATGCAGGGTTCTAGTTTCACACCATCACCAGGTATTTATGCGAGCAGCAATTCTGTTTCCAATTCGACAAGCTTCAACGGTTCTCAGCAGGATCACCCTACCAGCACAGCACGTGGCAGAACCAGTATGCACAGTCTTATCCAACTTCAACATGTGGCACATCCATGACCTTGAATGATACTGTTGATGGTACCTCTTCAACATCAACACTTTATCAGCTCATTGTTTAAGGAGTAACAAATGAAGATTGCCATGGATTGAGTATTCGCTAGCTAATAGGAAACAGACAGTTTACACAAATGGATCTCCTAGTTGACAGGATGTGACAAGTGATGTACCACAGGAATCAATGTTGGGGCCGCAACCTTTTTATAATTTATACAAATGACTTGGATAAAGGGACTGAAGGTATGATTGCTAAATTTGCTGATGACACAACGATGGTAGGGAAGTAAATTGGTATACAGATACAGCAAGTAATTTGGAAAACTCATAAAATATTATAATTTATTGTTGGGGAAGTTGATTACAGAAGTAGGGAGTGTAGCACACAAAGACTCACGGGAGACGAATAGAGATGAAGTCGATGAGGCTTTATTAAGCGTGACTTGTTCCCCGCAGTTCAGTAACAGACTGGCCTGCGGGGGAGAACTCCTGGTTCTTATACTCCGCCTTCAGGGCGGAGCTAGAGGTCAACAGCCAACCAGGACCCGGGTTCTGTCAGCCAATGACATCACGGCTTCACAGTCCCACATGACCCCTAATGCATACTACCACATTCACCCCTTGTTAAAAATGAACCCAGCGGGGTGGTGCTTCGCATGGTGATAGAGGTTTACAAGGCTGGTCCTGGGAGGAAAAACTTTTGCATGTCATCACAGTATGTACAGGGTTTTTTTTTTTTTGTTTTGAACTATTTACAGTATTCGTAAGAGGGAAAAAGGGGAAAAGAAAAAAATTCTCGTTAAAGTCCACAACATTCTAGTGTTACACCGATGCCACAAGTCGGTCGGGCGGTCTGGTTGTCCTTGTCGATCGCCTCAGCCCTGGTGGTGGTGGTGCTTGTTCCAGTGTTGTCGCCTCCGGGAGCTTTACGGTTTCTGCTTCAGCTTCACTTCTGGTCGGACCTGGGAGGAGGACCGATCCTCCCGGGAAGGGGGCTGTCGCGGGGTGCGCCGGTGGCAGGGAGGGGGTGATTGGTGTCGGGGGGGTGTGCGTGTTGCCGGCGGGCGCCAGATCTCGCAGGGAGACCGTGTCCTGTCGGCCGTCGGGGTACTCCACGTAGGCGTACTGCGGGTTCGCGTGGAGGAGGTGAACCCTCTCGACCAACGGGTCTGACTTGTGCGCCCGCACATGTTTCCGGAGCAAGATGGGTCCTGGGGCCGCCAGCCAGGTCGGCAGCGACGTTCCAGAGGAGGACTTCCTGGGGAAGACAAGGAGGCGCTCATGAGGCGTTTGGTTAGTAGTGGTACACAGTAGTGACCGGATGGAGTGGAGGGCGTCCGGGAGGACCTCCTGCCACCGTGAAACTGGGAGATCCCTGGACCGTAGGGCCAGTAGGACGGTTTTCCAGACCGTGCCGTTCTCCCTCTCTACTTGCCCGTTCCCCCGGGGGTTGTAGCTGGTCGTCCTGCTCGAGGCTATACCCTTGCTGAGCAGGAACTGGCGCAGCTCGTCACTCATGAAGGAGGACCCCTGTCGCTATGGACGTATGCGGGGCAACCGAACAGTGTGAATATGGTGTTAAGGGCTTTAATGACTGTGGCCGCTGTCATGTCAGGGCAGGGGATGGCGAAGGGGAAACGGGAGTACTCGTCCACCACGTTCAGGAAGTACGTGTTGCGGTCGGTGGAGGGGAGGGGCCCTTTGAAATCCAGACTGAGGCGTTCAAAGGGACGGGAGGCCTTGATCAGGTGCGCACTATCCGGCCTGAAAAAATGCGGTTTGCACTCTGCGCAGATGTGGCAGTTCCTTGTGACTGTACGGACCTCCTCCACGGAGTAGGGGAGGTTGCGGGACTTTATAAAATGGTAGAACCGAGTGACCCCCGGGTGGCAGAGGTCCTCGTGGAGGGTTTGGAGACGGTTAATTTGTGCGTTGGCACATGTGCCGCGGGATAGGGCATCGGACGGCTCGTTCAGCTTTCCGGGACGGTACAAGATCTCATAGTTGAAGGTGGAGAGTTCGATCCTCCACCTTAAGATCTTGTCATTTTTAATTTTGCCCCGCTGTGCATTATCGAACATGAAAGCTACTGACCGTTGGTCAGTGAGGAGAGTGAATCTCCTGCCGGCCAGGTAATGTCTCCAATGTCGCACAGCTTCCACTATGGCTTGGGCTTCCTTTTCCACTGAGGAGTGGCGGATTTCTGAGGCGTGGAGGGTTCGGGAGAAAAAGGCCACGGGTCTGCCCGCTTGGTTAAGGGTGGCCGCTAGAGCTACATCGGAGGCGTCGCTCTCGACCTGGAAGGGGAGGGACTCGTCGATGGCGCGCATCGTGGCCTTTGCGATATCCGCTTTGATGCGGCTGAAGGCCTGGCAAGCCTCTGTCGACAGAGGGAAGGTCGTGGTCTGTATTAGGGGGCGGGCCTTGTCTGCGTACTGGGGGACCCACTGGGCGTAATATGAAAAGAACCCCAGGCAGCGTTTTAGGGCTTTTGAGCAGTGAGGGAGGGGAACTTCCATGAGGGGGCGCATACGTTCGGAGTCGGGGCCTATTATCTCATTGCGCACTACATATCCCAAGATGGCTAGCCGGTTTGTGCATAAAACGCACTTGTCCTCGTTGTATGTGAGGTTCAAGGCTTTAGCGGTCTGGAGGAATTTTTGGAGGTTGGCGTCGTGGTCCTGCTGGTCGTGGCCGCAGATGGTTACATTGTCGAGATACGGGAACGTGGCCTGCAACCCGTGTTGATCAACCATTCGGTCCATCTCTCGTTGGAAGACCGAGACCCCGTTTGTGACGCCAAATGGGACCCTTAGGAAGTGGTATAATCGCCCGTCTGCCTCGAAGACTGTGTACTTGCGGTCACTTGGGCGGATGGGGAGCTGATGGTAGGCGGACTTGAGGTCCACGGTGGAGAAGACCTTATATTGGGCAATCCGATTGACCATGTCGGATATGCGGGGGAGAGGGTACACATCTAGCTGTGTGTACCTGTTGATGGTCTGGCTATAGTCTATGACCATCCTTTGCTTCTCCCCTGTCTTTACTACTACCACCTGTGCTCTCCAGGGACTATTGCTGGCCTGGATTATGCCTTCCTTCAGTAGCCGCTGGACTTCGGACCGAATGAATGTCCGGTCCTGGGCGCTGTACTGTCTGCTCCTAGTGGCGACGGGTTTGCAATCCGGGGTGAGGTTTGCAAACAAGGATGGGGGCTCAACCTTGAGGGTTGCGAGGCCGCAGATAGTGAGTGGGGGTATTGGGCCGCCGAATTTGAAAGTTAGGCTCTGCAGGTTGCACTGGAAGACTAATCCCAGTAACGTGGGCGCGCAGAGTTGGGGAAGGACGTAGAGCCTGTAGTTTTTAAACTCCCTCCCTTGCACCGTTAGGGTCACTATGCAGAAGCCTTGTACGGAGTGGGATCCTGCAGCTAGGGAAATCTTTTGCGCACTGGGACGGATGGTCAAAAAACAGCGTCTTACCGTGTCGGGGTGGATGAAGCTTTCTGTGCTCCCGGAGCCGACCAGGCATGGTGTCTCGTGCCCGTTGATCAGCACCGTTGTTGTCGTCGTCTGGAGCGTCCGGGGCCGTGCCTTGTCCAGTGTCATTGAGGCCAGACGTGGTCGTAGTGCTTCAGCGTCTTCCTCGAACCCCGTTGAGCCGTCGATGCTGGGGTCCATTGTTGCCGTCCAAGATGGCGGCGGGGGTGAACAAAATGGCCGCCCCCATGCGTCGCACAGGGCTGGGGTGTCCCAAGATGGCGGCGCCCCTCCTCCCCTCGTGGTGGCCGGGACCCAAAATGGCGGCGCCTGCGGGTCGCACATAGGGCACTGGGGGGGTTGGGGAGCGTTTGAAACGCGCAGGACTCCTTGTTCTCCGGGGACAGCGGTGGCCGGGACCCAAAAAGGCTGCGTCTGCGGGTCGTACATGGGGCGCTGGGGGGGTTGGGGAGCGTTAGAAACGCGCAGGACTCCTTCCTCTCCTGGGACAGCGGCGACCTCCCGGGACCGGCACACAGCCGCGAAATGGCCCTTTTTCCCGCAGCTCTTGCAAATCGCTGCGCGGGCCGGGCAGCGCTGCCGGGGGTGTTTCGCCTGGCCGCAGAAATAGCAGCGGGCCCCCCTGGGACGACTTGGCGTCTGAACCGCGCAAGCCTGTGGGGTGGGGGGGGGGGTTTGTCGCGACGGGGGTCCACGGAGCCCAAGGGGCTGCCGCGCGGTCGGGGCCGTATGCGCGGGCGTTTCGCGCGGCCACATCTAGGGAGGCTGCAAGGGCCCGTGCCTCTGAGAGTCCTAGCGACTCTTTTTCTAAAAGTCTTTGGCGGATTTGGGGAGAGTTCATACCTGCCACAAAAGCAACGCGAATTAGCATGTCCGTGTGTTCAATCGCGTTTACCGGCGGGCAGCTGCAGGCCCGTCCCAAAATTAGCAGCGCGGCGTAGAATTCGTCTAGCGATTCTCCGGGACTTTGCCGTCTCATTGCGAGTTGGTAGCGTGCGTAGATCTGGTTCACTGGGCGAACATAGATGCTCTTTAGTGCTGCGAACGCTGTCTGGAAATCCTCTGCGTCTTCGATGAGAGGGAAAATTTCCGGGCTTACCCTCGAGTGCAGGACCTGTAGTTTCTGGTCTTCTGTGACCCGGCCGGGGGCCGTTCGGAGGTATGCTTCGAAACAAGTCTGCCAGTGTTTAAAAACTGCTGCTGAGTTCACTGCGTGGGGGCTGATCCTCAGGCATTCCAGGATGATCCTGAGCTCCATAGTCCTTTAAGCACGCTTAATTAATTGTAGCGCACGAAGACTCACGAGAGACGAATAGAGATGAAGTTGATGAGGCTTTATTAGGCGTGACTTGTTCCCCGCAGTTCAGTAACAGACTGGCCTGCGGGGGAGAACTCCTGGTTCTTATACTCCGCCTTCAGGGCGGAGCTAGAGGTCAACAGCCAACCAGGACCCGGGATCTGTCAGCCAATGACATCACGGCTTCACAGTCCCACATGACCCCTAATGCATACTACCACAGGGAGGTTATGCTTCAGTTGTACAGGCCATTGATGAGACCAAGGGCTAGATTCTCCGCTGCCCACCACCAGTAGCGGAGTTCCTGATGCAGTGGATAATCCAGCGTTGTGCAAAACAGAGAATCGGCGTCAACGTTCTGATGCTCCAGTCTCCCGCTGGTAGTGGCATAGAGGTTTACATCCTTCGCTAGTGGCCTATTAACAGGCTGGGCACCATATTCTCCAAGCGCACGTGCTTCTTCGGTCCCCCCCTCAGTCGGGGTTCACGTGGCAAGAATTGTAGTTATTTACAAATGTGGCACTGACGTGGTGGACCTCGCGGTGGGCCAAGGCGGTAACTCTTAAAGGCAGTTACCCAAACGTCCACCAGAGGTCCATCCTCCCCCTACAATGCAAATCCAACGCACCCCACCCAGTCCACCACACGACCCCACCCCACCAGAAACCACCCCACCCACAATAAGAGAGACCCCTACCAGAAACCCAAACAAATCTGTGGTGATTCATCTATAAAATGGAGAATTCTACCCCAGATCTTGAGTACTATGTACAGTATTGATCTCCTTATTTAAGCAAAAATGCAAATGTGTTAGAAGCAGTTCAGAGCAGGTTTATTCGGCCAGGAATGGGTGATAGTCTTATGAGGAAAGGTTGGACAGGTAAGTGTGCATCCACTAGAGTTCAAAAGAGTAAGAGGCGAATTTAAGATCCTGAGTGGTATTGACAAGGTGGATGTGGAGAGGGTGTTTCCTCTTGTCGGAGAATCTAGACTTGGGGTCACAGTTTAAAAATAAGGGGTCACTCATTTAAGACAGAGATCAGGAGAATCTTTTTCTTAAAGGGTAGTGAGTCCTTGGAACTTTCTCAAAAGGCAGTGCAAGCAGAGTTTTTTAATAGTTTTCAGGCAGAGCTAGATAGAGTCTTGACTAACAAGGGGTGAAAGGTTATCACAGGTAGGCATGAATGTGGGGGTGAGGTTACAATCAGATCAGCCATGGTCTTATTCAATGAAGAAGCAGGCTCGAGGGGCCTAGTATCATTCTCCAGCTCCTAATTCATAGATTTGTATGTAATGACTTTTGGATTCCCCTTCATATTGGCTGCCTATCTCTTCTCATTCTCTTTGTTGCTTATTTCTTTATTAATTTCCCCCTTGAATTTTCTATATTCACTCTAATTCTTATTGTATTAACAATTTAACATATTAAATGCACCCTTTTCTGCTTCGCCTTACTCTATTATTCAGAGAGCTCTAGTTTTGTTTGTCCTACTTTTCCCCCTCTGGAATGTACCTCAACTGTACCCAACCTATGTCCTCTTTGCTAGAGCTGTTGGGGAGAGTTTAAACTAATGTGGCAGGGGGATGGGAACCGATGCAGGAAGTTGGAAGGTAGTAAAACAGGGACAGAAATAAAAGGCAGAAAGGGGAAAAGTGTAAGGCAGAGAAGCCATAGTCAAAAATCAAAAAGGGCGACAGTACAAGGTACAGTGACTGAATCAGTGAATAGGACCAGGAATACTAAAAGAAATAAAACGGGAAGTGAAAACATTAATGGTAAGCAACACGGCAGGTTGTTACATGAAGATATGGGTTCAACGACAAGGAAAATTAGGAGAAAGGTTAAGAGGAAATATAACTTAGGAGAGGTTACTGATCGAAGTGTTAAGATTCAGAACAGAGGTAAAAAAGCCAACATAAGTGTACTTTACCTGAATGCTCGTAGTATTCGGAATAAGGTAAATGAGTTGATGGCGCAAATCATCGTGAATGACTATGATTTAGTGGCCATTACTGAAACATGGTTAAAGGATGGTCACGACTGGGAGTTAAATATCCAAGGGTATCAAACTTTTCGGAAGGACAGAGTGGATGGTAAGGGAGGTGGTGTAGCTCTGTTATTTAAGGATGACATCCGGGCAACAGTAAGCGATGACATCGGTGCTGTGGAGGATAAGGTTGAATCCATTTGGGTGGAAATCAGGAATAGTAAGGCGAAAAAGTCACTGATAGGAGTAATCTATAGGCCACCAAATAGTAACATTATGGTGGGGCAGGCAATAAACAAAGAAATAACAGATGCATGTAGAAATGGTACAGCTGTTATCATGGGGGATTTTAATCTACATGTTGATTGGTTTAACCAGGTCGGTCAAGGCAGCCTTGAGGAGGAGTTTATAGAATGTATCCGCGATAGTTTCTAGAACAGTATGTAATGGAACCTACGAAGGAACAAGCGGTCCTTGATCTGGTCCTGTGTAATGAGACAGGATTGATTCAGGATCTCATAGTTAGGGATCCTCTCGGAAGGAGCGATCACAATATGGTGACATTTAAAATACAGATGGAGGGTGAGAAGGTAAAATCAAGCACTAGTGTTTTGTGCTTAAACAAAGGAGATTACAATGGGATGAGAGAAGAACTAGCTAAGGTAGACTGGGAGCAAAGACTTTATAGTGAAACAGTCGAGGAACAGTGGAGAACCTTCCAAGTGATTTTTCACAGTGTTCAGCAAAGGGTTATACCAACAAAAAGGAAGGACGGTAAAAAGAGGGAAAATCGACCGTGGATATCTAAGGAAATAAGGGAGCGTATCAAATTGAAGGAAAAAACATACAAAGTAGCAAAGATCAGTGGGAGACTAGAGGACTGGGAAATCTTTAGGGGGAACCAGAAAGCTACCAAAAAAGCTATAAAGAAGAGTAAGATAGATTATGAGAGTAAACTTGCTCAGAATATAAAAACAGATAGTAAAAGTTTCTACAAATACATAAAACAAAAAAGAGTGGCTAAGGTAAATATTGGTCCTTTAGAGGATGAGAGGGGAGATTTAATAATGGGAGATGAGGAAATGGCTGAGGAACTGAACAGGTTTTTTGGGTCGGTCTTCACAGTGGAAGACACAAATAACATGCCAGTGACTGATGGAAATGAGGCTGTGACAGGTGTGGACCTTGAGAGGATTGTTATCACCAAGGAGGTAGTGATGGGCAAGCTAATGGGGCTAAAGGTAGACAAGTCTCCTGGACCTGATGGAATGCATCCCAGAATGCTAAAAGAGATGGCGAGGGAAATTGCAAATGCACTAGTGATAATTTACCGAAATTCACTAGACTCTGGGGTGGTCCCGGCGGATTGGAAATTAGCAAACGTGACACCACTGTTTAAAAAAGGAGGTAGGCAGAAAGCGGGTAATTATAGGCCAGTGAGCTTAACTTCGGTAGTAGGGAAGATGCTGGAATCTATCATCAAGGAAGAAATAGCGAGGCATCTGGATGGAAATTGTCCCATTGGGCAGACGCAGCATGGGTTCATAAAGGGCAGGTCGTGCCTAACTAATTTGGTGGAATTTTTTGAGGACATTAACAGTGCGGTAGATAACGGGGAGCCAATGGATGTGGTATATCTGGATTTCCAGAAAGCCTTTGACAAGGTGCCACACAAAAGGTTGTTGCATAAGATAAAGATGCATGGCATTAAGGGGAAAGTAGTAGCATGGATCGAGGATTGGTTAATTAATAGAAAGCAAAGAGTGGGGATTAATGGGTGTTTCTCTGGTTGGCAATCAGTCGCTAGTGGTGTCCCTCAGGGATCAGTGTTGGGCCCACAACTGTTCACAATTTACATAGATGATTTGGAGTTGGGGACCAAGGGCAATGTGTCTAAGTTTGCAGACGACACTAAGATAAGTGGTAAAGCAAAAAGTGCAGACGATACTGGAAGTCTGCAGAGGGATTTGGATAGGCAAAGTGAATGGGATGGGTCTGGCAGATGGAATACAATGTTGACAAATGTGAGGTTATCCGTTTTGGTAGGAATAACAGCAAAAGGGATTACTATTTAAATGATAAAATATTAAAACATGCTGCTGTGCAGAGAGACCTGGGTGTGCTAGTGCATGAGTCGCAAAAACTTGGTTTACAGGTGCAACAGGTGATTAAGAAGGCAAATGGAATTTTGTCCTTCATTGCTAGAGGGATGGAGTTTAAGACTAGGGAGGTTCTGCTGCAATTGTATAAGGTGTTAGTGAGGCCACACCTGGAGTATTGTGTTCAGTTTTGGTCTCCTTACTTGAGAAAGGACATACTGGCACTGGAGGGTGTGCAGAGGAGATTCACTAGGTTAATCCCAGAGCTGAAGGGGTTGGATTATGAGGAGAGGTTGAGTAGACTGGGACTGTATTCGTTGGAATTTAGAAGGATGAGGGGGTATCTTATAGAAACATATAAGATTATGAAGGGAATAGATAGGATAGATGCGGGCAGGTTGTTTCCATTGGCGGGTGAAAGCAGAACTAGGGGGCATAGCCTCAAAATAAGGGGAAGTAGATTTAGGACTGAGTTTAGGAGGAACTTCTTCACCCAAAGGGTTGTGAATCTATGGAATTCCTTGCCCAGTGAAGCAGTAGAGGCTCCTTCATTAAATGTTTTTAAGATAAAGATAGATAGTTTTTTGAAGAATAAAGGGATTAAGGGTTATGGTGTTCGGGCCGGAAAGTGGAGCTGAGTCCACAAAAGATCAGCCATGATCTCATTGAATGGTGGAGCAGGCTCGAGGGGCCAGATGGCCTACTCCTGCTCCTAGTTCTTATGTTCTTTAAACGCAGCTCATTGTTGAGGTACAGTTTTGCCAATCCCACTCCCATTAAATTAGCTGTACAAAAAACACTCCAGCAGCCCGGTGGTGATAGCCACCCTCCAGTCCTGGAACCAGCTACGGCAGCAATTTGGCCTGACCAAAATGTCAGACAAAGCTCCCATCATAGGTTCACACCAGCACTGACTGACGCCACCTTTAATAGGTGGAGACAGGACAAGGGGACACTGACAGTCAGGGACCTATAAACCAACGGCAGGGTCGCGACACTGGACGAACTGACGGAGAAATTCCAGCTGGCCAGGGGGAACGAGCTAAGGTACCTGCAACTCAGAAACGTCTTACGACAGGAGACAAGGACTTACCCACAACTGCCACGACAGACATTACTGGAAGAGTTACGGGACGCAAGCATATTAGAGAGAGGAAACTGTAGCGACATGTACGACCGACTGGTAGAAGGGGCGTCCAGACACCGTACTGGACGCAACAAGAAAGAAATGGGAGGAGGACCTGGGGATCGAGATAGGGTGGGGACTCTGAAGTGAAGCACTGCATAGGGTCAATTCCACCTCCACCTGCACAAGGCTCAGCCAGACGCAACTAAAAGTGGTACAACGAGCCCACTTAACAAGAACCCGTATGAGTAGGTTCTTCCCGGAGGTGGAGGATAGATGTGAACGGTGCCAAGGAGGCCCGGCCAACCACGCCCACATGTTCTGGTCCTGCCCCAGTACTGGACTGTCTTCTTCGAGGCAATGTCCAAAGTGGTGGGGGTGAGGGTGGAGCCATGCCCGAAAGTGGCGGTCTTCGGGGTTTCAGACCAGCCAGATCTATTTCTGGGGAGGAGGGCAGACGCCATGCCTTTGCCTCCCTGATCGCCCAACGTAGAATCCTGTTCGGCTGGCTGTCAGCAGCACCACCTAAAGCTGCAGACTGGTTGTCCGACCTCTCGGAATCTCTCCAAATGGAGAAAATCAAATTCGCCATCCGACAGGAACAGAGAAAAAGGAGAATACAGGCGGAGGATGGGGGGGGCCGGCTGAAGCGGCAGCGTGCACGAGAAGACAACGGCGGCGAAATCCGACCGGGAGAAGCGCGGGGCAACACCGGCACCAGACCCACTCGAGCATTGCCCTCCAGAAGTGCCTCGCCGGCACAAATGGATGCCTACTTACATATATATAGATATATAATTTCCTGTGCACATAACGGCAAAATATAACGGTAAAAATCCAATAAAAAACATTAATTTTAAAAAAATTATCTGTACAGACCCTCTGGTCTGTACAGGTTCCAATTCTCCTAGAGGTGGTCCCAAAGTCCTAAGAATCTAAAGGCCTCACTGCTGCACCATTTCTTCAGCCATGCTTTCATCTTCTCTTTCCTTCTAATTCTAGATGTCCTAGCACACAGCACTAGGAGTAATCAGATCACTATCTTTGAAGTCTTGCTTGCTAGTTTTTTTCCAAGCTCCCTACAATCTTCCAGCAGGACAGCATCATTCTTTCCACCTCTGTCATTGGTACAGATGTGGGACCAGGATCACTGATTGTTTACACAGCCCACAGCATGCCCTGCAGCTGATTGGTAACATTGTTAACCATGGCACCAAGGAGGAAAATATACCATTGTCAATTCAGTCTTCAGATGCAGAAATACTTCTTTATTCCCCAACTATCAAATCTTCTGTCACTATTTCTCTCCCAATTGGCTCCTAACTCCCTTTGAGCCAGCCTTGGTGCATCATTCTTACCAGTATTTAGAACTCAAAAGAAGTGCAATCCAAAGCACTGAGTATCTCTGCCATGCTATTTATTAGACTAGCTAAAGATAACAAAATAACTAAAGACTTATGAAAGTATTGTTTTAAAAAATCAACGATCTACACCTTCCTTTGCTGGTGATACAATTAGTGTCTTTGCATCTTGCTCCTTGCGCTCACACTCACAATGCTCTGCTGCTCTCCCCAAACTCCTTCAGCTAAGCGCTTCCCAACTCGGAGCTCTCAGAACAACTAATTACTTACCTGTTGCCCTGTGAGGCGATGATTTGTGTTGATTAGCTCTTGCTACATCTGTCCCTCATTGACTCCCTGCCACTGCTTTTATCTATTGATCTCCTGCACTGTTATACCTCAGGCTCGCTTTCTCTGTCTCCCATTGAGTCAGTCCTCCACTAGACATAAGCTTCATATTCTAAGAAAGTCAAACAGTAATCTCAACAATTTACACTTGTTTCCTGTCATTTTTTATCACTGGCAATAAAATTTTAGTTCACTGTGAAAGATTTTTGTCTTAATTCCCAACCTACACCTTTCGGCAACCATTCTCTTCTACCATATTATAGTCTGGTTCAGAACTGAAGATAATTACTCCTAGTGCTGTGTGTTAGGACACCTAAAATTAGAAGGAAAGAGAAGATGAATGCATGGCTGAAGAAATGGTGCAGGAGTGAGGCCTTTAGATTCTTAGGACTTTGGGACCACCTCTAGAATTGGAACCAGTACAAACCAGAGGGTCTGTACAGCTAATTTAATGGGAGTGGGATCGGCAAAACTGTACCTCATTTATTTGCAAGTTCTACATTACAAGCACATACCTCCTAACCCAAAACCAGGTTTTGCCTGTGATTATTTAGAAGGGCACAGTGAAGCCCCAGTGTTGCTAACTTTTGGTTGGTTCAATTGGCTCTGTTTTATAACCTTTGCTCTCGAGTCGCCAGGTATCTTTATGATACCGCCACGAGGTTCAAGTTCAAGTAATGATCAATGACTCAATACACCAATTATTAAGATTCAAGTCAAAGCACTGCGTTGTTTTTCATTCCCTGACCCGGCGAGCACTCTTTTATGGCCTCTACACTGACCATAACTATGCAAAAAATTTTAACTGACCATTCTAAGGGGTGCTATGTCAAACAGGGACATGCATTACAAAACAAGAAAATCAGAACCTCTAACTATCCTTAATAAACTACACTCACTTAAACATTTCATCACACTAACTTCCTAAACCATACAAACAAAATCGTAGCAGTATTATACACATTTTTCCTGGCTTGGCAGTCAAGCTCAGGATTGTACAATTGCTCATGAACATTTCTTTATTTACAACAAATCGCAAACGAATGCTCTTTATTATAGATCGCGGTGGTCGGGGGTCTGGTCATATCCAAAAATAGGGGATCTGATCCTATATACCGGGGTGCGAGCGCGGTAGGCTCTCCTTCTCCATTTTCTCAGACGAATAGTCTGCACGATGCAGCAGAGTATCGCCAATACTAGTAGGGATTCTATCAAGTAGGACAGAGAGTACCAGGTTATAAACCTGTCACACCAAGGTGGTGTGGTGTCGCTTGTGACTGGACTCTGGGTACTATGGGGAAGTGAATCATAAACGGCTGGGGGGGGGGGTTGAGGTCAGGGGGTTCGCATTCGCGCGCAACCAAATGTCTATTATAACGACGGGCAACACAGAGGATGTCCTCATGGTTCTGCTTCTTTCACTTCTCTTCGCTTCTCTTCTCTTCTCTTCTCAGGTCCGGGAGCTTCTGGAGTTCTGTGGAATCAAGCATAGTGTCTGTTACTATCTTGGTTTAATATCTCGTATGATAGCCTGTCTGTCCTTTAGTGCTAATTACTCCCTTTATAATTGGTCACTATGTGTGACTCCCTCATTTTTGTTTCTTTCAAAAACCGAATTTCAGGACAAGACACACTTACAAATACTGAACCAGTGCAAGCCGTCTCGCAGGCTGTGCGATTTACCATCCAAATGTTTGAGGATGTAAATAGCATAAGGTTGGCAACCTAAGGGTTACCTGAAACAAAACAAAACTTTTTGAACCAAAAATTTCCGAAATGAGGTGCGTATGGGCCCCGACGGGTAAGAGTTGGATGGAATCCCCGGGTAGGACGGCGACCAATGCCGTGTGTGCCATACCCGAGCGTAGCTGACAAGAGGGGGGTTCCCAGGCAGGGCGGGTCCCAATGCCGTTTCTCCACTGCCTGAGCAACCGACAAGAACGGGCAAGAAATGTAGTCATCGTGGGGGGTTGCCGTATTGGTTCTTCCTTCGAACCAGAAGGGCAGTTACGAACGGGGGTCTGTGTATCTGTCGACAGGCGAGTTCCTGTGAACTGGCATCTGGGACATTACCAAGTCTCTGCGGGCAGGTTCTCAGAGGTTTCGGCCGAAAGGGCCTGGGGCTGTGGAAAAAAAAATTTCCGGTCTGACATACAACATTTAACAGTACAAGTACAAACAACATCAAACATGCTGCAGGTTCCATCAGAAAGGACACCGTTTCTCCCAAGCGGTTCCTTTTAAAACATCATCTGGACACCTCAGTTCTCGGTTGCGAACAGGGTCGCAAAGGGGTTCTCGTTTTGGGAGTCAGACCCAAAGTCGTCATCTTCTCCCGGGTGCCAAACTCTCGAATGTATCAGGGCTGATAGGTCTGCTTGATGTGATTTTGGATCGCTCGCGTCATTCCGGGCGAGTCTGTACGAATTATCTCGGTGCCAATAGGTGGTGTCTACTTCTGTGGGGACGGAATCGGGGTCGTCATTGTAGGTCGGTGGTCGGTGGTGGAGTTTGTTCAGGAAAGTGATCGTGAAGGGATCATTCGAATCGTGGTCAGATTCGCTGGGTGTGCGTCCTGTTCCATGGGGATAGTAGGGAGGCGTGCTGTGGCTATCGTCTGAGTCACAGTCGCTGTCGCTGCTGCTGCAGTCTGTAGGCGTTCCGGGGTGGAGTGTATATTTCGTGGGTGGAGTCGAGGTTGAGTCCGTGGCTGGGCTGGATGTATTGGTGGAGGGTAGGGTTACGTTGGCTGTGGTAAGGGCGTGGTCTGCTGTGTCGAGCATGACGTGATGTGCGTGGTTAGACTGTGTTCCATATGCCTTTAGCTGGTCGATATGGAACCACGCAGTCTTTCCATTGGGGTACTTTATCTTGTAGACGGAAGGGCTTACTTTGTCCGCAATGGAGTACGGACCCGAGTACTTAGGTGACAGGAATGTGCTGGGGTTGTATACGGAGAGCATGACTTGCTGTCCTACGCTGAACTCAGTCGCATGCACTGTCTTATCGAAACAGGCCTTGCTCTGTTTCTTTCTTGTGCCCAATTTCAGTAAGCCGTTTTAACATTCGCCAATAATTGTTCCACTGCTTTCTCGTGTGTGAGGGTGTCACTTCGGGGCTGGTCAAGTCTAAGCCTAATAAAAATTCTGTGCCTTTCATGGGGTGTCCGGTCATGAGGGTGTGTGGGGTGTAACCTGTAGATATTGAAACTGTATTTCGCAAAAACATCAGCGCAAAAGGGAGGACTGAATCCCAAGTGGTGTTGTTTTGCTGGACCATTTTTCTGAGGGTGGATTTTAGGGTCCGATTCATGCGCTCCACAATACCACTCGACTGTGGGTGGTATGCAATGTGAAATTTTTGGATAATGCCAAATATCGTGAGGACGTTCTTCATGACACGTCCCGTAAAATGGGAACCTTGGTCGGATTCAATGCTGCGGGGGAGTCCCCATCTTGTAAAGATGTGGTGGGTTAGGATCTTGGCTGTGGTCTTTGCCGTGTTAGTTCTGGATGGGAATGCTTCCACCCATTTTGTAAACGTGTCTATTACCACGAGTACATATTTATAACCATTCCTGCAAGGGGGCAATGGTCCAATATAATCAATCTGGAGGTTAGTCCAGGGGCCATTAACGGGTCGGCTGTGACTGAGTTGAGCCTTCTTGGCATATAAAGAACAAAGAAATGTACAGCACAGGAACAGGCCCTTCGGCCCTCCAAGCCCGTGCCGACCATGCTGCCCGACTAAACTACAATCTTCTACACTTCCTGGGTCCGTATCCTTCTATTCCCATCCTATTCATATATTTGTCAAGATGCCCCTTAAATGTCCCTATCGTCCCTGCTTCCGCTACCTCCTCCGGTAGCGAGTTCCAGGCACCCACTACCCTCTGCGTAAAAAACTTGCCTCGTACATCTACTCTAAACCTTGCCCCTCTCACCTTAAACCTATGCCCCCTAGTAATTGACCCCTTTACCCTGGGGAAAAGCCTCTGACTATCCACTCTGTCTATGCCCCTCATAATTTTGTATACCTCTATCAGGTCTCCCCTCAACCTCCTTCGTTCCAGTGAGAACAAACCGAGTTTATTCAATCGCTCCTCATAGCTAATGCCCTCCATACCAGGCAACATTCTGGTAAATCTCTTCTGCACCCTCTCTAAAGCCTCCACATCCTTCTGGTAGTGTGGCGACCAGAATTGAACACTATACTCCAAGTGTGGCCTAACTAAGGTTCTATACAGCTGCAACATGACTTGCCAATTCTTATACTCAATGCCCCGGCCAATGAAGGCAAGCATGCCGTATGCCTTCTTGACTACCTTCTCCACCTGTGTTGCCCCTTTCAATGACCTGTGGACCTGTACTCCTAGATCTCTTTGACTTTCAATACTCTTGAGGGTTCTACCATTCACTGTATATTCCCTACCTGCATTAGACCTTCCAAAATGCATTACCTCACATTTGTCCGGATTAAACTCCATCTGCCATCTCTCCGCCCAAGTCTCCAGACAATCTAAATCCTGCTGTATCCTCCGACAGTCCTCATCGCTATCCGCAATTCCACCAACCTTTGTGTCGTCTGCAAACTTACTAATCAGACCAGTTACATATTCCTCCAAATCATTTATATATACTACAAAGAGCAAAGGTCCCAGCACTGATCCCTGTGGCCAGGGTCTTCGGTGGATTCCTTGGACTTTGGGGCGGAGGGATGTTATAACCTGCCTACTTACGATTGGCTGGGGACTAATGACTATCCCACAATCCTATGGGAGTATGACACTTCCCCAATGAGGGGGGCGGAGAAACTCCTAGTATAAATAAGCTGGCCAGTTCAGGAACCAGCAGGAAGGAGAAGGTAGCAAGGGAAGTTACTGCTACTGTTGTGTATATATTATTATAGTAAATAAACGTTATTACTTTGTATCCTTAAAACTCGTGCTGGATTCTTCGTGGCCCTTACAAAATCCTCCAAATCATTTATATATACTACAAACAGCAAAGGTCCCAGCACTGATCCCTGTGGAACACCACTGGTCACAGCCCTCCAATTAGAAAAGCATCCTTCCATTGCTACTCTCTGCCTTCTATGACCTAGCCAGTTCTGTATCCACCTTGCCAGCTCACCCCTGATCCCGTGTGACTTCACCTTTTGTACTAGTCTACCATGAGGGACCTTGTCAAAGGCCTTACTGAAGTCCATATAGAGAACATCTACTGCCCTACCTGCATCAATCATCTTAGTGACCTCCTCGAAAAACTCTATCAAGTTAGTGAGACACGACCTCCCCTTCGCAAAACCGTGCTGCCTCTCACTAATACGTCCATTTGCTTCCAAATTTGCTTCCGATATCTGTCCGGATTATTCTGGGCACAGATAAGACAATTCTCAACGTAGTGAGTAACATCTTCTTTTAAACTCAGCCACCAGCAGAGCTGCCTGAGGTGGGCTGTAGTTGGATCGATTCGCTGATGTCCATGACTGTCATGGAACAAACAAATCAGTTGATTCCTGTCCTGTTCAGGAACCACATAAACGGTGTCTTTTAACACCACACCATCATGTGTGGTCAGAGCATTTTTAAACCTCTTGTAGGGTGCTGGATAGTTTCCTTTTAAAATCTCCCTGAGATTGCTGTCCTGCTTCTGGGCCTGCACTAAATCCTCGATATTAGTCTGCGAGACCTGAACTGCATTCACTGGTGCGCTTTCGGGGGGTGTCCAAAAATATCCGTGCCTGGAACCTGCTTTAGCCAGTGCATCGGCTTTTACATTTACAGGGAGGGGAGGAACGATGGTGACTACGAACTTTGACTATCCCAAAGATCCTGTTCTGTGCTCTCTCTAAAATGTGACGGAGTAATGGGGCTGAAGGGAGGGGTTTTCCGTCTGCGGAAACAAATCCTTTTGCTTTCCACAGGGGTAGGAATTCCGTAAGGCTGTTGCAGACATAGAGGATGTCCGAGTATATGTTTGCTGGGCTGGGGAAGGAATCTGGGTGTTCCACTATGTACGCAAGTTCTGCTGCCTGCGCGCCTAAGTGTCCTGGAAGTTTTATTGCTATTTCTTCTAGGGCGCGTCCCTGCGCGTCCTCAACATAAATACCGCATCCTCTTATGCGCTTCCCTTCTAATATTGTGGAAGATCCATCCACATATATTCTAATGGGGTCGCATATGTCTGTGTGCTGGGGGCTCTGGGTTGAACTACCTACCTTTCTGGGGGGTGTTTTCGCAATAAAGGGGCCTATGTTGTGGTGTGGAGAGATAATGTCACATTCATGGGGGGTTCCGGGGTACTGTAGGTTATCGGCTAAAAAGGTGTGGGTCTTTGTGTTTTTGGCAGTGATGTCCCGTCCCTGCAAAAGAAGGGTCCATCTAGCTGCTCTTATCTGGCTAACTGTACCGTCCTTGAGTCGTCACGTTGTAAAAGTTGGGTGGGGGTGTGTTCGGTGAGAATTGTGATGGGGTTGAGTCCGATAATGTACGAAAAATACTGTGCTGCCCAGAATACTGCGAGCAGGTACCTCTCACAGGCTGAAAATCCCTGCTCCACAGCATTTAAAACTCTGGAGGCGTAAGCCACGGGCCTTAACTGTTCGTGCCGTTCCTGAAGGAGCATGGCCGAAAGGGTGCGGTCTGTGCTTGCTACCTCTATAACGTAAGGGGAAAGCGGGTCTGGAACTTGTAGTGCGGGGGCTGCTATGAGTGCTCTTTTCAACGAGTCCACAGCATCCGTATGCTGCGGAAGTCATTCCCAGGGGGCTCCTTTCTTTAGGAGGTCTGAGAGGGGTGCTGCCTTGCTGGTGAAACCGTCAATGTGGTTTTGGCAGTAGCCAACCAGTACTAAGAACGACCGGAGGGACATCCGGTTGCGGCGATGCGGAGCTAAGCCGCACATTTCGGCAGCTCCCGCTAGAACGGACTTTTGGGCTCTCCGGAGGATCCCCAACGGAACATTTTTGATCTAATCCCGTGTGGGAAGGTGAAGTAAGGTCCCCCTTCCGTCGTGTATGGAGGGGACTAGAAGTGGAGGGACAAAAAAAGAGGCTTTGGTGCAGCAGCAGAAACGAGGGGAGAAAACAAGATGCCGGAGGGGGGAGATCGAGCAGCGTGGGGGCCGGACCAGCAGGAGTTTCTCAGGCGCTGCGTGGAGGAGCTTAAAAAGGAGGTGCTGGCGCCAATGCTGTTGGCGATCGAGGGGCTGAAGGGGACCCAGAAGGCCCAGGTGATAGAGCTCCAAGAGTTGAAGGAAAAAACTAATGAGTACGAGGACGAGATCTTGGGCCTGGCGGTGACGATGGAGGCGCACGAGGCGCTGCACAAGAGGTGGGCCGAGAGATTCGAAGTCCTGGAAAACAGGTCGCGGAGGAAGAATCTCCGGATTCTGGGTCTCCCCGAAGGAGTGGAGGGGCTGATGCTGGGGCGTATGTGAGCACGATGCTCCATTCGCTGATGGGTGCAGAGGCCTCTCCGAGCCCCGTGGAGCTAGAAGGGGCTCACCGGGTCCTGGCGAGGAGACCCAAGGCTGGTGAGCCGCCAAGGACGATAGTGGCGAGGTTCCATCGTTTCGCGGACAGAGAGAGTGTCCTGAGATGGGCCAAGAAGGAACGGAGCAGTAGACGGGAGAATGCGGTGATCCGAGTCTACCAGGACTGGAGCGCGGAGGTGGCAAAGAGGAGAGCTGGCTTCAATCGGGCATAGGCGGTGCTGCATAAAAAAAGGGTGAGATTCGGAATGCTGCAGCCAGCGCGACTGTGGGTCACGTATCAGGACCGACACCACTATTTCGAAACGCCAGAAGAGGCTTGGACCTTTATCCAAACGGAAAAATTGGACTCGAACTGAGGGGCTGTGGTAGTGGTGGAGATGTTGACTGTATACAGGGTTGTAAATATGGGTAAAGAATGTTTTACGGGTGGGACGATGGATGGGGATGGGGGAAGAGTTTTTGAAGGGGGGACAGTGAGGAATGTGGGCGTCGGTGCTGGAGGGAGGTGAGACTCGGGGATGGGGGAATTAGGATAAGGCTGCAACAGGAGCTGCGCCACAGGGGGCGGGGCTGGCTTAGGAAAGCGCGGGCTTTTTCCCGCACTAGGGAGGGGGTGATGGAGGAGCGCGAGGAGGAGGGATTTCCACACGGGGGTCAACGGGAAGGCGGGGGAAGCTGGGGTCAGCAGGAGTCAGCTGACTTACGGAAGTATTATGGGGAGAGCAAGAGAGCTAGATTCGGATCTAGCGGGGAGGGAGGGGGTGAGAGGGGGGGGACAATAGGGTTGCTGCTGCAATGGCCGAGGGGGAACTGAAAATGGAAGAGGTGGTCGGGGCAGGGGTTCCCCGTCTGGGGGGGCTGGAGGGTGCGGGAGACGCGGGCACGGGACTGGCCTAAAATAGGAGATGGCTAGTCGGCCGGGGGGGGGGGGGGGGGGGGGGGGGAATCCAGCTGATCACGTGGATTGTGAGAGGCCTAAATG
Organism: Scyliorhinus torazame; assembly: GCF_047496885.1. Classification (NCBI taxonomy): domain Eukaryota; kingdom Metazoa; phylum Chordata; class Chondrichthyes; order Carcharhiniformes; family Scyliorhinidae; genus Scyliorhinus; species Scyliorhinus torazame. Next base: position 117,625,267 of record NC_092710.1, on the reverse strand, counting down.
GTCCGGTTAAGAGGGCCCGAGTGTTCGCGCACTGAAAGGGACTGAAGGCAGGCGTGGTCATGCTTCAGGAGACACATCTGAAGGTGGCAGATCAGGTCAGGTTAAGAAAGGGATGGGTAGGGCAGGTGTTCCATTCGGGGCTGGATGCGAAGAATAGAGGGGTGGCAATACTGGTGGGGAAGCGGGTGTCGTTTGAGGCCAAGAACATAGTGGTGGACAACGGAGGCCAATACGTGATGGTGAGTGGTAGGTTGCAGGGGACGGGGGGTGGTATTGGTAAATGTATACGCCCCAAATTGGGACGACGCTGGATTCATGAAATGTATGTTGGGGCGTATTCCGGACTTGGAGGTAGGAAGTTTGATAATGGGTGGGGACTTCAACACGGTGTTGGACCCAGCACTGGATCGCTCCAGATCCAGGACTGGAAAGAGGCCGGCTGCGGCCAAGGTGCTCAGGGGGTTTATGGACCAGATGGGGGGAGTAGATCCGTGGAGATTTGCCAGGCCTTTGGCCAGAGAATTCTCTTTTTTCTCCCATGTACACAAGGCCTACTCCCGGATAGATTTTTTTGTTCTGGGCAGGACGTTGATCTCGAAAGTGGAGGGGACGGAGTATTCGGCCATAGCCATTTCAGACCACGCCCCGCACTGGGAGGGATCAACGCCCGCTGTGGCGGTTGGATGTGGGACTGTTGGCAGACGAGGAAGTGTGCGGGAGGGTGCGGGGGTGCATCGAAAGGTATCTGGAGGCCAACGACAATGGGGAGGTGCAGGTGGGAGCAGTATGGGAGGCGCTGAAGGCGGTGGTTAGGGGAGAGTTAATCTCCATCAGGGCTCATAGGGAGAAGAGAGAGGGCAGGGAAAGGGAGAGGTTAGTGGGGGAGATTTTAAGACTGGACAGGAGATATGCAGAGGCTCCTGATGAGGGACTACTCAGGGAGAGGCGAAGTCTCCAGACGGCGTTCGACTGTTGACCACAGGGAAGGCAGAGGCACAGTGGAGGAAGGCACAGGGGGCGATGTATGAAAATGGGGAGAAGGCGAGCCGGATGCTGGCACATCAGCTCCGTAAGAGGATGGCAGAGAGGGAAATAGGTGGAGTCAAGGATGGAAGGGGAACTACGGTGCGGAGTGCGGTGAAAGTGAATGAGGCATTCAAGGCTGTATAGGTCCCAGCCCCCAGGGGGAAAAGAGGGGATGCGACGATTCTTGGACCAACTGAGGTTCCCGAGGGTGGAGGAGCAGGAGGTGGCTGGTTTGGGGGCGCCAATTGGGGTGGAGGAGCTGGTTAAAGGACTGGGGAGCATGCAGGCAGGGAAGGTTCTGGGACCAGATGGGTTCCCGGTGGAGTTCTATAGAAAGTATGTAGACCTGTTAGCCCCGTTGCTGGTAAGGACTTTCAAAGAGGCAAGGGAGACAATGTCGGAGGCGACGATCTCTTTGATCCTGAAGCGGGATAAGTACCCACTGCAATGCGGGTCGTATAGGCCGATCTCGCTCCTCAACGTAGATGCTAAATTGCTGGCAAAAGTGTTAGCTACGAGGATAGAGTACTGTGTCCGGGGGTGATTCATGAGGACCAGACGGGATTTGTAAAGGGCAGGCAGCTAAATACCAATGTGCAGAGGCTACTGGCTGTGATTATGATGCCATCGGTGGAGGGAGAGGCGGAGATTGTGGCAGCTATGGACGCGGAGAAGGCCTTTGACCGAGTAGAGTGGGAGTATCTCTGGGAAGTGTTGAGGAGGTTTGGGTTCGGGGAGGGTTTATTAGTTGGGTTAAGCTGTACAGAGCCCCGGTGGCGAGTGTGGTCACGAACCGGCGGAGGTCGGAGTATTTCCGGCTGTATTGAGGGACGAGGCAGGGGTGCCCCCTGTCCCCCCTGCTGTTTGCATTAGCAATTGAACCTTTGGCCATGGCGTTAAGGGAGTCAGGGAAATGGAGGGGGGTGGTCCGAGGGGGAGAGGAGCATCGAGTGTCGCTGTACGCAGACGACCTGTTGCTGTATGTGGCGGATCCAGTGGAGGGGATGGTTGAGGTCATGCAGATCCTAAGGGAGTTTGGGGACTTCTCGGGCTATGAGCTCAATGTGGGAAAGAGTGAGCTCTTTGTGGTGCATCCAGGGGATCAGGGAAGAGGGATAGACGACCTACCGTTGAGGAGAGCGGAAAGGAGCTTTCGATACTTGGGGATCCAAGTAGATAGGAGCTGGGGGACCCTGCACAAACTTAATTTGACGCAGCTGATGGAACAGATGGAGGAGGACTTTAAAAGGTGGGACACGTTGCCACTCTCGCTAGCGGGCAGGGTACAGTCGATTAAAATGGTGGTCCTCCCGAGGTTTCTTTTTGTATTCCAATGCCTCCCAATTGTGATTACCAAGGCCTTTTTTAAGAGGGTAAGCAGGAGCATTATGGGATTTGTGTGGGCGAGCAAGACCCCGAGGGTAAGGAGAGGGTTCCTGGAGCGTAGTAGGGATAGAGGAGGGTTGGCATTGCCGAATCTGGGTGGCTACTACTGGGCAGCCAACGCGGTGATGGTCCGTAAGTGGGTGATGGAGGGAGCGGGGGCGGCGTGGAAGAGGTTGGAGATGGCGTCCTGCAAAGGAAAGAGCCTGGGGGCGCTGGTGAAGGCACCGCTGCCGCTCTCGCCGACAAGGTACACCACGAGTCCGGTGGTGGCGGCAACGCTAAAGATCTGGGAGCAGTGGAGACGACATAGGGGCACGATGGGAGCCTCGGTGTGGTCCCCGATCAGAGATAACCATCGGTTTGTACCAGGAAGGATGGACGGGGGGTTTCAGAGCTGGTATCGGGCAGGGATTAGAAGAATGGGGGACCTGTTCATCGATGGGACGTTTGCGAGCTTAGGGGCACTGGGGAGAAATTTGGACTACCCCCGGGAAATGCCTTCAGGTACATGCAAGTGAGGGCGTTTGTGAGGCGGCAGGTGAGGGAATTCCCGCTGCTCCCGGCACAGGGGATTCAAGACAGGCTGATTTCGGGCGTATGGGTCGGAGAGGGCAAGGTGTCGGCGATATACCAGGAGATGAAAGAAGAGGGGGAGGCTTTGGTAGAGGAGCTGAAGGGTAAATGGGAAGAGGAGCTGGGGGAGGAGATTGACGAGGGTCTATGGGCTGATGCCCTAAGTAGGGTTAATTCCTCTTCCTCGTGTGCCAGGCTTAGCCTGATACAATTTAAGGTTGTTCACAGAGCGCACCTGACGAGGGCGAGGCTGAGTAGGTTCTTTGGGGTGGAGGACAGATGTGGGAGGTGCTCAGGAAGCCCGGCGAACCATGTCCATATGTTTTGGTCATGCCCGGCACTGGATGGGTTCTGGAGGGGAGTTGCGAGAACAGTATCTAAGGTGGTGAAAGTCCAGGTCAAGCCAAGCTGGGGGCTAGCACTATTTGGAGAAGCGGACGAGCCGGGAGTGCAGGAGGCGAAAGAGGCCGGCATTCTGGCCTTTGTGTCCCTGGTTGTGGAAAAATGCGAAGCCCCCCAGTGTGGAAGCCTGGATAAATGATATGGCAGGGTTTCTCAGGTTGGAAAGGATAAAGTTTGCCCTGAGAGGGTCTGTGCAGGGGTTCTCCAGGCGATGGCAACCGTTCCTAGACTATCTCCCGGAGCGTTAGATGGAATTCGGTCGACAGCAGCAGCAACCCGGGGGGGGGGATACATCTCTTTCTGGGGGGGGGGGGGTGGCGGGGGAAGAGGGAGGGATATGGAAGGGGGGTCCTTCGGGGGGGCATCTGAGCAAGAAAAACATAAACGATCCGGAAAACTGATATGTACGGGAGGAATCCAATGTACAAAGTTCTGTATCATATTGATTTGCCATGTTTATGTCTTGCTATGCAAGTTTTTTCTTCATTTTTGTTACAGGGGGGGGGGCTTTGTTTATATGGTTGACAATTCTGTTCAAAATTCTAAATAAACACATTTTTTTTTTAAAAAAAGAACGACCGGAGGGCTGAAACATTCTGGGGACGGGGCAATATAGCAATCGAGTCAATCCTTTTATGCTCGATCTCGCGTTTACCATGGGTGATAATTGTTCCCAAATATATCACCTTATCTTCCAAAATCTGGGCCTTTTTGGGGTTAACTTTACAACCAATTGAATGTCAGAGTTCCAGGAGTTCGGACAGAAGCTCGATGTGCTCTTCCTTGGTGTCTGTCTGCAGTAGTAGGTCGTCTACATACTGGACCAGACATTCGTGGCGAGGAAATTTAGCTAAACCATTTGCCAGCTGTCAGTGGAAAATGGAGGGGGAGTTGTGGAATCCTTGTGGAAGGCATGTCCACGTGTACTGTTGATTTTTAAAGGTGAAGGCAAATTTGTACTGGCACGCCTTTGCCAATGGAATGGACCAGAATCCATTACTGATATCCAAAACCGTGAAGTATCGGGAACTGAGTCCCTGCTTGAGCATGGTCTCGGGACTTGTTGCTACTGTGGGGGCTGCTGCGGGGGTGATTTGTTGAGTTCCCGGTAATCGATGGTCAGTCGCCATGATCCATCGGGTTTTCTCACTGGCCAAATCGGGGCATTATTAGTAGAGGCTACTGATCTAAGTACGCCCTGCTCTAATAAGCTATCGATTACTTTTGCGATTTCTCCCTCTGCCTCTTGGGGAAATCCATACTGCTTTTGGGGTCTAGGGTCAGGTCCTGTGATTTGTACGGAGCCAGTCATCCGTCCACAGCCGTGCTTGTGGGTCGCGAATGCTGCCCAGTTCTTTTGCAGAACTGCCCTAACCTGCTTGTCCTTGCTAAGTGCGGTCGGGTTAGACCAAAATTTGCCTACTGCGCTAATTTTGTTCGCATATTCACCTATATTGAGCGTTGCGGGGGCTCTTGCAGATTTCGCCATTCTCCAGACACACTGGTTGACTGGATCAAAGGACAGGTTGCGGGAATTCATAAAATCGATTCCCAGAATATGTTCTGCTGTGTGGGGCAGGTCAACTAAAACTACGGAATGCTTGGTGGTGATGTTGCCGATTTGAATGGGTACAGGGGCTGTGATGTGTCCCTGCTGTGAGTGGCCTGTAAAGCCGCTGAGGGTGATAGTGGCTGTAGTGGGTCACGTGTCCTTCTGAAATATGGTGGAGGAATTTATTGTGGTGCGGGACCCTCCTGTGTCCCATAGAAACTCGATGGGCTGTCCTATCCCAAAGGGTGTCGCAGACCCAACTGAGGGAGCCCGAACACCGTCAGTCCGTTCCGTTCAGGTCCGTCTGATCTGAACGGGTGCTCACACTATGTATGGGCTCTGTCTTATTCTTCCTTAGAGTGCCTGTCTGCTGGGCTCTCTGTGGCTTTCGTGGGGCATTGCACTCTCTTGCGAAGTGTCCTAAATGGCCACAGTTGAAACACTCCTGTGACTTTTGTAGGGGGCTGTTCTTTCCTTCATTTACCCATGCGGGGCTCTGGTGTGATTTTGCTGCTTGTATGTCTGCTTCTGCCTGCTTTTCTTCGGGATTTTTAACTGCGGGTTTGTTTTGTACAGACTGCTCCCAAGCGCGGGACAATCTATTCACGACCCATTTCTCATTATGAGCCTCCTCTGAGGGATCATAATTCGCACAAGCTTTTTGTCCTGTTTCTGTGGCATGGGTGATAAGGGTGCGGGTCCATTTGGCCATGTTGTCTGGGGACAAACGGGCGCGGTCTAAGTCTCCAAAAACTGCTGCAAAGTGGATCCACAGGCGTCCAGCGAACGCTGTGGGGTGCTCGGTTATCTTTTGCCTGCATTTGTTGAGGCCATCTGCGGGGTCACCCCGGTTATACCCGATTGCGTCTAGGACCGCGGTATGCATTTCTGCAAGGGTGCCTCCTCCTACATTCTGTGGGTCTGGAAGGGCTGCTACAACCGAAGGGTCTAAACTCAAAACTGTGAGCTTTACATGCTCTCGCTCATCCAGGCCGTACATGGTCGCCTGCTGCTTTACTCTGGCAAAGAAATGGTGGGGGTCTGAGGTGGGGAGGAACGGTGTGATTTTCTCGCACGCGTCCCGCAATTGGGTCACTGTTAAGGGGGTGGTATACAAAAATTCCGTGTCGTCTGATGTGGCTGTGCAGTGGGTGGTTACTGGGTTCATTGGAGCCTGAACTATCTGCTCTGTGGGGGGTTGGGGCGCTTTCCTCTTCTGTGGCTTTCCCTGCGCACATGTTCCCTGACCATATCTCTGCGCTGTCTCGTTTAATTCTTCCCAATCAGGGCCGTCTTCCTCATCTAACTTTGCTCCAAAGGTTTCCTGGAATCCTTTCTGAACTGAAAGCAGAGATTGCAGTTCTGCAATCTGCTTCCGGCACTTTGCGTGGTCTAGTGAGCTCTGTCTTTGCTCCGTGGTGGCAGCATGGAGGGCTCTTAACGCTGCCTTCAGGTCACTACACTGCCTCTGCAATGTCTCTACCTGCTTCTCGGTTTCTTCTCGTACCAGGACTGCACGTTGCGTGTCCTGATAGGCCTTTCCATACTGGGACTGGAAGCTGCTTAAGTGCGCCAGACAAGACTGGTGTGCCCACTTGGCATCATCCACCTCTCCGTCTTTTGCTGCCAACTTCCTCCTCAACTCTAAGTTCTCCCTTTCTACCTCACTGACATCGACCTTGCTCATTCGATGTATGCCTTCTATCTCTTTCCGGAGCATCCTAACGACCTCCTCTGTGCCTCGCAATTGTGCCAAGCAGGACACGATTGCCATCGGCTTGCGAACTTTTCCTAAGCTCTTCTTGTGAATCTCGCTCAGGTTCTCCCACCAAGTATGTCCTATATTCCCGGGACCTGTTTCCTCGTTGTTACAGAATTCGCTCCAAAGGGGCCATCCTTTCCCTTTGAGGTACTTCCTGATTTCTTCCTCCCATACGGGACATTTTCCTACTCTACTGCTGCTGGTCGCTGCGACCGCAAATTCCTCTGGGTTCATGAGGCGTTGCATTGCCTGCATTGCCATCTTTCTTATCTGAATGCTTCTTTAAATTTGGAACAAGGGAGCTAAGGCGGTGCTGTAATTACGGGTACGGCTTTCGCTATTTTCCGAAATACAAACTCCCGACAGTTTTGTCGCAACAAAAATTTATCAGTATTACCTTATCGCCCTGTTAGTTACGCATGCATACGCACACTTCCAAATTATGAGGATTGATCAGAACTGCTTGAACACTTGTGGTTTTCTGTTCCCAATTGGATCTCTAATTCAAATTTTGGGTTCTCCCGGAGTGGTTAATCCACTTCTAGTTCGGGTCCGGTCAGAAAGTCGCCAGTAATATGTTGCTAACTTTTGGTTGGTTCAATTGGCTCTGTTTTATAACCTTTTCTCTCGAGTCGCCATGAGGTTCAAGTTCAAGTAATGATCAATAACTCAATACACCAATTAGTAAGATTCAAGTCAAAGCACATTTATTATACACAGTAAATCGCTACTCAGGCACAAATTCTACTTCTAAGCTACTTCTACAATTAACAGGCCTATACTTAGCTTCGGACTGGCCCACCAGGTCAGGGGAACAAATGGCCTTTCGTTCGGATTCTGAGTCTGCGGGATTCAAAGCCGTTATGGACTGGTAGCTAGGAGCGCCTATCTCGTAGCGAGCGTTGACTTAAGACTTACGGTCTCTTGGCGGCAGTTGAACCGGTCAAGGTTGGTTCACGTTGCTGTGTGACCCGGTCAAGAAGAACGATTTGAACTTGGGGCTTAACTTTTATAGTCCCCAGGGGCTTCCCGCCTTTCGGGGCAGACCCTGTACCTGGTTCTAGGTGATTGGACTTCGTTCCAATCGCTTGGTTCGATTTCTCCAATACTGGAGCGGTTCCCTGATCGATGGGCGGTCTTGAGGTGTCCGTTAACCTCTTTTGTGTTGGCTCCTGCTGGCGCCGGGGAGTCTGGCTTAGCTTTGTTTGTCCCAAATGTTGCGATTCTTCCCGGGGATTGCTTATTAGTATGTAGGTGGCTGCTACATTATTATGCAGATGACTGCTTGTATCGATGCAGACTGGGCTTTTGCAGCGTTTAATACACAGTAACTTGCACCTGCTGGTTTCTGCCTGTGTTGGCTGAATTTCCCTTCAGCCTTTGCTGTTCTCCATTTTAAATCAGGAGTTGGCCAACTCAGGTGGCTACACCAGTAACATCCACATCCTGCATATAATGAACCAAATTAATGTACAATTAACAACTGTAATTTATAGGAGGTGAAAGATTTAAACAAATCACCCATGCACTACCAACAATGAATGGACATATTGTTCCCAAGCCTTGGAAAGTCCAAGCAGAAACAGCCAATTTTAAATCAGAACCCAAAAGCACTGTGGAAGCTGTATTTAAATATGTTAATTGATGCACAATCAATTGTACAAAGACTCAGTTTGGATACAACTGTGGCTTTATTGCAGTAAGATGTGTGGCCTCCCACAGCAGCTGGCGAAATGGCTGCTGAATAGAGGACACGCATATTTATACTCCTACTGGGCGGAGCCAGCAGGCAGGGGCTACCGGCGAACCTGTAGTACAGGTCCTACCTTACATCACCGAATATAGGTGCAACAATGGTTTACCACATTCACCCCCTGTTAAAAATGAGTCCGGCGGGGGTGGTGGAGAACTATATACAGTAGTGAATTTATGTACAGTGTCTTATTAGGAGACAAAAAAAGTGTCTTTTGAAAGTCCGGTGCCAGTTAGAGATTCAACCGGTCTGGTGCCTTGACGTTCTGCTAGGAGCGACGTAGCGGTGGTGGTGATGTTGATGCTGGCGACGTCGGTGCTGGCCTTAAGTCGGGTGACCCCGGGAGTGTGCCGAAATCCTCTTCATCTTCTTGCGTGGGCAGGGGAAGGAGGGATGGTCCTGGTGGGTTTAATGGTGGGAGCGCTGGGTGAGGGGAGGTTGGCGCCGGGCCAGAGAAGTGTGTATGAGTGGAACCTTCTGGTGCCAGGTCCCTGAGGGAGACAGTACCTTGGCGACCATCAGCGTACGCCACATAGGCAGACTGGGGTTTGCGTGGAGCAAGTGCACCCTATCCACCAACGGGTCCACCTTGTGGAGTCGGATGTGCCTCAGGGATAGGAGGGGTGGGCTGCACGGCCGGAGGGGTAGGGCTGAGCATTACGTGAGGCGACCGTCAAGGAGAGTGCTAGCTTCTTAGTCCCCGCTAGGTCGAGCATGCCCCTTCAAGCAGCCTTTGGCGAATGAGGTCCAACCCAATCCCCGTTACAAAAGCATCGTGCATAAGAAGGTTAGAATGTTCGGTGGCCATAACGGCCTGACAGTCACAGTCCCGGACGAGTGGGATTAGGGCCCGCCTGGACTCACCAGGGAGTTGAGAGCGAGTGACGAGTACATGCCTGGCGAAGAGTGTGTTCGCTTTCTGTGCGTAGTTTTCTTTGAGAAGCGCCATGGCGTCCGTATAGTTCGGGGCATCCTGGATCAGCGGAAACACGCTGGAGCTCAACCTTGAGTACAGGATCGGTATCTTCTGAGCCTCTGTCAGAGGGGTGGTCGCTGAGTTGATATAGGCCTCGAAGCAGGCTAGCCAGTGATTAAAGTCCTTTCTGGCGTCGCTCGATTGCGGATCCAGCTGCAGGCGATGTGGTTTGATTCGGAGGTCCATCTTCTAGAAAATCTTACTGCAATAAATTGATGCACGATCAATTGTACAAAGACTCAGTTTGGATACAACTGTGGCTTTATTGCAGTAAGATATGTGGCCTCCCACAGCAACTGGCGAAATGGCTGCTGAATAGAGGACACGCATATTTATACTCCTACTGGGCGGAGCCAGCAGGCAGGGGCTACCGGCGAACCTGTAGTACAGGTCCTACCTTACATCACCTAATATAGGTGCAACAGTGGTTTACCACATTAATATAGTTTCCCACCCCTCTCCAAGGTGGAACACATGGATGCCTTGATGTCCACTGTGATATAATGGCAGCAGGTGAAAGCACAGCACATTGGGGAGGCATTCCTCAGTTTTAACTATTTAATCACCTGATCCTTTCTTGCTTGGAAATTGATATCAAAGTGTAACTTTAAAAAAAAATATCCTCGGGTATAATTACATTGTATTATTAGTAAATGAAACATTTTCTATTTGTATGAAATTGACAAAGGAACATAGGAAAATATTAAAACCAAGTGGCAAAAAAGCAGATTAGTCCAAAATACTATTTTAAAAACTGACAAAGTAACAACTAACAAATACCTACTGTCCATAAAAATTCCATTTGATATCCACAAATTTTTGAATAACAGGATGGCTTGCTAAATTGTGCAATTTATAATAAACAATGAACTGCATCTGGAAAATAAATGTATTTCAAAATCTGAAAGTGGCAACATATTGAATAGAAAAATTCACAATAAAAGCTATCTTCCCTCTATAATTTTCTAATAACTTGATACTAGCTGCAAAATTGGAATTTACCTTTGCATTTGCTAATTCCAGATATGCACTCCAGGCATAAACAGAAAATATTGGAGAAACCCAGGTCTGCCAGCATCAATAGAGAGAGAAATAAAAGTTAAAAATTTGACTCCGTATGACTCCTCTTCAGATCTAGAGAGAAACAAATGTGATGGATTCTATACTGTATTGGATGGTTTCCTATGCAGTATATAATCCATCAGATTTCTCCCTTTCTTTCGCTCTAAAGTCATACGGACTTGAAACGTTAACTCTCCCCACAGATGCTGCCAGACCTGCTGAGTTTTTTCCAGCATTTTCTGTTTTTTGTTTCAGATTTCGAGAATCCACATTATATTGCTTTTATTATGTACAGCCTAGAAATACACATCATTTATCTTCCATTATGAACTTATGAACTATATTACTTGCAGTAAACTAGTCCTATCTTACTCAGGACTTAAAAGTACTTAAGTTGGACTATACGTTTGCAGCGTAATATTTCCTTACCCAAGCAATAGCCTGAGGGGACAGGCAGTTGGGTGTGCAGAATGTGAGGGAAGCTTTCATCTAAGAGTCAGAGCTCCCTCAATGCTTGTCTCATTTCAATTTTTTTTTAAATAAACATGCTTTTTTCTATTTAAAAAACCCAGAAATCTCCTGCAGTAAATGTTTAGCCTGCTCACATTAAATATTCCCTTGCGTACATTTTGCAGCATAGCCATTGCAAGACTGAAGATCTGGGTAAGCATCATCTATGGCCGCTGTGTCCAACACACGATCTGCAGGCCATATGGAGGGGCTGAAAAAGCCGGTTAAACATCAGTGAGTTTGAAAGTTTCTGCAGGGGACTATGTTGCTCTTATTAGCCTTAGTTTTATTAGCTCTAATTCTGTCACCTTTGCTCACGAGTCACCAGGTATCTTTCTGATACCACAACGTGGTCCAAGCTCAAGTAATGATTAATAATACAGCACACCGCTTAGTAAATGTTAAATCAACGATCATTTATTATATACAGCAATAAATACTTACACAATACTACCTCTAGACTGTTACCTACCACTAAAGGCCAATACTTAACTTTGGTGATGGCCCACCAGGTCAGGGAAACAAATGGCTTATCGAATTGGGTCTGGCCTGCGGGATTCAAAAAGGCTGGTACGGGTCGATAGTCTGGAACACCTATCAGGTAGCGATCGCTGGAATAAGACTTACTTGTTCTTTCGTCGAAGGGTCTCGAAGGTTGCGAGTAGGAGAAGAAGGGTCGATCTGAACTTGGCCCCTATCTTTATAGTTCCCAGGGGCTTTCCGCCTCTCGGGGCGGACCTTGACCCTGGTCCCAAGTGATTGGACTTGGTCCCAATCTCGGGGTTCGATATGCTCCAATAATGGGGCGATTCCTTGATCGCGGGGTGGTCGTTCACCTTTCTTTGTCTCGGCCACTGCTGGCGCCGAGAGGTCTGGATCGGCTTTCAATTGCTAATTTGTAGCAATTGTTCCCGGGGATAGCCGATTAAACTGCAGATGGCTGGGTTGATGTGCTGCTAATGGTTGCAGGTATCGGTCTGGGCCGACTTCCCCAGAGCCGAATACACTGTTCTGTCTGCAGCTGTCCGTTTGTGCCCTGTTGGCTGATTTTCCCATCAGCCTTTTCAGTTCGCCATTTTACATCGGGGTTTGGCCAAATACTCGGGAATCAGCCATTTTAGGTGGCTACAACCCCTCCTTGTGATCCTAACGTGAAGCGTGAAGGATCACATAAATTTGTTCTTTCCATTCCCTGACCTGGGGGGACACCTCCTACATGGCCACTGCTCTGACCCTAGCTATGCACAAATTTCTTTTACCTAAACAATTCTAAGGGCGCTATGTCAGGCAGGGGCATGTATTTACAAAATAAAAACTTGGAACCTCTAATTTTACCTAAATACACTATATTCACTAAACATTGCGTTGTCCTATCTTCCTAAAACATACAACAACAATCACAACATTTAATATACTCTTTACTGGCTTGGCAGTCAAGCTCAGGATCATACATTTTTTGTTCATGAAAAGTTTTGTACATCTTTTATTTACAGAAAAAACGCAAGTGCATGTTCTTTATTATTGTGTTATAGGTCGCGGGGGTCGGGGGTCTGGTCATAACCGAATATAGGGGATCGGATCTAATATACCGGGGTTCGAGCGCGGTACGCTCTCCTTCTCCATTTGCGGAGGCGCATAGTCTGCACTACACAGCAGAGTATCGCCAACGCTAACAGTGCTTCAATCACGTAAGACATGGAGTACCAGGTTATGAACCTGGCACACCAGGAAGATGCAGTGTCGCTGGTGACTGGGCTTTGGGTACTGCGGGGCAGTGAAACATTAATGGCAGGGAGGTTTGGAGTAATGGGGTCCGCGTTCCCGTGCAACCAAATGTTCATAAAAAAGATGTTGAGCACGATGAAAGAAGTCCTCATGGCTGTCCTGGCTATCCTCTTTCCTTTTCCTTCTGGTGTTCTTTTGTTTTCTCCGGTCCTGGAGCTTCTGGAGTTCTGTGAAAACAAGCATAGTATCTGTAACTACCTTGGTTTAATATCCAGTGTGTTAGTGTGTCTGTCCTTTTGGGGCCAATTATTCCCTTATAATTGGTCACTATGTGTGACTCCCTCATTTTTTTTTTCTAAAACCAAATTTTAGGACACGGCACACTTCCCAATGACGGAGCAGTGCTGATTTACCATCTGAATGTTCCAGGATGTAAATAGCATATGGCAGCAACCTGAAGGTCGCCGAAACAAAATAAAACTTTTTGAAATGAAAATGTCAAATGAGGTGCATATGGGCCGCGACGGGTAAGATTTGGATGGAGTCCCCGGGTAGGACGGCTACCAATGCCGTATCTCCCCTACCCGAGCGTGTTTGACCAACGGGGGGGTCCCCAGGCAGGGCGGGTCTCACGCCGTTTCTCCACTGCCTGAGCAACCGACAAGAACGGGCAAAAATGTAGTCATCGTGGTGGGGCTGCTATAGTGATTCTACCCTTGAATCAGAAGAGCAGTTACAATCGGGCGTCTGGTGAGCAGGTATCTGCTGAAAAGCTAGTTCCACTGAACAAGCGTGTGGTCTGTTGACCAGTGTCTGTAGACAAGTTGGTACCGCTGAACAAGCGGCTGGAATTTTTTTTCCTGTAGGACGAACAACACAAAACAAACGTACAAACAACATAAAACATCCTGCAGGTTCCATCAGGAAGGACAACACTTCTCCCAAGCGTTTCCTTTAAACATCATGTGGACACCTCAGTTCTCTGTTGCGAACAGGGTCGCAAAGGGGTTGGCAGTTTGGGAGTCCGACTCGAGGTCGTCCCCTTCTCCCGGGTGCCAAACTCTGGAGTGAATTAGGGCTGAAAGGGCTGCTTGGTGTGAGTTGGGGTTGCTTTCGTTGTTGCGGACGAGTCTGTAGGAGTTGTCGCGGTGCCAATGAGTTGTGTCGAGTTGTGTGGGGACAAAGTCGGGGTCGTCCGTGTGGTTCGGTGGTCGGTGGTGGGATTTGTTTAGAAAAGTGATCATGAAGGGATCACTGGAGTCGAAATCGGAGTTGCTGGGTGTGGGTCCGGTTGTATGGGGATACTAGGGAGGCGTGCTGTGGCTATCGTCCGAGTCACAGTCGCTGTCTCTGCTGCTGCAGTCTGTGGGCGTTCCGGGGCGGAGTGTAGATTTTGGGGGTGGAGTCGAGGGCGAGTCCGTGTCTGGGCTGGACGTGGTGGGGGTTGGTCTGATTACGTTGGCTGTGGGCGGGGTGTGGTCTGCTGCGTCAAGCATGACGTGGTGGGCGTGGTTTGACTGTGCTCCATAAGCCTTTAACTGGTTGATATGAAACCACGCAGTCTTACCATTTGGGTATTTGATTTTATATACCGATGGGCTTACTTTATCCGTAATGGAGTACGGACCCGAGTATTTTGGAGACAGGAATGTGCTGGGGTTATATACAGACAACATCACTTGCTGTCGTATATCATACTCCATTGCATGCACTGCCTTATCAAAACAGGCCTTGCTCTGTTTCTTTTTGGTGCCCAATTTAACTGCGGCTGCTAACTGAGCCGTTTTTACATTAGCAACTAATTGCTCAACGGCTTTCTCGTGGGTGAGGGCCGTAACTTCAGAGCTGGTCAGGTCTAAACCTAACAAGTATTCTGTCCCTTTTATGGGGCGTCCGGTCATAAGGGCGTGTGGGGTGTAACCTGTGGAGGTGGAAACAGTGTTACGCAAAAACATCAGCGCGAACGGGAGGACTGAGTCCCAAGTGGTGTTGTTCTGCTGGACCATTTTTCGGAGAGTGGTTTTTAGGGTCCGATTCATGCATTCCACTATACCACTCGATTGTGGGTGGTACGCAATGTGGAATTTTTGGGTGATGCCAAATATTGTGAGGGCGTTCTGCATGACCCGTCCCGTAAAGTGAGAATCTTGGTCCGATTCAATACTGCTGGGGGTCCCCATCTTGTAAAGATGTGGTGGGTGAGGATCTTGGCTGTGGTTTTCGCGGTGTTGGTGCGGGCTGGAAATGCTTCCACCCATTTTGTAAAAGTGTCTATGACCACCAGAACATATTTATAGCCATTCCTGCAAGGGGGCAATGGACCTATAAAATCAATCTGGAGGTTAGTCCAGGGGCCGTTAACGGGTCGGGTGTGGCTGAGTTGGGCCTTTTTTGCATATCTATCGGGGTTGTTCTGCGCACAGATAAGGCAATTCTCAATGTAATGGCTTACATATTCCTTGAGATTTGGCCACCAACAAAGCTGTTTGAGGTGGGCTGTGGTGGGATCAATTCCCTGGTGTCCATGACCATCATGGAATAAACAGATTAATCGGTTGCTATCCTGCTCAGGAACTACATAAAGGGTGTCCTTTAACACCACACCGTCACGGGAGCAATAGGTCAGAAGGTGAGAGCATTGAGGGAGAACTAGGGAATAGGGACAGTGGGGCTCTGAGGCAGATCAGACAGGGAGAAGTTGCTGAACACAGTGGGTCTGGTGGCCTGAAGTGCATATGTTTTAATGCAAGAAGTATTATGGGTAAGGCAGATGAACTTAGAGCTTGGATTAGTACTTGGAACTATGATGTTGTTGCCATTACAGAGACCTGGTTGAGGGAAGGGCAGGATTGGCAGCTAAACATTCCAGGATTTAGATGCTTCAGACGGGATAGAGGGGGATGTAAAAGGGGTGGCGGAGTTGCGCTACTGGTTAGGGAGAATATCACAGCTGTACTGCGGGAGGACACCTCAGAGGGCAGTGAGGCTATATGGGTAGAGATCAAGAATAAGAAGGGTGCAGTCACAATGTTGGGGGTTTACTACAGGCCTCCCAACAGCCAGCGGGAGATAGAGGAGCAGATAGGTAGACAGATTTTGGAAAAGAGTAAAAACAACAGGGTTGTGGTGATGGGAGACTTCAACTTCCCCAATATTGACTGGGACTCACTTAGTGCCAGGGGCTTAGACGGGGCGGAGTTTGTAAGGAGCATCCAGGAGGGCTTCTTAAAACAATATGTGGACAGTCCAACTAGGGAAGGGGCGGTACTGGACCTGGTATTGGGGAATGAGCCCGGCCAGGTGGTAGATGTTTCAGTAGGGGAGCATTTCGGGAACAGTGACCACAATTCAGTAAGTTTTAAAGTGCTGGTGGACAAGGATAAGAGTGGTCCTAGGATGAATGTGCTAAATTGGGGGAAGGCTAATTATTACAACATTAGGCGGGAACTGAAGAACCTAGATTGGGGGCGGATGTTTGAGGGCAAATCAACATCTGACATGTGGGAGGCTTTCAAGTGTCAATTGAAAGGAATTCAGGACCGGCATGTTCCTGTCAGGAAGAAGGATAAATACGGCAATTTTCGGGAACCTTGGATAACGAGAGATATTGTAGGCCTCGTCAAAAAGAAAAAGGCATTTGTCAAGGCTAAAAGGCTGGGAACAGACGAAGCCTGTGTGGAATATAAGGAAAGTAGGAAGGAACTTAAGCAAGGAGTCAGGAGGGCTAGAAGGGGTCACGAAAAGTCATTGGCAAATAGGGTTAAGGAAAATCCCAAGGCTTTTTACACGTACATAAAAAGCAAGAGGGTAGCCAGGGAAAGGGTTGGCCCACTGAAGGATAGGCAAGGGAATCTATGTGTGGAGCCAGAGGAAATGGGCGAGGTACTAAATTAATACTTTGCATCAGTATTCACCAAAGAGAAGAAATTGGTAGATGTTGAGTCTGGAGAAGGGTGTGTAGATAGCCTGGGTCACATTGAGATCCAAAAAGACGAGGTGTTGGGTGTCTTAAAAAATATTAAGGTAGATAAGTCCCCGGGGCCTGATGGGATCTACCCCAGAATACTGAAGGAGGCTGGAGAGGAAATTGCTGAGGCCTTGACAGAAATCTTTGGATCCTCACTGTCTTCAGGTGATGTCCCGGAGGACTGGAGAATAGCCAATGTTGTTCCTCTGTTTAAGAAGGGTAGCAAGGATAATCCAGGGAACTACAGGCCGGTGAGCCTTACTTCAGTGGTAGGGAAATTACTGGAGAGAATTCTTCGAGACAGGACCTACTCCCATTTGGAAGCAAATGGACGTATTAGTGAGAGGCAGCATGGTTTTGTGAAGGGGAGGTCGTGTCTCACTAACTTGATAGAGTTTTTCGAGGAGGTCACTAAGATGATTGATGCAGGTAGGGCAGTGGATGTTGTCTATATGGACTTCAGTAAGGCCTTTGACAAGGTCCCTCATGGTAGACTAGTACAAAAGGTGAAGTCACACGGGATCAGGGGTGAGCTGGCAAGGGGGATACAGAACTGGCTAGGTCATAGAAGGCAGAGAGTAGCAATGGAAGGATGCTTTTCTAATTGGAGGGTTGTGACCAGTGGTGTTCCACAGGGATCAGTGCTGGGACCTTTGCTGTTTGTAGTATATATAAATGATTTGGAGGATTTTGTAAGGGCCACGAAGAATCCAGCACGAGTTTTAAGGATACAAAGTAATAACGTTTATTTACTATAATAATATATACACAACAGTAGCAGTAACTTCCCTTGCTACCTTCTCCTTCCTGCTGGTTCCTGAACTGGCCAGCTTATTTATACTAGGAGTTTCTCCGCTCCCCTCATTGGGGAAGTTCATACTCCCATAGGATTGTGGGATAGTCATTAGTCCCCAGCCAATCGTAAGTAGGCAGGTTATAATATCCCTCCGCCCCAAAGTCCAAGGAATCCACCGAAGACCCTGGCGAAGGAAGGCGTCAAACTCGTTTGGCCGCAGGCCGGACGCCATTTGCACGCGGCGCTGGATCAGGCGGCGTGTAACGAGACGGAGACCGGCGCTTCCGTGATGAACGGCGCGGTTGTACATCCACGGCCTGTGGACCCGAGGATTCCCCCTCTGATGCATCCTGTGTCTCCATCTCGGAGTCAGAGTCTGCTGCCTCCGTCATGTCAGCGTCTCTATCTCCATTCGGTCCCGTAACGACCTGCGCAGGCTTCGAGTGAGGCACCAGTGGAAGATTTTGAGGACTACCTTCCCTTGTCTCTGGTCTTTGTGGCTGTTGAAATGAGCTCCGGGGACGGGGAATCTTTTGAGGGGATGATCTTCTGGACCAGACGTGGTCTACGTGTTTTCGCTGGAGACGACCCTGGGCTTGCACTTGGTAAGATATAGGGCCCGTTTGGCGAAAGATTACACCAGGAACCCATTGGGCACCACCAGCAAAATTCCGCACGAATACTGGGTCACCGGGCGCAAACTGCCGAATCGGACGATGCCGAGACAATCCCTGTCCCTGCCGTTCTTGTGTGCGGTGTACTTTTGCGCCAATGTCCGGGAAGACCATACTAAGGCGGGTGCGAAGTCTTCGGCCCATTAGGAGTTCTGCGGGAGCTACCCTAGTCACTGCATGGGGGGTGGTCCTGTACGTAAACAAAAAGCGAGCCAGTCTCGTGTCCATTGATCCGGAAGACTGCTTCTTTAGGCATCTTTTGAATGTTTGCACTGCACGCTCTGCCAACCCACTTGAAGCCGGGTGGTAAGGGGCAGTGCGGATATGGCGGATGCCGTTCATCTTTGTAAACCTAGCAAACTCCTCACTCGTGAATGGAGTGCCATTATCCGTGACCAGCACCTCGGGGAGGCCATGCGTACTAAATGATAAACGCATCTTTTCAATTGTTGCGCAGGACGTTGTCCCCTGCATCTTATGCACCTCCAGCCACTTGGACTGGGCGTCAATTAGTAGAAGGAACATGGATCCCTGAAAAGGGCCTGCGAAATCTGCATGTAAGCGTGCCCAAGGCCGCCCTGGCCATTCCCCGTGATGTAGGGGCGCGGCCGGCGGAAGCTTCTGATGCTCCTGGCAAATGGAGCAGTTTTGGGCCACCTTCTCAATGTCGGTGTCGAGGCCTGGCCACCAGACATAACTCCGGGCCAACATTTTCATCTTGGTCACGCCCGGATGCCCATTGTGCAAGTCTGATAATATCAGCTCCTGGCCTTTTTCCGGGACAATCACACGCGTCCCCCACAAGAGGATGCCGTCTTCCATGCTGAACTCTGACAGCTTGGAGGAAAATGCCCGCAACTCGCCTGGGAGCTGTCTATGCTGCCCACCATACAGGACTATGTGCCGAACCTTTGACAAGACTGGCTCCGTCTGGGTCCACTCACGGATCTGTGATGCCGTGACAGGCAAGGTGTCCATAAAATTTAGGGTTGCAACCACCTCACCGGTCGTGGGGGTCGACATGGGGCCGGTCGATAAAGGCAATCGGCTCAGTGCGTCGGCATTTGCTATCTGCGTACCTGGTTTGTGCTCCAGAGAATACTCATATGCAGCAAGCAACAAAGCCCAGCGCTGGATCCGTGCAGAAGCAATGGGCGGTATTGGCTTATCCTCTCTGAAGAGTCCCAGCAGAGCAGGGGCTTATGATCAGTCACGATAGTGAAATGGCGGCCGTACACATACTGGTGGAAGCGTTTCACCGCGAAAACCACTGCCAGGCCCTCCTTCTCGATCTGCGCATACGTTTTCTCCGCTGCAGTCAATGTGCGGGAGGCGAAAGCTATCGGTCGCTCGGCCCCGTTCTCCATCTTCTGGGACAGGACGGCCCCAATACCATACGGGGATGCATCACATGTGACAAGCAAAGGCTTTCCCGGATCATAGTGGGTTAGTAACCCAGACGACGACAATTGTTGCTTTACCCGCCGGAAAGCGGTTTCTTGCGGCTGACCCCAAACCCAGGTGTGATTTTTCTTTAGCAGCAGGTGCAAGGGGGCCAGCGTAGTTGCCAGATTGGGGAGGAACTTCCCGTAATAGTTTACGAGATCGAGAAAAGAACAAAGATGCGAAGTGTCAGTCGGGGTGGGGGCATGTTGAATTGCACGCACCTTCTCTGCGACGGGGTGCAGACCCTCGCGGTCCACCCGATAACCTAGGTATACTACTTCTTTTGCCTGAAATACGCACTTTGTGTGACGTAAACGGACTCCAGCCTCCGAAAGGCGTCTAAGGACAGCCTCCAGATTTTCCAAATGCTCTTGCTCCGACGTCCCTGT
Organism: Scyliorhinus torazame; assembly: GCF_047496885.1. Lineage (NCBI taxonomy): Eukaryota > Metazoa > Chordata > Chondrichthyes > Carcharhiniformes > Scyliorhinidae > Scyliorhinus > Scyliorhinus torazame. Next base: position 117,605,268 of record NC_092710.1, on the reverse strand, counting down.
AATCAACACGTCATCTAGGTAGACAGCCACATGTGGTAAACCTCTCAAAATGCCCTCCATAACACGTTGAAAAATTGCGCAGGCAGAGGATACTCCAAAGGGCAACAGTGTATATTCATACAGGCCCCAGTGTGTGTTAATTGTTACATATGGTCGGGAGGCAGGGTCCAGCTCCAACTGCAGGTAGGCGTGACTCATATCTAATTTTGTGAATGAGAGTCCACCTGCAAGTTTCGCGTAGAGATCCTCTATGCGAGGCATTGGGTATCGGTCGAGTCGGGAAACTGTATTCACTGTAAGTTTATAGTCGCCACACAAGCGAACTGTGGCACCTGGCTTCATTACTGGTACAATTGGTGCTGCCCAGTCAGCAAAACGGACGGGCCTGATAATACCCAAACTCTCCAAACGAGTGAGCTCCCCTTCTACCTTCTCGAGCAAAGCGTAAGGCACTGGACGCGCCCGGAAATAGCGCGGCGTGGCTCCTGGTTCAACTTGGATACGGGCTACGGCCCCTTTTATTTTCCCCAAACCAGGCTGGAATACCTCTGGGTATCGTCCTAGCACCTCAGTCAATCCTCCAGAAACTGTTTGGAGGATGTGCTGCCATTGCAACCGCAAATGGCGCAACCAGTCCCGACCCAACAGGCTGGGCCCATGGCCACGCACTACGATAAGTGGGAAACGCCCCTCCTGGCGTCCATAGACAACAGGGGTCATTGTAGTTCCTGCAATGTCCAGTGGTTCCCCCGTGTAGGTGGCCAACCTGACCTGTAAGTCAGTTAATATAAGGGTCTGTATACCCTGCTTGATGCGGTCGAATGTCCTCTGGGCGATCACGGAGACCGCTGCGCCAGTATCCAACTCCATCTCCAGCGGGTGGCCATTGACCCATACTGTCACCTTAATGGGGGCCACACGGGGTGCAGCCACACAATGCAGCTGCAGGCAGTCATCCTCCGTCTCCACGTCCTCAGGAGTGGTCGCCACAGGTTCATCCACATGGAAGGTACGGCCTCTGGGCTGGTCCCAGTTACGGCCCCTGGGCTGGTCCCAGTTTCGGTCGGAACGACGGCGCCTCTGGCGTCCCCAGGACCGCCGTCCGCGACGGGGTCGGCGCCTACAAGTCTGACACGGACATGGCTCCTCATCCATTGGCTCTGGAGAAGGCTCCCTTCGGGGAGGAATGTCCGATGGCCACTGGAGTCGGTCCGGTCGCTGCCTCGCCCAAGGTACCGCAGGAGTGCGGGGGGACGTTTTTGGGCGGAAAGGGTTGCGCCCGAAGGCATGCACTTCCATTCCCTGTAGCTCCTGTACTCCTCGCTCTGCGCTCTCTCGGGACAAGACTATTTGTATTGCCTGTTGAAAAGTCAATGTTGGCTCCGCTAACAACTTTCTCTGGGTTGCTGCATTGTTAATACCACAAACCAAACGGTCGCGTAACATTTCTGACAAGGTCTCACCATAGTCACAGTATTCCGCAATCCCGCGTAGCCTGGATAAAAAATCGGCAAGGGATTCTCCAGGGGTCCTCTCAGCGGTATTAAACCGGTAACGCTGGACTATCGTGGACGGGGTTGGGTTAAAGTGTTGCCCCACTATATTCACAAGTTCGTCAAACGTTTTGGTGTCCGGCGCAGCTGGGTACGTAAGGCTCCTAATCACCCCAAACGTATGCGGCCCGCAGGCGGTGAGCAATATGACCACCTGGCGCTCATTTTCAGTGATATTGTTTGCCCGGAAATAGTAACGCATCCGTTGTGTGTACTGGTTCCAGCTTTCCAGCGCAGCATCAAAAACATCCAAACGTCCGTACAGAGGCATGGTATAATAGAAAACAACTTCCAACCTGTATCCAACAAAAATCCAGGGAGGTGGCTTCAGCAGTGTAGACAGCTATTCACTTTTACCTTCGTCGCCAGTTTTGTAAGGGCCACGAAGAATCCAGCACGAGTTTTAAGGATACAAAGTAATAACGTTTATTTACTATAATAATATATACACAACAGTAGCAGTAACTTCCCTTGCTACCTTCTCCTTCCTGCTGGTTCCTGAACTGGCCAGCTTATTTATACTAGGAGTTTCTCTGCCCCCTCATTGGGGAAGTTCATACTCCCATAGGATTGTGGGATAGTCATTAGTCCCCAGCCAATCATAAGTAGGCAGGTTATAACAGAGGAAAATGTAACTGGTCTGATTAGTAAGTTTGCAGACGACACAAAGGTTGGTGGAATTGCGGATAGCGATGAGGACTGTCAGAGGATACAGCAGGATTTAGATTGTTTGGAGACTTGGGCGGAGAGATGGCAGATGGAGTTTAATCCGGACAAATGTGAGGTAATGCATTTTGGAAGGTCTAATGCAGGTAGGGAATATACAGTGAATGGTAGAACCCTCAAGAGTATTGAAAGTCAAAGAGATCTAGGAGTACATGTCCACGGGTCACTGAAAGGGGCAACACAGGTGGAGAAGGTAGTCAAGAAGGCATACGGCATGCTTGCCTTCATTGGCCGGGGCATTGAGTATAAGAATTGGCAAGTCATGTTGCATCTGTATAGAACCTTAGTTAGGCCACACTTGGAGTATAGTGTTCAATTCTGGTCGCCACACTACCAGAAGGATGTGGAGGCTTTAGAGAGGGTGCAGAAGAGATTTACCAGAATGTTGCCTGGTATGGAGGGCATTAGCTATGAGGAGCGGTTTAATAAACTCGGTTTGTTCTCACTGGAACGAAGGAGGTTGAGGGGCGACCTGATAGAGGTATACAAAATTATGAGGGGCATAGACAGAGTGGATAGTCAGAGGCTTTTCCCCGGGGTAGAGGAGTCAATTACTAGGGGGCATAGGTTTAAGGTGAGAGGGGCAAGTTTTAGAGTCGATGTACGAGGCAAGTTTTTTACGCAGAGGGTAGTGGGTGCCTGGAACTCGTTACCGGAGGAGGTGGTGGAAGCAGGGACGATAGTGACGTTTAAGGGGCATCTTGACAAATACATGAATAGGATGGGAATAGAGGGATACGGACCCAGGAAGTGTAGAAGATTGTAGTTTAGTCGGGCAGCATGGTCGGCACGGGCGTGGAGGGCCGAAGGGCCTGTTCCCGGGCTGTACATTTCTTTGTTCTTTGTTCTTTGTGGTTAGTGTATTTCTGAACCTCTCGTAGGAGGCTGGAAACTTCCCTTTCACGATCTCAGTGAGAGCGCTATTCTGCTTCTGGGCCTCTACTAGATCCTCGATCCTAGTCTGCGTGACCTGAATTGCACTCACTGGCGCGCTTTCGGGGGGTTTCCAAAAGTACCCATGTCTGGATCCTGCCTTAGCCAGTGCGTCGGCTTTTACATTTCCAGGGGGGGAGGAACGATGGTAGCTGCAGACTTTTATAATGCCAAAAGTCCTATTCTGGGCTTTTTGTAGAATATGGCGGAGTAATGGGGCTGAGGGGAGGGGTTTCCCATCCGCAGAAACAAATCCTCTTGTTTCCCACAGGGGCAGAAATTCTGTGAGGCTGTTGCAGACATATAGGCTGTCTGAGTATATGTCTGCTGGGCTGGGGAAGGAATCTGGGTGCTCTACAATGTACGCGATGGCCGCAAGTTCTGCTGCCTGCGCGCCTAAGTGTCCGGGGAGTTTTAATGCTATCTCCTCGAGGGCGCGTCCCTGCGCGTCCTCAACATAAATCCCGCAACCTGTTATGCGTTGCCCATCTAAGACTGTGGAAGATCCATCCACATAAATCTTAATGGGGTCACACGTGTCCGGGTGAGGGGGGCTCTGAGATGGATTGGCTAATTTTCTGGGGGGGGGTTTAGCTATAAAGGGGTCTGTATTATGGTGTGGAGAGATGATTTCACACTCATGGGGGGTTCCGGGGTACTGTAAATTGTCTGCTAAGTATGTGTGGGTCTTTGTCCGTTTTACTGTGATGTCCCATCCTTGCAAGAGAAGGGTCCACCTAGCTGCGCATATTTGGCTGACGGTACCGTCTTTCATTCGTCCGTCCAGTAAAAGTTGGGTTGGGGTGTGCTCGGTCAGAATGGTGATGGGGTTCAGTCCAGTAATGTATGAAAAGTACTGGACTGCCCAGAAAACTGCGAGCAGGTGCCTCTCACAGGCTGAAAATCCCTGCTCCACAGCATCTAAAATTCAGGAGGCATAAGCCACGGGTCTTAGCTGGTCGTGCCGTTCCTGCAGGAGCACAGCTGAAAGGGTGCGGTCTGTGGTCGCTACCTCTATTGCGTAAGGGGCAAGCGGGTCTGGAATTAGTAGTGCGGGGGCGGCTATGAGCGCCTGTTTTAATGATTCCACAGCATCCGTATGCTACGGAAGCCACTCCCAGGAGGCTCCTTTCTCTAGGAGGTCTGAGAGGGGCGCTGCCTTGCTGGCGTAACCGTCGATGTGGTTTCGGCAGTAGCCAACCAGTCCTAAAAACGACCGGAGGGCTGAAACGTTCTGGGGAAGGGGCAATTTAGCGATCGAGTCAATTCTTTTGTGCTCGATCTCGCGTTTGCCGTGTGTGATAATAGTACCCAAATATACCACTTTTTCTTCCAATATCTGGGCCTTTTTGGGGTTTACTTTACAGCCAATGGAATGTAACAATTCCAGGAGTTCGGACAGAAGCTCAGTGTGCTCTTCCTTTGTGTCTGTCTGCAGTAGTAGATCATCTACATATTGTACCAGACATTCGGGGCGAGAAAATTTTGCTAGTCCATTTGCCAGCTGTCGGTGGAAAATGGAGGGGGAGTTGTGGAAGCCTTGTGGCAGGCATGTCCACGTGTACTGCTGTGCTCTGAAAGTGAAGGCAAATTTATACTGGCACGCCTTTGCCAATAGAATGGACCAGAATCCATTACTGACGTCCAAAACCGTGAAATATCGGGAATTGAGTCCCTGTTTGAGCATGGTCTTGGGACTTGTTGCTACGGTGGGGGCTGCTGCGGGGGTGACTTTATTGAGTTCCCGATAATCAATGGTCAAGCGCCATGATCCGTCGGGCTTTCTTACTGGCCAAATCGGGGCATTATTAGTTGAGGCTACCGATCTTAGTATGCACTGCTCTAATAAGCTCTCTATAACTTTTAGGATTTCTCCCTCTGCTTCTAGGGGGAATCTGTACTGTTTTGGGGGCTAGGGTCCAGTCCTGTTACTTGTATGGAGCCAGTCATCCGTCCACAGTCGTGCTTGTGGGTCGCGAATGCTGCCCTGTTCTTTTGCAGGACTGCCCTAACCTGCCGGTCCGTGCTGAGTGTGGTGGGGTTGAACCAAAACTCGCCTACTGCACTAATTTTGTTCATATAGTCCCCTATGTTGAGCGTTGCGGGGGCTCTAGCGGATTTCGCCATCTTCCAGACACACTGGTTGACTGGATCGAAGGATAGGTGGTGGCAATTCATAAAGTCGATTCCCAGAATGTGTTCTGCTGTGTGGGGCAGGTCGACTAAAACTACGGGGTGTTTTGTGGTAATGTTTCCTATTTGAATGGACACAGGGGCTGTGATGTGTCCCTGCTGTGAGTGGCCTGTAAAGCCACTGAGGGTGATAGTGGCTGTAGTGGGCCACGTGTCCTGACAAAGGGTGGAGGAATTTATGGTGGTGCGGGACCCTCCTGTGTCCCAAAGAAAATCGATAGGCTGTCCCCGAATTTTCGCTGCGACTACGGGTCGTCCTGACCTATCCCAAAGGGTATCGCAGAACCAACTGGGGGAGCCTGTACACCGTCAGTCCGTTCCGGTCAAGTCCATCTGATCCGAACGGGCGCCAACGCTATGTATGGGCTCTGCCTTTTTCTTACTGAGAGTGCCTGTCTGTTGGGCTCTCTGTGGCTTTTTAGGGGCATTGCACTCTTTGGCAAAATGTCCCAACTGTCCGCAGTTGTAACATTCTTGTGGTTTTGTTGCGGGGCTGTTCTTTCCCTCATTTACCCAGGCGGGGTTGTGAGGTGTGGCTTTTACTGCCTGCATGTCTGCGGCGGATTGCTTTTCCTCTGTGGTTTTAGCGGCGGGTCGATTGTGAACAGACTGCTCCCAAACGCGGGACAATCTTTTAACCACCCACTTCTCGTTATGAGCCTCCTCCGAGGGATCATAATTACTACAGGCATTCTGTCCTGCCTCTGTGGCATGGGAGATAAGGGTGCGGGTCCATTTGGCTATATTGTCTGGGGACAAATGGGCACGGTCTACGTCTCCAAAAACGGCTTCGAAGTGAATCCACAAGCGTCCTGCAAACGCTGTGGGGTGCTCAGACTTCTTCTGCCTACACTTATTTAGGCCATCTACGGGGTCACCCCGGTTATACCCGATCGCATCCAGGATTGCGGTATGCATTTCTGCAAGGGTGCCTCCTCCTACGTTCTGTGGGTCGGGAAGGGCTGCTGCTACCGATGGATCTAAACTTAGAACCATGAGCTTTACATGCTCTCTCTCATCCAGGCCGTACATGGTCGCCTGATGTTTGACGGTGGCAAAGAAATGGTGTGGGTCTGAAGCAGGGAGGAACGGTGTGATTTTTGCACACGCGTCCCGTAATTGGGTCACTGTGAGGGGGGTGGAATATAGGAATTCCGCCTCGTCTGATGTGGCTGTGCGGTGGGTTGTTACAGGGTTCATGGGAGCCTGAACTACCTGCTGTGTGGGGGGTGGGGGTGCTTTTCTCCTTTGGGGCTTTCCCTGCGCACATGTTCCCTGAACATATCTCTGCGCTGTTTCCTGCAATTCTTCCCAATCAGGGCCGCCTTCCTGTTCTAAACTTTCCCCAAAGGTTTCTTGGAATCCCTTTTGGACAGAAAGCAGTGATTGCAGGTCTGCAATTTGCTTCCGGCACTTTGCATGGTCTATGGTGCTCTGCCTTTGTTCCGTGGTTGCAGCGTGGAGCGCTCTCAAGGCTGCCTTAAGATCACTACATTGCTTCTGTAGCGTCTCCACCTGCTTCTCCGTTTCTTTCTTTACCAGGACTGCACGCTGCGTGTCCTGATAAGCCTTTTCGTACTGGGACTGGAAACTACTCAAATGCGCCAGACAAGACTGGTGACCCCGTTTGGCGTCAGCCACCTCTTCGTCCTTTGCTCCTAATTTCCGCCTTAATTCCAGATTCTCTTTCTCCACCTCGCATACATCGACTTTACTCATACGATGTATGCCCTCTACTTCTTTGCGGAGCGTCCTGACGACCTCCTCTGTGCCTCGCAATTGTGCCAGACAGGACACAATTGCCATCGGCTTGCGAGCTTTTGTTAAATTCTTTTTGTGGATTTCACTCATGTTCTCCCACCATGTATGCCCTATACTTCCGGGACCTGAGTCGTCATTATTACAGAAATCATTCCACATGGGCCATCCTTTGCCCTTGAAGTATTTCCGAATTTCCTCTTCCCAAGTGGGGCACTGTCCCACTCTACTGCTGCTGGGCGCTGCGACCGCAAATTCCTCAGGGTTCATGAGGCGTTGCATTGCCTGCATGGCCATCTCTCCTATCTGCTTGCTTCGGTTAAATTTGGAACAGGGGGCTAAGGTGGTGTCGTAGATGCGGGTACGGCTTGCGCTAATTTCCGAAAATACAGACTTCCGACAGTTTTGATGCAACAAAAATCTATCAGTTTTACCTTATAGCCCTGTTAGTTTCACATGCATACACACACTTCCGAATTGTGAATTATTAATCAGAACCGCTTGAACACTTGTGGTTTTTTTTCCCAATTGTATTCTATTCAAATTTCTTGAGTTCTCCGGAGTGGTTTTCCACTTCTAGATCGGGTCCCGTCAGGATGGCGCCAAAATGTTGCTCTTATTAGCCTTAGTTTTATTAGTTCTAATTCTGTCACCTTTGCTCACGAGTCACCAGGTATCTTTCTGATACCACCACGTGGTCCAAGCTCAAGTAATGATTAATAATACAGCACACCGCTTAGTAAATGTTAAATCAACGATCATTTATTATATACAGCAATAAATACTTACACAATAATACTACCTCTAGACTGTTACCTACCACTAAAGGCCAATACTTAACTTTGGTGATGGCCCACCAGGTCAGGGAAACAAATGGCTTATCGAATTGGGTCTGGCCTGCGGGATTCAAAAAGGCTGGTACGGGTCGATAGTCTGGAACACCTATCAGGTAGCGATCGCTGGAATAAGACTTACTTGTTCTTTCGTCGAAGGGTCTCGAAGGTTGCGAGTAGGAGAAGAAGGGTCGATCTGAACTTGGCCCCTATCTTTATAGTTCCCGGGGGCTTTCCGCCTCTCGGGGCGGACCTTGACCCTGGTCCCAAGTGATTGGACTTGGTCCCAATCACTGGGTTCGATATGCTCCAATAATGGGGCGATTCCTTGATCGCGGGGTGGTCGTTCACCTTTCTTTGTCTCGGCCACTGCTGGCGCCGAGAGGTCTGGATCGGCTTTCAATTGCTAATTTGTAGCAATTGTTCCCGGGGATAGCCGATTAAACTGCAGATGGCTGGGTTGATGTGCTGCTAATGGTTGCAGGTATCGGTCTGGGCCGACTTACCCAGAGCCGAATACACTGTTCTGTCTGCAGCTGTCCGTTTGTGCCCTGTTGGCTGATTTTCCCATCAGCCTTTTCAGTTCGCCATTTTACATCGGGGTTTGGCCAAATACTCGGGAATCAGCCATTTTAGGTGGCTACAACTACTCCTTCAATGACGCTCTATTTCTCTCCTGTGTTTGCTGTTGATATGCTCACCATTGAGCACACACATAAGACCATAAGATACAGTAGCAGAATTAGGCCACTCGGCCCATCGAGTCTGCTCCACCATTCAATCATGGCTGATATTTTCTCATCCCCATTCTCCTGCCTTCCCCCCATAACCCCTGATCCCCTTATTAATCAAGAACCTATCTATCTCTGTCTTAAAGACACTCAGTGATTTGGCTTCAACAGCCATCGACAGCAAAGAGTTCCACAGATTCACCACCCTCTCGCTGGAGAAATTCCTCCTCATTTCTGTTTTGAAGGATCGTCCCTTTAGTCTGAGATTGTGTCCTCTGGTTCTAGTTTTTCCTACAAGTGGAAACACCCTCTCCACGTCCAATCTATCCAGGCCTTGCAGTATCCTGTGAGTTTCAATAAGATTCCCCCTCATCCTTCTGAACTCCAACGAGTACAGACCCAGAGTTCCTCGTACGACAAACTCTTCATTCCAGGGATCATTCTTGTGAACTTCCTCTGGACCTTTTCCAAGGCCAGCAAATCCTTCCTTAGATACGGGCCCAAAACTACTTGCTATACTCCAAATAGGGTCTGACCAGAGCCTTTTACAGCCTCAGAAGTACATCCCTGGTCTTGTATTCTAGCCCTCTCGACAGGAATGCTAACATTGCATTTGCCTTCCTGAATGCCAACTGACCCTGTACGTTAACCTTAAGAGAATCTTCGGATTTCCTAAGCATTTCCCCATTTAGAAAATTGTCTATGCCTCCAATCCTCCTTCCAAAGTGCATAACCGCACACTTTCCCATACTGTATGCCATCTGCCACTTCTTTGCCCATTCTCCTAGCCTCTCCAAGTCCTTCTGCAGCCCCCCTCCACCTGCTTCCTCAATACTACCCAATCCTCCAAAGATCTTTGTACCATCTGCAAACATAGCAATAGTGCCTTCAGTTCCTTCTTCCAGATCATTAATGTATATTCTGAAAGGTTGTGGTCCCAGCACAGACCCCTGAGGCACACCACTAGTCACCGGTGCCATCCTGAAAAAGACCCCTTTATCCCCACTCTCTGCCTTCTGCCAGTCAGCCAATCCTCTATCCATACCAGGATCTTACCCTTAACACCATGAGCTCTTAACTTATTTAACAGTCTCCTATGCGGCACCTTGTCAAAGGCCTTACATAAGAACATAAGAACTAGGAGCAGGAGTAGGCCATCTGGCCCCTCGAGCCTGCTCCACCATTCAATGAAATCATGGCTGATCTTTTGTGGACTCAGCTCCACTTTCCGGCCCGAACACCATAGCCCTTAATCCCTTTATTCTTCAAAAAACTATCTATCTTTATCTTAAAATTCTGGAAATAAATCATATCCACTGGTTCTCCTTTGTCTAACTTCCCTGCTGCCTCCTCAAAGAACAGATTTGTCAGACATCAGCAAACATGGGAGAGAAACAGGCTCTGATTGGAACAGTGAATGCCGACAACTGCAAGAATGTGAAGACTCTGGACCACGTGGGCCTCTACTCACCATGCTTTCCTGTGGCCAAGCCACTTTCCCCTGGCTCTCCGTGCCCTTGTCCAACTCCAGGTGCTTTTTCCCCACTTCTGATGCTGAAGCCTGGCTCCAGCCTCTTTCCCCCCTTCCTTGGTTCTCTGGCCCGGCTCTAACCACTTTCACCCTGGCTCTTGGTGCTCTCGCACAGCTCCAGCCCTTTTGCCCAATTCCTGGTGCTTTCTCCCATCTCTGGACATTTTTCCTCTACTTCTGGTGCTCTGGTCACTTTCACCTGCTCCCGGTGTTTGGGTCCGGCACCAACCACTTTCTCTCCCGCTCCTGGTTCAGTGGCTTGACTCTGGCTGCTTTCACCCTGGCTCCTGTTTTTTTGGCCCAACTCTGGCCACTTTTCTCTCGCTCCTGGTGCTCTAGCCCCAGCCCACCTTCCTGCGTCCCCACTCCTTCCCCTCCCCATCCGCCTCCTTCCATACTGATTCTCAGCCTCAGGCCTCGCTCCAGGTCTCTTTACCGCTCTCCCTTCCTACAGCCGATTTAATGAGTGATATGGTGTGTGTGTATGTGTGTATAGAATGTTTGATGTGCGTCTGGCTCAATTCCAGTCACAGTATTCTAATTTACTCTCACCCCCACACACTCTTACCCATTCTCACCAGTAGATGAATGTAAATGAGCACCCTGAGACTGGGAGTGAGCTGGACACACACTCTCACTCTTTGATATACTGATGATTGTCTTTATTTATTACTCATTTTTAATGGTCAATTTACTTTTTTCGATTTTGTTGTTTAACAAGTTGCTGTTTTTCATATGTCAACTTTGATTTTGAAATTCATGTTTAATGCTGTTTCAAACCGTGGGTTGGATTATCCGTCGGTGGGATTCTACGTTTCGCCAGCAGTGCACTCACGCCCGTGGATTTCCTGACAGCTCGGGATGCCCACAATGGGAAACCCCATTGGCCGGCTGCCGGGACAGAGGATCCCATTGTTGGCAGGGGCACGCCGCACCAGAAAACAGGCGCGGCGGGACGGAGAATCCCACCTCTTATTCCAAAATGTTCTCGTCCACGCCCCACCCGAGTGTGAGAAAAATTGAAATGTGCCTCATCATGTGAAAAAGGTGGACAAGCTTGGTCTACAATTTTCTGTTTAATAATTAGAAAACAAAATAATTCTCTCTTAAAATAGTGACCAATATTGCTTCCCAGAACCTATCAACTAGGCAATTCATAGAATCCACCCCCTGCCCTCCGATCGCCCCTCCTCTGACTGTGGCCACCCCGGACTGAGTCCGCAGCCGCCACGTGAGGTTCCTGAATGGCAGGACCAGATTAGAACCACGCCGTAGGGAATTCGGCCGATTAGGGACGGAGAATAGCGGGGCGGCCTCAGGCAGAAGGAGGCCATTTGGTCCATCAAATCTGAACCAACCCTCCAAAAGAGCACTCTGCCCAGACCCACTCCCCCTACCCCTCTCCATAACCCCAAGCCATTGATCATGGCCAATCCATCTAACTTCACACCTTTGGACTGTGAAAGGAAACCAGAGCACCCGGAGGAAACTCATTCAGACACTGGGAGAACATGCAAACTCCACACAGACAGTCACCCAAGGCCAGAATCCAACACAAGTCCCTGATGCTGTGAAGCAGCAGTGCTAACCACTCTGCTACCCACTTTTAGGAAGGGTAGAATGAAGTATATTTGAAGCAGTTCATTCCACTGGTTAAAAATATTACTCAATCATTGATTCTGATGACCAAAAAATATAGTAATGGGCTATCAATTTTTAAAAATAAATTTAAAGTACTCAGGGCTGGATTCTCCATTTTTGGGACTATGTCCCCACGCCGTCGTGAAAACTGTGGTCTTTTACACCAGGAAAACTGGCGTCAAAGGCCACAGATTCACCGTTTTGCTGGGGGTGAACAGGCAGTTGTCATGGAACTCGCAGCTCCAGCTGCCAATAAGGCCCCCCCGCACTTCTAGGTCAGAGGCCGGACATGCGCACGGCGGTGGCCTCCAGCGGCCGCGCCATGTTCCATAGCGGACTCAGCCTATGGGCCTGGACCCCCAAAATAGTGCTCCGCATCGGCCACTAGCCCGACCCGGACCGCCCGCACACCTAGCCCGAATGAAACCCCCCCTGCACTCCGATCGCTCCTTCTCTGACTGTGGCCACCCCGGACTGAGTCCGCAGCCGCCATGCGAGGGTCCCGAATGGCAGGACCAGATTAGAACCACGCCGTAGAGAATTTGGCCGATTAGGGACGGAGAATAGCGAGGCGGCCTCAGGCAATGGCCTGAGGCAGAGAATAGCGCAACCAGCGCCGGTCCCGATTTCATGCAGGAAAATGGATTCTCCGCCCCATCATCAAATGCGATTTCAGCGTCGGGATGCAGAGAATCCAGCCCCCAATGCTTTTTTTCCAATTAAGGGGCAATTTAGTGTGTCAAATCTACCTATCCTGCACATCTTTGGGTTGTGGGGGTGAGGCCCACGCAAACATGGGGAGAACGTGCAAACTCCACACAGACTGTGACTCAGGGCTGGGATCGAACCCAAGTCCTCAGCGCCTTAAGGCAGCAGTACTAACCACTGCACCACCATGCCAGGCTACCAATTTCAACGAAGTACATAAGTGCAGTTGCTTGTTGTGGTTATTGCTGTGGAACCTACCCCATAATATAAATCTCGGAGTGAGGAGCCGCGGACTCGGGCAAACTCAGTCTATAAATTAGTGTCAGAGCTTTCAGCAGTAAAATTAGTAGTGTCTAAATTTGAAACTCTCTTCCCCAAAGGGAAGCTGATGCTAAATCAATTGCTAATTTTAAAACTGAGAGTGACAGATTGCTAGCCAATATTATTAAGGGTTGTGGGACAAAGGTGGGTATATGGGGCGAAATTCTCCTACCCGCCCCGCCACATTTCTGCGTCGACCGGCCGGCGGGAGTCTCCGTAACACCGGCCGGTCAATGGGGTTTCCCATTGTGGGGCAGCCCCACGCTGTCAGGAAACCCCCCGGTGCCGGCAGAACGGAGACTCCCGCCGGCGGAGAATGACGCCCATGAAGTTAAGTTGTACATCAGCCATCAACTCATTGCACAGTGGAATAGGTTTGAGGGACTGAATGGCCACTCCAGCTGCAATTTCCCTGTGGGCACTTTCCATATCATTAGAAGCTACAGTATTTAACTAGCTGTTCTGTAATAGAAACATAACACAAAATCTGATGTTTCCGACCAAAGGGTTTATTTACATATCAGAGTTAAACATGTCAGTGTGTTATTGACCAGATAAATGTAGTTACAGATGCAAATGCATCAGTTTGTATTGGGGCGACAGTCAGCTTAATGATTATTACGATAAGAATTCATACATCATATTATGTCACTAAATGTTACTTACAATTCTCCTTGAGTAACATGCTTTTAATGCTGTTCAGAATAGAAAAATATATAATTTTCAATGAATTTACTATGAACTAAGTTATAGTGCTTTTATGTACAATGACTAGATCTTTTCAGCTCACAAATTCAATGATAATGAGGCTGAAGGCTGGCGCAAACTACTTTCTAGCCCAAAATGTCATCTGTGAAACTTGAATAAGGACTTCCACTAGAGCCCAGAAGGAAAAACTAGTTGAAAACTGCAACTGCATCTAACCAGTCTCTAATTGGAATAATCAGTATGCATTGGGAACTGGTGTCCATGCTTGGCAGCTGACTTTGACTGTGCTGGTTGTGATTTACTGGGAATAGTTGCTTTAACTGGGAATTGACTAGCTAGAGCCAGGACACTGCTTTTCTCCATATGGTCCCCTGTATTCTGTATGTCACATTTGTCTGATCAGACGAGCGTTCCCCATTATTGTGTGTTATCAGATTGGACAGAGTTTGTACACCCTTGCCCACATGCTCGCTATCAATGTTTGCCATGTAGTCCTGTGGTTTCAGATATTGTTCCTCGGTCTCCACCCAGGATGACCAGAAGTCCTGTAATTTAGGAATGGTCATGGGATTTACAGTGCTGTACTGTGTCCCAGACGGCAGGTTCAGGGGTTGATGGTTCAACAGGCGCAAGTCCAGTTGGCTATGGGGGCTGGGGCACTGTAGATGGTCCAGCAGACCTGAGAGTAGGATGCAGGGAGGGGTCCGGTATGCCATTGGGGGGGGGGGGGGGGGGGGCAGGGGAGCTGGGTGTCTGGCATGCCAATGACTGGCAGAAAGTCCCCATTAAATCATTTGCACTGTTGGAGTTATGTCTTGGGCAGATAAGCATTTTGGGTAGAAATCTAGTTCAACTAATCTCCACTAAAATCTCTGCTCAATAATGCAACGAATGCTCACATTTATAGACCAAAATCTGCTCCAGTACATCATTTAATTTCAAGAGTCAAATAAGCAGTTTAAGGATATTTCAATTCTGCGCTATCAACAGGCAGGTCAGTCTCCAACAAAAAGCTGTGGAGGCAAAAGATTGTGTGGCTGATATCCACAGCTGTCCTTTCATCAAAATTCATGGTTGAAAATTTTCTCTATGATATCCCAATATACACAGCCAGCAATTAACAGTGAAGAGAACTCAAAAAATTAGATCCACAGTACAATATGCTTCATTTCTTTGCCTTATGATACCCAGCTTGCCCGAATGAAGAGAAACAGAACCATTCACAAGTTCAATGTCAACATCAGGGGCTGGTTTAGCACAGGGCTAAAGAGCTGACTTTTAAAGCAGACCAAGGCAGGCCAGCAGCACGGTTCAATTCCCGTACCAGCCTCCACAAACAGGCGCCGGAATGTGGCGACTAGGGGCTTTTCACAGTAACTTCATTTTGAAGCTTACTTGTGCCAATAAGCGATTTTCATTTTCATTTCATTTCATTTCACATCAATCAGGCCAACTAAGTTTCTTGCAAGCAGGCTAACATGGCTCACCTCATTTTGCCCTCCTTTTTGTGGGGAAGCATCTAGTTTCTGTAAAACATGGCTAAAATCTGTATTTCATGTGAGCTAGTGCTTCTGCAGCAGCTTACATGATCTGGATACAACTGTATTTTTATTTTTCAAATTTCAGAATCCTCTTTCACTTCAAAAATGTCCATCCATGCCAACTACTTGCAAAAGGCATGGGGCTGGATCCTCCATTTCTGAGACTAAGGGCCAGATTCTCTGTTGGCCGGATTCTCCGTTTCGTCGGAGGGCACTCACGCCTGCAGATTTCCCGACGGCTTGAGGGTGCCCACAATGGGAAACCCCATTGGCCAGCTGACGGGACAGAGGATCCCACCCCAAGTGTTGACACGGGATTCGTGGAGTTCCACGACAGCAAAACTGGTGCTGAACCTGTACCGATTCCGCTACTGTTAAGGGGCTAGCACCGAGCCAAGTGGAACACTATCAATGCCAATGAGAAACAGTGCATGATTCGCCGGCTTCGCAATTGACACTCAGGAAGCTGACGAGCTGCAGCCGCATCTTCACACTTCACTCCCCACACACACCATCCCAACCAACAAGATGGCAGCAAGGAGAGCAGTTTCACGCTTTATCGATAGCTGGATGCTATGGAGGAGAGGCGGATGACCCTGTACCCTGGCCTGGGAAGGAGGCTGCCAGCTGCCTCCACTCGTCGTGCCTGGGCGCAGGTAGCAGAGGCGGACAGCGCCGTGGGCAACAACATCTGGATCGGCCAGCAGTGTCGGGAGAAACTGCATGTCCTCCTCAGGGCACTAACCCATGTGCCACACACCTGTAACTCGACCACCCCCCAACCTGGAAAGCGGCAGAACCTCTACCCTGCACCACATGCTGACATTCATACCGGCCGCCATGGCAGGGTGCCTTGGCCACTGAGGCCACCAGCTACCCACCCCCTGGGCTGCATGCGCCAGACTGTCGAAGACTGTTGTATTCCGTTTACCCCCCACCCCCCAGAAGTCCGCCCATAACCGCTGGGAGCGGGAGAAAACTGGAGGGGGCCTCCAGACCTGCGGCCCCTGACCGTGGCAGAGTAGAGGATCCTCGACGAGGTCAGCGTGCTCGAAGAAAGGGAAGTCGCTGTGGTGGAGTTCATCGGCGGGCGAGGTAGTGAGACCCTGCTGAGTTGCGGTTCCCCATGATACGTGTGTTAAACCCTCCCAACACCATCCCACACCACCCTCACCATCAGCCCCCCCCACTGCGCCACCCTCACCCCCACACCAGCCTCATCATCACACCCACCCTCACCCTCACAGCATCCTCAACCCATCCTCAGCCCCAGACACATTCCCTTACACCACTCTCACCATTACAACACCCCCACACCACCGTCACCATCACCCTCACCCCGACAC
Organism: Scyliorhinus torazame; assembly: GCF_047496885.1. NCBI lineage: Eukaryota > Metazoa > Chordata > Chondrichthyes > Carcharhiniformes > Scyliorhinidae > Scyliorhinus > Scyliorhinus torazame. Next base: position 117,588,745 of record NC_092710.1, on the reverse strand, counting down.
CACCCTCATCCCGACATCACCCTCACCCCCACCACCCTCACTCCCCCAGCGATTTATTCATGCATCTCGTCTTCTATCTTGCAGGACCTGCTGGAGATGAGGAGTCCATCTGGTATTCTCTGCTCCCAGCCAGTGCCACAACCGGAGCCTCTCCCCGAGCCGAGAACTATTGACGAGAGCATCTCGGACTGCAGCCCTCAATCCGAGACACAGCACACCGTGGAGCGAGAGTCTGAGGATGACACTGACTTTCTGTCACAGCTGTCTCCAACACCCTCCACTAGCCCAGAGACACTCACCACGGTTGGGCACTTGGCCTGACACCTGCAGGTACTCGTAGAGCAACATGCATCTCACTGATCACTCCGTGGACCTGGGGTATGTTGCTGATGGCAGCGAACCCCGCTGCCCAGACATCCTGGTAGGTTCAGTCCACACTGAGTTGGATGTTTTGAGCCGCCCAGACATATAGAGCCTTCGTGATGGCGCGGATGCACCTGTGCACTGAGGTCTGTGAGATCCCGGACAGGTCCCCACTCAGTGACCTGGGTGGTGTAGTGGTTCAGGGCGTCTGTAAACTTGATGGCAACTGGAAGTGGGTGTCCTCCCCCTCACCCCAGCGATGCCAGGTGTGCCATAAATAGGCAGATATGTCGCACTGTTTCCCTGCTCAGCCGGAGCCTCCAACAGCATGCCCGGTCTGTGGTGATATACATCACTGTAAGTACACAAAGGGTTAATGTACATACACTACACCTAGCTAGACACTAGAGGGAACACCAGAGACATGACACATAGGCAGTCAACCAATAGGTCAGTAAGATAGTACACGACCAATGGGCAGTCACGATACACACAGAGGTGACACTACCATCGGAGGGCATTACACCAACCCATATAAAAAGACACATCACACATGCTCAGTCTCTTTCCAGTGGAGAAACTCAGTGAGTGCAGACACAGGGTTGATTGAACATCACTCCCACCACATGGATTGCAGCAGACTGGTTCGTCAGTCTGAGTAGCTAGCAGGATTAACAGTAGCGTCGAATACAAGTATGAGAATTGTTAATAGTTTAATAAACGTGTTAAAGCTATCTCCAAGTCTGAACCTTCCTTTGTCAGAGTGCACATCAAGGAAGCAGCTTATGCTACGACAAGAGCATAACAAAACACGGTCCAGCAGGTCCTTGAATGATAGGTGCTGGCAGTACCCACGAGGCCTCATATGGCGGCTCCTTGGCACCTCCTCTTCTTCGGCCTGTTGGTCAGCCAGCTCTCCATCCTGGACACCTGCCTCCTGTTCCTCTGCGGCACGCTCTGGTGCTGCAGCTTCCTCCTCCTCGAGCAGCACCAACTTGTACAGCTGCAGGGCATTCCCCAAGGTTGCGGCTGCTAGCAGGGAGGCCACCTTTGCTGGTTGAATTGAAATATCTATTGCCTGCAGGAGATGTTAGCATGGTGCTAACAGTGTCTAACCAGGTCCAACGGGCTGCATGGTGGCTCAGGTTGGCATTGCAAACTCCGCAGCGCATGTTCCCCCCCACACCCGCCAACAATCCCTGCACCGTTGTGGCCTCTGGCCCTGGCGTCTATCCCTGAAGCCAGGGATACCGTCGGCTGGCACTGCCCTTGCTAGCGGTATGCTCTGCGGCCCCTACCCGGCACCCCCATAGGTCTACAGTGACAGTTGCCCTGGGTGGGCCACCTGATGCCCCGCTGGCGAGTGCCGGCCAGTTGGGTGATGGGAGTGGTATGGTGGAGGGTGGGCTGCCATCTAGGGGTATCCATATGGCCGTTGTCACTCTGCAGAACCAGGGCCATGGTGGGTGGTCAGTGCCTTGCAGGCATTGGCAATGGCGGTCTATTGCCTGTGGGGGGGTGGGGGGGGGAGTGGGGGGGGGCGGGTGTCAGCCGGCCACTCGGCCTGTCCCCCCCGTCACCCCCCTCCCAACCCGGCCCTGACATGGACCCAAACCCAGCAAGCCTGCCCAGTGTCAGCCCGGCAGCCCAGTCGCGCTTCTCTGTGTCCTACCCCGTCTCTCTCTCCCATCAGCCACCAGTTTTAGGCTTTTAAAACACAAGTGAACCGTGCCGTAGGTAACTCGGCCCATTGGAGGTGGAGAATTGCGGGAATACCGGGTCAGGTCCACCAATAATATGCAAACGGTGTTTATTGTACGTGCGTTCCAGACTGCAATGGCGCTGCTGACGAGGTGACAGAGAATTGCGATTTTGGCGTCGGAACCTATTCACCCAATCGCATTTCGGCGTCACCCAATGGAAAATTCCGCCAATAATATTCGAACCATCGCACATCTTCACCAGCAAAGTAATGCACATATGGGACGTGATTCCCAGGTTTCGTTGCACTCTCGCTTGAGCACATCGCGGCCGGTGAATAGCAGGAGAGACCAAAAATCGCGAACCACGTCAGGCGTCAAACAGTTTGTATTGCAACCGGCCCACTCCCATAGGCGATATCAGGATCCCACCATAGCGTAACGAGTAACCAATTATCACTACTTAAGCCCTACTTCCATACAATTAAAGGGACTGACCCCTATAACCAACAGCCTCCCATTATTCATCGGCCTCCACAGCAAATGGTCATGATTGAAAAACATGAACCTGGTGGAAGGGCTTCTGCAGGGAGCCAAGGCGGTGAGTAGCACACAGGCAAAGAGTCCGACGGTGGTCGTGGGGACATCCAGTGCAGGGGTGGGCAACCGCGCATGGCATCAGCATGCCAACCCGTTCCGGGGGCAACTCTAACCCCTGCCCATCTGCTATAACCCCCACCAACTGCTGAGACCTCTGGCCGTGCGGCGGAAGGTGACTGCTAATAGGGAATTGGCAATCGTGGTTAAGTGAGCACTTTGCACAACCCAAATGGATTTCTATGGGTGGGCGGGCCATGTAGCATGTGGGAGTCATTGCCTGGCATCCAAATCACAACTTCATGTATGAACACTGTGCTTGAACACTGTGGGAGGCAACACACGCAGAAGCCAACATCCGAACACCAAGGAATGCAACACAGCTCCGGGAACAACATGTCTACGGCCAGAGGGTGGAGGTGAGTGATATGGGAGGGGGAGATGCCTGGTGAGAAGGGCCAAGGGTTCAGAGGTCAGGCCACAATGCGGAAGAAAGTAACAGAAGCGTCATACTGGTTGTGCCACAGGTCTCCAACAATGCCCCACTCTCCCGATGGAGCCACCCCACTCTCACCCCCGCCTTTCCCCCCACTTCACCGATCAATGTGCTTATCCGTCCTTGCTCTAGCGCTACGTATAGGTGTGTCCCCAGGATGCACATCTAAGGTGGAGGCAGCCAGCCTTCAATCCCCATGCAGGCATTCTCTTGGGCTCTGGGGCCGGAGGGCCCTGTTGCACTTGTCCACTGCAATGCATAACCAGGCTGCCCTGTTCCGTGTGCTGACTTTGAGACGTGGCCTCATCAGAGATGTGGTACTCGTGGAAGCTGCTGACCACCATCCGCACTACATGGGACAGGTCCGGATTGACACCCAGCGCCCCCTCATTCCTCTCAGTGCTCATAGGACCCCGGGGTTCACCTTGAGTCGGAGAGGCAGCTGGTTTTGCCCTGGCTGCCCTGCGTCATCTGCTCTGCCAGCCCTGGTGGATCCCCAATGTTTGAACCATTGTGTCGACACCTCTGGCGATGCTCTTCAGTGATTGGGCCATGCTCTGCTGTGCCTCGGCAATGCCCACCCGCAATGGGGACAAGCTTCATAGCACCTCGGCCATTCCCATCTGAGAGTGGGATATGAAGCACCTCATCAAGGTCAGCCTGGTACGTCACGTCCCCCAACGAGTCGGACATTCGCCGAGGCCTTCAGCCTTGGCCGTCGTCAACTGCGCCACACCTTGGACACTTCCACTAATGGTGCTGCCATTGTGCACCATGCTCTCCACTGCAGTCGCCATCCTAACAGTGTTGGCCTCGGTGCCACTTGAGACCAGTCCTCCTGGTCACACTCCCAGGCCGCCGCAACCTCGTCCCAGCCAACACTGGCTGCCTGTTGTTCACCCTCCAGGCCTCTTGGGGAAACAGGACATTCCTCCTAGCCTCCACGGCATTGAGGAGCCTCCCCAGGTCTGCAACCCCAAATCTTAGGGCCAGTTATCCCGGCGCCATTGCTGCGAGTTGAGTGTGGTTGGCAGTGCAACTGCTCTTTTAAGTGTTGCTCAACGTAGTTATCGGGGGGGGGGGGGGGGGGGGGTGGATGGTGTGTGGCTGCCAAGCACAGTTCCAGCAGATCTGCTGGCGAGCCTTCATTTGCTGCGGGAAGCCCATTGGGCCTCGTTAAGTGGACCAATTAGCGTTGAATAGCGTTGCCAGCCTTGCTGGGCCGAGCACCAGGGGGTTTGTGGCAATTTCCGCTCGCTACCACACTTAGAAATCTCTCCAGAAAATTGCACTGATTAAGTTTCATAAATTGCTACTTACTGGTATTGTAAATTGGCTCCAAGTATCTGAGTTGATACTGTGTTTGATGGGTGTCAGGATTACGTACATAAAGTTGATTCAAGCCTTCTTCAGCCTGTGATGAAAAGTACAGAATACAACATTAATTTGCTTCCACGTGAATGTTTGTGTTCCACATGAGGAAAAAAAGTCCCATAGCAGGTGCGTTTAGCCATGTATTTCCCGGCACACGCAGTGCCGAGAAACATAACTATTTCTATCCTGCAGCGCTCGGGTTAGATAAGGGGCCGCAGCAGGAAGATCACAACCGAGGCCGCACCTAGCTTTGTTTTCTGCACTGAGGAGCTCCACTCGCTGGGAGTCCTCAGCGAGAGATCGGAACGCCATCTCTGGAGCCCTCAACCCGACCCCCGACCCCGTCCCCAACCCGAAGCTCCAACCCGCTATGAGGGGGTCCCCAGGCTCCCCACAGCACCCCCCCCCAAACACCTGTGCAGAGAACCCCCCGGCCCGATCGCCACTGCATGATAAATGCCAGCGTAGCACCTTGGCAATGCCACCCAGGTGCTCTTTCAAGACCTTAGGGTCAGCCTGCAGACCCAAGAATTTGCTCAATACCACTTTACTGGTGATTGTAATTTTCCCGAGTTCCTCCCTCCCTCACATTTCCCGATTTACAGCTATTTCTGGGATGCTTTTGTGTCTTCTATAGTCATCTATAGACTACTGCAAATTACCTGTATGCAAATTACCTTTGCCATACTTTCCATCATAAATTCCGACAGGCACTTTCTATATGACTAATGCCCACTTTGTTAATTCTTTTCTTATTTAAATAGTAAGTCATATTATCCATCTTCACATTACCAGCTATATTTCTCTTAAATAAAAATAAAATAAATAAAATGTACCCTAGTTGCCCCCTCCATATCAATCTTTTTGTCACTCTTTTATATTCTTTATAATCGATCCCATCTTCTGACCCGCCACTTGTTTTGACGCAAATATATGTTTCTTACGTTTAATAGTGGGCTGGATACTCCAGTCGCCAATGCCGAAATCGCGTTCGATGATCAGCGTGAGAATCACAGTGTCCGAACATTGTGTTTGCAATGCTCCGCCCCCTCCAAAGCAGCGTACTTGGAGAGTACGCCGCGCCACATATTGACGGCCTCTAGACATTGCCTAAGGCCCGCCCCCTGATGCTCCTCTCCCGACCGGCGTCGGTCGCGTGTGGTCTCATCCGTCGGGAACTCGGCATGGTGGCTGCGGACTCAGTCCAGCCTCGCCACAGTTGTGGGAGAGCCGATCCGCGGGCAGGGGGGGACTTTATCAGGGGCTGGGGACAGTGTGGGGGGAGGTCCGGGGCGCACGAGCAAGCCAAAGGGGAGGGCACTATTTCACGGGCCGGGTCCGCGAGCAGCCTCTGCCATGTAGCATGGAGCAACTGCTGCAGGTGCGCATTCTTGGCCACGGACCCGGCAATTCGCCAGGCTGTATCGGCAGCTAGCCGGGTGCTCTGCGCTGCCGGCATGCTAGCCCGCACCAAAATGGGGAATTGGTGGCTGTTTTATGCCGTTGTTTCTGGCATAAAACGCCACCGTTCCCACGCCAGCATGGGGACATAGCCCCAGAATCGGAGAATCCAACCCCACACCAGCATGGGGACCACAGAATCGGAGAATCCAGCCCCCTGTCTTTAATTTTCCGTTAACCACAGATAACAGAGGCTCTCTTTAGAATCTTTCTTTCTCATTCGCATGGGTCTATTGTGTATTCTGAAAAATCCTGTTATAACCCCAACAGAGATCGCAGGATAAATAAATAAATAAAAATAAAAAACCTTTTATTGTCACTGATGCGACCATCAATTCACTCAAAAACACGAGTAGAAGTAAACCGTGGTTTTAATCAGCTTAGAACAGTGCCTGCCTGCAACTGGTACAATACTGTGAACCGCCTACAGGTCAACTGCTCTTTATACTTCCTTTCAAGGGGAGGAGCCATGGGCGGAGCCCGTACATGCCCCAACATATCCCCCTGTGGGTGAAGCCACACAATGGCCCATAGGTGGAGCCCACAAGGTCAACAACATAACATAGCTGTAACACAACGGCAGAACATGATACTAATACACTGGTGAATTACTAGTACTATACATTCACCACAGTCACAAGTAGGCTGACAATAACACTGCAATGAAGTTATTGTGAAAAGCCCCTGGTCACCACATTCCGGCACCTGTTCTGATAGGAACAGGTTTCTTGTGCCCTGCAGGCAATATAAACTTTCTCGGTGATGGGACGGGGCTTACCCTTAACAGAAGTAGCCCTTCTAGTATAAAGGCCCCAGTCTGGCTGCAGGTCAGGGAAGGAGATCCTCCGGGGAGTGGTGAGGTTTGGCTTTAACTAGTAATAAATCTCTTTGAGCTTTTCTAAACTACTGTTTATGCATGGCTGCTTACCTCAGATCTAACATATCCCTTTAAATGTCTGCTACTGAACCTCAATTGATCTATCCTTAAGCACATTTACCAGTTCACTCTAGCTATCTCCGCTTTCATACCCTCATAATTGCACTTATTTAGTTTGAAGTACTGGTCTTGGATGCATTCTTCTCTCCCTCAAACTGAATATAAAATTCAATCAGATTATGATCACTGCAACCTATGGGTGCTTTCATTTACTGAGAATATTAGAATATAACATAGATTTTGTAACTTGTGTTGTTCTTACGGATTGAGGCGTTGGAGAAGGGGGAGTTTCCAGAGACATTGACACTGGCGTCGATCATGCTAATCCCGAAGATGGAGAAGGATCCGTTGGGAGTGTGGGTCGTATAGGCCCATTTCGTTGTTGAGACGTGAAAGTATTGGCTAAGTTAGTGGCGGGGGACTGGGCCTCCGGTGACGGTGATGTGCTGAGCAGACACACATCAGGTGGCTCTCCTCCATCACACAACCAAATAGGCACTTTTAGTCAGAATTAGCCCGAAAATTCGGACTTAACTCACCTACAATTAAGAAATGGAGAGGATAGGAATAACATGCCAGCATACAGGAGCTCAAGAGGCCGCAGAGACGGCAGGAGCGGAAGAAAAGGCCACAAGCAGTGGGTGGACGAGGTGACGGGCCCAAGCTGTGACGGTGGGTATGGGTTTATCCAGGGCTGCTGGGCAAATCAACAGCGGTTTGATGGTTTCTTGCTCAAACTGAACATAGAATGCATTGAATTCATTGGGGAGAGGTGAGCTGCTGCGGGAGATACTGCTCAGCTTTGCTTTGAGCCCGTTATGTTGTTTAGGCCTTGCCACAATTAACAAGAGTCTGTAATGCTAGTCTGTGACTCTTCCTTGATCTGATATTGTCTCTTGGCATCCCGGATGGCTTTACGGAGGTCGTACCTGGATTTCTTGAATAGGTCAGGGTTGCCTGAATGCCTCAGACCTGGCCTTCGGTAGGGAGTCAATCTACTGATTAAGCCATGATTTCCGGTTGGGAAACGTACATACTACTGTCTTTGGCTCGCAGACGTCCACACATTTGCTGATGAAATCTGTGACAGTGGTGGCATACCCGTTTAGGTTGGGCGCTAAGTTCTTAAATATGGACCAGTCCACTGACTCCAAGCAGTCACTAGGAGCTCTTCTGGTTCCTCAGACCAGCACTGCATGACCTTCTTAACCGGATTCTCCTGCTTAAGTTTCTGTTTGTGTGCCGGGAAAAGGAGCACAGTCTTATGGTCTGAGTGCGGTCGGGGGATGGAACCGTAGGAGCCCTTGAGTTTTGTGTAGCATTGGACGAGAGTGTTGTCACCCCTGGTGGGACAGTAGATGTATTGGTGGAATTTTGGCAGTACATTCTTGAGGTTGGCCTTGTTGAACACCTGGCGATCGCTCTATGAGACGCGAGAGGCGAGAGCACCAAGTCTCACTGCATGCGGATGACCTGCTCCTCTACATCTCAGACCTGTAGAACGGCTTGAAGAAAATCATGAAGCTTCTGGAAGAGTTCCGGGCCTTCTCTGGCTACAAACTCAATAAGGGCAAGAGCGAGGTAATTCTGATGGCCCCCAAGAGGGATGGAGCTGGAGGGTCTATCATTCAAACTAGCCCAAAAGCAATTTCGCTACCTGGGGATCCAGATAGCCCACGACTGGGCATGGAGGCACTATTGGAATCTGACCAGTCTGGCGGAGGAAGTTAAAAAGAATCTACAGAGATTGGTTGCACTCCCACTCTCCCTGGCAGGGAGGATGCAGATGATCAAGATGAAAGTACTGCCACGGTTTCTCTTCCTGTTTAGATCCATACTGATCTTCATCTCCAAGGTCTTTTTCCAAGGAATAGATGAAACGATTATGGCATTTGCGTGTGTGTGTGGGAAAGGGGGGGGGGGGAAGAATCCAAGAATCCCCCAGACTACACTGTAGAGGAGAAGAATCATGGTCCTGGCCCTTCCAAACTTCAATACTACCACTAGGCAGCCGCAGCCGAGAGAGTGAGGGGGTAAGGGAGCCGAGCAAGGAATGGATGAAAATGGAGGAGTCCTCCTGTACAGGAGATAACAAAGAAACCTATGTCAGACTTCTATTTATTGATTACAGCTCAGTCTTCAACACCATTATTCCTACGAAACTCAACTCCAAACTCTGTGGTTGGGCTTCAACTCCTCCCTCTGCGACTGGATCATGAACTTCCTAACCCACATGCCACAATCAGGAAGGATAGGCAACAACACCTCCTCCACGATCATCCTCAACACCAGTGCCCCACAAGGTTGTGTCCTCAGCCCTCTCCTATACTCCCTTGTATACCTATGACTGTGTGGCCAAATTCCCCTCCACCTAGATTTTTATATTTGCTGATGACACCACCATAGTGGGTCGGATCTCAAACAATGACAAGACAGAGTACAGGAATGAGATAGAAAATCTGGTGAACTGGTGCGATGACAATAGTCTCTCTCTCAGTGTCAAGAAAACCTAGAAAATTGTCATCAACTTCAGGAAGCGTAGTGGAGAATATGCCTCTGTCTACATCAATGGGAACGAAGTAGAAAGGGTCGAGAGCTTCAAGTTTTTAGGTGTCCAGATCACCAACAACCTGTCCTGGGCCCCTCATTAAGAAAGCCCATCAACGACTCTACTTTCTCAGAAGACTAAGGAAATTTGGCATGTCAGCTACGACTCTCACCAACTTTTACAGATGCACCATAGAATCTGGTTGTATTACAGCCTGGTATGGATCCTGCTCTGCCCAAGATCGCAGGAAACTACAAAAGATCGTGAATGTAGCCCAATCCATCATGCAAACCAGCCTCCCATCCATGGACTCTGTCTACAATTCCCGCTGCCTCGGAAAGGCAGCCAGCACAATTAAGGACCCCATGCACCCCAGACATATTCTCTTCCACCTTCTTCTGTCAGGGAAAAGATACAAAAGTTTGAGATCACGGCCAACCGTCTAAAGAACAGCTTCTTCCCTGCTGCCATCAGACTTTTGAATGGGCCTACCTCGTATTAAGTTGATCTTTTCTCTACACCCTAGCTATGCCTGTAACATTACATTCTCCAGTCTTTCCTTCCTTCCCTATGTACGGTATGCGTTGTCTGTATGGCATGCAAGAAACAATACTTTTCACTGTATACTAATACATGTGACAATAATAAATCAAATCAAATCAGGAATGATCATCCGAGCCCTTGCCATGACAACATCCTCATCCCTCCCCCCCACACGCCGGCAAAGTACTGTGGTGGTGTGTATTAGGGGTTATGTGGGACTGTGAAGCCGTGATGCTATTGGCTGACAGATCCCGGGTCCTGGTTGGCTGCTGACTCCTGGCTCCGCCCTGAAGGCGGAGTATAAGAACCCGAGCTTCTCCCCGCCGCTTCATTCTGTTGCTGAACTGCTGGGGACAAGTCTCGCTTAATAAAGCCTGAATCGACTTCATCACTTCTCATCTCTCTCGTAAGTCATTGTGCGCTACAATTTATTAAGCGAGCTTAAAAGACTATGGAGCTCCGGATCGCCCCGGAATGCCTGCGGATCAGCCCCCACGCAGCGAACTTGGCAGCAGTATTTAAACACTGGCAAGCATGTTTTGAAGGCTACCTCCGAACGGCCCCCAGCCGGATCACAGAAGACCAGAAAATGCAGGTCCTGCATTCAAGGGTAAGCCCGGAAATTTACCCTCTCATAGAAGACGCAGAGGATTTCCCGACGGCGCTCGCATTACTGAAGGGCATCTACGTTCGGCCCGTGAACCAGGTCTACGCGCGCCACCAACTCGCAACGAGACGGCAAAGTCCCGGAGAATCGCTAGAAGAATTCTACGCCGCGCTGCTAATTTTGGGACGGGGCTGCAGCTGCCCGCCGGTGAACGCGATCGAACACACGGACATGCTAATTCGCGATGCTTTTGTGGCAGGTATGAACTCTCCCCAAATCCGCCAAAGACTTTTAGAAAGAGAGTCGCTAGGCCAAACCTACCCAACCCCCCCCAGCGCCCCATGTGCGACCCGCGGGTGCCGCCATTTTGGGTCCCGGGCACCACGTGGGGAGGATGGGCGCCGCCATCTTGTGACCCCCCAGCCACGTGTGATTCATGGGGGCAGCCATTTTGTCCACCCCGACCACGTGCGATCCATGGGGGCGGCCATTTTGTCCACCCCCGGCCGCGTGCGATTCATGGACGCCACCATCTTGGTTGACAACAAAGGACCCCAGCATCGACGGCTCCACGGGGTCCGAAGAAGACGCCGCGACACTACTACCACGACTGGCTTCGGTGACTATGGATCAATCACGGCCCCGGACGCTCCAAACGACGACAACAACGGTGCTGATCAACGGACACGAGACATATTGCTTGATCGACTCCGGGAGCACTGAAAGTTTTATTCACCCAGACACGGTAAGACACTGTTTTCTGACCATCCATCCAAGTACGCAAAAGATTTCCCTAGCTGCAGGATCCCACTCCGTAGAGATCAAAGGGTTCTGCATCGCGAACCTAACGGTGCAAGGGAGGGAGTTTAAGAACTACAGGCTCTACGTCCTTCCCCAACTCTGCGCGCCCACATTACTGGGATTAGATTTCCAGTGTAACCTGCAGAGCCTAACATTTAAATTCGGCGGCCCAATACCCCCACTCACTATCTGCGGCTTCGCAACTCTCAAGGTTGAACCGCCGTCCTTGTTTGCAAACCTCATCCCGGATTGCAAACCCGTCGCCACTAGGAGCAGACGGTACAGCGCCCAGGACCGGATATTTATTCGGTCTGAAGTCCAGCGGTTGCTGAAGGAAGGCATAATCCAGGCCAGCAATAGTCCCTGGAGAGCCCAGGTGGTAGTAGTAAGGGGAGAAGCAAAGGATGGTCATAGACTATAGCCAGACCATCAACAGGTACACACAGCTAGATGCGTACCCTCTCCCGCGCATATCCGACATGGTAAATCGGATTGCCCAGTATAAGGTTTTCTCCACCGTGAACCTCAAGTCCGCCTACCACCAGCTCCCCATCCGCCCAGGTGACCGCAGGTAAACAGCCTTCGAGGCAGACGGGCGTCTATACCACTTCCTAAGGGTCCCATTTGGTGTCACAAACGGGGTCTCGGTCTTCCAACGGGAGATGGACCGAATGGTTGACCAGCACGGGTTGCAGGCCACGTTCCCGTATCTCGACAACGTTACTTTCTGCGGCCACGATCAGCAGGACCGCGACCTCCAAAAATTCCTCCAGACCGCTAACGCCCTGAACCTCACATACAACGAGGACAAGTGCGTTTTTAGCACAAACCGGTTGGCCATCCTGGGATACGTAGTGCGCAATGAGATAATAGGCCCCGACCCCGAACGCATGCGCCCCCTTATGGAATTTCCCCTCCCCCACTGTTCCAAAGCCCTGAAACGTTGCCTGGGTTTCTTTTCATATTACGCCCAGTGGGTCCTCCAGTATGCAGACAAGGCCCGCCCGCTAATACAGACCACAAACCGGTTGGCCATCCTGGGATACGTAGTGCGCAATGGGATAATAGGCCCCGACCCCGAACGCATGCGCCCCCTTATGGAATTTCCCCTCCCCCACTGTTCCAAAGCCCTGAAACGTTGCCTGGGTTTCTTTTCATATTACGCCCAGTGGGTCCCCCAGCATGCAGACAAGGCCCGCCCGCTAATACAGACCACTACCTGCCCCCTGTCGACAGAGGCTCGCCAGGCCTTCAGCCGCATCAAAGCGGATATCGCAAAGGCCACGATGCGCGCCATCGACGAGTCCCTCCCCTTCCAGGTCGAGAGCGACGCATCCGACGTAGCTCTGGCGGCCACTCTTAACCAAGCGGGCAGACCCGTGGCCTTTTTCTCCCGGACCCTCCACGCCTCAGAAATCCGCCACTCCTCAGTGGAAAAGGAAGCCCAAGCAATAGTGGAAGCTGTGCGACATTAGAGGCATTACCTGGCCGGCAGGAGATTCACTCTCCTCACCGACCAACGGTCGGTAGCCTTCATGTTCGATAATGCACAGCGGGGCAAAATTAAAAATGACAAGATCTTAAGGTGGAGGATCGAGCTCTCCACCTTCAACTATGAGATCTTGTACCGTCCCGGAAAGCTGAACGAGCCGTCCGATGCCCTATCCTGCGGCACATGTGCCAACGCACAAATAGACCGTCTCCAAGCCCTCCACGAGGACCTCTGCCACCCGGGGGTCACTCGATTCTACCATTTCATAAAGTCCCGCAACCTCCCCTACTCTGTGGAGGAGGTCCGTACAGTCACCAGGAACTGCCACATCTGCGCAGAGTGCAAACCGCACTTTTTCAGACCGGATAGAGCGCACCTGATCAAGGCTTTCCGCCCCTTTGAACGCCTCAGTTTGGATTTCAAAGGGCCCCTCCCCTCCACTGACCGCAACGCATACTTCCTGAACGTGGTGGACGAGTACTCTCGTTTCCCCTTTGCCATCCCCTGCCCCGACATGACAGCGGCCACAGTCATTAAAGCCCTTGGCACCATATTCACACTGTTCGGTTGCCCCGCGTATATCCATAGCGACAGGGGGTCCTCCTTCATGAGTGATGAGCTGCGCCAGTTCCTGCTCAGCAAGGGCATAGCCTCGAGCAGGACGACCAGCTACAACCCCCGGGGGAACGGGCAAGTAGAGAGGGAGAACGGCACGGTCTGGAAGACCGTCCTGCTGGCCCTACGGTCCAGGGATCTCCCAGTTTCCCGGTGGCAGGAGGTACTCCCGGATGCTCTCCACTCCATCCGGTCGCTGCTGTGTACCACCACTAACCAAACGCCTCATGAGCGCCTCCTTGTCTTCCCCAGGAAGTCCTCCTCCGGAACGTCGCTGCCGACCTGGCTGGCGGCCCCAGGACCCATCTTGCTCCGGAAACATGTGCGGGCGCACAAATCGGACCCGTTGGTCGAGAGGGTTCACCTTCTCCACGCGAACCCGCAGTACGCCTACCCCGACGGCCGACAGGACACGGTCTCCCTGCGGGTCCTGGCGCCCGCCGGCAACACACACACCCCCCCGACACCAATCATCCCCTCCCTACCACCGGTGCACCCCGCGACCGCCCCCTTCCCGGGAGGATCGGTCCTCCTCCCGTGCCCGCCCAGGCGTGAAACAGGAACAAACACCGAAACGCTCCCGGAGACGACAACGCCTGAACAAGCACCTGCACCACCTCCGGGGCTAAGGCGATCGACGAGGAAGACCAGACCGCCCGCTCGACTCTTGGCATCCGCGTGACACCAAGAATGTTGTTGTATTGTAACAAAAAAAAATGTCTTCTCTTGCTAATATTGTAAATAGTTTCACAAACTTTGTACATAGCCCAGTGTAGGGCTTAAACTGTAGTAACATGTCCGAAATTTTCCTTCCAGGGCCAGCCTTGTAAACCCCTACCACCATGCGAACCACCACCCCGCCGGGTTCCTTTTTAACAAGGGGTGAATGTGGTGGTATGTATTAGGTGTCATGTGGGACTGTGAAGCCGTGATGCTATTGGCTGACAGATCCCGGGTCCTGGTTGGCTGCTGACTCCTGGCTCCGCCCTGAAGGCGGAGTATAAGAAGCCGAGCTTCTCCCCGCCGCTTCATTCTGTTGCTGAACTGCTGGGGACAAGTCTCGCTTAATAAAGCCTGAATCGACTTCATCACTTCTCGTCTCCCTCGTAAGTCATTGTGCGCTACAATTACACATCCAGCCCAGTGGTAGTAGCTATGTTAAAAACCTGGAATCTGATGAGACAACACTTTGTCTTAACCAAGGAGTCCACCATGGCCCCCATCTGCAGAAACCACAAATTCCCCCCAACGATGCTAAACGCCACTTTTAGAAATGGAGACAGGACTGGAGATGCTAGCGATTAGGGATTTTTACATGGGAGACAGACTTGAAACCCTGGACGAGGTGACGGAGATACTGAAGCTACCGAACAGACAGGAGCTCCGACATTTACAAATCAAAAACTTTCTTCACAAGGAGATGACAAATACCCTAGGGTCCAAAGGGGCACAGCGCTGGAGGAACTGCTGGACATGGACAGTATGGAGAAGAGGAACTGTGGAGACATTTACGGATAACTGTTAGAAAGGGCAAGAACACCATTAGACAGAGCAAGAGAGAATTGGGAGGACCACCTAGAGACGGAGGTAGGGTGGGGACTCTGGAGCGAAGCACTGAGCAGGGTGAACTCCACCTCCTCCTGCGCAAAGCTAAGCCTCATGCAGTTTAAAGTGATGTACAGAGCACACCTAACCAGAACCCAAATGAACAGGCTCTTCCTGGAGGTGGAGGACAAGTGCGAATGGTGTCAGGGAGGCCCAGCCAATCACGACCACATATTATAGGCCTACTCCAGACTTGCCGGGTTCTGGACAGCCTTCTTCGAGACAATATCCAAGATTGTGGGGGTGATGATGGAGCCGTGCTCAGGAGTGGCAGTCTTCGGGGTGTCGTCCAGCCAGAACTACATATGGTGGAGAGGGCCGATGCCTTTGCTTTTTCTTCCCTAATCGCCCGCCGGAGAATCCTGCTCGGTTGGCAATCAGCAGCACCACCCACAGCAGCGGACTGGCTGGCAGACCTGCCAGAATTCCTCAACCTGGAGAAGATCAAATACACTATCCGAGGTTTGAACGAGGGATTCCACAAAGCCTGGGGGCTATTCATCAGCCTGTTCAAAGCCAATAGCGGATAGGAAGGGAGGGGACGGTGGGGCTAATGAGGGCAGACAGCACCACACAGAGCAGATAAAGAGCAGATAGAGAGCAGATAGGAACAAGGGGGAGGGGATTGGATTGGATTGAATTTGTTTAATGTCACGTGTACCGAGGTACAGTGAAAAGTATTTTTCTGCCAGCAGCTCAACAGATCATTAAGTACATGGGAAGAAAAGGGAATTAAAGAAAGTACATAATAGGGCAGCACAAGGTATACAATGTAACTACATAAGCACAGGCATTGGATGAAGCATACGGGGTGTAGTGTTAATGAGGTCAGTCCATAAGAGGGTAATTTGGGAGTCTGGTAACAGCGGGGAAGAAGCTGTCTTTGAGTCTGTTCGTGTGTGTTCTCAGACTTCTGTATCTCCTGCCCGATGGAAGAAGTTGGAAGAGTGAGTAAGCCAGGTGGGAGAGATCTTTGATTATGCTGACCGCTTTCCCCAGGCAGCGGGAGGTGTAGATGGAGGAGGGAGCAAGGAAGGAACCCAGGGAAATATCAGGAGGGCACACAGGAAAAGACCGAGGAGGGGCCCAGGGCCCCCCACCAACAACAAAGCCATAAGGGCAATAGTAACAAATACAAAACGAAAGAGAGCCGAGAACATTTACGACAGAAGAAATGGCCCAAGATGGAGTCCGAACAACAAAAAGGGGAGGAGGGGGAGGGGAAGGGGGGAATATATAAGTTGAACCACCTTGCTCACCTATTGCATAGTGTACAGATGTAGAAATATTATAAAAGTGTTGATTTTTTAAAGCGCGTGGCGGGAGTATGGAGGAATGTGTGCTGGGGGTGGTCGCTGAGGATCAAACGGGTTTTGTAAAAGGCAGGCAGCTTTCTAATAACATCAGGAGGCTGTTAAACATGGTTATGACTCCGTCAATGGGGCGAATGCCAAAGTTATAGTCTCTATGGATGCAGAGAAGGCTTTTGATTAGGTGGAGTGGAGGTATTTATTTGCGATCTTGGGTAGGTTTGGATTTGGAAGTTTCTGGCATGGGTACATGGTGTTGTATGTAGCCCGGTGGAAAATGCACGTATAAATAAGATGAGTTCCCGGAGTTTTGGACTGCACAGGGGAAAGAGACACAGGTGTCCGCTGTCACCTTTGTTAGTCGCACTGGTGTTTGAGCCTTTGGCGATGGCCCTTACGGGGGTCAGTGGAATGGCAGGAGATTGTGAGGGGGAGCAGGGTGCACCAGGTGTATGACCTGCTGTTGACACCCTGGGTACAAGTAAAATGTCGGGAAAAGTGAGGTGTTTCCGGTGGGGACGGCCAACTTGGGAGTGTTGTCGTTCAAGTTAGCTAGGGAAAGGTTCACATATTTGTGGATTCAGGTGACAAGGCAATGGGCTACGCTGCACAGGTGGGTTTGACAACAACGTTGTTGGAGGAGATATGGGGGGGATTTTAAGAGATGGGATATTACACCTGACACTGGTAGGGAGGGTGCACGTGGCAAAGGTGAATGTGCTGCTAAGATTCCTACACGTAAAGGGGGGAATGTGGTGATGTGCATCAATGTGAATGCATGTAGGCTAGCTAGACACTAGATGGAGCACCAGAAACATCACACACACACACTTAGCCAATAGATCAGTTAGATAGGAGACGACCAATGGACATTCATGATACACAAGGAGGTGACACGACCACAGGGGGACATTACAACAACCCATATATAAAGGACACCACACACATGATCTTCCTCTTTCCAGTGGAGACAGTCAGTGAGTACGGACACAAGATTGATTCAATATTACACCCACCACATGGATTGCAGCAGCTGGTTAGTCAGTCTGGGTAGCTATAGTAGGATTAGCAGTAGTGTCGAACCCGAGTAGTTGAAGTGTAAATAGTTTAATAAACGTGTTGAAGATATCTCCACGTCTGAACTTTCCTTTGTCAAGTGCACCACATGGAAGCCGCTTATGTTACGCCTACAACATAACAAATCACAGGAGTCACCCGCTTTTATCACTTCATTAAGACCCGCAATCTGCCCTACTCCATCGAGGAAGTCAGGGCTGTCACCAGAGACTGCCAGGTCTGCGCGGAGTGTAAACCGCACTTCTACCGGCCAGACCGTGCGCGCCTGGTGAAGGCCTCCCGCCCCTTTGAATGCCTCAGCGTGGACTTCAGAGGGCCCCTCCCCTCCACCGACCGCAACACGTATTTTCTCAATGTGTTCGACAAATATTCCAGATTCCCCTTCGCCATCCCATGCCCCGATATGACGTCTGCCACCGTCATCAAAGCCCTCAACACCATCTTCGCTCTGTTCGGTTTCCCCGCCTACGTCCACAGCGACCGGGGATCCTCATTTATGGGCGATGAGCTGCGCCAGTACCTGCTCAACAGGGGCATTGCCTCGAGCAGGACGACCAGCTACAAACCCCGGGGAAACGGGCAGGTGGAGCGGGAGAATGGGACGATTTGAAAGGCTGTCCAGCTGGACCTACGGTCCAAAGATCTCCCGGCCTCCCACTGGCAGGAGGTCCTCCCCGACGCACTTCACTCCATTTGGTCGCTCCTGTGCACGGCGACTAACAAAACCCCCCATGAACGTCTCTTTGCCTTTCCCGAGAAGTCCACCTCCGGGGTTTCGCTCCCAATGTGGCTGGCAGCTCCAGGACCCGTTCTCCGCAAGTACGTGGGGCTCCACAAGGCGGACACATTGATTGAGAGGGTACAGCTACTCCACACAAACCCGCAGTACGCCTACGTAGCGTACACCGAAGGCCGCCAAGACACAGTCTCCCTCAGGTATCTGGCACCAGCTGGGTGTCCCCCCCCCCCCCCCCCCCTCTGCCCCGGCGCCACCCTCCCTTCCCCCAGCGCACACCACCACAGCTCCCGCTGCAGGACAATCCGTCCTCCCCTTGGCCCCACCCGGGGATGAAGAGGATGTCGACACGCTCCCGGAGTCACCGTCGACCGAGCCGACGCCTGACTCGCCACCAGCACTGCGCCACTCTCAACGACGGATTAAGGCGCCCGACTGTCTAAATTTGTAACCTTCTCTGAAAGTTTAATGACAACCTGTATGTAAATAGTTTTCCCACACCCCTGCTGGACTCATTTTCAACAGGGGGTGAATGTGGTAGTCACCACTGTTGTATTATATTGTATATACTGCACTGCATATGAGGGTATTACGGTAAGGCCCCTGTACTACAGGTACGCGGGTAAATCCCTGCCTGCTGGCTCCGCCCAGTAGGTGGAGTATAAATGTGTGTGCTCCCTGAACGGCAGCCATTTCGGCAGCAGCTGTAGGAGACCACACAACTCTGTGTAATAAAGCCTCGATTCCTCTCTACTCTCGTCTCGTCGTAATTGATAGTGCCTATCTAGGTAAACTCTGATGTGGGAATGTCCCCATTGCATATTTGGGGTACCCCCAAATGCATTGCTGGGGAGTCAGGAAGCTATGTTTGTTAATTTTAAAGCTGCTATTGACAGATTTTTGTTAGCCAACGGTATTAAAGAATATTGGGCAAAACTGAGAGAGTGTTAGTTTGCCGAGCAGCCATGATCTCACTGAACGACACAACAGGTTCAAGGGGGTAAATAACTTATTCCTGTATCTATGTTCATACTACAGTCCCTACATTTGAAAAATACACCACTGGCAGTGAAGCACTTTGAGCTCCAAAGGATGTGAAAAATACTACATAAATACAAGCTTTTAAAGCCAATAGCACATTGCATACTCACCAGAATAGGCATGTTCATCATCATGAGCGAAAGAATGGATTGACCGGAATTGTCTTGTGATACAACGCCAGCACCATAATCTAAAAGTATTTTAGCTGCCTCCTCATGACCTGATAAAAATGGAACTACAGTCATGAAAGACTTATTACCATCTTAAAATTTTTCAGAAGTCAATTTAAATCGGCCCCAAAATTCCATTTCACTCCATGCCTTTCAGTCCAGATACCACATACAAAATAAAGTATTATATCAAGTACAAGGTCAACTTGCTTCCTTATGTCGGTTTCCTCCCTGCAGAGACTGAAGAAGAGGGATCAAAGGCTATGGAGAGAAAGCAGGATTAGGCTATTGAGTTGGATAATCAGTCATGATCGTGATGGATGGCGGAGCAGGCTCGAAGGGCCAAAAGGCCTTCTCCTGCTCCTATCATCTATGTATCTATGTATTAACTTTTCCTCCCTGCAGAGACTGAAGAATTAGATTAACTGCTAATACAGCTATATGCATTGCATACAAGTAGTTTGACATTAAAAAACTGGTACTAATCTTTACCAAAGTACAACGGTAGCCTAAATATCGCAACAATTTGTTCATCATTGTAATGGCAAATCTACTAAAGCAATAAATTGCATAACTAAAAGTGTAGAAATATTAAACAAACTTACTGACAATGAATGATACTAATTTCATATTTTTGGATTACAACTTAACACTTTGCATAAGTTGTTTCAGATGCAAATTCCTTTTTATCTTTTCCCCCAAAATCATATTAACTTAATTATGTCATGTACAATTGGCCTGAAATTCCAAGACTTTTCTTGGTACAAAAATAATATATATCTGGCATGGAGATCAGAATTTGGGGTGTAAGTAAAATATATCAAAATTACACTTGCTCTGTACTTAGATTTTCACACTTTGCATAAGTTGTTTTAGATGCAAATTACTTTTTTATTCTTTCCCCCCAAAATCATATTAACATAATACTCCATGGTATGACGGCATGGTAGCACAGTGGTTAGCACAATTGCTTCACAGCACCAGGGACCAGGATTCCATTCCTGGCTTGGGTCACTGTCTGTGCAGAGTCTGCACGTTCTCCCCGTCTCTGCGTAAGTTTCTTCCGAGTGCTCCGGATTCCTCCCACAAGTCCCGAAAGACGTGCTTGTTAGGTGAATTGGACATTCTGAATTCTCCCTCAGTGTACCCGAACAGGCACCGGAGTGTGGCGACTAGGGGATTTTTACAGGAACATCACTGCAGTGTTAATGTCAGTCTGCTTGTACACTAATAAAGATTATTATTACCACCTCAGTAGTGTACCTATACCCCACAGACTGCAGCTATTCACGAAGGTGGTTCAGCGCCAACTCAATTAAAAATGGGCCTTAAATGCTGGTTTTGATAGAAACATCCTCAGTAGCACAGTGGTTAGCACTGTTGCTTCATAGTGCCAGGGACCCAGGTTCGATTCCCGACTTGGATCACTGTCCGTGTGGAATCTGCATGTTCTCCCTGTGCCTACATGGGTTTTCACCGAGTGCTTCGGTTTTCTCCCACAAGTCCCGAAAGATGTGTTGTTAGGTAATTTGGACATTCTGAATACTCCCTCAGTGTACCCAAACAGGCACCAGAGTGTGGCGACTAGGGGCTTTTCACAGTAACTTCATTGCAGTGTTAATGTAAGCCTATTTGTGACAATAAAGATTATTATTATCCTCATCCCATAAATAATTAAACACATGCACACTAAAATCCATAGATATTGCTGCTGGTACATAAATAGCAGAGCTGCTTGACCCTTAAATGTCCTCTGAAATGGCCCAGCAAATCACTCAATTGCATCAAAACCACTACAAATTTTCGAACAAATGAAACCAGACCAACCACTCAGTATCGATTTAGGCACTGAAACTGATTATGGCAAACTCAGCCCTGTCACTCCTTCAAAATTTTCGTTCCTAACACCTGTGATAAAATTGAGAAAGCTGTCTCACAGACTAGTTAAGCAACAACCTGACATAGTCATACTCATGGAATCATACCTTACAGAAAATGTCCAGACATCATTCAACGAACATGTCCTGTCCCATTGTAAGGACAGACCCAGCAGATGTGGCAGCACAGGTGGAAGGGAGTTGCCCTGGAAATCACAAAATCAACGCCAGACACCATGTAGTCTCATGCCATCAGTAAAATATGGACAAGGACACTTCCTGCTGATGACCAGATACGGCTGTGGAACACAACTTGGAGGAAACACTGAGAATGGCAAGGATGGAGGATGTACTCTGGGTAGGGCTTCAATGTCCATAACCAAGAGTGGCTCGGTAGCATCACTACAGACCAAGCTGGTTTGATCCTAAAGAACATAGTTGCTAGACTGGGTCTGCGGCAGGTGGTGAAGAAATCAACAAGAGAAAAAAAACATACTTGACCTCATCCTCACCAATCCTCCTGCCGCAGATACATCTGTCCATTACTCTTATGGAGATGAAGTTCTGTCTTCACATTGAAGATACCCTCCATCGTCTGGTACTACCACCATGCTGAATGGGATCGAAAACTCAAGACTGGGCCACTTATTAAGGCGCTAAGAGCCATCAGGAGTAGCAGAATGTACGCAACCACAATCTGTAAACATCATTGCCTGACACACCCTACTCTATCACCAAGCCTGTGGATCAACACTGTTTAATAAGGCCAAAGGGAATCCACACAAGTAAATTAAAGAACTATTTATTTACAATAACAATATTTACACTACCCAGTAGATTCATACCAGCTTTCTTCTCATTGTCAGTGCCTTGCTGGCCAACCTTTTATACAATGGTTCAGAGAGTTCCCCCGCCCCTCAGCGGGTGAGTTCTTACTCCACGTGAGCCTCTGGGAAGATAATCATTCCCACCCCATATGTCCCTTGCGGATATTACTCCTTGGTTCATTGAAGGGTGCAGGAGGACTTGTCAGGAGCAGTACCAAGCGTACCCAAAGATGAGATGTCAACCTGGTGAAGCCACAACTCAGGACTACTTGCATGCCAAATAGTGTAAACAGCATTAGCTAAGCAATCCCACAGGGCAACAGGTCAGGTCTAAGCTCTGCAGTCGTGGCACTTCCAGTCGTGAATGGTGGCAGACAACTAAACATCTCATTGGAGGAGCAGACTCCACACATATAACCATGATGGGGAAGCCCAGCAGACATCAGTGCAAAAGATAAGGCTGAAGCATTTGCAACAATTTTCAACCACAAATGTGGAGTGGATGATCCATCTTGGCCTCCTCCAGAGACCCCAGCATCTCAGATGCTGGCCTTCAGCCAATTCGATTCACTCCACATGATGTCAGGAAACGGCTGAAGACACTGGATACTGCAAAGGCTATGGGCCATGTCAATATTCCAGCAACTGAAGATTTGTACTCCAGAACTTGCACACCCCTAGCCAAGCTGTTCCAACGCTGGCGAAAGCACTGGCATCTATCCAGCAGTGTGGAAAATTTCCCAGATATGTTCTGTACATAAAAGAATGCAGGACAATTCCAACCTGGCCAATTGCTACCTCATCATTCTACCTCAATAATCTTTAATGTGATGAAAAGGGGTCATCAACAATGCTATCAAGCAACAATTGCTTATCAATAACCTGCTTACTAATGCTAAGATTGGGTTTGGCCAGAATCACTCAGCCTCTGACCTCATTACAGGCTTGGTTCAAACATGGACAAAAGAACTGAACTCCATGGGTGAGTTGAGAGTAACTGCCCTTGACATCAAGGCAGCATTTGACCAAGTGTAGAATCAAGGATCCCCAGCAGAACTGTTGTCAATGGGAATCAGGGGGGGAAACTCTCTGCTGTTTTGAGTCGTACCCGAGTACAAAGGAAGGTGGTTGTGGTTGTTGGAAGTCAATCAACTCAGTTCCAGAACATCACTAGCAGGAAGCCCAAGTAGTATACTGGGCTCAAGCAACTTCACCTACTTTATTAATGATCTTCCCTCCATCATAAGATCAGAATTGTGATCTGATTTTTGATATAATTTCTGACTCCTCAGATACTAAGACTGTCTATGTCTATATCTAGAAAGACCTGAACAACATACATGTTTGGTTCTTGGGCTGATATGTGCTAAGTAACACATCAGATCACACAAGTGCCAGACAATGATCATCTCCAACATGAAAAATCTAACTATCTCCCCATGACATTTAATGGCATTGCTGAATCCCACACCAACAACATCCTGGAGGTTCTCATTGACCAGAAACAACTGGACCAGCCATATTAATACTGCTGCTACCAGAGCCAGTCAAAGGCTTGGAATCCTGCGCGAGTAACTCACCTCCTGACTCCCCAAAGTCTGTCCACCATCTACAAGGCATAAGTCTTGAGGAGTGTAATGGGATACTCTACATTCGCCTGTGCAATACCAACAACTCAAGAAGCTTGACACCATCCAACTTAAATCAGCTTGCTAGATTGCTACCCCTTCCACAAACATTCAATCTCTCCACTACCGACAGAAAATGGCAGCCATGTGTACCATTTACAAGGTGCACTTGCAGGAACTCACCATGGTACTTTAGGTGGCACCTTTCAAACCCACAACCACTACCATCTAGAAGGGCAAAATCAGCAGATACCTGGGAACATCACCACCTGGAGGTGGAATGGGCCGGTTGCCCCAGGTCCAGGGGTAATAGATGTCATGCATGTTGCCCTGCGCTCATTGGGTCATCTGGGGTGACTGAAAGGGTTCCACTCCCTCAAAATCCAGCTTGTGTGCGCCCACCAGATGAAGATAATGCATGTCTGCGCCCGCTTTCTGGGGTGTGTCCAAAACAGCTTCATGCTGGAGCAGTCAGCCATCCACACCTCTTTGAGGAGAACCCCAGGATGGGCAGCCAATTCATGGGGGTTAAGGAGTATCCAGAGTACCTGGCTAATGATGCCAATACGAAGACCAGCGACCAAAGCGGAGACCCAGAACAATGAGGTCCATGTGACCACCCGGGCTGTGATTGAGCGGTGCATCGGACTCCTTAGGTTGCACTTCCGATGCCTCGATTGCTCCGATGGTACACTTCAATACACCGCCTGGAGGTTCGCCCGCTTTGTGGTGGTTTGCTGTGCCCTCCACAACCTCGTACAGCAGTGGGGCGACCTGCTGGAGATTGAGGAGGCGCCGAACCAGAAGGGGCTAGAGGACGAGGCTGGGGAGGAACCGGAGGCCCAGTCGGACGCTGCAGGACAGGCGGCAGAGGCGAAGGTCCAGCAAGCCTGGAGGGCCAGGGAGGTCTTCATGCTCGCCCTCTTCACTTAGGACATGGCCTGGTATGTCACTCTCCACTCTCATTTCCCACCCTCCCAAGGTATGTGACATATCACTCCACAGTGCTGGGACTGTGTCGGCACCAACAAAGACAGGGGGGTGATGATAACCCGCAGAGAGCTGAGCGGCAGTGCTCCTCAATCTATACCATGGTCTGATCCCTGCCTGTCTGCTGAGTGCTCGCTCACGCCCATCACCTGCACGCGATGTGCTAGGGAACGGGGGTTGGGGGTGCCTGGAGAGCTGGGCCAGGGGTTCAGCGATCAGCCCACATTGCGGCAGAAAGTGACAGAGGCATCTTACTGGTTGTGCACAAGAGTGGTTCATGTGTTATGCAAGCCCCCACTCTCTCGCTGGTGCCGCTCCCCCACCCTCATTGCCTACCTATTCGCCCCTGTCCCAGTGCCCTCAGTGATCCTTGATGTGCTTTGCCTTCTTAGCTCTACCACTACGTTTAGGTATTTCCCAAGGATGCGCATCTGAGGTGGAGGCAGCCAGCTGCTTACCTCATCCCATGGTCTTCAATGCCCCTGGCGGGTGTCCACCGAGGGCTCTGAGGCTGGAGGGCCCCAGCTCACTTGTCGGCAGCACATGCACAGCAGTGCCGCCCTATCCTGTGTGGTGACATCGAGACACAACCTCATCTGAGGGGTGGAACTCGGGGTAGTTGGTGGCCAACGTCCACACTCTAGCACCCAGTGGCCCCCTCCTCCCGGTCGGTTCTCCTTGGGATGGAGGGACAACTGGTTTGAGCCACGGCTGCCCCTGCACCAGCTCTGCCAGCCTTGGCGGTTCCCCACAGTCTGCACCATCGTATCAACACCCAGCGCGATGCTCCTCAGTGCCTCGGAAACCTGCACCTGGGACAAGCTCTGCAGTGCCTCAGCCGCGCCCACAGAACTTCATCAAGGTCAGACTGATCCTGGACATACTGCCGAAACTCTCACCCATGGTCGTCTACCATCTGTGCGATGTCTTGGACACCTTCACTAATGGTGCCAACGTCGTGCACCAGGCTTTCCACTGCAGTCGCTCCCCTCCACTCTAGCAGTGTTGGCCTCGTGGCATGCATTGCTGGCACCATCTCCTGCACCCGTAGCTTCTATGACTCCTCCAAGCAACTATGGGTCGGATGGAGTGACGCTGATGCTTCCCTCTGAATGTCCCAGCTGATCCTCATCGTCTCCATTGGCTCTGGGTACCACTGTACCACAGGGTCAGCATCAGGTTGGGACCCAGCATGGTCCTGGGATCCAGCAGCCCTCCTACTGCTGTCTTGTTGGGGGATCCTGCCTCCACCTGATGTTCATCATCAGCAGTGTTGTGCACACCAGATTGTGTCCCCGAAGTCTCTCCACTAACATGTCGCACTGAGGTAAGTGTATCTGCGCTGGTGGAGGGTGGAGGACCTGCAGGAGAATGGGCATGTGGTCAGAGGGAGGAATGGTCAGTCAGTAAGGCAATAACAACTCACGTTTGACAGGTCCCCCGGGTGGAACCCGGTGGTTCCGCACATCTGCAGCGTCCGCCAGCCTCCGCGCGGGTGACTGCTCGGTTCTCGACCACCCCAGTCATCTCCAGGGCAAGCTCCTCGAAAGTGGTGAGGATTCAGAAGTCCAGCACCACACCTTAGTTCTGGGCCCTCTCTCAACGGAAGAGATTTTCCTGAGAGGACACAGAGGGAGCATCATTAGCCATAAGCGTGGTTACCTGTGGTGGGAGGGGTTGTGGAGGGAGGGTTAAGGTGGAGGGGTTGAAGGAGGAGGGGGCTGAGGGAGGGTTGAAGGGGAGAGGGGAGTTGGTGACTATTCACTCGTGCTGCCCAGTGTAGCTCGTTGACCTTTTTTGGCACTGGAGGCCAGTCCGCCTGGTCACACTCCCAGAGCTCACAGCTGCCGTCTCCACCTCAACCCAGGCAGCACTCTCTGGACCCTCGGGGGAACAGGACATCCCTCCTGGCCTCCAACGTGTCTAGGAGCCTCCTCAGGTCAGCATTGAATTGCGTTGCCAGCCATGCTGGCCCGAGCACCGGAAAGCTTGCACAATTCCCGCTTGCTATAACACTTAGAATGTTTTCCGGAGAATCACACCCCATATCAACAAGTGATTTTGCGATGAACATGTCTATTTACAACAAGTGCTTCTTAGTACCATCTTTCCTATCCAGTGCCTTTCTGTACCATTAAACCTAACCAATGTTGCACTACGTTTATGCTTAAGGATCAGGTATGCCAGTGTTGCATTCCTAAGCTGCCCTCTGAGTCTTGAGATGACAATTCAGAACGGACAGCCTGATTCTGTCCAGGCATCTGAGGGAGCTGGCTAGATAGGTCATGTGAGCTGCCATCAAGATAGAGGACACCATGATAAAAAAGGATTCTCGACGCATCTTTTGCATCTGAGTGCCCACTGATCAGAATAGCAGCAGATCTAATCCATTCACGTTTGGGAGATCTTGCTCTTGACGGGTGTTTTCTATCATTATTTCCATATGATCCCTGATGTTATGAAGACCAATGGTCAAAGCACCCACCTGGATGCACTATTTGTCTGAGAGCCACTGTTCAAGGGACTGGTGCAGATGTTGTTACGACATCCTGGGCTAGTGCGCGATCAATTCCAGCCCCACTTAACCCAGAGTTGAAGCAAAGGGGAAATTAGATTTTATATTAATAGCCCTGTCTTTGGTTGAGTTAAATAGACTACAGCCACCAAGTTTATAAATGTAAACACAAGTAACCTTTTACTATTAACAGTAGTTATAATTAAATTGACAGAAAATGTAACTATAAAATACCCCTTTCCAACACCCCTTTTTCTAACTACCCCCACTCTATACACACACAAACAACACAGAAGGGAAAGGGTGGTGGAAAGCGAAGAGAAATAATAAATGGATAAGGATCCTTGATTCAGATGGATGTCTTACAGTTAGTTTCTTTCTTAAGGTTAGGCTTTCAGTTGGGTACTTTCTTTTCCTTCAGCTTGTAATGATCTTCACTGCAGACTCACGGAGACAGCAGGCAACCAGCAGCAGAGAAAGGGAGAAACACAACTCCTCTTCCTTCAAGAGTTTAGAGGCTTCTGCCCAGTTCTCTCAGAAAGCATCACACAGGAACCAATTGCTGACTATTGTCAGGCAGAACACTGTCCCTAACCAACCCACCGGTTATCAGTTAGCAAATCAAACCAACTTCCCAAACCAGTTCCTAAGATTCACTCAGCGCCAACGAGTCTGGTTTCCCCTCTCCAAAATACAGAAGTACAAACACACTGTCCTGGCAAGCACTCTTTTGCTTAAAGGCACATCCCAATTATGGGTCCATGAACCAAAAATAATAAAAGAAAAGAAAAAGGGATCACTGGAAATTAACAGGAAGGACTCTTACAGTGTTCATCATGGCATCACCTGTTCCAAGTAGTGATGCATGTCATTTAATACTTGGACATTGGTCCTATAGAACATAGAACATAGAACATTACAGCGCAGTACAGGTCCTTCGGCCCACGATGTTGCACCGAAACAAAAGCCATCTAACCTACACTATGCCATTATCATCCATATGTTTATCCAATAAACTTTTAAATGCCCTCAATGTTGGCGAGTTCACTACTGTAGCAGGTAGGGCATTCCACGGCCTCACTACTCTTTGCGTAAAGAACCTACCTCTGACCTCTGTCCTATATCTATTACCCCTCAGTTTAAAGTTATGTCCCCTCGTGCCAGCCATATCCATCCGCGGGAGAAGGCTCTCACTGTCCACCCTATCCAACCCCCTGATCATTTTGTATGCAATTGTACCCTGAATGGCATTGAACTCCACCAATCATTTGTCTCAGGTCTGGCTTTTGATATTAACTGGAATATGTTGATAATTGAGTATTAGTTTTCTGAGTCCATATGCTCAGCTCAGGAACCCATGGCTAATTTCTGTAGCCATGAGGACCCGCGACAACGCAGAATCGCCGAGCAGAAACTTATAGCCAAGTTCCGCACACATGAGTGCGGCCTCAACCGGGACCTGGGATTCATGTCGCATTACATTCATCCCCCACCACCTGGCCTGCAAAATCCTACCAACTGTCCTGGCTTGATACAATTTACACCTCTTTAACCTGGGGTTACCCCATCTCTGGATCTGTAAAGATTTAATCACCTGCTAATGCTCGCATTCCTAGCATTGTTTGGCATCTTTGAATTTGTCTATATATGTGTTTCTGGAACAGACCTCTGCATTCACCTGAGGAAGGAGCAGCGCTCCGAAAGCTAGTGACATCGAAACAAACCTGTTGGACTTTAACCTGGTGTTGTAAGACTTCGTACTAATTTCTGTAGGACCTCCACTATTCGCTGTCAGGTCCCACTTATACCCCTGGCATCATTGGAATAATGAACTGCTCCCCGTATAAATAAATTCCAAGGAATGGTCAAGGAGCAGCCAGTTTACATTGGTTGCCTTGTTGCATTCATGATACTTTCCCTGGATTCAAGGAGTCGGTATTTACTGCCATAGCCACCTTCCTCGGCAAGTTGTTTACCACATTCTGAGGGGGTTGCTAGTTCCTGACCTCAAAGTGTCTTTCCTGTTCCATATCTCCAATATGAAGGCATGTGGGTCCAATTGTCCAAAATTTGTCATACCTTTCTCAAGCTGAATGCTATCCATATCGCTCAGGTTGCTTGCTTCCTCTAGTGCCAGTCCCCACCAAACCAAATCAAAAGTTTTTGTTTGGGACTTGCTTCAATTCAGGCTTCATGGAAGAACAGGAGGTCAGGCAGTTTGAAGCTGCGATAAAACTGCATTGAACCCACTCACTGGCACGAAGATCCGTGTATTCGGGTTGCGATACTCCTGCCTTCTTTGGCCAAGGAGTAGAAACTGCAGCCTGAAGAGAATGTGGTTCGAAGATACATTG
This sequence comes from Scyliorhinus torazame, assembly GCF_047496885.1. Taxonomy (NCBI): domain Eukaryota; kingdom Metazoa; phylum Chordata; class Chondrichthyes; order Carcharhiniformes; family Scyliorhinidae; genus Scyliorhinus; species Scyliorhinus torazame. Next base: position 117,559,081 of record NC_092710.1, on the reverse strand, counting down.
GTGCACGCCAATACTAAAGACATTCTATTTACAGTCACATATAGTCACTGCAGGAAAACTCCTATTATCTTCCCATTACACAGTGACTAGCACAACTGCCTCACAGCAGCAGGGGCCTAGGTTCAATTCTGACCTGAGGCAACTGTATGAAGTTTGCACGCTCTCCCCGAATCTGCATGGGTTTCCTCCGGGTGGGTCTCTTCCCACAGTCCAAAGATGTGCAGGTGCAGGTTAGGTAGTTTGGCCATGCTAAATTACCCCATCTAAAGATGTGATGGTTAGGTGGGGCTAAAGAGGTAGAGGAAGAGTGGGCCATGGTACAGTGCTCTTTCAGAGGGTAGTGCAGATTCAATGGGCCAAATGGCCTCCTTCCATATTATAGGGATTCTATGAATTCCATATATAGAACCATTGTTATGCCTATCAGTGCACAATTTCTAGCCATACCATTTCATCAAAGCTACTTCTAAATCTGGAAAAGATCAGTCTACACACATGACTTCATTGCAATTAGTTTTAAACAAAACTCATAGGTCCTGATATAAACAAGGCTCCAGAGAAATTGTGAGGGAGCAATTAATCAGCTGAAGAATCTTCCACGACCTAGATGTGGAGGACCTATCATTAAGATTGGGTCTCTCCTCATTTCTAGTTAATTTCCTGTACCAATTCAGGCTGCAACTTTGGAATGTTAATTAAGCTCTCCTGTTTCTTGGAGGACCCTCAGCAATGGCCCAATTTGGGGGGGGAGGCAGGGAAATGTTAACAAACTTGGCATCCATAGGAACAGAGAAAAAGGAGAATACAGGCGGAAGACGGGAGGGCCGGCTGAAGCGGAAGTGAGCACTAGATGACAACGGCAGCGAAATCCGTCCGGGAGAAGCAAGGGACAATACCAGCACCAGATCCATTCGAGTATTGCCCTCCGTAATTGTCTCTCGGCACCCAAATGTATATCTACCCGCCCCCCACAAACAGATGCCTACTTATGTGTGTAAATAATTTTGCCAAGTGTACAGAGTTGCTGCTGTTGAGCGGGTGCACAATACCCTACCAGTTACTTTATTTGATTTTGTATTTCTCTCGTGTTGTTACTTTTTTTTCCTCTTTGTGATTTGTGTGTGTGTGGTCTTCTCTTCTTCTATATATATATATATCATATATCCTGTGTACATAATGGCAAATATACTTTGTTCAAAAACCCAATTAAAAACATTTATTAAAAAAAATCAATGGCCCAATTTTTGTATGTTGAAATTCAAAGGGCCAAGGGGAGGGTCAGGTTGCTTGATGCTGATCCAAATCTCTTCAGGTACTGGTGGCTGGAGGGTTGCTACAAAGAGACCACAGTGCTTCCCCTTTAGACTGATGCTCAGATATGCACTCGTAATTCAGCATGCTTCCCAGATGGCTATTAGTATGGTAGAACATGTAAAATGACTGTGTCAAAGTAAGGCACCTCTGGATGAATATCCTCTAGTTTCTCAGAATTACATAGATATTTATTATATTATTTGCTTTATTTTTGTTTCATAGAATAATAGAATTTACAGTGTAGAAGGAGGCCATTCAGCCCATTGAGTCTGCACTGGCCCTTGGAGCGAGCACCCCACTTAAGCCCACACCATTAGACCAGAAGACATAGGAGCAGAATTAGGCCACTCGGCCCATCGAGTCTACTCCGCCATTCAATCAAGACTGATATTTTCTCATCCCCACTCTCCTGCCTTCTCCGCATAACCCCTGATTCCCTTATTAATCAAGAACCTATCTATCTCTGTCTTAAAGACACTCAGTGGTTTGGCCTCCACAGCCTTCTGCCGCAAAGAGTTCTGTGGATTCACCACCCTCTGGCTGAAGAAATGTCTCCTCATCTCTGTTTTAAAGGATCGTCCCTTTAGTCTGAGATGGTGTCCTCTGGTTCTAGTTTTTCCTACAAGTGGAAACTTCCTCTCCACGTCCACTCCATCCAGCCTTCGCAGTATCTTGTAAGTTTCAATAAGATCCCCTCTCATCCTTCTAAACTCCAACAAGTACAGACCCAGAGTCCTCAAGCGTTCCTCATACGACAAGTTCTTCATACCAGGGATCAATCTTGTGAACCTCCTCTGGACCCTTTCCAAGGCCAGCACATCCTTCCTTAGATACGGGGCCCAAAACTGCTCACAATACTCCAAATTGGGTCTGATCAGAGCCTAATACAGCCTCAGAAGTACATCCCAGGCCTTCTATTCTAGCCCTCTTGACATGAATGCTAACATTGCATTTGCCTTCTTTTTTTTTTTTAAATATATTTTATTCAAATTTTTTTTTGGCCAAACAAAACAGGACAAAAATTTTTCCCTTTTACAATAAAACAATACAAATAATAGTGACCGTTTTTAACAAATAAATACATAACATATAAACTAAATGGCAACTGCCATAACAAAATATTAACTCTCCCAAATAATAAAGTCAAACAAGCCAATATACATATCCAAGTTAAAATATCCATACAAAAACACCCCTGAGGACCCACCCGAGCCCTCCCCCCCTCTCCCCCCCCTGGGTTGCTGCTGCTACTTTCCCAGTTCCTTTATCGTTCTGCGAGATAGTCAATGAACGGTTGCCACCGCCTGGTGAACCCTTGAGCCGAACCTCTTAGTGCGAACTTTATCCGTTCCAGTTTCATAAACCCTGCCATGTCGTTTATCCAGGCCTCCACGCCCGGGGGTTTAGCTTCCTTCCACATTAACAATATCCTTCGCCGGGCTACTAGGGACGCAAAGGCCAAAACATCAGCCCCTCTCGCCTCCTGCACTCCCGGCTCTTCTGCAACCCCGAATATAGCCAACCCCCAGCTTGGCTCGACCCGGACCCCCACCACCTTCGAAAGCACATTTGCCACCCCCACCCAGAACCCATGCAGTGCCGAGCATGACCAAAACATGTGGGTGTGGTTCGCTGGGCTTCTCGCGCATCTCCCGCACCTATCCTCTACCCCGAAAAATTTACTGAGCCTTGCTCCGGTCATGTGCGCCCTGTGCAAGACCTTGAATTGTATCAGGCTAAGCCTGGCACACGAGGACGAAGAGTTTACCCTGCGTAGGGCATCTGCCCACAGCCCCTCTTCGATCTCTTCCCCCAGCTCTTCTTCCCATTTTCCCTTCAGCTCATCCACCATGATCTCCCCCTCGTCTCTCATTTTCCTATATATATCTGACACCCTACCATCCCCCACCCATGTCCCCGAAATCATTCTATCCTGAATCTCCTGCGTCGGGAGCTGCGGAAAATCCCTCACCTGTTGCCTCACAAAAGCCCTCAATTGCATATACCGAAGTGCATTCCCCTGGGGCAACCCGTATTTTTCCGTCAGCGCTCCCAGACTCGCAAATGTCCCGTCTAGGAACAGATCCCTCAGTTGCACAATCCCTGCTCTCTGCCATGTTCTAAATCCCCCATCTATTCTCCCCGGGACAAACCTATGATTATTCCTTATCGGGGACCGCACCGAGGCACCCGTCATTCCCTTATGCCGTCTCCACTGCCCCCAAATTTTCAGCGTTGCCACCACCACTGGACTTGTGGTGTATTTATTCGAGGAGAACGGCAACGACGCCGTCGCCAATGCTTGTAGGCTGGTTCCTTTACAGGACGCCATTTCCAGTCTCTTCCACGCCGCTCCCTCCCCTTCTCCCATCCACTTACACACCATTGAGATATTGGCGGCCCAATAATAATCACTTAAGCTTGGCAGTGCCAGTCCCCCCCCCCTATTCCTACTACGCTGCAAAAAAACCCTCCTCACTCTCGGGGTCTTCCCAGCCCACACAAAGCTCATAACACTCTTCTCAATTTTTTTGAAAAAAGCCCTCGTAACCATCACCGGGAGGCACTGGAACACAAAAAGAAATCTCGGGAGGACTACCATTTTGACCGCCTGCACCCTGCCCACCAGTGACAGGGAAACCATGTCCCATCTCTTAAAATCCTTCTCCATCTATTCCACCAATCGTGTTAAATTAAGCCGATGTAGGGTTCGATACGATAAAGACGTATGTAGTCGGACCTCTGCCTGTTCGTGATCACACTTGCCACCGGGGCCCTATATAGCAGCTGTACCCATCCAATAAACCCCTCTCCAAAACCAAATCTCTTCAACACTTCCCATAGGTAGTCCCACTCCACTCTGTCAAATGCTTTCTCAGCGTCCATCGCCACCACTATCTCCGCCTCCCCCTCCGGCGGGGGCATCATCATCACCCCTAGCAGCCTCCGTATATTCGTGTTCAGCTGTCTCCCCTTAACGAACCCAGTTTGATCTTCGTGGACCACCCCTGGGACACAATCCTCTATCCTTGTCGCCATCACCTTGGCCAGGAGCTTAGCATCCACGTTCAGGAGGGAAATAGGCCTGTAAGACCCGCACTGCAGCGGGTATTTTTCCTTCTTTAAGAGTAACGATATCGTCGTCTCCGACATAGTCGGGGGCAACTTCCCCCTTTCCCTGGCCTCATTAAAGGTTCTCGTCAAAAGCGGGGCCAGTAGGTCCATGTATTTCCTATAAAATTCCACCGGAAACCCATCCGGTCCCGGGGCCTTCCCCGCCTGCATGCTCCCAATCCCCTTTACCACCTCCTCCACCTCAATCCGTGCTCCCAGTCCCGCCCTCTCCTGCTCCTCCACCTTCGGGAATTCCAGCCGATCTAGGAAATGCATCATTCCCTCCTTCCCTTCCGGGGGCTGAGCCTTATACAGCCTCTCGTAGAATGCCTTAAACGCCCCGTTCACCCTCTCCGCTCCCCGTTCCATCTCACCTTCCTCATCCCTCACCCCACCTATCTCCCTCGCCGCTCCCCTCTTCCTCAGTTGTTGGGCCAGTAACCGGCTCGCCTTCTCTCCATACTCATACTGTACTCCCTGTGCCCTCCTCCACTGTGCTTCTGCCTTGCCCGTGGTCAGCAGGTCAAATTCCATATGTAGCCTTTGTCTTTCCCTGTACAGTCCCTCCTCCGGAGCCTCTGCATATTGCCTGTCTACCCTCAGAAGTTCTCTCAACAGTCGCTCCCTATCTTTGCTCTCTTGCTTCCCTTTATGGACCCTTATGGATATCAGTTCCCCTCTGACCACCGCCTTCAGCGCCTCCCAGACCACTCCCACCTGGACCTCTCCGTTATCATTAAGCTCCAGGTACCTTTTGATACACCCCCTCACCCTTAGACATACCCCCTCATCCGCCAACAACCCCATATCCAATCTCCAGAGTGGGTGCTGCTCCTTTTCCTCTCCTACCTCCAGATCTACCCATTGTGGAGCGTGGTCCGAAATGGCTATGGCCATGTACTCCGTCCCTGTCACCTTCGGAATCAGTGCCCTTCCCAGGACAAAAAAGTCTATCCGTGAATACACCTTGTGAACATGGGAGAAAAATGAAAACTCCTTACTCCTAGGCCTAATAAATCTCCAGGGGTCTACTCCTCCCATCTGCTCCATGAAGTCCTTAAGCACCTTGGCCGCTGCCGGCCTCCTCCCGGTCTTAGACCTAGACCGGTCCAGCCCTGGATCAAGCACCGTATTGAAGTCTCCCCCCATTACCAGCTTTCCCGCCTCCAGGTCCGGGATACGCCCCAGCATACGCTTCATGAAGTTTACATCATCTCAGTTCGGGGCGTATACGTTCACCAGAACCACCGCCTCCCCTTGCAATCTGCCACTCACCATCACGTATCTACCCCCACTGTCCGCCACTATGGTCTTTGCCTCAAACAGTACCCGTTTCCCCACTAAAATAGCCACCCCCCTATTCTTCGTATCTAAGCCCGAATGGAACACCTGCCCCACCCATCCTTTACGTAGTCTAACCTGATCTGCCAGTTTCAGGTGCGTCTCCTGCAACATGACCACATCTGCCTTTAAGTTCTTTAGGTGTGCGAGTACCCGTGCCCTTTTAATCGGCCCATTCAGCCCTCTCACGTTCCACGTGAACAACCGGGTTGGGGGGCTCTTTACCACCCCCCCCCATGTCGACTAGGCATCCCCTTTTCTAACCCAGCTCCTCACCCGGTTCCCACGTACCCGTATATCCCACCGACGGTTCTCTCCCGTCCCGACCACCCCGCCCCATAACAGCTCCCCCTTAGCAGCAGCAACCCAGTTAACCCCCGCCCCCCCCTCCGCTAGATCCCTTTCTAGCATAGTTGCACCCCCCATGTTGCTCCCAGATGTCAGCAAACTCTGGCTGACCTCAGCTTCCCCCGTTTGTCCTCGGCCCCTCATTGTGCGAGGCCCCCACCTTCCTGCGTCCCCGTTCCCGCCACAAATACCATAGCGCGGGAGCAAAGCCCGCGTTTCCCACTCGGCCCCGCCCCTGATGGCGCAGTTCCCTTCTCCTTCCCCTTTCCTTCCCACCGGCGCCCACAGTTCCCCATACTCCGCTTCCCCCCCCCCCCCCCCCCCACGAGGGGATAAGAGAAAAGTTACAAAACTGAAAAATTGAAAAAATCCCCCCCCCCCTTCCCCTTCCTCGTCCAACATAATCACCCCACCACTTTATTACAGAAGCTTTTTCTCTCGCCAGACTATTCCAGCTTCTCGTCCACAATGAATGTCCACGCCTCTTCTGCCGTCTCAAAGTAGTGGTGCTTCCCTTGGTATGTGACCCACAGTCTCGCCGGCTGCAACATTCCGAATTTAACCTTCTTTTTGTGGAGCACCGCCTTGGCCCGGTTGAAACTTGCCCTCCTTCTCGCCACCTCCGCACTCCAATCCTGGTACACGCAGATCACCGCGTTCTCCCACCTGCAGCTCCGAGTTTTCTTCGCCCATCTTAGAACCATCTCTCTGTCATTGTAGCGGTGAAACCTCACCACTATGGCTCGAAGGTACTTCTCCTGCCCTTGGTCTTCGCGCCAGAACTCGATAAGCTCCCTCCACCTCCAAAGTGCCCGTCGGGGCCTCCGATCCCATTAGCGAGTGAAGCATCGTGCTCACATATGCCCCGACGTCCGCCCCTTCTGTGCCTTCGGGAAGACCCAAGACTCTTAAATTCTTCCTCCTCGAGTTATTCTCCAGGGCTTCCAACCTCTCCACACACCTTTTGTGCTGTGCCTCGTGCGTCTCTGTCCTTCCCACCAGGCCCTGTATTTCATCCTCATTCTCCGCAGCCTTTGCCTTCACGACCCGAAGCTCCAACTCCTGGGTCCTCTGCGCCTCCTTTAGCCCTTCAATCACCTGTAGCATCGGGGCCAACACCTCTTTCTTCAGCTCTTCCACACAGCGCCGCAGGAACTCTTGTTGCTCCGGGCCCCATACCAAACAGCCACCTTCCAACGCCATCTTGCTTCGAGCTTCCCTTCCTTGCCGCTGCTCCAGTGGATCCACTGCAATCCTGCCGCTATCCTCTCCTTTATCCATATTTATCTGGGGGGATTCCCTCCTATTTCACTGCACAATGATTTTGGCCGTTAAACATTGCCGTTGGGGCTCCTAATAAGAGCCCAAAAGTCCGTTTCAACGGGAGGTGCCGAAACGTGCGACTTAGCTGGTCATCGCCGCACCCGGAAGTCAGCTCGCATTTGCCTTCTTAACTGCCGACTGAACCTGCACATTAACCTGAAGAGAATCATGAACAAGGACTCCTAAATCCCTTTGTACTTCTGATTTCCTAAGTATTTCCCCATATAGAAAATAGTCTATGCCTAAATTCCTCCCTCCATAGTGCATTACCTCACACTTTTCCACATTGTGGGCGAAATTCTCCGTTATCGGCGCAAAGTCCGCTGATCGGCGCAAAAAACGGCGCAAATCTGACTTGCATCACGTCGGAAAAATGGTTCAAAAGTCTCCGACCCGAAATGGGCTAGCAGCGTCGTGACGGGATCCGCGCTTCCGCACGTGGTTCACGCGGTGCAGCGTCATACACGCCGCACGGCGTGACGGCTCATAAGGCCGCGCTGCTACCCCCCACCCGACCGGAACACCCGACCGGAACACCCGACTGGATGGCTGGCCGCCGCTCAGCCCCGAGGTTCCAGTCACGGGATGTGGAGGCTCTCCTGGACGCAGTGGAGCAGAGGAGGGACGCCCTGTATCCCGGGCACGGCCGCAGAGTTGCCCCACGCCACAGCCGGCGTCTGTGGAGGGAGGTGGCAGAGGCCGTCACCGCTGCGGCCCTGACACCACGGACATGCACCCAGTGCCACAAGAAGATGAACGACCTTGTCAGAGCAGCCAGGGAGAGCCTCCCCCTGCCCGATATTCATATCCCCCATATACCCCCTCCCCCATATCCCCCATACCCCCCTCCCCCATATCCCCCCCTCCCCCATATACCCCCTCCCCCATATCCCCCTCCCCATATCCCCCCTCCCCATATCCCCCCTCCCCCATATCCCCCATATCCCCCCTCCCCATATCCCCCCTCCCCCATATCCCCCTCCCACATTTCCCCCCTCCCCAAATCCCCCCTCCCCCATATCCCCCCTCCCCATATCCCCTATATCCCCCCTCCCCCATATCCCCCCTCCCCCATATCCCCCCTGCCCCATATCCCCCTCCCCATATCCCCCCCATATCCCCCTCCCCCATAGCCCCCCTCCCCATATCCCCCCTCCCCATATCCCCCTCCCCCATATTCCCCCTCCCCATATCCCCCCTCCCCCATATCCCCCCCCATCCCCCTTCCCCATATCCGCTCCCCCATATCCCCTCTCCCATATCCCCCCTCCCCATATCCCCCCTCCCCATATCCTCCCTCCCCCATATCCCCCCTCCCCCATATCCCCCCTCCCCCATATCCCCCCTCCCCATATCCCCCATATCCCCAAGTGAATCCAGCCCTAACCTTAACCTCTGCAATGCACGCGCAACCGATGGCGTGCATTCATATACCTGCCTAACACTGTTGCCTTTTACCCCTGCCACCATCCCCCCCCCCGCCCCCCCCCCCCCGCCACAGGAGAAGCGCGCACACAATAATAGGGAGCATGTGAGGACTGGAGGAGGCCCCGCTGATGAGAGGCCACTGACCGAACACGAGGAAAGGGCCCTGGAACTGGCTGGTGGACCTGAGGACCGGGAGGTTGCTGATGCAGAGGTCGGGGGCGTACTAGCAAGTGAGCCACCGACAGCCCGTCCCCATATCCCCCCTCCCCCATATCCCCCCTCCCCCATATCACCTGATCACTGCCTGCGTGTCTAACCATGCATGCTTCATTGTGTATCGCAGGAGCAAACGTCGAGGCACCCATCCCCGCAGATGCAGACCGCCTGCAGGATGCCCCTCGCACACCACGGCAGACGGAGAGACCCGGACCCTCCGGCATGCGACGCTCGCAGGATGCCCCTCGCACACTACGGGAGACGGAGAGACCTGGAGTAACAGGGAGACGACACCCCCGTCACGTGCGGGAGCGACGACGCAGGCGTGTGCCACCCAGCGACGAGGGGGGCAACCACAGGCCCCCGTCACATCCGAGCCAGGACACCACTACCCAGGACACCACTACCCAGGACACCACTACCCGGGACAGCACTACCCAGGACACCCCTACCCGGGACAGCACTACCCAGGAAGACGAAATACCGGACAGTGACTCAGAGTGGATGGGTGGAGACGAACTCCCACCCCAAAGTGCCATGGACTCAGAGTGGGACGAAGAGCACGACACAACGCCACTGCTGTCACCAACACCCTCCACCATCGCAGAAACACTCACCACGGTTGGGCACTTTAGTGATGAGGCGTCTGGTACACTCACTGGTGCGCACAACACAGCCGTCCCGGTACAGCAGGTGGAGGTAGGAGCAGCAGAGGGGCCGGGCGGTCGGAGGGCAGCCCAGCCCAAGCGAACATCTGCCGCCCAGATGGATCCCGGGTTCCTGGAGTTTCCACACCCACACATAGATCCGATGCAACCACCGACCCGGAGACGAGCGAAGAGGGTGACGGCCGGCTTGCGGCGGCTGCAGTCGCAGGTGGAGGAGTCCACCCATGTCCAGGAGCTGGAAGTGGTGCCGGTCATGCGTGCCACCCAGGCCGACACCGCACGGGTGGCGTCCGCGGTGGAGGCAATGGGTGCGACGGTGTCAGACATGGGGAACGGTTTGCGAGGCCTGGGGCTTTCCGTGCAGGCGGCGTCTGTGGCCCAGGACATGGCTGCCCTCTCACAGGGGGCCATGAGCCAATGCCAGCGCCAGATGGCAGAGGCGCTCAACACCATGGCCCAGTCTCAGCAGGCCATAGCCCAGTCTCAGCAGGCCATGGCCCAGTGTCTGCAGGCCATGGCCCAGTCTCTGCAGGCCATCGCTGAGGGCATCGGCGCCAGTGGCCATGTGCGAGCCGGCGTCGCACTGTCACAGACAGGGTTTGCCAACACCCTGGGCTCCATGGCTGCAAACCTGCAGACCCCTGTCGATACCAGCACAGGCCTCCAGGACTGGCAGCGCCAGATGCCGGGGGGCATCGGATGGCCAGTCCGTTCGCATCCCCCACCCATGTAGAGGCCTGGGGGCCATCGGGCACCCCGAGGGAGGAGGAGGTGGTGTGGTCCATCCCGGGTCCCCCTGTAGGGGAGGTCCGGGAACACCGCGACACCTCGGACTCCCCCCCTTCCGTCCCAGGTGCATCGGGTGGGCAACGGGCAGGACAGGCTGGCAGCTCGCCATCCCAGTCGCCCGGGCCGCAGCCTGGCCCATCTAGGCCAGGACGCCCCAGGAAACGGCCGCCAAAGGGATCCAGTGTCAGAGGGCAGGAATCACAGGAGTCCACCTCCAGTTCTGCTGTACCGTCTGGGGAACCACGTAGACGTAGTCAAAGGGCCCGTAAGGCCAAACAATTAGACACTGAGTAAGTTGGCACGGGTGCAGGGCACAGATGAGTTTTAGGGGCTAGGGCACGTGCATGAACTCGTTTGGTTATTAAAGTCAATGTTACACCTACAGAAGCTGCCTTTGTGCTCTGTCCAAAGCGTGCGGGGGGTGTCATGTACGTTGAGCGCAAGTGTGTGTGTGAGGGGTGGTCTTATCTCAGCCCCAGGTGAGTCTGCCCCCTTCCCCCTGGGCCGCCATCAACATCCCCCCGGGCAGAGGACGGGACCATGCGCTGCAGTGTCACAGCCGCATGCAGGGATGGTCCGGGTGGATGGTGGTACTGTGGCCATGGGTCAGACATAGTCCAACGATGTGGAGCCAGGAGCTCACCGCAGGGCGGGTTGTCATCATCCTCCATGGCCTGCAATAGACACGCGTCCACCCGCAACTGTGTGAGCCCGGCCGTTGTGCCGCAGGTGGATCGGCAATGGGGGGGGTGGTGTGCATGCGGGTGGGGTGGGTGGGGTTGGGGAGGGGGGTGAGGGTGCTGGGTGGGTGGATGGGTGGGGGGTGTGGGTGGTCGGCTGTTGCCATGGTGTGCGGTCTGTGGCCATACTACCCGATTCCCACGCCCATCTAGTCAGTGAAGCGGGCGGCTATCAGTCTGTCCCGTGCCCACTGGGCCAGCCGGTAACGGTGGACAGCTACCCGCCTGTGTCTAGCCCGTCTGCCCTGACCATTGCCCCCATCCCCCTCATCTGGGGAGGACTGCGCCTCTTCCTGCTGCTCCTCCACTCCGCCCTCCTCTGCCTGTGGCACATCGCCCCTCTGTTGGGCTATGTTGTGCAGGACGCAGCACACCACAATGATGCGGCTGACCCTATCTGACTGATACTGGCGGGCGCCCCCAGAGAGGTCCAGGCACCTGAAACGCATCTTCAGCACGCCAAAGCACCTCTCTATCACTCCCCTTGTCACTACATGGGCATCATTGTAGCGGTTCTCCGGCTCATTGCGTGGCCTCCGTACAGGCGTCATCAGCCACGATCGCAATGGGTAGCCCCTGTCGCCCAGCAACCAGCCCCTCAGCCGGGGATGGCGTCCCTCGTACATGCCGAAAATGGATGACCGCGACAACACGTATGAGTCGTGTATACTGCCTGGGTAACGGGCGCAGACTTGCAGGATCATCATGCGGTGGTCGCAGACCACCTATATGTTCATCGAATAGGTCCCCTTCCTATTGGTGAACACGGCCCTGTTATCTGCAGGTGGCCGCACGGCGACGTGCATCCCATCGATCGCGCCCTGGACCATGGGGAACCCGGCCACGGCAGAGAAGCCCACGGCCCGGGCACCTTGGCTGGCCCGGTCCACAGGGAAGCGGATGTAGCGGTGCGCCATGGCATATAAGGCATCTGTCACTGCCCGGATGCACCGATATACCGATGTCTGCGATATGCCGGTCAGGTCCCCACTTGGTGCCTGGAATGACCCCGTTGCATAAAAGTTCAGGGTAACCGTAACCTTGACGGACACGGGGAGAGGGTGTCCCCCGCCAGTGCCACGCGGTGACAGGTGTGCCAGCAGGTGGCAGATGTGTGCCACGGTTTCCCGCCTCATCCGGAGTCTCCTCCTGCATTCCCGGTCCGTGAGGTCCTGGTATGACTGCCGGGGCTGGTACACACGGGGCGCCCTCGGGTGCCTCCGTTGCCGTGGGGCCGCGACGTCCTCCTCCCCCTCCGGTCCTGTCGGTCAGGTGTCCCTCCAGCCTGGGCGGCTGCCGCCTGCCCCTCTGCGGCAGCCTGCGCCGCCTCTCTGGCACGCTCCTCCTCCTCCTCCTCATCCAGGGCAACATGGACATTAGCGGCTGCCGCCACGGCGGCCAACATCGCTGGATGATCGGAAAACATGACAGCCTGGTTTGGGGGGGGGGGGGTGAACGACGACATGTCATCATTGCCCATATCCCCTCCTTCCCCCCAGCCAGGTGGCATGGACCGCATGGGTCCAACTGTTGGAGGCTGGCACCTGGCCAGGTGGACCAACTCACTTGCCCCCCCATCCCCCTCCCCGGCACGGACCCCCCCATCCTCCTCCCCGGCACGGACCCCCCCATCCTCCTCCCCGGCACGGACCCCCCCCATCCTCCTCCCCGGCACGGACCCCAACATCCTCCCCGGCACGGACCCCCCCCCATCCCCCTCCCCGGCACGGACCCCCCCATCCCCCTCCCCGGCACGGACCCCCCCATCCTCCTCCCCGGCACGGACCCCAACCTCCTCCCTTGCACGGACCCCCCCCCCCCCATCCCCCTCCCCGGCACGGACCCCAACCTCCTCCCCGGCACGGACCCCCCCCCCATCCCCCTACCCGGCATGGACCCCCCCATCCTCCTCCCCGGCACGGACCCCCCATCCTCCTCCCCGGCACGGACACCAACCTCCTCCCCGGCACGGACCCCCCCCTCATCCCCCTCCCCGGCACGGACCCCCCCCCCATCCTCCTCCCCGGCACGGACCCCCCCATCCTCCTCCCCGGCACGGACCCCAACCACCTCCCCGGCACGGACACCCCCCCATCCCCCTCCCCGGCATGGACCCCCCCATCCTCCTCCCCGGCACGGACCCCCCATCCTCCTCCCCGGCACGGACACCAACCTCCTCCCCGGCACGGACCCCCCCCTCATCCCCCTCCCCGGCACGGACCCCCCCCCCATCCTCCTCCCCGGCACGGACCCCCCCATCCTCCTCCCCGGCACGGACCCCAACCTCCTCCCCGGCACGGACATCCCCCCATCCCCCTCCCCGGCACGGACCCCCCCATCCCCCTCCCCGGCACGGACCCCCCCATCCTCCTCCCCGGCACGGACCCCAACCTCCTCCCCGGCACGGACCCACCCCCATCCCCCTCCCCGGCACGGACCCCAACCTCCTCCCGGGCACGGACCACCCCCCATCCCCCTCCCCGGCACGGACCCCCCCATCCTCCTCCCCGGCACGGACACCAACCTCCTCCCCGGCACGGAACCCCCCCCATCCCCCTCCCCGGCATGGACCCCCCCCCCATCCTCCTCCCCGGCACGGACCCCCCCATCCTCCTCCCCGGCACGGACCCCAACCTCCTCCCCGGCACGGACCCTCCCCATCCCCCTCCCCGGCACGGACCCCAACCTCCTCCCCGGCACGGACCCCCCCCCCACCCCCCTCCCCGGCACGGTCCCCCCCCCACCCTCCTCCCCGGCACGGACCCCCCCATCTTCCTCCCCGGCACGGACCCCCCTCCCGGCACTCCCCCGGAGCCCAGCCCACTCTAACCAGCGCCCCCCCCGCCGCACACACACACACACAACCCGAGACACACCTCTCCCCACACATTCAGACTGCGGCCACGCCATCGCCTGCCCAGCGGCCAACCCCCCAGGCCGTCACTCACCTCCACGCTGGTCGGCGTGAACCTGGAGCACAGGTTCACGCCGATGAAAAGGAGGTTTGATTTACGTCGACGTGAACAGTCATCACGTCGACGGGACTTCGGCCCATCCGGAAGGGAGAATATCGGCAGGCCCAAAATTGGGTGCCTTGCGCAGACCCGTGCCATTCTCCGACGTCAGCGGCGCCATTAACGCCCCGCCGACTTTTCTCCCTTCGGAGACTTCGGCAACCGGCGGGGGCGGGATCCACGGCGGCCAACGGCCATTCTCCGACCCGCTGGGGGGTCGGAGAATGACGCCCTGTATTTTGTTTGCCACTTCATATCCCAGCTTGTCCAAATCCTCCTGCAGCGCCCCCCCCCCCCCCCCCCCCCCCGCTTCCTCAATACTACCTGTCCCTCTAAAGATCTTTGTATCAAGCTTAGCAACAGTGTCTTCAGTCCCTTCTTCCAGATCATTAATGTATATTGTGAAAGGTTGTGGTCCCAGCACAGACCCCTGAGGTACACCACTTGTCACCGGCTGCCATCCTGAAAAAGACCCCTTTCTCCCCACTCTCTGCCTTTCAGTTTTCATTTCATGTTTTCAGAATCGACAGTATTTTGCTTTTGTTCTGGTTCTTCTCATGTTTGCTCCAGATGTAACAGGTATATTCCTCCAGAAAGTTTTCAGGCATATTGTACATTCAGGGTTTCATATGCTGCTATTTTAATATGCTACATATCCTTAACTGGCACTTTTTGTACCTAACATGATAAGTTTGCAATGAGTACCTCATCATCGTTGTTTTAATTGGCTGAATACAGAAACTCCCGTGATCAGAATATAATTTTCCTTCTCAGGTTTTAAGGAAAAAAAGTTTGTGCCACAAAGCAAGGAAAACTGCTGCATAAATATTTACATTTTAAGGGGAAAAATTAGTAATAGTAAACATTCCTCAAAATAAAAATACTTTCCTTTTACAATGTATTATATTGAATGTATTATATTTACAATGTATTCTGTTGAAACTTTTGTTTTACATATAGACAAACATGAAACAGTTTTTAACACAAGAGCCCGACTTCCGGTGACGGCGGGTGGGAGGCAGCCGCACACTGGAGGGCTCCCGCTCGGGAATAGAAATTTCGGAGTTTTAACGCCCGGTCCCAGGAGCAACGGAGGCTGAAAAAGCTGTAAGAAGGCACAGGGAGGAGAAATGTCCAAGTTTGGGAAAAAAACTGCTGTGATAAAGGGGGTTAATGAAAGTCCGCCGGTGAGGGAAAAGTCAGCACAGGAACTGTAAGGAGAGCGGAGGCTGGAGCACCAGGGGAGGCCGTATTGCTCACAGCAAAAGAAATTACCAAGTTGATGGCTGTGGAACTTGAAAAATAGTTCACAAAACACATGGAAGCGATGAATAAGGAGATGGGGGCGGTATTGAAAGTGCTGGTGAATGGAGGGGGGTGGTCCGAGGGGGAGAAGAGCATCGGGTGTCGCTATATGCGGATGACCTGTTGCTGTACGTGGCAGATCCAATGGAGGGGATGGTGGAGGTCATGCAGACTCTAAGGGAGTTTGGGGAGTTTTCGGGCTATAAGCTCAATGTAGGGAAGAGTGAGCTCTTTGTATTACAGGCGGGGGACCAAGAAAGAGGGATAGGGGACCTACCGCTGAGGAGGGCGGAGGGGAGCTTTCGGTATCTGGGGATCCAGATAGCCAGGAGTTGGGGACCCTACATAAACTGAATCTGACGAGGTTGGTGGAGCAAATGGAGGAGGATTTCAAAAGATGGGACATGTTACCGCTCTCGCTGGCGGGTAGAGTGCAGTCGGTCAAAATGGTGGTCCTTCCGAGGTTTCTGTTTGTGTTTCAGTGCCTTCCCATCGTGATCACCAAGGCCTTTTTTAAGAGAGTAGGCAGGAGTATTATGGGGTTTGTGTGGGCGAATAAGACCTCGAGAGTAAGGACAGGGTTCCTGGAACGCAGTTGGGACCGAGGAGGGTTGGCGCTGCCAAACCTGGGGAGCTACTACTGAGCAGCAAATGTGGCGATGATCCGCAAGTGGGTTATGGAGGGAGAGGGGGCGGCATGGAAGAGGATGGAGATGGCGTCCTGTAAAGGAACGAGCCTGGGGGCGTTGGTGACTGCACAGCTGCCGCTCTCGCCTACAAAGTATACCATGAGCCCGGTGGTGGCGGCAACGCTAAAGATCTGGGGCCAGTGGAGACAGCACCGGGGTGCAATGGGAGCATCGGTGTGGTCCCCGATCAGGGATAACCACCAGTTTGTCCCGGGGAAGATGGACGGGGGGTTCCAGAGCTGGCATCGGGCGGGGATTGGAAGAATGGGGGACCTGTTCATCGACGGGACGTTTGCAAGCCTAGGGGCACTGGAGGAGAAGTTTGAGTTACCCCCGGGAAATGCCTTTAGATATATTCAGGTGAGGGCTTTTGTGAGGCGACAGGTGAGGGAATTCCCATTGCTCCCGGCACAAGAAGTTCAAGATAGGGTGATCTCGGGTATATGGGTCGGGGAGGGCAAGGTGTCGGAAATACACCAGGAGTTGAAAGAAGAGGGGGAAGCGCTGGTAGAAGAGTTGAAGGGTAAATGGGAGGGGGAGCTGGGGGAGGCGATCTGTGGGCTGATGCCCTAGATAGGGTTAATTCCTCCTCCTCGTGTGCCAGGCTCAGCCTGATACAATTTAAGGTGGTCCACAGAGCGCACTTGACGGGGGCGAGGTTGAGTAGGTTCTTTGGGGTAGAGGACAGATGTGGAAGGTGCTCAGGCAGCCCAGCGAATCATGTCCATATGTTTTGGTCATGCCCGGCACTGGAGGGGTTCTGGAGAGGAGTGGCGGGAGCAATATCTCAGGTGGTGAAAGTCCTGGTCAAGCCAAGCTGGGGGCTAGCAATATTTGGAGTAGTGGACGAACCGGGAGTGCAGGAGGCGAAAGAGGCCGGCATTCTGGCTTTTGCGTCCCTAGTAGCCTGGCGAAGGATCTTGCTAATGTGGAAGGAGACGAAGCCCCCCAGCCTGGAGGCCTGGATAAATGATATGGCTGGGTTCATAAAGTTGGAGAGGATTAAGTTCGCCTTGAGAGGGTCTGCGCAGGGGTTCTACAGGCGGTGGCAACCGTTCCTAGACTATCTCGCGGAGCGTTAGAGGAAGGTCGGTCAGCAGCAGCAACCTTGGGGGGGGGGCTGTGGATGGGACGTCCTGGGAGCAGGGGGGAGGGGGGGGACTGCCTGGGAGGGTGGATGAGCAAGAGATAACATGAAGGGTTGGGGAAACTGGCACATACGGGTGAGGGCCAGTGTACAAAGCTGTGTAAATATATCATTTTGCCATGTATATATCTTGCTCTGCGCGATTTCCCGTTTTTTTTTGTCACGGGGGGGGGGTTATTGCTTGTAAGGGAGAAAAATTGTGTTAAAACATTTTAATAAATATATTTTTTTTTAAAAAGAAAGTGCTGGTGGATGAGGCAATTGCCCCGGTGAGGGTGGCGGTACTAATCGCAGCGGCGGAGGTGCGGGAGCAAGGTGAGACACTGAAGGAAGTGGAAGAGGCATTATCGCAGCACAGTGATCAACGCACCTCGATGGGGAAGGAGTTGCGGAAGGTGATAGAGACCAACAAGGATCTGCGAGCCAAAATGGAAGACCTGGAAAACAGATCCAGGTGACAGAATCTGAGAATTGTGGGTCTGACCGAAGGGGTGCAAGGCCCGAGGCCGACGGAGTATTTTGCCATGATGTTGGCGAAGCTATTGGGGGAGGGGGACGATCCCTCTCGATATGAACTGGATCGGGCTCATCGGTCGTGGAGGCCTATACCAAAGGCGAGTGAGCCGCCAAGAATAGTAACAGTGTGTTTCCGTAGGTATAGCGTGAAGGAGAAAGTCCTGTACTGGGCAGAGCAGAAGCGGGTGGTGCAATGGGCTGGAGCTGGTATATGCATATACCAGGGCTTTACGGTGGAGTGGGGAGGAGGCGGGCTGCCTTCAGCCGTGTGAAGAAGGCACTGTACATCAACAAGGTGCAGTGCGGTATAGTATATCCAGCTAAATTGAGGGTGCCATACAAATCCAAGGACTTTTATTTTGGGACGGCGGAAACGGCGGAGGAGTTTGCGAAGGCAGAAGGACTGTGGCAGAATTGGAGAAATGGTACCGATGTAGCCTCATGTAACTGTATTTTTTCACTGCGTGTTGGTGTATGTACTAAATGAGTCAACGCTGTATATATTTGGACAAGGGAAGAGTTAGGACTTTCATTTGCAATGATGATTCTTTGGGGCTTGGGTGTGTATGCTGGGGTTGTGTGCTAAAGGGGATTTCTTGGTTTTCCTGGGACCGGGTCAAGGGGGAAGGAGACCCGTGCGGGGGCCTCCACATTGGCTGGTTAAAGCCGTCCAGTGAACGGGAGTCAGGTGGGGGGAGGAGCTGTGGCCATCGGACCAGGTAGGACAGGTTTCGATGAGTCTAGCGGGGGGGAGGGGGGAATTGGGGGAAGGAACCGAGGTTGGGGGGTGGAGTTTACAAGAGGAAGTGGATGGGAGGAGTCTGGGAGGGGGGTGGGTGTGTCTACAATTCATGGGTGTCATTCACGGTACTCTTTTGGGGATTGGATGGCGCTGAATATTAGGGGGGGGGGGAGGTTGGGGGGTGGACTATATATGTCAATGGTGACCATAGGCGATTTCTTTTTCTTTTTTCCTTTTTTTCCACCTTGGGAGGTTTTGTTTTATTTGATGCTTATATTGTCAGGTGGGCCATTGTTTGGGATGGTGGGAGGATGGGATTGTTGTTGTTAATAAGGGGAGTGACATTATATTCGTTACCGTTTACTGTTTGTTGGTGGGGTGTAAATTCTGAAGAAAATGTGAAAATGGAGAATAAAAATATATATTTTTTAAAACACAAGAGCCCACGTTGAATATAATTATTGAATTTTTAACATTCACCTGAACTTCTGGAGCAGGCAAATTTGTCCATATTTAACATCACATTTAAGGCACTGAAATTAGATTAAATGGCTGAGCGCATATAGTTTTGAATGTCACCAAAAGAATCTACTAAATCAGTAATGCAAGTTGATTAAGGTTAGCTGGTTATTGAAATAAATAGTCAAACCTTACCATATTCAACAGCAAGAAAAAGTGGTGTCCTAAATCTATAATCCCTTGATTCAATATTAGCACAGTGTTGGCACAGATACTGCAGAGTTCTGGTTGCATTGAACTTTGCAGCATGATGCATTGCTGTCTGCTGATCCCCTGAAGACTTTATCTCGCTTTTAGCTGCAACATACAATAACGTCCAATGAGAAACAGCTTCATATATCGGTTTTCAATATTTCCATAAGTAGAAGTACTTACTAATGCTGGTGCTTTGAATCAAAAAGTATGCCCTACACAGGTTACACATGGTTGCAATTTTCACATCAGTTCATTTTGAGTAACAATAAAAAAGTACTGGATGTCAAATTACGCAATTGTATTTTTTCCACTTTCTTGAGTTGTCATTTTTCTTTTTCTTTAATTGCAAAGACATCTTTGTCATCTTTTCTTTTAATCGTTTTTTGTAGTATGGATCTCCCAAATCAGGGATCCCAAATCTTTGCTTCTACGTCTCCACTGATCTCTGATTTCCGCTTGTAAATTGCTACAAAATATATTTTAATGTAACAATGGCTCCAAAATCCAGCTATAGTGCAGCTGGCTTTTGTGCTACAGGAACTGAGGGGATTGCAAGGAGCCCACTCCTGATGACATCTACCAATTGCCATGTTTTGAAGGAAGATAGCAATCATAGAATCCCTACAGTGCAGAAAGAAGCCATTTGAGCCATCAATTCTGCACCGACCCTCCAAAGGAGCACCCCACCCAGGCCCAAATGCCATGCCCATAACCCCATCCAACCTTTATGGACACACGAAGGAGAAATTTAGAATAGAATCATAGAATTCGTACAGTGCAGAAGGAGGCCATGCGGCCCTTCGAGCCTGCATGGACACTCTGAAAGAGCACTCCACCTAGGCCCACTCACCACCCGATCTCCGTAACCCCAGCTAACATGCATACATTTAGCTTGTGGGAGCAAACCAGAAGCACCTGGAAGGTACCCTCGCAGACGCGGGGAGAAAGTGCAAACTCTACACAGTCACCCAAGGCAGAATTGAACCTGGGTCTCTGGCACTGTGAGGCAGCAGTGCTCACCACTGTGATGCCAAATATGAGTGCCTAGTTTTAATTTAGCTCACAGCCTGCCATTTTGGACCTTGTAAGCCCTGCTACTGCCTTCTGTTAAACATGCTCCCTCCCCCACACACACACCCTTGCCACCTCCCACCCAGTTTGCATAATGCGAAAGGGACCACCATTCAACTTTCAGATCAGGTTGGTTGGCACGGTGGTGCAGTAGTTAGCACTGCTGCTTCACGGCGCCGAGGACCCGGGTTTTATCAAGGCCCCAGGTCACTGTCCGTGCTGAGTTTGCACATTCTCCCCGTGTGCAGGGTAGTTGGATGGCCACGCTAGATTGCCCCTTAACTGGGTAAAAATAATTGGGTACTCTAAATTTTTTTTTTAAACTTTCAGATGAGGTGCCTTTGGCTTTTCTTTACTGTAGTTAGTGGAATTACCATGCACTATGTACTGTGTTATTGGAGGAATTGACAAGTTCTTTCAGTCAGAAGGGAGTGGTGTGGATTTGAAAGGCCTCCGAGCAGAAAACCTGCTCCCAATTATGGTGTCTATTGTTGCTGACATCTTGGACTGCAACATGACATAGAGACTGAGCACAGGCGGAGTGTGTGTGTATGTATGTGTGTGTGTCTGTGTGTGTGCAGGTGGGTGGGTGTGATAAATCAGTAACCAACAGGAGGTCGTACCCACCTACAATCTCCTACTATTAAACCTCCTACCTTCAGCTCAAGAGCAGTGTCTGCAGACTACAGATGCAGAGCAAACAAGAATGGCGGTCAGTATCTGTCAATCTTACTGTGGTTCCAATTTCTATGTAAGCAATTTTTCTAAGCTGGAACAGTGATATAGTCAATATTCTTCAGTTTGCTGACTGCCAGCACCCTATACATAAGGAGACTTCATTGTCTTATCCCTTAACACGGTGTTCTTCAAACTTTTTTCCGGGGACACATTTTTACCAACCGGCCAACCTTCGGGAACCAATCCGGCCGACCTTCGCGACCCATGCTGGCTGACCTTCGCGACCCACGCCGGCCGACCTGCACGACCCACCATTTTCTCTCACCTTGTTTGCTGCTGACAAAAATGGAGGAAATGGTTTTGGTTCCCTTTGGCCCTCGTACACGCTCCTCCAATGGAACCCGTTGGATGAAAGGGAAGCCTTCCGGTGTCGGAAAGTATGGAGTCTCCATCTGTCCAAAGTTCTGTATTTTTTTCCTGTAAGATTTTATCAAATAAACACCCCCCCGAACTTGTAAAAAAAATAAAAATAAATGGATAAATTGAAAGAAAAAAAGGAAAATTAAAGGAATAAAATAAATGAATAAAAAAACCCCGAACTTGTAAAACAAAAAGCTGTGACCATTTTTTAAAAAAGGCTGCACTGCGCATGCATGCCTGATCATCAACGCACATGCGCATAGTGCGGCTGCATTTTTTTTACGTGTTCGTGACCATTTTGAAGGCTGCTTGCAGCCGGCGTTTTTAACAGCCGGCTGCTGCGGATGTTGCGCGCAGATTTGCACGATTGGGTGCGCCGCGACAGACGGCTCTGCGACCCTCCCGACACCCGCCCGTGACTCACCCACTGGTCGCGCCCCCGAGTTTGACAATGCGTTGGCCTGGGACCTTTTTCCAGGGCCAGGGGGAGTAGTGCGGGGTGGCCAGGAGGTGGGTTGTGGGGTCGGGATGGATGGGTACGCAACACCATTACCGCAGCCGGCAAGGCAACCATGCAGCTGCGCATGTCGCTGACAGCCCTCTTTAAACCTAGTGCTATGGGTCGTATAGATGTCCCCCCCGGGCACTCCCTGGGAGCCCTTTGGCCCCAGCCAAAGAACAAACATGTTACTTGACAGCAGGGTTTGAAATAGCGCAGGGACCCATCAGCTGCCGATAGAAACATAGGGCTGGATTCTCCGTTTCTGAGACACAGGGCTGGATTCTCCAATCGCCGACGCCGAAATCGCGTTCGGCGATTGGCCGAGAATGCGATTTTACGCTGGAATTAGGGGAGCCGCTGTTTTTACGATGCTCCGCCCCCTCAAAAACCTAAGGAGTACGCCCCACGACGTCAGGATGGCCTCAGAACGCCATCTGAGGCCCTCCCCCGATGCGCCGTCCCCGATGGGCCGAGTCCCCAATGGTGTAGGGCGCGTGCCCTCACAACCTTCGGGGACCTCGCGTGGCGGCTGCGGACTGTGTCCAGCGCCGCCACAGTTGGGGAGGGTTCCGCTGGCAGGGGGGGCTTTGGCGGGAGGGACTGGTCCTGGAATGGTGAGGAGGGGTTATGGGAGGGAGCAGTTTTTGGCAGGCCGGGTCCGTGCGAGGCCGGCTTCATGTTGTACGGCACGGCCACCACAGGCCGCCACAGTGCTCATACGCGGCCAGGGATTCGGCCATTCTGAGGCCGTATCCGCAGGTTACACGGCGCGGGTGCTAGCCCCCCACCTGGCGGAGGATCGATGCGGGGGCGGCGCCAACATTTTGGCCGCAAGGCGAGACGGATCCTGCGAAGATAGCCGCAGAATCAGAGAATCGAGCCCTAAGTGTTGACGCCAACGGAGAATCTGTGGACTTGTAAGGCACAACAATCGTCGGTGCACTTGCGCCGATTCCGCCACCAGTGACGGGCTAGCCCCGGTGCCGCGTGGAGACCATCGATTCCCATGTAAAACAGTGCGGGATTCGTCAGTTCCGTGATCAACACCCGCAGGGCTGATAAGCTGCAGCCACACATACACATTGGGCGCAATTCTCCCATCGGGAGACTAAGTCCCGATGCCGGAGTGAAAACCGCCATCGGAGGCCGTTCGCAGCCCCCTATTCTCCCGTCCCCGGGGGGGGGGGGCTAGGAGCGGCGCCGCATCATTTACGCGCACCGTGTAAATGACGTCACCCACGCATGCGCGGATTGGCCAACGCAACCCGCGCATGCGCGGTTGCCGTCCTCCCCGCGGCCGCCCCGCAAGAAGATGGTGGATCGATCTTGCGGGGCAGCGGAGGAAAGGAGGCCCTCCTTCAGAGAGGCCGGCCCGCCGATCGGTGAGCACCGATCGCGGGCCAGACCCCTTTTGAACCCCCCCCCCCCCGGTGCAGGAACCCCCCTCGCCCCCCCACAGGCCAGCCCCCCAGTGTTCTTGCGCTGTTCCCGCCAGCAACAACCAGGTGTGGATGGCGTGGCGGGAACCTGTCGTGTTGGGCAGGCCGCTCGGCCCATCCAGGCCGGAGAATCGCCGCTCGCCCATTACCAACGGCAAGAGGCGATTCTCCCAGTGCCAGCCGTGATTCGCGCCGCGCCGGTTTGGAGAATCGCGTGCGGGCATCGGGACGGCGTAGCGGGACTCGCGCGGCGCCCAGGCGATTCTCCCACCCGGCGTATGGGGGGGAGGGAGAATTCCGCCCATTACACTCCCCAAACACACACGCTTACAGATGCCAAAAAGATGGGTCAGTTTGTGCTGGAGCGCCCATACAGCTGATGGGTTGGCTGGGGCCAAAGGGCTCCCAGGGAGTGCCCGGGGGGACATCTATACGACCCATAGCACTAGGTTTAAAGAGGGCTGTCAGCGGCATGCGCAGCTGCATGGCTGCCTTGCCGGCTGCGGTAATGGTGTTGCGTACCCATCCATCCCGACCCCACAACCCACCTCCTGGCCACCCTGCACTACTCCCCCTGGCCCTGGAAAAAGGTCCCCGGCCAACGGCACGACTGTCGACGAAGTAGGGCGATGTTGGACACTGTCCGTACAGCGGCACGCCTGTCGGCGAAGTATGCCGATGTTGGACACTGTCCGTACGCCCTCTTTCTCTCTGGGCAACCACCATGCCAGATCCACAATTTTTGAAAGCACAAGTGAACCCCGCCATCTGGTACCGGGCCCATCGGAGGTGGAGAATCACGGCTGGGCACACTAATTATATGCAAACAGTATTTAAAGTACGCGCGGAGTGAAATGCATCGACGCCTTTTTGAGGTGACGGATTATCGTAATTTGGTGTCAAACAGGCGCCAACGCGATTTTGCTGTCGGAAGCTATTCTCGGCCCAATCGCTGTTCCCGATTTTGCCATCGGCCAACGTAGAATTCCGCCCATAGTGTTTTGCAGCATAAAAAGAGGCAGCACGGTAACACAGTGGGTAGCACTGCTGCTTCACAGCTCCAGGGTCCGGGTTCGATTCCCGTCTTGGGTCACTGTCTGTGCGGAGCCTGCAGTTCTCCCTGGGTATGCATGGGTTTCCTCCGGGTGCTCTCGAAAGACGTGCTGTTAGGTGAATTGGACATTCTGAATTCTCCCTCTGTGGATCCAGAATGTGGCAACTAGGGGCTTTTCACAGTAACTTCAATCACAATCTTTCTCTGGTGTAGCAACCAGAATTGCACACAGAACTCTAACTGTAGTCTAACAAGCATTTTATACAGCTCCATTATAATCTATTCTATGGTTTGGCGAATAAAGGCAAGTATCCCATATGCCATCTCTTTTAAGGGCAGCCGTTGGGTGTGGTGGTTAGCTCTGCTGCCTCACGTGCCGAGGATCCAGGTTCAACCTCAGCCCAAGGTCATTGTGGAGTTTGCACATTCACCCCGTGTCTGCGTGGGTCTCACTCTAAAAAGGTGTGCAGGGTAGGTGAATTGGCCACGCTAAATTGCCCTTTAATTGGAAAAAAATAATTTAGTCCACTAAATTTATATTTACATTTTTTTTAAATGCCTTTGTTTTAAAAAGATAATATTTTTGAGGCATTTTTCATTATGACAAAATAATCACCAATACATAAATGTACAATACAAAAGTAGTGCAATCAATAATCAACAATCCCACTAAACCCAAACCTTCAAACATATAACTAAACACTTGATGCACGATCAATTGCACAGAGACGAGAGTTGAATACAACTGAGGCTTTATTACTCTAAGATGTGTGGCCTCCTACAGCAGCTGGCGAAATGGCTGCTGTACGGGGAGCACACATATTTATACTCCGCCTACTGGGCGGAGCCAGCAGGCAGGGACTATCCCCGTACCTGTAGTACAGGGTCTTACCACACATCTTCTAATATATACAACAGTGATGATTACCACAACCCCCAACAGCTGACGATGACTAATTCTGTGAAAAAGGAAATGAATGGCTGCCATCTTGAGTAAAACCCTGTTACCAATCCGCTAATGTACTTGACCTTCTCAGATACAAGAACACCATTAGGTCACCCAACCAAGCCAAGGCACTGGGCAGAATAGGAGATCTCCACCCAAGCAGAACCCGCCTCTGGGCTATTAATGATGCAAAAGTGTGGACATCTGCAGTCACCCCCATCTGCAGCACAGATGAGTCCGTGAGTCCGGAACCCCGGAAATGGCCACCAGAGGACAAGGCTCCAGCTCGATATCAAGAATCTCTGACATGGTGTTAAAAAGGATATCCAGAAGCTTTCAAGCTGAGAACACAACCAAAACATGTGGATATGATTCGTCGGCCCCCCTGAGAACAACGCATGCGCCTATCCTCCACACCCGAGAAAAGAGACTCAGCCTCGTCTTGGACATATGCGCCCTGTGCACCACCTTGAACTGAATCAAGCTCAGCCTAGCACATGAAGAGGTGGAGTTGATCCTGTAAAGAGCCTCACACCCTCCCTCCCCCTCCCGCATCCCACTCCCCCCCCCCTCCCACCCAAGACCCAGTTCACTCTCCCAATCCTCTTCACCTCATCCAATGGAGCCTGCTCCGTCCGCAGGTTCTAGTCATAATGTCCAAAATCCTCCCCTCACCCGCGTTGACCAGAGATAAAATCCTATTCAAGAGAGATGGCAAAGGTGCCAAGGGAAATGAACAAAACTCCTCACGCAAGAAATCAGGAGCCTGGAAATATCCAAATAAATTAGTCCCAGGGAGTTGGAATTTGTCCAACTTCTCCTCAAAATTGGCAAAACCTACCATTCACAAACAGGTCCCCAAACCTCCAACTCCTCAGAGTGGACACACTACTGGTAAATTTTGCAAGGGAAAACAGAAACTGGGCAGTTATCAAAACCTCAAGCTAGAACCACTACAAGAGTCTGCCTGCATCTGCACCCATATGGAATTCAGATCCTTGAGCCACCCCAGTACTTAATCAACGTTAGCTGCCCAGTAATAAAATAACAAACTAGGTAAAGCTAAGTCACCCGACTGCTTCCCAGTCCCTCTCTACAGAATCTTTGGGGTCTTGCCCACCCAAATGAAGAAAACTATGAATTTGTAGACTCTAACAAAGAAAGATTTGGGGAGAAAAATGTGGCGACACTGCAAAAGAAATAAAAACCTCGGGAGGACATTCATTTTCACAGTCCGAACGCTGCCCGCCAAGGACGGGGATGTTATCCTGCTTCTGCAAGTCAGATTTAACTCCATTCACCAGACTAGCATGATTTAATTTATGAAGTGAGGTCTAATTGTGAGCCAACCAGTTTTCAAGATAACGAAAGCTAGATCAGGCAAGGCGAAAAGGCAACATCCTCAGGTCGGCTCCCCTCCCTGGTGTATTCACTGGAACGTACTCGCTCTCATGGGGAAAGGCTAAATCTGACAATTAGGCAGGAACTTAATTTTTTTTTTTATTAAATATTTTATTGAAAATTTTTGGTCAACCAACACAGTACATTGTGCATCCTTTACACAATATTATAACAACACAAATAACAATGACCTATTTTATAAACAAAAAATGAATAAATAATAAATAACAAAAATGAAAACTAGCCCTAATTGGCAACTGCCTTGTCACAAGTAACACTCTCCAAAAATATAATTTAACAGTCCAATATATAATTATCTGTAGCAACGACCTATACATACTATACAGTATATATTAACAACCCTGAGAGTCCTTCTGGTTCCTCCTCCCCCCCCCCCACCCCTCCCCCTCCCCCCCCCCCCCCCCCCCCCCGATCCTGGGCTGCTGCTGCTGCCTTCTTTTTCCCATTCCGTCTATCTTTCTGCGAGGTATTCGACGAACGGTTGCCACCGCCTGGTGAACCCTTGAGCCGACCCCCTTAGGACGAACTTAATCCGCTCTAGCTTTATAAACCCCGCCATGTCATTTATCCAGGTCTCCACCCCCGGGGGCTTGGCTTCTTTCCACATTAGCAATATCCTGCGCCGGGCTACTAGGGACGCAAAGGCCAAAACATCGGCCTCTCTCGCCTCCTGCACTCCCGGCTCTTGTGCAACCCCAAATATAGCCAACCCCCAGCTTGGTTCGACCCGGACTCCGACTACTTTTGAAAGCACCTTTGTCACCCCCATCCAAAACCCCTGTAGTGCCGGGCATGACCAAAACATATGGGTATGATTCGCTGGGCTTCTCGAGCACCTCGCACACCTATCCTCCACCCCAAAAAATTTACTGAGCCGTGCTCCAGTCATATGTGCCCTGTGTAATACCTTAAACTGAATCAGGCTTAGCCTGGCACACGAGGACGACGAGTTTACCCTGCTTAGGGCATCTGCCCACAGCCCCTCCTCGATCTCCTCCCCCAGCTCTTCTTCCCATTTCCCTTTTAGTTCATCTACCATAGTCTCCCCTTCGTCCCTCATTTCCCTATATATATCTGACACCTTACCATCCCCCACCCATGTCTTTGAGATCACTCTGTCCTGCACCTCTTGTGCCGGGAGCTGCGGGAATTCCCTCACCTGTTGCCTCGCAAAAGCCCTCAGTTGCATATACCTGAATGCATTCCCTTGGGGCAACCCATATTTCTCGGTCAGCGCTCCCAGACTCGCGAACTTCCCATCCACAAACAGATCTTTCAGTTGCGTTATTCCTGCTCTTTGCCACATTCCATATCCCCCATCCATTCCCCCTGGGGCAAACCTATGGTTGTTTCTTATCGGGGACCCCCCCAAGGCTCCAGTCTTTCCCCTATGCCGTCTCCACTGTCCCCAAATCTTCAGTGTAGCCACCACCACCGGGCTTGTGGTGTAGTTCCTCGGTGAGAACGGCAATGGGGCTGTCACCATAGCCTGTAGGCTAGTCCCCCTACAGGACGCCCTCTCTAATCTCTTCCACGCCGCTCCCTCCTCCTCTCCCATCCACTTACTCACCATTGAAATATTAGCGGCCCAATAATACTCACTTAGGCTCGGTAGTGCCAGCCCCCCCCTATCCCTGCTACGCTGTAAGAATCCCTTCCTCACTCTCGGGGTCTTCCCAGCCCACACAAAACCCATGATGCTCTTTTCAATCCTTTTAAAAAAAGCCTTCGTGATCACCACCGGGAGGCACTGAAACACAAAGAGGAATCTCGGGAGGACCACCATCTTAACCGCCTGCACCCTCCCTGCCATTGACAGGGATACCATATCCCATCTCTTGAAATCCTCCTCCATCTGTTCCACCAACCGCGTTAAATTTAACCTATGCAATGTGCCCCAATTCTTAGCTATCTGGATCCCCAGGTAACGAAAGTCCCTTGTTACCTTCCTCAACGGTAGGTCCTCTATTTCTCTACTCTGCTCCCCTGGATGCACCACAAACAACTCACTTTTCCCCATGTTCAATTTATACCCTGAAAAATCCCCAAACTCCCCAAGTACCTGCATTATTTCTGGCATCCCCTCCGCCGGGTCCGCCACGTATAGTAGCAAATCGTCCGCATACAAAGATACCCGGTGCTCTTCTCCTCCCCTAAGTACTCCCCTCCACTTCTTGGAACCCCTCAACGCTATCGCCAGGGGCTCAATCGCCAGTGCAAACAATAATGGGGACAGAGGGCATCCCTGCCTTGTCCCTCTATGGAGCCGAAAATATGCAGATCCCCGTCCATTCGTGACCACGCTCGCCACTGGGGCCCTATACAACAGCTGCACCCATCTAACATACCCCTCTCCAAAACCAAATCTCCTCAACACCTCCCACAAATAATCCTACTCCACTCTATCAAATGCTTTCTCGGCATCCATCGCCACTACTATCTCCGTTTCTCCCTCTGGTGGGGCCATCATCATTACCCCTAACAACCTCCGTATATTCGTGTTCAGCTGTCTCCCCTTCACAAACCCAGTTTGGTCCTCGTGGACCACCCCCGGGACACATTCCTCTATTCTCATTGCCATTACCTTGGCCAGGACCTTGGCATCTACATTTAGGAGGGAAATAAGTCTATAGGACCCGCATTGTAGCGGGTCCTTTTCCTTCTTTAAGAGAAGCGATATCGTTGCTTCAGACATAGTCGGGGGCAGTTGTCCCCTTTCCTTTGCCTCATTAAAGGTCCTCGTCAGTACCGGGGCGAGCAAGTCCACATATTTTCTATAGAATTCGACTGGGAATCCATCCGGTCCCGGGGCCTTTCCCGCCTGCATGCTCCTAATTCCTTTCACCACTTCTTCTACCTCGATCTGTGCTCCCAGTCCCATCCTTTCCTGCTCTTCCACCTTGGGAAATTCCAGCCGATCCAAGAAGCCCATCATTCTCTCCCTCCCATCCGGGAGTTGAGCTTCATATAATTTTTTATAAAATGTCTTGAACACTCCATTCACTCTCTCCGCTCCCCGCTCCATCTCTCCTTCCTCATCCCTCACTCCCCCTATTTCCCTCGCTGCTCCCCTTTTCCTCAATTGGTGTGCCAGCAACCTGCTCGCCTTCTCCCCATATTCGTACTGTACACCCTGTGCCTTCCTCCATTGTGCCTCTGCAGTGCCTGTAGTCAGCAAGTCAAATTCTACATGTAGCCTTTGCCTTTCCCTGTACAGTCCCTCCTCCGGTGCTTCCGCATATTGTCTGTCCACCCTCAAAACTTCTTGCAGCAACCGCTCCCGTTCCTTACTCTCCTGCTTCCCTTTATGTGCCCTTATTGATATCAGCTCCCCTCTAACCACCGCCTTCAACGCCTCCCAGACCACTCCCACCTGGACCTCCCCATTATCATTGAGTTCCAAGTACTTTTCAATGCACCCCCTCACCCTTAGACACACCCCCTCATCTGCCATTAGTCCCATGTCCATTCTCCAGGGTGGGCGCCCTCCTGTTTCCTCCCCTATCTCCAAGTCCACCCAGTGTGGAGCGTGATCCGAAATGGCTATAGCCGTATACTCCGTTCCCCTCACCTTCGGGATCAATGCCCTACCCAGCACAAAAAAGTCTATTTGCGAGTAGACTTTATGGACATAGGAGAAAAACGAGAACTCCTTACTCCTAGGTCTGCTAAATCTCCACGGGTCTACACCTCCCATCTGCTCCATAAAATCTTTAAGTACCTTGGCTGCTGCCGGCCTCCTTCCAGTCCTGGACTTCGACCTATCCAGCCCTGGTTCCAACACCGTATTAAAATCTCCCCTCATTATCAGCTTTCCCATCTCGAGGTCCGGAATGCGTCCTAGCATCCGCCTCATAAAATTAGCATCATCCCAGTTCGGGGCATATACGTTTACCAAAACCACCGTCTCCCCCTGTAGTTTGCCACTCACCATCACGTATCTGCCCCCGTTATCCGCCACTATCGTCTTTGCCTCGAACACTACCCGCTTCCCCACTAATATAGCCACCCCCCTGTTTTTCGCATCTAGCCCCGAATGGAACACCTGCCCCACCCATCCTTTGCGTAGCCTAACCTGGTCTATCAGTTTCAGGTGCGTTTCCTGTAACATAACCACATCTGCCTTAAGTTTCTTAAGGTGTGCGAGTACCCGTGCCCTCTTTATCGGCCCGTTCAGCCCTCTCACGTTCCACGTGATCAGCCGAGTTGGGGGGCTTCCTACCCCCCCCCCTTGTCGATTAGCCATCACCTTTTTCCAGCTCCTCACCCGGTTCCCACGCAGCTGTATCTCCCCCAGGCGGTGCCCCCCCGCCCATCCTCTCCCATACCAGCTCCCCCCTCTCCCCAGCAGCAGCAACCCAGTAATTCCCCCCTCCCACCCCCCCCCGCTAGATCCCCCGCTAGCGTAATTACTCCCCCCATGTTGCTCCCAGAAGTCAGCAAACTCTGGCTGACCTCGGCTTCCCCCCGTGACCTCGGCTCGCACCGTGCGACGCCCCCTCCTTCCTGCTTCTCTATTCCCGCCATGATTATCATAGCGCGGGAACCAAGCCCGCGCTTCTCCCTTGGCCCCGCCCCCAATGGCCAACGCCCCATCTCCTCCACCTCCCCTCCTCCCCCCATCACCACCTGTGGGAGAGAGAAAAGTTACCACATCGCAGGATTAGTACATAAAACCCCTCTTTGCCCCCCACATTCGCCCCGCCACTTTGTTCGAACGTTCTTTTTAATAACCCGCTCATTCCAGTTTTTCTTCCACAATAAAAGTCCACGCTTCATCCGCCGTCTCAAAGTAGTGGTGCCTCCCTCGATATGTGACCCACAGTCTTGCCGGTTGCAGCATTCCAAATTTTATCTTCTTTTTATGAAGCACCGCCTTGGCCCGATTAAAGCTCGCCCTCCTTCTCGCCACCTCCGCACTCCAGTCTTGATAAACGCGGATCACCGCGTTCTCCCATTTACTGCTCCGAGTTTTCTTCGCCCATCTAAGGACCATTTCTCTATCCTTAAAACGGAGGAATCTCACCACTATGGCTCTGGGAATTTCTCCTGCTCTCGGTCCTCGCGCCATCAACAGGTATGCTCCCTCCACCTCCAACGGACCCGCCGGGGCCTCCGCTCCCATTAACGAGTGCAGCATCGTGCTCACATATGCCCCGACGTCCGCTCCCTCCACACCTTCAGGAAGACCAAGAATCCTCAGGTTGTTCCTCCTTGCGTTGTTTTCCAGTGCCTCCAACCTTTCCACACATCGTTTCTGATGTGCCTCCTGCGTCTCCGTCTTCACCACCAGGCCCTGTATATCGTCCTCATTCTCGGCTGCCTTTGCCTTCACGACCCGAAGCTCCCGCTCCTGGGTCTTTTGTTCCTCCTTTAGCCCTTCGATCGCCTGTAGTATCGGGGCCAACAGCTCTTTCTTCATTTCCTTTTTGATCTCTTCCACACAGCATTTCAAGAACTCTTGTTGTTCAGGGCCCCATGTTAAACTGCCACCTTCCGACGCCATCTTGGTTTTTGCTTGCCTTCCTTGCCGCTGTTCTAAAGGATCCACTGCAATCTGGCCACTCTCTCCTCCTTTTTCCATCCGTATCCAGGGGGGATTCCCTTCTGGTTTACCGCACAGTGTTTTTAGCCGTCAAAATTGCCGTTGGGGCTCCTATCAAGAGCCCAAAAGTCCGTTTCACAGGGAGCTGCCGAAACGTGCGACTCAGCTGGTCATCGCCGCACCCGGAAGTCTCGCCGCACCCGGAAGTCAGGCAGGAACTTAATTATAACAATATTAGGCAGGAACTGAATAATCTAGATTGGGGGCAGATGTTTGAGGGTAAATCAACATCTGGCATGTGGGAGGCTTTCAAATGTCAATTGATAGGAATTCAGGAATGCCGTATGTGGTAAACCACTGTTGAACCTATATTAGGTATTGCACGGTAGGATCTGTACTACAGGTTCGGTAGTCCCTGCCTGCTGGCTCCGCCCAGGAGGCGGGGTATAAATATGCGTGGCCTCCAGCTAGCGGCCATTTCGGCAGCTGCTGTAGGAGGCCACACATCTGATAGCAATAAAGCCTCAGTTGGTTTCAACTATTGTCTTTGTCCAATTGATCGTGCCTCAATTTATTGCTGTCAGTTTCTAAGGATGGACCTCCATATCAAAACGGATCACCAACAGCTGGATCCGCACGCAGGCGACGCCAGGAAGGACTTCCAGCACTGGCTAGCTTGCTTCGAAGCATATATCAACACGGCACCAACCCCTGTTCCGGAGGTTCAGAAGATTCAGATTTTATATTCCAGGTTGAGCTCCAAAGTTTTTCCGTTAATCCAGGACGCGCCGAGCTACGTCAAAGCCATGCCGCGACTCAAGGATAACTACGCACAGAAAACGAACACGCTCTTCGCCAGGCACGCACTCGCCACTCGCTCTCAACTCCCTGGTGAGTTCATAGATGACTTCTGGCGCGCCCTAATCTCACTAGTCCGGGACTGTGACTGTCAGGCCGTTACGGCCAAGGAACACTCAGACCTCCTTATGCGGGACGCTTTTGTGACTGGAATTGGGTCAGATCTCATACACCAGCGGCTCCTAGAAGGGGCCACGCGAGACCTCGCAGAGACTAAAACGCTAGCGCTCTCCATGATGGTTGTCCTGCGCAATGTCCAGTCCTACACCCCCAACCGAGCGGCCCACCCCTCCTACACTTCGTGGACCCCACAGACAGCCGCCCCAGCGGGGGCGCTGGCCATCCAATATGCCTGCCTGCATGCCCGCCAGCGAACCCCGGGGGGCCCCGATGCTATTTTTGCAGCCAACAGAAGCACCCCCGCCAACGCTGCCCAGCCCACGCTGCCTTTGTAAAGCCTGTGGGAAGAAGGGCCACTTCGCCGCGGTGTGCCAGGCTCGCTCAGTAGCCGCTATCGCCCCCACTCCCATCGGTCACGGACAATGCGCACCGTCATCCCCCCCCTCAGACCACGTGCGGCCAGTGGGCGCCGCCATTTTCCCCTCCGCGCGACACATGCGTTTCATGGGCACCGCCATCTTGTTCCACCCCCTCAACGTGCATTCCATGGGCGCCGCCATTTTGTAACACTCAAGATCTTTGGATGCCGCCATCTTGTCAACCCCTCAGCACATGGCCACCACCAGCGTTCCAGGACCCGGGCTCACCAGCTGCCCCATTACCCGACGACCAACCAAGCCTCCATGTCAACCGACCAGTCTCATCCGCATAACCTGACCAACCCATCCACCAGTGTGAAAGTCGACGGACATGTAACCTCCTGCCTGCTGGACTCCGGGAGCACCGAAAGCTTCATACACCCGGATACGGTAAGGCACTGCTCCCTCACGATACACTCCGCCAATCAAAAAATCTCCCTGGATTCCGGATCCCATTGCGTAGCGATCCGGGGGTACTGTACGGTCACGCTCACGGTCCAGGGCATAGAATTCAGCGGCTTCTGCCTCTACGTCTTCCCTAACCTCTGCGCTGCACTAATCCTCGGCCTGGACTTCCAGTGTAACCTCCAGAGATTAACTCTGAAATTCGGCGGACCCTTACCACCCCTTACTGTGTGCGGCCTCGCGACCCTAAAGGTCGACCCACCTTCCCTCTTTGCCAATCTAACTCCAGCTCAAGTGGTAGTGGTTAAAACTGGGGAGAAACACCGAATGGTCGTGGACTACAGCCAGACCACCAACCGGTACACGCTGCTCGACGCGTACCCCCTCCCGCGCATATCTGACATGGTTAACCAGATTGCACAGTACCGGGTCTTCTCAACGGTAGATCTGAAATCCGCCTACCACCAGCTCCCCATCCGTAAATCGGACCGTCCATACACCGCCTTCAAGGCAGACGGCCACCTATACCACTTCCTTAGGGTCCCCTTCGGCGTCACAAACATGGTCTCAGTCTTCCAAAGGGAGATGGACCGAATGGTCGACCAGTATGGGTTGCAGGCCACCTTTCCGTACCTAGACAACGTCACCATCTGCAGGACCACGACGCCAACCTTGCTAAGTTTCTCCACACCGCTACTCTCCTAAACCTCATTTACAACAAGTAGAAGTGCGTGGTCAGCACGAACCGCTTAGCCATCCTCGGCTATGTGGTCCAGAACGGAGTTCTGGGGCCCGATCCCGACCGCATGCGCCCCCTCATGGAGCTCCCCCTCCCCCACTGCCCCAAGGCCCTCAAACGCTGCCTGGGGTTCTTTTCATACTACGCGCAGTGGGTCCCAAAGTATGCGGACAAGGCCCGCCCACTCATACAGTCCACCCAGTTTCCCCTGATGGCCGAGGCCCAACAGGCCTTCGCCCGGATCAGAGCTGATATTGCCAAAGCCACAATGCACGCTGTAGGTGAAACACTGCCGTTCCAAGTAGAAAGCGACGCATCAGATGTCGCCCTTGCCGCCACACTCAATCAGGCGGGCAGGCCCGTGGCATTCTTCTCCCACACCCTTCATGCCTCAGAAATTCGGCACTCATCCGTCGAAAAGGAGGTCCAAGCTATCGTTGAAGCTGTGCGGCATTGGAGGCATTACCTGGCCGTAGGAGATTCACTCTCCTCACTGACCAACGGTCGGTAGCCTTCATGTTCAACAACACACAGCGGGACAAGATCAAAAATGATAAAATCTTGCGGTGGGGAATCGAGCTCTCCACCTATAATTACAAGATTATGTATCACCCCGGCAAACTCAATGAACCCCCAGACGCCCTCTCACGAGGTACATGTGCCAGCGCACAGGTAGACCGACTCCGGGCCCTGCACAACAACCTTTGTCACCCAGGAGTCACACGGTTGTACCACTTCATTAAGGCACAAATTCTGCCCTACTCCGTCGAGGAAGTAAGGACAATCACCAGGGACTGCCAGGTCTGTGCGGAGTGCAAGCCGCACTTCTACCGGCCGGACCACGTGCACCTGGTGAAGACCTCCCGCCCCTTTGAAAGCCTCAGCATGGACTTCAAAGGCCCCCTCCCCTCCACCGACCGTCACACATATTTCCTCAGTGTGATCGATGAGTACTCCAGGTTCCCCTTTGCCATCCCATACCCTGACATGACGTCTGCCACCGTCATTAAAGCCCTCAACACAATCCTCACTCTGTTAGGTTTCCCCGCCTACATCCACAGTGACAGGGGATCCTCATTCATGAGTGATGAGCTGCGTCAGCTCCAGCTCAGCAGGGGTATCGCCTCCAGCAGAACGACAAGCTACAACCCCCGGGGAAGCAGGCAGGTAGAAAGGGAGAATGGGACGGTATGGAGGGCCGTCCAGCTGGCCCTACGGTCCAGAAACCTCCCGGCCTCCCGCTGGCAGGAGGTCCTCCCTGATGCACTCAACTACATTCGCTCATTACTCTGCACTGCCACTAACAATACACCCCATGAATGTCTTTTTGCCTTCCCCAGGAAGACCACATCTGGGGTGTCGCTCCTGACTTGGCTCACAGCTCCGAGAACCGTGCTTCTCCGTAAGCACGTCCGACTCCACAAGGCGGACCCGTTGGTGGAGAGGGTGCACTTGCTCCACGCAAACGCCCAGTATGCCTATGTGGCGTTCCCCGACGGCCGCCCGTATACTGTCTCCCTCAGGGACCTGGCACCAGCAGGTTCCACCCCACCACACCCTTTGCCCCCAGCGCCACCCTCCCCTCCCCCGTCGCTCACAACAGCACCCCCCCCCCCCCGGCCCCCCTCTGCCCACGCCCGACGATGAAGAGGATTTCGGCACGCTCCCGGAGTCACCTTTGACTAGATCAGCACCAACATCGCCGACACCACTGCGTCGCTCCCAGAGGAACATCAAGGCCCCGGACCGGCTGAACCTCTGACCGGTCCACCGGACATCAAAGGACAGTTGTTGCTCAAATCTTGTAAATATTAACTCATTGTTGTGTATAGTTATCCACCACCCCCACTGGACTCAATTTTTAACAGGAGGTGAATGTGGTAAACCACTGTTGAACCTGTATTAGGTATTGTACGTAGGACCTGTACTACAGGTTCGCCGTTAGTCCCTGCCTGCTGGCTCCGCCCAGGAGGCAGGGTATAAATATGCATGGCCTCCAGCTAGCAGCCAATTCGCCAGCTGCTCTAGGAGGCCACACATCTGATAGCAATAAAGCCTCAGTTGGATTCAACTATCGTCTTTGTCCAATTGACCGTGCCTCACCGTATTCCTGTGAGGAAGAAGGATAAGTATGACAAGTTTCATGTACCTTGTATAGCAAGGGTTATTGTAAGCCTAGTCCAAAAGAAAAAGGAAGCATTTGTATGGGCTAAAAGGCTGTGAACAGATGAAGTCCGTGAGGAAAAAAAGGAAAGTAGGAAGAAACTTAAGCAAGGTGTCAGGAGAGCTAAAAGAGGTCACGAAAAGTCATTGCCAAATAGGATTAAGAAAAATCCCAAGGTTTTTTACACATATATAAAGAGCAAGAGGGTAACCAGGGAAAGGGTTGGCTCACTCAAGGACAGGGGAGGAAATCGATGCGTAGAATCAGAGGATATGGGCGAGGTACTAAATGAGTACTTTGCATCAGTAGTCACAAAAGAAAAGGACATGGCGGATGATGAGTCTGGGGAAGAGTGTGTAGATAATCTGGGTCACATTGAGATCAAAAAAGAGGTGTTGGGCATCTTGAAAAACATTAAGGTAGATAAGTCCCCAGGACCTGATGGGATCTACCCCAGAATACTGAAGAATGCAAGGGAGGAAATTGCTGGGACCTTGACAGAAATCTCTGTATCCTCACAGGCTACAGGCGAGGTCCCAGGGGACTGGAGAAGAGCTAATGTTGTTCCTTTGTTTAAGAAGGATAGCAAGGATGATCCAGGAAACTACAGGCCAGTGCGCCTCAAGTCAGTGGTAGGGAAATTATTGGAGAGGATTCTTTGAGACAGGATTTAGTCCCATTTGGAAGCAAGTGGATGTATTAGCAAGAGGCAGCATGGTTTTGCGAAGGGGAGGTCGTAGCTCACTAACTTGATCGGGTTTTTCGAGGAAGTTGGGCAGCACGGTAGCACGAGTGGTTAGCACTGTGGCTTCACAGCTTCAGGGTCCAGGTTCGATTCGCCGCTGGGTCACTGTCTGTGCGGAGTCTGCACGATCTCCCCTTGTCCGCGTGGGTTTCCTCCGGGTGCTCCGGTTTCCTCCCACAGTCCAAAGACGTGCAGGTTATGCGGATTGGCCATTATAAATTGCCCTTAGTGACCAAAAAGGTTAGGAGGGGTTATTGGGTTACGGGGAAGTGAGAGCTTAAGTGGGTCGGTGCAGACTCGATGGGTCGAATGGCCTCCTTCTGCACTGTATGTTCTGAAGTGGGAAATGGTTCAAAAGGGCACTTGGCACAGAAGATGGCTGCCTGACACACAAGATGGAGACACAGAGAATAAAGCAGACATGACTGATGCCTGGAGTCCAGCGGGATGCCAGTAGGACAGATAGGAACAGATCCAGGACAAAGGAAGCCAGACAGGAAGATTAAGAAATACATAAATGCAGGACACCACTTGAATAAAGCTGACTTCAGCCAAGGTGTACACAATGATATGCTAATACAAATGCCTTGGGCCATTTCCTAAAACAAAGGGACAATCAATACTACCTTCCTGCTGCTGCCTGTAACCTGTTAAACCTCTTTGACTGTGGCCATGTGTAAATGGCAAAATGCTTACAAATAGCGATGTACAATCTATAAAATGTTTAAAGATAACAAGGTGATAATTGTTTTGTATCTGGGCTCATTGTAAACCCGAAGTGGCTGTTTAAAGATAACAAGGTGATAATTGTTTTGTATCTGGGCTCATTGTGAATCCGAAGTGGCTGTTTAAAGCTAACAAGGTGCTAATTGTTTTGTATCTGGGCTCATTGTGATAGCGATGTACAATCTATAAAATGTTTAAAGATAACAAGGTGATAATTGTTTTGTATCTGGGCTCATTGTGAACCCGAAGTGGCTGTTTAAAGATAACAAGGTGATAATTGTTTTGTATCTGGGCTCATTGTGAACCCAAAGTATAAAATGAATGACTGCCATTCAAACCGGGAGAAATGTTGGCTACTGTACCGCGGGGTACGTACGCTTTCTCCCGAAGCTTCGTGTAACAATAAAACTGCATTTATCTGATCACAGCAAGTCTGACTCTTGAAGTGGTTGATTTTTCCCACAACATATTGGCATAGTCTGGCAGGATCTTACTTCTGGTGAGTTCCGATCGAAGGCCTCGATCGGAAAGCCGGGGTAAAGGTCGTTTCGAATCTGCAGGAGTCAGACAGGTCAAAAGGTGCAGTTTAAAATAAGGTACCTATAGTGATAAGCATAGTGATATAAATCTTGACTGTATAGTGACATGATAATAGATCAGATTTGGTACTAACTGCTGATAGTATTAAGGATTTGTGGCTTGTGCTGGTCAACAAACGGACAAGGTAGTGCTGCCCCAAACGCCCAGCCTTAGACTGGCTGTCAAGAGGAGGAATCTCCCACGCGAAGGGGGGAGTGAAGTCCCTTCAGTAGAGAGCACACTTTGCTAGGAGGCAGCTGCGGCCGTACAGACGGTGCTAGGGTAGTAATAGTGGCTGGGGGGTAGTGAAGTCCCTCCAGTAGAGAGCATACTTTACTCATAGTAACCGGGGTATTGAAGTCTGCGAGATGGCAGACAATGATATAAAAAGGGGATCTGCAGGTTCTCTTATCGAGACATATATGAAAGACATACAAGTGTTGATAAAAAAGATGAAGAAGGACGGCTGGGACACTTCCCAGACCTTAGAACAACAGAGGGGTTGGATAGACAAAGAGAAGAGAAACAAGACTAAAAAGATAGGGATAATGTTAGTACATCAGCTAGCAGGACTAATTGAACAAGTAGGCATCTCTACTGAAAAGTGGAAGGAAGACAAAGAGAAGATCAGGGAATTAGAATCTAGAGTAAGGGAACTGGAGAAACACAACCACGTGTTGAGAGAACAACAAGGGAGCGGGGAAACTGATACCCTACCCCCTTACGAGCCCACACAGCAGGGGCCAACCGCCCCTCCGGCAGGGTGGGGTGCGTTAGAATACAATTTAGCGCCAGTAACCCGAGGGGGAACATAGGCGCAGCCAAAAGCGAATTATAAACCCTTTACCCCAGGTGAGAGACAGCAGATAATGGCTTCCCTGGGCAAATTACAACCTAGAAGCGCAAACACCAAATTCTGGGAAGAATTAGACACAATCTGGGTAGGACACCAGTTACACCTAAGAGACGTACACCAGCTGGTCAGGGCAGCCTGTCCAGCAGATAAGTGGAGGCAGGTATGGGCGGACCCGCCACTCCTGCAGCCCAGGATTATAACGGGGGACGGTGGACACATGCCGACGCTTTAACAGCAGAGATAGATGCACAGCAGGACCCCTTCGCCCAATTTAAAATGGAAATCCAGAGAGTGTTAGGGAACGCTCCCACTAACTGGAGCAAGATCACTACCACAAGACAGCAGAAAGGGGAAGAAGCTTCTGAATATGGGGAACGATTGTTCCACGTGTACAAAGAGTGCTCAGGGCAAGGGAACCAATGTCGTGGGGATCGGGCATTCATCCAAACTTTTAAAGATGGACTCTCTAGTGCCCACCAGGCTTTCCTAAAAATGGGAGTGATTATGTCCCAGGATTATGACGAGTTGGTAGAGTGGGCTAGCGGTGTACAGGTAGAGGAGACGTCCCAGGTCAGAGCAAGACCAGAAAGAGTAGCAACCCCCAGTAACGGGAACTGGGCCAAGCCGAAACTGACCTGCCACAATTGTGGCCAGCAAGGGCACTATGCGAGGGATTGCGGGGCCCCACAGAAAGGAGACAGACCAGGAGACAGTGGGAAGCATTGCAGCCACTGTAATAAGTATGGACACTCAGAGACAGTGTGTTGGGAGAAGCATGGGAGACCCACGACCCGATCCAGGACCACCACAGAACTGGAGGAATCACGGAACCTTCAAGGTCAGCAGGGCTGACTGTCTTCAGCCCCCACTCAAAAGGGTAAAAAGGAGGGAAGAATTTATGTGTCTGCACTAGTAGGGGGCAGACAATGTGAGATGCTAGTGGACACAGGAGCATCCATATCTGTTACCAACCTACCCTTACCCCATACAAACAAAATGATTCACCTAACCGGGATAGGAGGGAACAAAACACCCGCCTACCTGAGCGAAACCACGTTAGTAGAAATAAATAATTTGTATATACCCATGAGATTCTATGTATGCCAAAATAACGAGGGGACAATAATGGGAAATGATTTAATGAAGGAATATAAAGTTTTAATAGATTGTGGAAAGGGAGAATTGATTTGACCAAGACAGGACGGTCAGAAAACTAAAATAGGGAAACTTACAAATCACTTGGAAATCATTAAGGTGGCCACAGTCACCGCCAGAAATTGGGAATTAGAGACAGGGGGGTTCGGAGCCATCTGTGCTTCCAACCCCAGAGTGTGGGCGGAGACAAAATTAGATACTGGACTGACTAAAACGGACCCGATAAGGGTACCAGGACCAGAGCATAAGCCCCACCGACAGTATCCAATTAAGCCAGAGGCAGAAAAGGCCGTAGTAGAAATAGTCAAAGGGTTAGTGGAGAGGGGAATCCTAAGGGAGACCACAAGCACCACTAACTCCCCAACTTGGCCAGTAATCAAGCCTGATGGGAGCTATAGGCTCATGATAGACTATACCGGACTTAATAAAGTCACACCCACATTGCACCCCATTGTAGCAAACCCCTCGACAATCCTGAACGGACTGTCGCAGGAACATAAAATATTCACAGTATTGGACCTAGCCAATGGATTCTGGTCCCTACCATTGGATCCAGAATCCCAGGACAATTTCGCCTTTACAGTAGGGGACAGACAATACACGTGGACTCGCCTACCACAGGGATGCCACAACAGCCCCGCTATCTTCCATCGGGTAATGAGCGACATCCTGAGTAGGGTAGAACTACCAGAGGGCAGCACGGCCCTACAATATGTAGACGATATCCTAATAGCTTCAGGGTCCAAGTCGGGACACCAGGAAGCACTGTACCTAATCCTACACGAGTTAGAATCTGCAGGGTTAAAGGTAAGCCCCAAGAAGGCACAAATCGGGAAGGCACAGGTCCTATATCTAGGACACCTTATATCCCAAGGACTTAAAGAAATACCAGCAGATTGGAAGCAGGCAATTCAACAAATGCCACGACCCATCACCAGAAGAGGGGTCAGGAAGGTGTTAGGGTTATTCAACTATAGCCGAAGTTTTATCCCGGGGTTCACAAAATTGGCCGAACCAATACAGGGACTAGTCAAAGGGGGAAAACCAGCGTTAGAGCCCGTAAAATGGGGACCAGAGCAGGAAGAGGCTTACAGTAAACTAAAAACAGAACTAATATCAGCCCCTGGACTAGGGTTACCAGATTTGAATAAAGACTTTCATATCCATTGTAGCAATGAGGGAGGATTCTATTCCGCAGTAGTAACACAGGACCATGGCGACAAGAGGAGACCCATAAGGTACTATTCGACTGCAGAGGGACCGACAGTCACCGGGTTGCCAAGATGCATAGCCGCTTTAGATTGTGCCGCCTGTGCCGTAAGAATTAGCGAACCAGTAGTGATGGCAGGGAACATAATCCTCCACACCAAGCACACCTTGGTGGAAATGTTAAATACGGGGAAATTGAGGTCAGTCTCGAACATAAGGAGGGCCAAGTGGGAAGCTGTCCTCCTACCCCCAAGCAAGTCCGTAGTAATAGTAAGAGATATAGGGTAGAATCCAGCAGAAGGGATTTTAGATACAGGAGAGCCACACACCTGTGGAGATGTAGACAGAGATGAAGGAGAAGGTAGAATAAAAGACACATCATTAACAATAGCTGAGGAGACCCTCTTTGTAGATGGGTCACGAAAATATGTGGAAGGATCACCCCGGACAGGGTGAGCAGTAGTGAATGATAAGCTAGAAACCATAAGGTCAGGAAGGATTGACGGAGGTCAATCCGCGTAAGTAGCTGAACTAGTGGCGCTCACACAGGCACTAGAGTTATCTGAGGGAAAAACCGTGAACATATACACGGATAGCCGATATGCATTTGGAATTATACATGATTACATGACAACATGGGGAAGGAGAGGGTTCATAACCACTGGCGGAACCCCGATCAAACATCAGCAAATAATTAAGGCGCTATTAAAAGCCAGTGAGAAACCCCGAGAAGCCGCAGTAATCAAAATTAAAGTGCACCAGAAGGAGCCAGGAAGAGACAACCTGGATTGGTTGAATATCAAAGGAAACCAAGCAGCTGATGCAGCAGCACAACTGGCTCTAGAACAAAAAACGATTAGCGAGCTACCAATAGCAGCTACAGAACCAGTAGAAGAAGATATAGATATTAGGGAATTACAGGAGAACACCCCAAGTGAGGAGAGAGAGAGATGGGAAGCGCAGGGTGCAGCCAAAGGGGCTGATAATGTTTGGAGACGAGAGGATAAGGTGATAGCACCGGAATGCATACAGAACACCCTATTGGAATTACACCATGGGCTCTCGCATGTGGGTAGAGAGGCCATGATAACCAGCTTAGGAAGAGAATGGTGGTGGAAAGGGATGGGAAGAGATGTAGCCCGACACTGCCACCGATGCGTGATATGTGCACAACACAACCCTGGTAAACCCATCAAAATTAAAATGGGACACCAACCCAGACCCAAGGGACCCTGGGAACACCTGCAAATGGATTTCACAGGGCCACTACCACAATCCCATGGAAAAACTTATTGTCTGGTCATCATAGACCAATTCACCCAGTGGGTAGAAGCATTCCCAACCAGAAATTGTACTGCTACCACAGTAGCCAGAATATTGGCAGAGGAAGTAATCCCTAGATGGGGAGTGCCCCTACAAATTGATTC
Source organism: Scyliorhinus torazame (assembly GCF_047496885.1). Lineage (NCBI taxonomy): Eukaryota > Metazoa > Chordata > Chondrichthyes > Carcharhiniformes > Scyliorhinidae > Scyliorhinus > Scyliorhinus torazame. The sequence goes on along the minus strand of NC_092710.1, from coordinate 117,515,194 downwards.
GGACCAGGGGACACACTTCACTGGGAAAGTGATGAAAACAGTATGTAAGCTGATGTGGATCAAACAAAAATTCCATATCCCCTATCATCCACAGAGTTCTGGGATGGTGGAACGTATGAATAGAATACTTAAGAATACATTAGCTAAAGCCATGCAAATATCGGGAAAAATGTGGACAGAGGTGTTGCCCACTATACTAATGAGGCTAAGAGCTACTACAAACCAGACAACCGAATTAACCCCTTATGAGCTAATGACAGGACAGCGATGCAATTACCAGAAAACATCATAACAGGTGGGACCGATGTAGGTCCGCTAAAAGACAGAATCTGGAGATATGTTTCGGAACTGAGCACCCAGCTAAAAGGGATGCGCAAATTCGTAAAAGACAATCAGGAACAAAAAGACACACAAAGGGAGCTTGAAATATTCCCTGATGTCCCAGCAGTGGGAAGTCGCGTCCTAATAAAAACACTACCTGTTAAGCCAGGATTTGCCCCAAAATGGAATGGGCCATATGAAGTCATAATTAGTGGAGACACCTGTGCCTGTATTGACATAAGAGGGAAGGGAACATGGAAACACGGGACCCAGCTCAAATTGTATAAACCTGAACGTGAATGAACTAATCCGATTGCTTTCCCCCAAACACAGGAGGAGACCGCGAGCGAAGGATCAGTGTACTCGGAAAGTGTAGAACAGTTCTGCAACCAAGCATACAGACAGATTATAAACTATAGTGTTAGAATTGATACTTGCTCGTTGTAAAAATGTGTGTAACCACGGGTGTGATTATGATACTTTGCGTTGTCGCGACTGTAAATTTGACTGGGCTAGAGGATAATCTATTTTACAAAGCCCACATAAACTTACACGGGAATCGAACTGTATGCTACCCATTAGCACAGTCGGTAGAAGCCCTATTTGTAGCCACCCCTGGGTGGATCCCGAGCAATTTATATGTAGTTGATACATCAGGTGCACCCTGTAAGGGAAAAATTGGAAAGTATAAAAAGGGGATACAGGGGAGATGTGTGAAACTTGTAAATCCTACCGACTCTGGGGGCGGGGAGCTCCAAAAGGAGGGCGGGAAAGCAGGTCAAGATACAGCAAGCTATCCGCTTTGTTTCACAGGGCAAGGATGGGGATGTGCCTATGCCCTGGGCCCAAAAAAATACTTCCTGCATACAGATGCAGTGCATCCGCCAGCATTGTCGGGTTAATAAAGGGCAGTTTACTTGCACCTGCAATGAACTAAAATGCCTGAACATAACCGCAGGAAGACAGCTCTTGTGTGGGCAGTGCAATGGGAGTCACGTAAGCTCAGCCACATGGACATACCCGTTTGATACTTACCAGGTGGTGGAATCCAACGGGGAGTCAGGGGAACCGAAAAATTGGGAATACAGGCAGACTCATAATCAGGACACTACATGCTACCGGGCAAAGGAGGGATACGTCTTCCTCTTCAATGGAACATACGCGACAGAAACACTACATCTCCCAGGCCTTTTTGCAGTGGGAACCATAGGACCACTCACCGTACCATGCCCTCAGAAGGGACATATTCGGAGAAGAATAGTGACCCGGGCTATCAGCAAGGAATTCTGCGCTGATTGGGAAACCCTGGGCACATTAGGATCATCCCTGGGGTGCGGGTTCCTCGGGACTCTATCTCTGGGGGGAGCAGCAGGAGTGATTAGTGCTAAGAACAGAAATGTAATTGTTTGTGGATTAAGAATCTTGGGAAACAGTACCTCAAAAGCGCTAGAGGCTGTCAACCAAGAAATGGCTGAACTCAGATTATATGCACAACAGACACGGTATGCAGTAGACTACCAGTTAGCCCAACAAGGGGGAGTGTGTCCAATCATAGGAGATAAATGTATAACCCATGTCATAGACGAATCCTATAATATTACAGAGGCCATTCACAATATCAGGGAACAACTGGATAACCTCAGACAGGGACCCACAAAAGGAAGTAGCTGGCTAGAGTGGCTAGCGGGAAATATCTGGGGACCCTATTTAATACACGGACTGGTCATGTTCATATCGGTCATACTGGTGTGCTGCCATAGCTTTGAGTGTCTAAATATCTGCTGTAGTACCGTAACAAAGGTCGTGTCAGGAGCCAGTGTCACCCTTAACGAAACCACGATATTCCTCGAAGACTCCAGGAGATGTGGAGAAAGATGGGAAGTTGTGGACCTATACCTATGAGAAGTACCGTTGTGTTGGTCTACGGGGCTGTTGGGGCGACAACAGCCCGGACCAAAAGGAGGGGTTGAAGTGGGAAATGGTTCAAAAGGGCACTTGGCACAGAAGATGGCTGCCTGACACACAAGAGGGAGACACAGAGAATAAAGCAGACATAACTGATGCCTGGAGTCCAGCAGGGTGCCAGTAGGACAGATAGGAACAGATCCAGGACAAAGGAAGCCAGACAGGAAGATTAAGAAATACATAAATGCAGGACACCACTTGAATAAAGCTGACTTCAGCCAAGGTGTACACAATGATATGCTAATACAAATGCCTTGGGCCATTTCCTAAAACAAAGGGACAATCAATACTACTTTCCTGCTGCTGCCTGTAACCTGTTAAACCTCTTTGACTGTGGCCATGTGTAAATGGCAAAATGCTTACAAATAGCGATGTACAATCTATAAAATGTTTAAAGATAACAAGGTGATAATTGTTTTGTATCTGGGCTCATTGTGAACCCGAAGTGGCTGTTTAAAGATAACAAGGTGATAATTGTTTTGTATCTGGGCTCATTGTGAACCCAAAGTGGCTGTTTAAAGATAACAAGGTGATACTTGTTTTGTATCTGGGCTCATTGTGATAGCGATGTACAATCTATAAAATGTTTAAAGATAACAAGGTGATAATTGTTTTGTATCTGGGCTCATTGTGAACCCGAAGTGGCTGTTTAAAGATAACAAGGTGATAATTGTTTTGTATCTGGGCTCATTGTGAACCCAAAGTATAAAATTAATGACTGCCATTCAAACCGGGAGAAAGGCTGGCTACTGTACCGCGGGGTACGTACGCTTTCTCCCGAAGCTTCGTGTAACAATAAAACTGCATTTATCTGATCACAGCAAATCTGACTCTTGAAGTGGTTGATTTTTCCCACAACAGTTCTATGAAGAGACGAAGATTATTGATGAAGGTAGGGTAGTAGATGTTGTCTACACCAGTAAGGCTATTGACAAGGTCCCTCATGGAAGACAGGTACAGAAGGTGGTCACATGGGATCAGAGGTGAGTTGGCAAAATGGATACAGAATTGGCGCGGTCATAGAAGACAGAGGGTAGCAGTGGAAGTGTGTTTTTCCGAATGGAGGGCTGTGACTCGTGGTGTTCTGCAGGGATCAGTGCTGGGCCCTTTGCTGTTTGTAGTATATATAAATGATTTGGAGTAAAATGTAACTGGTCTGATTCGTAAGTTTGCAGATGACAGAAACGTTGGTGGAATTGCGGATAGTGACGAGGACTGTCAGAGAATACAGCAGGGTATGGATCAATTGGAGATTTGGGTGGAGAGATGGCAGTTGGTGTTTAGTGCAGACAAATGTGAGGTAATGAATTTGGAAGGTCTAGTACAGGTAGGAAATATACAATAAATGGCAGGACCCTTAAGAGTATTAACAGGCAGAGGGATCTGGGTGTCCAGGTCCATAGATCACTAAGTGGCAATTCAGGTGGAGATGTTAGTCAAGAAGGCATACGGCATGCTTGCCTTCATCGACCAGGACATGGAGTATACAAATTGGTATGTCATGCTGCAATTGTATGGAACCTTAGTCAAGCCACACTTGGAATATAGTGTTCAATTCTGGTTGCCGCACTACTAGAAGGATTTGGAGGCTTTGGAGAGGGTACAGAGAGGTTAACCAGGATGTTGCCTGGGTATGGAGGGCATTATCTATGAGGAGAGGTTGGATAAACTTGAGGTTTTTTCTCACTGGAATGACAGAGGTTGAGGGGCGACCTGATAGAATTCCACAGAATTATGAGGGGCATGGACATAGTGGATAGTCAGAAGCTTCTTCCCAGGGCGGAAGAGCCAGTTACATGAACAAGGGTTAAGGTATGAGGGGCAAAGTTTAAAGGAGATGTGCAAAGGAAGTTTTTTTACACAAATGGTAGTGGGTGTCTGGAACTCATTGCCGGAGGAGGTGACTGTTAAGGGCATCTTGACAAATACATGAATAGGATGAGAATAGAGGGACACAACCCTGGAAGTATAGAAGGTTTTAGGTTAGACAGCATGGTCGGTGCAGGCTTGGAGGGCCGAAGGGCCTGTTCCTGTGCTGCACTTTTCTTTGTTCTTTATCCAAATTCAACTTACACCCAGAGAAGCAGCCAAAACACCTAAAATCTTCATTTCTCATCCATGGAGGAGACTGGGTACATGTTATAAAGAAGCAGATCATTTGCATACAAGAACACTTTGTGCTTCCACCCTCCCCGTTTATCCCCTTCCATTCAGTGGAAGATCTTAACACTATGGCTAATGATTCGATAGCCAAATCAAACAAAAGTGGAGACAATGGCCAACCCTGCCTCGTACCCTATTCAACTGAAAGTAACCCAAGCTCAAGGCATTTGTGCAAACACTTCCGGTGGGGGCCCTGGACAGAAGATGAATCCAAGATATAGGGCTGGATTCTCCGCCACGCCACATTTCTGCCCCGACCCGTCGGCGGGATTCTCCGTTATGCCGGCCGGTCAATGGGATTTTCCATTGTGGGGCAGCCCCACGCTGTCGGGAAACCCCCGGGGGCCGGCAAAACGGAGAATCCCGCCCATGAACTTTGGCCCAAAACCAAACCTCCCAAGAATCTGAAAGAGATACCCCAACTCCACTCTATCAAACACCTGAGGCACGATCAATTTGGCTGGAGACGAAGTTGAATTCAAACTGAGGCTTTATTAGTATCTGAAGTGTGGCCTCCTACAGCAGCTGATGAAATGGCTGCTAGCTGAAGGCCACGCATATTTATAACCCGGCTCCTGGGCGGAGCTAGCGTGCAGTGGCCCAGGTGAACCTGTAGTGCAGGTTCTACCGTACAACCCTTAATATAGGAACACAGTGGTTTACCACAACACCTTTTCGGCGTCCATTGAGACAATCACCTTCAGTTCGTGCACTGCAGTAGAGGAACATAGAAATTAGGAGCAGAAGTGGGCAATTCAGCCCTTCGGGCCTGCTCTGCCATTCAATCAGATCATGGCTGATCTCTTCCTGGTCTCAAATCCACCTCTCTACCTGTTCTCTATATCTCTTTAACCCGTTCTTAATCAGAAATATATCTATCTCCTTCTTGAAACCATTTAATGACTCAGACTCCATCCCAACTATGAGGCAGCGAGTTCCACAAATTCTCCACGCCCTGCAAGACGTAGCTCCTCCTCGTCTCAGTTTTAAATCCACCACCTCTCAACATATGAGCAGAATTTAACAGAAAAAATCCGGTTCATTTAGGAGAGTTTTGCAGGGTGTTTCCCACCAGCTCTGCTCGCGAGTTTCCCACCACTATCAAATGACACTTAGGGCGCAATCCAATAGCCACACTGCCCCGGAAAAGCAGCTTGCCACGAAGCCGGGACAATCCGCACACAGAATCTAGCCGATCGCACCGCCTCGCGACGTCCAAAGAGGGTTAGAGGGACCGGTGAAGAGAGCATGAGTTTTTGCTCATTTGAAGAGTTTAAAAGCCGATGTGGTGATGCTGCAGGAGACCGATCTCAGAGTGAAGGACCAGATGAGACTTAGGAAGGGTTGGGTGAACCAGATGTTTCATTCGGGGTTCGATATTATGACTCCGGGAGTGGCGATCTTGGTGGGCAAGCGATGAGGTCTAGATAGAGATGGTGGTGGCGGATCAGGGGGCAGGCTTGTGATGATTACGGGTACACTGGAGAGGAGGTTTGTGCCGTTGGAAAGCATATATGCACCCAAGTGGGACGATGCGGGGTTCGTGAAGAGAACACTGGCTGCCATTCCGAATCTGGATACCCATGAGTTGATTTCCCGGGCTCGAGGGAAATGATGGGGGTGGACCTGTGGAGATTTTTTACACCCAAGGGACCGGGAGTATTAGTTTATTTTTCCCCAGTGCACAAGGTGTTCTCTGGGATTGTCTTTTTCATGGTGGGGAAGGCACTGTTGGCCGCAATTAAGAGGCAGAGTATTCGGCAATTGTGATCTCGGCTCAGGCTCTGCATTGGATGGATGTGGTACTGGAGAAGGGGGCGACTCAGAAGACGGTATAGAGGATGGATGTGGGGTTGCTGACAGATCGGAGTTTCTGTGATAAGATAGGGAAGGTGATCGAAGAGTATGTTGGGTTCACTTGTACGGGGAAGGTCTTGCCGTTGGTTGTTTGGGAGGCTATGAAGGCAGTGTTGAGGGGTGAGGCTGATTGGGGCGGATCAGATGGGGTTCGTTAGGGGGAGACAGTTCTCATCGAATGTGAGGCAGCTGTTGAATTGGTGCTTTCTCCAGCAGAGGGAAGGGAGTTAGAGTGGCATTATATGCGGAGAAAGTGTTTGACCGGGTGGAGTGAAGCTATTTGATGGCGGTGTTGGAGAAATTTTGGATTGGGCCGAAATTTATGGCATGGGTGCAGTTGCTATATAAGGAGTCAATGGCGAGTGTGCGCACAAATGATATGACTTCAGGGTATTTTTCATTGCACCGGGGAATGAGGCAGGGTCACCCATGTCGACCCTTCTGTTTGCATGGTGATAGAGCAGCTCGGAGTTGCGGAATGGGATTGTGAGGGGGGGAGGGGGGGATTTAGAGCATAGGGTGTCCTTGTATGCGGTTGATTTGTTGTTATATATTTCGGAGAAGGACGCCTCGGTGGGAGACATAATGGGCTGGCTTTAAAGATTTGGGAGGTTCTCAGGGTATAAGCTGAATTTGGGAGAAAGTGAGTACTTTGTGATTTCCTCTCCAGGGATGGGAGCTGAGGTGGGGGGCTGCCATTTTGTCTGGCAGCACCTCACTTTAAGTATCTGGGGTTGCAGCTGGCCCGGGATTGGGCAGATCTTCGGAAGATTGATTACCGTAGCTTTTATAAATGACCTGGAGGAGGGTGTAGAAGGATGGGTGGGTAAATTTGCTGATGACACTAAAGTCAGTGAAGTTGTGGACAGTGCGGAAGGATGTTGCAGGTTACAGAGGGACATAGATAAGCTGCAGAGCTGGGCTGAGAAGTGGCAAATGGAGTTTAATGCAGAAAAGTGTGAGGTGATTCATTTTGGAAGGAGTAACAGGAATACAGAGTACTGGGCTAATGGTAAGATTCTTGGTAGTGTGGATGAGCAGAGAGATCTCGGTGTCCATGTACAAAGATTCCTGAAAGTTGCCACCCAAGTTGATAGGGTTGTTAAGAAGGCATACGGTGTGTTAGCTTTTATTGGTAGAGTGATTGAGTTTCGGAGCCATGAGGTCATGTTGCAGCTATACAAAACTCTGGTGCGGCCGCATTTGGAGTATTGCGGGCAGTTCTGGTCATCGCATTATAGAAAGGATGTGGAAGTATTGGAAAGGGTGCAGAGGAGATTTACCAGGATGTTGCCTGGGACGGAGGAAAGATCTTATGAGGAAAGGCTGAGGGACTTGAGGCTGTTTTCGTTAGAGAGAAGAAGGTTAAGAGGTGACTTAATAGAGGCATACAAGATGATCAGAGGATTAGATAGGGTGGACAGTGAGAGCTTTTTTCCTCGGATGGTGATGGCTAGCACGAGGGGACATAGCTTTAAATTGAGGGGAGATAGATATAGGACAGATGTCAGAGGTGGGTTCTTTAGTCAGAGAGTAGTAGGGCGTGGAATGCCCTGCCTGCAACAGTAGTGGAGTCTCCAACATTAAGGGCATTTAAATGGTTATTGGATAAACATATGGATGATAATGGAATAGTGTAGATGGGCTTTAGATTGGTTTCACAGGTCGGCGCAACATCGAGGGCGGTGGGGCCTGTACTACGCTGTAATGTTCTATTGTCTATTGTCTATAGTGGAGAGGGTGAAGGCTGATTTTTTGAGGAGGATAGTCTTCCTCTGTCGTTGGCAGGCTGGGTACAGGCGGTGAAGATGGATATTTTACCGGGATTCTTGTTTTTGTTTCAGTGCCTGCCGGTCTTTTATGCTTAAGTCCTTTTTCAAGGGGTGGATAGGCTGAACTCTTTGTTTGTCTGGGCCTGGAAGGTGGCCAGGATAAGGACGGTGATATTGCCAAGGGATGGCAGTTGGGAGTGGGTTGGGCCTCCTGAAGCTGATGTACTATTATTGGACGGCAAATATAGAGCCAGTTCAGGGATGGAATAGGGAGGTGGGGCCTTTGTGGGTAAGGATGGAGGCGGGCTCATGTAGGGGATCAGAGTAGGCAGATGCTGGCAATTGCACCATTCCCGATGGCCCCAGGGAAGTATTCGGTCAGTCCAGAGGTGGTGGTCTTGCTGAAGATCTGGAGGCAGTTTCGGCAGTATTTTCGGTCGAGAGTGGGGTGGGGGGGGGAAGAGATGTTGATCAGAGGAAAATCACGGTCTTGAGCTGGAGAGGATGGATCCGAGGTTCTGGCGATGGGAGAAGTGGATGAGTGAAATGAATCTATTTCTGGGAGGGTGGTATGCGAGCTTGAAGGAGCTGAATGAGAAGTTTGGGTTGGCGCGGGAGAAGAATCTCCGGTACATGCAGGTGCGGGACTGTGCAAGGAAGGTCTTCCCGACCTTTCCGAGAATGTCCGCCTCCTCGGTAATGGAGGGGGTGCTGTCACCAGGGGGGTTGGAGAGGGGGGTTGTCTCGGCGATTTATGGGAGGATATTGGAGGAGGATAAGGTGTTCATGGGAGGATGAGCTGGCAGTGGCGCTGGAGGAGGGATTGTGGTGTATGGTGCTGAGGAGGGTGAATGCCTCAACTTCGTGTGAGAGGCTGCGGCTGATAAACAGCTGAAGTTGTGTACAGGGCGCACCTGACAAAGTCAAAGAAGTCGGTTGTTTGAGGGGATAGAGGATGTCTACGAGCAATGTGGGAGCGGCCATGCGAACCATGTGCATATGTTTTGGTCTTGCCCAAAGCTGGAAAGGTTTTGGAGTGCAGTTTTCAGCACCATCTCGGGGGTTTTGCATGTTGATATGAAATCTGGTCCCCTGGAAGCCACATTCGGGGAATCGGACCAGTCGCAGTTGCAGGCGGGTGTGGGGGCAGATGTCTAAGCCTTCGCCTTGCTGATTGCTCTTTGTCTTGTTGGAGTAGAGGTCAACTTCTCCGCCCTGTGCCTTGGCATGGCAGGTGGACCTGGTGGGGTTTCAGCCCTGGAGACGGTGAAATTTGCTCTAAGGGGAGCGGGTGATGGGTTCTACAAAAGTTGGGGATTGTTCATTTTGCATTATGGAGAGTCGTTTACCATTGGCTGCTGAGTGAAGGGCAGGGAGGGGGAGGTATGTGTGGGTGGGGGGTTTAATGCGTTGGGTGGGTTTTGTTACTGTTGTAAATTGTAAAAATGTTGAAAATTTGAACTAAAAATGCTTTTAAAAAGATAGAGGACTGATGTTTAACAATCGATATATACCGGCCGACAACTGCCGACCCTTAACAAAACCTGTCTGTACTTCTGAGATCACTTCTGGAAGGCAAGGCTCTAACCGCACTGCAAGAACTTTAGCCAGCAATTTAGCATCAGCATTAGCATCAGCATTCAACAATGAGATAGGCCGATACATCCCACAGGGTCCTCGTCTTTCTTCAGAATCAGGAAGATAGAAGCCTGTGTTAATGTACCAGGCAATATCCCCCCAGGACAAGGAATCATTAAACATGTCCAATATCTTATTTCTTATAGAACTTGATAGGGAACTGGGCCCGGACCTTTTCCTGACTGCATTAAACCTATACACTTCATAAGCTCCTCAGGGCCCAATGGGGAGTCCAACTCTTTCCTTCTCTTCGCCCCCTCCACCACTGGGAAGGATAATCCACCCAAAAACTGCTTCATGGGCAAACTCTCCTGTGGGGGCTCCGACCGATAAAGACTTTGATAAAAGGCTTCAAAAGCAGCTTTAACGTTCAGTGGGGTGGAGAACAAACTTACTTGAGACCCTTACCTGCACAATCCTGCCACCTCAGCTGGTACGTTAAAAGGCAACTGGCTTGCGCCCAGTGTGCATAGAACGTCACCCTCGAGCGTCGCAGCTGGCTCACCACCTTACACGTTGAGAGTAAATCACACTGTGTCTGCAACTTCTTCTGACTCGATGTAGGGGAAGTGAGTACTGATGGTCCATTTGAAGGATGGAATTCACCAGCCTCTATCATTCCACCCTCCCAATCCTTTCACAGATCATAGAACTTACAGTGCAGAAGGAGGCCATTCGGCCCATCGAGTCTGCACCGATCCTTGGAAAGAGCACCAGACCTAGCCCACATCACCATCCTATCCCCGCAACCCAGTAACCCCACCTAACCTTTTTTTGGACACTAAGGACAATTTAGCATGGCCAATCCACCTAACCTGCACATCTTTGGACTGTGGGAGGAAACCGGAGCACCTGGAGGAAACCCACGCAGACACGGGGTGAAAGTGCAAACTCCGCACAGTGACCCAAGCCAGGAATCGAACCTGGGACCCTATGGCTGTGAAGCAACTGTGCTAACCACTGTGCTACCATGCCCCTGGTGTGCCTTGTAGGAAATTATCTCCCCCCGTAATTACCACTTTAAGGGCCTTTAACAACGTAGAAAGTGAGACAGACTCTTATTAAACATAATATACTCTCCAATGGCAGAGGATATGCACTCATCATATCTTTTGTCTGCCAGCAACTCCATCTCCAAACTCCAGAGGAGGCATTGAGAGGGACCAGGCTCTAATACCAAATCCTCAAATGTGGGGCATGGCCCATAAGACATAGGAGCAGACTTAGGCCACTCGGCCCATCGAGTCTGCTCCACCAGTCAATCATGGCTGATATTTTTCTCATCCCCATTCTCCTGTCTCCTCCCCATAACCCCTGATCCCCTTATTAATCAAGAACCTATCTATCTCTGTCTTAAAGACACTCAATGATTTGGCCTCCACTGCCTTCTGCGGCAAAGAGTTCCACAGATTCACCACCCTCTGGCTAAAGAAATCCCTCCTCATCTTTGTTTTAAAGGATCATCCCTTTAGTCTGAGATGGTGTCCTCTACTTCTAGCTTTTCCTACAAGTGGAAACATCCTCTCCACGTCCACTCTACCCAGGCCACGCAGTATCCTGCAAGTTTCAATAAGACCCCCCTCATCCTTCTAAACTCCAACGAGTACAGACCCAGAGTCCTCAACCGTTCCTCATACGACAAGCTCTTCATTCTAGGGATTGTTCTTGTGAACCTCCTCTGGACCCTTTCCAGGGCCAGCACATCCTTCCTTAGATACAGGGCTCAAAACTGTTCATAATACTCCAAATTGGGTCTGACCAGAAACTTATACAACCTCAGAAGTACATCCCTGCTCTTGTATTCTAGCCCTCTTGACATGAATGCTAACATTGCATTTGTCTTCCTAACTGCCGACTGAACCTGCATGTTAACCTTAAGAGAATTGTGAACAAGGACTCCCAAGTCCCTTTGTGCTTCTGATTTCCTCAGCACTTCCCCATTTAGAAAATAGTCTATGCCTAAATTCCTCCTTCCAAAGTGCATAACCTCACACCTTTCCACATTGTATTCCATTTGCCACTTCTTTGCCCACTCTCCTAGCCTGTCCAAGTCCTTCTGTAGCCCACCTGCTTCCTCAATACTACCTGCCCCTCTACAGATCTTTGTATCATCTGCGAACTTAGTGACAGTGCCTTCAGTTCCTCCCTCCAGATCATTAATGTATATTGTGAAAACTTGTGGTCCCAGCACCAACCCCTGAGGTACACAACTAGTCACCGACTGCCATCTTGAAAAAGACCGTTTATCCCCACTCTCTGCCTTCTGCCAATCAGCCAATCCTCTATCCATGCCAAGACTTTACTCTTAAGCCCAATTGGCTCTTAACTAATAACAGTCTCCGATACAGCACTTTGTCAAAGGCATTCTTGAAATCCAAATAAATCACGGACAGGGTGAGCAGAACAGATATAAAAGGAGGCGCTAGCATGTGTCCCTGCTGTGAGCACTCACTGATTAAGGCTGATTTGGGTGGAACAATGGCACAGTGGTTAGCACTGTTGCCTCACAGCACCAGGGACCCAGGTTCAATTCCAGCCTCGGGTGACTGTCTGTGGGGAGCTTGTACTTTCTCCCCGTGTCTGCGTGAACTTCCTCCGGGTGCTCCAGTTTTCTCCCACAGTCCAAAGATGTGCAGGTTAGGTGAATTGGCCATGCCAAATTGCCCCTTAGTGTCTAAAAGGTTAGATGGGGTTACTGAGTTGCGGGGTTAGGGGCTGGACGTGGGCCTAGGGAGGATACTCTTTCCAAGGGTCAGGGCAGACTTGATGGGCCGAATAGCCTCCTTCTGCACTGTAGAGATTCTATGATTCTATAAGACATGACTTGTGCAAAATGTTACCAGAGTTGAATATATAAAAGTGAATGGTGATGTCCATTGTGTTGATAGTGTGAGAGATCTCTGGAACCGGATTGTAACCCTGCAAATCATAGAATTTACAGTGCAGGAGGCCATTTGGCCCATTGAATCTGCACCGGCTCTTGGAAAGAGCACCCAAGCCCACACCTCCACCCGATCCCCGTAACCCCAACTATCCTTTTTGGACACTCAGAGCAATTTATCATGGCCAATCCATCTAACCTGCACATCTTTGGACTGTGGGAGGAAACCGGAGCACCCAGAGGAAACCCATGCAGATACAGAGAGAACGTGCAGACTCCGCACAGACAAGTGACCCAAGCCGGGAATCGAACCTGCGACCCTGGAGCTGTGAACGAACTGTGTTAACCACTGTGCTACCGTGTTGCCCCATGCTTGATGACTTTGCGAGAGTGAGAACTGAGTGCCAGGAGAAGGTCACTTACCGTGTGAGAGGGGATAAGATCATTCGTCCTCTTTCTGCACTAGATTGCAGTCCTCTTCGGTAGTGCATTTCAACCTTTCCACAAGCCTTGGTGAGATTGATGGACTCCTGGCTCCCATCGTGGGGTAAAGGTATCTCCCACCAGTCCTCAGCTGCCTGAAGGAGTTCCACCAGTGCAGTATCGACAAACGTCAGTGTGCGCTTCTTCCTTTTGGGAGACATTCCTGTGCTTGCCACAAGTCCCAGCTGTAGAGAGTGAATGTGTGCACAGGTGCCTTTTAAATAGGTCACCTGGAAATATGGCACCCTGAAATGTGAGCCGACTGGGTAACGGCAGGGCGGATGAATCCAAGCCCAATCCGCTACAACATTTGGCATGCATCATGTTAACATACACATAATGAACAGAAAGGCAAACAATCTGGCAGGGAAATCCACCATGTCAGACAGCGGGAAAGGAGCCATCTTTTCTTCCCGACAAAGCAATTAGTCTTGGGAGTGGAAAATTCCACCCAATGTGTTGCTAATCGGAGTCTATATATAACTTAGCTACTTTCTTTACAGGTTGAAACTGCGATAACTTTGCACATCTTGAAGTGAGTTTTTAGGTTACTTTTCAAGCATATACATAGGGCGGGATTCTCCGACCCCTCACAGGGTCAGAGAATCGCCGGGGGGCGGAGTGAATCCTGCCCCGCCACTCCGACGGCGGCTGCCGAATTTTCTGCTGCCGTTTTTTTAGCGGGGTTGGGGATCGCGCCATGCCACTCGCCGGCCGTTGGCAGTGGCCCCCCTGGCGATTCTCCAGTCCCCGATGGGCCGAGCGGCCGCCCGTTTTCGGCCAGTCCCGCCGGCGTGGATTAGCCCAGGTCCGTACCGGCAGGACCTGGCTCTGAGGGCGGCCTGTGGAGTCCTCGGGGGAGGCGCGGGGTGATCCGGCGGCCTGGCCCGCGATTGGGGCCAACGATCTGCAGGCAGGCCTTTGCCATGGGGGCACTCTTTCCTTCCGCGCCGGCCTGTGTAAAGCTCCGCCATGGCCTGCGAGGAGAAGAAAACCCCAGCGCATGCGCAGGAACCATGCCAGCGGTTCTGGGAACACGCTGGCGCTCCTGCACATGCGCCAACTCACGCCTGCCGGCCAAGGCCCTTTGGCGCTGCGTCAACCACTCCAGCGCCGGCCTAGCCCCCGAAGGTGCGGAAGATTCCGCACCTTCCGGGCGGCCCGACGCCGGAGTGGTTCACGCCGGATACCGGAGAATCCCGGCCATAATCTTTCACCTACACTTAACATTTTGAGAATCCTAAACCGAGTTGCATAAAAGTACAGTACAGTCTGCATCCCTCTGATTGAAAATATGAGGTTTGGAAAGTAGGATGACTGATGCAGATAAATTCCATGACTAACGGGTGCCTTTCTGAAACTGGGGTAAAAGCATAATTTTAGAACCAGAACAGGCCATTTAGTGCCATATGTTGACAGTGGGTAGCACTAAAGAAATATCTTCCTTTCCATTTGCATTATTGGTACAAATTTCTGTTCAAAACAATAAATTAGAAATTCACAGAAGAAAATAAACTTTCCTTCAGCAACATCAATGACAAAGCAACCATTTTTTGTTTACCTCTGTTCCTAAGTAACAACTCAACGCCATCCAAATTATCCATAGCAGCTGCAATGTGGAGTGCAGTCCTTCCCTGATTGTCACCCTGGTTGATATCAAATTTATTTGTGGCCAACAAAGATGCCAACTCATTTGTGCGTGAGTGGGCAACCTGAAAGTAAAGTCCAATTGAAGAACTTTTAAATGCAATGGCACAATATCCAGCTAAAATAAATTTTGCATTTTAAAAAGCTCACTTATTCTTATCCTTTACAAAATGTTGATGTTACACCAATTTCACTCTGCATAATTCTCAGAGAATTCTTAATTCTGGGGCAGATGGTGCCTTAATTATAATGTCACTGGACTAGTAATCCAAAAACCCAGACTAATGCTCTAGGCACATGGTTTCATATCCCACTAATAATAATAATAATCATTGCTTATTGTCACAAGTAGGCTTTAACGAAGTTACTGTGAAAAGCCCCTAGTCGCCACATTCCGGCACCTGTTTGGGGAGGCCGGTACGGGAATTGAACCCGCGCTGCTGGTCTTGTTCTGCATTACAAGCCAGCTGTTTAGCCCACTGCACTAAACTAGCCCCGATGGCAGCTAGTGGAGTTTAAATTTAGTTAATAAAATCTGGAATTGAAGCTAGCATTGAATTGAAACTATCATTGATCATCGTAAACACTCATCTCGTTCAGTAATGCCCTTTAAGAAAGGAAATCTACCATCATTGCCGAGCCTCACCTACATGTGATTCTAGGTCCACAGTAATGTGGTTGATCCGTAACTGCCTTTTAAAATGGCCTAGCAAACCACTCAATTCAACGGCAATTAGGAATGGATATCAAATGCTTGTCCATCAGTAAATTAGACCCGTGCAAATTCGAAGTGCATGCAGCATCCAAAAACAATCATAGCAATGTTTAGCAGTATTCTATGATGGTGGACACATACTTTATGTAAATTAACTTCTCTAGAGCAGTATCTATAAATGTTGAAATTCTGTTAGGGAACTGCATATTATAAAGGGCTATACTCTAACATTGTTCATGCCATTCTGGACAATAATGAGATCTAAAAATGTTTCAATGTATAGTTGCCTTCACTAATATGCTGTATTGTATAAATTTATACATTCCTATCTAATTGGTGCTACTCTGAAAACACATTGCTAGAATACAAAATAATTCAATTTCAGTGATATACAGATGATATTTAATTATGCGACAACTTTTCTGGCCAGACTCATAATTCAGCTACAAATGTGCACTCCCAGCATGGAGCTTTCTCCACTGTGACCATAAATTGGGAATTCAAAAAGGAATGCCAGCAAGGACGTAAAAGATATTCTATCCAAAATTCCACATCACATCTTGCTGAACAAACTGATCGCTGTGCCCCAATTTTCAACTTGGACCTTGGTAGATTCCCATTCCCATCAGGCAAACAATTTTATAAAACTTATAAAAACAAAATTTGTTGGAAATAATCAGTTAGCTCTGACAGTAATAGAGCAACGGTTCATGCCTATGCCATTTCAACAGAACTGGGAAAAATTAGAAATGTGATAACACTCCAGCAAATGAAAGTGGGAAGGTGGGAACGAGAACAAAAGAGAAGGTCCATTACAGAGTGGAAATCAAAAGACAAAACCTCTTGTGTTGCAAGGCCAAAGGAAGTGGCAATGAGACAAGTATAGAAAAGATGTGTCCAGGGGAGGTACAAATGGCAGCTGTCTTTTGAAAGCAAATGAAAAGAAATGAGAGAAAATAGAAGGGAGAAAAGTAGACTAAAGAAAAACTGAACATAATTGGGGGTAGTGTGCCAGGTGCAAAGGCTATGATCTAAAATGCTTGCCTATAAAGTGCTCAATCATAAGGTGAAGTGCTGGTCTTCAAGCTTGCATTGAATTTCTATTCAAAGTGAAGTAAGGTGGTAATTAAAACTGACAAGGAGCACAGGGGCACACTTGCAAACTGAACGAGGTGTTCCAAAAAGACAGTTAGAATGCTAATGGGAGGGAAAGATGCAAGCCTAAATTTTCCGATACCACCCACCACAGGAATCGGCGTGGACAGGAGGTGAAATTTGACAGACCAGCAAAAGGTCCATTGGCTTCAGGTGGGCATTTTCACCCCACAGGGGGCAGGATCAGAAAATCTCAGCATTGGTTGATGATGGTTGTGGAAATGGCAGAGAATGATCTATTGCAGTTGTGGGCAAACTTCAGCCCATTAGGGTTCTAAGGGTGGCGCACAAGACATTTTGTTGATCATCACCCACGGGGCAAGGTTGCCAGATTTCACTGGTATCCATCCATGCAGTTTTTTTCTACCAGTGATCCATAAAACATAGAATTTACAGTACAGAAGGAGGCCATTTGGCCCATCAAGTCTGCACTGGCCCTTGGAAATAGCATCCCACTTCAGCCCCACGCCTCTATCCTATCCCCGTAACCCCACCTAACCTTTTTGGACACTAAGGGCAATTTAGTATGGCCAATCCACCTAACCTGCACATCTTTGGACTGTGGGAGGAAACCAGAGCATCCGGCGGAAACCCACGCAAACACGTGGAGGACGTGCAGACTCCGCACAGACAGTGACCCAAGCCGGGAATCGAACCTGGGACCCTGGCGCTGTGAAGCAACCGTGCTAACTACTGTGCTACCGTGCTGCCCTAAATCCAATCAAAGCATAATTTTTTGTTGTTTTTACCATTTGAAGTTGATGATAATTCTATTAACATATGAATAGTTAAGCATTTTCTATATCTCATACAAAATATTTGGCATATATTAAATGTATTTGATCCTACTCATGAGGTCATAGTTAGTGCGTGTGCCCTTATGGTCCACTGAGGTGAAGAAAGGCCGCTTATGTTGTCCATTCGCTAGCCTAGATTGCTCATCACTGATCTATAGCCCAAAGAGTCTGGAAGGTGAAGACCCAGTGGGAACCCTGTGGTGATTGCTTACGCTCCCTCAAACCATGCTTTCTGTAAGGACTCCATTCCATGCTCCCAGTTTCAATGTCTCTATCCCATTCATTTGGATGATGTAACCTTGCATATTAGTGCTATCTATTGCTTTTTCCTCAAAAAATAACTTCCTCCTCAAAATGGTGAACAGGGCCTTGAGTGTGCCTGTTCTATTTCATGCATTTCTGTACTCATTCCATCCACCCCACACAGAGCTTTGGTATGAACCCTTGTCCACACATCCCACCTCACCTGCCTCTGTATTCAATGGATTATCCTCTGCCATTTTCACCACCTCCAGCATGATGCCGTCACCAGACACATCTTGTCCTCCCCTTTCAGCATTCCAAAAGCTCAAATCCCTCTGCTAAATCTTGATCCACTCCTCAGTCACCCCCAATTCCACATCACTTTCCTACAGCATCTTTCAATGCAAGCACAGGAAGTAAAACACCTGCCCTTTTACTTACTCCCTTCGCACTACCCAAGACCCCAAACATTCCTTCCAGGCAAAATAGTGATTTTCTTACACTTCATTCTTTTTTTATGCTGTCTTCTGTAATGGATAGGAGGGGGTTAATTTAAACTGCATTAATTTCACCTCTCATTACCCGTCAGTACACAGATAGGTGTTTTGATTTGTTTCCCTCTTTATAATGAGGTAGTGTGAGGTATCCCAAGCCACCCAGTTTTTGTGTGATCCAAATTTCCATTCATAGGCCCACAGCAAACTCAAGATTGAAGGGTTAGTATATTTGCAGCACTCAAAACTTGGGGAGAAGGGTTTGCAACGTTCCCTCCACACCCAGACGACAAAGAGATGGATGGAAGGAGGAAAGAATGTTTTTACAGTACAGAGTCCAGAGAAAATAAATAGTGTCGCACGTGAGATCCAGGATAATGAGGTACTCCTTCACAGAAGTTGGCAGGCTTAAAACAGATGCCGTACAATTAAATCTTTCTGGTGGTGTTGACTTTACAAGCTGAGATAGGCACACAGATGAATCAGTCTTGTACAAAACGTCCAACATAAGCAGTATTGATGGGGGCCTTGTTCACAAAAGGCTGTAAAAGGACAAGCCCACCAATTAAAGACCAGTCAGTTTAACTACAGTGATGGGGAACCTTCTAGAAACAATTATTCAGGATAGAATTAATAGTGACATAGAAAAACGTAGTTGATTAGGAAGAGGCAGAATGGATATCTAAATAAAAATTGTGCTTAACTAACTTATGGTTTTTTTGAATAGGTAACAGAAAGGGTCAATGCGGGTATTGCTGTTGATGTAGTGTACATGGTCTTTCAAAAGGCATTCAATACAGCGCCACGCAAAAGGCTTGCGAGAAAGGTAATTGCTCATGGAATGAAAAGGACAACATGGATACAATATTGGCTGAGTAATCAGAAACAGAAATGGCTAATAGATATTTATCAGGCTGGAGGGAAGATAGTAGTAGATTTCCACATAGGTCAGTATTGGGACCTTTGCTTTTTGTGAAATGTATTAATGATCTAGATCTTGGTGTGAAGTGGACAATTTCAATGTTTGCAGATGACACAAAACCTGAAAGCACTGTAAACCGAGGAGGCAATGTAGAACTTCAAAAGGACATAGACAAGTTGGTGAAGTGGGCGGTTGGTGGAAGATGAAGTTCAATGCTGAGAAGCGCGAGGTGATCAATTCGGGTAGGAAGAACATTGGCAGACAATATAAAATAGGGGTACAATTTTTAAGCAGAGGGCCCTGGGTGTGTATGTGTATAGATCATTGAAGGTGGCAAGACAGATGGAGAAAGCAATTAATAAAGCATAAAGTAGGCTTTATTAATTGGGGCATAGAGTACAAGAGTTATACTGAACTTATACCAGACACTGGATAGGCCTCAGCTGGAGTTGTGTGTACAGTTCTGGCTGCCACACTATAGGAAGGATCTGAACGCACTGGAAAGAGTGCATCTGGAATGCACTGCCTGGAAGTGTGGTGGAGACAGGTTCAATCAAGAGTATTAGATGATTATTTGAGTAGAAACAATGTGAAAGGGTACAGGGAAAAGGCAGGAGAATGACACTAAGTCATAATGCTCAATTGGCGAGCCAGTGCAGACACAATGGGATAAATGGCCTCCTTCTATGCCATATCAATTTGGTGATTCTGCGAAGTGTACAACTTGGGCAGAGCTACTTTCTGTGTGGCTGCTAATCGGATAGTAAAGAGCAGACTGAGCTATTGAACTGAGCAACGCAATATTTAATGTGTTCTCGGTCACAGAACCTACAACCAGTTTTTGATGGCAACCTCTTACCCAGTTCTCTTTCATCACTCCTGTTGGTGCTGCAGGGTCCAGAAAGCTGCCAGACCAATGGATGTTAAATCATCTTGATGGATGTGGACTTGCCCTGACTTTTAAACTGGTGGTAGTGGGGGGCACAGCTGGAGCCAATGCCTCTCTGTAAAGTTCTACTGAAAAGTTTCAGATTTGTGATCTTACTTCAGCACTGGGAAATGTTAGAAATGTAATAGATTTTGAGAAATTAAAAAGGGAAGAGGGTGGGAAGAAGAACTAAAAGGAAGGTATGTGATAGAGTGGAAGGAAGGAGATATTAAATGACTAAAGGTTTCATGTTGCAGCAACTACAAATGGAATATTTAAAGAAAATATGTCTAAAGGGGGCATGGGTGGTGGAATCCTGAATAGCTGGCATCCAAATGGAAAGGAAAGAACAGAATCTACAGCCAGAAACCAAGCCCAAAATATCAGCATGATGGGAAAGTAAAGTACTTTCCAAACATTTCCACGTTGTGACCCCATTTTAATGCTTGAAAATTTGTGCAAACCTCAGACAGAGCAGTGAGGAGGCAGGTGAAGAGTTGTTGAGCAAAATTGGACAGAGGGGTAACTTCAAGTGCCACCAAAACTCTATAGGATAACAATGCGTCCCTTTACAACTCCCTCTTCACTCTCATTCTGACATCAAGCAAGAAATGGAAGCTACACACCACCTTCCTCATCCCTACTTTTCCCTTCTGTTCTCATGCTTCTAGATATCAAAAAACTGCCTGGAGAGCCATAGTGCACCCAAGCTGAAAATAGAGTGCAACCTTACACCAATGCTACAATGAGGAAGCAGCTCCATTTGTTCTCACAGCCACCAACTCAGATACTGACATTCCATATAACATTTACAGGGTATTATAGAATCAGGACTGTCATATGTGCCACTTACCACAGATCGAAGTTGCAGACAAGTTGCAGGGGCATTAATGAGGATATTGATGGGGCAGCACACAAGGGAATGCAGGCTGTTGTCACTATCAATGGGTGGGGAATGGGGCATTAGTCATAAGTATAATGGCAGTCTTTACTTCCGTAGAGAGACAAACTCAGTGGATATGATGGACTACCGCAGTTCAAATGCATCATGTCAGGATAAAAGGGCAATCACTGACATTATATTGATGGTATGTTCACATACAAATCGCACATTGATAGAACAGTAGCCTTGCAATTCCTGTACATCTCCCCAGTTGTCCTGGGGTCCCTGCAAAGCTGCGTATGTGTAAGCTGTCAATAGCATCCTGCACTGTCAAGGATCTTGCTATCGCGGCAAAGCTAACTGCCCTCTCATTCCCCTTGTTCACACTGAGTGAAAATATGATGTACTTGCCTCTTCTGGGGCAAATGTCCTCTGCGGTCCACCAGATGCTCTCATTCCAAGAAAACTTGGGTATGCTGGATATGTCCGGAAAGGCCCAGCACACAAGTTCAATGTCACTGCAACCAGCTCACCTCGATGGGGGCGAGCTGCGGAGGGTGGTGGAGGTCATCAGAGGACTCCGAGCAAAGCTCGAGGACTTGGAGAACCGCCCAAGGTGGCACAATCTGGGGGGGGGGGGGGGGGGGACCACCCACGCTAGCCAACTAAAGTTGGCTAATGAATGGAGGTGAAGTGAGAGGAGGGCTGCGGACATTGGAGCCTGGTTAACAGGTTTCGATAGGCCTACGAGGCGAGCGGGGGGGGGGGGGGGGGAAGGGATCGATACTGGGAGATGTTTCTTCGAGAGGCAGCGCGGGGGGCGGGGGGGATTCTGGGAGGGGGGAAGGGATTCAATGTTAATAATGGATAGGGGCAGGTCAGGCTCATGGGGCAGGGCCCGGTGGTATGATGATGGTGGATAAGGGGAGCGGTGAGAGACTTCCAGTTAGGATAGTCACGTGGAATGTGAGGGGGTTAGGAGGTCCAGTCAAGAGATCACGGGTGCTTGCACATCTTAAAAGTTTGAAAGCCAATGTAGCAATGCTGCAGGAAACTCACTTGAGGGTGAAGGACCAGCTGAACCTTAAAAAGGGCTGGGTTAGTCAGGTGTTTCACTCTGGATTTGACGGAAGGGCTTGAGGGGTAGCGGTAATGGTCAGCAAAAGAGTACGGTTCCAGATGGAGAATGTGGTTGCAGATCAGGGGGTAGATATGTGATTGTGACAGGGGCGCTGAAGGGGAGGTTGGTGGTGCTGGTAAGTGTATATGGTCCCAATTGGGACGATGTGGGATTCGCGAAGAAAGTGTTTGGGGCCATCCCCGACTTGGACACACACAAACTCATAGTGGGGAGGGGGGACTGGAACTTGGTGCAGGAACCAAGGTTGGACAGGTCACGGCCACGCTCGCTGGTTCCATCAGGGGCGACAAAGGCGTTGGCTGCGCTAATGGTGGAAATAGGAGGGGGTAGACCCTTGGAGATTTCTGCACCCGCGGGAACGGGAGTACTCGTTTTTCTCAGCAGTCCATAAGGTGTACTCGCGGATTTACTTTTTCATGGTGGGGAAGGCTTTTCTGGCTGGGGTTAAGGGGCAGAGTACTCGACAATTGCAGTATCAGATCATGCTCCACATTGGGTGGATATGGTACTGGAGAAGGGGTAGTACAGAGGCCGGGGTAGAAATTAGATGTGGGACTGTTGAGGGACCGAGGGTTCTGTGACAAAATTGAAAAAGTAATTGAGGAATATGTAGGTTTCAACTGTAGGGGTGAGGTGTGGAAGGCAGTTGTCTGGGAGGCTCTAAAGGCGGTGGTGAGGTGATCTCATTTAAGGCCAGATGGACAAAGAGGAGAGGTTGGAGCGGCAGAGGGTAATAGATGAGATGCTGGAGGTAGATAGGAGTTATGCAGAAGAAGAGGACCCAGCAAAGTTGGAAAAGAGGAAGGAACTACAGGCGAGCATTGACCGACTATCTACCAGGAAGGCGGTGCACCAACTGAGGCGAGCAAGGGGTGCAGTTTACAAGCATGGAGAGAAGGCGTATGTTAGCGGGTCAGCTTCGGAGGGAGGTGGGGGCAAGGGTAAATTGTTCAAGTGAGGGACAGGGCAGGGAAGTTGGTGGTGGCTCCGGATCTGATTAACAAGGTTTTTGAGGAATACTATGAGAGCTGTACAGGTCACAGCCACCTGGGGGAGACCAGAAGATGCAGGAATTTCTAGATGGGTTGGAGTACCCGAGGTTAGGGGAGGGGGACAGGGCTACATTGGAAGGAGCGATAGTGGAGCAGGAGATAAAAGATGCGATTGGGAGGATGCAGTCGGGGAAGGTGGCAGGGCCGGATGGGTTTCCAGTGGAATATTCAAGGATTAGCAGGCACCCCTGATGGTGGGGATGTTTGAGGAGGCAAGGGGCTGTTACCACAAACCTTGGGGCAGGCATCGATTTCCCTGTTGCTTAAAAAAGATAAGGATCCGATGGAGTGTGAGTCGTATAGCCCCATATTACTTTTAAACGTGGACGCAAAAGTATTGGCAAAGGTACTGGCACGTAGACTGGCGGAGTGC
Organism: Scyliorhinus torazame; assembly: GCF_047496885.1. Classification (NCBI taxonomy): domain Eukaryota; kingdom Metazoa; phylum Chordata; class Chondrichthyes; order Carcharhiniformes; family Scyliorhinidae; genus Scyliorhinus; species Scyliorhinus torazame. Next base: position 117,491,764 of record NC_092710.1, on the reverse strand, counting down.
CTCCTGAAGGTCATAGGTGAAGATCAGACAGGGTTCGTGAGAGGGAGGCAGCTGTTTTCAAACGTTAGACGGTTATTGAACATGTTTATGGCACCGGCGGAGAGGAAGAAAACAGAGGTTGTTGTGGCACTGGATACCGAGAAAGCGTTTGACCGGGTAGAATGGGGGTTCTGGAACGGTTTGGGATTGGACCAAGATTTGTGGACTGGGTAAAGCTACTATATAGGGAGCCAAGGGCGAGTGTCCGAACCAATAACCATCAGCTCGAGATACTTTTCTCCCACCATGGAACTAGGCAGGGATGTCCTATGTGCCCCCTGCTGTTTGCACTAGCGATTGAGCCGTTGGCCATCGCGTTAAGAAGTTTGGGGGTATGGAAAGGGATAGTGCTGGGGGGCATAGAGCATAGGGTGTCCTTATATGCCAAAGACTTGTTGTTATACGTGTCGGAACCGAGTGTGTCAATAGGGGGAATATTGCAGCTGCTTCGGGTGTTTGGGTTTTATCGGGGTACAAATTAAATCTAGACAAGAGTGAGTATTTTGTGGTGTCTCGGCCGGGGGTAGGGGTAGGGGGCTGCCATTCCGTAGGACAGGGATTCATTTTAGATATCTGGGGGTGCAGGTGGCACGGGTTTGGGGGGGGCTCCATAGGTATAACATTACTCGTTTGGTGGGGAGGGTGAAAACGGATCTGACAAGGTGGGATGGCCTCCTTCTGTCGCTGGCAGATCGGGTACAGGTGGTTAAAATGAACGTGTTGCCACGATTACTGTTTATTTTCCAATGCCTGCCGATTTTCCTGCCAAAGGCATTTTTCAGAGAGATTGAAGGAAGGATTACCTCATTCATATGGGGAGGGAAGGTGGCCAGAGTCAGAAAGGTGCTGCTACAGAGGGGAAGGCAGGCAGGGGGTTTGGCTCTTCCAAGCCTGATGTATTATTACTGGGCGGCGAATGTGGAGAAGGTGCGGAGCTGGGTCAGCGGGACTGATTCCCAGTGGGTCAGAATGGAGGAGAATTTGTGTAGAGGGCCGGGATGGAAGGCACAAGCAACAGCGCCGCTCCCGATGGCCCCGGGGAAATATTCAGGGAATCCGGTAATAATAGCTTCATTGAGAATTTGGAGGCAGTTTCGCTAACACTTCGGGTTGGGGGCAGGGTCAAGGGAAATGCCGATTCGGGGAACCACAGATTTGAGCCAGGGAAGTGGGACGGGAAATTTCAGAAATGGGAGGAGAAGGGGATTAAGACACTAAAAGATTTGTTTCTTGGGGGTCGGTTTGCAGGATTGAAGCAGCTGGGAGCGAAGTATGGGCTGGAGGAGCAGGGGGAAATATTTAGATACATCCAGGTTCGGGATTTTGCCAGGAGGGAGATACAGAGCTTCCCAGAGGAGCCAGCCTCCACATTGCTGGAGGAGGTGCTGACGACAGGGGGACTGGAGAAGAGGGTAGTGTTGGCGGTTTACGGAGCTATTTTGAAAGAGGACAAGGCACCATTGGAAGGAATCAAAGCAAAGTGGGAGGAAGAGTTGGGAGAGGGTATTGAGGAGGTGCTCCGGAGAGTGAACATCTCCACCTTGTGCATGAGGTGCGGCTGATACAGCTGAACATAGAACATGCAATGCAGAAGGAGGCCATTCGGCCCATCGAGTCTGCACTGACCCACTTAAGCCCTCACCCTATCCCCGTAACCCAACAACCACTCCTAACCTTTTTTGGTCACTAAGGGCAATTTATCATGGCCAATCCACCTAACCTGCACGTCTTTGGACTGTGGGAGGAAACTGGAGCACCCGGAGGAAACCCACGCAGACACGGGGAGAACGTGCAGATTCCGCACAGTGACCCAGCGGAGAATCGAACCTGGCGTTGTGAAGCCACAGTGCTATCCACTTGTGCTACCATGCTGCCCGAAAGGTGGTGAAGGTCGTATATAGAGCACACCTCACAAGGGCGAGGATGATCCGACTCTTTGAAGGGGTAGAACATGTAGAACGCAAATCACATTCATATGTTTCGGTCCTGTCCAAAGCTGGAGGGTTACTGGAAGGAGGTTTCCAGGGTAATAAAGTGGTGCACGTGAAACTGGACCCGGGCCCTCGGGAGGCCATATTCGGGGTGTCGGACTGGCCGGGTTGGAAACGGGCGCGGAGGCAGATGTTGTAGCCTTCACCTCATTAATTGCCCAAAAGCGGATCCTGTTGGGATGGAGAGCAATCTCTCCACCCTGTGCCCTGGTGTGGCAGGGGGACCTGTTGGAATTCTTGACTCTTGAGAAGGTTAAGTTTGAACTGAGGGGAAGGATGGAGGGTTCTACAATTCATGGGCGTTATTCATTATGCACTTTCAAGAATTGGATAGCATCGAACATTCGTAGCGGGGGGGTGGGGCGGTGAGGGTAGACTGTATGTGTTAGTGGTGATTAAGGGTGATTCCTGATTCCCTTTTGTTTATGTTAACATGCGGGCAGTTGTTTGGGGCTTGGTGGGAGGATGGGATTGTTGTTGTTGATATGGGGACTGACATTATACTCGTTACTGCTTATTGTTTATTGTTGGTGGGTGCAAATATGGGAGAAAATGCAAAAAAGGAGAATAAAAGTATTTTTTAAAAAAGGATGCGTAGGACAAGTGATGTGCCACGGCTGCGGCATTTTGCTTTTGGAAGCTAGTGTGATCCAGGGCAAATACATCTGCGGTAAGCTTTTGCTTCAGCTGCAGACCCTGCGACACATCAGGGAGGGGAAAGATTCCTGGATGGTTCTGGGGGCAGTCATAACCGTTAGGATAGAGTCTTCTGATTTCATCAGTGATCAGGGACAGGTGAGTGTGAATGCAAGGGAAGCAGGTAAGGAACCCAGAGGGCCGGACCCTTTGCAGTTGTCTAACAGGTTTGACATTTTTCAGCTTGTTTGGATGAGTGGTAGCTGCAGGATGGATGAGCTGACAAAACATGGCGCAGTGCTGCAGGCATCCATTCAAGTGAGTGGAGCAAAAATGAAATGTAGTGGTAGTAGAGGGCAGTTTACAGGGGAGAATTGACACTGTTCCTTGCAGCAAAGAGCAAGAGTCCAAACAACTACATTGTCTGTCCAGTGCCATGGTTTGGGATACCTACTCATAACTGGAGATGAATTATCAGTGACAGGGGAAGGATCCAGTTTGGCTTGGTACATGTCAGTACCAACATTGCCAGGGTGAGGAAATAGGTTCTAGTTTGGCTTGGTACATGTCAGTACCGACATAGCCAGGGTGAGGAAATAGGTTCTGCGTAATCACTATGAGGAGCTAGGCACCAAACTAAGACGCAGAACCTCAAAGGTAATCATCTCTGGATTACTACCTGAGCTCCATGTAAATTATCATAGAAACATAAAATTAAAGAAATAAATGCATGGCTCAAAGGCTGGTGTGACAGAGGTGATTTCCGGCTCATGGGGCCCTGGCACCAGTACTGGGAAAGGTAGGGACTGCACCAGTGGGACACTTATTACGATCCCAGACTAGACCCCAACAGTGGCTAAGTTACTGGGCAAAAACCCTAAAATTCTATTTTAATTTTGTAAGACTGTGAAGAAAGGATACCTCACTCCAGGAGTGATTTCATGCAAAATAGGGTTATTAAAACAAACTGTATTACTAACACAGTAATAAAATATCTTTAATATCACACAAGTAACCATTCCCCTCCCTGATGTGTCGCAGGGTTTGCAACTTACAATACCCCTTACACAATGCTCAACAATAGTGACACAATAACTCTTAACTGCTATCTTTATTCCCACTCAAATAACAAAACCATCTCAGTTCCCAATCCACTTTCAAATACAGTTATCACTCAGGAATAAATTCTGTACAAAGAAGTCCTTCGGGTAGCACGGTAGCACAAGTGATTAGCACTGTGGTTTCACAGTGCCAGGGTCCCAGGTTCGATTCCCTGCTGGGTCACTGTCTGTGCGGAGTTTGCATGTTCTCCCCGTGTCTGCGTGGGTTTCCTCCGGGTGCTCCGGTTTCCTCCCACAGTCCAAAGACGTGCAGGTTAGGTGGATTGGCCATGATAAATTGCCCTTAGTGACAAAAAAAAAGGTTAGGAGGGGTTATTGGGTTACGGGGATAGTGCTTAAGTGGGTCGGTGCAGACTTGATGGGCCGAATGGCCTCCTTCTGCACTGTATGTTCTATATTCTATGTTTGGATACTCTTTGAGAAAGAGAGATCTTTTGACACTGCTTTAAAGAAAATACCTGAATCAGAACCATGCAGAAATTCTGGCTTTATTTCTTCAGAAGCTGCTTATCAGCTGGTTACAGCTCACCTTCCCGCCAAACAATTCTGAACTCTTTGGAAAGAAACTGCTAATCTGTCTACAGACATATCTTTAACTGAACTGCAGTGACTTCTGCTCACATCCCAATCAAAAACACAACTAAACTGTTTTCTGCAAAATGCCTTGTACCTTAGCTCCTCCCATTAATGGCATAATTGTACCAAGCTAAATGTATTTAATTAACTCCACAGGGAACTCCCTTAATCCAAACAAAACTCCATTAGCTCAAGTCTTTATATCTGAATTGCACCTCTGACTCACAAAACCTTTCAAACAAGGCTTTTTAAAAAACATTACTGCAGCAGTCACACACACACTAACCCAGGCTTTTAACCTTTCTGCACCAAATACATACATTCTTATACTCATCACATATTCCACATCTGAACTGTGCAGTGTTCAAGTCAGCTGCAATACTAGGGAAGTAAAGAGGTTTTTTAACTAAATAGTTTTTTAAAATTCATTTTTTCAGGGTGTGAGCTTCATTGGCTAGGCCAGCATTTGTTGCCCATCACTAATTGCCGTTTAGAAGGTGGAAGTGAGCTGTCTTCTTGAACCGCTTCATCCATGTGGCATAGGTACACCCACTGTGCTATTAGGGAAGGACAGTGCAGGAAAAGCGATATATTTCCAAGTCAGGATGGTGAGTAACTTGGAAGGGAACATCCAAGTGGTGGTGTCCCAGGTATCTGCTGCCCTTGTCCTTCTAGATTGTAGTGTCATGGGTTTGGAAGGTGCTGCCTAAGGAGCCTTGGTTTGTTCCTGCAGTGTATCTTGTAATGGTACACACTGCTGTTACTGTGCATCATTGGTGGAGAGAGTGAATGTTTGTGGAGGGGGTACCAATCAAGCAGGCTGCTTTGTCCTGGATTGTGTAGAGCTGTTTTGTCCAGGCAAGTGGAGAGTATTCCATCACACTCCTGACTTGCGCCTTGTTAGGTGGTGGACAGGCCTGGGGAGTCAGGAGGTGAATTACTCGCCAGAGGATCCCTAGCTTTTGACCTGCTCTTGCAGCCACAGTATCATATGGCTAATCCACCCTTACGTCCCCACCTCAATGAATTCCGGGCTCGACGTGATGTTGAACTCTTCTTTCGCCGCCTTCGTCTCCGTGCCCACTTCTTTGGGCAAGAATCCTCCCCCGTTCCACTGATCCTTTCATGTGCCTCCAACATTCTGCCTCCGTGGACCCCCCTGCCGGGACAATTACCTGCCCTTGATCTTTTCATTGAGAACTGACGACGCGACATTGGCCGTCTTAATTTTTCTGCCCTCCTCACCCATTCCAACCTCTCTCCTTCCAAACTTTCTGCTCTTCACTCCGTCAGGTCTAACCCTGACTTTGTCATCAAACCTGCCAACAAAGGGGGTGCAGTTGTAGTCTGGCGCACTGACCTCTACCTCGCAGAGGCTGAGCGCCAACTCTCAGATACTTCCTCTTACCTCCTCCTGGACCATGACCAGACGACTGAACATCAAGCCATTATCTCCAACACTGTTAGCGACCTCATTTCCTCCGGATGCCTTCCCCCTACGGCTTCCAACCTCATAGTCTCCCAACTCCGGACAGCCTGCTTTAACCTACTTCTCAAAATCCACAAAATGGACTGTCCCGGCAGGCCCATTGTGTCAGCATGCTCTTGCCCCACCGAACTTATTTCCTCTTATCTTGACTCCATCCTCTCTCCTCTGGACCATTCCCTCCCCACCTACATCCGGGATTCCTCTGATGCACAGCATCATATTGACAGCTTCCATTTCGCGGGCCCTAACCGCATTCTATTCACCATGGATGTGCAATCCCTCTACACCTCCATCCTACACCTGGATGGCCTGAGAGCTCTTCGCTTCTTTCTCGAAAAGAGGCCCAGACAATTCCCATCCACCACCACTCTCCTCTGCCTGGCTGAACTCGTTCTATCTCTCAACAACTTCTCCTTTAACTCATCTCACTTTCTCCAAATCAAAGGTGTAGCAATGGGTACCCGCATGGGACCTAGTTACGCTTGCCTTTTTATGGGGTATGTGGAACATTCCTTGTTCCAGGCCTATCCGGGCCCCTTCCCACAACTCCTTTACTGATACACTGATGACTATTTTGGTGCCACGTCATGCTCTCGCCCGGACCTGGAAAAATTCATCAATTTCGCTTCCAATTTCCACCCCTCCATCACTTTAAACCTGGTCCATCGCAGACACTTCCCTTCCCTTCCTTGATCTTTCTATCTCCATTTCCGACAATAGACTATCCACTAATATCCACTACAAGCCCACTGACTCCCACAGCTATCTGGACTACAGATCTTCGCACCCTACACCCTGTAAGGACTCCATCCCTTTCTCTCAACTCCTTCGCCTCCATCGCATTTGTTCCGATGATGCCACTTTCCAAAATGGTGCTTCTTCCTCAACCGTGGTTTCCCACCTACAGTTGTGGACAGGGCCCTCAACAGTGTGCGGTCCATCTCCCACGCTACGACCCTCGCACCCTCCACTCCCTTCCAGAACAAGGATAGAGTCCCCCTCGTTCTCACATTTCATCCCACCAGCCTCCGTATGCAAAGCATACGCCAACTCCAGCGTGATGCTGCCATCAAACACATCTTCGCTTCACTCCCTCTGTCAACATTCCGCAGAGACCGTTCCCTCCGAGACAATCTAGTCCACTCCTCCACCATACCCAGTACCTCTCCCATCACCCATGGCACCTTCCCATGTAATTGCAGAAGGTGTAACACCTGCCCGTTTACCTCTTCCATGCTTAACATCCCAGGCCCAAAACACTCATTCCAGGTTAAGCAGTGTTTCACTTGCATCTCTTCCAATTTAGTCTACTGCATTCGCTGCTCCCAATGTGGTCTTCTCTACATCGGAGAGATCAAACGGAGACTGGGTGATCGCTTTGATGAGCATCTTCGGTCTGTGCGCATTCAGGACCGTGACTTTCCCGTTGCTTGCCATTTTAACCAAAGGCCCTGCTCCCATGCCCACATATCTGTTCTTGGCCTGCTGCCATGTTCCAGTGAAGCTCAACGCAAACTGGAGGACCAACATCTCACCTTCCGGCTAGGCACGCTACAGCCTTCCAGCCTGAACATCAAATTCAACAACTTCAGATGATCAGCTCTACCCCACCTCGACCCATTTGTTTTCATCCCATTTCATTTTAACTGTCTTTTACCATTTTTCTTTCTTAATATATATTTAATTCACCCCCTCCCTCAATATTATCCACCTTTCCTTCACCTTTCTCCTCTTTGCTTCCCCCCTTCCCCTCCCCCCACATCTACAGTTCATCCTCTGATGTTAGTTTCCCTGCTGTTTGACCTTTCACATCTTTTGTTCTCTCTGGGGACTGCCATTCGCACTCTTTCCCCTTGGTTTCTGTGGCCATTAGCACCCGGTTTCCCTGGGTTTCTGTGGCTATGACTAATCTTTCATTCTCACTCCACAGTATAAATATTTCCCACTTTTTCTGTCTGTTAGCTTTGACAATGAGTCATCGGACTCGAAACGTTAGCTCTTTTCTCTCCCTACAGATGCTGCCAGACCTGCTGAGGTTTTCCAGCATTTTCTCTTTCGTTTCAGATTCCAGCATCCACAGTAACGTGCTTTTATGTATGGCTAATCCAGTTCGGTTTCTGATCAATGGTAGCCCTACGATGTTGAAAGTGCGGGATTCAATGATGGTAATGCCATTGAATGTAAAGGGGCAATGGTTTGATTCTCTTTTACTGCAGATGGTCATTGCCTGGCATTTGTGTGGCGAGAATGGCCAATCCACCTACCCTGCACATCTTCTGGGTTATGGGGGCGAAACCCACGCAAACACGGGGAGAATGTGCAAACTCCACACGGACAGTGACCTGGGACCTCGGCGCCGTGAGGCAACAATGCTAACCACTGCGCCACCCTGCTGCCCTAGCAAACATCCCTTATGTTGGAATGTTGGTCATTGGTGAAGCAGCTGAAGGTAGTTGGGCCTAGGACTGAGGAACCCCTGCAGTGATGTCCTGGGACGGAGATGACTGACCTCCAACAACCACAACTATCTTCCTTTATGCTAGGTATGACATCAACCAATGGAGAGTTTTCCCCCTGATTTCCATTTACTCCAGTTTTGCTAGGGGCTCCTTGATGCCATACTCGATCAAATGCTGCCTTGATGTCAAGGGCAGTCACTCTCATCTTACCTCTGGCATTCGGCTCTTTTGTCAATGTTTGAACCAAGGCTGTAATGAGGTCAGGAGCCGAGTGTCCCTGGTGGAACCCAAACTGAACATCAGTGAGCAGGTTATTGCTGAGTAAGTGCCACTTGGTAGCACTGTTGATGACCCCTTCATTCACTTTACTGATGATTGAGAGTAGACTAATATGGCGGTAATTGCCTAGGTTGGATTTGTCCTTCTTTTTGTGTGCAGGACATACCTGGGCAGTTTTTCTACATTACCGGGTAGATGCCAGTGTTGTAGCTGTATTGGAACAGCTAGGCTAGGGACGAGGCAAGTTCTGGAGCACAAGTCTATTGCTGGAATATTGTCAGGGCCCATTACCTTTGCAGTATCCAGTTCCTTCAGCCGTTCATTGATATCACGTGAGGTGAATCGAATGGCTGACGATTGGCATCTGTGATGCTGGGGACCTCTGGAGGGGATCGAGATGGTCCACTCTGGTTGAAGATTTTGTGAATGTTTCAGCTTCGCTTTTGCGCTGATGTGCTGGGCTCCTCCATCATTTGAGGATGGGGATATTTATGGAGCCTCCTCCTCCAGTGAGGTGTTTAATTGTCCACCACCATTCGTGACTGGATGTGGCAGGATTGCAGAGCTTATATCTGATCTGTTGGTTGAGGGATTGTTTAACTCTGTCCATCACTTACTGCTTGTATTGCTTGGCAGGCAAGTAGTCTCGTGTTGTAGCTTCACCAGGTTGATACTTCATTTTTCAGTATGCCTGGTGCTGCCCCTGTCATGCCCTCTTGCGCACTTCATCACTTCATTGGGGCAAGGGATCAAATTTGGGAAGATATGGTAAATCAAAGATTAGAGGCAAGGCAAGAGAGAAAGATATAAATATTGAAAATGATAAACAGACTGTGACAGGAAGGGATAGCGAAAAAAAATTTAAGAGTAAATCAGCAGATAAGTTACAAAAATAATATAATACTCTGTATCTGCATGTACATAGCATTCAAAACAAAGCAGATGAACTGATAGCCCAAATCGAAATAAATAAGTGCAAACCAATAACTATTACATGGCTGCAGAAACACAGATTGGAACCTGAATATTGATGGGTACATAACATTTAGGAAGGACAGGAAGCTAGGGAAAGGTGAAGGAGTGACTTTTTCATTAATTATGATATTCGCACACTAGAGAGGGGATGATCCAAGTTCAGGAAACCCAGGAGAAGCAGTTTAGGTAGAGATGATGAATGATAAAGGCAAGAAGTCACTTGTGGAGTGGTGCACAGGCCCCAAAATAGTAACCACACGGTCAAAAGGAGTATAAAGGAAGAAACAATGAGAGCTTGTCAGAAAGGTGGGGAATTTAAATCTACATAAAGACTGGAAAAATCAGATGGGCAAAGGTTGCCTAAATAAGGAATTCATGGAATATGTTGAAGATAGTTTCTTAGGACATCTTATTCTGGAACCAACCAGAGAGTATGCTATACTAGATCTAGTATTGTGCAATGAACTAGGATTCATTAACGACCTCATAGTGAAGGTATCCCAAAAGGAACTGTGATCACAATGTGATTGAATTTTACATTCAGTTTGAGGGAGAGAAGAATGGGTCAAAGACTAGTATTTTAAACTGAAATCAGGGTAATTATGTGGGCATGAAAGCAGAGCTAGGCAAAGTGGTTTGACAAATTAGGTTAAGGGATAGGTCAACAAGAGATACAGTGGCAGACATGTAAGGAGATATCTCAAGATTACAAAGAACAGACATATTCCAATGACAAAAAAATTCCAAGGGGAGTACCTTCATCCATAGTTAAGATGGTATAAAACTTCTAGAAAAAGCATGTAATTGTGAAAATATAGATGGCAGATCAGAAGATTGGACAGAATATAAAAACAGCAGAAAATGACTAAAAGATTAATAAGGAGCAAAAAACTAGAGTACAAGAGAAAGCTAACTAGAAAAATAAAAGAATATAGTAAATATTTCTGTAGATATTTTTAAAAAGTTAACAAAGTGAGCACTGGCCTGACAGAAAGGAAGTCTGACGAATTAATAATGGAAAAAAGGACATAGCAGAAATACCTGTAAAATCAGGAAATGGAAGTGGGGGGGGGGGGGGGGGGGGGGCGGGAGGGGACACAGGCAAATTACAATCACAAAGGAAGTGGTGGGAGAAAATTGTTGGAGTTACGGGTTGACAAGTCCCTAGGTTCTGATGGGTGTCGTCCAGAATCTTAAAAAAGTGCCTAGTGAAATATTTGATATGTTGGTTTTAATTTTCCATCATTCTCAAGATTTGTGTACAGTTCCATTAGATTAGAAAATAATACCTTCAGGTAAAACCTTCTCCGCAAGAAGACGTTAGGGTACCCCAGGGCCTCAAGAAACACACTATTAGAGGACCTGATAAACACGGACAGTGAGGAAGGGGGGAACTGCGGGAACATCTACGGACAGTTACTAGACAGGGCGAGACAAGCACTGGACGAAGCCAGACAAAAATGGGTGGACGAACTGGGGACGGATGTGGGCTGGGGACTCTGGAGCAAAGCACTGAGCAGGGCCAACTCCACCTCCCCGTGCGCAAGGCTCAGCCTCATGAAGTTTAAAGTGGTGCACAGAACGCACCCAACCAGAACCCAAATGAACAGGGTCTTCCTGGAGATGCAAGATAAATGTGAACAGTGCCAGGGAGGCCCGGCCAACCACACCCACATGTTCTGGGCTTGCCCCAGACTTGTAGGGATCTGTACAGCGTTCTTCGAGGCAATGTCCAAGGTACTGGGGGTGAGGGTGGAGCCATGCCCGAGAGTGGCAGTCTTCATAGTATCGGAACAGCCAGAGCTACACAAGGGGAAGGAGGCCGACGCACTTGCTTTCGCTTCCCTAATCACATGCCGGAGAATCCCGCTTGGCTGACGATCAGCAGCACCACCCACAGCTGCAGACTGGCTAGCAGACCTGGCGGAATTTCTCCATCTGGAGAAGATCAAATACACCATCCGAGGGTTGGAAGAAGACTTCCACAAAGCTTGGGGGCAATTCGCCGGCCTGTTCGAGGAGAAAACCGACTAGGGAACGAGGGAGAGGCGGGGAGAGCAGACAAGAACACACAACGCTAGGTGGTACAAAGGGGAAGGGGGGTAGAAATGAAGAGGAAACTCAGGGGAACCACAGGGAGAAGCATGGAGAGGAGGGGGGGGGAGGGCCCCCTACCCTCCCTCCCATCCCCTCCTCCCCCACCCCGAACCCACAAGACCTGCAACAAAAATCACAGAAGGAGGGAAAAAAGGGGAGAACAGGAGCTCAGTGTTAGAACACCCAGGGTGGAAGAGGGGTTACCAAGGAGGGAGGAAGGGGGCAGGGGGGGAGAAGATATATAACACCCCTGTTAGCTTAGTGGGTTAGACAAGTGGTGTGTGATGCAGAACAACATCAGCAGTGCTGGTTCAATTCCCGTACCGGCTTATAACAGGCGCCGAAATGTGGCGACAAGGGGCAAATGTGACTTCCTGCCACAGTCCAAAGATGTGACAATAAAAGGTTATTTTTAAGGGGCAGCACGGTAGCATGGTGGTTAGCACAACTGCTTCACAGCTCCAGGGTCCCAGGTTCGATTCCCGGCTTGGTTCACTGTCTGTGCGGAGTCTGTACGTTCTCCCCGTATGTGCGTGGGTTTCCTCCGGGTGCTCCGATTTCCTGCCACAGTCCAAAGATGTGCAGGTTAGGTGGATTGGCCATGCTAAATTGCCCTTAGTGTTCAAAATTGCCCTTAGTGTTGGGTGGGGTTCTGGTTATGGGTATAAGGTGGAGATGTGGGCTTGGGTAGGGTGCTCTTTCAAAGAGCCGGTGCAGACTCGATGGGCCGAATGGCCTCCTTCTGCACTGTAAATTCTATGAAAGAAAGATGTAGGTACATAAGAAACCGTATAAATTGTAAATATCGGACACAAAAGTTTCACTACGTAAAAGTGAAAATGCCAATAAAAACATTTTAAAAAATTAGAAATAACAAATGGATCTCCATTATTTAAAAAGGGAAAGAGAGTGAATGTTTTCTATTCGTACATGTGATGTGGGTGTTGCTGGCTGAGCCAGTATTAATTACCGAATCTTAATTGCCCTTAAACTGAGTGGTTTCCCAGGTGATTTAATAGTCAAACATATTACTGTGGGCCTGGAGTCACATGTAGATCAGACCAGGTAAGGACGGCAGATTTCCTTCCCTAAAGGGCATTAGTGAACCAGGTGGGTTTTTACAATTTTTTTGTGGTCATCATTAGTCTTTTTGTTACAACCCCAGTTGATGTTGCAGGACGATCCCTGGCTCAAAAGATCGTAACATTTTACTTTTTTAAAGAAAGGTTGGAGGGACAAAGTCACAGGACCGTTAATTAGTTTTAACAATAAGAACATATTAAAAATGAAACATTTGATTATGATACAATACTCCTTTACTCCCCATTTACCCTCTCCCCTTAGCTTGACTAGTATATACAGATTTTAAGGTGAACACAGGTTACAAAGTATACCTTAGACTATAATGGTCTCAGTAACACTTTTAAACACACAGGCTGGCTGTGGTCAGACACACTCCACTCTGAACCTGAATGAATTTCTGTGCATTTCTCAAAATCCCTCCAGATGAATCTGATATCTTGAGCCACCTTGTCTCAATATACTCCAGCTTCCACATGAATAATTTCAAATTGCACTTTCAAAAAGACACGCTGTCAAATCTTCTTTTAAATAATGCTTTCCCTTAGCTGTTTCCATCAAGGTTTCACACTTCCCCCTTCAGGATTTATTTCTAATATTTAACAATACAAGTATAAATCCCTTAAAACCTGTTTTCCTGACATTTTTAATTCCAGATGTTGTGGATTCAAAATTCACCAACTGCCATGGTGGGTTTTGAATCCAGGTCCCCAGAGCAGTGTCCTGAGTCTTTGGATTACCAGTCCAATGACAATACCACAACACCATCACCTCTCCCTAAAGAAAGAAACTATAGGCCAATTAACTTAACATCTGTTATAGGGAAAATGTTAGAATCGATTATGAAAGATGCTATAGCAGAGGAGTTGGAAAAATTCAGGGTAATCAAGCAAAGACAATATGGCTTTGTGAAAATCATGTTTAATCATGTATTGAAGTTCTTTGAAGACGTTACATATGAGGTGGATGTTTAGATTTTCAGGTGCTGCATCAAAGGTTATTGCAGAAAATTAAAGCTCACGATGTAGAGGGTAACATGTTAGCATGGATAAAAGATTAGTTTGCTGACAAGAAGCAGAGAGTAGGCGTAAGCAGATCATTTTCTGATTGGATAAAGTAACAAGTGGTGTGCCACAAGAATCAGTGCTGGAGCCTCAACATTTTACAATATAAATAAAGGGACTTGGATGAATGGACCAAAAGTATGGTTGCTAAATTTTACGAAGGTGCAAAGATAGGTAGGAAAGTAAGTTGTGAAGAGGATATCAGGAGGCTACAAAGGGATACAATAGGTTAGATAAGTGGGGAAAGATCTGACAAATGGAATACAAGGTAGGAAAATGTGAAACTGTTCATTTAGGCAGGGACAATAAAAAAGCAGCATATTATCGAAATGGTGAAATATTGCAGAGCTCAGAGATGCAAAGGGATCTGGGGATGAATGAAACGCAAAGGTTAATATGCAGGTACAGCAAGTTATTAGGAAAGCTAACAGAATTTTATCATTTATTACAAGGTGAATACAAAAGTAAGGAGATCATGCTTCTGTTATAAAGAGCACTGGTAAGACAACATCTGGAACACAGTGTACAGTATTGGTCTCCTTATTTAAGGAAGGATGTAAATTGTTAGGAAACAGAGATAGTTTTAAGAAAGTTATATTTGTATTTTGTGGGTGTTAGGAATAAGATATGGCTTTAAGGTTTAAGTTAATTTATATTTTTGAAGTTCGGTATTAAGACTTAGTTCCACTTTAAAGGATGCCTGCATTTTAATAAGATTTTAGGGGGTAAAAAAAAAATGCTGTTGTCTTGCAACACGGGGCCCACAGAGAGAAATGGCAGTTTTAGTTCATATGTAAGAAGCATTCCACTGAAAGTGGCAGAACAGGGACAGAAAACAAATAATGCAAAAAGTCACAGAAAGCAAATACCAAACTAAAGGTGATTCAAAAAACCTGGACAAAGGGGGGTTGCAAAAAGTCAGAAGGTCCAAGGAGATCCAAAGGTTGGTGACTCCTTACTACTGGCCTGTGAAGCACTGGTGTTCTGTTGGCAAATATCTGAGAGATTGCGCGGAAGGCGAAGCTTGAATGTACATGGTGTTCCAGGGCAGACAAATATTAAAAGAAGAGGTTGCAACCCTGTAGGTGGATCCTTAGGAAAGACATCCAAGAGAAAGCGTTGTTTGGGAGAAGATTCCAAGATGTGTTCTACGAGAGTGGAAATTGGAAACTCAAGTTTGAAAGATGACAAGCATCGGGTGGAGGCGGGGGGGATATAGATTTTCTAACTTAAGTTATCCTTACGAATCTGTACACCTGAAGCATGTTTTACCACACAAGGCTGTGGGAGCTGAGTCACTGAATGTATTTAAGAAAGAAATAGATTAGGCATCAAGGGGAATGGTCTGGGAGCGGGTGTGTGGCATTGAGATAGAAGATCAGCTGTCATCACGTTCAATGGTGGAACAGGCTTGATGGGCCAAATGGTCTACTCCTGCTACTACTTTATATATTTCTATAACTATAGTTGGAGTGAAGGAGTAGTGTATATAGTTCATCGTGTCCTGTTTAAGAAATGTTTTATTCTTTTTTAAAAGTGCATCAGGCGTCTCTGATCCACGTATCAAAACAAAATATAAAAGTTAGGATCTATAAAGCCAGGTTCCATCCTGGGATCTGATCTATCCAGGAGTATCAACTGGGATGGTAACAAGATGCACTGGAAGCAATTCAGAGAAGGTTTACCAGACTAATATCTGGAATGGGAGAAATGTCTTAGGAGGAAAGGTTGGACAGGCTCGGTTTGTATTCGCTGGAGTTTGGAAGAGTCAGAGGTGACCTAATTGAAACATTTAAAATCCTGAGGGGTCATGATAGGGTCGATGTGGAGGGAATGTTTCCTCCAGTAGGAAAATAGAATTAGGGGTCGCTATTCAAAATTAAGGGGTCACCCATTTAAGGCAAAGATGAGGAGAATTATTTTTCGTCAGAGGATGGAGAGTCTTTGGAACTCCCTTCCTCAAAAAAACCTTTGCCTTTTTTAAGGCAGAGGCTGATTAAGGTTATCGGGATAAGGCAGGAATGAGCTAAAGTTACAATCAGATATTATGAATTGCAGTACAGGTTCAAGGGCCAAGTGGTCTGCTTCTGCACCTAATTTGTATGTTTATAAGCTCTCGTAGCATAATTATAGGTTTGTACAGGTGTTCTAAATTTATAATTTAAACAGTACAGTGGCACGGCAAGTATTTATTCTGCTATTTGCAATTCCTAAGATAGAAACCATTTACTGATAGCATGCAGAAACTAAAATCAGATCGGTTACGCGAGGGAGATATGAGGAAACTGGGTCCAGAAATTAGACTCCAAATGTAGTAGGCAATTTAGGGGTTGAACAAACTGAGGGGAAAAAAACTGCTAGCATGAAGTCAGAGCCCAAACCTGGTTGAGTTACATTGTCCCAATCAGACATAAACTCATTGGTGGGAAAACATAGGAAGCCCAGGATCCATTGTTCTTCGGGACATTCCTGTCTGACCAGCCATTAGCCCATTACACTCGGATGGCCTCTTTGCCTATCAATGGGAGGTTAGTTGCATATGGGAGTTGGTAATCGAACAGCCAAGATACCAATGATAGGTTCAAGCCTGGAAACCCCAGCAGAGAACCTTTGTGTGAGTGGCTGAGTGGAGCTTAGAGAGAGAGAGCGAGAGAGAGAAAGAATGCTGTTCTGAACAGTTACAGAGTAGAAGGCTTTGGAAATTGACTGAGAGAGATCATAAGAATTGCCACCGAGGTAGGCTTTGGAAAAGGATTCTGAAAGAATATCCCTCATGGAAGGAAAATTGCTTGATAAATGCAAGTACTGTGTTTGCCTGTCTGTGAAAGCGGAACAAGAGCTCCATGTTTCTTTAAAGTGGTGTTTAATGGGAACTAGTGCATTAAGGTTAAGAATCTACATGTAATTTGTTAGTGTTAGAATTGAAGTTTAAATATTGTTTTCTTTTCGTTTAATAAAGTTTGTTTATAAAATAACCAATGCCTATTTCTTATATTATCACTCCTGGAACAAATCTATCTTTCTACACCATCTTAAAACCTTAAAAGGTTATGACATCTGGTTCCGTCTCTTACCACTGTTAAGAGCTGAGCAGACATCTGTAACAGATCAACAATTCAGTTTAACGACAATAAAATACGATACTGCAAATCTTACCTTATGCAGTTCAGTTTGTCCATACTTATCATGGGGAGCTCGGTCACTGTCGCTGACACTTAACTATAAAGTATAAAAAATGTCAAAACAGCGATGCAGAAAAATGAATGATATTTTTCTATAATAATGTACAAAATTATTGAAAAGATTTCTTTGTAGTCCGTGATATGTTTGAAAACCTAGATTGAAGGCAACATTCCAATAGATAATGTAATCATTTATTAGCACAACATATATTTTTTTTAATTAAAAACCTTTCTCACTGCCCTCACTTAGTCCCACTCTTTCTCTACCCTCCTTTGCCCAAGTATCCTCCCTTCCAATTTATCCTCCTCCTCTTCCCTCTCATTATCCTTTGTCCCTCCTTCATTCTTCCCCTCTCTCCTCCCTTATCATTCTTCTCTTTCTTCATTCATTCCCTTTCCCCATCTCATTATCCGTCTCTGCTCCTCACTATTCCAGTCCTTCTCCTTTCCTCAGAGCCCTCCTTCTCCCCATCTGCCTAATTTTCACACCATCCATTCTCCTTAGTTTTCCACACTCTCCTCATCATTGCCCTCTCTCTTTTCATCCCAATCTCATTTTCCTTTCATCCCTTCTCCCTTTTATAGATAAGAAGGGGAGTAAATGTTGCTAACAGCACTGATGACACCTTCCATCACTTTGCCGAAGATTCAGAGTAGGGCTGTTGGACGGTAACCCGCTGGATTGGATTTTTCCTGATTTTAGGGGACAGGTCATTCACGGGCAATTTCCCAATTTGTCAAGTAGATGTGAACGTTGTCATTTGTCAAGTAGCCGTGATACTGGTAACGCTTACCTAGCGCTGCGGCTAGGTCCAGAGCAGTTTTCAACATTACATTGTTAGGGCCGACATCATTTGCCATATCCATTGTGCTCTTGGTATCACATGAAGTGAACTGAATTGGGTGAACACTGGCATCTGTGATGCTGGAGACCTCAGGAGTAGGCCAAGTTGAATCACCCACTCAGCACTTCTGACCAAAAATGGTTGCAAGCACTTCAGCCTCGCTTTTTGAACCGATGTCTGGACTACAACGGAGGATGGGAATATTCATTGGCACAACCTCCTAATGTTAATGGTTTTAATTGTTTACCATTTATTCACAACTAATTGAACAGCAAAACATTTATCTAATCCATTGATTGATGATGAAGCAGGGTGCAGGACTTCACACTAAAAACCTAAAGCAATCCATTGCAGTGAGCTAATCTTGATGGACGCGAGCCTTCCCGCCAACCTGAGTATATTCTGCGCCCTTGGAGCAAACCTAAGTGCTTCTTACAATGCGGGTTCAAAACGGAGGCAGTTGTTGGCAATTAGCAGAAGGTTATTTGTCCATGTTTGACCTCATGACATAAGACTTCACTAGGTTTGAAGTCAACATTGAGGACGTCAATCCCTCCTGACAGGCCACTGTCCCACCAACTCTGCTAAAGTTATGATGTTAGAGTTGGATAAAGATTGAACTGTTTGGGTTACAGCTTAGTGAACATAGAACATCTACATTGCTGAGGGAGGTCCTTCAGCCCATCAATTCTACACCAACCCTTTGAAAGAGCACCCTACCAAGGTCCACTCCCCTGCCCTATCCCCGTAACCCTACCTAACTTGCACATCTTTGAACACTGAGGGGCAATTTAGCATAGCCACCTAATGTGTACATCTTTGGACTAGGAGGAAACCAAAGCACCCGGAAAATTCCCACGCAGACCCTGGAAGCATGTGCAAACACCACAGTCTTGCAAGGCCAGAATCGAACCCGGGTTCCTGGCACAGTGTGGCAGCAGTGCTAACCACCATGCCATTTTGCTGCCCCAATCTCTAGTGGTTAAGGTTAGAAAACTCTGTTGACAATGCCTGTTACAAACATACAATTATATTCCAGACAACAATTATAAAAGCAAATGGTTTACTCAGTATCCTTCGACTGTGAACTGTGGTTCTGGACTTCCTGCATCTACCTTGTCTACTCCGGTTAGAATTTTATACGTTTCTAGAAGAATCCCTCCCCTCATTCTTTTAAACTCCAGCAAATATAATCCTAACCAACTCAATCTCCCTCATACATCAGTCCCACAATCCCAGGAATTGGTCTGATAGACCTTTGCTGCACTCCCTCCATAGCAAGATAAGGAAACCAAAACTGCACACAATATTCCAAGTGTGGTCTCACCACTGCCCTAAGTGACTGCAGCAACACATTCCTGCTCCTGTAGTCAAATCCTCTTGCTACAAAAGCCAATATACCACTTGCCTTCTCTACCACCTGCTGCACCTGCATGCTTACTTTCAGCAACTGGTGCACAAAGGACACCCAAGTCTCATTGCACATTTTCCTATCCCAATCTATAGCTGTCAGATAATAATCTGCCTTCCTGTTTTTGCTACCAAAGTCACATGTATCCACATTATACTGCATCTGCCACGCATTTGCCCACTCACTCAACTGAACTCAACTACATCCTCCTCACAGCTCACCCTCTCACTCAGCTTTGTGTCATCTGAAAATATGTAGATATCACATTTAGTTCCCTCATCTAAATCATTAATGTACATTGTGAATAGCTGGGGTCCTAATACTAATCCCTGCAGTACTCCACTAGTCACTTTCTCTCATTTGAAAAAAGACCTGTTTGTTCCTACTCTTTGTTTCCTGTCTGCCAACCAGTTTTCTATGAATCTCAATACACTACCCCCAATCCCATGCGCTTCAATTTTACTTGCTAATCTCTTATGTGGGACCTTGTCGAAAGCCTTCTGAAAGTTCAAATCACATCCATTGGCTCCCCCTCATCAATTCCACTAATTACATCCTCGAAGAATTCCAGTAGATTTGTTAAGCATGATTTCCCTTTCATAAATCTATGCTGACTTTGTTTGATCCTACCACTGTTACCCAACTGCTCTGATATTAACTCTTTTATAATAAACTCTAGCATTTTCCCCACTCGAAGACAGTGATCAGAGCCCTGTCGAACTATTGGGTCCAAGGTTAAGGACCACCCCAAAGAGCGCGAAATCCCAGAGGGATAAAAGCGAGCGCAGCCATGTGTTCTGTCTCTTTTGGATTATTTACATACACAAGAGTTATCTGAACATGCAAACACAATATCTACTACGAGTTAAACTGCATTTTCCCCACTACAGACATAAGGATGACTGCTCTATAATTCAGTTTTCTCCCCACCTCCCTTTTTAAATAGTGGGTGTAGACTCCAATGAAGAGATACATAGGAATGCATGGTAAGATGTCAAATGAACATCGGTTTATTTATAATAATAGCAAATGAACATAGGTTTATTTATAATAATAATCTTTATTAGTGTCACAAGTAAGCTTACATTAACACTGCAATGAAGTTACTGTAAGAACCTGCATAAGCAACCCGTTACTCTACGCGACCCTAAGCCCCCCTCCACCCCCCCCCCCCCCCCCCTCCCCTACTGACAATGAATTCTCTGCGAAGAAGTCAACAAATGGCTGCCACCTCCAGGCGAACCCTGACAGCGATCCTCTCAAGGCGAACTTAATTTTCTCCAGCCCGAGAAAGCTCGCCATGTCCGAAAACCATACTTCAGACTTTGGGGGCTTTGAGTCCCTCCATGCCAACAGTATTGTTGGGCTACCAGGGAAGCAAAGGCCTAGACGTCGGCCTCCTTCTCCTCCTGGACTTCCAGGTCCTCCGAAACCCCAAAGATTGCCACCTCAGGACTCATTGCTACCCTAGTTTTCAATACCCGGGACATAATGTCCGCGAATCTCAGCCAGTACCACCTTAGTTTAGGACATGCCCAGAACATGGTTCACTGGTCCTCCAGCACATCTAGCATATTTGTCCTCCGGCCCAAAGAATTTGCTCATCCAGGCCACCGTCATGTGGGCCCGATGTATGACCTTGAACTGGATCAGACTGAGCCTGGCGCATGTTGCTTACTCTACTAAAGTGTCTGCCCATATGCCATCCTCTATCTCCCCCTCAAGCTCCTCCTCACACTTAAGCTTCAGTTCTTCGGTCTGTACCTCCTCTGCTCCCATTATTCCTTATAAATGTCGGAGACTCTCCCCTCTCCCACCTCTCCTCTGGCAACTACCCTGACTGGGATCCCCTTGGTGGGAGGTGTGGGAAGGTTGGTACCAATCTGCGTATGAAATCCTGCACCTGCAGTACCTGAAATCATTCCCTCTCGCCAGCCCGAACTTCTCCTCCAACACCATCATGCTCGGGATGCTTCCTTCCAGGAACAGATCGCCCATCCTCTCAATCCCCGCCATAATTGGAACCCGCCGTCCATATTCCCCAGGGCAAATTGGTGGTTACCGCAGATTGGGAACCAAACCGATGCTCTCACTTCCCCTATATGCCTCCTCCATTGGCCTCAGATCCGTAGAGCCGCCATCACTATAGGGCTGGTGGAGTATCGTGCAGACGGGAGCGGTAAAGGCGCCGTAACAAAGGCTGCCAAACTGGTGCCCCTGCACAAAGCAGCCTCCATCCGCTTCCAAACCAACCCCGTACCTGCCATCCATTTCCTTATCATGGCTATGTTAACTGCCCAGTAGTAGTTGCTAAAGTTCGGCAACACCAGCCCCCTATCCCCTTGGTTCTTCTCGAGCATCGCCTTCCTCACCGGTGAGGACTTTAGCAAAAACATTTCTTAAAGGGACATTCCCATGACAGCGGAAGCACATCAAAATAGTCGGCCTGCCATAGGGAGTCGAGGGCAGGGGCCCAACTATGTGGCCCAAATGCTAGGTAACCTAGTGGGGAGAGACAGCTTCCCCAGGCCGCCGGAGATCAACAAAAACCCAAGGCGGGGAAGCAGCTGAGAGCAGTCAAAGCCAAGCTGCCCAAATACCAAAACCAGGAAAGGATCCTTCGCTGGCCCAGATAGACGAAGGCTTGCAATTGGGAGGGACACAAAATCAGAGTCTACCAGGACATTAGGATGGACCTGGCAAAGAGCAGAGCAGAATTTAACAAGGCAAAATCAGCCCTGTACAAAAACAAAATTAAATTTGGGATACTGTACCCAGCCAGGTGTTGCTAACTTTGGTTGGCTCTTAATTCGTAAATTGCTCTGTTTGTTTAACCTTTGCTCTAGAGTCGCCAGCTATCTTTATGATACCGCCACGAGGTTCAAGTTCAAGTTCTAATCAATAACTCAACACACCAATTAGTAAGATTCAAATCAAAACACATTTATTATACACAGTAAATCACTACTAATGCATAAACTCTACTTTCTAGACTATTCCTATCACTAAAAGGCCTATACTTAGCTTCGGAATTGGTTCACCAGGTCAGGGGAACAAATGGCCTTTCGTTCAGGTCCTGAGTCTGCAGGATTCAATAGCTGGTATGGACTTGTAGCTAGGAGCGCCTATCTCGTAGTGAGCGTTGACTGGAGACTTACTTGGTCTGGCCACTGGACAGTTCACTCTCAGAGGTTCCTTCACGTTGTTGAGTGACCCTGTCAAGAAGGACGATTTGAACTTGGGGGCTTTACTTTATAGTCCCCAGGGGTTTCCCACCTTTTGGGGCGGACCCCGTAACTGGTTCCAAGTGATTGGACTGCTTTCCAATCAATGGGAATCGATTTCTCCAATACTGGGGTTGTTACCTGATCGCTGGGCGGTACCTAAATGTTCATTGGCCTTCCTTTGTCTTGGCTCCTGCTGGCAGCGAGAAGTCTGGCTTGGCTTTATTCACCTTAACTGTTGCCATTGTGCCTTGGAATCGCTCATTACTATGCAGATGGCTGTTGCATTACTATGCAGATGGCTGCTGGTTTCCGTGCTGTCTGGTTGTTTTGCAGGTTTCAATGTACATGATTTCTGCACTTGCTAGTCTTTGCCTGTGTTGGCTGAATTTCCCTTTAGTCTTTGCGATTCTCCATTTTAAGTCGGGAAGTGGCCAACTCAGGTGGCTACACCCCCACCTTGTGATTCCTAACGCGAAGCTTGAAGGATCACATAACTGCGTTGTCTTCATTCCCTGACCCGGTGAACGCTCTTTCGTGGCATCTACACTGACCATAACTATGCAGTAAAAATTTTAACTAACTTTCTAAGTGGCGCTATGTCATAAAGGGACATGCATTACAAAATAAAAAACGGTACCTCTAACTGTCCTCAACAGGAACTCACTAAAACATTCAATCACTTTAGTGGTACTCACTAAAACATTCAATCACACTAACTTCCTAAACAATACAAAAATAAATGCAGCATTTACATTTTTCCTGGCTTGGCAGTCAAGCACAGGGTTGTTCAATCTTTCCATTTCTTTATTTACAGGAGAACGCAAACAAATGTCCTTTATTGTAGACCAAGGAGTTCAGGGGCCTGGTGAAATCCAAAAATAGGGGATCTCATTCTGTATACCGGGGTGCTAACGCGGTAGGCTCTCCTTCTCCGTTTTCTCATGCGGATAGTGCACGATGCTGCAGAGTATCGCCAACACTAATAGGGATTCGACTACGTAGGGAAGGGAGTACCAAGTTATGAGCTTATCACACCATGATGGTGTGGTGTTTCCTGTTACTGGGCTCTGGGTGCTATGGGGAAGTGAATTATTAACGGCCGGGGGGGGTTGGGGTCAGGGGGTTCGCGAGCAACCTAATACACATTGCAATAACGACGAAATACACGTATGACGTCTTCATTGTTGTCTTCTTTCCTTTTTGTTTCTTCCTTTCCGTTTCGTCTCTTTACCTGGAAGCTTCTGGGGTTCTATGGGATCAAGCATAGTTTCTGTTACTATCTTGGTTTAATATCTCGTCTGTTAGTATGTCTGTCCTTTAGTGCCAATTCTCCCTTTATAATTTGTCACCATGTGTGACTCCCTCATTTTTTTTTTAAACCAAATATTCCGGACAAGACACACTTAAGAATACTGAAACAGTGCGAGCAGTCTCGCAGGCTGTGCGATTTACCATCCAAATGTTTGAGGATGTAAATAGAATAGGCATGGCAACCTAAGGGTTGCCTGAAAACAAAACAAAACGTTTTGAACAAAAAGTGTCGAAATGAGGTGCGTATGGGCCGCGACAGGTAAGATTTGGATGGAATTACCGGGTAGGACGGTGATCAATGCCGTGGGTGCTCTACCCGAGTGTAGTTGATCAGAGGGGGGGTCTTCAGGCAGGGCGGAGACCAATGCCGTTTCTCCACTGACTGAGCAACCGGCAAGAACGGGCAATGAATGTAGTCATCGTGGGGGGGGGGTTGCCGTATTGTTCTACCTTCAAACCAGAAGGGCAGTTATGAACGGGGGTCTGGCAAGCTCTCAGCGGTTTCTGCCGATGAGCGTGCTGGAAAGTTCTCAAAGGTTTCGGCCGACAAATAAGGCGTGGGGCCGTGGAAATGTTTTTTTCGATCTTACATACAACACATCTGTGGTAGTATGTATTGGGGGTCATGTGGGACTGGAAGCCCTAATGTCATTGGCTGACAGATCCCGGGTCCTGGTTGGCCGTTGACCTCAAGCTCCGCCCTGAAGGCGGAGTATAAGAAGCCGGAGTCTTCCCCCGCAGGCCAGTTTACTATCGAGCTGCGGGGGAACAGACACGCTTAATAAAGCCTCATCGACTTCACTCTATTCGTCTCACGGAGTCTTTGTGCGCTACAATTTATTAAGCGTGCCTAAAAAGGACTATGGAGCTCAGGATCATTCCGGAATGCCTGAGGATCAGCCCCCACGCAGTGAACGCGGCAGCAGCCTTCAAGCACTGGCAGACTTGCTTCGAGGCCTACCTCAGAACGACCACCGGCCGAGTCTCAGAAGACCAAAAACTGCAGGTCCTGCACTCGAGGGTGAGCACGGAGATTTTCTCCCTCATCGAAGACTCGGACGATTTCCAGACGGCGTTCACAGCACTGAAAAGTCTCTACGTTCGCCCAGTTAACCAAATCTACGCTCGCTACCAGCTCGCGACGAGACGGCAAGCTCCCGGAGAATCGATGGACGAGTTCTACGCCGCGCTGCTGATTTTGGGACGAGCCTGCAGCTGCCCGTCGGTGAACGCAAACGAACACATGGACATGTTAATGCGCGATGCTTTTGTGGCAGGTATGCAATCCTCCTAAATCCGCCAAAGACTTCTAGAAAAAGAGTCGCTAGGACTCTCAGAGGCACGGGCCCTAGGAGCCTCCCTAGACGTGGCCGCGCGTAATACCCACGCCTACGGCCCCGACCGCGCGGCAGCCCATTGGGCTCCGTACGTACCCGTCGCGGCAAACCCCCTACCCCCCCCCCCGGACACCCCACAGGCTTGCGCGGTCCAAACGCCGAGTCGCACCGGGGGCGCCCGCTGTTATTTCTGCGGCCAGGCGAAACACCCCCGACAGCGCTGCCCGGCCCGCGCAGCTATCTGCAAAAGCTGCGGGAAAAAGGGCCATTATGCAGTTGTGTGCCGGTCCCGCAAGGTCGCCGCCGTCCCGGGAGCACAGGGAGCCCTGCAAGCAGTTTACGCGCCCCAACCCCCCCAGCACGCCATGTACGACCCGCAGGCGCAGCCACTCTGGGTCCCGACCACCGCGGTCCCGGGAGAACTGGGAGTCCTGCACGCCGCCTACGCTCCCCAACCCCCCTCCCCGCAGCCCATGTATGTCCCGCCACCGGCGCTACCGCTCTGGGTCCCGGCCAACACTCTCCACGGAGAGGAGGGAGTTTTCCGCGTCCCTAACGCTACCCTAACCCCCACCCCGCGCCCCACGCCTGACTCGCCGGCGCCACCTACTTGGGCCCCGACCACCGCTGTCCCCGGTGAGGGAGCTCCGCGCGGTCCTAGCGCTCGCGGCCCCACGCCTGACCCGCCGGCGCCGCCGACTTGGGCCCCGACCACCGCTGTCCCCGGTGAGGGAGCTCCGCGCGGTCCTAGCGCTCGCGGTCCTAGCGCTCGCGGTCCTAGCGCTCCCCAGCCCCCCCAGCACACCATGTGCGACCCGCAGACGCCGCCATTTTGGGTCCCGGCCACCACGAGGGGAGGAGGGGCGCCGATGTGCGACCCGCAGACGCCGCCATTTTGGGTCCCGGCCACCACGAGGGGAGGAGGGGCGCCGCCATCTTGGACCGCCCCAGACCTGTACGACGCATGGGGCGGCCATTTTGTCCACCCCCGCCGCCATCTTGTGACCCCCCAGCACGTGCGATGTATGGGGGCGGCCATTTTGTTCCTCCCCGACGCCATCTTGGACGGCAACAACGGACCCCACTCCACTACTACAACCACGGCTCACTTCGATTACGCTCGATCAAGCTCGGCCCCGGACACTCCAGACGACGACGACAACGGTCCTAATAAACGGCCACGAGACGCCATGCCTAGTCGACTCCGGGAGCACGGAAAGCTTTATACACCCCGACACGGTAAGACGCTGTTCCTTGACCACCTATCCCAGCGCACAAAAGATTTGCCTAGCTGCAGGATCCCACTCCGTACAGATCCAGGGATTCTGCATAGTTACCCTAACGGTGTAGGGGAGGGAGTTCAAAAACTACAAACTAAACGTCCTTCCCCAACTCTGTGCCCCCACCTTGCTGGGATTAGATTTCCAATGCAATCTACAGAGCCTTACGTTCAAATTCGGCGGCCCCATACCCCCACTCACTATCTGCGGCCTCGCAACCCTCAAGGTGCAACCCCCGTCCTTGTTTGCGAACCTCACCCCGGATTGCAAACCCGTCGCCAATAGGAGCAGACGGTACAGCGCCCAGGACCGGACCTTCATTCGGTCCGAAGTCCAGCGGCTACTAAAGGAGGGCATAATCCAGGCCAGCAATAGTCCCTGGAGAGCGCAGGTGGTAGTAGTGAAGACAGGGGAGAAACAAAGGATGGTCATTGACTATAGCCAGACCATCAACAGGTACACACACACAACTAGACGCGTACCCTCTCCCCCGCATATCCGACATGGTCAATCGGATTGCCCGATATAAAGTCTTCTCCACCGTGGACCTCAAGTCCGCCTACCATCAGCTCCCCATCCGCCCAAGTGACCGCAAGTACACAGCCTTCGAGGCAGACGGGCGATTATACCATTCCCGTATCTCGACAATGTAACCATCTGCGGCCACGACCAGCAGGACCACGACGCCAACCTCCAAAAATTTCTCCAGACCGCCAAAGCCTTGAACCTCACGTACAACGAGGACATGCGTTTTTAGCACCGACCGGCTAGCCATTCTGGGCTACGTAGTGCGCAATGGGATAATAGGCCCCGACCCCGAACGTATGCGCGCACTCATGGAATTTCCCCTCCCGTACTGCCCAAAAACCCTGAAACGCTGCTTGGGGTTCTTTTCGTACTACGCCCAGTGGGTCCCCCAGTACGCAGACAAGGCCCGCCCCCTAATACAGACCACGACCTTCCCTCTGTCGACAGAGGCTTGCCAGGCCTTCAGCCGCATCAAAGCGGATATCGCAAAGGCCACGATGCGCGCCATCGACGAGTCCCTCCCCTTCCAGGTCGAGAGCGACGCCTCCGACGTAGCTCTAGCGGCCACCCTTAACCAAGCGGGCAGACCCGTGGCCTTTTTCTCCCGGACCCTCCACGCCTCAGAAATCCGCCACTCGTCAGTAGAAAAGGAAGCCCAAGCCATAGTGGAAGCTGTGCGACATTGGAGGCATTACCTGGCCGGCAGGAGATTCACTCTCCTCACGGACCAACGGTCGGTAGCCTTCATGTTCGATAGTGCACAGCGGGGCAAAATCAAAAACTACAAAATCTTAAGGTGGAGGATCGAGCTCTCCACCTTCAACTATGAGATTTTGTATCGTCCCGGAAAGCTGAACGAGCTGTCCAATGCCCTATCCCGCGGCACATGTGCCAACGCACAAATTAACCGCCTCCAAACCCTCCACGAGGACCTCTGCCACCCGGGGGTCACTCGGTTTTACCACTTTATCAAGTCCCGCAATCTCCCATACTCTTTAGAGGAGGTCCGTACAGTCACAAGGGACTGCCACATCTGCGCGGAATGCAAGCCGCATTTTTTCAGGCCAGATGGAGCGCACCTGATTAAGGCTTCCCGCTCCTTTGAACGCCTCAGTCTCGATTTCAAAGGGCCCCTCCCCTCCACCGACCGCAACGCATATTTTCTTAATGTAGTGGACGAATACTCCCGCTTCCCTTTTGCCATTCCCTGTTCTGACATGACCGCGGCCACAGTCATTAAAGCCCTGAACAGCATCTTCACACTGTTCGGTTACCCCGCATACGTCCACAGCGACAGGGGGTCCTCTTTCATGAGGGACGAGCTGCGCCAGTTCCTGCTCAGCAAGGGCATAGCCTCAAGCAGGACGACCAGCTGCAACCCCCGGGGGAACGGGCAAGTAGAAAGGGAGAACGGCACGATCTGGAAGGCCGTCCTACTGGCCCTACGGTCCAGGGACCTCCCAGTTTCACGGTGGCAGGAGGTCCTCCCGGACGCTCTCCATTCCATCCGGTCTTTATTATGTACGAGCACTAATCAAACGCCTCATGAGCGTCTCCTTGTCTTCCCTAGGAGGTCCTCCTCTGGAACGTCGCTGCCGACCTGGCTGGCGGCCCCAGGACCCATCCTGCTCCGAAAGCATGTGCGGGCACATAAGGCGGACCCGTTGGTCGAAAGGGTTCACCTCCTCCACGCGAACCCCCAGTACGCCTACGTGGAGTACCCCGACGGCCGACAGGACACGGTCTCCCTGCGGGATCTGGCGCCCGCCGGCAACACGCACACCCCCCCCGACACCATCAACCCAACCCCCCCCTTCCTGCCACCGCCGCACCCCGCGACCGCCCCCTTCCCAGGAGGATCGGTTCCCCTCCCCTCAGCACCGACCAAGAATCAAGCCCGAGCTGAAACCGTACGGCTCCTGGAGGCGACAACACTGGTACAAGCACCACCACCACCGCCGGGGCCGAGGCGATCGACACGGACGACCAGACCGCCCGACCGACTCGTGGCGTCGATGTAAAACAAATATGGACTGTTCACAAGAACATTTTGCTTTTCTTCCTATACCCTGTAAATAGTTGCAACAGGACAAAATTGTCCAATACTGTATTGCCATGTGAATGTTTTGTCCTCCCAGGACCAGCCCTGTAAACCCTTACCACCATACGAAGCATGACCCCGCCGGGTTCATTTTTGACAAGGGGTGAATGTGGTAGTATGTATTGGGGGTCATGTGGGACTGGAAGCCCTAATGTCACTGGCTGACAGATCCCGGGTCCTGGTTGGCCGTTGACCTCAAGCTCCGCCCTAAAGGCGGAGTATAAGAAGCCGGAGTCTTCCCCCGCAGGCCAGTTTACTATCGAGCTGCGGGGGAACAGACACGCTTAATAAAGCCTCATCGACTTCACTCTATTCGTCTCACGGAGTCTTTGTGCGCTACAATATCACAATAACATTCACAAACAACATTAAACAACATGCTGCAGGTTCCATCAGAAAGGACACCGTTTCTCCCAAGCGGTTCCTTTTACAACATCATCTGGACACCTCAGTTATCAGTTGCGAACAGGGTTGCAAAGGCGTTCTCGTTTTGGGAGTCAGACTCAAAGTCATCATCTTCTCCCGGATGTAATACTCTCGAATGTATCAGGGTTGATAGGGCTGCATGGTGCGATTTGGGGTCCATCTCCTCGTTCCAGACGAGCCTGTAGGAGTTGTCGCGGTGCCAAAAGGTGGTGTCTAGTTCTGTGGGGATGGAATCATCATCGTAGGGCGGTTGTCTCTGGTGGGGTTTGTTGAGGAATGTGATGAGGAAGGGATCACTCGAATCGTGGTCAGATTCGCTGGTTGTGGGCCCTGTTGCATGGGGATAGTAGGGAGGCGTGCTGTGGCTATTGTCCGAGTTACAGTCGCTGCTGCTGCTGTCTGTGGGCGTTCCAGGGCGGAGTCTATAGTTCGGGGGTGGAGTTGAGGGCGGGTCCATGGGTGGGGTGGACGTGTTGGGGGAGGGTAGTAATACGTTGGCTGTGGGTGGGGTGTAGTCTGCTGCGTCGAGCATGATATGGTGTGCGTGGTTGGACTGTGGGCCATATGCCTTAAGCTGGTTAATATGGAACCACGCAATCTTTCCATTGGGGTACTTGATTTTATAGACGGAGGGGCTTACTTTGTCCGCAATGGAGTACGGACCCGAATATTTCGGTGACAGGAATGTGCTGGGGTTGTAAATTGAGAGCATGACCTGCTGTCCTACCTCAAACTCAGTCACATGCACTGTCTTGTCGAAACAGGCCTTGCTCTGTTTCTTCCTTGTGCCTATTCTTACTGCGGTTGCTAGCTGAGCCGTTTTAACATTTTCCCTAGCTGTTTTACTGCCGTCTCGTGTATGAGGGTCGTCACTTCGGGGTTGGTCAAGTCCAATCCTAATAAAAATTCCGTGCCTTTCATGGTGTGTCCGGTCATGAGAGTGTGTGGGGTGTATCCTGTGGATGTTGAAATAGTATTCCGCAAAAACATCAGCGCAAAAGGGAGGACTGAATCCAAAGTGGTGTTGTTCAGTTGGACCATTTTTCGGAGGGTTGATTTTAGGGTCCGATTCATGCGCTCCACGATACCACTTGACTGGGGGTGGTATGCGATGTGGAATTTTTGGGTAATGCCAAATATCGTGACGACGTTCTTCATGACACATCTCGTAAAGATGTGATGGGTTAAGATCTTGGCTGTGGTTTTTGCCGTGTTCGTTCTGGATGGGAATGCCTCTACCCATTTCGTAAAAGTGTCTATGACGACTAATACATATTTGTAACCATTCCTGCAAGGGGGCAATGGTCCTATAAAATCGATCTGGAGGTTAGTCCAGGAGCCATTAACGGGCGGGTGTGACTAAGTTGCGCTTTCTTTGCATATCTGTCCGGATTGTTCTGGGCACAGTTAAGGCAATTCTCAACGTAGTGAGTTACATCTTCTTTGAAACTTGGCCACCAACAGAGCTGCCTGAGGTGGGCTGTAGTGGGATTAATTCCCTGATGTCCATAACTGTCATGGAATAAACAAATGAGTTGATTCCTGTCCTGTTCAGGAACCACATAATGAATGAAATGAAAATTGCTTATTGTCACAAGTAGGCTTCAAATAAAGTTACTGTGAAAAGCCCCTAGTCGCCACATTCCGGCACCTGTTCAGGGAGGCTGTTACGGAAATTGAACCGTGCTGCTGGCCTGCCTTGGTCTGCTTTCAAAGCCAGCGATTTAGCCCTGTGCTACATAAAGGGTGTCTTGTAACACCACACCGTCGTGTGTGGTCAGTACATTTTTAAATCTATCATAGGGTGCTGTAAATTGTCCTTTCAAAATCTCCCTGAGATTTCTATCCTGCTTCTGGGCCTGCACTAAATCCTCGATATTAATCTGCGAGACCTGAACTGCATTCACTGGTGCGTTTTCGGAGGGGTGTCCAAAAATATCCGTGTCTGGAACCTGCTTTGGCCAGTGCGTCGGTTTTTACATTTCCAGGGGGGGGAGGAACGGTGGTGGCGGTGAACTTTGACAATACCAAAGGTCCTGTTCTGTGCCTTTTCTAAAATGTGACGGAGCAATGGGGCTGAAGGGAGGGGTTTTCCATCTGCGGAAACAAATCCTCTTGCTTTCCACAGGGGTAGGAGTTCCGTAAGGCTGTTGCAGACATAGAGGCTGTCCGAGTATATGTCTGCTGGGCTGGGGAAGGAATCTGGGTGATCTACAATATATGCAACGGCTGCTAGTTCTGCCGCCTGCGCGCCTAAGTGGCCTGGTAGCTTTAAGGAGATCTCTTCTATGGCGCGTCCCTGCACGTCCTCGACATAAATGCCGCATCCTGTAATGCGCTTCCCTTCTAATATAGTGGAAGATCCATCCACATATATCCGTGAGGGTTCGCACATGTCTGTGGGCTGGGGGTGAACTACCTATCTTTCTGGGGGGGGGGTTTCGCAATAAAAGGGCCTGTGTTGTAGTGCGGTGAGATGATTTCACATTCATGGGGGGTGCCTGGGTACTGAAGGTTGTCGGCTAGGAAAGTGTGGGTCTTGGTCCTTTTAACGGTGATGTGCCGTCCCTGCAAAAGAAGGGTCCATCTAGCTGCCCTAATCTGACTAACTGTACCGTTCCTGAGTCGTCCGTCAAGTAAAAGTTGGGTGGGGGTGTGTTCCGTGAGGATTGTGATGGGGTTTAGTCCGGTTATGTAGGAAAAATACTGAACTGCCCAGAAAACTGCAAGCACGTGCCTTTCACAGGCCGGAAATCCCTGCTCCACAGGATCTAAAAGTCTGGGGCGTAAGCCACGGGCCTTAACTGTTCGTGCCGTTCCTGGAGGAGCACGGCCAAAAGGGTGAAGTCGGTGCGAGCTATCTCTATAGCGTAGGGGGAAACTGGGTCTGGAACTTGTAGTGCGGGAGCTGCAATGAGGGCTCTTTTCAAAGCATCCACAGCATCCGTATGCTGCGGAAGCCATTCCCAAGGGGCTCCTTTCTTTAGGAGTTCCGAGAGGGATGCTGCCTTGCTGGCGAAACAGTCAATGGGGTTTCGGCAGTAGCCAACCAGTCCTAAAAACGACCGGAGGGCTGAAACATTCTGGGGAAGGGGCAATTTGGCAATCAAGTCAATTCTTTTGTGCTCGATCTCGTGTTTACCGTGCGTGATAATCGTACCCAAATATATCACTTTGTTTTCCAAAATCTGGGCCTTTTTGGGGTTTACTTTGCATCCAATTGAATGTAGGAGTTCCAGGAGTTCGGACAAAAGCTCGATGTGCTCTGCCTTGGTATCTGTCTGCAGTAAAAGGTCGTCCACATACTGGACCAGACATTCGGGGCGAGAACATTTTGACAAACCATTTGCCAGCTGTCGGTGGAAAATGGAGGGGGAGTTGTGGAATCCTTGTGGAAGGCATGTCCACGCGTACTGCTGGTTTTTAAAAGTGAAGGCAAATTTGTATTGCACGCTTTTGCCAATGGAATGGACCAGAATCCATTACTGACATCCAAAACCGTAAAGTATTGTGAGTTGAGTCCCTGCTTGAGTATGGTCTTGGGACTTGTGGCTACCGTGGGGACTGCTGCGGGGGTGACTTTGTTGAGTTCCCGGTAATCGATGGTCAGCCGCCATGATCCATCAGGCTTTCTCACTGGCCAAATCGGGGCATTATTAGTGGAGGCTGCTGATCAGAGTACACCCTGCTCTAATAAGCTGTCGATCACTTTTGGGATTTCTCCCTCTGCCTCTTGGGGAAATCCGTATTGCTTTTGGGGTCTAGGGTCAGGTCCTGTTATTTGGACGGAACCACTCATCCGGCCACAGTCGTGTTTGTGGGTCGCGAATACTGTCCTGTGCCTCTGTAGAACTGCCCTAACCTGCTTGTCTGTGCTAATTGTGGTCGGGTCAAACCAAAATTCGCCGACTGCGTTAATCTTGTTTGCGTATTCTCTTATGGTGAGCGTTGCAGGGGCTCTTGCAGATTTTGCCATTTTCCAAACACATTGGTTGACTGGATCAAAGGACAGGTTGTGGGAATTCATAAAATCGATGCCCAAAATGTGTTCTGCTGTGTGGGGCAGGTCGACTAAGACTATGGGGTGCTTGGTGGTGATGTTGCCGATTTGAATGGGTACAGGGGCAGTGATGTGTCCCTGCCGTGAGTGGCCTGTGAAGCCGCTGAGGGTAATTGTGGCTGTAGTGGGCCACGTGTCCTTTTGGAACATGGTGGAGGAATTGATTGTGGTGCGGGACCCTCCTGTGTCCCACAGAAATTCGAAGGGCTGTCCCTGTATCTTTGCTGCAACTACTGGTCGGCCGGACCTATCCCAAAGGGTGTCGCAGACCCAACTGGGGGAGCCCGAACACCGTCAGTCAGTTCCGTTCAGGTCTGTCCGGTCTGAACGGGTGCCACACGATGTATGGGCTCTGTCCTATTCTTATTCAGGGTGGCTGCCTGCTGGGCTCTCTGTGGCTTTCGTGGGGCATTGCATTCTCGTGCAAAGTGTCCTAACTGTCCACAGTTGTAACACTCCTGTGGCTTTTGTGGGGGGGCTGTTCCTTCCTTCGTTTACCCATGCGGGGTTCTGGTGCGTTTTCACTGTGTGGATGTCTGCTTCTGCCTGCTGTTCCTCGGGTTTCCTAACTGGGGCTTTGCTTTGTACAGATTGCTTCCAGGCGCGGGACAATCTTTTTAAAACCCATTTCTCATTGTGGGCTTCCTCTGAGGGGTCATAATTCGTACAGGCCTTTTGTCCTGCCTGTGACATGGGAGATAAGGGTGCGGGTCCATTTGGCCATACTGTCTTGGGACAAATGGACGCGGTCTAGATTACCAAAAACTGCTGTGAAATGGATCCACCGGCGCCCAGCAAACGCTGTGGGGTGTCTTTTTCTGCCTGCACTTATTCAGGCCTTCTACTGGGTCACCTCTGTTGTAGCCGATCGCATTGAGGATCGCTGCGTGCATTTCTGCCAGGGTGCCTCCTCCTACATTCTGTGGGTCGGGAAG
This sequence comes from Scyliorhinus torazame, assembly GCF_047496885.1. Classification (NCBI taxonomy): domain Eukaryota; kingdom Metazoa; phylum Chordata; class Chondrichthyes; order Carcharhiniformes; family Scyliorhinidae; genus Scyliorhinus; species Scyliorhinus torazame. Next base: position 117,457,315 of record NC_092710.1, on the reverse strand, counting down.
GGCTGCTACGACTGAAGGGTCTAAACTCAAAACTGTGAGCTTCACGTGCTCACGCTCATCCAGGCCGTACATGGTCGCCTGCTGCTTTACTCTGGCAAAGAAGTGGTGGGGGTCTGAGGTGGGGAGGAACGGTGTGATTTTCTCGCATGCGTCCCGTAATTGGGTCACGGTTAAGGGGGTGGTATAAAGAAATTCAGTATCTCCGTCCGATGTGACTGTGCGGTGGGTGGTTACTGGATTCATTGGTGCCTGGACTATCTGCTCTGTGGGGGGTTGGGGCGCTTTTCTCTTCTGGGGCTTTCCTTGCGCACATGTTCCCTGAACATATCTATGCGCGGTCTCATTTAATTCTTCCCAATCCGGGCCGTCTTCTGTATCTAACTGGGATCCAAAGGTGCTCTGGAATCCATTCTGAACTGAAAGCAAAGACTGCAGTTCTGCAATCTGCTTCTTGCACTTTGCGTGATCTAGTGAGCTTTGTCTCTGCTCCGTGGTGGTAGCATGGAGTGCTCGTGATGCTGCTTTCAGGTCGCTACACTGCCTTTGCAATGCCTCTACTTGTTTCTCTGTTTCCTCTCTTACCAGGACTGCACGTTGCGTGTCCTGATAGGCCTTTTCATACTGTGTCTAGAAGCTGCTTAAATGCGCCAGACAAGACTGGTGTGCCCCCTTGGCATCATCCACCTCTCCGTCCTTTGCCGCTAACTTCCTTCTTAATTCTACGTTTTCTTTCTCTATCTCACTCACATCGACCTTACTCATTCGCTGTGCCTCCTCTATCTCTGCAGAACGTCCGAACGACCTCCTCTGTGCCTCGCAATTGTGCCAGACATGACACGATTGCCATCGGCTTGCGTGCTTTTCCCAAGCTTTTCCTATGAATTTCTGACAGGTTCTCCCACCAAGTATGTCCTATACTCCCAGGTCCTGTTTCCTCATTGATACAGAATTCGCTCCAAAGGGGCCATCCTTTCCCTTTGAGGTACTTTCTGATTTCCTCTTCCCGAACGGGACACTGTCCTACTCGGCTGCTGGTCGCTGCGACCACGAATTCTTCGGGGTTCATGAGGCGTTGCATTGCCTGCATTGTCATCTTTCCTCTCTAAATACTTCTCTTAAAATTTAGAACGAGGGGTATTAAGGCGGTGCTGTACGGCTTTCGCTATTTTCCGAAATACAAACTCCCGACAGTTTGTCGCAGCAAAAACCTATCAGTGTGACCTTATAGCCCTGTTAGTTACGCATGCATTAACACACTTCTGAATTACGAGGATTGATCAGAACTGCTTGAACACTTGTGGTTTTTCTGTTCCCACTTGGATTTCTAATTCAAATTTTGGGTTCTCCCGGAGTGGTTAAGCCACTTCTAAGTCGGGTCCCGTCAGGATGTCGCCAGTAATATGTTGCTAACTTTGGTTGGCTCTTAATTCGTAATTTGCTCTGTTTGTTTAACCTTTGCTCTAGAGTCGCCAGGTATCTTTATGATACCGCCACGAGGTTCAAGGTCAAGTACTAATCAATAACTCAACACACCAATTAGTAAGATTCAAATCAAAACACATTTATTATACACAGTAAATCACTACTAATGCATAAACTCTACTTTCTAGACTATTCCTATCACTAAAAGGCCTATACTTAGCTTCGGAATTGGCCCACCAGGTCAGGGGAACAAATGACCTTTCGTTCAGGTCCTGAGTCTGCAGGATTCAAAAGCTGGTATGGACTTGTAGCTAGGAGCACCTATCTCGTAGCGAGCGTTGACTGGAGACTTACTTACTTGGTATGGCTGCTGGACAGTTCACTCTCAGAGGTTGCTTCATGTTGTTGAGTGACCCTGAAAAGAAGGACGATTTGAACTTGGGGGGCTTTACTTTATAGTCCCAGGGGCTTCCTGCCTTTTGGGGTGGACCCCGTACCTGGTTCCAAATGATTGGACTGCTTTCCGATCACTGGGATCGATTTCTCCAATACTGGGGTTGTTCCCTGATCGCTGGGCGGTCCCTTAATGTTCGTTGGCCTTCCTTTATCTTGGCTCCTGCTGGCACCGAGGAGTCTGGCTTGGCTTTATTCACCTTAACTGTTGCCATTGTGCCTTGGAATCGCTCATTATTATGCAGGTGGCTGTTGCATTGCTATGCAGATGGCTGCTGGTTTCAGTGCTGTCTGGTTGTTTTGCAGGTTTCAATATACATGATTTCTGCACTTGCTAGTCTTTGCCTGTGTTGGCTGAATTTCCCTTTAGTCTTTGAGATTCTCCATTTTAAGTCGGGAAGTGGCCAACCCAGGTGGCTACACAGGCTCCGGGTAACATACTAGGGCAAGGAACATTTCTTCACTGGCCCTGCAGAAGCGGGTGAGTTTGCCCAAAAGAATGGTCGAGACAGACAGCAAGGGAGACAGCAATAAAGAAGGCACAGACAAGGTAGAGAAAAAACAATGGACAATTTTGTACGGGACAGCATTGTCTCATCATGAACAGTGGAACCAGCTTGTAGAAAGAAGGGGGCGAGTGCGGCAGAATGCAGGAGACGGTGAGGAGGAGATAGAGGGGACACCAGCAGAGCGGGCGTAGAAGAGAGTCAGATCCACCTCAGGAGGGAACCACCACTATAGCGGGAAAGATAGCGCCAGGAGGTGTGAGTGAGAGGGAGGCCGCCAGGGAGAGAGTCTGGGGGGAAGGGGGTAGGGCACAACACCAAGACGGGGCAAGCAAGAGTGGGGGGGGGGGTAAAGAGAACATCAGCAAGGAGAACAAAACGACGGGGGGGGCTATGGACTGGCTTCAGCAGGTCACTCTTGGAAATGTTGATCAAGTAGCACCGCGAGTAACCATTTTGGATGGTCCCTGAACAAGGGACCCTGGTGAAGGAGGCCATTTGGCCCATCGGGTCTGCACCAACCCTCTGAAACAGCACCCTTCCTATGCCCACTCCACCACCCTATCCTCGCAACCCCATAACCCCACATAACTCACTAAGGGGCAATTTAGTATGGCGAACCCATCTAACTTGCACATCTTTGGACTGTGGGAGGAAAACAGGGGAAACCCAAACAGACACGGGAGAAAGTGCAAACTCTTCACAGTCATCCAAGGGCAGAATTGAGAAGGTGAAGGGAGTGGAGGAGGCCTGGTACAGCGTGGCACAGCACAGCGTTCAGCTCACTTCGATGGGGGATGAGCTGTGGAGGGTGGTCGAGGCCAATAAGGGGCTTCGAGCAAAGCTGGAGGACCTGGGGAACAGGTCAAGGCAGAGAAATTTGAGGATTGTGGGTTTTCCCGAGGGGGTGGAGGGCTCGAGGCCGACGGAGTACTTCGCCAAGATGTTGGCAGACTTGATGTGGGAGGACGAGGAGCCCTCCTGGTATGAACTGGATCAAGCCCATTGATCGCTGAGGCCGAAGCCAAAGTTAAATGAGCCGCCAAGGGCAGTGATCATCTGCTTCCACAAGTACAACATGAAGGAGAAGGTTTTGAACTGAGTGAAGTAGAAGCAGGAGATGCATTGGGCTGGTGCTGGAGTTTGCATATACCAGGACTTGACGGTGGAGCTGGCAAAGAGGCTTTCGGCCGAGCTAAGACGTCATTATATAACAGCAAGGTGCAATTTGGTGCAGTGTATCCAACGAAGCTGAGGGTGGCCTACAACGGCAGAGATTTCTACTTCGATACGGTGGAGGCGGCGGAGGCGTTCGTGAAGGCAGAAGGCTTGTGACAGAAGTGAAGACTGGTACTGAAGAGGGTTGTGGACTGCGAATGGGGAGTTGAGTGTATAAATGTTTTGCTTCTTGATCTACATTGTTCTTTATTTACTTCATGCTGTAAAAGAGTTTAAGTTTTTTGATTGTCATTCTTTGTTGCGACAGTTTTATGTTATTTTATTGAGATGTTTGGGTTTGGTTGTTTTTTCATGGGAGAGGGCGGGAGGGGAGGGGAGGGAAAGCCTTGGGTGGGGGCCCCCGTGCTAGCTAACAAGTCGACTAGTGAACGGAGGTGAGGTGGGGGGAGGGGCTGCGGATATTGGAGTCTCGCGAGGATGTTTCGATGGGCCTAAGAGGTGTGAAAGGCAGGGGGGGGATCGATACTAGGTGAGGGTTTTTCGAGAGGATGTGCAGGGGGGGATTCTGGGAGGGGGTTTAGATGTTAACAATGAATAGGGGCGGGTCAGGTTCATGGGCAGGGCCCGGAGTTATGATAATGGTGGATAAGAAGGGGGATGGTGAGAGACCCCCGGTTAGGATAGTTGCGTGAGGGGGTTGGGTGGCCCAGTGAAGAGATCATGGGTGCTGGCGCATCTGAAAGGTTTGAAGGCCGATGTGGAAATGCTGCAGGAGACTCACCTGTGGGTGAAGGACCAGGTGAAGCTTAGGAAGGGCTGAGTTAGCCAAGTGTTTCATTTGGGATTTGATGGTAGAGCTCGAGGGATAGCGGTCCTGGTTAGCAAAAGAGCATGGTTCCAGATGGAGAAAGTGGTTGCAGACCAGGGAGGCAGGCATGTAATAGTGACAGGGACATGGATGGGAGGCTGATGGCGCTGGTAAGCATGTATAGTCCCAACTGGGATGATGTAGGATTTGTGAAGAAGGTGTGTGGGGCCATCCCCGACTTGGATTCACACAAATTGATAGTGAGTGGAGACTAGAACTTGGTGCAGGAGCCGACAGGTCACGGCCGCGCTCGCTTGTCCCATCGGGGGAGGGGGGCGTGTTGGCTGGACTAATGGCGGAAATGGAAGGGGTGGACCCTTGGAGGTTTCTGCACCCAGGGGAAAGGGAATACTCATTTTTTTCTCCTCAGTCCACAAGGTTCATTCGCGAATTTACTTTGTTATGGTGGGGAAGACACTGTTGGCTGGGGCTAAGGGGCCGGAGTACTCAGTAATTACGATATCGGATCATGCGCCGCATTGGGTGGATATGGTGTTGGAGAGGGGGGCAGTGCAGAGCCGAGTGGAGATTAGATGTAGGGCTGTTGGGGACCATGGGTTCTGTGATAAGATTGGGAAAGTAATCGAGGAATATATGGGGTTCAATTGTATGGGGGAGGTCTCACAGGTGGTGGTTTGAGAAGCTCTAAAGGCGGTGGTGAGGGGGGGGGGGGGGTTGATCTTGTTTAAGGCAAAGGAGGAGAGTGTGGTGTGTCAAAGGGTAATAGATGAGATGTTGGAGGTACTCAGGAGCTATGCAGAAGACGGGGATCCAGCGAAGTTGGAAAAGAGGAAGGAGTTACAGGCGAGTTTCGACCGGCTGTCCACAAGGAAGGCGGTGTGCCTATTGACGCGAGCAAGGGGAGCAGTTTACGAATATGGAGAGAAGGGAGGCTAGCTTCGGAGGGAGGCAGCGGCGAGGGAAATTGTTCAGGTGCGGGATAGGGCATGGAAGTTGATGGTGGCAGATTAATAGGGTGTTTGAGCTTTACGAGAGATTATATAGTGTGGCCATCTAAAATGGTCGCCCGCAAAGGATAATGGGAATTGTGGTCAGGTTGGGACACAGACGGTACACAGCCCCTGTGTATTGTGCAGAGGGAAGCCAGACCTAACTGAAACTCACACCTGCTCAAGGTCAATCACCGATTTCCTCAAGACAATGGGACACAGATTGAAACATAGCAGCAGGAGCAGACTCGGGGGCACCTATTTACCCTATTTGGGAGTGCATATGTACTTTGGACAATAGCAGCTAGGACCCGCCCAGCCATCGAGGTGCCCGCCCCTAATTGCCCAGAATCGATTAGGGTGATCAAAACCCTATCGATCCATTGGATCCCGAGTTGGGACCGCCCAAAAGAGCGCGAAAGACCAGAGGATAAGAAGAACTGCGCAACCAGTATTCGGCCTCTTTTGGGACCGGCCTCTGCCCCGACCAACTGCAGCACATTGACCAGCCAAGTTCAAGGACCCGCAATCGCTACCTGAAGGACGAGCCGCAGCCGAGGCAAACCTGATGACTTGCAGCCGCCACACGTGAGGATCCAGATAAAGGCCTTATCTAACCTGCACAGAGCTGGTCACTTGGAAGTTAAGTAAAAGGTCAATTTAGTTGTTAGGTGTAGTTTAATAAGTAGCCGCGAGTAGATTATTACGCATAGAACCAAGCCTGTGTTTAATAATAAACTATAATTCAACTAATGTACTGGTTGTGTGGTCATTTGCTCAATACAAGGAACGTACTCGCGTCTTGTGGTTCAGATAAAAGAGCAACATGTACTGGCAACTCTGGTGCGACTCGACGAGAAGTGACTCTGTTACTCCGAGAAGAGCCCACAACTTTTAAATTAAAATTGGAAAAAGGAATAACGAACCACAAGCGCAAGTTTCGTATTGGCCAAATAACCGAATTTCGGAAGTGTACACTAACAGCATGCGTAACTAACAGGGAAGGATAGGGTAAACTCTGCAGATTTGCACGCAAATCCAGAGGGATTGTGAACCGGAATATAGCCATAAGCAGTATCCGTTGTTCGATCGACTCCCTATTCCCCCTGTTCTAAATTAAATTAGTGAAGAGGTGGAAGCACAATTGTTAGAGAAGGAGATGAATCCGCAGCAGCAAGGTTAAGGTAGTCGACATGTCAGAGCAGTGTCCCGTATGGGAAGGGGTGTTGAGAAAATACTTAAAAGGGAAAAGATGGCCCCTATAGGTGAATTTTTGTGCGAACACCGAGTCAGGTCCAGGGGAGATAGGACAAACTTGGTGGGAAGATTTGTGCAGAATTTACAAGAAAAATTCGACAAAGTTTAAGAAGCCAATGGCCGTAGTGTGCTGCTTGGCTCAGTTAAGAGGAACTGAGGAGGCCGTGGAGGTGCTCCGCAGTCAGTTAGTAGAGAAGGAGGAGGAGAATAAGAAAAATGGTGAGAATCTCCGGGAGATGTTAGCCGCTAAGGATAGGGAAATCGCGGATAGCTACACCAGTCCACTAAGGAGCAAAGGCAGAGTACCGCTGACCACACCAAGTGCCAGCGAGTGATAGAAAGATTACAGGCGTTACTTTCGGTTCAAAATGGATTTATGTGTACCTTCAGGACAGCAGGGACAGAGGAGGAAGAGATGGCTGATTGGTGAAAGTTACAGGAAAGCGCGCAAATGTATGTAGACAGAACCGAAAGTCGAAAGTAAGCACCACCCATCCCAGCAAGAACTGCACCAGCCGCACCAGCAGGCCCGGTTGCACAGGTCACCCCAACCCCAGCGAGTAGTGAAACTGCCTCAGCACCAATGAATCCCGCCACTACAGAAAGAAGAATAGGGAATACTCCAGGCCCCGCTATTACCTACACCACCCCACTAACGGTAACCCGTTAAGGGAAGCGTGTAATAAAATCACCACATTTGAGCCCACTGCATAACTTCTTTGAAGAAGTGCGCCAACAGGAGGTTATGTACGGTCTAGGCGAAAGAGAAGAGGTGAAATTAATAGTGATGAGCCTTGGCCAATCCGTACAATCAGCTCTACCTGAATCCCAAAATGTAGGACGGGGAACCCTAGACGAAATGAAGGACGCCATACTAGCCGCTATCGGTTAGAATAAAGGGGATCCAGTAGAGAAATGTAGACAGAGGAAAGGGGAGCATCCGACTGCCTTTGCTGGTCGCCTTTGGATACATTTCAAGGCAGTATTTGGGGATTTAAACTGCGCTAACCTAGATGTTGAAGACACTACTAAATGGTCCCGCACTTTAGAAGCATGTAGAAAGGCTTGCGCAAACTACGACCCAGCAGAGTAGACGCATAGAAGCATGGGTACTTAGGCATCTATCTAGGGCATGGGAACAGTCGCTGCAGGAACAAATACAATGGAATGGCTTAGAAGGTACCATGAACCTGTAGTGATACGCATCACTGTGTATACACAAGGGGTTAATGTAAATACACTACAACTAAGTAACCAGTAGAGGGCGCACCAGAGATGTATATATACATAGACAAACAGGAAGTCAGTGCACTCTCCACAGGAACGGCAGCTGGTGAGCAGGACACAGACAGGCAGCTCAGCTGTAACATAGTATAAGTGCTGGAGAGAGAACAAACTCATAGAAATAAAGTATCTACTTCAACTGTAAGACTACGAGCTTTATTCAGATACAAGGAATAATACATGGTACCAGGTGACTTCAGAACGCTGACTGGAAGGTTACACAAAAGGCAGACAAAGCAAAATCGAAAACAGAAGAAAACTCAGACGTGGGGAGATTTTGTGGAGTGGATGAAACTTGTTGGAACTCCACCGCAGCTGAAAACTGGTAATTTAATAGATGGAAAATCTTTAAACAACGTTTGAACTATATATTGTAGCTAATGAGTTAAGCACGGCCTCAGAAGAAATGAAAATAGCACTTCTACTAGCAGGACATGGAGCTATGGAAATCTATAACTGCTTTAATTACTTGAAAGGTGAAGACAACACCAAATTAGAAGTAATACTTAAAAAATTTGAAGATTACTGTAACACCAGTAACAATGCTGCTTTAAGACATTCAATGCTCAGAGACCAAATTACACAGGGAATGAGCGTTGCGAAACTCAAACAATCATCAGAACAGAAAGGTTTAATGCTGGAAATCGCGATTGACAAGTGCATATCGCAAAGAAAAAATAACATTTTTAACAAGAAAAAACGTCGAAAACTTTCTTTTCCACAGGTCTGAAGAAGTTAAAATGGCGTCTGAGCACATTTTAAACTGCCCGGGGAACAAAGGACGCAAATCTGGGTCTGCGCATGCGCAGGAAACCGCAGCCGCGCATGCGCAAGTTGAACAAAAAGAGCACACAGTAAAGGAAAATCGATTTGCGCATGCGCAATTGATTCCTTCGCTTTACGTCACGAGTGTCATGATGTCGGACAACTCAGACTATGCCCACTTAAAGGGGAAATGCCCGAAAATCACAAACAAGACTCTTAAAGGCACAAAACGAACAAATTTAACCTCAACAGGCACAACAATGCCTAAACTTCTACCAGCAGTTGAACATAACTTTTGCAGCACCCTGGAACAAGCAGTTTGCACCACCCAAAGTGACGAGCACAATGACAAATCCAAAACCAAAGAAGATGATTTGTTCATTGAACATGAAGAGGACAATAACAAATCCAAAACAAATAAAGATGATTTGTTTATCGAAAAATACTACTCAGACATGGCTGAGTTATTCGGATATGATGATCATAAAAGCATCAGCGCCTCGGTTGAAAAGCTCAACACGACTCTACTCATGGTAGATGAATCCAATACCATGGTGCAATGGCAGATGGTCGATACATTGGATGATAGCAACCTGTCAAATACCCAAGAAGAAAACAATGCCACACAGCGAGTACTGAACGACTCCGTTGAGAGAGCACAGATCAACTCCACAGAGAGAACACTGCAAGACTCCACAGAGTGAGTACGTCTACCCACTGTATGTGAGACAATCACAATTCCCATACAAGATGTGCAAGATCACAGTAAGACTGACAGACCTCAGCTCGTCTGTACAAAATAACTTGACAATCAAAGCACAACCATTCATGAGTCTAGTGAGACTGCATCAATTGAAACCTCATCTACTCTAAACTACCCACAAGAAAATGAAATCTTGAAGATTTTGACTCCAGAAGAGGAGCACCAAGAAACCAATTTTGATTCAAATGAACCAGAAATGACTCCAGAAGAGGAGCACCAAGGAAGCAAAGAAGAGGAATCAAATCCACCACAAATGACTGATGTCAGCAAGATCAATGCAACATCAGATAATTCTCACATTCCTCAAGAAGAAATGCTCAATGAAACATCAGATACCACAAAGGACACTGACACCAATAAATTTGAAAATGACTCAAATTATCCACACGGAACAGTCATTGAGTGCAAGAAGAACAACAAAAACCACAAGAAGCACAACAGAAACAAGAACAACAGCAGCAACAAAAACAACAAGAAGCACAACAAGAACAAAAACTACAAGCACAACAACAAAGTCTATAAGAACAACAACAAAAACAACAAGAAACATAACAAAGACAACAACAGCAACAACAAACACGACAACAACAACAAGAACAACAACAAAAACAGAAACAACAAGCACGACAAAAACAACAAGTACAACAACAAAAATAACAAGGACAGAAACGACAGAAACAACAACAATGAAACAACGACCTGTACAACATGGTACAACTCTGCACATGATGGACAATGCAACAGCACACTCCAAAATAATGACAAGACTACAAACACACCATGGCATGACAACGAATCTCACAAATTCACATTTGCTCCAGAACAAACAAGCACACCAGCTTTCAAGGCAGGTGACACACTAAATCGATACCACAAGCACAGAAAAAAGACCACGTCAGTCAACATCAGTGGTTCGACCATTTGAACATCTTGTGATGATTTGTTGCTAACTTAAAAACAAGAACGCTGATGACATTCACAAAGAAGTTACAATATCAATATCACCATGTCAACAACAGAAAAAAAAACCTCAACAGAACAAATTCATAAAGCTTGGACTCATAAAATTTATAATTAAGATTGGACTCATAAATATTAATTGGCTTTGTATAATCATCAATATCATCACAACTTATACATATCATCATTTATCTACCTGTTTTGTACAATTTTCTTTAACAAAGTACAGAAAATATGTAAAAGGAAAAAATGGGGATGTAGTGATATGTATCACTGTATATACACAACGGGTTAATGTAAATACACTACAACTACGTAACCACTAGAGGGAGCACCAGAGCTGTATATATACATAGACAAACAGGAAGTCAGCACACTTTTCACAGGAACAGCAGCTGGTGAGCAGGACACAGACAGGCAGCTCAGATGTAACATAGTATAAGCGCTGGAGAGAGAACAAACTCATAGAAATAAAACATCTACTTTAACTGTAAGACTACGAGCTTTATTCAGACACAAGGAATAATACAGCACCCAGTTAGGATTAGTCAGGAACCCGCATGGATAAATGAGGGCAGAGGAGAGGAACAATGTCCAAGGGAATACCCCAGAGAGCAATACACCAGAGCACCAGGTTCACCCCACGCGCCCCGAGGGTCATGTTACAATTGTGGACAATCGGGACACTTCGCCTGCGAATGTAGACAGAATCCGGCACCTTATAACCGATACCAAAGACCACAGGAACACCCTAACCCACCACCAAGAAACAATAGGCCTGACCACGATCTCCACACACGCCAGCTAGAAGGCAACGCTCGCCCCATGCATACCGTAAACGCCCGCACAGATGATCTGGCCTATAACTCCCTCGACTGATGGTGTCTGGCATCCCCAACGTGGATCTGTGATACACGCTGGGATAATGTCGGAAGACCGGTAGTCACAGGCAAAGTTCGGGGTCAGTCGATCGATTTTCTCTGGGAGACAGGACGCTCTCGGACCTCGCTAAATTTGTCTGCCCTATTCATCGAAGCCCCCTGGCCAATTACAGACACCATCACACTAAGCGGATTTACTGGGCACATGCAGGAAGGATATATTACAGTCCCTATGCCTGTCCATCTGGAAACCATAGCCACTAATCACCCTGTTGTTCTAGTCGAACTACCCCCAACCACAGAGCACATTTTAGGAATGGATTTCATGAATGCTAATAACCTCTCATTTGACCCCGTAAATAGGTGTGTATGGCAGATGTCTACAATAACAAGACCCCAGTAGGCGAATATGTAAATAGAATCTGCTCAGTGGGGGAGTATTGGTTCAATCCTTCAGCAATTAGCACTGACACGACCATCAGGGAGGTGCTCAACAAACACAAAAATGTCTTTGTTACGCACAAGTATGATTGCGGGCAAAGATCAGGAGATGTTATGATTTCAGGCCCAGACCCTAAACTGCAGAAACAGTACGGCTTTCTCCAGCAGGCTGAGAACAAAATCTCCAAGGTGATAAGCAGTTTACTATAACAAGGTGTAATTCGACCCGCTGCGCCCACCAACAATACTCCGATTTGGCCAGTCAGAAAGCCAGAAAGCTCATGGTGCCTCACAACTATTACCGCGAGTTGAATAAAGTAACCACTTTAACAGCCCCCACCGTTGCCACGAGTCCCGCGACCATGCTTAAACAGGGAGTGGAAGCAAAATATTTCACCGTGCTAGATATTAGCAATGGTTTCTGGTCCATTCCTTTAGACTGAGCTTGTCAATAAAAATTTGCTTTTACGTTCCAAGGTCAGCAGTACACGTGGTCATGTCTCCCACAAGGTTTCCACAACTCCCTCTCCATTTTCCGTAGACAAGTAGCCACTGGTCTCTCCAAATTCTCCCGCCCCGAATGCCTAGTACAATATGTAGACGACCTGCTCCTGCAAACCAACACCAAGGATGAGCACGTGGCTCTGCTAGCCGAACTGCCAGCCTTGCTCCATTCCATCGGATGTAAGGTAAACTCCAAGAAAGCCCAAATAATGAGGGAGAAGGTACTCTATTTAGGGACAATTATCACCCACGGTAAAAGGGAGATTGAGCAAAAGCACCATCGTAAAACTGCCCCTGCCGGGGGCAGCACGGTAGCACAATGGGCAGCACGGTAGCACAAGTGGATAGCACTGTGGCTTCACGGCGCCAGGGTCCCAGGTTCGATTCCCCGCTGGGTCACTGTCTGTGCGGAGTCTGCATATTCTCCCCGTGTTTGTGTGGGTTTCCTCCGGGTGCTCCGGTTTCCTCACACAGTCCAAAGACGTGCAGGTTAGGTGGATTGGCCATGATAAATTGCCCTTAGTGACCAGAAAGGTTAGGAGGGGTTATTGGGTTACGGGGATAGGGTGGAAGTGAGGGCTTAAGTGAGTCGGTGCAGACTCAATGGGCCGAATGGCCTCCTTCTGCACTGTATGTTCTATGTTCTATGCCCCGTAATGTAAGTACACTCCGTTCATTCCTAGGTTTGGTAGGATATTGCAGGAATCACATTGATGGTTTCGCCATCAAAGCCACCCCACTCTCAGAACTCTTAAAAACGAACACTGGAAATGGTTACCACGGCACACAGATGCAATAAACGATTTAAAGCGCACCTGAGCAAAAGCCCCTGCTTTACAAGTCCCGGACCCTGACTTGCCATATGCCATCAACGTGGCAAGCAGTGCTCCTACAAGAACAACACCACAGATTAGGACCAGTAGCCTATGCTTCTCGAATTTTAGACCCCGTAGAACAAGGATTTTCTGGCTGTGAACGGCACCTGCTTGCAGTCTTTTGGGCAGTTCAATATTTTGCATACATTACGGGCCTCAACCCAGTCACGATTCTCAACGAACACACCCCGACTCAAAACTTCTGTTAGATGGTAGACTTAAGTAAGGTTCAGTTAGCCACGTCAGAGCAGCGCGCTGGACCCTACTCGGTAAAGCGCACCAAGTTCCCCACATTTATAGCAGACAATTTACAATATGCAGGAATCCCACATGAGTGCCATATCATTACAGCCAAACACCACACAGGACCCTTTATTCCCAAGTCACTACAGCCACGAGCAGGCAGCAAGAAACCAGATTCCCAACACTCGGGACACATTTAAAATCTATATGGATGGCTCCTCCACTATTGAAGATGGTGTTAGGATAACTGGATGCGGTATATATATGGCAGATTCACAGGGACATTCACTGGAAGAAGTAACTTTAAAATTGCCAGGACATCTAAGAGCCCAAGCAACAGAACTTGCAGCCATAGCTTATGTAATCGCCCACCCGGAGTCTTTCCCAATGCCTGTGGACATACACTCACATTTATGTCTGCAATTGTTTGACCGAATTCCTCCCCTATGGGAAGCTCATGGTTTTGTGTCGGCTGACGGAAAACCCCTACTCTCGGCTCCTTTACTGAACCGCAGCCTTAAAGAAGCCACCGGCCGCACATACGGCATAATTAAAGTGAAAAGTCATCACCACACCGCCCCACCTGGTAACTGCAAGGCAGACAGACGCCTTAGCTAAAGCTGGAGCCTGCAATGATCACTTCTGGCAGCCACCCAAAGGCAAACAAATGCATGCAATCCAGGTATCCCAAACCAAGCTGCAGACGAATCCCTCAAACAAATTTTAAACTGTACCTACCCAGCCCCTTATGATAAATGGAAGGACACACTCACTATACAAGATGGCATAGTACTAAAGGCAGGACTTTATGTGATCCCCACCCAGGATAGAAATCAGCTAACATACCAGTTCCATGAGGGTCACGGACATCAGGGGATAGACACTACTATTGCTCATTTAAAACTTGTGTGCTGGTGGCCTGAATTGAAGAGCCACGTCACCCATTATGTTGAGAACTGCCTCATTTGCGCCCAAAACAATCCCGATCGTTATGCAAAGAAGGGACAATTAAGACACACCCGTCCTCTAGAAGGCCACTGGACAAACCTGCAAATCGATTACATTGGTCCCGTTCCACCCTGCAGAAATGGTTTCAAATATGTTCTGGTCGTCATCGATACCTTTACTAAATGGGTCGAAGCCTTTCCCACCCGCTCCAACACAGCAAAAGCTACAGCTAAAATTCTGACCCATCAAATATTCATGCGCTGGGGTCTTCCACGCAGCAGTCAGACCACTTCACCGGCAGGGTAATGCAAAACGTAATGGCAATATTTGGAATTAAACAAAATTTTCATATAGCGCACCACCCACAGTCCAGTGGCATCGTCGAGCGCATGAATCGCACTTTGAAATCAATCATTAGGAAAACGGTGCAGCAAAACACCACTTGGGACACAGTACTTCCCTTTGCCCTCATGTTCATTAGGAACACAATTACTAGCCCCACAGGCTTTACCTTATGATCTCGTTGTACAATCCAAGCTCCTTCCTATCCCCTAAATTTGCAGGCCCTTTTGTCATTTCAGACAAAGTAAGCCCCTCCGTTTACAAGATAGTGTACCCGAATGACAAGACTGGTTGGTTCCACATCAATCAACTCAAAACGTACAGAGCTCAATGTAATCACACCCACCACGTCAACTTGGCAATAGGAGAGGATGATGCCCCACCCACTGACCAACCACTCCCCCCTCATGACGACACCATTCCTCTAGCCCAGCCCACACAGGCTGCCTTCACACTTGAACTTGGCTCAGATGATGACCTCCTTGACCTTAGCAGTAACCCTGACGACTTGCTCGATCTCTCTGAGGACAGTGACCCCCCACAACGTTCTAGACCCCCTACGGGCCACCGACCCACTGGAGACAAATGATTGGCTTGACTCTCCCCACACCAATGACATGCTTCACTTAGGCCCCATGATTGCCTGGCGCCCACCACTGATTTATCCGCACTCACCTCGCATCATTGCTTCCACCTCCGTGACCCTTGGCTATGCCACAACCCCAACCCTCCACCATGGCACCGTGACCCTACTCGCAGACCGGTGCACAATGACGGATCAGATAATTCACAGGCCCACGCGGCACACGGCACGCCTACTGTCATGAACCTGCAGACGTGAGTCTGGCGGCCACAGGAGAAGTGGATGATTCAGGAAATGAGCCACTTTTGGGGAACTTACAGAACAGCTGAGGCATGCACTGTTCTAAGCAGATATCCGAGGGGTCCAGATGATGACAAACGGACACCTAATAAGAATTCAGGTGTCCAATTTCTGATGGAGCCTGCCCGCCTTCTTCTTCCGCAATCTTTCTTTCTTTTTCAACCCCTGGTTTTAATTCATGTCGGCTAGACACACGCCTCGAACTCGTATATGTACATTGCAGAATTCACACTCAATAGGACTCCTACGTCGGCAAGAAGGCAAATCAAACTCATACATGAAGATTGCCAAATTACCGGTTCAGTACGACTCACACGTCGGCGATATGCCGAATCGAATTCATATAAGTACACCGCAGAATTCACGATTCAATATGGGGACACCTGAATTAAATTCATAGCAGTACACCGCAGAATTGCCACCCACAATATAGTACACCGCCAAATTGTCATTCTGCACAGAATCCCACCCACATGAACACACACTCTTCCCATTCTCCGCAGTCACTCAGATAGGGAGACACGGCACTGATCCCCGCCCTGCCTGAGGACTCCAAAGCTGGTCAAGTAAACGGCATTTCCCCGCCCTACCCAGGAATCCCATATATTCGTCACCTGTCGCGGCCCATGCGCGTCTCATGGATCCTCCAAACTCTCTGGAGTGGTTTTCAGCACACTACCTTGACCTGGGCAGGTCTTAATCTTCACTTCATCTCTGACTCTCTACCTTCAAGTTGGTTGGGGGATGAGGAATGTATTTCCACAACGCCTCACGCTCTAAACCCTTATCTCTTCAACTCTTTTTTTTCTAGACCGCTTTGGGTCGTCCCCACATGCTCTGCTATACACTGAATTCCTCTGTGCTTCTGGGACGAAATTTTATAAAACTGGCCGCCCTAAAATTCAGCTGGTTAAGCTAATGCCTCAACCACCCATGGTTTTGAATAAGATGGAGACTGGTCGGAGAAATTGTCCGCCCACTCCACGCATCGGTCAGACAGGCTGAGAAAAACACATACTTGATTTTCAGCACTTTACTTTAAATTTCTGGTCTCTCTCCTAAACCTATTTAAAACAAAAAATGGGGGGGGGAGTCACACATGCTGATAATCAATTATAACAGGTAATTGGAGCAAGGGAGAGAGAGAAATAAAAGCAGATGTTAAATAAGGGTAATAACACGATACTATGCTTGATCCCCTAGGAATACATGGATGACAGACAAAACTACAGAATGAATCCAGGAACAATGCTCATCGTACACCTGATGATCGGAGCCACCGGACTCAATTTACAGGATAATCTAAATGCACATGACAACGTAAAACCGTTACCGTTACACTCAGGGTACCTATGGTTTGCACCACCTAGTGCAGGGGAATATGAAAACGGCACTTTATGGATAAACCCCGACATAAGCATCCTATTGGGGTGTAATAATCAAAGGGCACTGTACAAAAGGTCCAACGGGACCACATCTGCATGCTACATCAGCACAACCGGAAAAGGGGATTGGTGGGAACTTATTAATGAAGGGTGTCCCGAAATTAGATATTTAAAGAGAAGCCCAGGGAAAGGATTGGGAATCGGGCAAAATTGCACCGGGACACTCACTAAAGGTAACTTGGTCTTGCACAGAATTAGGATAAGACATAAGCCAGGCCCAAACACTACCACCCGACGAACCAAGACCACCACCAGTCAGGATACCGCCCAACAACTGTTAGAAAACGACACCAAAACCCCCACCTGGTGGGAAGACATTGCAAATTGAAACCCCCTCTCCTACAAAGTCGAGGCTCTCCTCCTGATTGCGGTAATATATATTGTCGTGCTCACATGCCAGCTCCGCAAACGGAAGGCAAAAGCCTCCCACCCACAGATATATAAGGTCTGAGCTCCCCTTTTTGGAATTCAATAAGAAGGTACCCTGAGAATGTATACCTCATGAATGAATGCGTGAACGAATGTAAACAACCGCTACTGAAATAAACCATCTGTGCCTTTGTATTACTGTTAAGATAGGTAGAATGAAATAGGATGCTGCTGGTTTAAAATTTTTGTGTTGTAAATAGGTTCTTTAAATGTATGAGCAAGCAGCATGAGAGTAGGTTAGCTTAGAAACGAACAGTCTGCAAATGAATTTAACTTAAAGCTGAAATTTGTAGGTATTAATGATTTAACTTTGATGAATGTATGTAATAATGAATTAGTTAGGTAAAACTCTGCAATGCATTTATGATAGAGTAGAGTAGGACCCGAATTGACCGACAGGTGACTGGGGAAAGCAGGGCAGATATGGGCTCGAGTCAGTGATCCACCACGCTTTGCGTTCAGGATCAAGAGGGTGGATATGTGGCCATCTAAAATGGCCGCCAGCAAAGGATAATGGAAATTGTGGTCAGGTTGGGACATAGACGGTACACAGCCCCTGTGTATTGTGCAGAGGACAACCAGATCTAACGGAAACTCACACCTGCTAAAGGTCAATCACCGATTTCCACAGGACAATGGGACACAGATCGAAACATAGCAGCAGTAGCAGACTCGGGGGGAGGGGGGGCTATTTACCCTATTTGGGAGTGGCCAATAGCAGCTAGGACCCATCCAGCCACCGAGGTACCACCCCCTAATTGGCCAGAATCGATTAGGGTGATCAAAACCCTATCGATCCATTGTATCCCAAGTTGGGACTGCGCAAAAGAGCGCGAAAGATCGGGGGATAAGAAGAACTGCGCAGCCAGTATTCGGCCTCTTTTGGGACCGGCCTCTGCCTCGACCAACTGCAACACATCGACCAGCCAAGTTCAAGGACCCGCGATCGCTACCTGAAGGATGAGCCGCAGCCGAGACGAACCTGACGACTTCCAGCCGCCACACGTGAGGATCCAGATAAAGGCCTTATCTAACCTGCACAGAGCCGGTCACTTGGAAGTTAAGTAAAGGTCATTTCAGTTGTTAGATGTAGTTTAATAAGTAGCCGTGTGTAGATTATTACACATAGAACCAAGCCTGTGTTTAATAATAAACTATAATTGAACTAATATACTGGTTGTGTGGTAATTTGTCCAACACAAGGAACGTACTCGAGTCTTGTATTTCAGATAAAAGAGCAACAATAGGTTGAAGCTACCTGGGGGGGATCGGGAAATGCAGGAATTCCTGGATGGTTTGGAATACCCGAGGTTGTGGGAGGGGGCAGGGACATATTGGATGGGGCGATAGCGGAGCAGGAGATAAAAGATGCGATTGGGAGGATGCATTCGGGGAAGGTAGCAGGGCCAGATGGGTTTCCGGTGGAGTATTACAAAAAATTTAAAGATAAGTTGGCGCCACTGACAATGGGGATGTCTGAGGAGGCAATAGGGAAGTTGGTGTTGCCACAGACTTTGGCAGGCATCAATCTCCTAGTTGCTCAAGCAGGATAAGGATCTGACAGAATGTGGGTCATATAGGCCCATATCACTTTTAAATGCGGATGCAAAGGTGTTGCCGAAGATATTGGCGGGTAGGCTGGACCTGTGCCTCCTGAAGGTGTGAAGGGGATGCAGCTCTTTTCGAACATTAGTAGAGTATTGAATGTTGTTATGGCACCGGTGGAAGGGAGGGAGATAGAGATGGTTGTGCTATTGGACGTCGAGAAGGAGTTTGCCCAAGTAGAGTGGGGGTAATTGAAGACAGTTTTGGAGTGGTTTGAGATTGGGGCACAATTTGTAGATTGAGTAAGGATGCTGTATAGGGAGCACAGGGCGAGTGTCCGCACGAATAACATGAATTTGGGATATTTTGCTCTGCATCGTGGGACCAGACAGGGATGTCCTATGTCCTCCCTGCTGTTCGCGCTTGCGATTGAGCAGTTGGCCATCGCGTTGAGTTCAGAGATGTGAAAAGGGATAGTTCGTGGAGGGAAAAGGGATAGTTCTTTGTATGCGGATGACTTGCTGTTGTATGTATCGGAACCGAGTGGGCCGATGGGGGGTATATTGGAGTTGCTTTGAGTATTTGGGTCTTTTTCGGGATATAAACTAAATTTAGAGAAAAGTGAATATTTTGTGGTGTCTCGGCCAGGGGTGGGGGGTTATCATTCCGGAGGGCGGGGACTCACTTTAGATATCTGGGGGTGCAGGTGGCACGGGATTGGGGGACTCCATAGGTATAACATTACTCGTTTGGTGGGGAGGTTGAAAATGTATCTGACAAGGTGGGATGGTCTCCCTCTGTCACTGGCAGGTCAGGTACAGGCAATTAAAATGAACATGTTGCCACAATTCTTGTTTATTTTCCAATGCCTGCCGATCTTCCTGCCAAAGGCATTTTTCAAGGAGGTTGAAAAGATGATTATCTCGTTTAAATGGGGGGGAAGTTGGCCAGGATTAGGATGGTGCTGTTGCAGGGAGGACGGCAGTCAGGGGGTTGGGTCTTCCGAGTTTACTATATTATTACTGGGCGGCGAACACAGAGAGGTTGAGGAGCTGGGTTAGAGGGGGGAACTCCCAGTGGGTTAGAATGGAGGAGAGTCTGTGTAGGGGGTCGGGGGTCAGTGTGTTGGCAACAGCGCCACTCCTGGTGGCCCCAGGGAAATACTCAAGGAGTCTGGTAGTAGTAGCGGCATTGAAAATCTGGAGGCGGTTGAGCCAGCACTTTAGGCTGGGGCAGGGTCAAGAGAATAGTCGATTCGGGGGAATCACAGATTTAAGCCAGGGAAGTGGGATGGGAGTTTTCGGAGATGGGAGGAGAAGGAAGTCAGGGCACTAAAGGATTTGTTTCTTGGGGGCCGGTTTGTGGGACTGAAGGAGCTGGAGGTGAAAAATGGATTGGGGCGGGGGAAATGTGTAGGTATATGGAGGTCCGAGATTTCGCTAAGAAAGAGATACAGAGCTTTCAGGTGGTGCCAGCCTCCACATTGTTGGAGGAGGTACTGACGACAGGGGGAATCGAGAACGGGGTGGTGTCGGCAATTTATGGGGCGGTTCTGGGAGAAGTGAATGGACTGTTGGAGGGGATTAAGACAAAGTGGGAGGAAGAGTTGGGAGAGGGCATGGAGGAGGGGTTGTAGTGTGAGGTGTTCCAGAGGGTAAATGCCTCAACTTTGTGCGCGAGGTTGGGGCTGATACAGCTGAAGGCGATGTATAGGTCACACCTCACAAAGGCGAGGGTGAGCCAACTCTTTGAGGGGTTAGAGGATGTTTGTGAGCGTAGCGGGGGGGGGCACAACCACGTTCATGTGTTTGGTCCTGTTCAAAGCAGATGGAGTATTTGAGGGAGGTTGTCAGGGTAATTCCGAAGGTGGTATATGTGAGGTTTGAGCCGGGTCCTCTGGAGGCCATATTAGGGGTATCGGATCGACCAGGGTTGGAAGCGGGTGCAGAGGCAAATGTTTTAGCCTTCGCCTCGCTGATCGCCCGAAGGCAGATTCTGCTGGGGTGGAGGTCAGTTTATCCACCAGGTGCCCTGGCGCGGCGGGGGATCTGTTGGGTGGTTTTAACACTCGAAGGTGAAGTTTGAGTTGTAGGGAAGGATGGAAGGGTTCTACAATTCATGGGCTTTGTTCATTATGCACTTTTAAGAATTGGATGACATCGAAAATTCGGGGGCGGTGGGGTGGGAGGGGGAGGTTGGACTGTGTATGTTCTTGATGACTATGTATGGGTGGATGGTTGATACCTGATTCCTTTTCTTTGATGTTTGTATTTAAAATATTGGGGGTTGGTGGGAGGAAGGGATTGTTGACCAGGGGTTTGACATTGTTTTTGTTACTGTTGATTGTTTGTTCGGGGGTGTAAGTTTGGATGAAAATGCGAAAAAGGAGAATATAAATATATATATTTTTTAATAAAATGTTTCTTTGAAAAATTATGGATTCCCAGGCTGTACCAAAATGACATCAAAGGTTTCATCTACTTGTGAAATCTGCTATCCCACTTTAAATATATTCATTGCGATTGTCTCTTTAACTCCGAACACTTTGTTTACTCTTCCTTGAATTTTTCTGAACAATACTTTTGTCTCTGTTCACTTAACTCCAGTCATCTTAAACTTTCTTTCTATCCCAATTCCATGCTTATCTTGACAGTATCTTGTACTTTAGGAAGGCTGCCTTTTTGCAGCTGCCATCCTATCCAGTCTTTCTTCTGGCACGATTAAGTGACATTCACTCCCTGAAGTTCTGTCTCCAACTGCCCTGTTTTCCAGTTAAAACTAAGAACAAATAAAAGTCCCACCCTCTGGAGAGTGGCCTCCTGTTGCTAAGCTAGACTTGCTTCTACTATTTATTCTTCACGTCCTGGCCCCCTGCTGAGCACAATAGAGACACAGTTAGAATTGGACCAACCCCCACACATACAAACACCTTTGTCCAGCATGAATCTATCTATAGGTTTTACCTTTCCAGGCACAAAACATTAAATTAAACCCACTTAAAACTATAGCTTATTTCTACGGTCTACCAGTACAAATATAAATCCTTTAAATTTTCCTAACAATACCCAGTAGGATGGTCTGTTCTCTAGTTGTTTCCTCAACGCATTGGTCCAGAAAGCACGGCATGGTGGCACAGTAGGTACCATTGCTGCCTCACAGCACTGAGGATCTGGGTTCTATCCCAGCCCCGGGTCACTGTCCATGTCGAGTTTGCACATTCTCCATGTGTCCGTGTGGGTCTCACCCCCACAACCCAAAGGTGTTCAGGGTGGGTGGATTGGCCATGCTAAATTGCCCCTTAATTGGAAAAGAAAGATTCGGTACTCAAGGGTTTTCTGTTTATTTGGTTATAAATATGGCGGTCAATCTGGTCGCCTTCCTTAATCCTAATTATGTTTACTTTCAGAGTCGCCAGGTATCTCTCGATACCGCCACAAGGTTCAAACCCGAATACCAATAGTTAGTTAGTTCAAAGTCAATACTATTTATTTACACACACAGTAAGATCTACTCATGCACAACAGAACTACAAACTAAACTATCTCTAATGCTAACGCCTATACTTAACTTCGGGTGCCCACTTAGTCAGAGGAACAATGGCCGTTGTTCGAATCTGAGGCTGTTGGGTTCGAAGAGATACAGGAGAACAGCTAAGGTCGTCCGTCTGGTAGCGAGCGTTGACCTTGAACTTACTTGCGTCTGGTGATGCTGGTGGATGGGTCTCTCCGCTTGAGAGCCAAATCTAAGAGAGCGAATCTCTCGTGGGAGTTCCTTCTTATACTTGGAGGGGCTTCGCGCGCTTTTAGGCGGGCCTTGAACTTGGTCCCAATTAATTGGGCAGCTTCTCGATCATTGTTATCGATCTTAACCAATAAAGGCGTGGGTGCCCTGATGGCTGGGCGTGTCCTAGGTGGCCATTGGCCTTGCTTTGGTTGTGTCTTTCGGTAGGGGTACTGGCGCCGGGATGTCTGCGACAGTATCAACTACCTGAGTGTTAGTCCTTTGTTCCTCGGAGATGGGCTATCAATATGTTAATCGACCCTAGAGTTTCGATTCCGTCTGCTGACTGCTTCCCAAATATACATTCAGGCTCTGTGCCTGCTTGTTGTTTAGTATTGTCCATATTTCCCTAGAGTCTTATGAAAGTGGCCATCCCAGATGGCTACAGGGCTGAGATTAGACCCCTTAAAACCGGATAGCTAGGATAACACTAGAATCGCTCTACATAAGCTAGTTTATTGAAGATTGAAACTAATCATAGAATGTATATCCAGTAATCATTATTAACCACTAATTATGTATTCTTAGAACTTGGCAGCAACAAGCATTTAAACTTTTGCTAATAGTAGTGGCCGCAATGTATGATGGGATTTAAGCTAGCTAACTTGACCATTGACCACATTTCTAAGACAGACAGAATCAGACAGAAATAATATGGTCAGCAATAATACAGCCAGCTCAATAAACAGTTCTTAACATCTGCTCCAGTATCCTGCGTTCAAACAGACAATGGTACGGGCAGGAACATTGATAAGAGAAATGGGAGTACAGGAGAGCAAGAGACAGAGGATGCAAGGGTCTTGAAAAACAACAGACGGCCAGGGAACAGAAAGGGCTAAATCATGAGCTGATCACACAGTCACCATGCTGCCTAAAGTAAAATTCATTGGTCAAGGTAAAATCAACAGCTGCAAGGATTGGTTCGAGTCCAACTGGGGTGGGCTACTGATTTTTGGAAATTGTATAATTGTTGAACCTAAAGCAATGTAAAACAGAGTGGTTTTGGCGTTTATCCAAATCACTTGCCCTCATACGCTGATCAAGCTTGGAAAATAAAGCCGTCTTAACCAGAGTTGCTGCCTCCACGGGTCTCTGTGTTTAGCAGTGCCGTAACTAAGAAGGAAGATCTCCACGTAAAACCAGCTCAATACCCAGTCCCTGAAAACGCTCCGATACGTACTTTAAATTTATTTTTTTTAAATTTAATTTTAAAACATATTGGTCCAGAAAACCGTCCCATACACACTCCAGGAATTCCTCCTCTACGGTATTGTTACTCATTTGATTTACCCAATCTACATGCAGATTAAATCACCCATAATTACAAATGTAGGGGGTTTTCACAATAAATTCATTGAAGCCTACTTCTGACAATAAGCGATTATTATTATTATTATATGTTGCTTCATTGCATGCATCTTAAATGCCAGTTTACCGGTCGACATATAATCCCACTGATATTTTTTTCCCCTTGGGTTTCTCAGCTCTATCCATACAGATTACACATCATCGTAGCTAATATCCTTCCTCGCCATTGTGTCATTTGTCTGTCCTTCTAAAATGCTAAATACCGCTGGATGTTCAGTTCTGTGTTTTAGTTAATAAATTTATCACGTTTGGGCAGCACGGTAGCACAAGTGGATAACACTGTGGCTTCACAGCGCCAGGGCCCCAGGTTTGATTCCCCGCTGGGTCACTGTCTGTGCGGAGTTTGCACGTTCTCCCAGTGTCTGCGTGGGTTTCCTCCGGGTGCTCCAGTTTCCTCCCACAGTCCAAAGACATGCAGGTTAGGTGGATTAGCCATGATAAATTGCCCGTCGTGTCTAAAAAGGTTAGGAGAGGTTACTGAGTTACGGGGATAGGGTGGAAGTGAGGGCTTAATGTGGGTCGGTGCAGATTTAAAGGGCCGAATGGCCTCCTTCTGCACTGTATTTTCTATGTTCTATGTACTTATTTAACATCTAGCAGTAGTTTTGCAATAAACCAACTTAAAAAAAAACCATTTAGAGTACCCAATTCATTTTTCCAATTAAGGGGCAATTTTGCTTGGCCAATCCACCTACCACGCACATCTTTGGGTTTTGGGGGCGAAACCCTCGCAATCACGGGGAGAATGTGCAAACTCCATCACGGACAGTGGCCCAGAGCCGGGATCAACCCTGGGACTTCAGCGCCGTGAGGCAGCTGTGCTAACCACTGCGCCACCATGCTGCCCAAACCAACTTTTAAAACAGTTATAAAGATAAAAGCGAATTACTGCAGATCCTGGAATCTGAAACAAAAACAGAAAATATTTGACAATCTCAGCAGGTCTGCAGCATCTGTGGTGAGAGAAAGGGAGCTAACATTTTGAGTCTTGATGACTCTTTGTCAAAGCGTTTTTAACCCTGTTAGGCCCAACTAATTTTTATCTTGTTTAAGCCTAAAGCTTGAATGCTGGCTTAATTTTAAATTGAACCACTCAAATTAGAAAGGAAATACATACACACAAATTCTTAGCTCATGAATGATTTTGAGCAAATGTCTTTTACGTAGCCATTGTTATTTATACTTACATTTTTATTGCTGAATACTTTCGACAACCAACCCAACATCTTCCTAAAGTCCGACACTGCCTGCAAACTGATAGAAACCTGCAAAACCATCAATGATAAATATTTGGAGCGTTTAGTGGCCACATTACTCAGTAAAAAATGTTATAATATTTACCTCAGACTCAAAGCCCTCTGAAAGGCCACCAATTAAGACGGAAAACGCAGAGTGAATTAACTATGGCTTTAATTGACTTCCAACAGAGCTGGCGGATGCCCCAGAATGAGGCAGTGTGAGAGGTCGGCAGCTTATATACCCAGGCCCTAGGGGGAGGAGCCACGGGCAGAGCCAAAACCGTACATGTAATATAGTGGCAATACTGTACAACACGTGGTTTCACCACATTCACCCCCTGTATAAAAAAAGGTCCGTCGGGGGTGAAGTGAACAAGGTGCGTCAGAGATTGAGTCTGACGGGGGCTTTGATTGTCCACCGTGACCGCCTCAGTTCCGGCTGTGGTGTGGGTATCGAAGTCGGCTGAAGCACTGAGGCCTGCGTGCCCGGGAGCAAGACAGCTTCTGTGTTCTCAGGCGGGTGGGCAGCAATGGGGGAAGGGGGTATAGGGTCGGGTCGAGTAGTAGTGGAGAGGGGAGGAATAGAGTCGGGAGCACCGGCGACAGTCGCTGGGGAACCTGCGGGTGCCAAATCCCGAAGGAAGACTGTGTCCTCCCGTCCGTCATGGTGAGCCACGTAGGCATACTGGGGATTCGCATGGAGAAGAAGGACCCTCTCTACCAGAGGATCCGACTTATGAGTCCTCACATGTTGTCGGAGGAGGACAGGCCCTTGAACCGCCAGCCAGGTCGGGAGCGAGACCCCTGAGGTGGACCTTCTGGGGCAAGCAAACATCCACTCGTGGGGGTGTAGCACCATCGATCACACACGAGGCGAGACATAGAGAACTTCAATCGAGGCTTTATTAAGCAGACTTGTTCAGACTTGTTCCCCAGCAGCTCAGTCACAGAATGCAGCTGAAGGGAGTAAACCGGGTTCTTATACCCCGCCTATCTGGGTGGAGCCCAGTAGGCGGCAGATCCAATCGGGACCCAGCATCTGTCCTCCAATAGCTCCTCAGCATTCATGGTGTACCGTATTACCCCTAATACATACCACCACATTCTCCCCTTGTTAAAAAGGAACCCGGCGGGGTGGTGGGTGGTATGGTGGTAGGGGTTTACAGGGTCGGTGCCTTAACCATTGAACTATATACAACCATGCCGCTTTTACTGGGCCACTGAATTATTCACATTTTACCCGATTAGCAGCGTTAGCTATTTACAACAATGCCGCTTTACTGGGCCACTGAATTATATACATCTTAAGTCGACTCGATGAGTCGAGATGGTGCTCTGGTCACCCTCTCCGATCGTCTCAGCCCGGGTGGTGGTGGTGCTGGCTCGGGTCCGGTCGACTCTGGGAGCATTGCGCTGTCCCTCTCTGTTTCATTACTCCTGGGCGGGCCTGGGAGGAGAACCGATCCCCCCGGGAAGGAGGTGGCTGTGGGGTGCACCGGCGGGAGTGAGGGGGTGGTGATTGGTGTTGGAGGGGGTGTGGGGAGCTCCGGCGGGCGCCATGTCCCGCAGAGAGACCGTGTCCTGTCGGCCGTCTGGGAACGCCACGTAGGCGTACTGCGGGTTGGCGTGGAGTAGATGTACCTTTTCCACCAGTGGGTCTGACTTGTGCGCCCGCACATGTTTCCGGAGCAGGATGGGTCCCGGGGCTGCCAGCCAGGTCAGAAGTGACATTCCAGAAGCGGACTTCCTAGGGAAGACAAGGAGGCGCTCGTGAGGCGTTTGGTTCATGGTGGTGCACAGCAGGGACCGGATAGAATGAAGGGCATCCGGGAGGACTTCCTGCCAGCGGGAAGTTGGGAGACTCCTAGACCGTAGGGCCAGTCTGGAAGACCGTCCCGTTCTCCCTCTCTACCTGCCCGTTCCCCCGGGGGTTGTAGCTGGTCGTCCTGCTCGAGGCTATGCCCTTGCTGAGCAGGAATTGACGCAGCTCGTCACTCATGAAGGAGGACCCCCTATCGCTATAGATGTAGGCAGGGAAACCGAACAGGGTAAAGATGGTGCAGAGGGCTTTAATGACCGTGGCCGCGGTCATGTCGGGGCAGGGGATGACGAAGGGGAAACCGGAGTACTCGTCAACGACGTTAAGAAAGTACGTGTTGCGATCGGTGGAGAGGAGGGGGCCTTTGAAATCCAGACTGAGGCGTTCAAAGGGACGGGAAGCCTTTATCAGGTGTGCTCTATCTGGCCTGAAAAAATGCGGTTTGCATTGTGCGCAGATTTGGCAGTTCCTGGTGACTGTTCGGACCTCCTCGACGGAGTACGGGCGGTTGCGGGCCTTTATAAAGTGGTAGAAGCGAGTGACCCCCAGGTGGCAGAGATCCTCGTGGAGGGCTTGGAGGCGGTCCACTTGTGCGTTGGCACATGTGCCGCGAGATAGGGCATCGGACGGCTCGTTCAGCTTTCCGGGACGGTACAAGATCTCATAGTTGTAGGTGGAGAGTTCGATCCTCCACCGCAGGATCTTTTCGTTCTTTATCTTGCCCCGCTGTGCATTATCGAACATGAAGGCTACCGACCGTTGGTCAGTGAGGAGAGTGAATCTCCTACCAGCCAGGTAATGCCTCCAATGTCGCACAGCTTCCGCTATGGCTTGGGCCTCCTTTTCTACTGAGGAGTGGCGGATTTCTGAAGCGTGGAGGGTCCGGGAGAAAAAGGCCATGGGTCTGCCCGCTTGGTTGAAAGTGGCCGCCAGAGCTACGTCGGATGCTTCGCTCTCGACTTGGAAGGGGAGGGACTCGTCGATGGCGCGCATCGTGGCCTTTGCGATATCCGCTTTGATGCGGCTGAAGGCCTGACGGGCCTCTGTCGACAGGGGAAAAGTAGTGGTCTGGATTAGTGGGCGGGCCTTGTCTGCGTACTTGGGGACCCACTGGGCGTAATAAGAAAAGAAGCCCAGGCAGCGTTTCAGGGCTTTGGCACCGTGGGGAAGAGGGAACTCCATGCGGGGGTGCATGCGTTCCGGGTCGGGGCCTATCACTCCATTACGCACTACGTAACCCAAGATGGCTAGACGGTCGGTGCTAAACACGCATTTTTCTTCGTTGTAGGTGAGGTTGAGGGCGTTAGCGGTCTGGAGGAATTTGCGGAGGTTGGCGTCGTGGTCCTGCTGCTTGTGGCCGCAGATGGTGACGTTGTCGAGGTACGGGAACGTCGCCCGTAAACCGTGCTGGTCAACCATTCGGTCCATCTCCCGTTGGAAGACCGAGACTCCGTTCGTGACGCCGAATGGAGCCCTTAAGAAGTGGTATAGCCGCCCGTCTGCTTCAAAGGCAGTGTACCTGCGGTCACCGGGGCGAATGGGGAGCTGGTGGTAGGCGGACTTCAGGTCCACGGTGGAGAAGACCTTGTACTGTGCAATCCGATTGACCATGTCGGATATGCGGGGAAGAGGGTACGCATCTAGCTGCATGTACCTGTTGATGGTCTGACTGTAGTCTACGACCATCCTCTGCTTTTCCCCTGTCTTCACTACTACCACCTGAGCTCTCCAGGGACTATTGCTGGCCTGGATTATGCCTTCCTTCAGCAGCCTCTGGACTTCGGACCTGATAAACGTCCGGTCCTGGGTTCTGTACCGTCTGCTCCTAGTGGCGACGGGTTTGCAATCCGGGGTGAGGTTCGCAAACAAGGAGGGAGGTTCAACCTTTAGTGTCGCGAGGCCACAGATAGTCAGTGGGGGTATAGGGCCGCCAAATTTAAATGTTAAGCTCTGGAGGTTGCATTGGAAGCCCAACCCCAGGAGAGTGGGAGCGCAGAGATGGGGGAGGACATACAGCCGGTACGTTTTGAACTCTCTCCCCTGCAGTTAGGTTTGCGATGCAGAACCCTTTGATTGCAACGGAGTGGGACCCCGCCGCCAGGAACATTTTTTGGGTGCTTGGCCGAATTACAAGGGAACAGCGTCTTACCGTGTCCGGATGAATAAAACTCTCCGTGCTCCCCGAGTTGATCAAACACGGCGTCTTGTGCCCGTTCACCAGCACCTTTGTCGTTGTCGTCTGGAGCGTCCAGGGCCGTGACTGGTCGAGGGTCACCGATGCCAAACGTGGTTGATGCATCAGAATGTTGTCTTCAGGCAGCGTGGAGCCGTCCCCGCTGGGGTCCTTGCCTGTCAGCCAAGATGGCGGCGTCTATGGATCGCCCGCTGCCGGGGGTGGACAAAATGGCCGCTCCCATGGGTCGCACGCGGCCGGGGTGGACAAAATGGCCGCTCCCATGGATCGCACGCGGCTCGTGGGTAGGAAGATGGCGGCGCCCGTCCCCCCCTCGTGGTGTCCGGGGTCCAAAATGGCGGTGCCCGTTGGCCGCCCGTGGGTCGCTGGGGGGGGGGGGTTGAGCCCGTGGTCCCGTTTGTTTCCCGGAGATAGCGGCGACCCCACGGGACTGGCACACCGCTGCGTAGTGCCCCTTTCTGACGCAGCTTTTACAGGTGGCCGAGCGGGCCGGGCAGCGCTGGCGGAGGTGTTTCGGCTGCCCGCAAAAGTAGCAGCGGGGCCCCCCTGGGTGGTCTGGGATTCTGGCCGCGCGCGCTTGCAGAGGGGTGGGGGGTGCCGGGGGGGTCGGTCGCGGCGAGGGTCCATGGAGCCCAAGGGGCTGTAGTGCGGTCGGGGGCATAGGCGCGGGCGTTTTGGGAGGCCACGTCGAGGGAGGCTGCAAGGGCCCGTGCCTCTATGAGTCCAAGAGAGTCTTTCTCTAAAAGTCTCTGGCGAATTTGCGACGATGCCAAACCTGCTACGTAAGCGTCTCTGATCAGGAGGTCCGTATGTTCATTCGCCGTTAACGCTGGGCAGTCGCAGTTTCTTCCCAGGATCGTCAGCGCATTGAAGAATTCGTCCAGCGATTCCCCGGAGATTTGTCGTCTCGTCGCGAGCTGGTAGCGTGCGTAGACCTGGTTGACGGGCCTAATGTAGGTCTGTTTCAGCAAGTTGATCGCCGCTGGGAATTCTTCCGCATCCTCGATGAGTGCGTAGATTTCGGGACTCACTCTGGAATGCAGGACCTGCATCTTCTGGTCTTCCGTTGGTCTGCCGGGGGCCGTTCGGAGGTACCCCTCAAAGTATGCCAGCCAGTGTTTAAACGCCGATGTTGCGTTTGCTGCTTGGGGGCCGATTCGCAGGCACGCCGGGGCGATCCGGAGCTCCATATTCCTTTTTAAGTCTACTCAACAAATTGTAGCACCATCGATCACACACGAGGCGAGACGTAGAGAACTTCAATCGAGGCTTTATTGAGCAGAGTTGTTCAGACTTGTTCCCCAACAGCTCAGTCACAGAATGCATCTGCGGGGAGTAAACAGGGTTCTTATACCCCGCCTATCTGGGTGGAGCCCAGTAGGCGGCAGATCCAATCGGGACCCAACATCTGTCCTCCAATAGCTCCTCGGCATTCATGGTGTACCGTATTACCCCTAATACATACCACCACAGGGGGGTCACATTAGTGGCGGTGCAGAGAAGCGAGCAGATGGATTGGAGCGCATTGGGAAGGATCTCCTGCCAGCGGGAGACTGGGAGACCTCGAAACCATAGGGCAAGAAGGACAGCCTTCCAGACCGCTGCGTTCTCCCTCTCCACCTGTCTGTTCCCCGGGGGATTGTAACTGGTAGTCCTGCTTGAGGCGATGCCCTTGCTAAGCAGGAACTGATGCAGCTCATCACTCATGAAGGAGGAACCCCGATCTCTATGGACGTAAGTGGGGAAACCGAAAAAGGTGAAGACACTGCTCAGGGCCTTGATGACTGTGGCAGAGGTCATGTGTGGGCATGGGATGGCAAAAGGGAAACGTGAGTACTCGTCAAGGATGTTGGTCAGTGGAGGGGAGGGGCCCTTTGAAATCAATGCTGAGGCATTCAAAGGGGCCTTTACCAGGCGTGCCCTGTCTGGCCGATAGAAGTGTGGTTTGCACTCCGCGCAGACCTGGCAGTCCCTGGTCATGGCCCTGACCTCCTCGATGGAGTAAGGCAGGTTGCGGGCCTTGATATAATGGAAAGGCCGGGTGACCCCACGTGTGACAAAGGTCATTGTGGAGGGCCTGCAGTCGGTCTACTTGTGCGCTGGCACAAGTACCGCGGGAAAGGGCATCTGGTGGCTCATTAAGCTTCCCAGGACGATACTGGATATCATAGTTGTAAGTGGAGAGTTTGATCCTCCACCTCAATATCTTATCGTTCTTGATCTTGCCCCGCTGTGTGTCACTGAACATGAAGGCAACCGACTGTTGGTCAGTGAGGAGAGTGAATCGCCTGCCGGCCAGGTAATGCCTCCAATACCGCACAGCTTCGACAATGGCTTGGGCTTCCTTTTCGATGGAGTGCTGAATTTCGGAGGCATGGAGGGTACAGAAGAAAGCCACGGGCCTTCCTGCCTGGTTGAGGGTAGCGGCCAGGGCAAAGTCAGACACATCGCACTCTACCTGGAACGGGATGGATTCGTCCACAGCGTGTATCGCGGATTTGGCAATATCCATCTTGATGCGGTCGTAGGCCAGGCGAGCCTCAGCCGTCAGGGGAAAAACAGTGGATTTGATGAGTGGGCGTGTCTTGTCCGCATAATTGGGGACCACTGGGCATAGTACGAAAAGAACCCCAGGCATCGCTTCAGGGCATTGGGGCAGTGGGGGAGGGGGAGTTGCAGGAGGGGCGCATGCGGTCGGGGTCGGGCCCTAGAACTCCATTTTCCATGACGTAGCCAAGGATGGCTAGTCGGGTTCTGCGGAAAAACGCATTTCTCCTTATTATATGTCAGATTAAGGAGCTGGGCAGCGTGGAGGAATTTCTTGAGGTTAGCATTGTGGTCCTGCTGATCATGGCAGCAGATGGTGAAATTATCTAGATACGGGAACGTGGCCTGCAGCCCGTACTGGTCAACCATTCGGTCTATTGCTCACTGTAAGACCGAGACCCCATTGGTGACGCCGAAGGGAACCCAGAGAAAGTGGTAGATGCGGCCAGATGCCTCGAAGGCAGTGTACTGGGGTCCTCCGGCCGGATAGAGAGCTGGTGGTACGCGGACCTCAGGTCCACGGTGGAGAAGACCCGGTACTGCGCAATCCGATTGACCATGTCAGATAGAAGGGGAAGGGGGTACGTATCGAGCAGTGTGTACCGGTTGATGGTCTGACTGTAGTCGATGACCATCCGATGCTTCTCCCCAGTCTTGACGACCACCACTTGAGCTCTCCAGATGCTGTTACTGGTATCTATGATCCCTTCCCGCAGGAGCCGCTGAACCTCCGACCTGATGAAGGTCATATCCCGAGCACTCTATCGTCTGCTCTTAGTGGCAACAGGCTTACAGTCTGGGGTGAGGTTGGCGAAGAGCGAGGGAGAGGCGACCTTAAGGGTCGAGAGGCTACAGACGGCGAGTGGGGGCAGGGGTCCATCGAACTTCAGGGTGATACTCTGGAGGTTGCACTGGAAGTCGAGACCCAGAAGAACTTCCGCGCAGAGGTGTGGGAGGATGTAGAGCCTAACATTTTTTAAATCTACGCCCCGTACCATGAGAGTAACGACACAGTACCCACGGATTTGCATGGTATGCGACCCAGAGGCCAAGCAGATTCTCTGGGCTGCGGGTAAAATGGGAAGGGAGTAGCGCCACACCGTGTCCGGGTGTATGAAGCTGTCTGTGCTCCCGGAGTCAAAAAGGCAGGCCGTTGATCCGGACCGCCATCATAGATTTTGCGAGGTGACGAGGCCGAGACTGGTCTAGGGTGATGGAGGCGGCCACGGGACGGCGGGCTAGCTTCGGAAGGCGGGCGGGCTTCGGACAGCGGGCGGGCCGGTCGAGAGTAGCAGAGGCCAGCTGACTGACTGGCGAGCCGGGGTTTCGGGAGGCGGCGGTGGACTTCGAAAATGGTGTCGAAGATGCAGCGGTGGACTTCAAAAATGGCGTCGAAGATGGGTGCTGCGTGGTCAGAGGCATAGGTACCCATGTTACGGAAGGACACCTCCAGCGATTCAGCAAGTTGCACCGTTTCCCGGAGGTAGAGTGCCTCCCTCTCTAGCAGGTGCTGGCGAACGCAGTGTGAGTCAATGCCGGCAACATATGCGTCCGGGATCAGAAGTTCGGTGTGCTTAGTAGCCGACACCGCCTGCAGTTGCAGACCCCGCCGAGCACCTGCAAAACGCGCGGAAATTCTGCCAGCGACTCTCCAGGGCGCTGACGCCACGTGGCAAAGAGGTGGCTGGCGAACAGTCCATTAACCCATTTCACATACCGTCCTTTCAAGAGATTAATGGCTTCATCAAACGAGGTAGCGTCCCGGATGATGAGAAAAATTTGCGGGCTCACCCAGGAGATGGGGACTCGCAGCTTGTGCTCCTCGGTGACGGCGACGGCGGCAAAATTGATGAAAGATTCTAGACACCGTAGCCAGTGTGCGAAGATGACATTCCCAAGCTTTACATTCTAACTTTCAATGGTTATCACATCCTCAACACCCTAAACACCAATCCGAAACCAAATCTTTACACCAATTTAGCTCTTATCACATCGGGACTGTAAACAAACTCCCCCACTCCGAGATTTATCCTAATTAGGAGCCCCTAATCCTAAACGAAACACAGCACAATCCTTAGCCCAACAGGTTTATTTGGAATGACGAGCTTTCGGAGGGTAGCTCCTTCATCAGGTTAGCCCAACCGTAAAGCCCGATTCCCCAATCCTAATATACCCTCAATCCTTTCCCCCAACGCCAACCCTTAATCCAGCCACCCCAACGGTTTCCCCAACCCTTTCCCTAGCCCCGACACCATCCTCTAATTCATAATCCTGGCTTCTGTGGCATCACGCTTTAACCCCTGACCCTACATTTATAATCCCTTACTTTTAATCTGACTTTATCCTAACTCCTAAAAGAAAATCTTAGAAAGCCCAGCGGGGCGATGTCAATGGCTGGCGAGGGGGGCGCTAAACTGTCCCTCGCGCACGACTCTGTCACTTCCCCCTCACCCGCTGCAGCTCGACGCCGCCGAATGCCGTTGGATGGGGAGCGCGAGCGCGTCCTGGGGCGGCGGCGGCGGCCGTTGGCCCCCGCGCGGGTCTTTTCTGCAAACTGCCGCCTTCATCTTTCGGGTAAAAATAATTGCAGAGCAAATCGATTGCATACATTTTGCTGAGCTTTTGATTTGAATTGGGAAAACGTTGTTGAATTAAGTCATTGATTTGCTTGCTCAATGCGCGGAGTTGTAAAATAATATCACCCACCCCTCGCCCTGCAAATTTGTACGGCTTTGTACTCCTTTCAAACGGTGCAAATTAAATGACTGCCTTGCTTTTGGTGTCTGCGTTTATCTAATTCAAGTAAAATTAAATTACAAATTTGAAAAGTGGCGATCATGCCACGCCGCCAGGCTTTTTTGGTAAGGTCGCGCGGTTAAATTGCACCGCCAGTTTATTCTCCCCTATGTTTTCTATTTAATAGTTACTGAGTCCCCGCTCTGGTTGGCAACCCTGCAAGATTGGCCACAAGTCTCCATGAATTTAAGATCAATCTTGAGCACACTACTGTGTGCAACCCTGGAGAAACCTAGAGAGATTTTTAAAAACATTTTTCATTTTCTTTCAATATTTCTCGTTACCAGACATCAAAATATTGAAGAGGGGGGGGGGGGGGGGGAGAGAGAGAGAGACTGCTGACAGTCGAGGTCCATGCGTCATCTTGCAAGTGGTTTTGACCCAGCTTGGGGCAAATCATATGATGTAATGTAGAAGGACCATTTAGATCTGAAAGGTTGACGATGTTTGTCTCCACAGATGCTGTCAGACCTGATGAGTTTATCCAGCATTTTCTGTTTTTATTTCAGATTTCCAGCATCTGCACGATTTTGCTTTTATGCGATGAAACCTCCCGGAACACTCTTCACCACAGTTGGCAACCTTAGCAGAGGGACTGTCCATGAATGGTTGCTCTGGCAGGACTTTGAACATCAAGCAAGCCTGATCTGTGCCCCTAGCCAAGCCGTTTCAGTTTGAATTTTGCTTGACCCACATGACTCCCGACCTAATTACGACCTTAGTCCAAATATAGACAAAGTGCTAAATTCCAGACATGACATGGGAGTGACTGCCTTTCACATCAATTTGAGGCAGGGTTTGACCAAGAGAGGGATTATTCGGCCCTGCCCAACGACAGGAAATTCCTACCCGAGGTCAATGGACCTTTACATGATCCGCGTCCTGCCTGTGGCGATCTTGCGGCAGGCGCGGCCGAAGACTCCAGCCCCAAGTGTGGCACCAAGGAGCCGGAATAAAATTGAAGTCAATGAATTGGGGGAAGCTCCCCACTGGCTGGAGTATTACCTATATTACAAAAGAAAATGGTTGTGTATGCTGAAGGCCAATGTTAGTTCAAGACGTGAATGCAGGAGTTTCTCATGGCAGTGTCCTAGGCTCAACCAACTGAAATGAAAAAAATGAAATGTAAATCGCTTATTGTCACAAGTAGGCTTCAAATGAAGTTACTGTGAAAAGCCCCTAGTAGCCACATTCCGGCGCTTGTTCGGGGAGGCTCGTACGGAATTGAACCCGTACTGCTGGCCTGCATTAGTCTGCTTTAAAAGCCAGCTATTTAGTCCTGTGCTAAACCAGCCCCAGGCTATTCCATCAATGATCTTTCCATCAAAATATCAGAAGTGGGAATGTTCATTGATGATAGCGCAGTTCTATTTCCAACTCCTCAGCTACTGAAACAGCCTGAGCCTGAGTGCAGCAAGGCCCAGACCATGTTCAGGCATGAGCGATAAGTGGCAAGTCACATCCGCGTCCTGCAAGTGCCAGAAAATGTCATCTCCTAAAATAGAGAATCTAATCACCTTACCTTGACATTCAATGATATGCTGAATGCCGCACTATCAATATTCTGACGTTCACAATTGACAAGAAGCTTAACTAGACCAACCATATAAATGCTACGGTTACAAGAATAGGTCAGAGGCTCCTATTGTAAGCTTTACACCTCGGAACCCCCTGCGGGGCCGGAGGGGATGAGGCGCTTTCTGGATGGACTGACCTTCCCAAAAGTGGGTAGGGGGTTGGTGGACGGGCTGGGGACCCTGATTAGGACCGAAGAAATATTGGGGGGGCTTGAGGGACATGTAATCGGGTAAAGCCCTGGGGCTGGATGGGTATCCGGTGGAGTTCTATAAAAAGTTCTCTGAGGTAGTGGGGCCGGAGCTGGTTCAGGTTTTTAACGAGGCAAGAGACAGAGGGGTTTTCCCCCGACGATGTCACAGGCCACCATCTCCCTGGTATTGAAACAGGACAAAGACCCAGAGGCATGTGGGTCCTATAGGCCGATCTCTCTGCTCAATGCAGATGCTAAAATACTGGCCAAGTTCTTGGCAGCTAGGATTGAGGACTGTGTGCCGGACGTTATGGAAGATCAAACCGGGTTCGTCAAGGGCAGGCAGTTGGTGGCCGACCTAAGAAGGCTGCTGAATGCAATCATGATGCCCCAGGAGAGTAGGGAGGCAGAGGTAGTTGTGGCAATGGATGCCGAGAAGGCTTTTGACCGGGTTTTGTGGGACTATTTATGGGAGGTGCTGGGACGATTTGGGTTTGGGGAGGGCTTTATCGACGGGGTTAGACTGCTGTACCAGGCTCCGGAGGCTAGTGTTAGGACGAATAGGACAACGTCTGACTATTTTAGACTGTACCGAGGGACGAGGCAGGGGTGCCCCTCTCCCCACTGCTGTTTGCGCTAGCAATACAGCCGCTGGCAATTGCCCTGAGAGCTTCTTGGAGTTGGAAGGGGCTGGTACGGGGGGGGGGGGGGGTAGGAGGAACACATAGTTTTGTTGTACGCCGACGACCTGCTCTTATACATCATGGATTCAGTGGCTGGGATGGATGAAATCATGGGAATCCTGAGGGAATTCGGCCGGTTCT
Source organism: Scyliorhinus torazame (assembly GCF_047496885.1). Lineage (NCBI taxonomy): Eukaryota > Metazoa > Chordata > Chondrichthyes > Carcharhiniformes > Scyliorhinidae > Scyliorhinus > Scyliorhinus torazame. The sequence goes on along the minus strand of NC_092710.1, from coordinate 117,420,038 downwards.
TGGGGTATAAACTGAACATGGCAAAAAGTGAGTTTGTAGTCCAGGCGAGGGGCCAGGAGGGTCGGCTGAGGGGGCTGCCGTTTAGGTTAGTAGGGGACAGTTTTAGATACTTAGGGATACAGGTGGCGCGGGACTGGGGCCAGTTGCACAAGTTGAACTTATCTCGGTTGGTGGAGCAAATGAGGGTCGAGTTCCGGAGGTGCGATGCGCTCCCACTTACACTAGAGGGTAGAGTGCAGACGGTTAAAATAACTATTCTCCCGAGATTCCTGTTCGTATTCCAGTGTCTACCCATTTTCATTCCGTGGTCTTTTTTCAAGAAGGTCAATAAAATGATTATGGGATTTGTGTGGACGGGAAAATCCCCGCAGGTGAGGTGTTTGATGCTCGAGAGGAACCGAGGGGAAGGGGGACTGGCGCTGTCAAACTTTATTAATTACTACTGGGCGGCCAACATAGCTATGATAAGGAAGTGATGGTGGGTGTGGGGTCGGTTTGGGGGCGGATGGAGGCCGCTTCGTGCAGGGGCACCAGTTTGGCAGCCCTGGTTACAGCGCCCATGCCGCTCCCGCCGGCACGGTACTCCACCAGCCCTATAGTGGTGCCGATCGTGTGCATCTGGGGCCAATGGAGAAGGCATGTGGGGGAAGTGAGAGCATCAGTTTGGTCCCCAGTTTACGACAATCACCGATTTGCCCCGGGGAATATGGACGGTGGGTTCCAAGCATGGCGGAGGGCTGGGATTGCGAGGATGGGGGATCTGTCTTGGAAGGGAGCTTCCCGAGCACGAGGGAGCTAGAGGAGAAATTTGGCTGGCGAGAGGGAATGATTTCAGGTAATTACAGGTGCGGGACTTTCTCCGCAGACATTCCATCCTTCCCACGCCTGCCCCTTAGGGGGATCCATGACAGGGTAGTGTCAAGTGGATGGGTGGGGGAGGGGAGCTTCTCAGATATATTGTTATGGGAGAGGTGTTTTCAGAACCCCAAAATGTATCATGGAGTTCAACCAACCTCCCCCTTTAATGCTATTGTTGCTTTTCCGAGCACACGGCTTGTTCTCCAGGTGTGATATTACAATTATGGACACGTGGGTTTTTAAACACAAAACAATGTTTATTCTATGAACTCAACCTTTTAAATAAACATTGGATCTCTTAACACCCCTTACTTCAAAGATAACCCTGACAATATTACAACACTAAATAATCCTTCAGTTATTCCTTTCAACATCCAAGAGACATAACACCTTTAAAGAGAAACACATCAGGGTAAAGGCTTTACTATTATGAGTTTAAATCACCCAAATGATCCAGAGATAGTCTTTCATGGCAGAGATCACAGCAGATCCAGCTCACTGCAAAACACAGACACACACCCAAACTCTTTTCCTCAAAACTGAAACTTCAAAATGGCTGAACTGAGCTCAGCTCCACCCACTCTCTGACATCACTGTTTTCTTAAAGGTACATTGCTTACACATCCATTTCTTAAAGGTACACTCACATGACACCTCTCCCCCCCCCCCCAAGAAAAAAAAACCCATCAACTTCAAGATAGTTTCATTTTTCACATTTGCACCATCCACTAAGAAATGTACACAGTAAATATACCTTTTTGTTTTAAAAAAACAACAACACACGCAAACAGGTATAATAATATAGTCCATTTTTATTTGTTGTTCTTCCTCCAACCGAAATCCTTCTCGATTGACAGTATCTTTGAACAAAGTCTCTGCACGATCCATCCATTCCTCTTCTCGGCATTTCTCTTTAGAATCAGATACGTTAGTTCAATCTGACCACAAAGTCCCTTGCAATTCTCCAATACAGGAGCATTGGTGATCACAGCTTTCAGGCAGTTCAAATGCCTGGTGAAAGTCCGCTGTCCATTGAATTTTTTTACGTTTCTTCAGCAATTCCATCAGTGGAGTAATCATGCCACAAAACCTTTGCACAACTGTTTGATCAAATCCACTCATGCTAAGAAATCGCATTATTTCCCTTCGTCTTGAGGATATCGGAAACTCCGCAAGGAAAGTGATTCGGGCTTCTCCAAATTCACTTTCGGAAAGGTTCATCACCAAACCCGCCTCCTGAAGTCGATCGAAGAACTCCATACGATGTTTTAAATGTTCTTTCCATGTCTGGAAGTTGGAAATAAAAGCAGATTGTCCCACTTTCACCATGCAATCCTTCAAACGTGGGATAGGATAAGAGTCCGTTCTTGCAACTGCATTCACCTTTCAATAGTCCACACACAACCGTTGGGTACCATCTGGTTTAGGTACCATCACTATGGGTGAGCTCCATTGGCTGCAACCCACTACAATTATGCCATTTGTAAGCATACTCTCAATCTCTTTGTTAACCTGTGCCAGTTCTAAAGGGTTATGTCTCTATGGATGTTGTTTGATCTGAACAGCATTTCCCACATCTACATCATGTATAGCTATTTTAGTACTTCCCAATTTATCTCTACAAACTTGCCCATGTGATATCAATAACTCTTTCAGGTCAGTTTGTTTTTCCTCTGGAAGGTAACTTAACAATTCATCTCAATTTTTAAGAACATCCTCATTTTCCAATTTAATTTGAGGTATGTCAAATTCACAGCCATCTGGATTTGGTTCGTCACTGAGTTAGAATCATTAAAACCTCCTTTTTCTCTCCTTCCCTTTCAAAGTACCCTTTAAGCATATTCACATGACACACTCGGTGAGTCTTCCTTCTATCTGGTGTTTTTACCACATAATTCACCTCACTTAATTCATTCAATCTGATACGGTCCACAAAACCTAGCTTTTAAAGACTCCCCTACCACTGGTAACAACACTAAAACTTTATCCCCACTGGCAAAACTACGAACTTTGGATTTCTTGTCCGCTACCTGTTTCATCACATTTTGTGCAACTTTCAAATGTTGTCTAGCCAATTCACCTGCTCTATTTAATCGTTCCCTAAAATTTGACATGTAATCCAATAGTGTAATTTCCGATTTCTCACCCACCAATTTTTCCTTCATCAATTTAAGTGGTCCTCTTACCTCATGACCAAAAGTTAGTTCAAAAGGACTAAATTTGGTAGACTCATTAGGTGCATCCCTAATTGCAAACAATACGAATGGGATTCCTTTATCCCAATCCTCTGGATAATCTTGACAATACGCCTTCAACATTGTCTTTGGAAACCTAGTAGACACATCCATTATAGTCAAAAGATATTGATTCCCACTTTTTGTTTTAGGAAGCGGTCCTACACAATCAATTAGGACCCTCGTAAAAGGTTCCTCAAATGCTGGAATGGGCGCTGGTTTTATCACTGCTTGAGGTTTCCCTATCACTTGACATGTGTGACATGATTGACAAAATTTAACTACATCTTTATGTAGTCCAGGCCAATAAAATTGTTTCTAGATTTTAGCTTGAGTTTTCCTTATTCCTAAATGACCTCCCATTGGTACCTCATGTGCAACTCGCAACACCTCCTTTCTATACCCTACCGGCAATACTACTTGATGAACTTCTGCCCATTTTTCACCCGCCTGCATATGTACAGGTCTCCATTTTCTCATCAAGAATCACTTTTACGGTAATAACACTCTGGTATACTCTCGGATTCCTCTTCCGTATATGCTTTCTGATATATCCGTTTTATTTCTACATCTTTCTGTTGTAACTCCGTCAATTTTCCTGAGTTAAAAATATCCGCCTCATCCTCCACCTGTTCTTGTTCTTTTCAACCATCTGATCAAAAATCGTTTCTGATAATTGCACTTTGTAGCCACCTGGGTTGGCCACTTCCCAACTTAAAATGGAGAACCGCAAAGGCTGAAGGGAAATTCAGCCAACACAGGCAAAGACTAGCAAGTGCAGAAATCATGTATATTGAAACCTGCAAAACAACCAGACAGCACTAAAACCAGCAGCCATCTGCATAGTAATGAGCGATTCCAAGGCACAATGGCAACAGTTAAGGTGAATAAAGCCAAGCCAGACTCCTCGGCGCCAGCAGGAGCCAAGACAAAAGAAGGCCAACGGACATTTAGGGACGGCCCAACGATCAGGGAATAAATCCAGTATTGGAGAAATCGATCCAAGTGATCGGGACGCAGTCCAATCATTTGGAACCAGGTACAGGGTCCGCCCCGAAGGGCGGGAGGCCCCTGGGGACTATAAAGTAAAACCCCCCAGTTCAAATCGTCCTTCTTTGGCAGGGTCACTCAGCAGCTCAAACTAACCCTTGACTGACCTGCCTTGCTGCCGCCAACCAAGTAAGTCTCAAGTCAACGCTCGCTACGAGATAGGCGCTCCTAGCTACCAGTCCATACCAGCTTTTGAATCCTGCAGACTCAGGACCTGAACGAAAGGCCATTTGTTCCCCTGACCTGGTGGGCCAGTCTGAAGCTAAGTATAGGCCTTTTAGTGATAGGAATAGTCTAGAAAGTAGAGTTTATGCATGAGTAGCGATTTACTGTATGATAAATGTGTTTTGATTTGAATCTTACTAATTGGTGTGTTGAGTTATTGATCATTACTTGAACTTGGACCTCGTGGCGGTATCATAAAGATACCTGGCGACTCTAGAGCAAAGGTTAAACAAACAGAGCAAATTACGATTTTAGAGCCAACAAAAACTTAGTAACATATTACTGGCAACATCCTGACGGGACCCGATCTAGAAGTAGCTTAACCACTCCGGGAGAACCCAAAATTTGAATTAGAAATCTAATTGGGAACAGAAAATCACAAGTGTTCAAGCAGTTCTGATCAATCCTCATAATTCGGAAGTGTGTTAATGCATGCGTAACTAACAGGGCTATAAGGTAAACTGATAGATTTTTGTTGCGAAAACTGTCGGGAGTTTGTATTCCGGAAAATAGCGAAAGCCGTACCCGTAATTACAGCACCGCCTTAACACCCCTCGTTCCAAATTTTAAGAGAAGTATTCAGAGAGGAAAGATGGCAATGCAGGCAATGCAACGCCTCATGTACTCCGAAGAATTTGTGGTCGCAGCGACCAGCAGTTGAGTAGGACAGTGTCCCGTTTGGGAAGAGGAAATCAGAAAGTACGTCAAAGGGAAAGGATGGCCCCTTTAGAGCGAATTCTGTGAAAATGAGGAAACCGGTCCTGGGAGTATAGGATATACTTGGTGAGAGAACCTGAGCGAAATTCATAAGAAAAGCCTGGGAAAAGCTCGCAAGCCGATGGCAATCGTGTCCTGTCTGGCACAATTGCGAGGCACAGAGGAGGTCGTTCGGACGCTCCGTAAAGAGATAGAGGAGACACATCGAATGAGTAAGGTCGATGTGGGCGAGATAGAGAAAGAGAACCTAGAATTAAGAAGGAAGTTAGCAGCAAGGGACGGAGAGGTGGATGATGCCAAGGGGGCACACGAGTCTTGTCTGGCGCACCTAAGCAGCTTCAGACACAGTACGAAAAGGCCTATCAGGACACGCAACGTGCAGTCCTGGTAAGAGAGGAAATAGAGAAACAGGTAGAGGCATTGCAAAAGCAGTGTAGCGACCTGAAAGCAGCATTACGAGCACTCCATATTACCACCACGGAGCACAGACAAAGCTCAGTAGATCACGCAAAGTGCCAGAAGCAGATTGCAGAACTGCAATCTTAACTTTCAGTTCAGAATGGATTCCAGAGCACCTTTGGATCCCAGTTAGATGCAGAAGACGGCCCGGATGGGGAAGAATTAAATGAGACCGCGCATAGATATGTTCAGGGAACATGTGCACAAGGAAAGCCCCAGAAGAGAAAAGCGCCCCAACCCCCCACAGAGCAGATAGTTCAAGCACCAGTGAATCCAGTAACCACCCACCGCACAGTCACATCGGACGGAGATACAGAATTTCTTTATACCAGCCCCTTAACCGTGACCCAATTACGGGATGCATGCGAGAAAATCTCACCGTTCGTCCCCACCTCAGACCCCCACCACTTCTTTGCTAGAGTAAAGTAGCAGGCGACCGTGTACGGCCTGGATGAGCGTGAGCACGTGAAGCTCACAGTTTTGAGCTTAGACCCTTCGGTCATAGCAGCCCTTCCCGACCCACAGAATGTAGGAGGAGGCATCCTTGCAGAAATGCACGCAGCGATCCTAGACGCGATCGGCTACAAGAGAGGTGACCCCGTAGAAGACCTGAATAAGTGCAGGCAGAAAAAGACAGAGCACCCCACAGCGTTTGCTGGACGCCTGTGGATTCATTTCACAGCAGTTTTTGGAAATTTAGAACGAGCCCATTTGTCCCAAGACGGTATGGCCAAATGGACCCGCACCCTTATCTCCCATGCCACAGAGGCAGGACAAAAAGCCTGTACGAATTATGACCCCTCAGAGGAAGCCCACAATGAGAAATGGGTTTTTAAAAGATTGTCCCGCACCTGTGAGCAGTCTGTACAAAACAAACAGTTAGGAAACCCGAGGAACAGCAGGCAGAAGCAGACATCCAAGCGGTGAATACGCACCAGAACCCCGCATGGGTGAACGAAGGCAGGAACAGCCCCCTACAAAAGCCACAGGAGTGTTACAACTGTGGACAGTTAGGAGATTTTGCACGAGAATGCAATGCCCCACGAAAGCCAGAGAGAGCCCAGCAGGCAGGCACTCTGAATAAGAATAGGACAAAGCCCATACATAGTGTGAGCACCCGTTCAGACCAAGCAGACCTGAACTGAACGGACCGACGGTGTTCGGGCTCCCCCAGTTGCGTCTGCAACACCCTTTGGGATAGGTCCAGCCGACCAGTAGTTGCAGCAAAGATACGGGGACAGCCCATCGAATTTCTCTGGGACACCGGAGGGTCCCGCACCACAATCAATTCCTCCACCATATTCCAGAAAGACACGTGGCCCACTACAGCCACCATCACCCTCAGCGGCTTCACAGGCCACTCACAGCAGGGACACATCACAGCCCCTGTACCCATTCAAATCGGCAACATCACCACCAAGTACCCCATAGTCTTAGTCGACCTGCCCCACACAGCAGAACACATTTTGGGCATCGATTTTATGAATTCCCACAACCTGTCCTTTGATCCAGTCAACCAATGTGTCTGGAAAATGGCAAAATCTGCAAGAGCCCCCGCAACGCTCACAAAAGGTGAATACGCCAATAAGATTAGCGCAGTCAGCGAATTCTGGTTTGACCCGACCACAATTAGCACAGACAAGCAAGTTAGGGCAGTTCTGCAGAAGCACAGGACAGTATTCGCGACCCACAAACACGACTGTGGCCGGATGACTGGTTCCGTTCAAATCACAGGACCTGACCCTAGACCCCAAAAGCAATACAGATTTCCCCAAGAGGCAGAGGGAGAAATCGCAAAAGTGATCGACAGCTTATTAGAGAAGGGCGTACTCAGATCAGTAGCCTCCACTAATAATGCCCCGATTTGGCCAGTGAGAAAGCCCGATGGATCATGGTGACTGACCATCGATTACCGGGAACTCAACAAAATCACCCCCGCAGCAGCCCCCATGGTAGCCACAAGTCCAGAGACCATGCTCAAACAGGGACTCAACTCACAATACTTTACGGTTTTGGACATCAGTAATGGATTCTGGTCCATTCCATTGGCAAAAGCGTGCCAATACAAATTTGCCTTCATATTTTAAAATCAGCAGTACACGTGGACATGCCTTCCACAAGGATTCCACAACTCCCCCTCCATTTTCCACCGACAGCTGGCAAATGGTTTGTCAAAATTTTCTCGCCCCGAATGTCTGGTCATACTGGTCATACGACCTATTACTGCAGACAGACACAAAGGAAGAGCACATCGAGCTTCTGTCCGAACTCCTGGAACTCCTACAAGCAATTGGATGTAAAGTCAACCCCGAAAAGGCCCAAATGTTGGAAAACAAAGTGATATATTTGGGTACAATTATCACACATGGTAAACGTGAGATCGAGCACAAAAGAATTGACTCGATTGCCAAATTGCCCCTTCCCCAGAACGTTTCAGCCCTCCAGTCGTTTTTAGGACTGGTTGGCTACTGCCGAAACCACATTGACGGTTTCGCCAGCAAGGCAGCACCCCTCTCAGACCTCCTAAAGAAAGGAGCCCCCTGGGAATAGCGTCCGCAGCATACGGATGCTGTGGACTCGTTGAAAAGAGCACTCATTGCAGCCCCGCACTACAAGTTCCAGACCCGCTTTCCCCCTATGCGATAGAGGTAGCAAGTACAGACTGCACCCTTTCAGCCGTGCTCATCCAGGAACGGCACGAACAGTTAAGGCCCGTGGCTTACGCCTCTAGAGTTTTAGAAGCTGTGGAGCAGGAATGTTCGGCCTGTGAAAGGCACCTTCTCGCAGTTTTTTGGGCAGTACAGTATTTTTCTTACATTACCGGACTAAATCCCATTACAATCCTCACAGAACACCCCCCCACTCAACTTTTACTTGACGGACGACTTAAGGACAGTACAGTTAGCCAAATTAGAGCAGCTAGATGGACCCTCCTTTTGCAGGGACAGAACATCACTGTTAAAAGGACCAAGACCCACACTTTCTTAGCCGACAACCTTCAGTACCCAGGCACCCCCCACGAATGCGAAATCATCTCAGCGCACCACAACACAGGCCCCTTTATTGTGAAAACACCCCCCCCAGAACGATAGGTAGTTCACTCCAGAGCCGCCAGCACACAGACACGTGCGCACCTTTAAGGATTTATGTGGATGGTTCTTCCACAGTATTAGAAGGGAAGCACATTACTGGATGCGGCATATATGTCGAAGACGCGCAGGGACGCGCCCTGGAAGAAATCTCACTAAAGCTACCAGGCCACTTAGACGCGCAGGCGGCAGAACTAGCAGCCGTTGCGGACATTATGGATCACCCAGATTCCTTCCCCAGCCCAGCAGACATATACTCGGACAGCCTCTATGTCTGCAATAGCCTTACATAATTTCTGCCCCTGTGGAAAGCAAGAAGATTTGATTCCGCAGATGGAAAACCCCTCCCTCCAGCCCCATTGCTCCGCCACATTTTGGAAACAGCACAAAACAGGACATTCGGAATCGTTTAAGTTCGAAGTCACCACCCTTCCTCCCCTCCTGGAAATGTAAAAGCCGACGCACTGGCAAAAGCAGGTTCCAGGCATGGATATTTTTGGACACCCCCCCCGAAAGCGCCCCAGTGAATGCAGTTCAGGTCTCAGAACTGCTCAGAAGCAGGATAGCAATCTCAGGGAGATTTTAAAAGGACAATTTACAGCACCCTATGATAGATTTAAAAATGCACTGACCACACATGACGGTGTGGTGTTAAAGGACACCCTTTATGTGGTTCTTGAACAGGACAGGAATCAACTTATTTGTTTGTTCCATGACAGTCATGGGCATCAGGGAATTGATCCCACTACAGCCCACCTCAGGCAGCTCTGTTGGTGGCCAAGTTTAAAAGAAGATGTAACGCACTACGTTGAGAATTGCCTTATCTGTGCCCAGAACAATCCGGACAGATACGCAAAGAAAGCTCAACTTAGCCACACCTGCCCCGTTAACGGCCCCTGGACTAACCTCCAGATCGATTTTATAGGACCATTGCCCCTTTGCAGGAATGGTTACAAGTACGTATTAGTCGTCATAGACACTTTTACGAAATGGGTAGAGGCATTCCCATCCAGAACGAACACGGCAGAAACCACTGCAAAGATCTTAACCCACCACATCTTCACGAGATGGGGACTCCCCCGTAGCATTGAATCCTACCAAGGTTCCCATTTTACGGGACGTGTCATGAAGAACGTCCTCATGATATTTGGCATTACCCAAAACTTCCACATCGCATACCACCCCCAGTCAAGTGGTATCGTGGAGCGCATGAATCGGACCCTAAAATCAACCCTCAGAAAAATGGTCCAACAAAACAACACCACTTGGGATTCAGTCCTCCCTTTTGCACTTGTTTTTGAGAAATACTGTCTCAACATCCACAGGATACACCCCACACACTCTCATGACCGGACACCCCATGAAAGGCACAGAATTTTTATTAGGATTGGACTTTACCAGCCCCGAAGTGACGACCCTCACACACGAGATGGCAGTAAAACAGCTAGGGAAAATGTTAAAACGGCTCAGCTAGCAGCCCCAGTAAGAATAGGCACAAGGAAGAAACAGAGCAAGGCCTGTTTCGACAAAACAGTGCATGTGACTGAGTTTGAGGTAGGACAGCAGGTCATGCTCTCCAGCTATAATCCCAGCACATTCCTGTCACCGAAGTATTCGGGTCCGTACTCCATTGCGGACAAAGTAAGCCCCTCCGTCTCTAAAATTAAGTACCCCAACGGAAAGACTGCGTGGTTCCATATTAACCAGCTTAAGGCATATGGCCCACAGTCCAACCACGCACATCACGTCATGCTCGACGCAGCAGACCACACCCCGCCCACAGCCATCGTATCCCTACCCTCCCCCAATATGCCCACCACATCCATGGACTCGCCCTCGACTCCACCCCCGACCTCTAGACTCCGCCCTGGAACGCCCACAGACAGCAGCGACTGTGACTCAGACAATAGCCACAGCACGCCTCCCTACTATCCCCATGCAACAGGACCCACACCCAGCGAATCTGACCATGATTCGAGTGATCCCTTCCTCATCACTTTCCTCAACAAACCCCACCAAAGACCACCGCCCTACGATGACGATTCCATCCCCACAGAACTAGACACCACCTTTTGGCACCGCGACAACTCATACAGGCACGTCCGGAACGACGAGATGGACCCCAAATCGCAACATGCAGCCCTATCAGCCCTTATACATTCCAGAGTATGGCATCCGGGAGAAGATGACGACTTTGAGTCTGACTCCCCAAGCGAGAAGCCCTTTGCGACCCTGTTCGCAACTGATAACTGAGGTGTCCAGATGATGTTTTAAAAAGGAACCGCTTGGGAGAAAACGGTGTCCTTTCTGATGGACCCTGCAGCATGTTGTTTAATGTTGTTTGTTATCATTAAAAGTGTTTGTGAGATCGGAAATTTTTTCCCCGGCCCCACGCCATATTGTTCGGCCGAAACCTATGAGAACGTGCCAGCACACTCATCGGCCGAAACCGCTGAGAGCTTGCCAGACCCCGGTTCATAACTGCTCATCTGGTTCGAAGGTAGAACCAATACGGCAACCCCCCACGATGACTACATTTTAGTCCGTTCTTGTCGGTTGCTCAGGCAGTGGAGAAACGGCATTGGTCTCCGCCCTGCCTGAGAACCCCCCCTCTGGTCAGCTACGCTCGGGTAGAGCACACACGGCATTGGTCGCCGTCCTACCCGGGGATTCCATCCAATTCTTACCCATTGCGGCACTTTTGGTTCAAAAAGTTTTGTTTTGTTTTCCGGCAACCCTTAGGTTACCATCCCTCTGCTATTTACATCCTCAAACATTTGGATGGTAAATCGCACAGCCTGCGAGACGGCTCACACTGTTTCAGTATTTTTAAGTGTGTCTTGTCCTGAATATTCGGTTTAAAAAGTCAATAAATGAGGGAGTCACACATGGTGACAAATTGTAAAGGGAGAATTGGCACTGAAGGACAGACATACTAACGCACAAGATATTAACCAAGATAGTAACAGACACTATGTTTGATCCCCAGAAGCTCCAGGAAAAGAGACAAAACGGAAAGGAAGAGAAGAGAAAGAAGAAGACAACAATGGAGACGGCATACGTGTTTTTCATCATAATGTGTACCCGGTTGCGCGCGAACGCGAACCCCCTGACCCTAACCCCCCCCCAGCCGTTAATGATTCACTTCCCCATAGCACCCAGAGCCCAGTAATAGGCAACACCACACCATCATGGTGTGATAAGCTCATAACATGGTACTCCTTTTTCCTACGTAGTCGAATCCCTATTAGCGTTGGCGATACTCTGCAGCATCGTGCAGACTATTCGCATGAGGAAATGGAGAAGGAGAGCCTACCGCGCTCACATCCCGGTATACAGAATAAGATCCCCTATGTTCAGTTATCCCCAGGACCCCGAACCCCTCGATCTATAATAAAGGACATTCGTTTGCGTTCTTCTGTAAATAAAGAAATGGAAATGTTGTACACCCCTGTGCTTGACTGCCAAGCCAGGAAAAATGTAAATGCTGCTATTATTTTGTATTGTTTCGGAAGTTAATATGACTGAACGTTTAATGAGTATAGTTTATTGAGGACAGTTAGAGGTACCTTTTTTTGTAATGCATGCCCCTTTATGACATAGCACCACTTAGAAATTGTTAGTTAAAGTTTTTCTTGCATGGGTATGGTCAGTGTAGAGGCCATAGAAGAGTGCTCGCCGGGTCAGGGAATGAAGACAATGCAGTTATGTGATCCTTCACGCTTCGCGTTAGGGATCACAAGGAGGGTGTGTAGCCACCTGGGTTGGCCACTTCCTGACTTAAAATGGAGAACCGCAAAGGCGAAGGGAAATTCAGCCAACACAGGCAAAGACTAGCAAGTGCAGAAATCATGTACATTGAAACCTGCAAAACAACCAGACAGCACTGAAACCAGCAGCCATCTGCATAGTAATGAGCGATTCCAAGGCACAATGGCAACAGTTAAGGTGAATAAAGCCAAGCCAGACTCCTCGGCGCCAGCAGGAGCCAAGACAAAGGAAGGCCAACGGACATTTAGGGACCGCCCAACGATCAGGGAATAAATCCAGTATTGGAGAAATCGATCCAAGTGATCGGGACGCAGTCCAATCATTTGGAACCAGGTACGGGGTCCGCCCCAAAGGGCGGGAAGCCCCTGGGGACTATAAAGTAAAGCCCCCAAGTTCAAATCGTCCTTCTTTGGCAGGATCACTCAGCAGCTCAAACCAACCCTTGACAGTGACCTGCCTTGCTGCCGCCAACCAAGTAAGTCACAATTCAACGCTCGCTACGAGATAGGCGCTCCTAGCTACCAGTCCATACCAGCTTTTGAATCCTGCAGACTCAGGACCTGAACGAAAGGCCATTTGTTCCCCTGACCTGGTGGGCCAGTCCGAAGCTAAGTATAGGCCTTTTAGTGATAGGAATAGTCTAGAAAGTAGAGTTTATGCATGAGTAGTGATTTACTGTGTATAATGTGTTTTGATTTGAATCTTACAAATTGGTGTGTTGAGTTATTGATCATTACTTGAACTTGAACCTCGTGGCGGTAGCATAAAGATACCTGGCGACTCTAGAGCAAAGGCTAAACAAACAGAGCAAATTACGATTTAAGAGCCAACCAAAAGTTAGCAACAACTTCATCTTCACTCTTTGATTTCTCCTCTTGTCTTAACCTGTGACTTTGCAAGCTTGTTACTACGCAATCCGTAAAAATCCCAGGATATTCGTCCTTCAACACTTCAGTTGTCTGATTTTCCACTGGCTTATCACCCACAGTAGGCATCATTCCCACCTGCGATCCAGCTATATCATTCCCCAAGATAAACTGTATTCCTGGACAAGATAGTTTATCTGTTACTCCTACTACCACTTCACCACTCTTCACTGGACTTTCCAACCTTACCTTATATAATGGAACGCTACTCCTCTCACCGTGAATTCCACATATCACCACCTTTTCTGGCAACATTCTTCCCAAACTACATAATTCCTCATCCTTACCATTAAAGATTGACTAGCCCCTGTATCTCTTAAAATTGTGACTTCTTTACCTGCTCCTCCTGATACACATGAGTAAACTTTACCCACACTAGTAAATTCTTTAAAGACATCTGGCACCTTCTTAACAATTACTTCTTGAACAGGCTGTACAATCGTTTGCACCTCCTTCACTCCCCTTGGGCTTTCCTTTACCACTTTAACAAACCCCACTGTCTTATCCTGTTTTACCACATCAGCCTTTCCAGTGCTTTTCTTCAACCACCAACACTGTGACTTTACATGGCCTAGTTTATTACAGTGAAAACATTTGAAACTTTTCATCTCTTTTCCACCCTCCTGGATTTCTCTTTTAATCTGAGGTACACTCTCTTTATTGTCTCCCATCACATCACCTTGACCTTTACCACTTGAGTATTTCTCATGTCCCCAGTTTCTATCCCTCACCGGCTGAAACTGATGTCGGAAACCAATCTTTGATTTATGAACTAATTCATAATCATCTGCCATTTCTGCTGCTAATCTCGCAGTTTTAATGCTCTGTTCTTCCACATGACTTCTCACTACATCAGGAATTGAATTTTTAAACTCCTCCAAAAGTATAATTTTTCTCAGAGCTTCATACGTTTGGTCTATTTTCAAAGCCCTTATCCACCTGTCAAAATTTCTCTGTTTGAGTCTTTCAAACTCCATGTATGTTTGACCAAATTCTTTCCTTAAATTTCTAAACCTTTGTCTGTAAGCTTCAGGCACTAGCTCATATGCATTTAAGATGGATTTCTTCACCTCCTCATACGTTCCAGATACCTCCTCCGGTAGTGATGCAAACACTTCACTAGCTCTACCTACCAGCTTTGTTTGAATCAGTAATACCCACATGTCCTGTGGCCATTTCATTTGTTTAGCTACCTTCTCAAATGAAATGAAAAAGGCATCCTCTTCCTTCTCGTCAAACATTGGCAATGCTTGGACATATTTAAATAGATTCCCACCAAGCCTTCAACTATGACGCTCTTTCTCACTATCCTCATCACTATCATCCAACTGTATGTTTCCCTTTACGTCTGCCAATTTTAACTGACTTTCATGTTTCATGGCCATTTTCTGAAGTTCAAACTCTCTCTATCTTTTTCCCTGATCTGTATCTCCCTTTCTTTTTCTTTTTGTTCTGCTAGGGCTATTCTTTCTTTTCTCCTTTCTTCTCTCTCCTTTTCTTTTCCCTCCCTCTCTCTTTCTCTTTCTTTTTCCGCTCTCACTCTTTCGTATTCAAGCCGCTTTAATTCTTTCTCATGTTCCATTTGTTTAATTTGCAACTGAATTTTTGCCATTTCCAGTGAGTCAAACTCTATCTCAGGCAACTTTAAATGCTTAACCACCGCTATAATTACCTCGTTTTTTTGCATTTTGTCAGGTAATGTTAACTGCAATATTCTTGCCAAATCTAACAGTCTGCTTTTCGTCTCTGTCCCTAAGGTACTGCGTGTGAAATTCTCCACCCCCAAACACTTCTGAGCCTCTGAAAGAGCCATTGTCCACAACACACTCCCCACTTAAACTAAAATACCACACCGGAAAAGCAACAATCCTTCACTGTCTTTAAGTTCACAAAAGCCAATCCAATAGATAGACTTTTATCCCCCTTGAGCCCCCAATTGTTATGGGCGAGGGGTGTTCTCAAAACCCCAAAATGTATCATGGGAGTTCAACCAACCTCCCCCTTTAATGCTATTGTTGCTTTTCCGAGCACACGGCTTGTTCTCCAGGTGTGATATTACAATTATGGACACGTGGGTTTTTTAACACAAAACAATGTTTATTCTATGAACTCAACCTTTTAAATAAACACTGGATCTCTTAACACCCCTTACTTCAAAGATAACCCCGACAATATTCCAACACTAAATAATCCTTCAGTTATTCCTTTCAACATCCAAGACTTAACACCTTTAAACAGAAACACATCAAGTTAAAGCCTTTACTATTATGAGTTTAAATCACCCAAATGATCCAGAGATAGTCTTTCATGGCAGAGATCACAGCAGATCCAGCTCACTGTGATGTCACACACCCAAGCTCTTTTCCTCAAAACTGAAACTTCAAAATGGCTGAACTGAGCTCAGCTCCACCCACTCTCTGACATCACTGTTTTCTTAAAGGTACATTGCTTACACATCCATTTCTTAAAGGTACTGTCACATGACAATATACAAAGAACTTATGGGGCCAGAGGAGTCATAGACCAAAGAGCTGAAGCTTAAGTGGGAAGAGGAGCTCGGAGGTGAGATAGAAGAGGGCTTATGGGCGGAGGCGTTGAGCAGGGTAAACATGACCGCAACATGTGCTAGGCTCAGCCTGATTCAATTTAAGGTCGTCCACCGGGCCCACATGACAGTGGCCCGGATGAGTAAATTCTTTGAATTAGAGGACAGGTGCGCCAGATGTTCGGGTGGTGTCCCTCAGGGATTAGTGTTGGGCCCACAATTGTTCACAATTTACATAGATGATTTGGAGTTGGGGACCAAGGGCAATGTGTCCAAGTTTGCAGACGACACTAAGGTGAGTGGTAAAGCAAAAAGTGCAGAGGATATTGGAAGTCTGCAGAGGGACTTGGATAGGTTAAGTGAATGGGCTAGGGTCTGGCAGATGGAATGCAATGTTGACAAATGTGAGGTTATCCATTTGGGTAGGAATAACAGCAAAAGGGATTATTATTTAAATGATAAAATATTAAAACATGCTGCTGTGCAGAGAGACCTGGGTGTGCGAGTGCATGAGTCGCAAAACGTTGGTTTACAGGTGCAACAGGTGATTAAGAAGGCAAATGGAATGTTGTCCTTTATTGCTAGAGGGATGGACTTTAAGACTAGGGAGGTTATGCTGCAATTGTATACGGTGTTAGTGAGGCCACACCTGGCGTATTGTGTTCAGTTTTGGTCTCCTTACCTGAGAAAGGACATACTGTCACTGGAGGGTGTACAGAGGAAATTTACTAGGTTAATCCCAGAGCTGAAGGGGTTGGATTACGATAGAGGTTGAGTAGACTGGGACTGAACTCGTTGGAATTTAGAAGGCTGAGGGGGGATCTTGTAGAAACATATAAAATTATGAAGGGAATAGATAGGATAGATGCGGGCAGGTTGCTTCCACTGGCGGGTGAAAGCAGAACTAGGGGCATAGCCTCAAAATAAGGGGAAGTAGATTTAGGACTGAGTTTAGGAGGAACTTCTTCATCCAAAGAGTTGTGAATCAATGGAATTCCTTGCCCAGTGAAGCAGTTGAGGCTCCTTCATTAAATATTTTTAAGATAAAGATAGAAAGTTTTTTGAAGAATAAAGGAATTAAGGGTTATGGCGTTCGGGCCGGAAAGTGGAGCTGAGTCCACAAAAGATCAGCCATGATCTCATTGAATGGTGGAGCAGGCTCAAGGAGCCAGATGGCCTTCTCCTGCTTCTAGTTCTTATGTTCAACAGTGGCATATCGTGACTGCAGCGTGTACCATCTACAAAATGCACTGCAGCATGTTGCCAAGGCTCTTTCAGTCGCATCTTCCAAACCTGCAAACCCAACTGCTTTGAAGGTCATGGGCAGCAAGCATATGGGAACACCATCACCCCCAAGTTTCCCTCCAAGTCAATGGGCAATGCTGACTAGGAACTATATTGCCATTCCTTCTTCATTACTGGGTCAAAGTCCTAGAACTCCCTTTCTCAGTGCTGTTGTGCCTATGCCACATGGATGCGGTAGTTTGTTTGGAAAACAGAGGTACCATTGAGGGATTTATATTCGTATGGGTGAACGTTAGAAATAAGTTTAGTCTTAGGTAGATTTAATTTAAGGATTCTGTGCCAGGATAGAATGTAGCTAGATTCATGTTAGACAAAGGTGTTTGTATGTGTGGGTGGGTTTCAATTCCAGAAGGGATTCTATTGTGACAAAGCTACGGCGTGAAAAATCAATAGCCCAGCAGAGATATGCAGGCATTGCTTAGCAACTAGAGACCCTTTTCATGTAAAACTAAAAGCTTTCCTTTGTTCTTTTCTAATAAAACCAGAGCAACTGCAGATAGACAGGCGGAGAGGAAACATCTTTCTGCTCTGCTCGAGGCAAGAGAAGCTGTACGATGTAGAAATGTGCAAGAGAGCAAACTCCATAGAAACTTAAGGACATTTGGTTCTAGAAACCAGGACATAGAACATACAGTGCAGAAGGAGGGCATTCGGCCCATCGAGTCTGCACCGACCCACTTCAGCCCTCTCTTCCTCCCTATCCCCAGAACCCAATAACCCCTCCTTTAGTCACTAAGGGCAATTTTATCATGGCCAATCCACCTAACCTGCACGTCTTTGGACTGTGGGAGGAAACCCAGACAGACACGGGGGGAACGTGCAGACGCCGCACAGACAGTGACCCAGCAGGGAATCGAACCTGGGACCCTGGCGCTGTGAAGCCACAGTGCTACCGTGCTGCCCTCCGGGTAGGTACTGTTTAAGGGCATCATAGACAAAGAGAAGGAATCGGCTGGTGAGAAGATAGGTTTCTAAAGTTTGGAGTGTCTTACTACAGTCTGTAAAATAAATTTTGGGAAGACCGTATTGGTGGATATCAAAGTGTGTGGCAGTAGTAGTCCGTGAGACACCGGAATCCTGAAAGAGGTTGTTGTAAAACTTGGAACAGATTTGCTGGTAAAAGAGTGGAAGCTCTGTTCGCAAGAGTCTTTTGGAAAATGTGAACTGGATTTTGGAATGCAAACCACTAATTGGAAAGCATGATTTTGAGAGAAGATTTTAAAGTGGGCTTTGCGGATTAGTGTTTGGAAATTCTTGTGTGACAACAATCTGGGGGAATACTGAGGAGGCGTCCACAGAAATTAACTTGGAGTTTCAGGGTGGAGTGTGTATTTGACCACAGACATTGTGCGTGCATCATAGGGACTTTGTGTCTCGATGAAACCATTGTAACTTTCAAAGTACTTTGTCATTCGTGTTAATCTTAAAATCTGTGTGCATTTATTAAACTAGGCAGGAGTGAAGGAGTATTGTATTATAATCCATTTTTTTCATGTTTAATAAATGTCTTTTCCTCGTTGGTAAAACAAATTAGTGGTCCTGTGACTCTGTCCCTCCACGTTTGTTTGTTTTTAAAATAAAAGTTACAGTCTTTTAAGCCAGGGTTCCATTCTGGGATCTTTCTGTCCAGTTATAATACCAATTGGGATCGTAACAAGTTGAAGAAGGTAGCTCAGCACCACCAGCTCAATAGCAATCGGGTAGGCAATATAAGTTGATCTTGCTGGTGGTGATGAATTCCCTTGACAGAGCGGAACCTCAGATTTATAGATCCGTAACTTTTATTTTTTGTTTAGAGATGTGATTGAACAGAGTCGCATGGCTGCAAATTAACTTTTAACAAAATACTGCAACAACAATCCTCAAAACAAGAAAAGATTAAATATAATACACTGCTCCTTCACTCCAACTATACCTTTAAGGATTAATACAAATTTGTAAGAATAACACAAGTTGCAAAATATATCTTGTATCCTAATGTTCTCAGTAAGTACAGTCCATGTACACAGGCGAAATGTAGTCAGACATACCACACTCTGAAACTAAGTGACAGACGCCACCCAAAGCAACTTCTATGGCTCTTTCATCAAATCCCACCAGATGCTTGTTACACTGTGAGCCAACTGGTCCCTTAGAGGGTACCCTAGTACCCTTAGAGGGCACTTTGGAATGTTCACCCACACAAGGCATTCTCTCAGATACCTTCACCAAAGATCCACATCTAGGATTTCAACCTTCTTTCAGTATTCCTGTCCGCTAGATCGGGACATGCATTCAAGCTTCGGCGCAATCTCTCAGGTACCCAGCCACGACAAGTGCTTCACTGCTTGTATTACGGTGTCACTCTTTTAAAAAATATTTATTCCAAACATAATGAATTACATACACGAACAATAGCCAAATATAAAGACGTTTCAAACAGTTTGTCAATTTTCCCCTTTTTCTCTCAAAACTCCCTTTCCCCCCAGTGGCTGGCGACAAATAGATCCTTAAATAGAGACAGAAAGAGTCTTACATAGAACCCCTCTTCTGACCCCCTGAGAGAGACTTGATCTTCTCCAGCTTTAGAAATTTATCAAATTCCCCAGCCATGCTTTTACCCCTGAACAGAACTGCTGATCTCCAACTCATTAAGATTCTCCCTCGGGCAATCAGAGAGGTGAAGGCCAAGGTATCAGGCACCCTCCCCTCCAGCAGCTCCGGCAGGTTTGAAACACCAACATCATCACCAAAGGGCATGGCGACATCCTCACCCCAACTACATCTGACTGAGTCTCGAAAAGCGCTGCCCCAGAAACGTACCAACTTTATGCACACCCAAAACATATACAAAACAAAGAACAAAGAAATGTACAGCACAGGAACAGGCCCTTCGGCCCTCCAAGCCCGTGCCGACCATACTGCCCGACTAAACTACAATCTTCTACACTTCCTGGGTCCGTATCCTTCTATTCCCATCCTATTCATATATTTGTCAAGATGCCCCTTAAATGTCCCTATCGTCCCTGCCTCCACTACCTCCTCCGGTAGTGAGTTCCAGGCACCCACTACCCTCTGCGTAAAAAACTTGCCTCGTACATCTACTCTACACTTTGCCCCTCTCACCTTAAACCTATGCCCCCTAGTAATTGACCCCTCTACCCTGGGGAAAAGCCTCTGACTATCCACTCTGTCTATGCCCCTCATAATTTTGTATACCTCTATCAGGTCGCCCCTCAACCTCCTTCGTTCCAGTGAGAACAAACCGAGTTTATTCAATCGCTCCTCATAGCTTATGCCCTCCATACCAGGCAACATTCTGGTAAATCTCTTCTGCACCCTCTCTAAAGCCTCCACATCCTTCTGGTAGTGTGGCGACCAGAATTGAACACTATACTCCAAGTGTGGCCTAACTAAGGTTCTATACAGCTGCAACATGACTTGCCAATTCTTATACTCAATGCCCCGGCCAATGAAGGCAAGCATGCCGTATGCCTTCTTGACTACCTTCTCCACCTGTGTAGCCCCTTTCAGTGATCTGTGGACCTGTACTCCTAGATCTCTTTGACTTTCAATACTCTTGAGGGTTCTACCATTCACTGTATATTCCCTACCTGCATTAGCCCTTCCAAAATGCATTACCCCACATTTGTCCAGGTAATATGAGCGTGATTCACCAGCCCACTCCCATATCTCTCAAATATATCC
The DNA here is from genome assembly GCF_047496885.1 of Scyliorhinus torazame. Classification (NCBI taxonomy): domain Eukaryota; kingdom Metazoa; phylum Chordata; class Chondrichthyes; order Carcharhiniformes; family Scyliorhinidae; genus Scyliorhinus; species Scyliorhinus torazame. The sequence goes on along the minus strand of NC_092710.1, from coordinate 117,399,172 downwards.
TCCACATCCAGGAAAACTACTCATAAGGGTCGAGTCATATGGACCCTATGCACCACCTTAAACTGTACAAGGCTCCTAGCACAGGATGAATTTATCCAGGGCATAATTTCACTCCAGGTCCCCCCCACCTCCAAGTTCAATTCCCAATTTCTCCTCACATTTCTGCCTTATCTCCTCCACTGGTGCCTTCTCTAACTCCACAAACCACTTGTAAATGTCACCAATCCTCCCTCCCCCTCGGCCCCAACTCATCCCGAGTAAACAACTTATCCAATAGCATTTGCTTTGACAGCTGAGGGAACGAGGGCAGCTCCTTACGTGCAAAATCCCAGACCTGGAAATATCTGAATCCACCCTCTTGACAACTCGAACTTCTCCTGCAATTATTCTAGCATCGTGAACCTCCCCTCTACAAACAGGTCCCTAACCCGCTCTATCCCTTCCCTGTACCAACTCCTGTATATCGCATCCATCCCTCCTGGTATACACCTGTGGTGACCACATATGGGGCCAGTACCGACATACTCCCTATAACCAGTGTTTTTCAAACTTTTTTTCCTGGGACCCACTTTTGGCAATCGATCAAGCTTCAGGACCCATGCCAGCCAACCTTTGCGATCCACGCTGGCCAACCTTTGCGACATGCCATATTCACTTACCTTTTAATGCGAAAGGGGAGCCTGCTTTGGCCGCATGATCTCACTCGACTCCTTTTCAAAGGAGCAGAGGGCAATGTACATATCAGGTGCCAGTTCCTTTGTGCCGTCTTCATCTTTATGAAAATGAAAAATCCAACCTCTCACACATAGGTCATTGTGAAGGGCAATAGCAACAAAATGCATGTTTTACTGAGCATTGGATACTCCTGCCAGAATGCTGATAGCCTCGAGAGCTTTGGCACATTTTTAATGTGGTATTACAGGTAAGGTGCAGCAGCATAATCTTTTAAATTGGAGCCTGCTGTCTTATTCTGGGGTCTCAACCTGAAAAAGAATTTTTCACCCACCACATCTCTTCCAAATTCTGAAACTTCTCTCATTTGCCAGTACTTCCCTGCATATAACACATATGGAGTTTGCCTCCTTATTTGCATTGGCACAATATACAAAATCATACCTCAAAAATCATCTTTGTACTTCTTTGTTCCAAATTAAGTTTCTTCTTTCAGGGCTGTTAACCAGAGGCCTGGAGCTCTGTACAGAGCTAACACTAGCACTGCTCTGTCCTGCCCTGGGTTCTCCTGAGCAGCTCTCTTCAGCAGATTCTGTTATGAGATCCTGTCCAATAGGTAAACTGCCTATTTGAGTCCCTGGCTGTCTCTTACTTTCAAGAAAATCATTGATCTTTGCACCACAGTTCACTTGCATTGCTTGCTAACAGGTGCAAAATCAAAGCAACTCTGCTCCCTGCTTTGGCGCCAAAAGCACGTACTTGGACAGTGCTTCACATCAATTCTATGTGCAGGGTATGTGACCTGCTCTCTGCTACCGCTTCTGGCTGGAAGACAACACACAGACTAATCATATATCTACATTTAAAAGGCAGCAGCGACCGCAATTCTCGATGAAAAAGCTGGTCGCGGCTATTGGACCCTCCTCCCGTGGTCAGGACCACGGCGGGACTGATCGCTCCGTGACCCTCCCGACACCCTCCTACGATACGTCTGCGAGTCACAACCCTGCCCTATACCAAAGTGCTGCCTGAACCAGTTCCATCTTTTGAGAGATGACAACAACGCGACTGCTAGTGTGCCTACCCGAGGAAAACGGAAATAGGGCCATCGCCAGGACCCTCCAGATCAACCCCACACATGAGGCCTCCACCTACACCCATTCTGAGTCCCTCCCCCATCCAGCACTTGCCTTCTCTACCTTTGCCGCTCAATAATAGTACTACAGGTTTGGGAGCTCTAACACCCCCACCCACCACCCTCTCTGCAAAAGGGTCCTCCGAATCCTAGGTGTCTTGCCTGCGCAAACAAATTCCGAAATTAATTATGATGACGTTGAGGATTATACAATACCAAATAATAGTTATGATCCAAAGTTCATGAATTTACATTTATTTGTGCTGTTATGGAAGTTTCGATGTTGATCTCGTCATTCCCTTGTGAACGCCGTCAGTGTTCTGGTGTTTACGTAACCAAGAAGTCATCAATGTCGTGTTGGGTGTTCCGATATACAAACTCTGTTTTATTATTTTGTATAATAACAACTGTTAACTTCTGGCTGTGGTTCGTACTTCACCAGTTAACCTGTGGACCCAGCCCTAGCACTATCTTAGAGAGGCACTCAGCACATGGTGTATGTCTGAGTGGCACGTTGTGAGCTCTGTGCTCTGAGTTATCACCTGGTGGAATGAGCAGGAACTGTGGTGTTCCCTGTTTTATAGTGCGTGTGCTCTCACTGGTGATTGGCTGTGATGTTGCGTGTGTGTTGACTGGTCTGTCGACCTGTCCATCAGTGAGTGCGTGTGATTGCACCATGATATGTTAATATAGATATCATGACATCCCCCCATTTCACAAGAATATGTGCCTACATGGTAATAAATATTGGTGTGTACTGAGTGCGGCTGAGTATGTGTGTGCAATATTTACAACATGTACATGAGGCTAAACTATATACATAGGAAGGTGTCAGGTGCAACATAGCAACGAGGTTATACCACAAACAAAACAAGTGCAATCATCAAATATCGAAAGAGAACTGGAACGACAAAAAGAGAAACACTTTAACATTGTTGCACAACAATTCAGTGAGTCCAATGTGCAAACAGGCTCATATGTCCAGCCTAGTAGGTAGGCAACGAATTCGGGTTGACCGCCTCAAGGGTGGGTCAGGATCCACCGGCTGAGGAATGGGCCTGGCTACGGGCGATAGAGGAATAGGCAGAGTGGCAGTAAGCTCCACGAAGTCGACATCAGGGACAACAGGAGGGCGTGGCACCGGTGCATGATCACGTAGTGAGTGCGGAAGCAGCTGAAGGGCCCGCCGATTACACCGGCGAATGGAGCCATCAGGCATGCAAACCAGGAACGAGCGGGGAGCCACGTGGCGGAGAACCTCGGCAGTTGCCGACCAGCCACCCTCTGGTAGGTGTATGCGGACGTTGTCTCCAGGCGCCAGGACAGGAAGATCAGTTGCCTGAGTGTCATGTGCCACCTTCTGCTGAGCACGCTGCTGTCGCATCCTTTGCAGTACTGGAGCATGGTCGGGTTTAGGAACATGAATGGACGGCACAGTGGTCCTGAGGGTGCGACCCATCAACAGCTGGGCTGGTGAGAGGCCTGTGGACAGTGGGGCCGAACGATAGGCCAGCAGGGCTAAACAGAAGTCAGATCCGGCATCAGCAGCCTTGCAGAGGAGCCGCTTCACGATATGGACGCCCTTTTCCGCCTTGCCATTTGACTGGGGATGCAGAGGGCTGGACGTCACGTGTGTGAAGCCATATGAAGCAGCAAAAAGAAGACCATTCTTGGCTCGCAAAACAGGGCCCATTGTCCGACATGACGGTAAGCGGAATGCCATGGCGAGCGAAGGTTTCTTTACATGCTCTGATTACAGCTGGTGATGTCAAGTCGTGCAGGCGTATGACCTCCGGATAATTGGAAAAATAGTCTATTATGATGACGTAGTCCCTGCTGAGCGCATGAAAAAGATCCACACCCACCTTTGCCCAGGGGGTCGTTACCAACTCATGGCGCTGAAGCGTCTCAGGAGGTTGCGCCAGCTGAAACCTTTGGCAGGTGGGGCAGTTGAGCACCATGTTGGCGATGTCGTTGCTGATGCCTGGCCAGTACACAGCTTCTCGGGCCCTCCGCCTGCACTTTTCAACTCCGAGATGGCCTTCGTGCAATTGTTCGAGGACAAGCCTGTGCATGCTGTGTGGGATCACAATCCAGTCCAACTTTAGGAGGACACCATCAATGACGGCCAAGTCATCCCGGACATTGTAGAATTGTGGGCACTGCCCCATGAGCCACGCTTCCGTGTGGTGCATCACACGTTGTAGAAGGGGGTCAGCCGCAGTCTCATGGCGAATGTGGGCCAGACTTGCATCAGTAGCTGGCAGATTGGCCGATGTGAAGGCTACATGTGCGTCGACCTGACAGACAAACCCCCCCCCCCCCCCTCCCCGATTCGGGCGGTGTGCTCACTGCTCTGGACAGGGCATTCGCGATGATGAGGTCCTTTCCTGGGCTGTAGACTAGTTGGAAGTCGTACCTCCGGAGCTTGAGCAAAATGAGCTGGAGGCGAGGGGTCATCTCATTGTGGGCCTTTTGTATGATGCCGACCAGGGGGCGATGGTCGGTCTCCACGGTGAACGGAGGAAGACCATACATAGTCGTGGAATTTATCTATGCCGGTTAACAAACCCAGGCACTCCTTCTCAACCTGCGCATAGCGCTGTTCTGTGGGGCATAGGCGACCGGGGCCCATGATGCAGTGCCATCCCGTTGCAGGAGTACCGCCCCAATGCCGGACTGGCTGGCATCAGTCAAGATCTTTGTATCTCGAGTCGTGTCGAAGAACGTCAATACCGGGGCAGTGGTGAGCTTGATCTTGAGCTCCTCCCATTCCTTCTGGTGTGCGGGAAGCCACTGGAACTCCGTAGTCTTCTTCACTAGATGGCGAAGAGCCGTTGTGTGGGAGGCAAGGTTGGGGATAAACTTCCCCAGGAAGTTGACCATCCCGAGAAAGCGTAGCACTGCCTTCTTGTCTGCCGGCTGCGGCATGGCTGCAATAGCTGTCACTTTGTCTGCATCCGGACGCACCCCTGACTGGGATATGTGGTCCCTCAGAAACTTTAGCTCAGTTTGGCCAAAAGAACACTTGGCTCGGTTGAGGCGCAGGCCGTGTTCTCGTATCCGAGCAAAGACGCGCTGGAGACGACTGATGTGCTCCCGTAGTGTGGACCAGATGATGACGTCGTCAACATAGATGCGCATCCCTTTGATGCCCTCCATCATCTGTTCCATGATTCGATGAAACACCTCGGATGCCGAGATGATGCCAAACGGCATCCTATTGTAGCAGTATCTGCCAAAGGGAGTGTTGAAAGTACACAGCTTCCTGGCAGTAAAGTCTTGGAGGGGATTATAAGAGACAAGATTTATAATCATCTAGATAGGAATAATATGATCAGGGATAGTCAGCATGGCTTTGTGAAGGGTAGGTCATGCCTCACAAACCTTATCGAGTTCTTTGAGAAGGTGACTGAACAGGTAGACGAGGGTAGAGCAGTTGATGTGGTGTATATGGATTTCAGCAAAGCATTTGATAAGGTTCCCCACGGTAGGCTAGTGCAGAAAATACGGAGGCTGGGGATTGAGGGTGATTTAGAGATGTGGATCAGAAATTGGCTAGCTGAAAGAAGACAGAGGGTGGTGGTTGATGGGAAATGTTCAGAATGGAGTTCAGTTACAAGTGGAGTACCACAAGGATCTGTTCTGGGGCCGTTGCTGTTTGTCATTTTTATCAATGACCTAGAGGAAGGCGCAGAAGGGTGGGTGAGTAAATTTGCAGACGATACTAAAGTCGGTGGTGTTGTCGATAGTGTGGAAGGATGTAGCAGGTTACAGAGGGATATAGATAAGCTGCAGAGCTGGGCTGAGAGGTGGCAAATGGAGTTTAATGTAGAGAAGTGTGAGGTGATTCACTTTGGAAGGAATAACAGGAATGCGGAATATTTGGCTAATGGAAAAGTTCTTGAAAGTGTGGATGAGCAGAGGGATCTAGGTGTCCATGTACATAGATCCCTGAAAGTAGCCACCCAGGTTGATAGGGTTGTGAAGAAGGCCTATGGAGTGTTGGCCTTTATTGGTAGAGGGATTGAGTTCCGGAGTCAGGAGGTCATGTTGCAGCTGTACAGAACTCTGGTACGGCCGCATTTGGAGTATTGCGTACAGTTCTGGTCACCGCATTATAGGAAGGACGTGGAGGCTTTGGAGCGGGTGCAGAGGAGATTTACCAGGATGTTGCCTGGTATGGAGGGAAAATCTTATGAGGAAAGGCTGATGGACTTGAGGTTGTCTTCGTTGGAGAGAAGAAGGTTAAGAGGAGACTTAATAGAGGCATACAAAATGATCAGGGGGTTGGATAGGGTGGACAGTGAGTGCCTTCTCCCGCGGATGGAAATGGCTGGCACGAGGGGACATAGCTTTAAACTGAGGGGTAATAGATATAGGACAGAGGTCAGAGGTAGGTTCTTTACGCAAAGAGTAGTGAGGCCGTGGAATGCCCTACCTGCTACCGTAGTGAACTCGCCAACATTGAGGGCATTTAAAAGTTGTAGCGCACAAAGACTCCCGAGAGACGAATAGAGGTGAAGTCGATGAGGCGTTATTAAGCGTGACTCGTTCCCCGCAGTTCAGCAACAGATTGGAGCTGCGGGGAGAATTCCTGGTTCTTATACTCCGCCTTCAGGGCGGAGCTAGAGATCAACAGCCAACCAGGACCCGGGATCTGTCAGCCAATGACATCACGGCTTCACAGTCCCACATGACCCCTAATGCATACTACCACATTCACCCCTTGTTAAAAATGAACCCGGCGGGGTGGTGCTTCGCATGGTGGTAGGGGTTTACAAGGCTGGTCCTGGGAGGAAAAAAAACTTTTGCATGTCATTACAGTGCCCTACACTGGGCTATGTACAGGGCTTTTTGTTTTGAACTATTTACAGTATTCGTAAGAGGGAAAAGGAAAAAAAAACATTCTCGTTAAAGTCCACAACATTCTAGTGTTACACCGATGCCACGAGTCGGGCGGGCGGTCTGGTCGTCCTTGTCGATCGCCTCAGCCCCGGTGGTGGTGGTGCTTGTTCCAGTGTTGTCGCCTCCGGGAGCTTTACGGTTTCTGCTTCAGCTTCACTTCTGGTCGGACCTGGGAGGAGGACCGATCCTCCCGGGAAGGGGGCTGTCGCAGGGTGCGCCGGTGGCAGGGAGGGGGTGATTGGTGTCGAGGGGGTGTGTGTGTTGCCGGCGGGCGCCAGATCTCGCAGGGAGACCGTGTCCTGTCGGCCGTCGGGGTACTCCACGTAGGCGTACTGCGGGTTCGCGTGGAGGAGGTGAACCCTCTTGACCAACGGGTCCGACTTGTGCGCCCGCACATGTTTCCGGAGCAAGTTGGGTCCTGGGGCCGCCAGCCAGGTCAGCAGCGACGTTTCAGAGGAGGACTTCCTGGGGAAGACAAGCAGGCGCTCATGAGGCGTTTGGTTAGTGGTGGTACACAGTAGCGACCGGATGGAGTGGAGGGCGTCCGGGAGGACCTCCTGCCACCGTGAAACTGGGAGATCCCTGGACCGTAGGGCCAGTAGGACGGTCTTCCAGACCGTGCCATTCTCCCTCTCTACTTGCCCGTTCCCCCGGGGGTTGTAGCTGGTCGTCCTGCTCGAGGCTATACCCTTGCTGAGCAGGAACTGGCGCAGCTCGTCACTCATGAAGGAGGACCCCCTGTCGCTATGGACGTATGCGGGGCAACCGAATAGTGTGAATATGGTGCTAAGGGCTTTAATGACTGTGGCCGCTGTCATGTCAGGGCAGGGGATGGCGAAGGGGAAATGGGAGTACTCGTCCACCACGTTCAGGAAGTATGTGTTGCGGTCGGTGGAGGGGAGGGGCCCTTTGAAATCCAGACTGAGGCGTTCAAAGGGACGGGAAGCCTTGATCAGTTGCGCACTATCCGGCCTGAAAAAATGCGGTTTGCACTCTGCGCAGATGTGGCAGTTCCTTGTGACTGTACGGACCTCCTCCATGGAGTAGGGGAGGTTGCGGGACTTTATAAAATGGTAGAACCGAGTGACCCCCGGGTGGCAGAGGTCCTCGTGGAGGGTTTGGAGGCGGTTAATTTGTGCGTTGGCACATGTGCCGCGGGATAGGGCATCGGACGGCTCGTTCAGCTTTCCGGGACGGTACTAGATCTCATAGTTGAAGGTGGAGAGCTCGATCCTCCACCTTAAGAGCTTGTCATTTTTAATTTTGCCCCGCTGTGCATTATCGAACATGAAAGCTACCGACCGTTGGTCAGTGAGGAGAGTGAATCTCCTGCCGGCCAGGTAATGCCTCCAATGTCGCACAGCTTCCACTATGGCTTGGGCTTCCTTTTCCACTGAGGAGTGGCGGATTTCTGAGGCGTGGAGGGTTCGGGAGAAAAAGGCCACGGGTCTGCCCGCTTGGTTAAGGGTGGCCGCTAGAGCTACATCGAAGGCGTCGCTCTCGACCTGGAAGGGGAGGGACTCGTCGATGGCGCGCATCGTGGCCTTTGCGATATCCGCTTTGATGCGGCTGAAGGCCTGGCAAGCCTCTGTCGACAGAGGGAAGGTCGCGGTCTGTATTAGGGGGCGGGCCTTGTCTGCGTACTGGGGGACCCACTGGGCGTAATATGAAAAGAACCCCAGGCAGCGTTTTAGGGCTTTTGAGCAGTGAGGGAGGCGAAATTCCATGAGGGGGCGCATACGTTCGGGGTCGGGGCCTATTATCCCATTGCGCACTACATATCCCAAGATGGCTAGCCGGTTTGTGCTAAAAACGCACTTGTCCTCGTTGTATGTGAGGTTCAAAGCTTTAGCGGTCTGGAGGAATTTTTGGAGATTGGCGTCGTGGTCCTGCTGATCGTGGCCGCAGATGGTTACGTTGTCGAGATACGGGAATGTGGCCTGCAACCCGTGTTGTTCAACCATTCGGTCCATCTCCCGTTGGAAGGCCGAGACCCCGTTTGTGATGCCAAATGGGACCCTTAGGAAGTGGTATAATCGCCCGTCTGCCTCGAAGGCTGTGTACTTGCGGTCACTTGGGCGGATGGGGAGCTGATGGTAGGCGGACTTGAGGTCCACGGTGGAGAAGACCTTATATTGGGCAATCCGATTGACCATGTCGGATATGCGGGGGAGAGGGTACACATCTAGCTGTGTGTACCTGTTGCTGAACTGCGGGGAACGAGTCACGCTTAATAAATTGTAGCGCACAAAGACTCCCGAGAGACGAATAGAGGTGAAGTCGATGAGACTTTATTAAGCGTGACTCGTTCCCCGCAGTTCAGCAACAGACTGGAGCTGCGGGGAGAATTCCTGGTTCTTATACTCCGCCTTCAGGGCGTAGCTAGAGATCAACAGCCAACCAGGACCCGGGATCTGTCAGCCAGTGACATCACGGCATCACAGTCCCACATGACCCCTAATGCATACTACCACAAAAGTTTATTGGATAAACATATGGATGATAATGGCATAGTGTAGGTTAGATGGCTTTTGTTTCGGTGCAACATTGTGGGCTGAAGGGCCTGTACTGCGCTGTATTGTTCTATGTTCTGTGATCTAGCTGAATCTGCCAAAAGCCCTTTGAGGCATCAAGCTTGGTAAAAATTTTAGCCCAGGCCATTTCGCTCGTGATTTCTTCCCGTTTGGGTATGGGGTAGTGTTCCCTCATGATGTTATTGTTCAGGTCTTTTGGATTGATGCAGATCCGGAGTTCGCCAGAGGGCTTTTTTACGCACACCATGGAGCTGACCCATGGCGTAGGCTCCGTGACCCGGGAAAGCACTCCTTGGTCCTGCAGATCCTGCAGCTGCTGCTTGAGGCGGTCCCTGAGTGGTGCTGGGACTCTACGAGGTGCGTGAATGACCGGGATGGCGTCCGGTTTGAGCCGTATTCTGTAAGTGTAGGGCAGTGTGCCCATGCCCTTGAAAACCTGCTGGTTGTGGATGAGGAGCGAGTGGAGCTGTGCCCTAAAGTCTGCATCCGGAAAATCGGACGTGCCTTCTGGAGACAGAGTGTGTACCCGCTGAACGAGGTGGAGGATCTTGCACGCCTGTGCGCCTAGCAGAGAGTCCTTCGAGGATCCAACTATCTCAAAAGACAGTGTGGCTGTGTATGAATTGTGTGCAACCTCAAGCTAGCAAGACCCCATGGCCGGGATAACATTACCGTTGTAATCGACCAACTGACAGCAGGATGGCCGAATCGGTGGTTTGACCTTCAAGGTGTAGTAGGCTGACCATGCAATGAGCAACGGAATGTGATTGGTGATCGGTTGACCGTTAGGGTGGCACACCATTCATCGCCCGGATTAACGCTGTGCACTGGCATCGGCTGGTGGGTCCTACTTGGGAACATCCGATTTCTGCCTATTGCCGCAACGAGGAAGGCTTCCCGGTCGTCGGTATCACCGGTCTGTACGTCGTCAGGGTATGACTCAGTGTCTGGAGGCTGAATGGCCCGCACGTCCCTGTGAGGCTGGCGGAATAGCGGAGCGTTGGCAAGTTGAGCTGGGTAGACTGTCAGAGACCTCTTCTGGTGGCTCAAATAGTCTGGGTAGACTGTCATAGTCTTTTTGTTGTTCACGTGAGTGTGGTAGACTGTCATAGTCGCCTTGCTGTGCACTTGAGCATGGCAGACTTGCATCGTCTGCTGCTGGTTGCTCAGATAAGGTTGCTAAACATTCATGGTCTTGTTCATGCAAGGACTGCGCTCTGGAGTCCTGCGTTGCTTCCATCGTGGAGTCTGTCAACGAGCTCGCTGTGGAGGCTTCTATTGCTCTCTCTCTGGAGTCTGGCATCATTCCCTGTGTGGAATCATGCAGTGGTCTCGCTGTGGAGTCGATCTGTGCTCTCTCAATGGAGTTGTGCAGTGGTCTCGCTGTGTAGTCTTTCTGTTTTCTCTGTGTGGAGACATGCAGTGGTCTCGCAGTGGAGTCTGTCATCGTTTTCTGTGTCGGGGACTCTTCGTGGTGCATGGACCACTCTCTGTGTGGATCCGGGGACTCGTGGTGCATGGACCACTCTCTTGGTGTCAGACCGCTCTCTGTGGGCTTGTACCGCTCTCTGTCTCTTGGCGTCAGGCCACAGCAGAATCCTGTACTCATGGGTCAAGATGTCGTCTATGCTGGGCTGAGGATCCTCAAATCCGAAGAACTCGTCCATGACTGTGTCGGATGCTTCAATGTACAACACATCTCGTTGCATTTCGGATTTGGTACTGAGGTCGCCACGTCCAATGATGAAATCATCGCCTGAGCCATAGTCTTCAAGGACTAAATCATCTCTTAGGGCGGTGCTAACTGCTTGTTGCAGGGTTCTGCGGAGGTTACTTTCAGCTACTGGTCGAAGTTCAGGCATTGTGCTGTTGTTCCAGATTAAAGAATTGTGTTTTCTGGCTTAAAAAAATTTCCCCTTTAAGTGGGCGTGGTCCGGGGCCTCTGTCGTCATGACGCTTGTGACGTAGAGCGTAGGAATGGATTGCACATGCGCAGATCGCTTTTCCTTCACTGTGTGCTCTTTTCGCAACTGCGTATGTGCGGCTTCTCGCGCATGCGCAAAACACTGTTTCGCCGGTTCATCTCGGGAACTGCCCATGTACATCTCCTTGTGCAAGATGGCTGCCAATCAAAAGTGCCGTTTGCCTCTGTTGCAAGCCCACCTTTGCCTCGTGGTGAGTATAGGTGCCAGTTTTACCGATTCCTGTTGTGTTCACCTCGCGGTAGTTTTCAAACTTGTCCAGGACTGTCTGGAAGTCTCTCTTATCCTGCCCTTTGGAGTACTTGAAGGAGTTGAAGATTTCTGTTGCACTTTCACCCGCAATGGTGAGTAGAAGATCTATCTTCTCAGCATCAGCCACGCCATCTAGGTCGGATGCTACCATGTAAATCTCAAATCTCTGCTTGAATGCACGCCAGTTGGCACTGAGATTACCGTGGCACTTGAGCTGCTGAGGAACCAGAATCTCGATCATCTTGCCTGGGTGCTGTTGCTGGTAGTCACGCATCTTGCTGAGTTGAACTATATAGATTCAACAGGCACTACTGGTACCATGTTGTGTTATGTACTCTGGGATAACACAGGCTGCTATCGATGCAGCTTTGACCAAAAGATACTCCAGACTTTGAAGTAAGTTCAATGTGATTTATTGAATCATTAGCACAGTTCTCTATGAGTTTGACTCTCCTGCTAATCTTGCTACAGTAACTCAGTCTAATTAACCAGTCTGCTCTAAGCCCCGTGGTGGGTGTGATGCTTCTGATCTGCCTCATCCTACTCTCTAAGTGTCGCCTGTGGAAAGAGACAGAGCATGTGTGCCCTGTCCTTATATATGGGTTGTGTAATACTCCCTTGTGGTAGTATCACCTCTGGGTGTCTTGACTGGCCATTGGTTGTATCCTATTTTATGTGTTCATTAGCTGTATGTCTGCATGTCATGACGTTTCTGGTGCTCCCTCTCGTGTTTACTTAGTTGTAGTGTATTTACATTAACCCCTTGTGTATTTACAGTGATTCATATCACCACACTGACCTGCCATATGAAAAATCTCAGCCTTTTGTATTCTCTGCAGTGATTCCAGCCACCCCCTCAAGCTCAGCGGTCTTGAGCTTGAGCAATTGGTGATGTTTCCCGCACACATGGGGAATAGTAACATAGAGGTTTAGACTAATGGTCCAAGACATAAATTCCAAGACACTGCAGCTGGGCAAATTTAAATTCAACGTATAAAATAGAAAGCTAGTTTTAGTATGGTGACCATAAAGCCATTAGATAGTTATAAAAACCCATTCGCGCCCACTAATATCTTTTAGGGAAGGTTGGAAATCTATCCTTACCGGGTCTGGCTGACATTTTATTTCTGATCCACAGCAATGTGGTTGACCTTTAATTACTCTTGAAATGGCCCAGCAAGCCACTCATTGTGTCGAACGCTACAGGAAATTCAAATAAATTAGGATAGACCATCAGCCTCAACCTTGCCTTCAGATATGACAAAGACACCCCCAGCTCAGTTGACCTTACAGAGTCTTCGTAACTAATATTTGAGGACTTGTGCCAAAATTGGGAGAGCTGTCCCACAGACTAGTCAAGCAACAGCCTGAGATTGTCATACTCACAGGATCACACCTTACAGACAAAGTCCCAGTCTCCACCATTCCCCAATGCTGAGTATACCTGTTCTACTGGGAGGATAGACTGACCAGAGGTGTCAATGCAGTAAATGTGGAAAATTGCCCACCAAAAGCAGAACAAATCTATTCTGACCAATTACCACCCCATCAATTTATTCGTAATCATCAGAACCTGATAAAAAGGTGTAAGTAACAATGCTATCAGGTAGCACCAATTCAGCAGTAACCAGTTCACCAATGCTTATTTTGCCAGGACCACTTGACTTCAAAAGCTACTTTATAGCCTTGGACCAAATGTGGATAAAGAGCTGACGTCTACAGCTGATATAAGACACAAAGGCAACATTTCATTAAGTGTGGCATCAAGGAGTCCTAGTAAAATTGAAGCCAATGAGACTCAGGAGGGAAATTTCCCACTGACTGAAGTCACACCGAGCTCAACGGAAGATGGCTGTGATTGCTAAAGGCCAATCATCCCACCCAGCACATTTCTACAGGGCATTGTCTGAGACCTAACCATTTCACCAATAATTGTCCCTAAATGATAAAGCCAGAAGAGATGTTCACTGATGATTGCACTGTTTTCAGTCCCTTTTGCAACACTTCTGACAATGATGCAGTCTGTACCTGCATGCAGCACAACTTGAATGATACTCAGGGTTGGACAGAGTGATGGAAAGTAACATTCATGCAACATAAGTATCTGGCAATGACCATCCCCAACAACGGTAAACCTAACCGTCTTCCCTTGACATTCAGCAGCAATACCACTGCTGAATCCCCTACGATCAATGTCAAGGGGACGTACCATTGACCTCACCTTAACGGAACCAGTCATATCAATAATGTTGCTGCAAGAGTAGGTCAGAGGCTAAGAATTTTGTGGCAAGTAACTCACCTCCTACCTCCCCAAAGCCCGTTCATCACCTACAAGGCACAAGTTAGAAGTGTGATGGATGGAATAATCCTCTTTACCTAGATGAGTGCTAGCATTTCAAGTACCATTCAGGGCAAAGCAGCCTACATGATTGGCACCTTTCCACGACCTGAAAAGACATTCTCTCCCTCCACTACTAGTACACAGTGAAAACAGTGTGTACAAGATGCACTGTAGCAACTTGCCAAGGTTCCTTCAACAGCACCTTCCAAACCTGCAATCTTTACACTTCGAAAAGCACGAGTAGCAGATGCTTGGGAAGACCATTGCATCTAAGTTCCTCTCTAAGCCACACACTATCCTGACTTGGAATTATCATCTCCTTCCTTCGTTGTCGTTGGGTCGAAATCTGCAAAACACCCTCCCTAGCAGCACTGTGGATCTACCTATGCCAGATAGATTGCAGCGGTTCAAAAAGATGGCTCATCTCCACCTTTCAAGGACAATTAGGGATGGGCAACAAATGGTGTCTATCAGTGCTGCCCACATGCCATGAATGAGGTGCAGACTCGATGGGCTGAATGGTCTCCTTCTGCATTCTAGGGATTCTATGATTCTATGAAAAGACATGGCCACCCAGGACATGTGAACTATCCAGGAATTCCCACATGATGCTGAAATTGGGAGGCAGCACATTTAATTTCCTCTTCCATTTACTGGCTACTTATTTTATGTGTATATATTTATGTACTTCTTGCATTTATGTCTTACCCTGAACTGAAAACATATTTATTTAATTCGAATGTATACCAAATTTGTTTTAATACAATTTGGATCCCTTTAGTGTTATTATTTCTTATATGAACATCCTAAATACATATCCTAAATATTTAATAGCAATTCCTTGGGCTCTGCACTGTACTCGTGATACCGCTTCTTCAGGTTCTCTATAGCTGTTTTGTGATGCTCTTTGGATGGATTTGCACCCTGCATCCTGACATCCTGTCCATACCTGCCGTGCATTGATCTCGATTATCGTGCCCAATTCTCTCTGGCGCTCTCTCCGATCCAATGCCGTGTATTTCCGCTTCTCGATTCCCCTGCAATGCTCTCGATATCAGAACACCCGCAGGAAATCTCCGGACCGATTGGGAGGGGAGGTGTAGAACATTAGTTTTTTTTAATAAGCATTTTATTGAGGTATTTATGGTTTTATAACAACAACAGAAGAAACAATGTACTTGCAAATATAAACATAGTGCAAACGCCGTCTTCCTCCCTCACAGTTCCCACCTTTACTAACACCCTACTCTAAACTAAACTAAACCCCCCTCCCCCCCCCGCCCCCTCCCCCCCACACACACACACACACACACACTTCCCCCTCTTTCTGCTGACGGTTAATTTTCCCCAAAGAAGTCGACAAACGGCTACCACCACCGGATGAATCCCAACATTGACCCTCTCAAAGCGAACTTGATTTTCTCCAGACAGAGAAAGCTAGCCATGTCAGTTAGCCAGGTCTCTGACTTTGGGGGCTTTGAGTCCCTCCAAGCTAATAGTATCCATCTCCGGGCTACCAGGGAAGCAAAGGCCAGAACGTCTGCCTCTTTCTCCTCTTGAATGCCCGGGTCTTCCAAGACTCTGAAAATCGCCACCTCGGGACTTGGTGCCACCCTTGTTTTCAACACCTTGGACATGACATCTGCAAACCCCTGCCAAAATTCCCTAAGCTTCGGGCATGCCCAGAACTTACGGACATGGTTCGCTGGCTCTCCCGCACGCCTTGTGCACCTATCTTCTACCCCAAAGAACCTGCTCATCCGGGCCACTGTCATGTGGGCCCGGTGAACGACCTTAAACTGTATCAGGCTGAGCCTGGCACATGATGCGGACGCGTTGACTCTACTCAACGCGTCCGCCCAGGGGGGAGAACGTTAGTTAGAGGTTCGCTACAACCTCCTTTCATGTTAATTTTCTGCCTTGTGCTGTCGTCATGTTTCTTTCAAAATTGCATGAAGATTTACTGTGGCCCTGTCTCAGAAAGATTTAAGCCGCCGGCTCTGTAGCTCCCCAAAATGCAAATAAGCCTGAAATCCGCCAGTAAACCTGAGATGTGGGAAAATATCGTCTGACCACTGATCTCCTTTAAAGAGTTTATTTCTAGCAAGAAGCCTTTAAGTAACTGAATTCAGATGTATAATTATTGGAAATGAAACTCGGGAAGAGATGTTGTATATAATTCGTCTTTACAATTGGTCCTTTTTTTTAACCATAATTTATTCATTCAATATTACCCCCTGCCTTGCATGGTATGAACTCCTGTTCAATAACAGCAAGAATCCAATAGCACCTTTTTATTAAGGACAACGTCCCCCCACACTGCTGCAAAAGGGCATGATCAGACTAGTTTAACAAGGAGCCAAAGAAGGAAACGTTGGGAGGGGTCAAAGAGGTAGCTTCAAAGGGCCTTCAAAACAAAAGAAAGCTGGAGAGCTTGAAGGAGGGGGCACCATGTGTTCGGGTCCATATAGCTGAAGGTTAGCCACCAATGATGGAGCACCAAAAGGTGAACCAGTTTTGGAAGAACGCAGAGATCACAAACAGATGGTTGTAGGGTTGAAGGGGGTTACAGAGATGGGGAAGAATAAGGCTCTGCAAGGATTTGAACAGGAAGGTGAGAATTTGATATGTGAATTCCGCTGTGTGGTGGGTGAACAGGATTTGGTGCGATTTGGAATCCATACAGCAGAGTTCACTTGTTTCATACTATTCACTGCCACATGGCCAAATACTTGCTAAAATTTGTTTTGAACATTGAGCTATGAGTGTTCTTGCCACGCTCGATTAAATGGGGTGGCTCTCATAAAGGACAATTGTTCCCTCCTTTCAACTACTTCAAGTGGTTCTATTTCCTGCAGCATGGTAAAAGATTAAAGCAATCAGTCAAATCAAAATAATTAAATTAATCTTTTATAGAAGCCTTTTGTGTGCTGGATTAACTTTTTGCGATGGGGGCAGCTACTGGGAGCTACAATTATTTTCAGCAGCACAGAATTTGGAAGAGGAAAACCTAGTTACATTTTGCACTTTTCACTCCTATTCCATAAGACTGTCACTCGTGTGTGGAGGTCAAGTGAGCTACCGTGGCAATAGAGTCAGCCCACATTCAAGGACTCAATTCTCATCCTTGCATCGGCCTTCCCTATCTATAACTTCCTTCAACTCTTCAACCCTCCAGAATCTCTGCACCCTTCTCTTCTGGCCTCTCAGATGTTTCCAATAGCCCCACCATGGTGGGTATGACCTAGCTTGATTATTTTCTCCCGAAACCTCTCCAACTTCTACCTCTCTCAATTACCCTTGAAGACACTCCCGAAACATGCTGTTTGGCAAACTTTTGACCTGTCCTTAATGCCTTTTTATGTTATTTGAAAATGATCCTGCAAAGCATCTTCAAATGTTAATACTACTTAAAAGCTGCTATCTAAAAGTGAGCTGTTGTTCTTGTAGGCTCAGGTACAAGGAATAGCCACATTTGTGAAAGAACGCAACACTGCATGAAACCATATCCCGAGGAGTGGTGCAGTGGCAAATTCAAAAAAATATATTGAGTCAAATATATTGAGCTTCTTGGAGTCAACCTCATCAAACGTGCTGCTGTAAAACTTCACTTCAATTATCCTCCCAGTTACCAGGAACCTGACCTGTCTCATGTGAATGGAGTGGAGGGAGATGTTGTTAATGCCTTTGACCTAGCTTTCCCCAATATCTGTCACAAATATGTATTGCCATTATTCAGATGGTACTGTGTCCACAGCACTGTTGGAAGTATGTCTTTTGGTTGAAATGTCAAATGAGGATCTTGTCTGCCTTCTCAGGTGGAGGCAAAATATTCTTTGGCATTATTCTGAAGGCAAGGTCCTTGTTTGGCATTTCAAACAAAAGACATACCTCCAACAGAGCAATGGACACTTAGTACTGGACTGGCATGTCAGTCTAATACTTAAGTCTCTGGACTGGTTCAAACTTTACTTTCTGAATCAGGGACAAGAGTGCAACCCAGTGAGCTACACCTGGCACTTCACCTACATATCACTCCCTTTAGTACTTCAGAGTTTAATCTGGACTATTGCTAGTACAGTCCCCATGATCACCATCTGTGATTATAAACAAATGCCTATATCATCAAAATGGTATTGACCATTTGCTATTACCATAGTTGTCAATTATATGGTGCTGCTTATAATGGAATAAACACCACTATTATTGCTGAAAGTTTGACAAGAACTGACCATGTGTGCTCACTGATTTAAGAAGCAAAGTCAGGGGCGTCATTCTCCGCCGGCGGGAGCCTCCGTTCTGCCAGCACCCGGGGGTTTCCCGACGGCGTGGGGGTGCCCCACAATGGGAAACCCCATTGACCGGCCGGTGTTACGGAGACTCCCGCCGGCCGGTCGGCGCAGAAATGTGGCGGGGCGGGTAGGAGAATTTCGCCCCTGGTCTTCAAGCTGTTTCACACCTGGCTAAAGTCTAATGAGTCATGTGATTCTGGATCCCATTGCTAACAATTAGAAGAGACAGTTTCTCAGGGGTGAATTCCTATTGTTTAAATATGTTGGTTACTTAACTTTTTGGTTTTATCATCCATGCTACTAGTGAGCAAATTACATTAACACCCTGCCTTGCACAAAGTCCTGTTTTGCACTGTGGACATGTATTTCCTTTATTCTCCAAAATTATACTTTATTCATAAAATCTCTAAAAATAAACATTACAAAAACACTTCAAGTTGTCATTGTAACAATATAGATATTGTATGGTAGATGAAGGGTGAACAATTTTATGTAAATACATCTAACCATCAGATGGTGATCAAGTGCAGTCATGTAGATCATGTGACACCCTTGATTCTGGGAGAAGGTGTTTAGGCGTGAGAGAGATTAGTCATGTGTTCCGGAGTTCTGAGGATAGAGTTATAGCATAGTTTATTGAGCAACCTTTGTACTTAGGAAAGCATTTGAATTTAGTTTAAGTAGTGTTAATAAATTAACTTTGTTAATCAACATAGCTTGATGTTCTTTGTTGAACACTACACATCAAAGCCATTCTTACCAAGAAAACAGAGAACATGCCACCATGAGTGGTTTCTCACAATAGTACCAGGAGTAGTCCTTACATGGTTCCAGGAGAACTTCCTGAGGTAAAATAGAAAGGTTTAACTAGAAAAACAAAATCTCCGTGTGAAAAAAAACCTTGCAAAGAAAGAAGAAAAAAAAACTCAACCAAGCTCCGATCTCAATGACTTTGTGGAAGCCGGTAATGTCGAACCATCTGCCCAATCAAAGCTAAATGGAGGGACTCCAAAGCAATTTCAGACATTGATGTTAACTGGAAAAATTTGAAACAGCAGTTTGAATTATATATCTAAGCTTTAGAGCTCAAATCGCCAAGCTACCAGCAAAAAATATCGCAGTTCCCAACAATGGCTGGATCGCAAGCCCTAGGGATTTTCAACTCATTCCTTTTTGAGAATGAGGATGATTAAAAAAATATAGCTAAGTAATTAAAATGTTCGACAGGCATTGCGAGCTTCAGATAAATGAAACTTTTGAAAGATATATTTTTAGTCAAAGAGTCCAGAAAACAGGTGAAACACTGGACTGCTTGATTACAGATCGCCAGCTTAAAGCACAGACCTGTAACTTTTCTAATTATTAGACTTGGTGCAGTGCGATCAAATAGTGTATGGAGTTAAAAGCGAAAAACTACGTGAGAGATTACTGAGACAATCAAAGTTAAAGTTAGAAGACACCATTAGCCCATTTCACTGCTGAACGTGGATGTGAAAATACTCGCAATGGTCCTGGCCAAAAGACTGGAAGGCCGCGTACCAGAGGTGGTTGCAGAGGACCAAACAGGCTTTGTCAAGGGTAGGCAGCTCACAGTGAACATCAGGCGGCTGCTGAATGTGATCATGACCCCAGCCCCCGCCCTCCCCCACCCCCCCCCCGGAGAGAACACCAGAGGTGATCGTCTCCCTGGATGCAGAAAAGGCCTTTGACAGAGTCGAATGGAGCGACCTCCTCGTGGTTCTGGAACGGTTAGGGCTAGGAGTGGGATTCACCACCTGGGTGAGGCTCCTGTACAACGCTCCCAAAGCGAGTGTCTGAACTAACACCACCAGCTCTGAATACTTCCAGCTACAGGGAGGAACAAGACAGGGCTGCCCCCTGTCCCCACTCTTGTTCGCGCTAGCGATCGAACCCCTGGCGATAGCCCTGCGGGACGCAAAAAGCTGGAAGGGAATCCGGAGAGGAGACAGAGAGCAGAGTCTCACTCTATGCAGATGACCTGCTCCTCTATGTCTCGAAGCCACAGGAGGGACTGAAGGCAATACTGCAAATACTGAAAGAGTTTGGAACATTCTCAGGCTACAAACTTATCCTGGGCAAAAGCGAGACATTCCCTGTGAACCCAAAAGGGGAGGGACAGAGCTGAAGGGGCATCATTTTCAAAACGGCCCAGAACAGATTCCGTTACCTGGGGATCCAAATAGCCAGAGACTGGACACAGATCCACAAGTGGAACCTGACCAGCCTGTTGGAGGAAGTAAGAAAAGACCTTCAATGGTGGAGCTCACTCCCACTCTCCCTGGCGGTAAGAGTGCAGACGATCAAGATGAACGCACTGACAAGGTTCCTCTTCCTGTTTAGATCCATCCCGATCTTCATCCTCAAGGCCTTTTCCAAAACATAGACAGGCTAATCATGGCGTTTGTGTGGGGGTGCAAGAACCCGAAAATTCCCAAACCGACACTGCAAAGAGGGAAAGTCAGAGGGGGCCTGGCTCTTCCGAACCTACAATACTGAACCTACAATACCACCACTGGGCAGCATCTGCAGAAAAAGTGAGGGGATGGGTACAAGAACCCGACACAGATTGGGTACAAATGGAGGAGGCATCCTGTAAAGGAACAACCCTCCGGGTCCTGGCCACAGCAGCACTCCTATCCTCAACAAGGTACACAACAAGTCCAGTGGTAGTGGCCACGCCGAGAATGTGGACCCAGTTGAGACAGCACTTCGGGATAACCAAAATGTCCCTTATGGCACCCATCTGCGGCAATCACAGATTTCCCCAGCCATGCTAGGTACCACCTTCAAAAGATGGAGGTGGGACGGGGCACACTGTCGGTCGGGGACTTCTACGTAGGGCGCAGACTGGTGACACTGGACGAACTGATGAGGAAGTGGACACTATCAAGAGGGTAGGAATGGAGACACCTCCAAATAAAGCACTTCCTCTGCAAAGAGACAGTAGGGTACCCCAGGGTCCCAGAAAGCACACTACTAGGGGACCTGATAGGCACAAGCAGAAGGGGAGGCTATGTGGGAAAATATATGGACTGCTACTGGTCAGAGCCAGAACACCACTGGATGGGACCAGACATAAATGGGAGGACGAACTGGGGACTCTGGAGCGAAGCACTGAGCAGGGTGAGCTCCACCTCCTCCTGCACAAGGCTAAGCCTAATGCAGCTCAAAGTGGTACACAGAGCACACCTGACCAGAACCCGAATGAGCAGGTTCTTCCCGGAGGTGGAGGACAAATGAGCAGGTTCTTCCCAAAGGGGCCCGGCCAACCACACCAACATGTTTTGGGCTTGCCCCAAGCTTGCTGGGCTCTGGACAGCCTTCTCCGAGGCAATGTCCAAGGTTGTGGGGGAGAGGGTGAAGCTATGCCCAATAGTGGCAATCTTCGGGGTATCGGAGCAGCCAGAGTTACACAGGGGCAAGGGGGGTCAACGCCCTTGCTTCAGCTTCCCTAATTGCACGCTGGAGAATCCTGCTAGGCTGGTGATCGGCAGCACCACCCAAAGCTGCAGACTGGCTCGCTGACCTCTTGGAATTTCTCCACCTGGAGAAGAAAAAAAGATGAAGATCCAAAGGACTGCGCAACCCTGGGGGGGTGGGAGGAGGACGGGGGGATATCATAGACCGATCCAGAGGGCAGCAAAATGTACATACAGTTAGTCAAATGAAGGACAAAACAAACCTCTCTGTAAAATAAAGCAAATTAGCGCGGGCAAGAAAAATGTAATCTACATAAGTAACAACTGTTTATAAATATGAGAAAAGCCAATTAAAAGATTTTTTTTAAAAAAAGAAGACACCATTAGTATATGCTGTGCAAGCGAACTGGCAAAGAAATCAATATTCCGAAATGCTGGTCCGTGAGCGTGAAAACGAACAACGCGGCCAACGCTATTGATGCTATGGTGCACTTGAATAAGAAGCGCCCTCCAGACAGTGGCCATTTTGCACATGACAGCACAAGCATCATGACGTGCAAACGTTGAGGCCACACCATCAAGTAAAAACAATGCCCTGGCTTCAGTATAACACTGTGCGAAGTGTCACTTATGAAATACAATGGAAGGAAAAAGTATAATTTCAACAGGCTGAAAGAGTTGGTACTTGCTCAAAGACCAGAAAGAAACCATTTTTTCAGGCAAAGGAGCCAAGAAATCAGCACAGGAAAAATACAAAGTTCAGGCAACAAAGGTGGTTCAACAGCAGAATCGGTCGGAAGCCTGATCGATTGCACTGAAGACTCGCTGGTTATGTACCACATTTCCACAGCGAATAATGAATACAGATCTACTTAAGGCAACGTCTACAGCACGACAGCAAGATGCTGTGACGGCGGCGAAGACAATTACACCAGTTGAACACCATGAGTGAGAAGGTCCACACATATCAAAAAGAAACCAGACAGACTCAAATTGTGAACTTCAAAAAAAATTGTTAACAAATGGACAGTAACCATTCCATCATGTATAGAACATACAATGCTCAAAACATGTAAATATGGTTGTACAATTCTCCAAACAAATTCAAAGAAAAGAGGATGTAACAATAAGGATATTGTATGGTAGATGAAGGGTTAAAAATTTTATGTAAATACATCTAAACTTCAGATGGTGATCAAGAGCAGTCAAGTAGATCATGTGCCACCCTTGATTCTGGGAGAAGGTGTTTTGGCATGAAAGAGATTAGTTGTGTATTCAGGAGTTCTGAGGATAGAGTTAGAGCATAGTTTATTTAACAACCTTTGTACTTAGGAAAATGTTTGAATCCAGTTTAAGTAGTGTTAATAAGTTAGCTTTGTTAATCAACATAGCTTGATGTTCTTTGTTGAACACTACACATCAAAGCCATTCTTACCAAGAAAACAGAGAATATTAGTCATAACTGTAAAGTACGATAATATTTACATTTTCTCCGATGTTCCAAATTTACTTGACTTTCTTCAATTCAATAATGATGACATTACATACATTTCAATGTTTACATTACAATTCTTTCCAAAATATTTACATTGGTCGTGTTACACCCAGCGGTGCTTCAATAGTTTTATACATTGAGTGTTGATCACACAGACCGAGGGGTTTTCCACGGTTACCAGCCCCTCGGTGTACATTTACTGGAAGGCCTTCCAAATGGCCTTTCACCATTGTGCCTTGGCGGTAGCTGCCCCAAACTCGAGTGCGTCCGGTAGCACAGTCATTTTCAAAGTCGGGGTCACGGGCGGGTGTCGGGAAGGTCACAGAGCCATCCACCTCTGCGTTCCAGATCGCGGGAATTAATGCGCGATGACCGCAGCAGCCGGCTTTTAAAAATGACGGCTGCGACCGGCTTTCAGAATGCGAGCACACTGCGCATGCATGCCCGTTTATCAGTGTGCATGCCAAGAGCCCAGTGAGAAACACTGCCTCCTCCTTACATCAGTGCACTGACTCAGGAGAAGATTTTTTTAAAAATTCAATGCAATCTTTGTGCCTGAAGCGACGGCAGTGAGCAGTTCGTGCACCCGGAACACGTGCTCTGGGCGCGATTGTGATTCCTCCATTTTGTCAGCAGCAAACAAGCAACAGGGGGGTAAAATTTAAAATGGATTATTTTGTAATAAGAAAGAGAGGGCCAGAGACACAAACAGGCCAGGATCTCACAACTAAACCTACTAGAGAGGGTGGCTCAAGAGAATCCATAGCAAGACAAAGCAGTGGTGGTGTGAGCTGTTCAGGAGAACCCACAACAGGACAAAGCAGTGGTGGTGTGAGCTCCACGACCTCTGATGAACAACCATACAGAAATGTAATGTTGAAAGATAAAGTAAGTGCGATCGCGAGGCCCAAGCAGGCTCACCTGTCACATTAAAGGTAAGTGAACATGATGGGTCATGAAGGTCGGTCAGTGTGGGTCCCGAAGGTTGGCCGGTTTGTAAAAATAGGTCCCCGGGAAAAAAAGTTTGGAAAACACTGCCTTAGCACATAGTCCTGGATCTTGGAATGTACCAGTCTGCAACACTCGGTTGAGGACAATTCTTTGCACAGGAAAGTCAACAAGTTTCGGGCAGACCAAAGAGCGTCTTTCACCAAGTTGATGACCCTCCAGCAGCAGTTGGTTTGTCTCGGTGTCCCCCCCTGAGAACAGTCTGTAGAGCACAGAGTCCTGTGTCATAGAGCTGCTCGGGATGAACCTCGACAAATACCACTGCATCTCTCTCCAGACCTTCTTTGCAAAGGCACAAAGAAGGTGGACGACTGTCTTACCCCTCCCCGCAGCCATTTCGAGGGCAGTGTGCGATGGCACGGAGACTTCGGGTTTGCATGAAGGATCTGACAGGGAGGACCCTTCTCATCACCTGCCAAGCTAGGTCTTGGGGCTTGTTTGAAAGTTCTGGTGATGAGGCATTCTGCCAGATGACTCTGACAGTCTGCTCAGGGAACCATCCAACATCCTCCACAGTCTCTTCTTCCCTAAGGTCCTCGAGGACATTACGTGCAGGCCATTGCTTGATCGCCTTGTGGTCAAAGGCAAAAGGTTCTATGCAACACACAAACAGGACAGGAGAGGGGGCAGCTCCGCCTGACTCCAGATTTGATCTGAAAGCTTTCTGATTCCCACCCATGATTGCATTCAGTGAGAGTTGGGGTTGCAGGCTGGTCTTCACCTGGTTTGTTGTTGCTCCCAGATTTGCGGGGCTGGCCTGTGCCCTTGTTTCTATTGTCCAGGGCCGGAGGTGAGTTGGTCACATTGCTGTTCCCATTGACCAGAGGTTGATGTTCCCGGGGTATTTCATCGTCTTCATCATCTGTAGTCTGGGGGGTTTGCACATCCTGTTCCACTTCGGTGCTTGGCCTCTTAATTTGAGGCTGATTGCTAGCTTGTCCTTCCTCATCTGAGGAGACGCCAGCACTGGAGGCATTGGCTGGAAGCTACCGCTTTTTAGCTTCACCATCAAAGGATCTTTCAGTTGGACTTCCGGGTGCGGCGATGACCAGCTGAGTCGCACGTTTCGGCACCTCCCGTTGGAACGGACTTATGGGCTCTTATTAGGAGCCCCAACGGCAATTTTTGACGGCTAAAACCATTGTGCGGTGAAATAGAAGGGAATCCCCCCGGGTATATATGGAGAAAGAAGAGAGTAGTGGCTGGATTGCAGAGGATCCTCAGGAGAAGCGGCAAGGAAGGGAAGCATGAAGCAAGATGGCGGCGGAAGGCGGCCGTTCGGTGTGGGGCCCGGAACAGCAAGAGTTCCTGCGGCGCTGTGTGGAGGAGCTGAAGAAAGAGGTGTTGGCCCCGATGCTACAGGCGATTGAAGGGCTAAAGGAGGCACAGAAGACCCAGGAGCTGGAGCTTCGTGATGTGAAGGCAAAGGCTGCTGAGAATGAGGATGAAATACAGGGCCTGGTGGTGAAGACAGAGACGCACGAGGCACTGCATAAAAGGTGTGTAGAGAGGCTGGAAGCCCTGGAGAATAACTCGAGGAGGAAGAACTTAAGAGTTTTGGGTCTTCCCGAAGGTGCAGAGGGGGCGGACGTCGGGGCATATGTGAGCACATTGCTTCACTCGTTAATGGGACCGGAGGCCCCGACGGGTTCCTTGGAAGTGGAGGGAGCATATCGAGTCCTCGCGCGAAGACCAAAGGCAGGAGAAATACCTCGAGCCATAGTGGTGAAGTTTCACCGCTATAAGGACAGGGAGATGGTCCTGAGATGGGCGAAAAAGACACGGAGCTGCAGGTGGGAGAATGCGGTGATCCGCGTGTACCAGGATTGGAGTGCGGAGGTGGCGAGAAGGAGGGCGAGTTTCAATCGGGCCAAGGCGGTGCTACATAGAAAGAAAGTTAAATTTGGAATGCTGCAGCCAGCGAGACTGTGGGTTACACACCAAGGGAAACATCACTACTTCGAGACGGCAGAAGAGGCGTGGACATTTATTGTAGAGGAGAAGTTGGACTAGACTGGAGAGAGAAAGAGTTTCTGTAATAAAGTAGTGGGGGGATTGTATGGGACGGGGAAGGGGGGGGAATTTTCTCTAGTCCCCTCGTTGGGTGGGGGGTATGGTGAACTGTGGGCGCCGGTGGGGAAGGAGAGGGGGAAGGAGACAGGGAGCTGCGCCATTAGGGGCGGGGCCGAGTGGGAAATGCGGGCTTTGTTCCCGCGCTATGGTAATTGCGGCGGGAAAGGGAGCGCAGGAAGGAGAGGGCCTTACACAATGGGGGGCCAAGGATAAACGGGGGAAGCCGAAGTCAGCCAGAGTTTGCTGACTTCTGGGAGTAACATGGGGGGAGCAATTACGCTAGAAAGGGATCTAGCGGAGGGGGGGGGTTAACTGGCTTGCTGCTGCTAAGGGAAAGGGGGAGCTGTTATGGGGCGGGGTGGTCGGGACGGGAGGACACTGTCGGGGGGACAAACGGGAGCGTGGGAACCGGGTGAGGAGCTGGTCTAAAAAAGGGGATGGCTAGTCGACATGGGGGGGGGGGGGGTAAAGAGCCCCCCGACCCGGTTGATCACGTGGAATGTGAGAGGGCTAAATGGGCCGATTAAGAGGGCAAGGGTACTCGTGCACCTAAAGAAATTAAAGGCAGATGTGGTCATGCTACAGGAGACGCATCTGAAACTGGCGGATCAGGTCAGATTACGTAAAGGATGGGTGGGACAGGTATTTCATTCGGGCTTGGATGCGAAAAATAGAGGGGTGGCTATATTAGTGGGGAAACGGGTAGTGTTTGAGGCAAGGACCATAGTAGCGGACAGTGGGGGTAGATACGTGATGGTGAGTGGCAGATTACAAGGGGAAGCGGTGGTTGTGGTGAACGTATATGCCCCGAACTGGGTTGATGCAAACTTCATGAAGCGTATGCTGGGGCGTATCCCGGACCTGGAGGCGGGAAAGTTGGTAATGGGGGAGATTTCAACACGGTGCAGGATCCAGGGCTGGACCGGTCCAGGTCTAGGACCGGGAGGAGGCCGGCAGCGGCCAAGATGCCTAAGGACTTCATGGAGCAGATGGGAGGAGTAGACCCCTGGAGATTCACTAGGCCCAGGAGTAGGGAGTTTTCCTTCTCCCATGTCCACAAGGTGTATTCTCGGATAGACTTCTTTGTCCTGGGAAGGGCACTGATCCCGAAGGTGACAGAGACGGAGTATTCGGCCATAGCCATCTCGGACCATGCCCCACATTGAGTAGATCTGGTAGTAGGAGAGGAAAAGGAACGGCACCCATTCTGGAGATTAGATATGGGACTGTTGGCGGATGAGGGGGTGTGTGTAAGGGTGAGGGGATGTATCGAAAGGTACCTGGAGATTAATGATGATGGAGAGGTTCAGGTGGGAGTGGTCTGGGAGGCACTGAAGGCGGTGGTCAGAGGGGAACTGATTTCCATAAAGGCCCATAAGGGGAAACAAGAGAGTAAAGAAAGGGAGCGATTGTTGAGAGAAATTTTGAGTGTGGGTGGATAGGCAATATGCAGAGGCTCCGGATGAGGGACTGTACAGGGAAAGACGAAGATTGCATACGGAATTTGACTTGCTGACCACGGGCAGAGCAGAGGCACAATGGAGGAAGGCACAGGGAGTATAGTATGAGTACGGAGAGAAGGCGAGCCAGTTACTGGCCCAACAATTGAGGAAGAGAGGGGCGGCGAGGGAGATAGGTGGGGTGAGGGTGAGATGGAACGGGGAGCAGAGAGGGTGAATGGGGTGTTTAAGGCATTTTATGAGAGGCTGTATAAGGCTCAACCCCCAGAAGGGAAGGAGGGAATGATGCACTTCCTGGATCAGCTGGAATTCCCGAAGGTGGAGGAGCAGGAGAGGACAGGATTGGGAGCACAGATTGAGGTGGAGGAGGTGGTAAAAGGGATTGGGAGCATGCTAGGAAGGGAAGGCCCCGGGACCAGATGGGTTTCCAGTGGAATTTTATAGGAAATACATGGACCTATTAGCCCCGCTTCTGACGAGAACCTTTAACGAGGCCAGGGAAGGGGGGACGTTGCCCCCGACGATGTCGGAGGCGGCGATATCATTGCTCCTGAAGAGGGACAAAGACCCGCTACAGTGCGGGTCTTACAGGCCTATCTCCATTCTGAATGTAGATGCCAAGCTCTTGGCCAAGGTGATGGCGACGAGGATCGAGGATTATGTTCCAGGGGTGGTTCACGAGGATCAAACTGGGTTTGTTAAGGGGAGACAGTTGAACACTAATATACGGAGGCTGCTAGGTGTGATGATGATGTCCCCGCCGGAGGGCGAGGCGGAGATAATGGTGGCGATGGATGCTGAGAAAGCATTTGATAGAGTGGAGTGGGATTACCTGTGGGAAGTGTTGAGGAGATTTGGATTTGGAGAGGGGTTTATTGGGTGGGTTCAGCTTTTATATAGGGTCCCTGTGGCAAGTGTGATCACAAACAGGCAGAGATCTGACTACTCCCGTCTATATAGAGGGACAAGACAGGGGTGTCCCCTGTCCCCGATACTGTTTGCGTTGGCAATTGAGCCACTGGCCATAGCGCTGAGGGGCTCTAGGAAGTGGAGGGGAGTACTTAGGGGAGGAGAAGAGCACCGGGTGTCATTATACGCGGATGATTTGTTGTTGTATGTCGCGGACCCAGTGGAGGGGATGCCCGAGATAATGCCGACACTCAGGGAGTTTGGGGAATTTTCGGGATATAAACTGAATATGGGGAAGAGTGAGCTGTTTGTGATGCACCCTGGGGAACAGAGCAGGGGAATAGATGATTTGCCGCTGAGGAGAGTAACAAGGGATTTTTGGTACCTAGGGATCCAGATAGCCAGGAACTGGGGAACCTTGCATAAGCTTAATTTAGGAAGATTGGTGGAGCAGATGGAAGAGAATTTTAGGAGATGGGACATGGTGCCCCTGTCACTGGCGGGCAGGGTGCAGGCGGTCAAAATGGTGGTCTTCCGCGATTTCTTTTTGTGTTCCAATGCCTCCCTGTGATGATTACCAAGGCTTTTTTCAAAAAAGTGGATAAGAGCGTGATGAGCTTTGTGTGGGCTAGGAAGACCCCAAGAGTGAAGAGGGGGTTTCTGCAGCGTAGCAGGGATGGGGAGGGACTGGCACTGCCGAGCTTAAGTGACTATTATTGGGCCGCCAATATATCAATGGTATGCAAGTGGATGGGGGAAGGGGAGGGAGCGGCGTGGAAAAGACTAGAGTTGGCGTCCTGTAGGGGAACCTGCCTGCAAGCATTAGTGACGGCGCCTTTACCGTTCTCCCCGAAAAGGTACACCACAAGTCCAGTGGTGGTGGCAACACTGAAAATTTGGGGGCAGTGGAGACGACATAAGGGAGTGACAGGTTCCTCAGTGGGGTCCCCGATAAGGAACAACCATAGGTTCATCCCGGGAAGGATAGATGGGGGATTTAAATCTTGGCAGCGAGCAGGAATTGCGAAATTGAAGGACTTGTTTTTAGACGGGATGTTCGCGAGTCTGGGAGCACTGACAGAAAAATATGGGTTGCCACCTGGGAATGCATTTCGCTATATGCAAGTGAGGGCATTTGTGAGGCAACAGGTGAGAGAATTTCCGCAGCTCCCGGCGCAGGAGATCCAGGACAGAGTGATTTCAGGGGCATGGGTGGGTGATGGTAGGGTGTCAGATATATATAGGGAAATGAGAGATGAGGGGGAGACGATGGTAGAGGAGCTGAAGGGAAAATGGGAGGAGGAGCTGGGGGAAGAGATTGAGGAGGGGCTGTGGGCAGATGCCCTAAGTAGGGTAAACTCTTCGTCCTCGTGTGCCAGGCTCAGCCTGATACAATTCAAGGTTCTACACAGGGCGCATATGACGGGAGCAAGGCTGAGTAGATTTTTTGGAGTGGAGGATAGGTGCGGAAGATGCGCGGGAAGCCCGGCGAACCACACCCACATGTTTTGGTCATGTCCGGTATTGCATGGGTTCTGGGTGGGTGTGGCAAAAGTGATTTTGAAGGTGGTGGGGGTCCGGGTCGAACCAGGCTGGGGGTTGGCTATATTTGGGGTTGCAGATGAGCCGGGAGTGCTGGAGGCGAGAGAGGCCGATGTTTTGGCCTTTGCGTCCCTAGTAGCCCGGCGAAGGATTCTACTTATGTGGAAAGAAGCTAAACTCCCGGGCGTGGAGGCCTGGATAAACGACATGGCAGGGTTTATAAAATTGGAGCGGATAAAGTACGCACTAAGAGGTTCGGCTCAAAGGTTCACCAGGCGGTGGCAACCGTTCCTTGACTACCTCGCAGAACGATAAGGGAAATGGAGTAGGTAGCAGCAGCAACCCGGGGGGGAGGGGGGGGGGGGAGGGGGGGGAGGGCCCACGCGGGCCCTCAGGGGTTTCCTATAGTGATTTGTATATTAGTTATTTATACTGGCGTGTGGGACTTTATTGTTTTGGAGAGTTATTACTTTGTTGTTGGCAGTTGCCGTTTAGTTAATATATTATTTATTTGTTTGTTTAAAAATAAAACGGTCGTTATTATTTATATTGTTTTAAAGTTGTAAAAAGGGGAAAATCCTGTACTGTTCTTGTTTGACCGAAAAAATTTGAATAAAATATATATATTTTTTAAAAAGGATCTTTCAGTTTATTTTGCTGTTTCCACTTTTGTTTATTCCTTGTCACCGTTTCCCAGGTCCCTTCATTCCCCGCTGCCTCCTCTTCCATTGAGTCTTCCTCTTCCAATAGAGGTGGGGTTGTGTCATCAGGTGTGCTGGGGCCTTCACCATTTGTCGAGGGGCCTTCTATTTGTTACCAGAATCCTGTGCTGTGGTGTCTTTGTCTTTGGAGGGTACATGAGCCTCCTCTGTGGTCACCTTTTTCCCTCCGCCGCTGATAATTTGTGCATACGTAGCACCCCGTTTTGGATAGGCCCTGTAAAGATGGCCGGCCTCTCCACACAGGTTGCAGCATTTGGCTTCTTTGCAGTCCCTCCTGCTTGCAGTTTTTGCAGAAGGTGACACTGCAATTGGCAGAAACATGTCCAGTTTTGCCGCAGGTGCGACACACTCGTGGCCACCCTGCATAATAAAGGTAGCCTCGACTTCCTCCAATAACGAAACTGGAGGGGGGGTGGGTGCAGGAAGGCTCCATTGGCGTCTGTTCTCAAGGTCACCTTGACTTGGTGTTTGTTCATCCAGATGCCAAAAGCGTCCTTCATTTCAACACTGCTTCCTTTCAGCTTGGCGTAGCTGGCGAGGAACGTGAGCACATCAGCCACAGGGATGTGGGGGTTGCACATGTGCAGTGTAACAACCCGGTTTCGTTGCGACGGTAGAGTGAATAGAGGCTCGCTCGAGGAGCAGCTTCAGCCACAGTTCAAACGCTGAGTCATACTGTATCAGTGCTAAACCAGCATGAAGATCCACCAATAGCAGCAGAGCTCAAACGTTTTCTTCTTCTGTGTCTTCTATCGCGCTTCCTTCTAGAATCCACGATCAACATTGAGCTCCAGAACTTCACTTGATCTGAGCCAAAAGGCCAAGAAGCGATCTGGACATGTATTTCCCACCGGTATTTTATGCAGTGAGGAAGAGGATGATATGGAAGAGGCTAGATTGAAGCTCTTAGAATCAAATCAGAGAAGACATTGCTTCCCTATGTACAGATGTGGCTACTTTATCCATCACTCAGCCTTATACATAGAAACCATCTCCACTCCTCTTTCAGTCCTTCCTAATAGTAGCTGATTTGAAGCCTGGAAACCTGAGGTCAATTTCTGGGCTCGTCAGTCAGCATGTTTAAGAAAGATGCCATGAAGCAGTGGTGAGGATTTGGTTTCGTAACTCGGGAAGCTAAATCTACAG
The DNA here is from genome assembly GCF_047496885.1 of Scyliorhinus torazame. Taxonomy (NCBI): domain Eukaryota; kingdom Metazoa; phylum Chordata; class Chondrichthyes; order Carcharhiniformes; family Scyliorhinidae; genus Scyliorhinus; species Scyliorhinus torazame. Next base: position 117,367,261 of record NC_092710.1, on the reverse strand, counting down.
TGGAGATGCCTGACTGATGATCATCATGTCTTTTGCAGAAGTGGGGTTCCTTGACTCCCTCAATGCCAATAGAGAAAGAGGAGCAGAGTGGAGGCTTCATCAATGATAGAGGATATTTTTTGGCAAAAGTGCCGTGACTTAACTTTGTCATTCTTGTGAGGCCATTGATCCTGATCCTCTACCAGTCTGTGTGGTGGTTCTTGGGGCGATAGGGGTTGTGCTGACTGCCTGGGTTTCCTCCCTTCATAGTGCCTGTGCTAATCACCTATGAGCTTACTTCAGTGTTCAGAAATATTCTTATGGTTGTCACTTTACAAGCAACACCATTCCTTCTTTACTGTGGTAAATTATTCATAAAATCCAAAATGTCATTGTCCTTTATGATGGCTTTATTTATCTGCATTTACACTATCAGGCAATTATATATTTAGATTTCAGGGTCTCTTTAATCAACCACACCCTTCAATGTATTTTTTAAGGCATCATGGATTGAATTATTTAACTCTGAGTAATGGCATTGCTCTGAATCCTTTGTTAATTACCATGGGTCAAACATGCACAAGTAACTTACTATTGAGCATCAAACTATTTACTGTGCTATATCCTTGAATGTCCAACCAACCCCTGCCATTCTGTCAGTCATCTATTCATTTGTAGAGACTGCAACACATGAAGAACAGAACTATGATGTATGTGTTGGTGGAGCTAGTGCTTGGTCTCCAAACACATAAATCTTCATTTAGTCATTGAAAATGAATTGTCTCGCTCTCCCTTCATTTGGTGGATAAGACACGCAAGAGACTTGAATACAAAATCTAGGTTGACACTTCCAGTGAAGTACTAATGGAATGCCGGATTGCCAGAAGTCTTACGTCCATGACACCTTTGTCAATCTCTCCTTTGCTCCCTGTCCTATTCTGTCCCACCTCCTCACCTGCCTTTCCAACTATATAATTAATGATGTGGATATGCCGGCGTTGGACTGGGGTGAGCACAGTACGAAGTCTTACAACACCAGGTTAAAGTCCAACAGGTTTGTTTCGATGTCACTAGCTTTCGGAGCGCTGCTCCTTCCTCAGGTGAATGAAGAGGTCTGTTCCAGAAACACATATATAGACAAATTCAAAGATGCCAAACAATGCTAGGAATGCGAGCATTAGCAGGTGATTAAATCTTTACAGATCCAGAGATGGGGTAACCCCAGGTTAAAGAGGTGTGAATTGTCTCAAGCCAGGACAGTTGGTAGGATTTCGCAGGCCAGATGGTGGGGGATGAATGTAATGTGACATGAATCCCAGGTCCCGGTTGAGGCCGCACTCATGTGTGCGGAACTTGGCTATAAGTTTCTGCTCGGCGATTCTGCGTTGTCGCGGGTCCTGAAGGCCGCCTTGGAGAACGCTTACCCGGAGATCAGAGGCTGAATGCCCTTGACTGCTGAAGTGTTCCCCGACTGGAAGGGAACATTCCTGCCTGGTGATTGTTGCGCGATGTCCGTTCATTCGTTGTCGCAGCGTCTGCATGGTCTCGCCAATGTACCACGCTTCGGGACATCCTTTCCTGCAGCGTATGAGGTAGACAACGTTGGCCGAGTCGCACGAGTATGTACCGCGTACCTGGTGGGTGGTGTTCTCACGTGTAATAGTGGTATCCATGTCGATGATCTGGCACGTCTTGCAGAGATTGCCATGACAGGGTTGTGTGGTGTCGTGGTCACTGTTCTGAAGACTGGGTAGTTTGCTGTCAACTGTCCTGGCTTGAGACAATTCACACCTCTTTAACCTGGGGTTACCCCATCTCTGGATCTGTAAAGATTTAATCACCTGCTAATGCTCGCATCTTTGGCATCTTTGAATTTGTCTATATATGTGTTTCTGGAACAGACCTCCTCATTCACCTGAGGAAGGAGCAGCGCTCCGAAAGCTAGTGACATCGAAACAAACCTGTTGGACTTTAACCTGGTGTTGTAAGACTTCGTACTATATAATTCATGACATTTCTACCTCTCTTCAGTTCTGTAGAAGCGTCATATGGACTCAAAATGGTAACTGTTTTTCTCTCCATAGATGCTGCTAGACCTGCTGAGTTTATCCAGCATTTTTAATATAATATAATCTTTATTGGGCTTACATTAACACTGCAATGAAGTTACTGTGAAAAGCCCCAAGTCGCCACACTCCGGCACCTGTTCAGGTACACTGAGGGAAAACTCAGAATGTCCAAACTACCGAACAGCATGTCTTTCAGGAGGAAACCGGAGCACCCGGAGGAAACACACGCAGACATAGGGAGAACGTGCAGACTCTGCACAGACAGTGACCCAAGCTGGGAATCGAACCTGGGACCCTGGTGCTGTGCTAACCACTCATCTACCGTGCTGCCCATGTTTTTATTTCAGAATTCTAGCATCCAAAGTATTTTGCTTTTATTTGTTAAACCAAGGCCCTTGCTGCCCTCTAACTTGAACGTAAAAGATCGCTCAGTCTATTTTATAGAAGAGCAGGGGTCTTCTCCCCAATATCCAGACCAACATTTATTCATCAACTAACTTCACTTAAAAAGAAAACAGATTATCTGGTCATTATCACATTGTTGTTTGTCGGAACTTGCTGTGTATAAGTTAGCTGTTGCATTTCCCACATTACAGAAGTAACACTTCAAAATAGTATTTACTTGTCTATAAAGTGTTTAGTGTCATCCTGTAGTTATGAAGGATGTTATATAAATGCAAATCTTTCTCTTCTTTTAATCTGCCATATTCTTAGTGTCTCCACAGGAATGAGTAATTTAGATTTGTCCATTGTTCTCTTTCCAATAAAAATTGGTGCTTAAAATCCAAGTGAATAGTGTCGCAATATATTCTACTTTCTGCTGTCTTGATATCAGGTTTCTGATCAGACAGAGGATTTCGACAAGAGTTCTCCAAGGAAAACTTTAATCATCTTCAGCTGCTTCATAAATGACCTTCCCTCCATAATAAGGTCAGAAGTGGAGATGTTCACTGACAATTGCACAATGTTCAGTACCGTTCGCAACTCCTCAGATACTGAAGTGTCTGTGACTGCCTGCAATGCAGCAAGACCCGGACAACATTCTAACATCAGGGCCACACAAGCGCCAGGCAATGACCATCTCCACCAAGAGATTATTTTCATCAACTCTCCTTGACATTCAATGGTATTACCATTGCTGAATCTTCCACCATCAATATCCTGGGGGCCAGGGCAGCACGGTGGCGAAGTGGGTTAGCCCTGCTGCCTCACGGCGCCGAGGTCCCAGGTTTGATCCCGGCTCTGGGTCACTGCCCGTGTGGAGTTTGCACATTCTCCCTGTGTTTGCGTGGGTTTCGCCCCCACAACCCAAAAGATGTGCAGGGTAGGTGGATTGTCCACGCTAAATTGCCCCTTAATTGGAAATGAATTGGGAACTCTAAATTTAAAAAAAAGAATCCTGGGGGCCATCAATGAGCAGAAAGTGAACTGGTTCTGTCACATCAATATTGAGACTACAACAGCAGGTAAGAGGGTGGATATTCTTCAGTGACTAACTCATCCCTTCAAAGCCTTTCAACAATCTACTAGGCACAAGTCAAGAGAGTAATAGAATACCCTTTACCTGCTTGGATGGGTGCAGCTCCAATAACTCTCAAGAACACTTGACAATATTCAAGCCAAAGCCGTCCAGTTGATGGGTACCCACCATCTTAAACATTCGTTCTGTCCAACACTGGCACACCATGGTTTCAGTGTGTACCATCTGCAAGATGCACTGCAGAAATAGGCAAGGCTTCTTTGACAACAACGACCAAACCCGCAACCTCTATCACCTAGAAGGTCAAGGGAAGCAGGCACATCAAAGCACCACCACTTCCGAGTTCCCCTCCAAGTCACACACCATCTTGACTTGTAAATAAATCACCATTCCTTCATTGACACTTGGTTAAAATACTGGAACTCCCTCCCAAGCAGCATTGTGGGTGTTTTTACAGCACATGGACTTCACTGGTTCAAGAAAGCAGTTTGCCACAATTTACTCAAGGGTGATTAGAAATGGGCAATAAACGCCAGCCTTCCCAGTGACAGTCACATCCCAGGCATGAATGAGAAAAAGAGAATGTGTGAGACAAGCAAAGAGACAGCCAATTTTGTCTCTCCCCGACAGTCGCACCGTCGAAAATCAAGCTAATATTATTTAAAACAGATGATTCCTTGCAGAAGTGTGCAAATACAATGCACCAATCAGTTTTAGAAAGTATGAACATGAAACTATCATAAATTTTCATGAAAACTGATCTGGTTTATTAATGTCCATTCGGGAAGGAAATCTGCCACCCTTACCTGGTCTGACCGACATGTGACTCCAGACCGATAGCAATGTGGTTAACTCTTAACTGCCCTCTGAAATTGGAGAGCAGGCATTTAGTTCAGGAGCAATTAGGGAGGGGCAACAAATACTGACCTTGCCAGTGACACCCACATCCCATGAAAGAGTAACAAAAATAATCTTCAACATAATTTTTAGCAATGTAGTGGTTGAATGCCTGAACACGGAAAACTTCACAGGAACATATTAACCGAAGTGGATCAGTTATCCCTCAAAACTGTTCTTCTACCACTCAATCAGGTCATGGCTGATCTGTGAGCTAATTCCAAATACCTACTCTGGTAAACACAGGCAGGAAAGGGAATGTGGCAAAAATTAAGCTTTTATTATTATAACAAGCAAAAATTTTGTAGAGTATTGTCCTCATTGAATTCCATTTGGTGCCTCAATGCAATAAAGACGCTAGGAGGACTTTTAACAAGGGTGAATGTGTAGGATTTGGTGGAGGTGGGGTGGTTGAATGGGAAAAAGATCTAAGCACCAGAGAAACTGAACACTTATGATTTTATGGTGGCTGACTGAGTTTCCAAAGCCTCTGAGCTTCGCCTGGGGTGTAGATAAATACCTTCACAGCAATCCACCAGGTTTATGAGGAGTGGCAGTGCTTCCTTCTAGTCCTTCTAGGGGCCTCCACCATCAGACCCATACAACCCACCATGCCCCACCTGATGCCATCCCAGGGATCAGTTATCAGACCACCCTCTCCTTCTCGGGATTGGTGATTGATTCCCCTGAATTCAACGCGCCGCCAAATCAAGGATCAGACCTAATTTGGTCCTGCAGCCTCCTCTGTAATGTTCTTCACCTGCCTGGAAGCCAAATCCGTCAGTCAGCCTGATATCTGGGTGGAAAAATTGTCACAGATCTAAAGTCACTGCTTTGGAGTTAAAACCACAGCAAACAGGGAAAGCTAAAACATCTTTCCAGCATCCTACCAAACCCTTTAACCCCATTCCCAACCTGCTACCAATATGTTGGGAAGTACAATTACTTCAAAACTACATTAATTGGCTGCAAAGCACCTGGAGAAAGAACATTTCAGCGTTCAAGATCACAGGGGGTCTGAACAGAGTAGATAAGGAGAATTTATTTCCATTGGTGGAAAGATCGAGAACCAGGCACTGATTCAAAGTGCTTGGTAAAAGACGCAACAGCAGCAACAAGAGGAAAACTATTTTATGCAACCTGTGTTAGGACCCAGAATGCTGGAGGCCTACTCAATTTTTAAAATTCATTCATGGGATGTGGGCATCGCAGGCTGTGCCAGCATTTATTGCCCAGGACGACAGATTTCCTTCCCTAAAGGACATTAGTGAACCAGATGGGTTTTTACGACAATTGACAATGGTTTCATGGTCAGCATTAGACTTTTAATTCCAGATTTTTATTGAATTCAAATTCCACCATCTGCCCAGGTATGATTTGAACTCAGGTCCCCAGAGCATTACTCTGGTCTCTGGATTACTAGTCAATACTGCCTCGCCCAATTGTGGCATTGAAAAGAGAATTGGATAATTATCTGAAGAAAAATGATTTGAAAGGTCGACTTTGGAAGTGGGACTAGCTATGTTGTTCTTGCTGACAGCAGACATGAATATCATGGGCTGAATGGCCTATTTCCACCCGTCCTACGATTTTATGAATTTGACCTAGAGGCAGTGAGGGAAAAAGTAACAGAAAGATACGCTGATTGGATTTGATGAAGTACGGCGGGAGACTGCTTGGATGGACCAGTTGGGCCGAATGCTGCTCTCCATGCGATGCAATTCCCCGCCATACAGGTCGCTGTGGGTCGGAACCAAGTTTAGCGGGCGAACTGTGTGCGGTAAATTACGGTAAGGCTGTTGTTGCCAACGTGGCCAGCAGGAGGCGGGCAGCCACCGTGGGTCGGTTGGGCCGCGGTTCCCACAATGCTGCTGCGACCTGTTTTGAGAGTGGCTTGTACAATGCGGCGGGGCTGAGAGCGAGTGTTAGCGAAGTGCGATTCCTCCAATGTGTGGATGCAGTGTTTTATATATATTTTTAAAAAGCAGCTTCAGGTTTGAGTCAGGAAAAGACATATCTAAAAACGAAGGAGCAGGCGCCTTCAGAAAGCACACCAGCGCACCCCGGATCATGTAAGTCATTTTCTTTTTCTGCATCCAAAGGATTTTTTTGTGTGTTGAAGACAGGCTGTGCGTTTATGTGAGAGACAGCCGTACACTGGTGTTTAGTTACACAGAGGCCTGTGTGAGCTGTTAACAGGAGGCTGGAAGTCGCTACATCAGGTTCCTTCTCCGGCTATATGCTGGATACAGTGTTGCACTGAGGTTGTAGCTCCTCCATTGCTCAGAAAATGCCCGCTGTTGGTCCTGTTATCCTACCGGCTAAGGGCCTGGGCATTTTCAGATGCGGGTAAGCTTGTAATCCGTGCTTTGTGGATGTGTTTTGTGCTGCAACATCAATTGTGGGGAATTTACTTGTTGCATTGTTTTCCAGAATCGTTTTGTGTTCATGTATTTTTTAAAAATAGCTAAGTTTGAAGTTTAGACCATTAACGACAAGCGCCCAGCAGTGCTCGATGTTTCCCTGCTGGTTTACTTTATGTGATCACTTCTGGGCAGGAGTTTCCTGTTAGTCAACTGTAGTCATACAGGCAATGCACAACACCGTGTGCCTTAAACTCCATCCACCCACCAAATATCGACCACCTACCCTGAGCCAAAAGTTAGTGGGATCTAGCGGTTTTTGTTTTGCCGTCTATAAGGTCATTGCTAATCACCTCTTGCAGTCGATCGAATGAAGTATAAATATTGCTCAATGACAATCCTTGGAATCGGCGAGTTGAACGAATCACTTGTATCAATTTTAGGACCACACAGTGGATAATGCGGTTTATTTTTGTCAGAGCACCCCGCATTTGGATTACTGTACAGTGAGCTGTCCTGATCTCCATATTTATGTAAAAGGATTGAGAGGCACTGGAGAGGATAAAGTTATGACCTCTCAGCTTTGGTAACAATCAGAAAAGACTGGAGAGGCTTGGGTCTATTTGGGGCTGTATTTCTGTTTGAGGGGAGACCCACAATGTAAGACCTTCACTAATAAATTCAAGAAAGAATTCAAGAGAAACTGATTCCCCAGAGTGGTGAGAATGTGAAACTCACTACCTCAAGGAGTGATTGAGGCAAGTAGTAAGAATGTCTTTGATGAGAATAAACACATAGATAAATACATGAAGGAGGAAGGAATAGAAAGATTCTGATAGTGAGGCGACAGGTTGCTCATATGAAGCACAAACACTGCCATAGTTCAGTTGAGTGAAAAATGGCCTGTTTGTGTACTTAAGAATAGTCTTCTCCGAATCACAGGCTTGGCCACAACCATTCTCTGTGACGAGTAGCTTGGCTGTCATTGCTCCCTGGGAGTTCAGAGTTTCCAAAAGCATGTAACAGTAGTGGGATAATTTATAAAGACACATTTATATAGTGCATTTCCAGGGTGTCCGAAAGTGTTTTACATCCAATTAAGTACCTTTTGTAGTGTAACCACTGTTCTCACAATGCGCAGAGCAAGGTCCCACAAAAATTCTGTGGAAGAGTCACACAGACTCAAAATATTAACCGTCTTTCTCTCTCCTAACAGATGCTGCCAGACCTTGTGAGGTTATCCAGAATTTTCTGTTTTTATTTCCGATTTCCACCATCCACAGTATTTTGCTTTTATCCCACAAGCAGTGATGTGATAAATCATCGAATAGTCACAACACAGAAGGATGCCATTTGGCCTATTCTGTCCACGCCAGCTCTCAATAAGAGAAACTCAGCTAGTCCCACTCTCTTTTCTGTAGCCTTGCAATTTATTTTCTTCAGGTGCTTATCTAATTCACTTTTGAAAGCTGCAATTGAATTAAGGGTGGCATAGTGGTTAGTATTGCTGCCTCATAGAACCAGGGGCCCGAGTTTGATCCCAACCTCAGGCGACTGTGTGGAGTTTGCTCATTTTTTCTGTCTTGTTGGATTTCTTCCGGGTTCTCTGGTTTCCTCCCACAGCCCAAAGATGTGCAGGTTAGGTACACTGGCTATGCTAAATTGCCCCTAGGTGGGATTATGGAGATGGGGCAGTGGTGGCCTAGATAGGGTGCTCTTTCAGAGTGTCGGTGCAGACTCAATGGGCCAAATGGCCTCCTTCTGCACTTGTCGGGATTCTCTGATTCTATGAATTTGCCTCTGCTACATTCCCAAGACATGCATTCCACTGTGTGGAGTTTGCACATTGTCCCCATGTCAGCATGAGTCTCACCCCCACAACACAAAGATGTGCAGGGTAGGTGGATTGGCCACGCTAAATTGCCCCTTAATTGGAAAAAAAAAGAATTGGTACTCTAAATTTATTTTTAAAAAGACATGCATTCCAGATTCTAACCACTCGCTGCATAAAAACATATTTCCTCATGTTGTTAATTGTTTTGCTAATTACTTCAACTGGGTGCCTTCAGTTTCTTGACACCACCAATGGGAACAGTTTCTCTTGGTCTACTCTGTTGAGATCACTCATGACTTTTGAACACATCTATCAAATCTTCTCTCAATGCTCTCTACTTTAAGGAGAACAACCCCAGCTGTCCATGTATCTATCTCTGGAACCTTTCTCAGAATTTTTGACATAGATGGTGCTCTTGAGTTTCAGCTTAAATCCAATTTGGAATTTCCTTGCTGTCTGGGTATAGGGCTGTGTTTTTAAAGATTAGTTTTGGGGATATGGATATTGTGAGAAAATATTTCACAATTATTGCCAATTTCTATCTTATCGCGTGGAACCCAATTGTCCATGTGTTGAAGGTGCTTCCACAATGCTGTCAGGTAGAGAGTTTCCAGGCGTTTGATCCAACACCAATGAAGGACGGAGTGTGACTTGGAAGGGAATGTGGAGTTAATGGTGTTTTCCATGCTCCTGCTGCACTAATCCTTGTGGTGGCAGAGATTGTAGATTTAGACAGGTCACTTGCTAAGAGTAAGCAATCTATTTGTTAGATGCCATGTTATGCTCTTCTCTATTATTCATTATGATTTGGCGTGCCACAGATTACTTAGTCTGTGTTGCTGTGGCAATGTTCACTTTTACTTGCATGCTGGGTGGGGCTATGGATTGTGATGGCAGAGGCTCCAATTTCAAACGACTGACCAGGAATCTGTCCTACTCCTGCTTGTGTTTTGCAATAATCTGCTTGTTGCAAATCCACCTTGCTTGGCCATCATGTCCTGGGGTGGGACTCGAACCTGGAGCTTCTGGTTCAGAGGCAGGGATGTGACCCATTGTGCCCCTAAGCCCTCCTATTATAATGTAACATCTCACAAATCATAACATAACTGAATATTATCAGCTCTCTCTCCTCCGATTCATGATAGAACAAACAAAGAACAAAGAAATGTACAGCACAGGAACAGGCCCTTCGGCCCTACAAGCCCGTGCCGACCATGCTGCCCGACTAAACTACAATCTTCTACACTTCCTGGGTCTGTATCCCTCTATTCCCATCCTATTCATGTATTTGTCAAGATGCCCCTTAAATGTCACTATCGTCCCTGCTTCCACCACCTCCTCCGGTAGCGAGTTCCAGGCACCCACTACCCTCTGTGTAAAAAAACTTGCCTCGTACATCTACTCTAAACCTTGCCCCTCTCACCTTAAACCTATGCCCCCTAGTAATTGACCCCTTTACCCTGGGGAAAAGCCTCTGACTATCCACTCTGTCTATGCCCCTCATAATTTTGTAGACCTCTATCAGGTCACCCCTCAACCTCCGTCGTTCCAGTGAGAACAAACCGAGTTTATTCAACCGCTCTTCATGGCTAATGCCCTCCATACCAGGCGACATTCTGGTAAATCTCTTCTGCACCCTCTCTAAAGCCTCCACATCCTTGTGGTAGTGTGGCGACCAGAATTGAACACTATACTCCAAGTGTGGCCTAACTAAGGTTCTATACAGCTGCAACATAACTTGCCAATTCTTATACTCAATGCCCCGGCCAATGAAGGCAAGCATGTCGTATGCCTTCTTGACTACCTTCTCCACCTGTATTGCCCCTTTCAGTGACCTGTGGACCTGTACACCTAGATCTCTCTGACTTTCAATACTCTTGAGGGTTCTACCATTCACTGTATATTCCCTACCTGCATTAGACCTTCCAAAATGCATTATCTCACATTTGTGATGGCACAAACACTTCCACTCAAACAGTTTCATCCCCTCCAATCTGTTGCATGCACTTAACCAGCTATTTGCTGGTTTAATATTTGAACAGGAAAGTAGTGGCTTGAGACTGTGATTTGGCACATGGAATTTTCCTCCTGCAAATACTGTTTGCTATCCTAGCATGTGTCACATGATTTGCATAACCTATGCTATTTTTGTATTTTGCATGACTAACTACATACTTCACAAATATTTTGAAGCCAAAGTTTCACTTCAGGATGTTTCGGATTGCATTGCACTCTCAACAACCTGTCAGAGATTGTGGGCTCAAGTCAAACTCCAGAGAATTAAACATGTAATTCAGATTGAATCTCAGTGCAGTGCGAAGGGACTTCTGGACTATTGAAGATGGTGTCTTTTTAAAAAATATATATTTTATTCAAGATTTTTTGGCCAAACATAACAGTATATGGTTTTTCTTTTAAACAACAATAAAGCAATATAAATAACAGTGGCCAGTTTTAAACAAGTAAATAAATAATATATAAACAAAAACAAAACTAAATGGCAACTGCCTTGTCAAAAATAGTTACTCTCCAAAAGTACAATCCAACAGTCCAATATACATTACCTATAACACATGTCTATACATATACAATGACATCCCTAAGAGCCCGCCCGGACCCCCCCCCCCCCCCCCCCCGCCCCCCCCCCCCCCCCCCCCCCCCCGGGTTGCTGCTGTTGTCTTTCTTTCTTTTCATTCCCTCTATCGTTCTGTGAGGTAGTCGACGAACGGTTGCCACCGCCTGGTGAACCCTTGAGCCAAACCCCTTAATGCGAACTTGATCCGTTCTAACTTTATAAGCCCTGCCATGTCGTTTATCCAGGTCTCCACGCCCAGGGGTTTGGCTTCCTTCCACATAAGCAATATCCTGCGCCGGGCTACTAGGGACGCAAAGGCCAAAACATCAGCCTCTCTCGCCTCCTGCACTCCCGGCTCTTCTGCAACGCCGAATATAGCCAACCCCCAGCTTGGCTCGACCCGGACCCCCACCACCTTCGAAAGCACCTTCGCCACCCCCACCCAGAACCCCTGTAATGCCGGACATGACCAGAACATGTGGGTGTGATTCGCTGGGCTTCTCGAGCATCTCCCACACCTATCCTCTACCCCGAAAAATTTACTGAGCCATGCTCCAGTCATATGCGCCCTGTGTAGAACCTTGAATTGTATCAGGCTTAGCCTGGCACACGAGGACGACGAGTTTACCCTACGTAGGACATCAGCCCACAGCCCCTCCTCAATCTCCTCCCCAGCTCTTCTTCCCATTTCCCTTTCAGCTCATCTACCATGATCTCCCCCTCGTCCCTCATTTCCCTGTATATGTCCGACACCCTACCATCCCCCACCCATGTCTCTGAGATCACTCTATCCTGCACCTCCTGCGTCAGGAGCTGCGGGAATTCCCTCACCTGTTGCCTCGCAAAAGCCCTCAGTTGCATATACCGAAATGCATTCCCTTGGGGCAACCCATATTTTTCCGTCAGCGCTCCCAGACTCGCAAACGTCCCATCTACGAACAGATCTCTCAACTGTACTACCCCAGCTCTTTGCCATGCTTCCGCAGTAATTTGGTTTTATCTTAGTATTCCAATTGAAACTTGATTAATCATGGCTGGAAATTCTTGATTAGCCATGTCCCATTGTCCAAATGATTATGTCTAATGGTCTGCCTCCACCCGATTAAGTACCTAGGTGATTGTTTGGATGCGTTTCTAATTGAATAGGAAATGGCCATTATTCATCCTCTTTCAAGGCCTTTGTCCCTGGTGTGGCTTTTCAGACAACTTGACTCCATTTCAATGGTTTTTGGAATGTAGAAGGTAAAGTGATTCAAATATTCAGCCATCTTTGACTATGACCCCCAAAGTCGCTGGAGTGTGGCTTTAGTCTTAAGCACAATTAGGAGTTTCCAGCCAGTAAATTCAAAAATATATTTTTTTGTAAAGCATTGTTCTACAACATGTCGCTAACCCCTCCAATGATCCAAGCTGGGGATTTGGCTCAATACGTGCTAACTTGGAAACAAGCTTGCACCAATGGCTAGGACCTTCTTGTGTCAATCTTTGTGCTACCTAATTTATGTTTCTTTGCAGCCACTTGTGTCAGCAATGATCAAACTGAATCAGAAGAAAACAATTTGCAAATAAAGTCCTGTTCATCCATCATCTATTGTGCTAATTTCCCTTCGTTGACTCCTGATAACAGCAATGCCTTGATTTTAAAATTTGCTTTCATGTTATCAAATCCCTACATGACCTCATCACTTTCCATTCTTTGTAACCTCCTTTAGCCTTTTGGGATCCAAGTGAAACTCTGCTCTGGGTCACTTGAGAACCCTGGATTTTAATCACTGCACCAATGGCAGCTGTGTCTTCAGAGGCATGGATATGAAACACTGGAATTCGCCCATAAATCTCGCCACGACTGTCTCTTTAAGAGGCTTCTTAAAACCTACCGATTTCCCAAGCTTTTGGTCACCTGTCCTTTTTTAAAAAATGTTTTTATTGAGTTTTTGGCTTACAGAGCAGATATATAAATATGAACATATATTAGGAGATGAAACAAAGAGAAAGCAAAATAAAAATAAAACTAAAACTATTTACACATTTACCGCCTTCACCTATTTACATACATTAGTTTCCTTTCTTTTCCTCCTTACAGTATTAGCAGTGGTAGTTGTGGTTCCCTGCATTTCCCCTTCCACTGATTTTCTCTTCGTCTTTTCTTCCTACCCCCTTGTGTGTCATGTCTCTCTTGTTGGATTTGGTTGAGTTCCATATTTCCCTGACCTCCCCTCCCCCAATCTTCCTAACTGTGTCGTGGCTACCCCATCTTGTTCTTTGGCGTCCTCGGTGTTGGCTACGAACAGGTCTTGGAACAACCGAGTGAATGGTTCCCACGTTTTGTGGAAGCCTTCTTCCGACTCTTGTATGTCAAATTTAATTTTCTCCCTTTGGAGGGATTCCAATAGGTCGGACATCCAGTCTGCAGCTTTGGGTGGTGCTGCTGACCGCCAGCCAAGCAGGATACTTCGGCGGGTGATTAGGGAGGCAAACTAAAGGGCGTCAGCCCTCCTCGGTCACTTGCCCTAACGTCTCCTTAGATGGCTCGGTATCAAGGTTTAGCCTGATAACGCCCCTGTGAAACATCTTGGGATGTTTTAGTATGTGAAAGGGGATAGATAAGTGCTAGTTGTTAATATTGCACAAAATACCTCCAGAGAACTTATTGATTCTAAGTAGTTGGATCCAGTCAATCTCCAACATCATTTTGCACAGGGTGTTAACACCAATTATAAGTTCAGGCGAAATGAGGTTAGAGGGAAGTGGTTAATTAGATCAGACTGTGTAGGTACTTATTTTGAGGTCATAAGTTTTGTCCTTAATTTATGTTGTACTTTAGATTTATATCAACAACAATTTTAACAACAACACAGGATCAGAATTAATCAAAACCCTCACTTACCAATATAAAAATATATATACAATGTAATAACAATATATTATTTTAAAAATTACAGCTTAATAGATTTTGATGCTACAATCACTAATTTTGTAGTTCAGCTACCTTATTTAAAGCACTGGATCGAGCCCGTGCAGTTTACACTGTCGTAGGATAAATTATTCTGCTTATTATCTGCTCTATATGAAACTCAAATTGAGACACTCTGTTTTACAAAACCAAAGTTTTACTTTATTCAACAGCAATTTTCATTTATATAGTGTGTTTAACATAGTGAAATATCTCGGGATATTTCATATCAAAAGAATAACATAAAGCTGTTTAAAGAAGGAGAGAGGTTTTAGGGAAGGAATTCCAGAGCTTAGGACTCGGGCTGTTGAAGGAACATGGGAACAGAAGTGGGCTATTCAGTCAAGCCTACTCTGCCATTCAATTAAATCACAGTTGATCATCTCCCTCAATGCCAATTCCTCAGTGCCCCGTATATCACTGTATCCTTTGATGTCATTAATCTCCAGAAATCTACTAATTTCTATCTTTAACATGCTCAATGATTGAGATTCCACAGCTTTCCAGGGTAAAGAATTTCAAAGATTCACCATGCTCTGAGTGAAGAAATTCTTAATTCTTTCTCATCTCAATCTTAAATGGCCTACACCTTATCCTGAGATTACACCCCTGGGTATTAGAATCACTAGCCAGGGGAAACATTTTTATCTACATCCATCCTGTCACACCCTGTAAAAGTTTCCAATGTTCAATGGAATCAGCCCTCATTCTTCCAAACTCTTGGGAATACAGATGTAGTCTCATCGATCTCTCCTCCTAGGACAATCCTGCCATCCCAGGGATTACTCTAGTGAACCTCTGCTGTACTCGCTTTATGGCAAGTATACTCCTTAGATCAAGGGGCTAAAACAACATAATATTCCAAGTGAGGTCTCACGAAGGCTCGATACAACTACAGCAAGACACATTTGCTCCTGTACTCAAACCTACTTGCAATGAATTCCAATATACAATTTGCCTTCCTAATTGCTTGCTGCATCTGTGTGCTAACTTTTAGTGACTCATGAACAAGGACATCCAGCTTCCTTTGGACACATGCACTTCCCAATCTCTCACCATTTAAGAAATATTCTACCTTTATTTCTAAGAAAGTGAATAACTACCCATATTCACATTATAGTCGTCTGCTATGTTCCTGCCAGTTCACTTAGCCCGTTCAAGTCCTCTTGAAACTTCCATACTCTTTACAATTTCTGTTTCCACCCAGTTTGGTATCAAATTTGCAAATATTACAATTGATCCCCAGATCCAAATCATTGATATAGATTGTGAGGAGCTGTGGACCTAGCATTGATCCTTGCAGTACCACACTAGTAACAGCTTACCACTCTGAGAATGATCCATTTATTCCTACCAGTATATTTTCCCCAATTCCATGTACTCTAATTTTATTTATTAACCTGTGTGGGACCTTGTAAAAAGACTTCTGAACATCCAAATACACCACATCCACTGGTTCTTCTTTATCAATGCTACAAGTAATATCCTCAAATAATTCCAACAGGTTTGTCAAACATGATTTCCCTTTCATAAATCCATGTTGACTCGGCCCAATTTTACCATTCTTTTCCAAATGTCCAGTAATCACATCCTTTACAATAGATTCCAAAATTTTCCTGACTATTAACATCAAACTAACAAGTTGGTAATTGCCCAGTCTCCATCCCTCTTTAAATAGTGAGGTTATATTTGCTACTTTCCAGTCTGCAGGAGCCTTTCCAGAATCCAAAGAATTCATCCACTCTCTCTCTCTGCTACCTCCTTCAACACTCTGGGATGACACTCATCAGCTCCAGGGGACTTATCAACCTTCAATCCAGTTAACTTTCCTTGTATGACCTCTTTACTAATACTAATTTATTTTAGTTCATCATTTTCACATATCTCTTGGTCGCCTTGTATTTCTGGCAGATTTTCTGTATCTTCTTCCATGAAGACAGATGGAAAGTATCTGTGTAGTTTCTTCACCATATCCCTGTTCTCCGCCAAGGAAATGGCAGAGAAACTAAACAACCAGCAACCAGTGGGGCTTTTAGAATCAGGGATGTGCACAGGGTGGCATGGTGGCGCAGTGGTTAGCACTACTGCTTCATGGCATGAGGACCTGGGTTAGATCCCTGCCCCGGGTCACTGTCTGTGTGGAGTTTGCACATTTTCCCCGTGTCTGCATGGGCCTCACCCCCACAACCCAAAAGATGTGCAGGTAGGTGGATTGGCCACGCTAATTTGCCCCTTAATTAGAAAACAAATCATTGGATGCTCTAAATTTATAATTAAAAAAGAATAAAATCAGGGATGTGCAAGAGGCCAGAATGGGAGGATTGCAGAGATCTCGAAGGGCTATGAGTAGATATTAGGAGTTAGTTATTTAACAAAATGTACAGCAATTTTGAAAGCAGTTCACTTAGCCCGTTTAGAATTTTTGTTGCTTGAAGAAGACTGATGAACTGGGCGTGACAAATCGAGTTTCTGCAAAGCAGGAGGGTATAATTACAGTATGACAGGTTTACATAGTTTCCATAAATGTATAATCAGGAAAGTTGACACAAGGGGCAATTTAGCAAACATGAAGTGTGGGATTCTCCATCCCGCCGCACCCATTTTCTGATGTGGCGCACCTCCTACGGCAGCGGGTCAATGGAGTTTCCCATTGTGGGCACCCCCATGGCATCAGGAATTCCGCAGGCATGAGTACGCTGCCGGCAAAGCAGAGGATCCCAGCGATGGAGAATCCAGTCCAAGATCTTTAATGCATTATGGGTCATGTCACATGGCATCATTGAAGTCACTGTGAGTGGCTCAATTGGTACTGGGTTAGCTGTAAAGGAAAATTTCCCACCTCTTTTTGACTCCAGTTAGTTGATATTTCATAGCTATGAAAACCTTTTAATAAAATGGCTAGTGGCTAAACAAGGCCCTGAAATGTGACTAATTCATGATAATGAATTCTGCCTGCACTGTTCTAGGGAATCCCAGAAGGTTTAGTTTGTTGAAGGACAGGATGACCTGATAATTCTTGATTCGCTTGATACAGCTTCAATGTTTGTTTTATAGTCATGAATCCTTAAGTGTTTCGCTGGGCCTCAAGTATAGTTCACCCTCTGTGCCAACCTTTGTTTTGTTTCAGAAAAATTATTTCTGTGGTTCATGTAATAGAATTTTTCATAATCAATGTTCATGTTAGCGTTGGTTTCATTAATGAAAATCATTTGAAGAAAATTGTATTCTTGCCACAGCTTTCACACCAAGTACTTTGATTTAAAGTAATTTGGGATATTTTCTTAATGATGAGAGACTTGGAGCCAAGGAGAAACAAGGAATTTGTGTGTCCAAATACAGAAATCATTAAAACTAGTGCGTAGGTGCAAAAAATAATAAAAATTCCCATGGATTGGATT
Organism: Scyliorhinus torazame; assembly: GCF_047496885.1. Classification (NCBI taxonomy): domain Eukaryota; kingdom Metazoa; phylum Chordata; class Chondrichthyes; order Carcharhiniformes; family Scyliorhinidae; genus Scyliorhinus; species Scyliorhinus torazame. Next base: position 117,349,713 of record NC_092710.1, on the reverse strand, counting down.
AGATTTGTTTGTCACATGTACCGAGGTACAGTGAAAAGTATTGTTCTGCGTACAGTTCAGACAGATCACTCCATACATGAGAAAAATACATAGGGCAAACGTAAATATATAGACAAATAGACACATTGACCTTTACTGCAAGGGAGTGGAAAAGCAGAAAAAGGAAGTGGTGTGGCAGTTGTGCTGAGTCTTCATTCGGCCCCCACCTGGATACTATGCACTTGGGCACTGTGCATATCAGTCTCAAGAGTAGGTTTAGATTCACCAAAATTATACCAGAGCCTAAAGTGTTAAACTGTGAGGAGAATTTACCTAAACTTGTTTGTAGTCCTTTAATTTCGATGGGTGAAGGGTTTTTAAAATGATAAAGGGATTGAAAGGAACAGGTATGATAAGCTACTCCCTCTGGTGTAGGAACAAGAGGGCACAATCTTAAAATTAAAGTTAGGCTGTTCAGGTGATGTCAGGAAACTGTTCCTCACTCAAAGGGAACTGTTCTCCAACCCCCCTCCTCCACCATCACCACCACAGACAAATGGCTGTGGTTGTTGGGCTGTGTCAATTGACATTTTCAAGGCTCATATCAATAGATTTTTGGGGAGGTAAAGGTATCAAGGAATATGTTTAAAAATGCAGATAAATGGAGTTAAAATACAAATCGGCTGTTATCTTGAATGGTAGAATTGCCTTGAGGGAATTGTGTATTCCTATGAATTCCAAAGTTGGTGAGGCCATCAGATTTCTCTCTGACCATCATCAGATTTTTTATTTGTTAACTTGCTGTATCTGTTGTAAATGTTCAATTTATAGAAACATTTTGTGTCATGGTATCACGCTGTTCCTTTCAGGACTGATGCTTGCATTTTGGATGTTGCCTTGAGTTCCTTGGAGTGTATCAATAGTTGTACGCATAAAGGTTTTAGACGACGTTTCTAAGATTACCAACTAACCATTTTTTCCTCCTTTTTTTTTCTGTTTCTTTGTTGTTCAAAGGTTAGAATTTTTCCTTCTGACTGCAGCATGAATTGTCCTGGGAATAGGTTCCAGAACTCTCTTTACTTTAGCGATCTCTACATGACATTAGTCTTGGACTTTTAGTGATCCATCATTGGCTTTAATTACTTATGTTGTAGGGTACATATATATTTAACATTTGGGAACATAGAGCAGGCCATTCAGCCCATCAAGCCTGTTCTGCCATTCGTGGCTGATCATCCTTTTCAATGCCTTTTCCCACAGTACCCCCATACCCCTTTATGTCATTGCCAATTAGAAATCTGTCAGCCGGACTTCCGGGTGCGGCGATGACCAGCTGAGTCGCACGTTTCGGCAGCTCCCTGTGAAACGGACTTTTGGGCTCTTGATAGGAGCCCCAACGGCAATTTTGACGGCTAAAAACACTGTGCGGTAAACCAGAAGGGAATCCCCCCTGGATACGGATGGAAAAAGGAGGAGAAAGTGGCCAGATTGCAGTGGATCCTTTAGAACAGCGGCAAGGAAGGCAAGCAAAAACCAAGATGGCGTCGGAAGGTGGCAGTTTAACATGGGGCCCTGAACAACAAGAGTTCTTGAAATGCTGTGTGGAAGAGATCAAAAAGGAAATGAAGAAAGAGCTGTTGGCCCCGATACTACAGGCGATCGAAGGGCTAAAGGAGGAACAAAAGACCCAGGAGCGGGAGCTTCGGGTCGTGAAGGCAAAGGCAGCCGAGAATGAGGACGACATACAGGGCCTGGTGGTGAAGACGGAGACGCAGGAGGCACATCAGAAACGATGTGTGGAAAGGTTGGAGGCACTGGAAAACAACGCAAGAAGGAACAACCTGAGGATTCTTGGTCTTCCTGAAGGTGTGGAGGGAGCGGACGTCGGGGCATATGTGAGCACGATGCTGCACTCGTTAATGGGAGCGGAGGCCCCGGCGGGTCCGTTGGAGGTGGAGGGAGCATACCGAGTGATGGCGCGAGGACCGAGAGCAGGAGAAATTCCCAGAGCCATAGTGGTGAGATTCCTCCGTTTTAAGGATAGAGAAATGGTCCTTAGATGGGCGAAGAAAACTCGGAGCAGTAAATGGGAGAACGCGGTGATCCGCGTTTATCAAGACTGGAGTGCGGAGGTGGCGAGAAGGAGGGCGAGCTTTAATCGGGCCAAGGCGGTGCTTCATAAAAAGAAGATAAAATTTGGAATGCTGCAACCGGCAAGACTGTGGGTCACATATCGAGGGAGGCACCACTACTTTGAGACGGCGGATGAAGCGTGGACCTTTATTGTGGAAGAAAAACTGGAATGAGCGGGTTATTAAAAAGAACGTTTGAACAAAGTGGTGGGGCGAATGTGGGGGGCAAAGAGGGGTTTTATGTACTAATCCTGCGATGTGGTAACTTTTCTCTCTCCCACAGGTGGTGATGGGGGGAGGAGGGGAGGTGGAGGAGATGGGGCGTTGGCCATTGGGGGCGGGGCCAAGGGAGAAGCGCGGGCTTGGTTCCCGCGCTATGATAATCATGGCGGGAATAGAAAAGCAGGAAGGAGGGGGCGTCGCACGGTGCGAGCCGAGGTCACGGGAGGAAGCCGAGGTCAGCCAGAGTTTGCTGACTTCTGGGAGCAACATGGGGGGAGTAATTACGCTAGCGGGGGATCTAGCGGGGGGGGGGTGTGGGAGGGGGGAATTACTGGGTTGCTGCTGCTGGGGAGAGGGGGGAGCTGGTATGGGAGAGGATGGGCGGGGGGGCACCGCCTGGGGGAGATACAGCTGCGTGGGAACCGGGTGAGGAGCTGGAAAAAGGTGATGGCTAATCGACAAGGGGGGGGGGGGGGTAGGAAGCCCCCCAACTCGGCTGATCACGTGGAACGTGAGAGGGCTGAAGGGGCCGATAAAGAGGGCACGGGTACTTGCACACCTTAAGAAACTTAAGGCAGATGTGGTTATGTTACAGGAAACGCACCTGAAACTGATAGACCAGGTTAGGCTACGCAAAGGATGGGTGGGGCAGGTGTTCCATTCGGGGCTAGATGCGAAAAACAGGGGGGTGGCTATATTAGTGGGGAAGCGGGTAATGTTCGAGGCAAAGACTATAGTGGCGGATAACGGGGGCAGATACGTGATGGTGAGTGGCAAACTACAGGGGGAGACGGTGGTTTTGGTAAACGTATATGCCCCGAACTGGGATGATGCCAATTTTATGAGGCGGATGCTAGGACGCATTCCGGACCTAGAGATGGGAAAGCTGATAATGGGGGGAGATTTTAATACGGTGTTGGAACCAGGGCTGGATAGGTCGAAGTCCAGGACTGGAAGGAGGCCGGCAGCAGCCAAGGTACTTAAAGATTTTATGGAGCAGATGGGAGGTGTAGACCCGTGGAGATTTAGCAGACCTAAGAGTAAGGAGTTCTCGTTTTTCTCCTATGTCCATAAAGTCTACTCGCAAATAGACTTTTTTGTGCTGGGTAGGGCATTGATCCCGAAGGTGAGGGGAACGGAGTATACGGCTATAGCCATTTCGGATCACGCTCCACACTGGGTGGACTTGGAGATAGGGGAGGAAACAGGAGGGCGCCCACCCTGGAGAATGGACATGGGACTAATGGCAGATGAGGGGGTGTGTCTAAGGGTGAGGGGGTGCATTGAAAAGTACTTGGAACTCAATGATAATGGGGAGGTCCAGGTGGGAGTGGTCTGGGAGGCGTTGAAGGCGGTGGTTAAAGGGGAGCTGATATCAATAAGGGCACATAAAGGGAAGCAGGAGAGCAAGGAACGGGAGCGGTTGCTGCAAGAACTTTTGAGGGTGGACAGACAATATGCGGAAGCACCGGAGGAGGGACTGTACAGGGAAAGGCAAAGGCTATATGTAGAATTTGACTTGCTGACTACAGGCACTGCAGAGGCACAATGGAGGAAGGCACAGGGTGTACAGTACGAATATGGGGAGAAGGTGAGCAGGTTGCTGGCACACCAATTGAGGAAAAGGGGAGCAGCGAGGGAAATAGGGGGAGTGAGGGATGAGGAAGGAGATGGAGCGGGGAGCGGAGAGAGTGAATGGAGTGTTCAAGACATTTTATAAAAAATTATATGAAGCTCAACCCCCGGATGGGAGGGAGAGAATGATGGGCTTCTTGGATCGGCTGGAATTTCCCAAGGTGGAAGAGCAGGAAAGGGTGGGACTGGGAGCACAGATCGAGGTAGAAGAAGTGGTGAAAGGAATTAGGAGCATGCAGGCGGGAAAGGCCCCGGGACCGGATGGATTCCCAGTCGAATTCTATAGAAAATATGTGGACTTGCTTGCCCCGGTACTGACGAGGACCTTTAATGAGGCAAAGGAAAGGGGACAACTGCCCCCGACTATGTCTGAAGCAACGATATCGCTTCTCTTAAAGAAGGAAAAGGACCCGCTACAATGCGGGTCCTATAGACCTATTTCCCTCCTAAATGTAGATGCCAAGGTCCTGGCCAAGGTAATGGCAATGAGAATAGAGGAATGTGTCCCGGGGGTGGTCCACGAGGACCAAACTGGGTTTGTGAAGGGGAGACAGTTGAACACGAATATACGGAGGTTGTTAGGGGTAATGATGATGGCCCCACCAGAGGGAGAAACGGAGATAGTAGTGGCGATGGATGCCGAGAAAGCATTTGATAGAGTGGAGTGGGATTATTTGTGGGAGGTGTTGAGGAGATTTGGTTTTGGAGAGGGGTATGTTAGATGGGTGCAGCTGTTGTATAGGGCCCCAGTGGCGAGCGTGGTCACGAATGGACGGGATTCTGCATATTTTCGGCTCCATAGAGGGACAAGGCAGGGATGCCCTCTGTCCCCATTATTGTTTGCACTGGCGATTGAGCCCCTGGCGATAGCGTTGAGGGGTTCCAAGAAGTGGAGGGGAGTACTTAGGGGAGGAGAAGAACACCGGGTATCTTTGTATGCGGACGATTTGCTACTATACGTGGCGGACCCGGCGGAGGGGATGCCAGAAATAATGTGGATACTTGGGGAGTTTGGGGATTTTTCAGGGTATAAATTGAACATGGGGAAAAGTGAGTTGTTTGTGGTGCATCCAGGGGAGCAGAGTAGAGAAATAGAGGACCTACCGTTGAGGAAGGTAACAAGGGACTATCGTTACCTGGGGATCCAGATAGCTAAGAATTGGGGCACATTGCATAGGTTAAATTTAACGCGGTTGGTGGAACAGATGGAGGAGGATTTCAAGAGATGGGATATGGTATCCCTGTCACTGGCAGGGAGGGTGCAGGCGGTTAAGATGGTGGTCCTCCCGAGATTCCTCTTTGTGTTTCAGTGCCTCCCGGTGGTGATCACGAAGGCTTTTTTCAAAAGGATCGAAAAGAGTATCATGAGTTTTGTGTGGGCCGGGAAGACCCCGAGAGTGAGGAAGGGATCCTTACAGCGTAGTAGGGATAGGGGGGGGGGGGCTGGCACTACCGAGCCTAAGTGAGTATTATTGGGCCGCTAATACTTCAATGGTGAGTAAGTGGATGGGAGAGGAGGAGGGAGCGGCGTGGAAGAGATTAGAGAGGGCGTCCTGTAGGGGGACTAGCCTACAGGCTATAGTGACAGCCCCATTGCCGTTCTCACCGAGGAACTACACCACAAGCCTGGTGGTGGTGGCTACACTGAAGATTTGGGGACAGTGGAGACGGCATAGGGGAAAGACTGGAGCCTTGGGGGGGGGTCCCCGATAAGAAACAATCATAGGTTTGCCCCGGGGGGAATGGATGGGGGATATGGAATGTGGCAAAGAGCAGGAATAACGCAACTGAAAGATCTGTTTGTGGATGGGAAGTTCGCGAGTCTGGGAGCGCTGACGAGAAATATGGGTTGCCCCAAGGGAATGCATTCAGGTATATGCAACTGAGGGCTTTTGCGAGGCAACAGGTGAGGGAATTCCCGCAGCTCCCGACACAAGAGGTGCAGGACAGAGTGATCTCAAAGACATGGGTGGGGGATGGTAAGGTGTCAGATATATATAGGGAAATGAGGGACGAAGGGGAGACTATGGTAGATGAACTAAAAGGGAAATGGGAAGAAGAGCTGGGGGAGGAGATCGAGGAGGGGCTGTGGGCAGATGCCCTAAGCAGGGTAAACTCGTCGTCCTCGTGTGCCAGGCTAAGCCTGATTCAGTTTAACGTATTACACAGGGCACATATGACTGGAGCACGGCTCAGTAAATTTTTTGGGGTGGAGGATAGGTGTGCGAGGTGCTCGAGAAGCCCAGCGAATCATACCCATATGTTTTGGTCATGCCCGGCACTACAGGGGTTTTGGATGGGGGTGACAAAGGTGCTTTCAAAAGTAGTCGGAGTCTGGGTCGAACCAAGCTGGGGGTTGGCTATATTTGGGGTTGCACAAGAGCCGGGAGTGCAGGAGGCGAGAGAGGCCGATGTTTTGGCCTTTGCGTCCCTAGTAGCCCGGCGCAGGATATTGCTAATGTGGAAAGAAGCCAAGCCCCCGGGGGTGGAGACCTGGATAAATGACATGGCGGGGTTTATAAAGCTAGAGCGGATTAAGTTCGTCCTAAGGGGGTCGGCTCAAGGGTTCACCAGGCGGTGGCAACCGTTCGTCGAATACCTCGCAGAAAGATAGACGGAATGGGAAAAAGAAGGCAGCAGCCCAGGATCGGGGGGGGTGGGGGGGGGGGGGGGGGGGAGGAGGAACCAGAAGGACTCTCAGGGTTGTTAATATATACTGTATAGTATGTATAGGTCGTTGCTACAGATAATTATATATTGGACTGTTAAATTATATTTTTGGAGAGTGTTACTTGTGACAAGGCAGTTGCCAATTAGGGCTAGTTTTCATTTTTGTTATTTATTATTTATTCATTTTTTGTTTATAAAATAGGTCATTGTTATTTGTGTTGTTATAATATTGTGTAAAGGATGCACAATGTACTGTGTTGGTTGACCAAAAATTTTCAATAAAATATTTAATAAAAAAAAGAAATCTGTCAGCCTCTGCTTTAAACATACGCACTGACTGAGCTTCCACAGTCTGCGGGGTGAGAGAATTTCAGATTCAGAACCCTCTGAGTAAAAAGTTAAAATGCCCTCACCTCGCTCATTAGTGACTTCCCCCTTATTTTGAAATTGTGTCCCTTAGCTTTAGACACCCCAGTCAGGGGAAGCATCTTATCTGCACCTACTCTATTTTACTGTGAGAATTTCGTTGGTTTCAATGAGATCGCTTCTCATTCTTTGAAACTCTAGAGAATGTAGGCCCAGTTTTCCCAATCTCTCTTCATAGGACAGTCCTGTCATCTCGGGAACAAGCCTGGTGAACCTTTGCTGCACTCTCAGGAATATCCTTCCTAAGATAAGGGAACCAAAACTGCATGCACTACTCCAGTTGTGGTCTTCCCAAGGTTCTATACAATTGAAGCCTTTGCTACTCCCTACTCCAATCTTCTTGCAATAAAGATTAACCTATAATTAGCCTTTCGAATTTCTTGCTGCACCGCATGTTAGCTTTCAGTGACTTATTGACGGGGACACCCTGGTCCATTTGTACCTCTACACTTTCTAATCTCTCCCCACTTGAGAAATATTCTGCATATCTCTTTCTTCTATCAAAGTGGACAACCTCACATTTTTCCATATTGTATTCCACCTGCCATGTTCTTGCTCACTCATTCAGTCTGTCCAAATCCCCTTGAAGCTGCTTTGCAATTTCCTAACAACACGCATTCCCAACTAGCTTTATGTCATCTGTGAACGTGGAAATAGTGCATTTGGTCCCCATATCCAAATCATTGATGTATATTGTGAACAGCTGGGGCACAAGTATTGATCCTGCTGTTACAGCCTGCCAATGCAAGAGTTTTCTGCCTGTTAACCAATTCTTAATCCATGCCAATATATAACCTCCTATCACATGTGCTCTAATTTTGCTAACTAACCACCTGTGGGGGTTTTGACCTGTCCATGTGCATAACATATATTTTCCTAAATTAAAGATGGGTCCGATACAGCTGCCTGTAGTAGTTATGCATCCTCTGAAGTTCTGACTCACAAATGTCTTGGTATTATCAACAAGGTCGTGGATCATTTCCCGTCACATATATTGAGATCATCAATATAAAAAGCAATGGTTACAACATTGATCACCATTGGTCATCGGCCACCAAACAAATACATTAGTTACAGTTTTCTGCCTGCGGTAATTCTGCCAATTCCCAATCCACTGTATCAAATTGGCACTAGTCCCACAAGATTCTCTCAGATAAATCTCTTGTGACATACCTTATCAAAGACATTTTGTAAATTCTGGTAGATAATGTCTAACCAGACTACCCTCATCTTCTAGCCTGGTGGCTTCTTCAAATCTTCCAAATTGGTGAGAAATTATCTTTACCAGAAACTGTGTTGAATGTCTCTGATAAAATCTTTTTAGTTGCGGTCATATAGGGCAGCTGTGATATCTTTGGGCATCTTCCCTGTTGATGATGTCAAGTTAAGGCCATAAAGTAACCTGGCTCTGTTTTGTTTACCATTTTAAAAATTGGAACTACATTAGTCTCCTTCCAGTTGACGGAAACAGCCTCTGACACCAGACAGCCATAAAGTTGGACAGCAAAACTTTCAACCACTATCTGTCCCTTCTCCTTAAGTGACCAGCTTGGAAAGGAGCATGGTAGCACAGTGGGTAGCACTGTTGCTTCTCAGCTCCAGGGTCCTAGGTTTGATTCCTGGCTTGGATCACTCTCTGTGTGGAGTCTGCACGTTCTCCCCATTTCTGCGTGGGTTTCCTCCGGGTGCTCCGGTTCCCTCCCACAAGTCCCGAAAGACGTGCGGTTGGGTAATTTGGACATTCTGAATTCTCCCTCTCGTGTACCCGAACAGGCACCGGATTGTGGCAACTAGGGAATTTTTGCAGTGTTAATGTAAGCCTACTTGTGGCAATAAAGATTATTATCTATCTATTTTGTGGTTAAATGTAGTATAAGGGTTTGGCACATATAGGGTAAATGTGGGACTGAATGCAGTACTGCACACACAATGATGTAAGAGAACACAAAGCCTGCACCTAGGGGGTTGGTGTAGTGTTGGATAGAGCCACGTGTAGAAGCAATCATGGAGACAGTTCCCAGCTTGGATCTTTACAGAATTGTGTTAAGTTCCTAGTAGTTAATGAATACTTACCGTTGAACTACCTAAGATTAAAAGTACCTTAATAAGACCTACTGAACTACACCAATATCTTAACAACATGGTGACTGTGAATGTAACAACTCATAATCTCGCAGCGACTGCAGAAACCCCCCCACCCCCCCCCCCCCAAAAAAAAATCCTTGAAAACAGAAGAAAAAAAATCAAAGAAACATTCTGACCTGAAGAAAAGCTCAAGAAGCGAAGGCGCAGAAGGAAATTGCCAGAGAAAATCTAATTTTCAAAGAAAGGTTTGGAAGCTGAAGGCAGAAATTAAATTCCTCATTGCAGCAGAAGACGCCTTTGAATCTTGGAGAAGTCCAGCTTCAATACCCAGACTGTGCAGAATCAATAGAACTAGCAGAGGTGTGCTGAAAAAAAAATATTCTGGATAACACAAGTCCTGAAAAAAATTACATACTCCAGTGGCCAGAAATTGCTGTTTAAAACTGTGAGTCAGTTCGCGAAACCCGATTCCTGAGTCGGTACCTGATCAAGAGATTCCTTTTATACATAATTGCTTTAGGCCTGGATAAAAATACAAAAGCTGAACACAGTAAAGCTTTATTTGGTAGGCCCGATAGCTGATGATGTAATAGCTAGATGGGGAATCAACAAAACATCTGCAAAATTTAATGAAGTTTGGAAATTATCTGCATATTTTAACCTCCAGAAGTAACAAAATCCTAAAACAACTAAATGTAATAAACATGGGGCGAGGTCTCCGACCCCCTGCCGGGTCGGAGAATCGCCGGGGGCTGACGTGAATCCCGCCCCCGCCGGTTGCCGAATTCTCCGGCACCGGATATTCGGCGGGGGCGGGAATCGCGCCGGATGGAGGCCCCCCCCCCCCCCCCGGCGATTCTCCGGCCTGGATGGGCCGAAGTCCCGCCGCTAAAATGCCTGTCCCGCCGGCGTAGATTAAACCACCTACCTTACCGGCGAGATAAGGCGGCGCGGGCGGGCTCCGGTGTCCTGGGGGGGGGGGGGGGGGGGGCGCGGGGCGATCGGGCCCCGGGGGTGCCCCCACGGTGGCCTGGCCCGCGATCGGGGCCCACCGACACGCGGGCGGGCCTGTGCCGTGGGGGCACTCTTTCCCTTCCGCCTTCACCACGGTCTCCACCATGGCGGAGGCGGAAGAGACTACCTCCACTGCGCATGAGCGGGAATGCCGTCAGCGGCCGCTAACGCTCCCGCGCATGCGCCGCCCGGAGATGTCATTTCTGCGCCAGCTGGCGGGGCACCAAAGGCTTTTTCCGCCAGCTGGCGGGGCGGAAATTCATCCGCCGCGGGCCTAGCCCCTTAAGGTTGGGGCTCGGCCCCCCCAAGATGCGGAGCATTCCGCACCTTTGGGGCTGCGCGATGCCTGACTGATTTGCGCCGTTTTGGGCGCCAGTCGGCAGACATCGCGCCAATACCGGAGAATTTCGCCCCATGTTCAGCAGCCAGGGGAATCTGTCGTCGACTCCTTCAATGAGCTGTACAGAATGGTTGAAGGCTGTGATTATGATGATGAGAAATCTCTGAGTTAATTGCAGACAGAATAGTTGTAGGAGTGGTAGATTACGCACTTTGACATGCTTCACGTGCAGGAAAAACTAACCCGTGAAAATGCCTGACAATCTGTCTAAAATTTGTTTGCAGTACAGGCTCATATTAAGAGAATAAGCACTGTTGTACAAAGTAAATCCTACTGTCAGTTAGTGAAACAGCACAGAAACAGAGACACTTCAGGCCGAGGAAAGCAATACTCTCACTCACAAGTCAGGCGACCATGTCAGCCCTGTGGAGCAAAGCATCCTTCCAGGCGTGTTTAATGTCTGGCAATTTCAGCCCAATGCTTTCAATGTAAACAAGTAGAACATTTCATAAAGTTGTGCAAAGCCAAAACATAAAAGCGCATTGAAGATCCCAAGAGGATTCATGAGGCCGAGACAGCACACCAAGAGGGCATATAACTATACTTCTTGGGTGAGGTCAAAAAATCCTGGATTTTCATTCTAGAATACAGACATCTCAGTTAATAGCTATTTCAACAAACTTTAAGCTGGGCACAGGAGCTAGTGTAACGGTCTTATTGGACAAAGAACCATAGCTGAATCGTCTGGAACAACTGGCACACTGCTTTATAGGCCTGGAGGAATGTGGCTTCCAGTCATGGACATAATTCTGGAACCATTAAGGTATGGTGGCAAACAAATCTTGCATCCAAGTCTCACATTCTCAATGGGAAGAGCCATCTTCTATCCCAGCATGCTTCACACAAGTCACAAGAAGTAAGAAGCAATACAAAAACTATGGAGATGAGCCAGAGTTCGTCCACGCCATAAATAGCGGGATAAACCAACTGCCATCGATAACCACAAATGAGGAATTGACCAAGAGTGAATTAGCGGCAGCACGGTAGCATAGTGGTTAGCACAATTGCTTCACAGCTCCAGGGTCCCAGGTTCGATTCCGGCTTGGGTCACTGTCTGTGCGGAGTCTGCACATCCTCCCCGTGTGTGCGTGGGTTTCCTCCGGGTGCTCCGGTTTCCTCCCACAGTCCAAAGATGTGCAGGTTAGGTGGATTGGCCATGATAAATTGCCCTTAGTGTCCAAAATTGCCCTTAGTGTTGGCTGGGGTTACTGGGTTATGGGGATAGGGTGGAGGTGTTGACCTTGGGTAGGGTGCTCTCTCCAAGAGCCGGTGCAGACTCGATGGGCTGAATGGCCTCCTTCTGCACTGTAAATTCTATGATAATCTATGATAGTGGTAAAGAACTGAAAAAGAGGATGAAAAGGCACCTGAATGCCAGCAAAACCTCTGGTTCAACAAAGTTTACCTGCAGCAGGAGCCTACCACTCCTTCGACAGTAATGAGAACAATATACGGAAGGCAATGTAAGGGTTCCAGACCACCTGAACCTATGAATTCAGAGACTTGCGGGGAGGATATGGTGTACGAGTAATGATGTAAATATATGCGGTAAACTGGGATAAACACTAGCAAGGAAGCGTTGGTTCAGGGTCTGGCACATAAAGGGTCAATGTGAGTACAGAACCAACCACAGAGTAAGAGAAAACATATATCCTAGTAGTTAATAAATACCTATTATCGAGCTACCTACGAAGGCTATGAATACCTTAAGACCGACTGAACTATGTCCAACACCTCTCTTGATAATGAAAAATTAGCAACAGGTCAAGGTCCTGTTCTCCTTATTGCGACAAATTTAAGAGCAGAGATTGAAGCCGATGTGAGCTGCCTCATTCTGAGTGCTGGGTAGAAGATGTGGAACACTAGTTTACAAAGGTTGAACTACAACTGCATGAGAAGAGCTTGTTTGTGTGATGTGTGGGTGAGATTAACTGATCTCCAGTTCTGCATGATTCATTATATCGTTATTTGAAAATAAAATAATTCTCAGGATGCCACCGATAAAGCTGGCATTCATTGCTTATCCCTAGATGTCGGAAGAAGATTCTGATGGGCTGCCTAGTGGTTTGATACAACTGAGAGGTTTACAAGACTTTCTTTAAAGGATGGTTAAGATTGAGCTATATTAATGTGGCACTGGAGTCCTGTTTAGGCCCAGACTGGTAGGGTTTCCTTCCCCAAAAGGATGTTACTTGAACCAGTCAGTTTTTACAAAAATGTGACAACTCCATGTTTGCTTTGATTGATACCAAATTCTGTTTATTTACAGATTTGTCTGAAACTGTATTGAAATTCACATAACAGCCCTGATAAGATTTAGAAGTCTGGTACTTTAGATTATTAGACCAGTGACATAGCCACCTCACTACCACACCTGTATATTTTGGTTATTAGAAGACTGCCCTTTCTCATTTGTCAGCAGCTTAAAATCTAGAGTTTAGGGATAAACCCATATCCTGTATTCGTTTTTGTTTTTGATGGTGCATGAAAGGTCAATGTAATGCTAATGTAGTTGGCAAATGTAACGGTGGAGTGAATATCAATACCTGTTGCAATCTTGGCAACTTCACCCAGTCCTACAGCCTCTAAGATAACTCACTGCTCCAAGTTCTGGCTTTTTCTGCATCCTCAGATATCGCTCCACCACTGAAGACTGTGCTTTTAGCTTCCTAGGCCGTAAAATCTAGAATTTCCTGGCGGCACGGTGGTGCAGTGGTTAGCACTGCTGCCTCACGCCGCCGAGAACCCGGGTTCGAACCAGCCCTGGGTCACTGTCCGTATGGAGTTTGCACATTCTCCCCGTGTCTGTGTGGGACTCACCCCCCACAACCAGGGTAAATCAATTGGCCATGCTAAATTGCCCCTTAATTGGAAAAAAAAAATTGGATAGTCTAAATGTATTTTTAAAAATCTAGAATTTTTTCAATAAACCTCTCCGCCTCACTGCCCCTTCCAGGTCCTTTAAAGCACACCTTAAAACCCATTCTTTGATAAAGTTTTTGATGACCTGGCCTGATGTTGTCTTATGTGCTTCAGTGTCATTTTACCTGACAGCACTCCTGTGGAGAACGTTGGGACATTTCACTGCATTAAAGGGGCTAGAAAATGCATGTTGCTGTTGTCACAAATGGTCTTCTCTCATTCATTTTTCCTGCCCATCCTATTCTGCATGTACAATGCATTCACCAGAAAGCAGTAAAGATAAGAATGTGACTGGTCCATTTGTATAATTGGTGCATTTGCTCATACAAGCCTGTTTGCTCCACCAAATGACACATGCAATAAATAGGCTTCTTGTGCAGCCTTTCTGTATATATAATGTTAACTTCAATTACTATGTTATCTGCCAATAGTAGCCATTGTTTTGTGTGGGCAGTGTTATTTTGCTAAATGTCAGGTCTGTGCGCTATGTTGCAAGGCCATATGATTTTCGGTTTTAACTGCATGTCGTGATTGAGTTGGAGAAGCATTGTCTATACAATGAGGAAAATGTTCAGCAAAAAAGGATTTCATTACAAGTGTCTTGTGACAGAATTAAGTGGAAAATAGTCAACACCATAAGAAAGACAGAAATAACTTGCCTTTCTATAATGCGACCTAAGGATGCCCCAAAGAATTCACAGCCAGTTGTACTTTTGAAGAAATATTGTAGAAGTGTGTCATTGCTTTTTTAATGTGATGCTGAGGGATGAATTTTGGCCAGGCCACCAGGAAGGAATTCCCCTGCTCCTTTGAGTAGTGCTGTAGAATCTTTTATGCCCACCTGAAAATGGGGCCTGCGTATAAATGGAGGACAGCACGTTTGTCAGCGTTCCCTCAGTGTCTGTCAGGATTTTATACTTTGGTTCCCGGATCGGGGCTTGAATTTACAACTGAGAGAGAAGGTTTTGGAGCAAACTGAAGAATAAACAGAAGAGTGTGAGAACATTTTGAAATTTCAGTGGAAAGTAGGGCATAATATTTGATCTTGCATACTTGGATGCAAGAGGTTTTGGAAGGAGCATAATCAAAGTTAATTGAATCTTGGAGCAGGTTTTGTGAAGTGGTGGGTATTACAGGTATTATGTGTGCATTTTGTGGTATTAGTAAATTAAGGTAATTATGGTGATTGTCCAACCTTTACGCAATAGTAAGATTCAATTAACCAGCAGAATCGGCCTTGCACATCGGGGACTGTCTGTAAGTGATGTCATTGGATATTAGCTTGCTGAAGGCTGCTTTTTTATAATCCCCAATGAGAGTCCTGCTCGTCCATCTCTGACATGACAACTTCTGCTTGAAAAAAAATGTTTTCATGCAGACTATAACAACAAAACCAATGGACACGTAGTGGTTTCCAGGCAGTTGGGCGTCTTGAACTTCAGATTATTATAAACAACGGAAACTTTGGTTTTGAGGTTTATATCTGATCTTATCATAATTGCACACTTTGCTTCTACTTCCCTGTATATCAGAACTGTTCAATGACATGACAGCTATCCTGACATGAGTCTTAATTTAATCACTACAGGCTCAAAAGGTAGATCGTAAATATGTTAACTATGAATAAGATAAAATAGTGTATGCTAACTGATCCACCACAGTATTGCTGACAGATTCTTTTAAAATCTGTTTCCACAATCCTTTTGTGTTTGGCTCACTACCTTTCTGCTTGTCACCTTTTCCTCAGTTCAACAAGTCATGATCATTGTGTAGTTCTTTTCTCCCTTTCTCTCTCATTCGTGTCCTCTCTTCTGGTTTTCATTCTCACACTCTCTAAGCTTCCCATTAACTCACCACCCAGCCCCTGCTTACCCTAATATGCAAGGAGCCATATTAACAAACCTGTGGGACAAAAAAAAGAAAATGGCTGGTCTGGCCCCAGAATGGCGCAGCATTCCTTTAGTAATGCACTGAAGTGTCAGGCTAGATCTTTATGCTGAAGCCTCTGGAGTGGACTTCAACCCTCAACCTTCAGATTAGAGGTGAGAGTGTTATCCACTGAGCAAGAGCTGACACCTTGTGATGAATGTGTAGAATTAATGAAGTCCAGGAAGGTGTGAATACTGGGTAATAATGCAATATCCAAAGACCCTGATTCTTGCCAAAGTTCAGAGGAGCCCTTGAACATCTTAGCGTCCAGTTCAGTGTGAACGTATACAGCTGTGCTAGTTGTTCCTGCTGTCATGGGGCCACAAGATCTGTGGCCGATTCCATCCCTTTTTAACTTCACTTGCAGTTCCAGCAAAGGTCACAAGACAGCAGTTGAGCCTTTTTTCTCCCAACCTCCTGCCCCTTCAATCATACACAGTTCAGCGATGCTGACCTTTACTGTAGCTCTCCAAATAAAACTAGCTCCACACAGAACAAATTGTGATTTACATCTGGGACTTGCTAGTCTGTGGCTTTCCTCAGCACAAAGATTTAATGTTGACACTACTGCAGTGGTGAGGGAGTGCTGCACTACTGCAGATGCTGTCCTTCAGATGAAATGTTGAACTGAGGCACTGTCTGACTTCTCAAGCAAACAATCTATGGCGTTTCTTTGAAGGGGAACAGGGGAGTTCTCCCTCAAGTACTCGACCTACACACCGAATGTTAATTTTTGTTGCAGCCTATTTCAGGAGTTATCCCCAGTGTCCTGGCCAATATTTATCCCACAATCAGAACCAAAAATCAGATTATCTGGTCATCCTCTTGCTATATTACAAAAGTGCTTCAAAAACACATCATCAGCTGTAATGTGCTTAGGGATGATCTAATGTTGCGAAAGGTGCTATAGAAGTACAAGTCTTTCTTTTTGTCTGTATTTAGATACAAGCCTGAGAAATGAAAGGATCGCACTTGACCTGTGATGCTAATGGGTAGCCAGTGAGTTTATGTCTGAGGAAAAGAATTGTTCCATATCTCAGACC
This sequence comes from Scyliorhinus torazame, assembly GCF_047496885.1. Taxonomy (NCBI): domain Eukaryota; kingdom Metazoa; phylum Chordata; class Chondrichthyes; order Carcharhiniformes; family Scyliorhinidae; genus Scyliorhinus; species Scyliorhinus torazame. The sequence continues at coordinate 117,333,256 of NC_092710.1, read as the reverse complement.
TCATCTTGAATAACTTCTGAAAGTGTGTGTGTGTTTGTAGGGCGAGGTCAGAATGTGTCTGATCTGGGCCTTTGCCAATGGTCAGATAATCACCTAGCACTTAAATGAAGCGTAGCCATTTGGATAAGATATAGGCAACAATGCTTGCTCGAGGAAATTAGGTAAGTGAGGAAAATACATTTGCTGATGGTTAACTAATACAAGACATTTTAACTGTTATTGTATGGTGTGAATTTAACTGCTTCCACCCCTGAATTTACATTTGGAAAGAGTTGAGATTGAGTTTAAGTTGGTTGTTCTCTGTTCTTGTGAAGCTGTCTGAATGATCTTGTGTCAACTTGGTCTCATCTGCTTTTCTTCTGTGACCTTCTCAGCTGTAGAAATACCACCCACCTGTTTTTTTTTTTTTGAGTGGAGCATTCGGAAATGGCTGAAATGTACCCTCCAATACCTCCAAAAAGTCCAGTTCATGTAATTCAAAGTCCGTCGTTCCTGTTGGTTCTGCCTTTTTTGAAGTAGAACCATAGTTATTGAGGCTTTCATTTCCTGTACATCAACAGTGAAACAGTCTATGTCCAAATGCAGCAGACCTGGACAATAATCAGGCTTGGGCTGACAAGTAGCAAGTGACATACACGCCAGGTAATGACCATCCCAAATAAGCGAAAGTCGAACCATCGCCCCTCAACACTCAATGACATTGACTTCCGGTTGCGGCGATGACCAGCTAAGCCGCACGTTTCGGCACCTCCCGTTTCAACAGACTTTTGGGCTCTTATCGGGAGCCCCAACGGAAATTTTTTACGGCCAAACCCAGTGTGAGGTGACAAAAGAAGAAGTCCCCCCGGGTGTGGATGGAAAGGAGCGACAGCAGTGTCCAGATTGCGGAGGATCCTCTGGAGCAGCGGCAGGGAAGAGAAGGGAGAAGCAAGATGGCGGCCGAGGGAGCCCAGATGGTATGGGGCCCGGAACAGCAGGAGTTCCTCTGACGATGTGTGGAGGAGCTCAAGAAAGAGGTGCTGGCGCCGATGTTACTGGCAATCGAGGGATTGAAGGAAACACAAAAGGTCCAGGCGATGGAACTCCGTGGAGTGAAGGCAAAGGCAGCCGAGAACGAAGACGAGATACAGGGCCTGCTGGTAAAAACGGAGACACACGAGGCACTACATAAGAGGTGCATAGAAAGGCTGGAAGCCCTGGAGAACAGCTCGAGGAGGAAGAATCTTAAGGATTTTAGGTCTCCCTGAAGGGACAGAGGGGGCTGATGCTGGGGCGTATGTGGGTACGATGCTCCATACTCTAATGGGAGCTGAGGCCCCAAATGGCCCCCTGGAAGTGGAGGGAGCGTACCGGGATGGAAGGGTCCTCGTGAGAAGACCAAAGGCAGGGGAAACACCACGAGCAATAGTGGTGAGGTTCCATCGCTACAGGGACAGGGAGATGGTCCTGAGTTGGGCCAAGAGGACACGGAACAGCAAGTGGGAGAACACGGTGATACACGTATATCAAGATTGGAGTGCGGAGGTGGCGAGAAGGAGGGCGAGCTTCAATCGGGCCAATCGGTGCTTAGGAAGAAAGTCAAATTTGGGATGCTGCAGCCGGCAAGATTGTGGGTCACACACCAGGGCAAACACCACTACTTCGAGACGGCGGAGGAGGCATGGACGTTCATTCAGGAAGAGAAATTGGACTAGACTTGAGAAATGGATGTCTGGAGAGAGGTAGCGAGGTGGTGGCACAGAAATGCAGAAATGTAAAGTGGGGAGAGGGGAGGGCTAATACGTAAGAATGTTGGATGGGGAATTCCCCCCCCCCCCACCCTGAGGGGGGGGGACACGAAGAAATGTGGGTGCCGGTGGAAAAAGGGACAGGGAAGGGGAATGAGGGAACTGCGCCATTAGGAGCGGGGCCGAGAGGGAAGCGCGGGTTTTTTTCCCACGCTATGGAAATTGAGGCGGGAAAAAAGGCGCAGGAAGGAAGGGGGCCTCACACGCAGGGAGGTCAAAGGATAAACGGGGGAAGCCGAGGTCAGCCAGAGTTAGCTGACTCCCGGAAGCAATATGGGGGGAGCAATCAAGCTAGAGGGGAATCTAGCGGGGGAGGGGGGGGGATTAACTGGGTTGCTGCTGCTGAGGGTAAGGGACGAGGTGGTCGGGACGGGAGGGCGCCGTCTGGGGGACAGACGGGTGCGTGGGACCTGGGTGAGGAGCTGGCTTAAAAAAGGGGATGGCTAGTCGACGAGGGGGGGGGGGGTAAATGGCCCCCCAAACCGGCTGATTACGTGGAATGTGAGAGGTTTAAATGGGCCGATTAAGAGGGCAAGGGTGCTTGCGCACTTAAAGAGACTGAAGGCGGACATGGTTATGCTCCAGGAGACGCACCTGAAATTGGCGGATCAGGTTAGACTGAGGAAAGGATGGATGGGACAGGTATTCCACTCAGGGTTAGATGCGGAAAAACAGAGGGGTGGCAATACTGGTGGGGAAACGGGTATCATTCGAGGCTAAGACCATAGTGGTGGATAGTGGGGGCAGGTACGTGATGATGAGTGGCAGATTGCAAGGTGAGGCGGTGGTGCTGGTGAACGTATATGCCCCGAACTGGGATGACGCGGGATTCATGAAACGAATGCTGGGACGTATCCCGGACCTGGAGGTGGGAAAGTTGATAATGGGGGGGGATTTTAACACAGTGCTGGACCCAGGGCTGGACCGGTCCAGATCCAGGACCGGGAGAAGGCCGGCAGCAGCCAAGGTGCTTAAGGGATTTATGGAGCAGATGGGAGGGTTGGATCCGTGGAGATTTGCTAGTCCGATGGGGAAAGAGTTTTCCTTCTTCTCCCACGTCCATAAAGTATACTCCCGGATAGACTTTTTTGTCTTGGGAAGGGCGCTGATCCCGAAAGTGGCAGGAACGGAGTACTCGGCTATAGCCGTTTCGGATCACGCCCCACATTGGGTGGATCTGGATCTAGGAGAGGAAAAGAAGCAGCGCCCACTTTGGAGATTAGACATGGGACTACTGGCGGATGAGGTGGTATGCGGAAGGGTGAGGGGGTGCGTCAAAAGATACTGTAGGTCAATGATGGTGGGGAGGTCCAGGTGGGGGTCGTATGGGAAGCGCTGAAGGCGGTGGTTAGAGGAGAGCTGATTTCCATTAGAGCCCACAAGGGGAAACAAGAGGGTAAAGAAAGAGAGAGATTGGTTTGGGAAATTCTGAGGGTGCATAGGCAGTATGCGGAGGCCCCGGATGAAGGGCTATACAGGGAAAGACGAAGACTACAGACGGAGTTTGACCTGCTGACCACGGGAAAGGCGGAGACGCAGTGGAGGAAGGCACAGGGAATACAATATAAATATGGGGAAAAGGCGAGCCGGCTGCTGGCCCAACAACTTCGAAAGAGGGGGGCGGCGAGAGAGATCGGAGGAGTTAGGGACGAAACGGGAAAGATGGAGCAGAGAGCAGGGAAAGTGAACGAGGTGTTCAAGACATTTTATGAGAGGTTGTATAAGACCCAACCCCCGGAGGGGAAAGAGGGAATGATACACTTTTTGGACCAGCTGGAGTTCCCGAGGGTGGAGGAGCAGGAGGTGGCAGGTCTTGGGGCGCAGATTGAGGTGGAGGATCAAAGTGATCAAAGGAATTGGGAATATGCAAGCAGGGAAGGCCCCGGGACCAGATGGGTTCCCGGTGGAATTTTACAGGAGGTATATGGACCTGCTGGCCCCGCTTCTGGCGAGAACCTTCAATTAGGCTAAGGAAAGGGGGACACTACCCCCAACAATGTCGGAGGCGACGATATCGTTAATTCTGAAACGAGACAAAGACCCGCTGCAGTGCGGGTCATATAGGCCCATCTCCCTCCTAAACATAGACGCCAAACTGCTGGCCAAAGTGATGGCGACAAGGATAGAGGAGTGCGTCCCAGGGGTGGTATATGACGACCAGACAGGGTTTGTTAAAGGGAGACAATTGAACGCCAATATACAAAGGTTGCTGGGGGTGATGATGATGACCCACCGGAGGGGGAGGCAGAGATAGTGGTGGCGATGGATGCAGAGAAGGCATTCGATAGAGTGGAGTGGGACTATTTATGGGAGGTGCTGAAGAGATTTGGGTTTGGGGAGGGGTTCATTAGATGGGTTAGACTCCTGTACGGGGCCCCGGTGGCAAGCGTAGTTACAAATAGGCAAAGATCGGGGTACTTCCGATTACATAGGGGTACAAGACAGGGGTGCCCCCTGTCCCCGTTACTGTTTGCGTTGGCAATTGAGCCATTGGCCATAGCGCTGAGGGGCTCTAAGAAGTGGAGGGGGGTGCTCAGAGGGGGAGAGGAACATCGAGTATCACTATATGCAGACGATTTACTGCTATATGTGGCGGACCCAGTAGAGGGGATGCCAGAGGTAATGCAGATACTTAGGGAGTTTGGAGAGTTCTCGGGATATAAATTAAATATGGGAAAGAGCGAGCTTTTTGTGATGCACCCCGGGGAACAGGGCAGGGGGATAGATGCTTTGCTGCTGAGGAGAGTGACGGAATTTTCGATACCTGGGGATTCAGGTGGCCAGGAACTGGGGAACGCTACACAAACTTAACCTGACGCGACTGGTAGAGCAGATGGAGGAGGACTTTAAGAGGTGGGATATGGTGCCCCTGTCATTGGCGGGCAGAGTACAGGCGGTCAAGATGGTGGTCCTCCCAAGATTTCTTTTTGTGTTTCAGTGCCTCCCCATCCTGATTACTAAGGCCTTTTTTAAAAAAATAGATAGGAGCATTACGAGCTTTGTATGGGCGGGAAAGACCCCGAGGGTAAAGAGGGGGTTCCTGCAGCGCAGTAGGGACAGAGGGGGATTGGCACTGCTGAGTCTGAGTGACTACTATTGGGCCGCCAATGTGTCGAAGGTCCGTAAGTAGATGAGGGAAGAGGAAGGTGCGGTGTGGAAAAAGCTGGAGATGGCGTCTAAGGGAACAAGCCTGAAAGCGCTGGCGACGGCGCCGCTACCGTTCTCCCCGAAAAGGTACACCACAAACCCAGTGGTGGTGGCGACCTTGAAGATCTGGGGGCAGTGGAGACGACACAGGGGAGTGACGGGTGCCTCGGTGTGGTCCCCGATAAGGAATAACCACAGGTTTGTCCCGGGGAGGATAGATGGGGGATTTCAATGTTGGCAGCGAGCAGGAATTAGGAAGCTGAAGGATCTGTTTGTGGACGGGACGTTTGCGAGTTTGGGAGCATTCAAAGAAAAATATAAGTTGCCACCAGGGAATGCTTTCCGGTACATGCAAGTGAGGGCATTTACGAGGCAACAGGTGAGGGAATTTCCGCAACTCCCGACGCAAGGGATCCAGGATAGAGTGATTTCGGGGGCATGGGTTGGAGAAGGTAAAGTGTCGGAAATATACAGGGAGATGAGAGACGAAGGGGAGACGATGGTAGAGGAGCTGAAGGGAAAATGGGAAGAGGAGCTGGGGGAAGAGATTGAGGAGGGGCTGTGGGCAGATGCCCTAAGCAGGGTAAATTCCTCGTCCTCATGTGCCAGGCTTAGCCTGATTCAATTTAAGGTTCTACACGGAGCACATATGACGGGAGCAAGACTGAGCAGGTTTTTTGGGGTGGAGGATAGGTGTGGGAGGTGCTCAGGAAGCTCGGCGAACCACACCCACATGTTCTGGTCATGTCCGGCACTGCATGAGTTCTGGGAGGGTGTGGCAAGAGTGGTCTCAAAGGTGGTGGGGGTCCGGGTCAAACCAAGCTGGGGGTTAGCTATATTTGGGGTTGCAGAAGAACCGGGAGTGCAGGAGACGAAAGAGGCCGACGTTCTGGCCTTTGCATCCCTAGTAGCCCGGCGTAGGATTCTACTCATGTGGAAAGAAGCGAAGCCCCCGGGCTTGGAGGCCTGGATAAACGAAATGGCAGGGTTCATAAGATGGGAGCGAATAAGATATGCGCTAAGAGGATCGGCTCAGGGGTTCACCAGGCGGTGGCAACCGTTCCTTGACTATCTCGCGGAATGATAATGAAAAAACAGAAAGTATAGCAGCAGCAACCCAGGTGGGGGGGGGGGGCGGGGGGGGGGGGGGGGGGGGGGGGTTGTCCTGTGTTTTTGTTTTTTGCCAGTTGTTGATATTTGATATTTGCTTTTTGTCTATCTCTTTTTTTTCATTTGTTGGTAGTTTAATATATTATTTAAATAACGTTTAATGCATATTCCTTTATTATGTTGTAAAAACGGAAAATCTCTGTTTGAAAAATGTCAATAAAATATATATATTTTTAAAAACACTCAATGACATTAACCATAGCTGAATCCCCCACTATCAGCATCTGGTGGCTACAATTGACCAGAAACTTAACTGCACTAGTCATATGAATACTGTGGCTACAAGAGCAGGTCAAGAGGATAGGAACTCACCTCCTGACTTCCCAAAGCCTGTCTATAATCCACAAGGCACATGTCTGCAGTGTGATGGAGTACTGTCCACTTGCCTGAATGAATGCAGCTTCAACAACACTCGAGAAGCTCAATTCTATCTATGACAAAACAGCCCGCTTGAATGGTACCCCATCCACAAACATTTAATCCCTTCACCACCAATGCACAGTAGCAGCAATGGGTACCATCTACAAGGTGCACTGTAGGAGCTCAGCGAGGTTCCTGTGACAGCACCAACACCAATTGGAGGTTCCCCTCCAAGTCATTCACTTGGAAACATTGTTGCTCCTTCACTCTTGCTGGTGTAATATCCTGGAATTCCCTCCATTGTAGCACAGTGGGTGTACCTACACCTCAAGGACTGCAGGGGTTCGAGAAGGCAACTTCTGAAGGGCAACTAGGGATGGGCAATAAATGTGCCAACCAGAGACGCCCACATCCCGTAAATTAATTTTTTTAAACTCCCAAACCAGTGACCTCCACATCTAGAAGGACAAAGGCAGCAGGCACATGGGAACGTCACCACCTGTAAGCTCACCTTCAAGCCACTCACCACCCTGACTTGGGACTATATTGATATTCCTTCACGATCACTGGGTCAAAATCGTGGAGCTTCCTCCCTAACAGCACTATGCAGTGGTTCAAGAAGGTAGTTCACTACCACTTTTTCAAGGGTGATTAGGGATGGGCAATAAGTTCTGGCCTAGCCAGTGAAGCCCACACTTTAAATGAATGAAAAAAAGTGAAGGCAACTTCCTACTTCAAATCATTGTCCAATTTATGACTACCCCACCTCTCCTATCAAAATAGGGCAAAGGTTTGTTGGTTGGTATGAGACCGACTTTTTAAATGTTGGGAGCAGCATTCCTGGGTGTGGAGAGTCTGGTATCTTAATGCTGTGTGTGTCAGATTAGTGTGGTAGCAAACATCCACTTAATATTCCCTTGCATGGCCATGAGACCCATTGTGCAATTGATCGTGCATCAATTTATTGCTCTAAGATTTACAAAAGGTGGTCCTCCGTATCAAACCGGATCGCCTGCAGCTGGATCCGCATTCAAGCGACGCCAAAAAGGACTTTCAACACTGGCTAGCTTGTTTCGAGGCGTACATCAACTCGGCGCCAAGCCCTGTTCCGGAGGGTCAGAAAATACAGATCCTGTACTCAAGGTTGAGCTCCGGCGTCTTTCCGCTAATCCAGGACGCGCCGAACTACGCCGAAGCCATGATGCTTCTCAAGGAGAATTACGCTCAGAAGACGAACACGCTCTTCGCCAGGCACGTACTCTCCACTCGCTCTCAACTCCCTGGTGAGTCCATAGACGACTTCTGGCGGGCCCTAATCCCACTCGTCCGGGACTGTGACTGTCAGGCCGTTAGGGCCACTGAACATTCAAACCTCCTTATGCGGGACACATTTGTTACGGGGATTGGGTCGGACCTCCTACACCAGCGACTGTTAGAAGGGGCCACGCTCGACCTAGCGGAGACAAAGAAACTAGCGCTCTCCATGACGGTCGCCTCGCGCAACGTTCAGGCCTACACCCCCAGCCGCGCGGCCCACCCCTCCTACGCATCGTGACCCCGCAGACGGCCGCCCCAGCGTGGGCCTTACCCAGCCAATACGCCTGCGCCCCGCGCCAGCCAGCAAACCCCGGGGGTCCCTGATGTTATTTCTGCGGCCAGCAGAAACACCCCCGCCAACGCTGCCCGGCCCGCGCTGACCTTTGTAAGGCTTGCGGCAAGAAGGGGCACTTAGCTGCGGTGTGCCAGGCCCGTGCAGTTTAAGGACAATGGGCACCGCCATCTTCACCTGCCCGGACCACGCGCGGCTAGTGGGCGCCGCCATCTTTCCCCCCCTCAGACCACGCACGGCCAGTAGGTGCCGCCATCTTATCTCCCTCAGACCAAGCGCGGCCAGTGGGCGCTGCCATCTTTCTCCCCCCCCCCCCCGAGCAATTTGTGCAGCCCATGGGCGCCGCCATCTTGTTCAACCCCCGCCATGGGCGCCGCCATTTTGTACTCCACTAGATCTTCAGCCGCCATTTTGTCCTCCTCGAGATCTTCAGGCGCCGCCATCTTGGTCTCCCCCACGGCACATGGGCACCGCAAGCATTCCAGGACCAGGGCCCCCCGGGCTCCCCGTCATCCTACACCAGCGGCGACCGACCACGACTCGCCTCAGTGACCATCGACCAGTCTCGTCCGCACAACCTGGTCACCGCATCGACCAGCGTTAAAATCAACGGACACGTGACCTCTTGCCTGCTGGACTCCGGGAGCACCAAAATCTTCATCCACCCGGATACGGTAAGGTGCTGCTCCCTCGCGGTACACCCCGCCAACCAAAGAATCTCCCTGGCCTCCGGATCCCATTCCGTGGCGATCCGGGGGTACTGTACGGTCACACTCACGGTCCAGGGCGTAGAATTCAGTGGCTTCTGCCTCTACGTCCTCCCTAACCTCTGCGCTGTCCTACAACTCGGCCTGGACTTCCAGTGAAACCTCCAGAGCCTAACCCTGAAATTCGGCAGGCCCCCATCACCCCTCAATGCGTGCGGCCTCGCGACCCTAAAGGTCGATCTGTCTTCCCTTTCCGCAAATCTAACCTCGGATTGCAAACCTGTTGCCACCAGGAGCAGACAGTACAGCACCCAGGACAGGACCTTCATCAGGTCCGAGGTCCAGCGGCTGCTTCGGGAAGGCATCATCGAGGCCAGCAACAGCCCTAGGAGAGCCCAAGTGGTAGTAGTTAAAACTGGGGAGAAAGACACAATGGTCGTGGACTACAGCTAGACCATCAATCGGTACACGCAGCTCAACGTGTACCCCCTCCCACGCATATTTGATATGGTCAATCAGATTGCACAGTACCAGGTATTCTCAACGGTAGACCTCAAATCTGCCTACCACCAGCTCCCCATTCGTAAATCGGACCGTCCATACACTGCCTTCGAGGCAGACGGCCGCTTCTATCACTTCCTCAGGGTTCCCTTCGGCGTCACTAACGGGGTCTCGGTCTTCCAAAGGGAGATGGACCGAATGGTCGACCGGTACAGTTTGCGGGCCACCTTTCCGTACCTAGACAACGTCACCATCTGCAGCCATGATCAGCATGACCACAACGCTGCACGGTAGCATTGTGGATAGCACAATTGCTTCACAGCTCCAGGGTCCCAGGTTCGATTCCCGGCTTGGGTCACTGTCTGTGCGGAGTCTGCACATCCTCCCCGTGCGTGCGTGGGTTTCCTCCGGGTGCTCCGGTTTTCTCCCACAGTCCAAAGATGTGCAGGTTAGGTGGATTGGCCATGATAAATTGCCCTTAGTGTCCAAAATGGCCCTTAGTATTGGGTGGGGTTACTGGGTTATGGGGATAGGGTGGAAGTGTTGACCTTGGGTAGCTGGTGCAGACTCGATGGGCCGAATGGCCTCCTGCACTGTAAATGCTATGATAAGACGCCAACTTTGCCAAATTTCTCCGCACCGCCACTCTCCTAAACCTCACCTATAACAAGGAGAAGTGCGTGTTTAGCATGACCCGCTTAGCCATCCTCAGCTATGTGGTCCAGAACGGAGTTCTGGGGCCCGATCCCGACCACATGCGCCCCCTCATGGAGCTCCCCCTCCTCCACTGCCCCAAGGCCCTCAAACGCTGCCTGGAGTTCTTTTCGTACTACGCTCAGTGGGTCCCAAATTATGCGGACAAGGCCCGCCCACTCATACAGTCAACCCATTTTCCCCTGACGGCTGAGGCACAACAGGCCTTCGCCCGGATCAGAGCTGATATTGCCAAGGCTGGGATGCACGCAGTAGACGAGACACTGCCCTTTCAAGTGGAGAGCGACGTATCAGACGTCGCCCTAGCCGCCACCCTCAATCAGGGAGGCAGACCCGTGATATTCTTTTCCTGCACCCTTCTTGCCTCAGACATTCGGCACTCATCCGTCGAAAAAGAGGCCCATGCTATTGTTGAAGCTGTGCGGCATTGGAGGCATTACCTGGCTGGCAGGAGATTCACTCTCCTCACTGACCAACGGTCGATAGCCTTCATGTTCAATATCACACAGCGGGCAAGATCAAGACTGATAAGATCTTGAGCTGGAGGATCGAGCTCTCCACCTACAATTATGAGATTTTGTATCGTCCCGGCAAGCTCAACGAGCCCCCAGACTCCCTATCCCAAGGTACATGTGCCAGCGCACAAGTAGACCGACTCCGGACCCTGCACGACAGCCTTTGTCACCCGGGAGTCACACGATTGTACCATTTCATAAAGGCCCGCAATCTGCCCTACTCCGTCGAGGAAGTACGGACAATTACCAGGGACTGCCAGGTCTGTGCGGAGTGCAAGCTGCACTTCTACCGGCCGGACTGGGCGCGCCTGTTGAAGGCCTCCCGCCCCTTTGAGCGCCTCAGCGTGGATTTCAAAGGGCCTCTCCCCTCCAACAACCGTAACACGTATTTTCTCAGTGTGATCGATGAATACTCCAGATTCCCCTTCGCCATCCCATGCCCCGATATGACGTCTGCCACCGTCATCAAAGCCCTCAACACAATCTTCGCTCTGTTCGGTTTCCCTGCCTACATCCACAGTGACAGGGGATCCTCCTTCATGAGTGATGAGCTGCATCAGTTCCTGCTCAGCAGGGGTATCGCCTCGAGCAGAAAGACAAGCTACAACCCCCGGTGAAACGGACAGGTAGAGAGGGAGAATGGGACGGTGTGGACGCTGTCCAACTGACCCTACGGTCCAGGAACCTTCCGGCCTCCCGCTGGCAGGAGGTCCTCCCCGATGCACTACACTCCATTTGGTCACTACTGTGCACCGCCACTAACAACGCACCCCATGAACGTCTTTTTGCCTTCCCCAGGAAGTTCACATCTAGAGTGTCGCTCCCGACTTGGTTCGCGGCTCCAGGACCCATCCGACTCCACAAGGCGGACCCGTTGGTGGAAAGGGTGCAATTGCTCCATGCAAACCCCCAGTATGCCTACGTGGCGTACCCCGACGGCTGCCAGGATACTGTCTCCCTCAGGGACCTGGCACCAGCAGGTTCCACAAACACACACCCCCGGCCCGGCACCACCCTCCCCTCCCCCGGTGCTCCCAGCAGCAACTCACCCGGGACCATCCGTCCTCCCCCTGCCCACGCCCGAGGATGAAGAGGAGTTTGGCACGCTCCCAGAGGCACTGGACATCAGACCAGCATCGGCATCACTGCCACCACTACGTCGCTCCCAGTGGCACATCAAGGCCCCAGACCGGTTAAACCGCTAACTGGTCCACTGGGCTTCAAAAGACATTTTTTTTCTCTCTATCAAATATTGTAAATGTAAATGTAAAAAGAAGAAAACCATTTGTTGTATATAGTCCTCCACCACCCCCGCCGGACTCAATTTTAACAGGGGGTGAATGTGGTAAACCACTGTTGCACCTCTATTAGGTGATGTATGGTAGGACCTGTACAACAGGTACATTGATGGTCTATGCCTGCTGGCTCCGCCCAGTAGGTGGAGCATAAATATTTGTGTCCTCCATGCTGCAGCCATTTCGCCAGCTGCTGTGGGAGGCCACACATCTTAGAGCAATAAAGCCTCTGTTGTACCCAACTCAAGTCTTTGTGCAATTGATCGTGCATCACCCATGGTATATGGTTACATGCTGCCAAGTCCAACGGTTTACAACAATTAGAAATCCATACAAAATTTGGGAGAAACCACCAAGTTTGTATACAAAAGTTTTTAAAAGAAATGGACATGCCTTCTTAGTTCAAGATTCTCTTTTATTCAGGTTTCTCTCAATTTTTTCATTTGATTTAAAAAAGAAAACCAGTTTGCATTGGTCCGTAGGTTCCTCTCAGTTGTAATAGTCCTGGAAGGCAATCAGAAATGTAATTATACACCCTGATCAACAAAGGAGCTGACCTTACAGCATCCATTCAGTTGAAGTGTCTGCCTATGTTCCTATACCTCGCTTTAGGCTAGGGAAACAGACCTCTTCAGTGACTCAGAAAGCTAAAGAATGAGAAGACTTGAAAGTGATTTTTTTTCTAAGATTGTAATTCAAATAAAAATGGCCCTACTGCCCCAAAAGTCATTGCTTATTTTAACCAGTTTAATTTTTAAGTTAAAACCCTCTGCTTTGAGTTTTAGAAAAAAATCCCTGGTTGTGGGTACAGCTGACAAGGTGAGCTTTTGTTACCAAGGTGAGAATTTGTTGCCCTGAGTCACTTAGCTAGGCTACTTCAGAGGGCAGCTGAGGATGATCTACATTGGAAGCTAGAGTCACTTATAAACCCAGACTCCAAATGGATGGAAGGTTTCCTTCCCTTAAGGGACATTAGTGAACAAATTAAGTTTTTACAACCATCTTACTGCTTTGTGGTCACTTCTGCATTTGATAAACTGAATTCAAATTCTCAACTTCTGGATTAGTCGTTTAAACATGACAATACTGCTGCACCATCTAGTAATATAATATTGAATTATCCTCTAGCTAGAAAATAAACTGCCTGTGGTTAGTTTGCACTTTTTTCTGGTGGGAAAAATCAACTTGAAATGTGTATGCAGAGCATTCAATGTGCACCTTTTTTTTCATGCATGCACACTTGATGGGATATGGTCAGTGGAGCAGGAGGAGGCTGTTCAGTTCCTTTAAGCCTGTCCCACCCTTGAATTGGATCATGGTTGATCTGTTAACAGTCCTGTTGGTACCTGTAGTGCATCCCCCAGTGTGAGCTGAGATATTGTAGGTTGGCAAAACAGTCACAGAGGGAGGGACTGGATGTCCACACACCTCCTTTCCAGCAGGATTTTGCATTTGAGAGCATGAACCACAATTGTATTTTTTGCCTTCCCTACTCCAATTTCAGTTTTGGAATTACACCCAGCATTATTTTTGCATCAATTCCCAAGCATATATGCAAAGGTGATGATGGAAATCGACAATCATAAAAGCACTTATACTTGTGCGAATTAATTTTTAAAAATTATCTTGTGATCCTGACAAAGCCATTAGTGGATCGATGGCTTGTGATAATTGGAATAATGTTATTAAAACGTGGGAGCCGACAATGGGCGAGAGCTTCATGGCCAATCCAAACATGTAAAACGCTTCGTTTATCTGCTGATGACAGCCATTAGATTTTAATGGAGCATGAATGATATTGGAGGAACAGATGTGTGTGAGTGTTTGAGAAAGAATGTTGGCACTCACCAAGAGCTATCCTCAGCACTTTCAGCAATTCATTCAGCCAGTGTCCACCCAATCTGTTCCTCAACTGACACAAATTGGAAAATTATACAAAAAAAATGATTTACTATAATTTCTTAATAATGTAAAAGCACCTTTCACGACACCAGCTGGTCTCAAAGTGCTGTACGATCAATGAAGTACTTTGAAATTCTGTCACCATGTAGGGGCATGACAGCTAATTTGTACACTGCAAAATCTCACAAACAGCAATGAGATTAATGAACAGATCATTGAGGGACAAATGTTGGTGAAGGCACTGGCTGAAATTTGCCGTTTGTGGCAGTACCAGGTATTGCGGTACCTGAGAGGCCGACGACATTGGTTGAGACCCTGGAGTCTACCATTGGCTGTGTGAAGTAGCTCCGCCCTGAAGGCGGGGTATAAGAGATGGTGCCATCCCAGCAGCCTTCACTTTCTGTAACAAAGCTGCTGGGGATCAGTTCTAGTGCATTAAAGCCTCAGTTACTGAATACCTTTGTCTCGAGTATATTGATTGCGCATCACGGTTCTTCCTCCGAGATATTTTTGCATTCATCTGAGAGGGTCGACAGGGTTTAATGGCATATCCAAAAGTTGGCACTCTTGGTACCAACTGGGAATGTCAGCCTAGGTTTCTGTGCTCCAGTCTCTAAAGTGGGATTACAACCCATAACCTTCTGACTCAGAAGTGAGTGTGTTCCCATTGAACCATGGTTTACATTTGCATTTATGTAGATGAATGGAACGGTGCCAACACATTGTCAGGTAGAGTATTGGCCTCTCTCTCTCACACATACAGACATTTGTGCTATTCCCAACCTGAGAGCTGAATGCCGACATGAAGATATGCATGTTCTTTCCCTTCCAGCTTCCTCTCTGATTAGAGTCAACTCCTCGCTGATCCATGGGTTTGGGCAACAAACCAACGTGCCAACCATGCTTGATGCGGCCCTGGTCTAGTATCTGCTTGTGAGCAGAAGCATTGTGATCTAGAGGAGGAACTGTGGCTTATTTCTTGCCCCAGTTATACAGCTTTAGTGAAGCACAAATAAATCCTAATGAAGTGTGATAAATGCTGGGATAAATCATTCTTCCCAGGAGTCACGTGGGATCTCTGGTCTGATGGTTTTTGTGACCTAGCATGATTACCTCTAACTCGCACCAAGTGCCTTTTCGTCATCCACCCTCTGCTTGCTGACTGACATGGTTCCCAGCACACCAATGCCTTTTAAAATTCTCACCTTACCTTCAAATTTCTACATGGCTTTGTCCCACCTTACCTCTGCTACAGCCGTCCAAGATATCGGCTTTCTTCCAGTTCTGGCCTTTTGATCATTTGCAGTTTTATTTGCTCCTCTTTTTTGCAAAGGAGACTGAGGCCCTAAGCTGTGGAATTCCCTCCTTCGATATGTCCGTCTGTCTCGTTCTCTCTTTCTATATCACTCCTCCTTTAAGATGCTCCTTAAGGCCTACCCCTTTGGTTCTTATGTGTCCTTGCGTAATTCAGTGTCCAACTTTGTGTGATAATGATCCTGTGAAGCACCTTGGGATATTTACTATGTTAAAGGCACGAGATAATTTCAAGTTGTTTAGCATCAGATTTTTGTTTTAAATTTTGGGGACAGAAGAGAGGCACAAGAATTGGTTTCTCCGCATCCTTGAAATGCCAACCATGACTTTAGGAACAGGTGCAAGTGCTGAATGCTAAGAGTCTTTATAGCTAACACTTGCTCTGTGTGATCTCCTGGACTGGTTAGAATTGCCAGAAGAGTGCGTAGAGAACTTTTTTGCAAGATTTCCCTATTGACCCTTTCTTTCTTGTTTTCTCTTTTTTATTACCCCCAGGAGATGACATGGTAGTGTCAAGTTATCATGGTCCAGCAATCATGTGAATGAGGAACTTGATGGAGCAGCTAGTCCTTGCCTGTTGATTTGCATGTGTTTATGATATATGTGGTTCATATCTGGAGGGATAAACTTGTAAAACAGGGAGATTTTCTTAAACTTTCATAGAACCATGGTTAGACCACACTTGGGAGTATTGTGAACAGTTTTTGCCTCCATATTTTGGAGGGATACCGAGGCACTGGAGAAGGTGTGAATTAAGATGATACCAGTACTGAGAAGTTCTAACCATTAGGAATAACTGAGGATATGACCTGATAGAGGTCTTTAAAATTATGAAATGATTTGATAGGGTAGGCCTAAAAAAGGATGTTTTCACTGGCTGGGGAGTTCAAATCTCGGGGCCATAAATATCAGATAGTCACTAAGAATCATGAAAACATTTGTTACCCAAGGAGTGGTTAAAATGCGGAACTCGCTATTACATGTTCTTGAGGTTAATAGCAAAAATGCATTTGAGGGGAAACTAGATTGACATATGAGGGAGAAAGAAATAAAAGGATAGTGTATGCTGATGGAATGAGTTGAAGGTGGGTGGAAAGAAGCTCCTGTAGAGCATAAACACTGACATGCTCCTGGTGGGCTAAATTACCTGTTTCTGTGCTGTACAGAACCATAGACTTTTTACAACACAGAAGGAGGCCATTCGGCCCATGTCTGCTCTGAATGAGAAATTTACTCTATTCCATTCTCCTGCCTTCTACCCATGACCCTGCACGTTCTTCTTTCAAATAACAGTCTAATTCCCTTTTGAATGCTTCAGCTGAACATACCTTGATCACACTCTCAGGCAGATCATTGCAGGCTATTACCACTCAATGTGTGAAATGTTTTCCCCTCGTTTCTCTTTTGCTTTTTTAAAAACGAATTACTTTAAATCTGTGCCTCCTCGTTCTCAAACTTTTGATGAGTGGGAATAGTTTCTCCCTAGCTCTCTGTCCAGATCCCTCATGATTCTGAATACCTCAGTCAAATCTCCTCTTGTTTTCGCCAAGGAACACAATCCTAACTTCTCCAAACTATCTTCATAACTGGTTTCAGGATTGAAGAACTTCATTCTCGTTAATCTTTTCTACATCTACAATACATTCACATCCTTCCTAAGTGTTCAGAACTGGACACCATACTCCAGCTGAGACCAAATTAGTGTCTTATGCAAGTTCAACATAACCTTATTTCTTTTGTTCTCTGTGGCCCTATTCATAAAACCGAGGATACCGTATAATTTTTAAAGCACTCTCTCAACCTGTCTTGTCACCTTCAGTGACCTATGCATGTATACACCCAGGCCCTTTTGAGTTTATTCCTTTATTTTATATTCTCTTTCCAGTTTCTTCCTACCAAAATTAATCGCTTTATATTTCTCTGCATTGAACTTACTATCCACCTGTCCATCCATTCCACCAACTTGTCAGTCTTTTTGAAGGTCTACTCTATCCTCCTCACAGTTCACAATGCTTCCAAGTTTCGTATCGTCCACAGGTTTTAAAATTGTTCAACAAGGCCTAGGTTATTAATAGATATCAAAGAAAGGGTCCAAACACTGACCCTTGGGGAATTCCCCTACAGGCCTGAATTCATCCATTAACTACTGCTGCCTGTTTCCTATCCAATTTTGTGTCCATATTTCTACTTTCCCTTTTATTCCATGAGCTATTACTTTGCTCACAGGTCTCTTGTGCAGCACTGTCTCAAATGTTTTTTGGGAGCCCATGTCAATCACATTAACAGCATTGTCCTCATCAACCTTTGGTGCCACCCCTTCAAAAAAAACATCCTAACTGGATTTACTTAATTAACCTGCAGTGGTCCATGTAACAATTTTGTATGGGTTTATTGTTTCTAGAAATGTTCCCACCACAACCAAGTTAAAATGACTGGCCTACACTTGCTGCATTTATCTTTACTTGCTTTTTTGACAAGGGTTTATAATTTGCAACTCTCCAGTCCTCTGCTCCTGAGCTGAGAAATTATGGCCAGTGCCTCTGCAATTCCCACTCCCACTTCCCCCTCTCCTTGAATGCTTCTCCTCCCGAATTGATGCTTCATCAACTTTAAGCGCAGATAGTCTATCCAATAACTCCTCTTCGTCAATTTCAAATGCCACCATAGAATATGGAACATTACAGCGCAGTACAGACCCTTCAGCCCTCGATGTTGCGCCGACCTGTGAAACCACTCTAAAGCCCACCTACACTATTCCCTTATCGTCCATATTTCTATCCAATGACCATTTGAATGCCCTTAGTGTTGGCGAGTCCACTACTGTTGCAGGCAGGGCATTCCACGCCTTTACTACTCTCTGAGTAAAGAACCTACCTCTGACACCTGTCTGATATCAATCCCCCTCAATTTAAAGCTATGTCCCCTCGTGCTAGACATCACTATCCGAGGAAAAAGGCTCTCACTGTCCACCCTATCTAATCCTCTGATCATCTTGTATGCCTCAATTAAGTCACTTATTAATCTTCTTCTCTTGAACGAAAACAGCCTCAAGTCCCTCAGCCTTCCCTCATAAGATCTTCCCTCCATACCAGGCAACATTCTGGTAAATCTCCTCTGCACCCTTTCCAATGCTTCCACAACCTCCCTATAATGCGGCTACCAGAATTGCACGCAATACTCCAAATGTGGCCGCATCAGAGTTTTGTACAGCTGCAACATGACCTCATAGCTCCGAAACCCAATCCCTCTACCAATAAAAGCTAACACACCATACGCCTTCTTAACAACCCTCTCAACCTGGGTGGCAACTTTCAGGGATCTATGTACATGGACACCGAGATCTCTCTGCTCATCCACACTACCAAGAATCTTACCATTAGCTCAGTACTCTGTCTTCCTGTTATTCCTTCCAAAATGAATTACTTCACACTTTTCTGCATTAAACTCCATTTGCCACCTCTCAGCCCAGCGCTGCAGCTTATCTATGTCCCTCTGTAACTTGTAACATCCTTCCACACTGTCCACAACTCCACCGACTTTAGTGTCATCTGCAAATTTACTCACGCATCCTTCTACGCCCTCCTCCAGGTCATTTATAAAAATGACAAACAACAGTGGCCCCAAAACAGATCTTTGTGGTACACCACTAGTAACTGGGCTCCAGTCTGAACATTTCCCATCAACCACCACCCTTTGTCTTCCAGCTAGCCAATTTCTGATCCAAACTGCTAAATCACCCTGAATCCCATGCCTCCGTATTTTCTGCAGTAGCCTACCGTGGGAAACCTTATCAAACACTTTACTAAAATCCATATACACCACATCAACTGCTTTACCCTCATCCATCTGTTTGGTCACCTTCTGAAAGAACTCAATAAGGTTTGTGAGGCACGACCTACCCTTTACAAAACCGTGTTGACTATCTGTAATCAAATTATTCTTTTCCAGATGATTATACATCCTGGGCGCCATTCTCCACTCCCACGCTGGTTGGGAGAATCGCCTGGACCGCCAAAATTTCCGGGGACGCCGGTCTGACGCCCTCCCGCGATTTTCCCAAGAAGCGGGAACGGCCTGGTCGAGTTTCGCAGGCCGGAGAATCGCCGGAGACACCCAAAATGGCGATTCTCCGGCACCCCCGCTATTCTCAGGCCCGGAAGGGCCGAGCGGCCAGGCCAAACCGGCGGGTTCCCCCCGGCGCCGTCCACACCTGGTTGCTGCAGTCGTGGGCGGTGCGTGAACGCTGGGGGGGCGGCCTGCGGGGGGGCGACATATCTATAGAAAGCTTTAGGGTTATCCTTGATCCTACCTGCCAAAGACTTCTCATGTCCCCTCCTGGCTCTTCTTGGCTCCTTGGGTCCTTCCTAGCTAACTTGTAACTCTTGAGCGCCCTAACTGAACCTTCATGTCTCATCTTTACATAAGGCTCCTTCTTCCTCTTGACAAGTGTTTTGACTGCTTTAGTAAACCACGATTCCCTCGCTCGACCACTTCCTCTCTGCCTGAAAGGTACATACTTATCAAGGACACGCAGTAGCTGTTCCTTGAACAAGCTCCACATTTCCATTGTGCCCATCCCCTGCAGTTTTCCTCTCCATCCGATGCATCCTAAGACTTGCCTCATCGCATCATAATTGCCTTTCCCCCAGATATAACTCTTGCCCTGCGGTATATACCTATCCCTTTCAATCACTAAAGTAAACGTAATCGAATTGTGGTCACTATCACCAAAGTGCTCACCTACCTCCAAATCTAACACCTGTCCTGGTTCATTACCCAGTACCAAATCCAATATGGCCTCTCCCCTCGTTGGCGTATCTACATACTGTGTCAGGAAGCCCTCCTGCACACATTGGACAAAAACAGACCCATCTAAAGTACACAAACTATAGCGTTTCCAGTCAATATTTGGAAAGTTAAAGTCCCCCATAACAACTACCCTGTTGCTTCCACTCCTGTCCAGAATCATATTTGCAATCCTTTCCTCTACATCTCTGGAACTTTTCGGAGGCCTATAGAAAACCCCTAACAGGGTGACCTCTCCTTTCCTGTTTCTAAGCTCAGCCCATACTACCTCAGTAGACGAGTCCTCATCAAACGTTGCTTCTGCCACCGTAATACTGTCCTTGACTAACAATGCCACCCCTCCCCCTCTTTTACCACCTTCCCTGAGCTTACTGAAATATCTAAAGCCTGGCACCTGCAACAACCATTCCTGTCCCTGCTCTACCCATGTCTCCGAAATGGCCACAACATCGAAATCCCAGGTACCAACACATGCCGCAAGTTCACCCACCTTATTCCGGATGCTCCTGGCATTGAAGAAGGCACACTTTAAACCACCTGCCTGCCTGCCGGTACACTCCTGTAACTTTGAAACCTTACTCATGACCTCACTACTCTCAACCTCCTGTATACTGGAGCTACAATTCAGGTTCCCAATCCCCTGCTGAACTAGTTTAAACGCTCCCGAAGAGCATTAGCAAATTTCCCCCCCCCCCAGGATATTGGTACCCCTCTGGTCCAGGTGTAGACCATCCTGTTTGTAGAGGTCCCACCGACCCCAGAATGGGCCCCAATTATCCAGAAATCTGAAACCCTCCCTGTAGCCACGTGTTCAACTCCTCTCTCTCCCTATTCCTCGTCTCGCTAGTACGTGGCACGGGTAACAACCCAGAGATAATAACTCTGTTTGTCCTAGATCTACGTTTCCACCCTAGCTCCCTGAATTCCTACCTTACATCCCTATCCCTACTTATGTCGTTAGTACCTATGTGGACCACGACTTGGGGCTGCTCCACCTCTCCCATAAGGATCCCCAAAACACGATCCAAGACATCACGGACCCTGGCACCTGGGAGGCAACACACCAACCGCGAGTCTCTCTCGTTCCCACAGAATCTCCTATCTATCCCCCTAACTATGGAGTCTCCAATGACTAATGCTCTACTCCTCTCCCCCTTCCCTTCTGAGCAACAGGGACAGACTCTGTGCCAGAGACCTGTACCCCATGGCGGTATACTTATTACTAAGGGGAACGACCATAGGGGATCCCTGTACTGACGGCTTCCTCCCAGCCCCTCTCACCGTCACCCATCTATCTTTATTCTTCGGAGTAACTACATCCCTGAAGCTTCGATCTATAACCACCTCTGCCTCCCGAATGATCCGAAGTTCCTCCAGCTCTAGTTCCCTAACACGGATTCTGAGGAGCTGGTGATGGGTGCACTTCCCACAGTTGAAATCAGCAGGGGCGTCCCTCACCTCAAACATTCTGCAGGAGGAACATTGCACTGCCTTCCCTGCCATCCCCTCTAGATAAAAAAAAAAGAAAAAGAAAGAAAGAGCTTACCTGTTATTCACTCTACCCCTTAGGTTAAAGGAGGTGGAAGGGTGGGGGACACTACAAGTGTAGTGTCTAAGGTTTAGAAACTGCCCAACTTAAATACAGGTAAAAATAAAACACTTAACCAGCAACCACTGCGCCCCACACAAAAACAGCAATCAGCTGTTATGGGCCTGCGCAAACAATTTAAATCTTTACTACTTACCCAGCAGTCACTCGGTCCTCACTCCATGTGTGACTTACCTCCTTTCGCCATGGCCTGGGTAACATCTTCTTCCAGGGTAAAGACAGATGCAAAGTATTAATTTTATTATTCAGCTGTGCCCTCTGCCTCCTTGTGTAGATAGACGTTTTGGGCTTTAATTGACCCTACTCTTCCTCTTGCCACCCTTTTACTATTTTTATGCCAATAGAAGACTTTGGGTCCCTTTTATGTCAACTGCCACTCTCCATTCTTGCTCTTTGCCTCTCTTATTTGTGTTTTAACTTCCCAGACTAAATATAGAGGGTTCATTTCTATATTCAGCCTGGTTCTTGATTATATTTTCTTGTCATAAGCATACGTTTTCTTCCATACCTTAATTTATGCCTTTTTGTCATTCAGAGAGCTCTGGATTTGTTTGCGCTACCTTTCCCTTTCATAGAAACATAGAAAATAGGAGCGGTAGTAGGCCATTCGATCCTTCGAGCCTACTCTGCCGTTCATTATTATCATGGCTGATCCTCTACCTCAACTCCATGCTCCCACACTCCCCACGCTCCTTGACACCTTTAGAATCTAGAAATTCTATCTATTTCCTTCTCAACTTGGCCTCCACAGTCATCTGTGGCAGAGAATTCCACAGGTTCACCATCCTCTGAGTGAAAACGTTTCTCCTTATCTCAACCGATTATGCCTGAACTATCTCCTCTTTGGAGGTAGTCAGTCCGTTGATCAGCTACTGTTTTTCCTGCCAACCGTTGACGCCAGTTTATTTGCCCTGATCCTTCTTACCCCATTGAAATTGGCTTTTCTCCCATTTAATTATTTTTACTCTGCATTGTTCTTTTTTCATTGCCAGCCTAAATCTTGGTGATCATACAGAAAAAAGAGAACCGACATCCACCATATTTGGAGCACCAAAAGGGATGAATGAGCCTTGTTCTGATTTTAAAGCTCAGGATGCTGTGTGTGGTTTGCTTCCTGAAAAATGACTTTCAGTTTCTATTTTAGTCAGGTTCCAGATTCACTTCCTCGCTCTCTCTCTCTCTCTCTCTCTCTCCAGGTACATATTTTATAACCTGGATAACTTAATCCCTCGGTAATCAAATGTGAATTTGCATAATTTTAATGAAAAATAAATTTCAGGGTAAAAAGATTTTCTCCCATCAAAACTAATGAAATGCCAGGCAGAAATTCAATGACCCTATTCTGCTGATGTCCTAAACCAGAAGAGAAGTTGTCAGAATGTTTAAACGAGACTGCTGCCTGTAATTTTTATTTCATTAATTCTTGTGAAATGGGTGTCACTGTCAAGGCTATAGTTTATTGCCCAGGTGGAAGTAGTGGTGTACCACCTCCTGGTTAATCCAACTGAATGACTTGCTAAATTATTCCAGAATGTATTTAAGCCACAACTACATTGTTGTTGGTCTGGAGTTCCTGAAAGGACATGTAATTTCACTGCCAAGGTGGTGTTTGATTCCATGTTCTGTCTTATTAATCCAGGCCTCTTTTTTGTTTAATTTAAAGTGACCAATTCTTTTTTTCCCAATTAAGGGGCAATTTAGCTTGGTTCTTTTGCTTTTCTGCCTCCGTAGATAGTTCAGACAGTGTCCTATTGGACCCCCCCCTCCACCAACACCCCTCCCCACCACCTTCCTTTCCCCTCTCTCCCCACCACCCCACTTCCTTTCCCTTCTGTTGGTACAGAGGCAAGGGTATCTGGCCTCTCCAACGCGAAGTTTAGTGCTTGTACCGTTTGTTTTTTGTACAACTGTGTTGTAAATTGTTTTGATGATCAGAGTATCCACGCCCCCCCCCCCCCCCTCCGTACGTTGGTACTGAGGGAAGGGTACCCAGTTTCTCGAACACAAAATTAGTGTTTGTCTTGTTTGCCTTGTATATATTTTTTCTGTTTTAATAAAAAGATATGGCCAATCCACCTACCCTGCACATCTTTGGATTGTGGAGGTGAGACCCATGCAAACACGGGGATGTTATATTACCACTATTGGTAACCTGTTATATTCCTTGCCTTTTCCTCCAAGATAGCCAGATATGTAGTGTTGACAAAGAATATAACAATAATAATCTTTTTATTGTCACAAGAAGACTTGCATTAACACTGCAATGAAGTTACTGTGAAAAGCCCAAAATTGCCACATTCCAGCACTTGTTCGGGTACACAGAGGGCGATAAGAAGATTGAATCAAAACTAATTTATTTTACACTACTAACTAAAATGAAGTTAGAACACTCTATTGAGTTACAGATAATCTAATGATACTGAATCTGTACTGCAGTATTCAATATTCTATCTAACTATTAAGCTACACTATGACTTGACCTCGTGCTATATATCTCTGTTCAACTTTCATTCTGCTCTCCTTGTTTTCTTCAGCTTCTCCCAGAGTTCCTAGAGATGCTGTCTTATATACAGTGAATTAGTGACACCATCTAGTGTTTGATTTACACACAGATTCAGATATTAACCCTTTATTATACTGGCATTATACATATCATTACAGGGGAGAATGTGCAAACTCCACACAGACAAGGATCCGGGTCCTCGGCGCCATGAGGCAGCAGTGCGCCACAGTGCCGCCCTTAATCCAGGTCTCTGATACAAATCCAATAACACAACACTGATGTATCCTTGGTTTGCAACCAAGTATAATGCAATGTAGATGTTGTACATAACACAGGACAGTAAAGCATAAATAGATCAAATGGCATAAATTCTGTGTCAACCTCTGGACACATTAGTGAAAAAAATCATTGGAGTTTTTTGCCAGCAGTGGGAATTATGGAAGAAGGGAATGAATGGCAGACCCCTGCAAGCAGACAGTACACAGTTTTTCTACACTATTTCTCAATCTCCCATCCCAAATTCCATCAAATTGTCAGGTGCTGTGAAACATTTCCCGAAGACAAGGTCACCTCCCAATTGGATATTCCATGCTTGGATATGTGGTCATTGGTGGTGACGTGAGCAGCAAGTGCAGGTGGCATATCAGAAGGGCTAGGCTGATTCTGGACCTCACCTCAAGTACATAAGTCGTCTTCTGTAATTGGCCATCTTCCCTATCTTCCCCCAGCCCCCTCCATTCAATCTAAGGGGTGCTGAAACCAATGTTTCATGGGATCTCCCAGCTCATTACCATACTGGGCAGTGTACTTACCTGCTGAGCCAGTCTATTTTTATATTTATATGCCACAATCCCAAGACTTGAGCATGATGCCAACACTGACATTTGTGTGCAGTACTGGGGCACTGCACTGTCAGAAGTGCCTGAGATGTTAAACAGAAGCTCCATTTGCTCTTTTCGGTGGATGTAAAAGATTCCATGATCCTATTTCAAGAACAGGGGAATTATCAACAGGGGCGGGATTCTCCCATCCCGTGGCAGAGTCCCCGCGCTGTCGATGCGCTGTCGCGTTTTACGACGGCGTCAGGGGCCCGATCCGACAACTTATTCTGGCCCGCAAAAGGGGCTAGCACGGGCGCGTGGGGGGCGCGCGCCATACCGGCGTCATTCGCGCGACAACCCAATGACGCGGCACGGTGCCGCTAACTCACTTGACCGGCGAGATGGACGCTCTGCCCCCCCCCCTCCCCCAGGAGTGTTGCCAAACCCCCCCACTTGACCCTCATGGGCTGCACACCCCTGAGAGCCGCCGTGGATGGGTGCTGAGTGCTCCCATGCCATCATATAGGCAGCACCTGCGTGGGATGCTGTGTACCGACTAACTCTGATGCTTTGCTGGACCCCCCCCCCAGGAGAAGACCGCCCACAACCACAGGGAGTGTGCGAGAACTGGAGGGGGGGTCACCTGTACTGCACCCCCTCACAGTACATGAGCAGAGGGCACTGGACCTCATTGGCGGAGGCGGGGACCGGGAGGTTGCCCCTTGCTAGATCGGAGGCGCATCAGCAAGTGAGAGTCCCCTGCCTGCCTACACCCTCCTTCCTCCCCCCCCCCCCCCCCCCCCCCCCCCCCAGCACACACCCTTGCCCCAGTCCGCGTGTGTAACAATACATGCTGCAATGTGTGTTGCAGAACCTGCTGCCGATCATCCCGGACCCCACAAGTGCCAGGTCCAGATGTCCCCAGGGACGGACGCCACGGCGGAGAGGGCAGACGGCAACGAAGGCCTTCCTCCGTCACTATGAGACAGCTTTTGGACGCACAGAGATCCAGGACAGTGATGAACAGAGGACCGACACCTAGGACAGCTAAATGGGGATGATGGACACGGACGTGCTCGCCGGTCAGGACCGTGACGCACAGAGGACGTCAAGCCAGGACACTGACACACAGATGACGGACAGACCGGACAGTGCCCCTCAGATGGGAGCGAAAGAAAGAACACCGGCCCAGGGCTCGACGCAGGAACCACCTGACTCTGGGACTGATGACGACCCTGACTTGGCGTCACTGCACTCACCCCCCCCCCCCCCCCCCAACCCCCACCCCACCACCATCGCAGAGACTCGCACCTCGGTTGGGCACTTTAGTGATGAGGCTTCTGGCACAAGACTGGTGCGCACCACGCAGCTGTACCAGTACAGCAGGTGAGGTAGGAGCGGCTGGACGGCCGGAGGGCAGGCCAGCCCCAGAAAACAGCTGCCGCCCTAGACGATTCCCGGGTTCCTGGACTTTCCAGTCCCACCCATAGACCCGATGCAGTTAGAAATGCAGTTAGGGACTAGACGACGGGATGACGGCCAGCCTCCAGCAACTGCAGACGCAGATGGAGGAGTCCATCCGATTCCAGGAACAGAGAGTGATGCCGGTCATGGCTGCCATCCAGGCCGATACCGCATGGGTGGCGTCTGCGGTGGAGGCAATGGGTGCAACGGTTTCGGCCATGGGTCAGGTTAAGCAAGGCGTGGGGCTTCATGTGCACGCGTCATCCGTGGCCCAGGATAGGGCCGCTCTCTCACCGGCAGCCATGTGCCAGAGCCAACTGGACATCTCAGCCGCTCTCCACAGTCTGGCCAAGTCTCAGCAGACCACCGCTGAGAGCATCAGCGGCATTGCCCAGCCGATGGCTCAGTCTCAGCAGGCCACCGCTGAGAGCATCGGCGGCCTCGCCCAGATGCTGGATGGTGTCGCTCAAGCACAGAGGAAGGTGGTGCAGTCCCAGACAGGAATAGCCCATTCCCTGAGCTCCATCGCTGCTAACATTCAGATCATGGTCGATACCGCAGCAGGTCTCCAGGACTGGCAGTGCCAGGTGTCGGGGGTGCCTCGGGGCCTATCTCCGCTCGCACCCCCGTCCCATTGAGAGGCCCGTGGGCCACCGGGCACCCCGAGGGAGGAGGTTCCGGGGCCGTCCCTGTGACTCCTGCAAGGGAGGTCCCGGAACACCGCGGGTCCTTGGACTCGTCCCGTCCCTGGCGCATCTGGCGGGCAGAACAGGGTGGCACCAAGCCATTCAGCATGCTCACGGAGCAGCCTGGCCCATCCAAGCTGGGGCCACCCCAGGAAATGCACGTCAACGGGGAGCCAAGTCGCAGGGCCGGAGTCTCAGCAGTCCGCCTCCACTCCTGCTGTACCGTCTGGGGAAACACTTAGACGTAGTGGTAGGGCCCGGAAGGCCAAGAGGTTTGACAGTAAATTGTCACGGGTGCAGGGCACAGTATAGTTATAGGGGCTAGGGCACTTGTATGTCACCATTACAATTAAAGTCACTGTTACACCAATGCACGATGCCTATGTCCGGTGGCCGCGTGGTCGTGAACGGAACTGATTGGCACTGTTCGAAGGTCGGTGGAACAGTGAGCCCAGGTGGGTGTAAAGATTCCCCACTCCGTACGACCCTGCCGCCAGCTACCCAACATGTCCATGGGAGTGTCCGTTACGCATACAGGGACCACCCACGTGGAGGTTGTAGCTGTGGCCATGAGTCAGACATTTGCTAACGATTTGGAGCTCACCGATCATCGCAGAGCGAGTTATCATCATCCTTCATGGCATTGAACACACCCGCTTCCACAGGCAATTGTGTGAGACCAGCCTGTTGTGCCGCAGTTGGAGGGTGCTGTGCATGTGGTGGTGTGGAAGATATAAGGTAGTCGGGTGGTGAGGTGGGTCGGTACAGTGGTGTCAGTGCACCTGCTCCCCCCTAGTTGGTGAAACATGCGGCTCTGAACGCCTCGGGTGTGCACTGCCCAAGCCGGTCGCATCTGTTGCCTCCCTCGTCCCCCTCCTCCTCATCTGGAGAGGCATCTCCTCCCACAGCCTCCCCCTCTGCACCCTCCTCCTCCTCCTCTTCCAGCACATCGCCCCTCTGCTGGGCAATGTTGAAGACGCAGCAGACAACGACGATGCGGCCGACCCTCTCCAAATGGTACTGGAGGCCCCCCCCCCCCGAGGTGTGCAGGCACCTGAAGCGCATCTTCAGCAGCCCAAAGCACCTCTCGATCACCCACCTGGTTGCTGCATGGGCCTCATTGTAGCGGGTCTCTGCGTCAGTCTAACCTCCGTCATCAGCCATTACCGTAACGGGTAACCCTTGTCACCCAGCAACCAGCCCCGCAGGCGGGGGAGCGCGTCCCTCGAACATGGTGGGCATGAACGATTGTGCTATGATGAACGCATCATGTACACTGCCTGGGTACTGTGCGCAGATGTGCATTATCTTCATGCGGTGGTCATAGACCATCTGAATGTTCATGGAGTAGGACCCCTTTCTGTTCATGAAGACATCCCTGTTCTTTGACGAAAAGTCATTGGACTCGAAAGGTTAGCTCTTTTCCCTCCCTACAGATGCTGCCAGACCTGCTGAGGTTTTCTCTTTCGTTTCACACTTCAAATATTCTTCGTTGGCAGTGAAGCACTTTCAATATCCTGAGGTCAGGCATGACATTAGATAAATACAAATCTTTTCTACCCACAAAATTTTCATTCTCCAGTTATGTTAAACTAAGCAGCGTGGAAATCAAAGGGTAATCCAAAATTGGTCATTTAAGCCGATTCTTGAATGGTTTCTGATGTGTCAGCAGTTGGAAGAATTCTCACCTGAGTGACTTTGGTTCAGTTACATAAACATGGAAATCTAGGCTGGCATTTCAGTGCAGTACTGAGGGAGCACTAGGAGGAGGCTAGGGAGGAAATTGCCAGCCCCCTAGCTGCGATATTTAAATCATCGACAGCCACAGGAGAGATACCGGAAGATTGGGGGGTAGCAAATGTTGTGCCCTTGTTTAAGAAGGGCTGTAGGGATAAGCCCGGGAACTACCGACCGGTGAGTCTTACTTCAATAGTGGTAAGTTGTAAGAGTGTATTCTGAGGGACAGAATCTACAGGCATTTAGACAGGCAAGGGCTACTTAGGGAAAGTCAGCATGGCTTTTGTAAGGGGAAAGTCATGTCTCATGAATTTAATTGAGTTTTTTGAAGGGGTAACCATGAAGGGCAGTGCGGTCGACGTTATCTACATGGAATTTAGCAAGGCCTTCTTTGACAAGGTACCGCATGGTAGGTTGTTGCAAAAGGTTAAATCACACGGAATCCAGGACGAGGTAGCCAATTGGATACAAAATTGGTTTAGCGACCAAAGGCAAAGGATGATTGTGGAGGGTTGTTTTTCAAACTGGAGGCCTGTGACCAGCGGTGTGCCTCAGGGATCGGTGCTAGGTCCACTGTTATTTGTGATATATATATAAATGATTTGGATGAGAATGTAGGAGGCATGGTTAGTAAGTTTGCAGATGACACCAAGATTGGTGGATAGTGGATAGTGAAGAAGGTTATATAAGATTGCAACAGGATCTTGACCAATTGGGCCAGTGGGCCAATGAATGGCAGATGGAGTTTAATTTGGATATATGTGAGATGATGCATTTTGGTAGATCAAATCAGGGCAGGACCTATTCCGTTAATGGTAGGGAGTTGGGGAGAGTTACAGAACAAAGAGATCTAGGAATACAGGTTCATTGCTCCATGAAGGTGGAGTTGCAGGTAGACAGGTGATGAAGAAAGCATTCAGGATACTAGGTTTTATTGGTCAGAATATTGAATACAGTTGGGACGTCTTGTTGAAGTTGTACAAGACTGTGGTAAGACCACAAATGGAATACTGTGTTCTGGTCACCCTATTATAGGAAGGATATTGTTAAACTAGAAAAAGTGCCGGCAGATTTACGAAGATGCTACCAGGACTTTGATGGTCTGAGTTATAAGGAAAGGCTGGATAGGCTGGGAATTTTTTCCCTGGAGCGTAGGAGGCTTAGGGGTGATGTTATAGAGGTCTATAAAATAATGAGGAGCATCGATAAGGTAGATAATCAACATCTTTTCCCAAAGGTAGAGGAGTCTAGAACTCGAGGACATAGGTTTAAGGTGAGAGGGGAGAGATACAAAAGAGACCAGAGGGGAAGTTTCTTCACACAGAGGGTGGTGAGCATCTGGAACGGGCTGCCAGAGGCAGTGGTAGAGGCGGGTACAATTGTGACCTTCAAAAAGCAGTTGGGCAGTTATATGGGCAGGGTAGGTATAGAGGGATATGGGCCAAATGCAGGCAAGTGGAACTAGCTTTGTGATAGAAACTGTGAGGAATGGACCAGCTGGGCTGATGGGCCTGTTTCCATGCTGTAAACATCTATGACTCTAGACCCTACTGCGCTTTAACTTTACATAGTAATCTGATATGTGAGACCTTGTCGAAAGCCTTCTCAAAGTCAAAATAAACCTCATCCACCAGTTCGTCCTGGTCAACTTTACTAGTTACATCTTCAAAGAATTCGAGTAGGCTTGTCGAGCATGATTTTCCTTTTAGTGAATTAAGTAAATCCATGCTGTCTTTGTCTGATTGCACCACTGCTTTCCAAATGCTGTGCTATGAAATCCTTGATAATGGACTCTAGCAACTTCTCTACTACCAACATTAGGCTCACTGGTCTATAGTTCCCTGTTTTCTCTCTCCCTCCCTTTTAGAATAGTGGGGTTACAACCCTCCAATTTGTAGGAACCATTCCAGAGTCCAAAGAATTTCAGAAAAATACTATTTCTACGGCTATTTCTTTTAAGTACGTTGGGATGAAAATTATCAGGCCCTGGAGATTTATCTGCCTTCAATCCCATTAATTTCCCCATCACCATTTCTTTACTAATACTAATTTCCTCCGGCTCATCACTAAAACTTGTGTTTGAAGGAGGGTGGGGGGATTTTATTGATGCATTGCTTCTCATGTCTCCCCCAACAAGACCACCCCCCCCAGAAACATTTTGTTGCCAAAGTTGTAAAGTTTCTGTGGCAGAATGACGGTTGTGTTTCCCCACAGAATGGTCACTGCTTTTGAGTCTTCGTCTCAGTGGTAAGTGGACCTACTGTAGTATGGTGCAGACAGTGTGACCATAGGCAAGGTCAGGCTCTCACACTGAACCTAACCCGCTCAGTGCATTAAGTCATTTATCTTCTTACTGTTCATCCACAGATTCTTTGTTCGCAATTTGTTGCTGATTATTTCCAAAGATTGAAACTTGGATTAAACCCTTTGAGTAAAATCTCAAACAACAGTGAACAAATTAAACCAGTGGATTTGCAGACTCACCTCGAGGTCAAGATAATGTTTTTTTTTATTTGAAATTGCAAAAGGCTTTTTTTTTCACCCGCGTACTTGGCTCCTAAAGATTGTTTCTCTGGCCGTCCACAGATGTTGGAGTCTCTACCCTGGGAGACAAGTTGTGTTCCAAAGGCTTTTTAAAAAAGCATTTTTCCTTTTGCTGCTTGTCCTTCAGCCAAGGGTATATCCAGCCAGAAACAAAACCCAAAAGTGCTGGAAACACATATTGTGTCACTGGGTACATGGAGTCAACAGGCTGGTTTACTCATTGAGTACAGACTCTATTAGATTTAGGAGTTCTTCAAAAGGGGATGACTCACAAAACATAAACTTCTTTAAAAAATGTTTCCAATTAAGGGGCAATTTAGCGTGGCCAATCCACCTATCCTGCACATCTTTGGATTGTGGGGGTGAGACCCACACAGACGGGAAGAATGTGCAAACTCCACACGGACAGTGACCTGGGGCCGGGATCAAACCTGGGTTCTCGGCAGCGTGAGGCAGCTGTGCTAATCACTGCGCCACTGTGCCGCCGCCGATCAAAACATAAACTTAACTAATTAACAATTATAGGAGCTTTTACTCCCATTTCTGGGAATTCATTCCACTCCTTGGTCTCTCTGTGAAGAAAGATTTAGGCCTGAAATTCAGTTGACACTAACCAGAAAACATACCTTGCCTTGAATTTGTAACTTAATTTGAAAGGGACAAATTAAAAATTGACTTTAGTGAAGTTACCATCCCTCTGGAGTTTGAATCTGGGGTGGAGTGGGAGGGTGAAAGAAATTTGCAAGGAATGCAGAAAAATGTGTCTCTGAAATAGAGTGAAATAATAATAGGTTCTTCCTGAACTATACTGGGAATTGAGCAAGGAGAATTTGACCTAGCATCAGCTAATCTGATACTGAAGCCGTCATTAATGCCTTTGTTCCCTTCAGGCACAACCAACAGCATTCCAATGGAAACTGGCCTCCCATCTGCCCCCCTCCTTAACTCTGCTCATATTCTAACTGGCACCAAATCCTGTTCGACCATCACTCTGTGCCAGCTGACCTGCCTCGACTCCGGATCCAACCACACATTCCTCCATGGCCTCACCCCTTCCCTATCTCTATTTCTTATAACTCTGGAAAATTTACACTGGCCTGTCAAATTTGAATTGCTGTACCATTGGTGGCTTTGCCTCCAGTTGCTGAGGTGTTAAACTCTGCAATTCCCTCCTTCAATCCCTCAACTTCTGTATCTCTGCCTCTTTTAAGATGCTCCTCTTAGTCGCCTGTCCTGATACCTTCCTACGTGGCTCAGTGTCACATTTTGTTCCAAAGCGCCTTGGGATGTTTTACTGTTAAAGGTACTATATAAATGCAAGTTGTTGCTGTTAATAGTGGCCACAGAGATTGGAGTCATTCCACTTCAGCACAGCACAATACAGACAGTCGCCCGCAGTAGCTGCAGACGAGTTTGAGAAAAAAAACTGCAGAAATTGTTGCTTTTACAATGTCATTTTCTAACCTTTACAGTATCAGTATTATTTACCATTAAATTAGTCTGCTTTGATACTACCCCAAATTAAGCTATTTGACTTTGATGAATGTGCAATAACAAAATCACCAAAAATAGCTTTGAATTCTTAAATGTCCTTTTTTTTTTGGTTGCAGCTTTTGAATTCCAATCCTTAGGCATTGATGATTTGTGATTCTTTAATGTTCCATGCATTCTTCAGCAGGTCAGGTTACACGCTCCTGATTTTCTGTTCATGCATAATAGATGGGAGCTAGAAGTGAAATGTTACAAATAGCTGAACTGCTATCCAGTGATGTGTGCTAAGTGTCTACTAGAATCCTTCTCACACTTGCCTAATGGTTTTTTCCAGAAACAGCTGAAAATTAACAGCAAGTTGGACAGGTTCAAGTGAGAAAATAGGCTGATGTCTCTTGGCACAAATGTTCACCAGACTTTCAGCATTTGAGTTTTTCTCCTTTTTACTTTTCAAACAGTTTGTTTTTAAGAAATAAAGCCTGAAAGTCCAACAATTGCTTTGTTAGTTCAGTGCAAGAAGTATCTCCCACTGGATTCCCCCACAGTTAGGAATAAGAGGTCGCCATTCAGCCCTTCTAGCCTGCTCTGCTGTTCAATGAGATCATGGCTGATTTGGGGTTCAACTCCATTTCCTGCCATTCCCCCATCCGTAGAATCCCTACAGTGCAGAAGGAAGCCATTTGGCCCATCGAGTCTGCACCAATCCCTTGAAAGAACAGCCCACCTATGCCTGTGACCCCACCTAGCCTGCACATCTTTGGACATAGAAACATAGAACATTACAGCGCAGTACAGGCCCTTCGGCCCTCGATGTTGCGCCGACCTGTGAAACCACTCTAAAGCCCATCTACACTATTCCCTTATCATCCATATGTCTATCCAATGACCATTTGAATGCCCTTAGTGTTGGCGAGTCCACTACTGTTGCAGGCAGGGCATTCCACGCCCTTACTACTCTGAGTACTGAACCTACCTCTGACATCTGTCCTATATCTATCTCCCCTCAATTTAAAGCTATGTCCCCTCGTGCTAGACATCACCATCCGAGGAAAAAGGCTCTCACTGTCCACCCTATCTAATCCTCTGATCATCTTGTATGCCTCAATTAAGTCACCTCTTAAACTTCTTCTCTTGAACAAAAACAGCCTCAGCCTTCCCTCATAAGATCTTCCCTCCATACCAGGCAACATCCTGGTAAATCTCCTCTGCACCCTTTCCAGTGCTTCCACATCCTTCCTATAATGCGATGACCAGAATTGCACGCAATACTCCAAATGCGGCCGCACCAGTGTTTTGTACAGCTGCAACATGACCTCATGGCTCCGAAACTCAATCCCTCAACAATAAAAGCTAACACACCGTACGCCTTCTTAACAACCCTCTCAACCTGGGTGGCAACTTTCAGGGATCTATGTGCATGGACACCGAGATCTCTCTGCTCATCCACACTACCAAGAATCTTACCATTAGCCCAGTACTCTGTCTTCCTGTTATTCCTTCCAAAATGAATCACCTCACACTTTTCTGCATTAAACTCCATTTGCCACCTCTCAGCCCAGCGCTGCAGCTTATCTATGTCCCTCTGTAACTTGTAACATCCTTCCACACTGTCCACAACTCCACCGACTTTAGTGTCATCTGCAAATTTACTCGCGCATCCTTCTACGCCCTCCTCCAGGTCATTTATAAAAATGACAAACAACAGTGGCCCCAAAACAGATCTTTGTGGTACACCACTAGTAACTGGGCTCCAGTCTGAACATTTCCCATCAAACTCCACCCTTTGTCTTCCAGCTAGCCAATTTCTGATCCAAACTGCTAAATCACCCTGAATCCCATGCCTCCGTATTTTCTGCAGTAGCCTACCATGGGGAACCTTATCAAACTCTTTACTGAAATCCATATACACCACATCAACTGCTTTACCCTCATCCACCTGTTTGGTCACCTTCTCAAAAAACTCAATAAGGTTTGTGAGGCACGACCTACCCTTCACAAAACCGTGTTGACTATCTCTAATCAAATTATTTATTTCCAGGTGATTATACATCCTATCTCTTATAAACCTTTCCAAGACTTTGCCCACAACAGAAGTAAGGCTCACTGGTCTATAGTTACCGGGGTTGTCTCTACTCTCCTTGAACAAGGGGACAACATTTGCTACCCTCCAGTCATCTGGCACTATTCCTGTAGACAAAGATGACTTAAAGATCAAAGCCAAAGGCTCAGCAATCTCCTCCTTAGCTTCCCAGAGAATCCTAGGATAAATCCCACCTGGCCCAGGGGACTTATCTATTTTCACACTTTCCAGAATTGCTAACACCTCCTCCTTATGAACCTCAAGCCCTTCTAGTCCAGTAGTCTGTATCTCAGTATTCTCCTCGACAACATTGTCTTTTTCCTGTGTGAATACTGATGAAAAATATTCATTTAGCACCTCTCCTATCTCCTCGGACTCCACGCACAACTTCCTTGACTGGCCCTACTCTTACCCTAGTCATTCTTTTATTTATGACATATCTATAGAAAGCTTTAGGGTTATCCTTGATCCTACCTGCTAAAGACTTCTCATGTCCCCTCCTGGCTCTTCTTAGCTCTCTCTTTAGGTCCTTCCTAGCTAACTTGTAACTCTTGAGCACCCTAACTGAACCTTCACGTCTCATCTTTACATAAGCCTCCTTCTTCCTCTTGACAAGTGTTTCAACTGCTTTAGTAAGCCACGGTTCCCTCGCTCGACCACATCCTCCCTGCCTGACAGGTACATACTTATCAAGGACACGCAGTAGCTGTTCCTTGAACAATCTCCACATTTCCATTGTGCCCATCCCCTGCAGTTTTCCTCTCCATCCGATGCATCCTAGGTCTTGCCTCATCGCATCATAATTGCCTTTTCCCCAGATATAACTCTTGCCCTGCGGTATATACCTATCCCTTTCCATCACTAAAGTAAACGTAACCTAATTGTGGTCACTATCACCAAAGTGCTCACCTACCTCCAAATCTAACACCTGTCCTGGTTAATTACCCAGTACCAAATCCAATATGGCTTCTCCTCTCGTTGGCCTATCTACATACTGTGTCAGGGAACCCTCCTGCACACATTGGACAAAAACGGACCCATCTAAAGTACACGAACTATAGCGTTTCCAGTCAATATTTGGAAAATTAAAGTCCCCCATAACAACTACCCTGTTACTTTCGCTCCTATCCAGAATCATCTTTGCAATCCTTTCCTCTACATCTCTGGAACTTTTCAGAGGTCTATAGAAAACCCCTAACAGGGTGACCTCTCCTTTCCTGTTTCTAACCTCAGCCCATGCTGCCTCAGTAGACGAGTCCTCATCAAATGTCCTTTCCGCCACTGTAATACTGTCCTTGACTAACAATGCCACCCCTCCCCCTCTTTTACCACCTTCCCTGAGCTTACTGAAATATCTAAAGCCCGGCACCTGCAACAACCATTCCTGTCCCTGCTCTATCCATGTCTCCGAAATGGCCACAACATCGAAGTCCCAGGTACCAACCCATGCCGCAAGTTCACCCACCTTATTCTAGATGCTCCTGGCATTGAAGTAGACACACTTTAAGCCACCTTCCTGCCTGCCGGTACACTCCTGCAACTTTGAAACCTTACTCATGACCTCACTACTCTCAACCTCCTGGAGACTGGAGCTACAATTCAG
Source organism: Scyliorhinus torazame (assembly GCF_047496885.1). Classification (NCBI taxonomy): domain Eukaryota; kingdom Metazoa; phylum Chordata; class Chondrichthyes; order Carcharhiniformes; family Scyliorhinidae; genus Scyliorhinus; species Scyliorhinus torazame. The sequence goes on along the minus strand of NC_092710.1, from coordinate 117,296,891 downwards.
GTTCCCAATCCCCTACTGAACTAATTTAAACCCTCCTGAAGAGCATTAGCAAATTTCCCCCCCCAGGATATTGGTACCCCTCTGGTCCAGGTGTAGACCATCCCGTTTGTAGAATTCCCACCCACCCCAGAATGAGCCCCAATTATCCAGGAATCTGAAACCCTCCCTCCTGCACCACCCCTGTAGCCACGTGTTCAACTGCTCTCTCTCCATACGTCTCGCCAGCACGTGGCATGGGTAACAATCCAGAGATAATAACTCTGTTTGTTCTAGATCTAAGTTTCCATCCTAGCTCCCTGAATTCCTGCCTGACATCCCTATCCCCTTTCCTACCTATGTCGTTGGTACCTATGTGGACCACGACTTGGGGCTGCTCCCCCTCCCCCATATGTATCCCGAAAACATGATCCGAGACATCGCGGACCCTGGCACCTGGAAGACAACACACCAACCGCGAGTCTCTCTCGTTCCCACAGAATCTCCTATCTACTCCAATGACTAATGCTCTACTTTTCCCCCTTCCCTTCAGAACAACAGGGACAGACTCTGTGCCAGAGACCTGTAACCCCATGGCTTACCCCTGGTAAGTCGTCCCCCCCTCCCCTCCCCCCCCCCCCCCCCCAAACAATATCCAAAGCGGTATACTTGTTACTAAGGGGAACGACCATAGGGGATCCCTGTACTGACTGCTTCCTCCCAGACCCTCTCACTGTCACCCATCTATCTTTATTCTTCGGAGTTACTACATCCCTGTAGCTTCTATCTATGACCACCTCTGCCTCCCGAATGATCCGAAGTTCATCCAGCTCCAGCTCCAGTTCCCTAACACGGTTTCTGAGGAGCTGGAGATGGGTGCACTTCCCACAGATGAAATCAGCAGGGACACAGGCGGCGTCCCTCACCTCAAACATTCTGCAGAAGGAACATTGTACTGCCTTCTCTGCTATCCCCTCTATATAAAACAAGAAAAAGAAAGAAAGCTTACCTGATATTCACTCAACCCCTTAGGTGAGAGGAGGTGGAAGGGTGGGTGACACTACAAATGTAGTGTCTCGGGTTTAGCAACCGCCCAACTTATATACAGGTACTAACAAAACTTCCCAGAAATCCCCACGGCCAACTTCCTGCAGCTGTAAAGATAAGTTTTTAAAGTTACACTTATCTTCCCGACAGGCCCCTGGACACTGCTCCCGCTGAAAATCTGAAGGCTGCTTCTCCTGCAAGGTAAGTTTTTAAAGTTACACTTATCTTCCCGACAGGCCCCTGGACACTGCTCCCGCCGAAAATCTAAGACACTAAGGGGCAATTTTAGCATTGCCAAAATGGGGCACTTGGAGGAAATCCACACAAGCACGGGAAGAACATGAAAGCTCCACACAGTCACCCAAGGCCGGAATCGAAACCCGGTCCCTGGTGCTGTGAGGCAGCAGTGCTAACCTCTGTGCCTACCTTATACATCAAACGTCCACAAAATGCCTTAATGAGTTCTGATTTATGTGGCGTCAAGTTTCATATTCAGACCACTTTTTAAAGAAATTCCTCCTCAATTCTTCATTTGATCTGATGGTGACTATTTTATATTGGAAAAAGAAAGGCTTGTATTTATATAATGCTCTTCACAAGCACTGGCTGTTCCAAAGTACTTTACAGCCAACAGGGTACGTTTGAAATGTCATAATGTAGGAAATGCAGCAGCCAATTTGTAACCAACAAGCTCCCACAAGCACACTGATGACCATCTATTTTATTTATTTTAATCATTATTATTATTTATTTGTTTATTGTGATGTTGATTGAGGGATGCATATCGGCCAGGACACTTAGTGGCCTTTGATATAGTGCAATGGAATCTTTCATGTTCACTTGAGAGAGCAGATAGGTCCTTGGTTTAATGTTTCATCAAAAAGAAGGCAACTCTGACAGTACAGCACTCCCTCAGTACTGCATTGGAGTCCAGCCTTCTGCTCAAGTTTAGGGTGGTACTTGAAGCCACAACTGTTTGACTTGCAGGTGAGAGTGTGACCAGCTGGACCACAGCTGACACTCATTTCTGCCCCTTATTCTGAATATACCCAGATGTGGAATTACTTTCTCCACATTCACTGTATCAAACACATTCATAGATTTAAACACCTCTATCAGCTCTCCTCTTAGTCTTCTCCTTTCTTAAGAATGGGAGTTTAACCTGTTTCTTCCCTCAATATTGAGTACCACTGAATGGTACTAAACTGGTAATGCTGTCCTGCACAATGTGCACGTGCACACTTGCTAAGTTGCTCTGTTAGAAACACGAATGTTCCCATTTCCCTGTGTAGGGCAGCACGGTAGCATAGTGGTTAGCACTATGGCTTCACAGCGACAGGGTCCTAGGTTCGATTCCTGGCTTGGGTCACTGTTTATGCGTTCTCCCTCTGCGTGGGTTTCCTCCGGGTGCTCCGGTTCCCTGCCACAAGTCCCGAAAGACGTGCTGTTAGGTAATTTGGGCATTCTGAATTCTCCCTCTGTGTATCCGAACAGGCGCCAGAATGTGGCGACTAGGGGCTTGTCACAGTAACTTCATTGTGGTGTTAATGTAGCCTACTTGTGACAATAAAGATTATTATAATAATAAAAATTCTTGTTATAATAGCTGCCCCTTACTGCACAGGTTCAGTTACTCATTGCAGCACAACAGATTAGAGTCTTAATCATTTGTTTTGCATGATCAGCCAGAATAAGCTATTGACAGCATTATACAGTACAACATTTATTAAAGCAGAGTTCTTGTCAGCTGAGGGAGCTTTCAAGGTTACAAGCTAATCCCAAGAGTTCAAGTTATGTGGTAAGACTAGAAAAATGGTGGTCTGCCAGCTTGGGAAGGAGATACTTGATGAGGTGATCTATAGAAGGATAAAATACTAAATCTGGAAACCAGCCTTAAACTAAATCATTATTGAATCAAGTAGCATCGAAGGAGGCTGTTTGCCCCATCGCTCCTGTGCTGGTTCTCCGGAAGAGATATCACATTAGTTCCATTCCCCTACTCTTTTCCCCAACCCCCTGCAATATTTTTTTCATGTATTTAACTAATTCCCTTTTAAAAGTTAGTCTTGTATCTGTATCTATTGTCCTTCCAGATTATCAGAACTCATTGTTTGAAAATATTTTCCCTCTGTTTTGGGTCAATAGGCAGCATGGTAGCATAGTGGTTAGCACTGTTGCTTCACAGCACCAGGGATCGGGGTTCAATTCCCGATTTGGGTCACTGTCTGTGTGAAGTCTGCACGTTCTCCGCATGTCTGCATGGGTTTCCTCCGGGTGTTCTGTTTCCTCCCACAAGCCCCGAAAGATGTGCTTGGTAGGTGAATTGGACATTCTGAATTCTCCCTCCGTGTACCCAAACAGGCGCCGTAGGGTGGCAACTAGGAGATTTTCACAGTAACTTCATTGCAGTGTTCATGTAAACCTACTTGTGACACTAATAAAGATTATTATTATTATAAATCTGTGTTCTCTGGTTACTTTTCCTTATTTACTCTGAAAACCCTTCATAGGTTTGAATATATCTATTGTTTATAGGTTTCAGTTAGACCATCCGTAATCGCCCAAACCTCCGGGAATATAGGTTAAATTATCTTTCCTTGTAGGACAATCTATTGCACGCCCTTTGGTACAGGTATGTCCTCCTTTCGATAGAGGGCCAAAACTGCTGAGTCCTTATTTAAAGAGAATAATCCCACCATTTCCAGTCTCTCCATGTAACTGAAATCATGAGTTTCTGGTTCCATTTTGGTAAATCACCTCTGCACCACCTCTAAGCTGCAACAGTAGGACATAAGAAATAGGAGCAGGAATAGGCAGTTTCCCCTTTGGAACTTGTTCTGCCATTCAAAAGATCATGGCTAATCTACTTCGGTTTCACCTTTCCACGCTTACTACACATCCCTTAATTCCCTCAGTACTCCGAAATCTTTTGAGCTATATCTTGAATAAACTCAATGACTGAGCAGCCATAGCCTTCTTGAGTACAGAATTCAAAAGATTCATAACCATTTTTGGTGAAGAAATTTACCTATGGCCTTATTCTGAGATTTTGACACCTTGTACCAGGTTCTTCAACCAGGCGATATGGATTCTCTCAACATGTGCCCTACAAAACAGAGTTTTATGTCTCAGCCTGACCATCCCGTATTCATCCAACCTCGGGAAATATAGGTTGAATTATCTTTCCTCAAAAGACAATCCATTGCACGCCTTTTAGCACAAGAATGCCTCCTTTCGGTAAGGAGGCCAAAACTACACAGAGTTCTCCACTGCTCACCAATTGTAGTAAGACTTCATTACTCATATATTCTAATCCCTTTGTAACAAAAGCTAACATACCATTTGCCTTCCTATTTGCTTGCTGGGCCTGCATGTTTATTTTGTGATTCATGTACACGGTCATCCAAGTCCCTCTGAATGCAAACACTTCCCAATCTCTGAACAGTCGTGAGGTACCCTCAATAACGACGCTTAGAGTGTAAACGGTAAAGAAGGCTTTAATAGACTAAGAACTATGCTGGAGCCGAGACATGTGCTAACTGCTGCACAGCCCACAAGGCAGCCCCTTATATATGGCTCACAGATGGGCGGAGCCAGAGGCAGAGGGAGTCCCCAGCGTTCCAAGCCCGGTCTTAAAGGGGACATCACCTTACATGATGACAAGGCAGTAACCGTTCATCACAAGTCGAAAATGTTTCTGTGTTTTTAGTTTTCCTACAAGTGAACACTTTGCACTTCAGCACATTGTATTCCATCTACCATGTTCTTGCCCACTCATTCAGCCAGTCCATATCACCCTGCAGCCTCTTTGTGACCTCCTGATAACTGAGGTACATGTGTTGATTCTCATGGTACCTGTTAATTACAACTTGCTAACCTGGAGGTGTCCCATTTATTCCTGCTGTCTGTTTTCTGTTCATCAACCAATCCTCCATTCATGTTAGTATATTACCCCAAAATCTCATGAGCCTAATTTTATATGGAAAGTGGTCATGGCCCCAAACTATTAAAAGACAGATTTAGGACTGATGATAAGTTCTTCATAAACAGACAGTGATCAACAAGTGGTGTAGACTCCCAGACGGAGGAATGGAGGCAATAACAATCATTTAAGAATCAACAGGGTGAAGCAATGGGGGTGGGGGGGGGGGGGGGGGGCAGCAAGTTTAGAATCTTGATGAATGGACGAATCGTGATGGCTGAATTACCTTCTTCATCTGTAATTATATTACAAGTACCTGAAAGACAGCACTTCCATCAGTACAGCCCTCCTCCCTCCGTATAGACCCACCTCCGGCAGTGTAATGATGTTAGCCTGGTTTATGACTCTGGAATTAAACTTAAACCCACAATGTTTTATTTAGTTTTTACCTTAATGAGTCTGAGTGTGAGTAACTGATGAGCAGTGAGGATCATTTCAGTGTAAAACAGCATGTAAAATAGTCTGTTTTGGTGTTACAGTTATAAATGTAAAATTGCTCGTATATTGTATTCCAAAGTGTTATTTGTTGAACAGAATCTAATTTGCATTTGAATTAATTAATAGGAACTATTTTCACAGTTTCCCTAGGGAGCCTATTTAATAGGTTGACCATTTGCGTACTGAAATATCGTCTCCACACATCAGTTTTTAATTTTTCCCATCAAGCATTGGTTATAAACTGTGCTCCTGATGTCCTGGACGAACTTATCATGGTCGATATTATCTGATCCCACAGAGAATTTAGTTATCATCATGGGATTTTGTTTTGATTGGTGTGCTATCACTGCTGCTGCACTTCAGGATAGCTGGCCTTGTATGAGTGCTATGTCAGTCCTTGCAACAGGAGACAGAAGACTAGATTTCCTTCCAGAGTAGAGAGCGTGAGAAATAAACGGCTCCTCTCCGCCTTCGCAGCAGCTGTTGGACCACATGCACTGTACTTTCTGAATATACTGCATCTTAAAGGAACGCTGGTCTTCATTGTGGCTCATAATTCTTTCAGAAACAAGCTCTGGACTTGTGTCCTTAACTGAAAAATGGTATAGTCTCAAATTCCCTAATTTGCCTGCCGCCTCTTATATCATGATCTGCATGGACACTTCTCCTCAGTTTCATGCTGCTACTTTATTTGTTTAATATACATATGTATGTGTAAAATATTGCTGGGTTTTTTTCCATTTCCACTCCCCTCTCACTCCCGCCTTGCTCCCTCACCACCACCTCTTCTGACCCCTAACACAATCAGGATAAAACTGGCAGGTTTATGGGTAAGCTGAATAACAACAGGCTGCTTTTTAATAACAAATTTTCTCTGAACATAAATGCTGGTTTTGTCAGTAACACTTATCGTCCATCCCCAATTCCATTGCGAAGGTGGATTGAGCCGCCGCCTTGGAACTGCTGCAGTCCGTGTTGTATAGGTACACTCACTATGCTGTTAGGAAGGGAGTTCCAGGATCTTGACTCTGACAGTGAAGGAACACCAACATGTTTCCAAGTCAGATGGTAAATGACTTGGAGGGAAACTTGTAGATGGCAGTGTTGCCATGCATTTGCTTCCCTGGTTCTTCCAGATTGGAGAGGCTGTGTGATCAGATTATATCGACCGTGATAAGTTCATCCAGGACATCAGGAGCACAGTTTATAACCAATGATTGATGGGAAAAATTAAAAACTGATGTGTGGAGACGATATTTCAGTACGCAAATGGTCAACCTATTAAATAGGCTCCCTAGGGAAACTGTGAAAACAGTTACTATTAATTAATTCAAATGCGGGACTTCCGGTTGCGGCTATGCGGAGCTAAGCCGCACGATTCGGCAGCTCATGCGAAAACGGACTTTCGGCTCGATAGAAGAGCCCCAACGGAACGTTTTTCACAGCCAACCCGTGGGGAAGAGAGGAGAGAGGTCCCCTACTAACTTGTATGGACCGGACCCGCAGCGAAACGGCCAAAAAAGTGGCATTGGAGCAGCGGGAGAAGAGAGGGAAAACGAGCAAAATGGCGGCGGCCGGGGACAAAGAGGAGATGCAGGAATTCATCAAGCGCTGCTTCGAGGAGCTGCGTAAGGAGATGGTGGTGCATATGTTGGCAATAATTGAAGGACTGGGGGCAACCCAGAAAGCCCACGAGGTGAAGATCCAGGACAAAGTGAGTGAGAATGAGGACGAGGAGCTCTTGGGCCTGGCGGTGAGAGTGGAGTGGCACGAGGCGCTACAGAAGACGTGGGCGGGAAAACAGGTCGAGGAGGAATAATCTGAGGATCCTGGGTCTCCCAGAAGGAGTGGAGGGGGCTGACGCCGCGGCACAATGATCGGGGCGCTGATGGGCGCGGATGCCCCCCTGGGGTTGCTGGAGCTGGAAGGGGCGCACCGAGTGCTGGCGAGGAAGCCCAAGGCAAATGAGCCGCCAAGGGCGATGGTGGTGAGATTTAACCGGTTTACGGACAGAGAGAGGGTCCTGAAATGGGCCAAGAAGGAGCGGAGCAGCAAGTGGGACAACGCAGAGATCAGAATATACCCGGACTGGAGCACGGAGATCGCTAAGCGGAGAGCGGGTTTCAACCGGGTCTAAGCGGTGCTGCATCGGAAAGGAGTGAAATTTGGAATGTTGCAGCCAGCGCGACTGTGGGTTACACATAATGGCCAACACCACTACTTCGAAACGCCCGAAGAGGCGTGGACCTTTATACTAACTGAAAAGTTGGACTCTAATTGAGGATTTGTATGGGTTGGGGGTGTTTGAGGGTTAAAGTACGATGGTTGTTGTATATAGGGGGTCAATCACGCGCAGGGAATGTTCTATGGGCTGGGGGAGAGAGACAAGGCCGCAACAGGAGCTGTGCCAGAGGGGGCGGGGCAGGCTTTGGACAGCGCGGGGTTCTTTTCCCGTGCGCGGGAAGAAAGGCGGGAAGGGGAACGAAGGAACGTATATTGATGGGGAGACTCCCACACGGGGGGGTCAAAGGGATGGCGGGGGAAGCCGGGGTCAGCAGGTGTCAGCTGACTTACGGGAGTGATATGGGGGGAGCAAAAAAGCTAGACTGGGTCTAGCGGGGGGGGGGGGGGGGGGGGGGGGGGGGTTGCTGCTGCACTGGCCGAAAGGGAATGGGACACAGAAGAGGTGGTCGGGACGGCTGGGGGACCGGAGGGTGAGGGAGATGCGGACACGGGTCTGGCCCAGAAAAGGAGATGGCTAGCCGGCGGGGATGGGCCGGTGAAGAGGGCTCGAGTTTTCGCGCACTTGAAGGGACTGAAGGCAGACGTGGCTATGCTCCAAGAGACACACCTGAAGGTGGCGGACCAGGTTAGGTTAAGAAGGGGATGAGTAGGACAGGTATTTCACTCGGGACTGGACGTGAAAAATAGAGGGGTGGCAATTCTGGTGGGAAAGCATGTGTCATTTGAGGCCAAGACTGTCGTAGTGGATAATGGAGGGAGATATGTGATGGTGAGTGGTAGGTTGCAAGGGACGTGGGTGGTGTTGGTAAATTTATACGCCCCGAACTGGGATGATGCTGGATTCATGAAGCGCATGTTGGGGCGCATTCCGGACCTGGAGGTAGGAGGACTGATAATGGGAGGGGACTTTAATACAGTGCTGGATCCAGCACTGGACCGCTCCAGATCAAGGACGGGAAAGAGGCCGGCGGCGGCCAAGGTGCTCAGGGGGTTTATGGATCAAATGGGGGGAGTGGACCCATGGAGGTTTGAAAGACCGCAGGCCAGGGAATTTTCTTTCTTTTCCCACGTGCACAAGGCCTACTCCCGGATAGATTTCTTTGTTCTGGGCAGGGCGCTCATCCCGAGGGTGGAGGGGACGGAATTTTCGGCCATAGCCGTTTCGGACCATGCCCCACACTGGGTGGAAATGGGGCTGGGAGAGGAGAGGGACCAACGCCCACTGTGGCGGCTGGACGTGAGACTGTTGGCAGATGAGGTGGTGTGTGGGAAGGTGAGGGGGTGTATCGAAAGGTACTTGAGGCCAACAACAACGGGGAGGTGCGAGTGAGGGTGGTATGGGAGGCGTTGAAGGCGGTGATCAGGGGAGAGCTAATCTCCATCAGGGCTCATAGGGAGAAGACAGAGGGCATGGAAAGGGAGAGGTTAGTGGGGGAGATTTTGCGAGTGGACAGGAGATACGCAGAGGCCCCGGAGGAGAGATTACTTGGGGAAAGGCGACGGCTCCAGACGGAGTTTGACCTGTTGACCACGGGGAAGGCGGAGGCACAGTGGAGGAACGCGCAGGGGGCGACCTACGAGTACGGGGAAAAGGCCAGTCGGATGCTGGCACACCAGCTCCGCAAGAGGACGGCAGCGAGGGAAATAGGGGGAATCAAAGATGGAGGGGGAGCCACGGTTCGGAGTGCAACGAAAATAAACAAGGTATTCAAGACCTTCTATGAAGAGCTGTACAGATCCCAGCCCCCAGGGGGGGAAGAGGGGATGAGACGATTCCTAGACCAACTGTGGTTCCCGAGGGTGGAGGAGCAAGAGGCGGCTGGTTTGGGGGCACCAATCGGGTTGGAGGAGCTGAGTAAAGGTCTGGGGAGTATGCAGGCGGGGAAGACCCCGGGGCCGGACGGGTTCCCGGTGGAGTTCTATAGAAAGTATGTGGACCTATTGGCCCCGCTACTAGTGAGGACCTTTAACGAGGCAAGAGAGGCGGGGACTTTCCTTGATTCTGAAGCGAGACAAGGACCCACTGCAATGTGGATCGTACAGGCCGATTTTGCTCCTCAATGTGGACGCTAAGTTATTGGCAAAAATGCTGGCCACGAGGATTGTGGACTGTGTACCGGGGGTGATACATGAGGACCAGACGGGATTCGTAAAGGGCAGGCAATTAAACACTAACGTGCGGCGGCTCTTAAACGTGATAATGATGACGTCGGAGGAGGGAGAGGCGGAGATAGTGGCAGCTATGGACGCGGAAAAGGCCTTTGACCGAGTAGAGTGGGAGTACCTCTGGGAGGTGTTGCGTAGGTTTGGGTTCGGGGGAGGGTTTATTCGCTGGGTTAAGCTCCTTTACAGAGCCCCGGTGGCGAGTGCAGTGACGAACCGGCGGAGGTCGTAGTACTTTCGGCTGTACCGAGGAACGAGGCAGGGGTGCCCCTTGTCACCCCTGTTGTTTGCATTGGCGATTGAACCCTTGGCCATAGCACTGAGGGAGTCTAATAAATGGAGGGGGGTGGTCCGCGGGGGAGAAGAGCACAGGGTGTCGCTATACGCGGATGATCTGCTGTTGTACGTGGCGGACCCAATGGAGGGGATGGTGGAGGTCATGCAGACTCTAAGGGAGTTCTCGGGCTATAAGCTCAATGTAGGGAAGAGTGAGCTTTTTGTATTACAGGCAGGGGACCAAGAAAGAGGGATAGGGGACCTACCGCTGAATAGGGCGACGGGGAGTTTTCGGTATCTGGGGATCCAGATAGCTAGGAGTTGGGGGGCCCTACACAAATTGAATCTGAAGAGGTTGGTGGACCAAATGGAGGCGGACTTCAAAAGATGGGACATGTTGCCGCTTTCGTTGGCGGGTAGAGTGCAGTCGGTCAAAATGGTGGTCCTTCCGAGGTTTTTGTTTGTGTTTCAGTGCCTTCCCATCGTGATCACCAAGGGCTTTTTTAAGAGAGTAGGTAGGAGTATTATGGGATTTGTGTATGGAGGGAGAGGGGGCGGCATGGAAGAGGATGGAGATGGCGTCCTGTAAAGGAACGAGCTTGGGGGTGTTGGTGACGGCACCGCTGCCGTTCTCGCCATCAAAGTATACCACGAGCCCGGTGGTGGCAGCAACGTTAAGGATCTGGGGACAGTGGAGACGGCACAGGGGTGCAGTGGGAGCCTCGGTGTGGTCCCCGATCAGGGGTAACCACCGGTTTGTCCCGGGGAAGATGGACGGGGGTTTCCAGGGCTGGCTACGGGCGGGGATTAGCAGAATGGGGGAACCTGTTCATTGACGGGACATTTGCGAGCCTAGGGGCACTGGAGGAGAGGTTTGAGCTACCCCTGGGAAATGCATTTAGATATATGCAGGTGAGGGCTTTTGTGAGGCGACAGGTCAGGGAATTCCCGTTGCTCACAGCACAAGAAATTCAAGACAGGGTGATCTTGGGTGTATGGGTCGGGGAGGGCAAGGTTTCGGCAATACACCAAGAGATGAAAGAAGAGGGGGAAGCGCTAGCAGAAGAGTTGAAGGGTAAATGGGAGGAGGAACTGGGGGAGGAGATCGGGGAAGGTTTGTGGGCTGATGCCCTAGGTAGGGTTAATTCCTCCTTCTCATGTGCCAGGCTCAGCCTGATACAATTTAAGGTGGTTCACAGGGCGCACTTGACGGGGGTGAGGTTGAGTAGGTTCTTTCGGGGAGAGGACAGATGTGGTAGGTGTTCAGGGAGTCCGGCGAACCATGTCCGCATGTTTTGGTCATGCCCGGCACTGGAGGGGTTCTGGAGCGGAGTAGCGGGAGCAATATCTCAGGTGGTGAAAGTCCGGGTCAAGCCAAGCTGGGGGCTAGCAATATTCGGAGTAGTGGATGAGCCGGGAGTGCAGGAGGCGAAAGAGGCCGGAATTCTGGCCTTTGCGTCCCTAGTAGCCCGGCGAAGGATCTTGTTATTGTGGAAGGAGGCGAAGCCCCCTAGCCTGGAGGCCTGGATAAACGACATGGCCGGGTTTATTAAATTGGAGAGGATTAAGTTTGCCTTGCGAGGGTCTGCGCAAGGGTTCTACAGGCGGTGGCAACCGTTCCTAGACTACCGCGCGGAGCGTTAGAGGAAGGCCAGTCAGCAGCAGCAGCAACCCTGGGGGGGTGGAGGGGGTGGGGGAATGAGAGACTGTTTGAGGGGATGGATGAGCGGGAGATAACATGAAGGGTGGTGGAAGCTGGCACGTGCGGGCGAGAGCCAGTGTATAAAGCTATGTAAAGATACCATTTTGCCATGTATATATCTTGCTCAGTGCGATTGGGGGGGGGGGGGGGTTATTGTTTGTAAGGGGAAAAAATTGTGTTGTCAAAAAATCTTAATAAATATATATATTTTTTAAAAATTAATTCAAACGCAAATTAGATTATTTTCAACAAATAACACTTTGGAATACAATATACGAGCAATTTTACATTTATAATTGTAATACCGAAACAGATTATTTGGCCCAACAAGTCTGCTGTGCTGCTGTTATGCTCTTCACTAGCCTCCTCTCTACTTCACTCTGTCAGCATAACCTTTTTCAGTCTAGAGGTGGAATTCCAATCAAAGGCAGGGTTCCAACAGGGGAGCGATAATAATCTGAGATGCTCAAGAGGCCAGGATAGTAGAGTGCAGAGATTTTAGAGAATTGTTGGGGCTGGAGGAGATTGCAGAGATAGGGAGGGACAAGACCATGAAGGGGTTTGAAAACAGAAGAATTTTAAAATTGAGGTGTTGGTGAGCCAGGAGGCAATGTTTTCAGTGAGCACTGGCGTTGATGGGTGAATTGAACTTGATGCAAGTTTGGACACAAGCAGTACAGTCGATGGAGGGTGGAAAATGGAAGACCTGCCAGGAATGTGTTGGAATAATTAATGTTGGAGGTAACAAATGCTTGGGTGAGGATTTTGGCAACAGGTCAGTTGAGGTAGTGGTAGAGTTGGGCAATATTATAGAGGTTAGTAGGTAGCCTTGATATCGTGGCTATGTAGTTGGAAGCTCCACAAATATATGCTATCCACAGGCAAAATAAATCTGTTTCTTTGTTAGCTGAGATCTTCTTTGGGTTTTCTCCAGGTTATAATTCAGACCAGATAGTGGTTTGCAAAAGGGGTTGGTTAGCTCACTTGGCTGGACGGCTAGCTTGTGATGCAGAACAACGGCAATAGCGTGGGTTCAATTTCCATATCAGCTGACTGTATTCATGAAGGCCCCATCTTCTCAACCTTGCCTCTTATCTGAGGTGTAGTGACCCTCGGGTTAAATCACCATTAGTCAGCTCTCAAAGGGAAATGCAGCCTATAGTCCTCTAGGACTGTGGCAGCATTTACATTGTGTTTGCAAGACCAGATTTAAACCACTTCTGCTCATCTAATGCCTGTTTTGTAATAAAAATCAGGCAGCACATCAGAAGACAACAATTTCACAAATTGTATTGTATTTTGGCGATAAGGAATATAAAACAAGATGTGTGCTGCTGACCTTGCCGTGGAACAGAACGTCCCTCCGATTAATAACTTTAAAAATTTCAGTCATGACGATACAAAGGAAGCAGTAGCAACTTATTCATATTGAAGTAGTGTGGAGATGATATTCTGAATCCTTGGTCTAGGGGTTTGCAGATTCCTGTGCTTCTATGTAGCCCTCCAATTAGCAATTGTACTGCACCGAAACTTTGTCCCATCACTTTTCACCTCACTCCATCAGCATATAATTTTTCCTTTCTCTCGTATGTATCTAGCTTCCTTTTAAATGCATCTGTTGTATTGGCCTCAACCACTCCTGTGGTAATATGATTCACATTTCATTGAGGGCAGCGCGGTGGCGTAGTGGTTAGCACTGCTACCTCACGGCGCCGAGGTCCCAGGTTCGATCCCGGCTCTTGGTCATTGTCCGCGTGGAGTTCACACGTTCTCCCTGTGTTTGCGTGGGTTTCGCCCCCACAAGCCAAAGATGTGCAGGATAGGTGAATTGGCAATGCTAAATTGCCCCTTAATTGGAAAAAAAAATTCACATTTCCATCCCTGTCTAGGTAAAACAACTTTCTCCTGAATCCGTACTGAATTTATTTGTGACTGGCTGACTGTCTTATCATTATGTCTCCTCGTATAATTATCTATTTTTGTTTTGTATTTAATTTATATTTGCACATTGATGCCTCTCCCACAAGTGGAAACATCCCCGTGACAATTACCCTATTAAGCCCTTTTATAATTTCTAAGAAAAATTAAAGTACCCAATTCTTATTTTTTCCAATTAAAGGGCAATTTAGCGTGGCTAATCCACCTACACTGAACATCTTTGAGTTGTGGGGATGGGACCCACGCAGACACGGGGAGAATGTGCAAACTCCACACGGACAGTGACCTGGGGCTGGGATTGAACTTGGGACCTCAGTGCTGCGAGACAGAAGTGGTAACCACTGTGCCGCCCTGAACTTTTATAAATTTAAAGACATCTTTCAGTTTTGATGTAAAACCCCGTCTTGCCCTCTCGGGGGCGTAAACTATCCAACTGCACTGAATTGAAGGGACTATGCAAGACTTGGAGTGAAAAACAAACCTGCTTGCTTATTAAGTTGCAGTTGGTGGTTATGGCGAATGTGTTTTCAGGCCATGGTTGGAAAGACTGCAGGACAGCAAGTGCAAAAACCAAAAATTCATGAAACACCCTTGCACAAAGAAAGCTCCCTAAGAAAATGGGCCATGTGAAAGGAATGGGAGATTGTCAGGTTTGTCCAAAAGGTGGATTGGAGAGATGAGTTTTACAGGTAATCGAAGTAATGGAGGAGTTTGAGTTGGGAAGAGTAGCAACAACCTACATCACCAAAATGAGATTACCTGAGCATTATTGCATTGCTGTTTGTGAAATCTTGCTGTGCTCAAATTGGACACCATGTTTTCTACATTACAACAATGTCTGCGCTTTGACCATACTTCACTGGCTGTAAAACACATTTGAATGTCTTGAGGTTGCAAAAGGCACTCTATTATGGCTCACCTTGACAGCATATTCAAGCCCCATGCAATGTTTGGTTTGACCTGGTGGGTATATGGAGATTTGGTCAAAATGGCCAATGCATCAGTAGCACTGATGAGACCTTGGATTATTCAAAAAAAACTAAGCTCCTCCTGCACTGGGTTTTCTCTCTTTAGCACTTCTGACTGAAGTAACGTACAGGGAAATGGTTTGCTTGTCATGTCAGTCTTTGCTCTCAGTCGATCTCTGCCACTTGTTTGAGTGTTCAAGAGGGATTTTCTACCTGTGTGTTGGATCCCTGCTCTCAAATTGCTGAAAGTATTTGTCCCTGGTTCTGTGAACTTGTGTCTTGTCATCTAAGTTTTGTCTCACTCTCTTTCTATCTCCCTAGTAAATGTTATAATTGGCGCAACAACTTCAATTTCAGTAGCATCTTTGATATAGCAAAGTGTTCAATGGTGTTGCACAGAGATAAATGGAGGGGGGGACAACCGTTGAAAATGGGAGAGCAGAGCTGTGAGCTAGCACCTGGGGTGGTATAGAGGTAAGGTGGGGAAGGTCATAGTAGGAGCACTAAAAATGAGCACAAAGCATTGAAATCATGTACTGGGAAATGGAAAGCCAGTGAAGGTTAGTGAGGAGACAGCTGAGAGGGACTCTGAGATGGGATGCAGGTGGAAGGCAAATAGAGAATCCGAGATGATGAGACTGCTATCGAATCATAGCCTCATTCTGTGCTGAATCATTCTATTTCGCCAATTGTGCCTTCGCTGGCCCTTTGAAAGAGCTATTCAATTAGCTGTTTCCCCATAGCCTTGCAAATTCTTCCTTTTTCCTTTTGAAAGTTATTCATTTTGCTTCCACAACCCTTTTCTGCAATGTTTCAGATCACCATAACTTGCATTGAAAAGAACACTTCTCACCTCTGGATCATTTTGTTAACTAATCTGTGTACTCTGGTTACTGAGGTTTCTGCCACTGGAAACAGTCTCCATAGTTACTCTTTAAACTCTTCATAAATTTTGAACCACTCTATTAAGTCTCCCCATGTCCTTCTGTGCTTTAAGGAGAGCAATCCTAGTTTTTCCAGTCTCTCTATTGCGGGTTTTGATGGCAGTAGGACCAGGTGACAGTAGAAGTAAGTAGCCTTGGTGATGGTACTATGCTACAGTGCTACTGTAAGTGGGCAGCACGGTAGCATAGTGGTTAGCACAGTTGCTTCACCGCTCCACGGTCCCAGGTTCGATTCCTGGCTTGGGTCTCTGTCTGTGTGGAGTCTACGCGTTCTCCCCGTGTCTGCGTGGGTTTCCTCCCACAGTCCAAAGATGTGCAGATTAGGTGGATTGTCCATGATAAATTGCTCTTAGTTTTCTAAAAGGTTGGATGGGGTTACGGGGAGGGTGGAGGTGTGGGCTTGGGCAGGGTGCTCTTTGCAAAGGCCAGTGCAGAATGGCCTCCTTCTGCACTGTAAATTCTATGAACCAGGTCAGGAACTCAGTTGGGGCTCATGCAGGCACAAAGATTATCTACAGGCTGAACCTGAGTCCGCAGCAAGGGAGTGATTGGAGTCCGAGTTAAGGGGTGAATGGCTGCAGACAAGCCAGGGACAAAGGATGAACAGTAATCTCTGGACCATCCATGGCATTGCAGTTAATGGTTACAGATCCGCTAATCAACAACTTGCATTTATAAGGCATCTTTAATTTAGTAAAACATCGTCAGGTAATTCATAGGGACGTTATCAAACAAATCAAATATTTGATACTGAACCACAAAGTGATATTAGGACAAATAACCAAAGAATTTGCTCAGAGAAAGGTTATAAGAAGAATGTTAAAGGAAAAGAGAGAGGCAGAGAGGTTTGGACCATTGCACCTGAAGGCATGGATGCTAAAAAAACACACTCCTAATTGGAAATCAAATTGTGCCTGAATATGGAACTTCTCAGTCAGTCCAGACAATAGCAAAATTTAGTTGTGATATCCGACCAAAACATAGCAGGAGGAAGAGGCCATTCAGCCCCTCAAATCTGTTCTGCCAATCCTTCAGGTTGAGCCCCCCAATAATTACAAAGACAGTGGGCGCCATTCTCCACTCCCGCGCCGGTTGGGAGAATCGCCTGGGCCGCCAAAATTTTCTGGGACGCCGGTCCGACGCCCTCCCGCGATTCTCCCAAGCGGCAGGAACAGCCCGGTCGAGTTTCGCAGGCCGGAGAATTGCCAGAGACACCGAAAATGGCGATTCTCCGGCACCCCCGCTATTCTGAGGCCCGGATGGGCCGAGCGGCCAGGCCAAAACGGCGGGTTCCCCCGGCGCCGTCCACACCTGGTTGCTGCAGTCGTGAGCGGTGCGTGAACGCTGGGGGGGCGGCCTGCGAGGGGGCGAGGGGGGATCCTGCACCGAGGGGTACCTCCGATGTGGGGTGGCCCGCGATCGGTGCCCAACGATTGTCGGGCCGTCCTCTCTGAAGGAGGACCTCCTTCCTTCCGCGGCCCCGCAAGATCCGTCAGACATCTTCTTACGGGGCAGACTTAGAGAGGACGGCCAACCCGCGCATGCGCGGATGACGCCCGTTATGCGGCGCCGGCCGCGTCATCTATGCGGCACCACTTTTACGCGGGCGACAAGGCCTGGCGCGTGTAGATGACGCGGCCCCGAGGAGGGAGATGGAGAACCTAGTGGAGTGGTGTAGCGACAACAATCTCTCGCTCAATGCCAGCAAAACTAAGGAGCTGGTAATTGACTTCAGGAAGCAAAGTACTGTACGCACCCCTGTCAGCATCAACCGGGCCGAGGTAGAGATGGTTAGCAGTTTCAAATTCCTAGGGGTGCACATCTCCAAAAATCTGTCCTAGTCCACCCACGTCGACGCTACCACCAAGAAAGCACAACAGCGCCTATACTTCCTCAGAAAACTAAGGAAATTCGGCATGTCCACATTGACTCTTACCAACTTTTACAGATGCACCATAGAAAGCATCCTATCTAGCTGCATCACAGCCTGGTATGGCAACTGCTCGGCCCAGGACCGCAAGAAACTTCAGAGAGTCGTGAACACCGCCCAGTCCATCACACAAACCTGCCTCCCATCCATTGACTCCATCTACACCTCCCGCTGCCTGGGGAAAGCGGGCAGTATAATCAAAGATCCCTCCCACCCGGCTTACTCACTCTTCCAACTTCTTCCATCGGGCAGGAGATTCAGAAGTCTGAGAACACGCACGAACAGACTCAAAAACAGCTTCTTCCCCACTCACCAGACTCCTAAATGATCCTCTTATGGACTGATTTCATTAACACTACACCCTGTATGCTTCATCCGATGCCAGTGCTTTTGTAGTTACATTGTATATGTTGTGTTACCCTATTATGTATTTTCTTTTATTCCCTTTTCTTCTCATGTACTTAATGATTTGTTGAGCTGCTCGCAGAAAAATACTTTTCACTGTACCTCGGTACATGTGACAATAAACCAATCCAATCCAATCCAATCCTGGCCCATTGTCAGGGCCTGAATCGGTCGGGACCGGGGCCGTTTCGCGCCGTCGTGAACCTCGACGGCGTGGCCACTTCGGCGCCGGAGTGGAGAATCCCGCCCAGTTTGTGTACACTTGGTTTGTATTCCCTTGAATTTAGAAGGTTGAGGGGTGATGAAAGCAAGATGTCTGAAACGTTAAGTGATTGGACAGTGTGGATAATGGGGAGTTAATTCCACTGACAGGGGAAATCTAGAACAATCTTAAAATTAAAGTTAGATAATTCAGGAGTGATTTCAGAAAACACTTCTTCACACAAAGGGTGAAGTTGGTGCTCCCATCCCCAAAATGCTGTAGGTCAACTGGAGCATTCAAGTTTTGCGTTGAGAGATATTTGTTCGGTAAGGTTATCACGTTATATGGAGAAAAGGTGGGTAAATGGAGCTGTGGTGCATATCAGCCATGATCTCATTGAATAGCAGGATAGACTCAAGGGGCTTAATGGCCTCCTCCTGTTACCAATGTTGCAACACTTTTTCCAAATGCAGTTGTTTTGGTTCTAAGGAATTTTGATAAAATAAAATGTCAGGAAGCTGGCAGGTGGCCATTGTAGAATTGGTGCAGCAATAAGTCTGAACTCAGCAGGGAACAATGCCTTTCAGAAACATTTAAATCAACATTGCCACATCTAATTAAGGTAACAATGTCCATTGTCAGTGTCCATGGGAGAGTTCAGGGGCCCTGTGTATGTTTGTGACAGAACCGTGCAGGGTGGCCTATTGTCCTGGGTCAAGATATTATTGTGCAGCATTCATATAATGTGCGTTTATGGATATAGTTCATGTCACTGTGTGTTTTTCATTAACCGTTATTATTAAAGTTCCCCAAGTTGAAATCCCATTTTTTTGATGACTGGTGTCAGCCGTTAGGACACACACTTGCCTCTGAGTCAGAATATCATGTGTTACTGAGGTGGTGGGGGAGAAGGCCACGAGGGGTGGCCGGGGGGAGGGGGGAAAGGGGACGTGGGGGGGAAGAAGGGGAAGGGGAAAAGCTGGGGGGGGGGTGCGCGGTTTGCGTCGCGGCAGGGGGTGAGAGATTACATGGTCAAGGGTGAGGAAAGGGGTCATCTGGGATGGGCTAGGTACAGAGTGGAATTAAAGGGGCAGGAGTTAAGTGGGGAAGATGACGGACGGTAGAGGGGATTGGAGGTACAAGTTGCCGGTAAGGGTGGTAACGTGGAACGTCCGGGGACTGAATGGGCCGGTTAAAAGGTCAGGTGCACCTCAGGAGCTTGAAAGTGGGGGTGGGGTCTTTTTGCAGGAGACACACTTCTGTGTGAAGGACCAGGTTAGGTTAAGGAAGGGGTGGGTTGGGCAGGTTTTTCACTCTGGGTTTGATTCAAAATCGAGGGGTGTGGCGATTTTAATGAGCAAAATATGGGATTCGTGAGTGCAAAGTAGGTGGGGAATCCAGGTAGGAGATATGTGATTGTGAGTGGGGTATTGGAAGGGGAACTGATAGTGTTGGTAAATGTGTATGCCCCAAATTGGGATGATGTGGGTTTTATGAGGGGGTTGCTGGCAGCAATCCCAGATTTGGCCACGTCCAGTTGATCATGGGAGGAGATTTTAACTGTGTCCTGGAACCAAGGGTGGATAGATCAAGCCCCAGGTCGATGGGTAGGGTACGAATGGCAAGGGAGCTGGGGGGGGGTGGGGTTATGGAGAGGATGGGTATGGTGGATCCATGGCGTTTTCAGAACCCAGGGGGAAGGGAGTATTCCTTTGTTTCACACGTCTATAAGGTGTATTTGAGGATTGATTACTTTGTGGTGAGTCGGGAGGTTTTGGTTGGGGTGGAGGGGCCAGAGTATGCGGGGTAGTTATCTCAGACCATGCATCCCACTGGCTGGATATTCAGATGGATTGGATTTGTTTATTGTCACGTGTACCGAGGTACAGTGAAAAGTATTTTTCTGCGAGCAGCTCAACAGATCATTAAGTACATGGGAAGAAAATGGAATGAAAGAAAATACATAATAGGGCAACACAAAGTATACGATGTAACTACATAAGCACCGGCATCGGATGAAGCATACAGGGTGTAGTGTTAATGAGGTAAGTCCATAAGAGGGTCATTTAGGAGTCTGGTAACAGCGGGGAAGAAGCTGTTTTTGAGCCTGTTCGTGTGTGTTCTCGGACTTCTGTATATCCTGCCCGATGGAAGAAGTTGGAAGAGTGAGTAAGCCGGATGGGAGGGATCTTTGATTATACTGCCCGCTTACCCCAGGCAGCGGGAGGTGTAGATGGAGTCAATGGATGGGAGGTAGGTTCGTGTGATGGACTGGGCAGTGTTCACGACTCTCTGAAGTTTCTTACGGTCCTGGGCCAAGCAGTTGCCATGCCAGGCTGTGATGCAGCCAGATAGGATGCTTTCTATGGTGCATCTGTAAAAGTTGGTAAGGGTTAATGTGGACATGCCGAATTTCCTTGGTTTCCTGAGGAAGTACAGGCGCTGTTGTGCTTTCTTGGTGGTAGTGTCGACGTGGGTGAACCAGGACAGGTGTTTGGAGATATCCCTAGGAATTTGAAACTGCTAACCATCTCCACCTCGGCCCTATTGATGCTGACAGCGGTGTGTACAGTACTTTGCTTCCTGAAGTCAATGACCAGCTCTTTAGTTTTGCTGGCATTGAGGGAGAGATTGTTGTCACTGCACCACTCTGCTAGGTTCTCTATCTCCCTCCTGTATTCTGACTCGTCGTTATCGAGATCTGGCCCACTATGGTCGTATCGTCAGCAAACTTGTAGATGGAGTTGGAACCACATTTTGCCACGCAGTCGTGTGTGTACAGGGGTAGAGTAGAGGGCTATGTACGCAGCCTTGCGGGGCCCCGGTATTGAGGACTATTGTGGTGGAGGTGTTGTTGTTCATTCTTACTGATTGTGGTCTGTTGGTCAGAAAATCGAGGATTCAGTTGCAGAGTGGGGAGCCAAGTCCTAGGTTTTGGAGCTTTGATATGAGCTTGGCTGGGATTATGGTGTTGAAGGCTGAGCTGTAGTCAATAAATAGGAGTCTGATGTAGGAGCCTTTGTTGTCAAGATGCTCAGGGGTGAGTGTAGGGCCAGAGAAATGGCGTCTGCTGTGGACCGGTTGCGACCGTATGCGAATTGCATATGTTCAGTAGGGGACGAGAGCAGAGGCCGGGGTGGAGGTTTGACTCGAGGTTGTTGCCGGATGGAGGTTTTTGTGATAAGGTGCGGTTGACGATTAGGGATTATGTGGAGTTCAATCAGAATGGGGAGGTGTCGGCGGGCATTTTTTGGGAAGCAGTGAAGGCAGTGGTCTGGGGAGAAATTATCTCATTTACGGTTTGTGCGAATAAGGAAAGGTGGGCGGAACATGACCGTCTAGTGAGTGACGTAGTGGAGGTGGACTGGGAATATTCGAGGGTGCCCACCGTGAAGGGATTGGCGAGGAGGAAAAAGTTGCAGAGGCAATTTGACAGGCTGACAACGGGAAGGGCAGCAGGGCAACTGCGTAGGGCAAGAGGGGTGCAATACGAGTATTGGGAAAAGGCGAGTCGCATGCTGGCGCACCAGCTGCGGAGGAAGGCTGCGTCCAGGGAAACATTGAAGATCTGGACTGGGGGTGTGGTGTCAGAGCCAGGGAAGATAAATGAGGCATTTGGATACTATTACCAGGGACTTTATGAGGCAAACCCAGGAGGAGAGGAGGGGGACATGGGGCAGTTTCTGGACGAGCTGGAATTTCCCCAGGTGGAGGAAACAAAGAGGCAGGCGTTGGAGGAGCCCCTGGGGCTGAGGGAGGTGCTGGATAGTATCAGGGTATGAAGTCGGGGAAGGCCCCTGGGCCGGATGGGTACCCGGCAGAATTTTATACGGAATTGGCGGCGGACCTGGCACCACATCTGTTGGGGGAGTTTAATGAAGCACTGGAGAAGGGGGAGTTGCCGGAGACGATTAAGCAGGCAGTAATCGCACTAATCCCTAAAAAAGGGAAGGATCCGGCGGAATGTGGGTCGTATAGACCCATATCACTATTGAGCACGGATGTGAAAGTATTGGCTAAGTTGATGGCGGGGAGGATTTCATAGAAGGAGGCCATTCGGCCCATCAAGTCTGCACCGGCTCTTGGAAAGAGCACCCTACCCAAAGTCCACACCTCCACCCTATCCCCATAACCCAGGAACTCGACCCAACACTAAGGGCAATTTTGGACACTAAGGGCAATTTATCATGGCCAATCCACCTAACCTGCACATCTTTGGACTGTGGGAGGAAACCGGAGCACCCGGAGGAAACCCACACTGGGAGGATGTGCAGACTCCGCACAGACAGTGACCCAAGCCGGAATCGAACCTGGGACCCTGGCACTGTGAAACAATTGTGCTATCCACAATGCTACCGTGCTGCCCAATTCTCCCAGGATGGAGGATTGTGTTCCGTGGGTGGTTGCAGAAGATCAAACAGGCTTCGTGGAGGGCAGGCAGCTCGCGGGTAATATAAGACGGCTGTTGAATGTGGTGATGAATCCGTCGAGAGCTCTGGTACCGGAGATGTGGTGTCCATGGACGCGGAGAAGGCATTTGATCGGGTGGAGTGGCGGTACTTGTTCGAAGTTTTGGGACGGTTTGGGTTTGGGCCGAGATTTGTAGCATGGGTGTGGTTGCTGTGTGTGGCGCCAAGAGCGAGTGTGAGGACGAATGATATGAGCTCACAAAGCTTTGACTTACACGGGTACGAGGCAGGGGTGCCTGCTGATTCCGCTGCTATTTGCGCCAACGGCCATAGAGTCGTTGGCGATGGCTGTCAGGGGGTCGGCAGAGTGGCAGGGGACAGAGGGAGCATCGGGTGTCGCTCTATGCCAATGACCTCATGCTGTATGTTTCGGATCCGTTGGAGAGTATGGGAAGGATTATGGGAGGTTTGAAGGGTTCTCAGGATACAAGCTGAATGGAGGGAAAAGCGAGGTATTCCTGGTGAATGAGCTGGCACAGCAGGCTAATTTAGGGGGATGCCATTTACGGTAGTGAGGGATAGGTTTCGGTACTTGGGGATTTAGGTAGCGAGGGAATGGACGGGGCTCCATAAGTGGAACTTAATGAAGCTGGTGGAGGAGGCCAGGGAGGCTCTTAAGAGGTGGGATGCACTGCACTTAACGTTGGCGGGGAGGGTCCCAGTGGTGAAAATGAATATTCTGACGAGGTTCTTGTTTATCTTTCAGGCTCTCCCGCTCTTTATACCAAAGGCCTTTTTTCAGAAAGTGGACACAATCATCACTGACTTTGTATGGGCGGGGAAGGTTCCGAGGGTGGGGAGGACCCTGCTACAGAGGCAGAGGCAGCAGGGGGGGGTTGGCGTTGCCAAACTTGCTTCATTATTATTGGGTGGCGAATGTGAACACGGTGCGGTGGTGGTGGGAAGGAAAAGGGGTAGAGTGGGTTAGGATGGAGGAGGAATCTTGTAAGGTAAGGGGTCTAGTTTGAGGGCTATGGTGACGGCAGCTTTGCCAATGGCTCCGAGTAGGTATTCAGGGTGCCCAGTGGTGCAGTCCACGGTGAAGATATGGAATCTGTTGAGGAGGCATTTTAGGGTGGAAGGGATGTCAGTGCTACTGCCGCTGTGCGAGAAACATGGGTTTGAACCGGGGGGATGGGTAGTGTATACAGGAGGTGGAGAGAAGTAGGGCTGGTCAAGGTGAGGGATCTGAATTTGGAGGAAAGGTTCACCAGTCTGGAGGAGCTATGGGAGAGGGTAGAGCTGCCGAGGGGTAGTGAGTTCAGGTATCTACAGGTTAGGGACTTTGCACGAAAGATCTGGAAGGTGTTCCCTAGATTGCCGGAATACACCCTGCTGGAGCGACTGTTGCTTCCGGATGTGGGAGGGGTGGGAAGAATTGGGGATATATATAAGTGGCTGGGGGAGCAGGGAGGCGAGCGGGTGGTGAAGATCAAGGAGAAATGGAAAGCGGAGTTGGGAATGGAGATCAATTGTGTAGTATGGAGTGAGGCACTGCGAAGGGTAAACGGGACCTCCTCTTGTGCAAGGAATAGCCTGATACAGTTTAAGGTGGTGCACAGGGTGCATATGACTCGGGCGAGAATGAGAGGGTTCTTTCAGGGGGTAGCAGATGAGGGTGAGAGGTGTGGGCGGGGGCCAGTGAATCATGCGCGCATGTTTTGGGGTTGTGAAAAATTGGGAAGATTCTGGGCGGGAGTGTTCGCGGTCTTAGCCAGGATAGTGGAGGAGGGAGTGGACCCGAACCCTTTGGTGGCAATATTTGGGGTTTCAGAGAAGCCGGAGCTCATGGAGAGGAGGAAGGCCGATGTCATGGCCTTCGCCTCTCTGATTGTACGGCGATTAATTTTGCTGGAGTGGCGGTCAGCATCGCCACCGGGGATAGCAGCATGGTTGGGTGACCTGTACGACTTCCTGTGGTTAGAGAAGATAAAGTATGAGTTAAGGGGCTCAGCAGGGGAATTCGAGAAAAGGTGGGAGATATTTGTGACCGTGTTTGAGGAGCTGTTCGTCGCGGGGGGAAGGGGGGGTAAAAAAGGAGGAAAATCTCTACAAACTGTATAGTTGATTGTTGGGAAGAATGTTTCCCGGGGTGTTTATTTGCTGTAACCTACTTTGATACAAGTTTGAATAATATGCGTTTAAAAAAAAAAGAATGTCATGTGTTCAAATCCCACTCTTTAAAAAGTCCACACCGATTCACTAAGCGCAGTATTAAGGGGATGCTGTCCTGTTGGAGGTGGAGTCTTTCAGATGAGACTTTAAACCCAGTCTGCATCTGCTGTCTCAGGTGGATGTAAAAAGTACCATAGCACTATTCTTGGGTCTGGGCCAATATTTGTCCTCTGGTCATTGTCATGCTGTTACTTCTGGGATGTTGCTGTGCATAAATTGACTGCTGCATTTCCTGTATTGCAACAGCGACTACACTTCAAGAAGAATGCTTCATTAATTCTAAAGTGCTATGGAACTTTCTGTGGTTGTGGAAGATGTTATACTAATATAAGTCTTTCAAATTGCTATATTCAGCTTCATTGATTCAGTGTAATTTAGCGCAAAACTAATCATGTTTATATTTCTGCAATTAAAACCGGACCAACTCTCTTAAATTTTGCAGGGATGTTCTGTTAATAAATGTGAGAAATATTTTCTAATTTCCCCACTTGTGGTGTAGCAGCTTCATATGGATATCAAGAGAATATTGAAAATACTGGCCCCCACAGAAACCCAACTTTAGCATTTTCCCCAATGATTTTGGTTGTTGTCTTTCCTTCAATAACAGAAAAATCCTAAACATCCAAGAGGCGGCACGGTTAGCACTGTTGCTTCACAGTGCCAGGGTTTGATTCCTGGCTTGGGTTACTGTCAGCGTGGATTTCCTCCGGGCGCTCTGGTTTCCTCCCACTGTCCAAAGATGTGGAGGTTAGGTAGATTGGCCATGCTAAATTGTCCTTGGGTGTCCAAAAAGGCTAAGTGGTGTTACTGGGTTACGGAATAGGCTGCACTGGAACAATGTAGCAGGTCATGGACAGAAAGGTCAGCCCGGGAGCAAGGTGGAGAATTTAATGACAAACAACTGAAAGCTTGAGGTCATGCTTGCAGAAATGAGCAGAGATGTTCCGCAAAGCGGTGAGCCTATCTACATTTAGTCTCCCCAACATAGAGGAGACCACATTGTGAGCAGCAAGCACAGTTGAATGAACTACAAGTAAATTTCTGTTTCACATGGAAGAAATTCTTGGGGCCTTTCACAGTGAGAAAGGAAGAGGTGAAAGGGCAGGTGCTGCATCTCCTTCGCGCCCATGGAAAGGTGGTGTCGAGAAGGGAGATGGTGTTAGGCATGATTAAGGAATTCACTAGTGTTGTGGAGGGAATAGTTCCCACTGAATTCTGAAAGCAGAAGGTGGGAAAGGATGTGTTTGGTTGTTGCATCATTTTGGAGCTGGCGGAAATGGTGGAGGGTGGTGTGTTGGTTACGGAGACTGGTGGGATTGAAGGTGAGGACAAGGGGAGCCCTATCATGGTCCTGGGAGGGAGGGGAATGGATGAGAGCAGAAGTGCGTGAAATGGATTGAACACAATGGAGGGCCCTGTAAACCATACTGGATGGGAACCCTCAGTTAAATAAAAAGGAAGACATCGGAAGCACTGAAGTGGAAAGGTGAATCATCATAACAGATGCAGCAGAGAAACTGAGAGAATTTACTGGAGTAAAGCAGGGTGTGAGGAGGTGTAGCTGAATCACTTCATGAGTTGATTTGATTTATTGTCACATGTACCGAAGTACAATGAAAAGTATTTTTCTGCGGCCGAGGGAACATAGTCGACAATCAGCCATGATTGAATGGTGGAGTGGACTCGATGGGCCGAATGGCCTTACTTCCGCTCCTATGTCTTATGGACAAAGAGAATAATCAACAGAGAACATTGACAAATGGTACATCGACAAACAATGATTAGTTACAATGCGGAACATTGCTGGAAGAAGGCAATGACTGGGTGGAAGGGGCCTCTGATAATGCTGCCGGCCTTCCTGAGGCAGCGGGGAGGTGTATACAGAATCAGTGTCGGGGTGGCAAGCTTGTGTGATGCGCTGGGCTGAGTTCACCACGCTCTACAGTTTCTTGCGATCTTGGACCGAGCAGTTGCCATACCAGGCTGTGATGCAGCCGGATAGGATGCTCTCTGTCGCACATCTGCAGACGTTTGAGAGAGTCGATGCAGACATGCCAAATTTCTTTCGCTTCTGTAGGAAGAGACAGTTGTTGGGCTTTCTTGACTGTTGCATCAACGTAAGTGGACCAGGACAGACTGTTGGTGATGGTGACCCCCCAGGAAGTTAAAGCTATCAATCATCTCCACTTCGGAGTCATTGATGCAGACTGAAGTGTATGTCGTTCTACGCTTCCTGAAGTCGATGATCAGTTCCTTGGTTTTTCCGACATTTAGAGAGAGGTTGTTTTCGGTACACCAAGCAACCAAGTGATCGATCTCCCTCCTGTAGTCTGATTTGTCGTTGTTTGAGATATGGCCCACCACAGTCGTATCATCTGCAAATTTATAGATTGAGTTGGAGATAAATCTTGCCACACAATCATATGTGTATAGGGAGTACAGTAGAGGACTGAGCTCACATCCTTGCGGGGCACCGGTGTTTAGGACTAATGTGGAGGAGGCGCTGTTGCCTATCCTGACAGATTGCGGCCTGTTTGTGAGGAAGTCAAGGATCCAGCTGCACAGGGAGGGGTCAAGTCCCAGATTGCAGAGTTTGGTTATTAGTCTTGTCGGGATAATGGTGTTGAAGACAGAGCTGCAGTCGATGAACAGCAGTCTTACATAGGGGGTCCTTATTTTCGAGATGTTCGAGTGTTGATTGTAGAGCCAGGGAGATAGCATCTGCTGTGGACCGGTTGCGGTGATAGTCAAACTGCAGTGGATCGAGACCGCCTGGGAGGCTGGCAGTGATCC
The DNA here is from genome assembly GCF_047496885.1 of Scyliorhinus torazame. NCBI lineage: Eukaryota > Metazoa > Chordata > Chondrichthyes > Carcharhiniformes > Scyliorhinidae > Scyliorhinus > Scyliorhinus torazame. The sequence goes on along the minus strand of NC_092710.1, from coordinate 117,269,239 downwards.
ATCTCATGACTAGTCGCTCAAAGCACTTCATGATAACAGATGTCAGGGTCACCGATCAGTAGTCATTGAGGCAGGCTACCTTGTTCTCCTTTGGTACTGGTATTATGGTGGTCTTCTTGAAGGAGGTGGGGACCTCAGAGTGGAGGAGTGAGGCGTTGAAGATATTGGCGAATACACTCGCCAACTGGCCTGCACAGGCTCTGAGTGCTCGCCCAAGGACTCTGTCGGGGCCCGTCACTTTCCGCAGATTCACTTTCAAGAAGGCACCTCTTACCTCCTGAGGCTGTAATAGTGGGTATGGGTGTGTCCAGGGCAGTTGGGGTATGGCACTGATACATTGGCTGACTGCTCAAAGCGGGTAAAGAACTTGTTCAGACCATCGGGTAGGGATGCTCCAGCCCCAGATATTCCGCCTGGCCTTGCTTTATAGCCTGTGATCTTGTATAGGCCCTGCCATTGTCGTTGTGGGTTAGTGTCATTGGCCTGGAACTCTAGTTTGATGAGTATTGTCTTTTTGCATCCCTGATGGCTTCTGTACGTCGTACCTGGATTTCTTATATAGGTCAGGGTCGTCAGATTGAACGCCTCTGTCCGGGACTTCAGCAGGGAGTGAACCCTTTGGTTGGGCCAGGGTTTCAGATTGGGGAATACCCGTATTGTCTTCTTTGGTACACAGTCTTCAACACAGTTACTGATGAAGTCTGTGACGGTGGTTGCGTACTATTCCAGGTTCGCTGCCGTGGCCTTGAATATGGACCAGTCCACAGTCTCCAAGCAGTCGCGGAGGATGTCCTCAGATTCCTCGGACCAGCACTGCAAGGTTTTCCTGACTGGCTCAGCCCGCTTGAGTTGCTGTTTGTAAGCCGGGAGTAGGAATACCGACTCGTGGTCGGATTTGCCAAAGTGTGGTCGGGGAATGGAGCGGTTTGTAGTGAACATTTGTAGATGGCCTATCTTCAGAAATGGAGACAAAGACAAATAAATCAAGGAAGGGATGAGTCAGTAACTGGGTGTAAATTAGAAACAAGGTCAATTAAATTTTCCAGTTCTTTAGTATATCCATTACCACTCTCTTTGGCTGTTGCAATGTTTTGTTATTTGATCTCCCCTGGCCTCCCCTTCTCCTTTGTTCTTCCATCCCCCTTCTACTGGCTTGAAAATGCAAGCTCCAACAATATTTACATAAGACACAAAACAAAAAAAGACACTAGGCATGTTCACTGTACATAATATGCACTCCTTAATCTTCAAAGTAAAGAACTTATATCTTTATAACTTATTTTGCAATTCAGGATGTTCTAAAGCACTTTACAGCCAATTTTGAAGTCCTGTAGGAAATGCACATGGTAAGCTCACATAACGTGATGATGATCAAATTATCTGATTTTTTTTTTTTTAATTAAGTTGGTTGAGAGGTAAATATTGGGAGAACCCCCCTACTCCTCTTCCAAATAGTGTCATGAGATCCTTGCGATCCGCCCTGACAGGACAGCCGGCTCCTTGGTTAAACGTCTCACTTTACTGTGAGGTTGCTGCCATGTGTGCAGTACGAGCTTTCACTGCTGACAGACTTCAGTGTATGTTACAGTTGCTAAACATCAACGGAATGAAAACCGCATCTACCTGAAAAGAATGGAATAAGTATTTGTGGAATAAATAAAGTTCTCTAGGTTCTTGTTGGGGTGGAAATTGTGTGTTTTGGAGTTTTGGCAAAGGATGAGGGAAAGTAGCAAAATGCCTTCTCTCTGCCTTAAAATGGGATGCTTTCTGCATGTCACTTTCGCTATAAACAACTTTGCTGTAAAGTTATATAGGTCAGAGGAAGAAAGTGAGTAATCATTGTCTCTCTCTCTCCTCTTTGACTGGAGTCCATGGACTGAGGGGTGGGATTACCCACTTCAATGGCTGAGCTTAATTCAAGTCCTACTAGGTCCGTGTGTTTTCTTTAAGTCAATCTTGGTTTTGTGCAGTGATTATATTCCTATAGAGTTAGTGTCCAAAAAGGTTAGGTGGGGTTATTGGCTTACGGGGATAGGGTGGAGGTCTGGGGGTATGGTGGAGGTGTGGGCTTAGGGTGGGGTGCTCTTTCCAAGGGCCGGTGCAGACTCAATGGGCTGAATGGCCTCCTTCTGCACTGTAAATTCTATGAACACAAGTTCAAATCCCACCAGGTTGACACTGGCAATTCAGTTATTTTAATCCAGGAAATGAAAAGGAGGAAAAGTCACCATGAAGCTGTCCAATTGTCGTTTAAATATCTCACCGGTTGGGACTTCCGGCGACGGCGGGCGGGAGGCGGCCGCACAATGGAGAGCCCCCGCTCGGGAACGGCAATTTCGGGGCTTTAAGCCCGGTCCCAGGGTCCGCGGAGGTGGGAGAAGGCACGGAGGAGGCACTGAGAAGACACAGGAGGGAAAAAAAACCCAAAAAGAAAAATGTCGAGGGTGAGCAGAAAACGGCCGAAAAAAACCAGCTGGAGGTCCGTCGGGGAGTGGAAAGGTCACCGCGGGATCACCAGGTAAAATGGAGGCTGGAGCACCAGGGAAGGCCACACTGCTTACGGCTGAAGAAATTACCAAGGTGATGGCTGCGGAATTTGAAAAGCAGTTGGCGCAGATTGCGAAATGCATGGAGACGGTGAGGAAGGAGATGAGGGAGGCTTTGAGTGTGCTGGTGGAGGAGGCGGTTTCCCCGGTGAGGACGGAGGTGGCGAGCGCAGTGGCGGAGGTGCGAGAGCAAGGGGAGGCGCTGAAGGAAGTGGAGGAGACGTTATTGCAGAACGGTGATCAACTTACCTCGATGGGGAAAGAGATGCGGAAGGTGATGGATACTAACCAGGATCTGCGAGGAAAAATGGAAGACCTGGAAAATAGATCCAGGCAACAGAACTTGAGGACTGTGGGGCTGCCCGAAGGAGTTGAAGGACCGAAGCCGACTGAGTATTTTGCTGCGATGCTGGCAAGGGGAGGGGGAGGACCCCTCCCGATATGAACTGGATCGGGCTCATCGGTTGTGGAGGCCTGTACCAAAGGCGAGTGAGCCGCCAAGGGCAGTGACTCTGTGCTTTCGTAGGTACAGGGTGAAGGAGAAGGTCCTGAGCTGGGCCAAGCAGAAGCGGGTGGTGCAGTGGGCTGGAGCTGGTATACATGTATACCAGGACTTTACGGTGGAGCTGGCAAGGAGGCGGGCTGCCTTCAACCGGGTGAAGAGGGCACTGTACATTAACAAGGTGCGTTGCGGCATTGTATATCCAGCGAAGCTGAGGGTGACTTACAAGCTCAGGGACTTTTATTTTGGAACGGCGGAAGCAGCGGAGGAGTTTGCGAAAGCAGAAGGACTGTGGCAGAACTGACAAACTGAGGAATGGCCATGTGCCGATGTACCCTCATGACTGTATTTTCTTCTTTTTTGTATCAATGCGCGCGGGTGTAGAGATTAAAGGAGCCAAGGTGGTATATATTTGGACGAGGGAAGGGACGGGACTTTCACTCGAAATGAGAGTTCTTTGGGGTGTAGGTGGATAGGCGGGGTTTGTGTGCTAAAAGGGGATCTTTGGGCTTTCCTGGGGCCGGGCAAGCGGGAAAGGGACCCGGGCGGGGGCCTCCACGCTGGCCGGTGTGTGCCGGCCAGTGAATGGGAGTGGGGGGGGGGGATTGGCTGCGGCCATCGGAGCCTGGCAGAACAGGGTCCGAGTGGTCTAGCCGGGGTGGAAAGTTGGGGGGGAAGGAACCGAGGGTAGGGGGAGGAGTTTTATAAGAGGCAGTGGATGGGAGGAGCTGGAGACCTGGGGTGGGGGTGGGTGGGGGTTTGGGGGGGGGGGGGGGGGGAGCTGTGTAAGATTAAGGGTGACTACGGGTAATCCCTGATTTATTTTTGTCATTTGTTTATGTAAACATGCGGGTTGAGGTTTGGGGGTTGGTGGGTAGATGGGATCGTTGTTGTTATTATGGGGACTGACATATCTTGCTGATTATTGTTTATCGTTGATGGATGTAAATGTGGGAGAAAATGTGAAAATGGAGGAGAATTAAAAAAAATTTAAAAAATAACAAAATAAAAAAATATCTCACCGGTTCGCTAATGTCCCTATAGGGAAACCTTTACCCGGACTCCAATCTCTCACCAGTGTATTTGATTTACTGCACTCCGTGTCTCCATCAGCTCTCTTTCCGTCTTTCTCTTTCTCTCAGTTTCCCCTATCACACTTGATTTCTCTCTCTCCCCCTCTCCCTCTCTCTTCCCTCTTTTGTTCACTGTCTCATTTTGGACTGGGAGCAAAAAGTAGAAATCATCTGACCATAAACATGGGAAATAGCCACGAGATATCCGTTCTCATCATAGTTGTCCAGTGCTGCGCTCTATTACTCTGTTTATAATTAAAATTTATTCTGGGCTGTTCTGTGAAGAATATTTCCTTGTGAAAAGGACTCTTGAGACGTATTTGTGGAATTGGACCCATTATGAGCAGAAACTACAGAAATCAGAGAAATACAAATATTTGTATCGCCATGATGCCAAGATCATCCTTGCATCATTCTCCATCCACATTCCATTTCCCCTCCCAATATCATTTCCTCTGGTGTCCAACCCTGAAAACAAACTCCTGAATTACTTTTAAAATCCAAACTCTCCAACCCTTGCCCCTTATTCACCACAACATTATCTGTAGCTGCCAATTTGCTGAACCACACCCAAACATCTACTTTTGATGTCCAAGCCCTCATTAAAGCCCTCATTAAAGCCCCCAGGAAGAGACAAGCTCAAACAGATACGCCAGACAATTAGTTTAGACATGCCACACCAGATCTGGCTAGACCACATAAATTTCTGTCTGCCAAAATTGCTCATTATTTCAGAATCCAGAAGGTTTCCAACCTGCCCTGACCCTGAACTTGCATCTTTCTCTAGCTACTCTCCTATCTCACCTCATGTCCCCTCTGAACTTGTCCGTTGAGATCTATCTCCCACTTTGTTAACCCTACCCCCATTAAACCACTTACCACCCAATTCTCTGCTTTGTTCCCATGTCTCTGTCTTCATTACTGTTCCCAATCTTCTTCAAATCTGTAGCCATCTACCTTTCAGAAAAACAGTTGACCCATCAGTGCTGTGCTGTACATCAGTCCTTGACGAATATCACCCCAAACTCCATTCCCAGCCACCAACTCGCCCTTCCTGGCAACTCTGAGGCTGGGCCAGACTTTAGCAACCTTGGTGTCATATTTGACTTTGAGGGGAGCTTCTGACCACACATCACCAAGACCACCCATTTCCACCTCCGTTGCCTTACTCTGCTCCTGCTTCAGTTCATCTGCTGCTGAAACCATCATTCATGCCAGTGTTACCTCATAAACTATCCAGTGCAATCTTGGCCATCCTCCTATGTCCTACCCTCCACGCGCTTGAGTTCATTCAAAACTCTGCTTCCATGGCTTGACTCCTGCTAAGTTATATTCACCTATCACCCACAGTGCTCATTGACCTACATTGGCTCCCAATTAAGCAATGCTGCAATTTTAAAATCATTGTCATTGTTTTCAAATCCCTCCATGGTCTCATCCCTCCCTATCTCTGAACCACTATAACCGTTGAAAATGCAGTGCTCCTCCAATTCTGGCCTCTTGCATCTTCCTAATTCTGGTTGCTGGACACTTAGCTGCTGAGGCCCCAGGCGTTGGAATTACCTCCGTCTCTTCACCTCTCTAATTTTTGTTTCACCCTTTAAGGGTGACACAGTAGCACAGTGGTTAGCACTGTTGCTTCACAGCACCAGGGTCCCAGGTTCCATTCCCCGCTTGGTTCACTGTGTGGAGTCTGCACGTTCCCTCCGTGTCTGCGTGGGCTTCCTACAGACATTCTGAATTTTCCCTCCATGTACCCGAAAAGGCGCTGGCGTGTGGCGACTAGGGAATTTTCACAGTAACTTCATTGCAGTATTTAAACCTACTTGTGGCAATAAAGATTATTATTATTTTTTAAAAATATATAAATTTAGAGTACCCAATTAATTTTTTCCAATTAATGGGCAATTTAGCGTGGCCAACTCACCTACCCTGCACATCTTTGGGTTGTGGAAACCCACGCAAGCATGGGGAGAATGTGCAAACTCCACATGGACAGTGACCCAGAGCCGGGATCGAACCTGGGACCTCGGCACCGTGAGTCTGCAGTGCTAACCATTACACCAACGTGTTGCCCTTAAAGATTACTATTATTAAGAACGCCTTAAAAATGAAATGTTCAAGTTTTGGGTAATTTGCCCTCGTATCTCATTAATGCGATTCAGTGTCACATTTTGTTTGAGAATGCTCCCGTGAAACCTCTTTCTAAGTACGAGCTGTTGTCTTATAAAGGAAGATAAGTTTATTTCATTGCAAATAAATTGCATACTTGAAGCATTGGAACCGGGTCATTGCATCAAAAGAATGACCTATTTTAAAGGAGAATTGGATAAAGGTACGAAGCAGAGGAACTGCAGGTCTACAGGATTAGTTTTGGATTGCTGATTCTCCGGCACCAACATGGTGACCTGGAAACGTATCTGGCATTAGTGCCAGTGTAAAGGCTCCACTCTCTCTACTTCACATTCCCAAGAAAGACAATACCCCTGTAAATCTTCTCTGACACATCATTTGTCATTTCATTATTTCTGTTGCCCTGACACATCATTTGTTATTTAATTATTTCTGTTGCTGCTTTAATTTTCTTCCAAAGACACTGTGCACAATAACAACATGAATTTGTATCACATGTTTAAACCGAGCGTAATGACCCAAGGTGCTACACAGGGCCAATTGGCGAGTAAAATTTGACACTCAGCTACACAAGGAGATATTAGGACAGTTGAGGAAAAGCTTGATCATAGTGATAGGTTTAAAGAATCACCTAAAGGAGGGAAGAGAGTTGGAGAGGGTGGGATGCTTTAGGAAGGAAATTCCTGACTTTCAGGGACTTGAAGTCACAGCTGCCATTGGTGGGGTCATGAAAAGCTTGAGAGGCAAAAAAACTAGAGGAGTGCTGAGGATTATGGAGCTGGGGGAGGTACAGAGATGGGGAGGGGCAAGGTCATTGAGGGATTTAAGCAGCTGGGTGAGAACCACAGTTCATAAGCGTGCAGCCCTTGTGGTTTAAACTAAATGAGCAGCATCCACAGATGTTTCCCATTCTGTGCTATTTCAAAAGATTCATCTGTAAAAATACTAACCTGATACCTCTTCTATTGCAGTTGGTGATGTTGCTGCCGGGAGTTGAAGTGATGTGAGACAGGAGAGGGGGCAAAGGACGAGGTTGCCTGTCAGCTCCTGCTCATTGATGTGGCTGTGGTTCGTGAATATTTTGGGAGAGTGGATACCTTCTCGACTGCCAGTTCAGGATGCTGAGGGCCACTAATGGAGACTGCCAACTTAACAGGCATCTGCAGTGGTCCTCGGAGACCTGTCATCGTCATGGCAATGGCACCTCCAGTAGCAACCGTGAGCTGAAGATGTATGCTGATTGAATCTGGTTTGCTCAGCCACCCTGGGAGAAAAGAGAGAGACATTGCGTGGGAGGAAGGAGCGAGAAAATGAAATTTCCATTCTATTGGTGTTGAGTTGTAAAACGGCTTATGGGAAATATCTAAAGGAAAGTACACCGTAACCCTTTGAGTAGCGAATGCGATTAGATTTCCCCGTCATGGCTTCTGATCAAACGTGATTGTGATTGTGAGAGGGTTTTATCCCCCTCTCTTTTTTTTTAATTTAAAAACTGTTTTTTTGCCCCTAACTCTTGCCAGTTTATATCATGCTCCGTAACGGAGTTGTGGGGAATGTAGGGCAGCCATGCATGTTACGATGGTCCAATCGCATCCGGTTGACCTGGCTCAGCTTCACCCTGTTCATCATACTGGTGTTCTTCCCGCTGATTGCCCATTACTACCTGACCACCATTGACAACCTCGACGATTCAGGCCCACGCATTTTCGAGCCACGTTCCGGCAATGCCCTGTGTGAGGTCAAGCATGTGCAAGATCTGTGCCGCATCCGGGAGTCAGTTAGTGAGGAGCTGCTCCAGCTTGAGGCCAAGCGGCAGGAACTAAACAGCGAAATTGCCAAACTCAACCTGAAGATAGAATCCTGCAAGAAGAGCATTGAGAATGCCAAACAGGACCTGCTGCAGCTCAAAAATGTCATCAGCCAAACCGAGCACTCTTACAAGGAGCTGGTGGCTCAGAACCAGCCAAAGCTCTCGCTGCCAATCCGCCTGTTGCCAGAGAAAGACGAGACCAACTTCCCATTGCCAAAGTCCCCCAACAGTTGCCGCTTGCACTCTTGCTTTGATTACTCCCGGTGTCCACTTACATCTGGTTTTCCCATTTATATCTACCCAATGGATCAATATCAATTCAGTGCATTAATCGATCCGTTAATCAAACAGGCATTCCAGGCGAACGCTCGGACTAACATCTATATTACAGACAATCCTCACATTGCCTGTGTCTACATGGTCTTGGTTGGAGAGCTGCAAGACCCAACGTTACTGAAATCCATTGACCTTGAAAAGCAGTTGCATTCCCTCCCGCATTGGCGGTCGGATGGACACAATCATCTCCTCATCAACCTGTCCAGGAGATCCCAGACACAGAACCTGCTCTTCAATGTCAGCACAGGCAGGGCCATGGTTGTCCAGTCCACCTTCTATGATGTGCAGTATCGTCCCGGGTTTGATCTCATCCCCTCACCACTCATCCACGCCATGTCTGAACCCAACTTCCTGGAGATTCCTCCCCAGGTTCCTGTCAAAAGGAAGTATCTCTTCAGCTTTCAGGGAGAGAAGATCGAATCACTCATGTCCAGCTTGCAGGAGGCCCGTTCCTTCGAGGAGGAGATTGAGGGCAATGCTCCAGCCGATTATGATGACAGGATTATTACCACCTTGAAGGCTGTCCAAGACAGCAAGTTGGACTTGGTTCTTGTGGAGTTCACCTGTAAAAACCAGCCCCGACCTGCCTTGCCTACTGAGTGGGCACTTTGTGGGGAGAGGGACGACAGACTGGAGTTGCTGAAATTGTCCACTTTTGTATTAATCATAACACCGGGGAACAGTCATCTCATTGCTTCCTCTGGCTGTTCTATGAGGCTTTTTGAAGCCTTGGAAGTTGGAGCCATCCCAGTAATCCTGGGGGAACACATGCAGTTGCCGTATCATGACATGATACATTGGAGTGAGGCAGCTCTAGTAGTGCCAAAGCCTCGCATAACAGAAGTCCACTTCCTCCTGAGAAGCATCTCAGATAGCGACCTTCTCAACATGAGGCGTCAGGGTCGTTTTTTATGGGAAACTTATTTTTCCACCTCCGATAATGTGCTGGGCACGATCCTGTCCACCGTGAGAACTCGAATTCAAATCCCTGCAGCTCCCATCACGGAAGAGCCCTCCAAAGAGATCCCTCACAAGACGGGAAAATCTGCTGGCACCGATCCCAATATAGCGGACACTGGAGATTTGGACTTGGGACCCGTTGAGACTGAACCACCATATGCCTCCCCTAAATATCTGCGGAACTTCACGGTGACTGTCAGAGACACTTACAGAGCCTGGAACTCCGCCCCGGGACCTTTTCACCTCTTTCCACACACCCCTCTTGATCCCACATTACCCTCGGAAGCCAAGTTTCTTGGGTCCGGGACAGGGTTCCGGCCAATAGGCGCAGGAGCTGGGGGCTCTGGGAAGGAGTTCCAAGCTGCACTGGGTGGTAATGTTCCCAGGGAACAGTTTACAGTCGTAATGTTAACCTACGAGCGAGAGGAAGTCTTGATGAACTCCTTGGAGCGGCTGAATGGCCTTCCTTATTTGAATAAAGTTGTTGTTGTGTGGAATTCCCCCAAGCCACCATCTGAGGACCTTGTGTGGCCTGATATTGGAGTACCAATTGTGGTAAGATATTTTCATTTCTCTGGCTTGCCTCTGTATTTCAATTCAGTAATGTTCTGTGCAGCGTGACAAAGGACCAGACCCCTCAGGCCCAAGGGAGAAGGGATAGATGAGAGTTGGAGGAATGCAGGTATGTTGGAGAGTAGGACTGGAGGAAAGCCCCCTCTCTCTTAAGTGGGCATAAAAGATCCAACGATACTGCTTCCATGAAGAGCAAGGGAGTTCTTCCCGTTGTCCTGGCCAATAATTCACTAAAACAGATTAGCAGATTTTTTTTTTTTTAATCTTTTTATTCTCCTCATTTTCAACATTTTCATCAATAAACAGCCAAAGAAAAAGCAAACAAAAACAAATACAATAATAATTCCCCACACACTAACCTCCACCCCAATAGGACCCGCCTCCGGGCAATCAGCGATGCAAAGGCTAACATCTGCCCCACAGCCGCCCGAGTCGTTCCGACCGACCCCTCCCCATCCACCATCCTCATAACTCCAGGCCCTGCACACTGGGCTTGGCCCACCCGTCCCATTGTTACCATCGAGCCCCTCCCCTCCCTCCCTGAATCTTCCAATCCATTTCCTCTCAAAAAGACCTCACCCAGTATTGGTCCCCTCACCCATGTTTTCACATCTCCTAGGCCTATCGAAACCTATTCTACCAGGCTCTGATGGCAGCAGCTCCTCCTCCTACCACACTTGAGCTAGCCAGTGTGGAGGTACCTGCCCAGGCCTCACTCCCCTCCAATCCCCTGCCCGGTCCCAGGAAAACAAAGAAATCCCCTTCAACACACAACCCCAGTGTAAACACACAAACCTCAAAGAATCGTCATTGCAAAAGAAAATCCAAACTCTTACTTTGTCCAAATAGGCAACTTCAACTTATTTAGCACATATAACAACATGCAGTGAAAAGTAGAGCTTTTCCACACCTCCACTCCCCCTACCCTCAGTCCAAGACCAATCCTCAGTCCCATTTCTCACTTCTGTCCCAGTCCTTCTGCCTTCACAAAGTCCTCTGCCACTTCCACCGTCTCGAAATAAAACCTTTGGCGTTGTAGGCATGTTTTGTGCTTTTGAATTGTTCCTCATTTGAACGGTGTGATGTTCCTCACTGCAGGACTAGATGTGCAACATGATTATTTGATGAAAGCAGTGCCCCATCACTTGTGTGTCTGTTGCTATAAAGAAATGGGAGAGAAACCCTCATTAATAAAAAGCTTATTTGTGGCTTAATTTTTTTACCTACAAATGGTTCAATGCCAAAGGTGTCCTGGGAGTTATCTCCAGGTGAAATCATTGGTTGCTATGGAGCCACTCAATTCTGGTATATCATGTTTTACGCTGCAATGAAATGGAGACTTGCTGAAAATGGAGAGCTGAGAGACTAATGTGAGTCACTACAAAGGTTTTGTCATGTTACAGCATCAGTTTTGGTCTGAACTGTCTCTTGGGGAACTCCGTGGATGGCAGGAGATGAACAGGAAGTTTTAGAAAACATTGTCGCTAGACCCAAGGTACCAACCCCTTTGGTAGAGTAATCACTTTGTATCACAATCAGCCTCAAATCTTTGTACAAAAATATATCTGATCTGTTCACATGTTTGTTTTGCCCCAGTTGCAAAAGTCTCTATATTTCAAAAGTACTTAATTGGCTGTAAAGTGCTGCGGTCATGAAAGGTGCTAAATAAGTGGAATGGAGAAGGTGCAAAGATTTACTTGGACAATACCAGAACTGTCTGGTTGTAATCAGGCTGAAGGGTGATCGCTGCAGGTTCTTAAAATTATGAAGGACTTTTATCGGTTAGAAGATATTTCCACTGTTGAGGGAGACAAAAACTAAGAGCCATAAAATATTGGCAATAAATCCAGTAAGGAATTCAGGAGACACTTATTTAACTACAGAGTGGTTCGAATGTACAACTCGCATACCACATGGTGTTTTAAAAATTATTCTTTCATGGGATGTGGGTGTCGCTGGCTGGGTCAGCATTTATTACCCATCCTTAATTACCCTTGAACTGAGTGGTTTGTTAGGCCATATCAGAGGGCATTTAAGAGTCAACCACATTGCCATGGGTCTGGAGTCTGATTTAGACTAGACCAGCTAAGGACGGCAGATTTCCTTCCCTAAAGGACATTAGTGAACCAGATGGATTTTTACAACAATTAGCAATTGTTTTGTGATCCTCATTAAAAATCAAATCACGTGGCAGCACGGTGGCGCAGTGGGTTAGCTCTGTTGCCTGACGGCGCTGAGGTCCCAGGTTCGATCCCGGCTCTGGGTCACTGTCCATGTGGAGTTTGCACATTCTCCCCGTGTTTGTGTGGGTATCGGCCCCACAGCCCAAAGATGTGCAGGGTAGGTGGATTGGCCATTCTAAATTGCCCCTTAATTGGAAAAAATGAATTGGCTACTCTAAATTTATAAAAAAAAGAAAATCAAATCACCATCTACTGTGGTGGGATTCAAACCTGGGTCTCTGGATTACTAGTCCAATGATAATATTGCACCATTGCTTCCCCTAAGAAAGTATCACCTTTCAAACCCACAACCGCTTAATGGCAGGATGCAGAGGGTGATGGTCGAAAGTTGTTTTTGGGACTGGAAACCTGTGTCCATTGGTGTATCGCAAGGATCTGTGCTGGGTTCCTTGCTGTTTGTAGTGTACATTAATGACCTAGATGTAAATGTGGGAGGTATGATCAGTGAGTTCACAGATGACACAATAATTGGTGGTAAATAGCAAGGAGGAAAACCTTAGATTAGAGGATGCTATAAATGAGCTAGTTAGATGGGCAGAACAGTGGAAAATGGAATTGAACCCTGAAATGAGGTGGTGCATTTTGGGAGGTCAAACAAGGCAAAGGACTACACAATGAATGGTAGGATACCTATAAGTCCAGAGGATCAGAGGGATCCTGGGAGGCAATAAAGATTAGGTGGGATTACTGGGTTACAGGGATAGGGTGGAGATGTGGGCTTAAGTAGGGTGCTTTTTCCAGGGGCCGATGTAGACTCGATGGGCTGAATGGTCTCCTTTTGCACTGTAAATTCTATGTGCTTAGATCACTGAAGGAAGCAGAAAAGGTGGTTAACAAGGCAGATCGGATACTTATTTTTATTAACCCAGGCATAGAAGGGAAGAGCAGGGAAGTTATGATGGAGCTGTATAAGGGCAGCCGGTGGTGCAGTGGTTAGCATTACTGCCTCACGGCAGCGAGGACCTGGGCACAATCCCAGCCCCAGGTCACTGTCTGTGTGGAGTTTGCACATTATCTCCGTGTCTGTGTGGGTCTCACCCCCACAACTCAAAGATGTGCAGAGTCGGTGGATTGGCAACGCTAAATTACCCCTTAATTGGGGGGGGGAAATGAATTGGTACTTTAAATTTTTTTTTAAATTATGGAGTTGTATAAAACACTTATTAGTCAATAGCTGAAGTACTGTGCAGTTTCTGGTCCCCACACTATAGGAAGGATGTGATTGCACGAGAAAGGGTGCAGAGGAGATTCACCAGAATGTTGCTTGGACTGCAGAGTTTCAGCTGTGAAGAGAGGCTGGTTAGGATGGGGTTGTTTTCCTTAGAATAGATAATGCTGAGGGGGAAATCTCATTGAAGTGTACAAAATTATGAGGAACATAGGTAGATAGGAAGGAACTTTTCCCCTTAGTAGAGGGATCAATAACCAGGGGGCATAGATTTACGGTAAGGATTTTGTTTATTGTCACGTGTACCGAGGTACAGTGAAAAGTATTTTTCTGCGAGCAGCCCACAGATCATTAAGTACATGAAAATAAAATAAAAGAAAATACATAATAGAGCAACATAAGGTACACAATGTAACTACATAACACCGGCATCAGGTGAAGCATACAGGGGTGTAGTGTTAATCAGGTCAGTTCATAAGAGGGTCGTCTAGGAGTCTAACAGCGGGGAAGAAGCTGTTTTTGAGTCTGTTTGTGCGTGTTCTCAAACTTTTGTATCTCCTGCCCGATGGAAGGAGTTGGAAGAGTGAGTAAGCCGGGTGGGAGGGATCTTTGATTATGCTGCCCGCTTTCCCAAGGCAGCGGGAGGTGTAGATGAAGTCAGTGGATGGGAGGCATCTTTGTGTGATGGACTGGGCGGTGTTCACGACTCTCTGAAGTTTCTTGCGGTCTTGGGCCGAGCAGTTGCCATACCAGGCTGTGATGCAGCCAGATAGCATGCTTTCTATGGTACATCTGTAAAAGTCGGTAAGAGTTCATGTGGATATGTTGAATTTCCTTAGTTTCCTGAGGAAATATAGGCGCTGTTGTGCTTTCTTGGTAGTGTCGACGTGGGTGGAACAGGACAGATCTTTGGAGATGTGCACCCCAAGGAAATTGAAGCTGCTAACCATCTCCACCTCGGCCCCTTTGATGCTGACAGGGGTGTGTACAATACTTTGCTTCCTGAAGTCAATGACCAGCTCTTTAGTTTTGCTGGCATTGAGGGAGAGATTATTGTCGCTGCACCACTCCACTAGGTTCTCTATCTCCCTCCTGTATTCGGACTCATCATTATTCGAAATCCGTCCCACTATGGTCGTAGCGTCAGCAAACTTGTAAATGGAGTTGGAACCAAATTTTGCCACGTAGTCGCGTGTGTGTACAGGCAGTACAGTAGGGGGCTAAGAACGCAGCCTTTTGGGGTCCCGTTATTGAGGGCTATTGTGGAGGAGGTGTTTATTCTTACTGATTGTGGTCTGTGGGTCAGAAAGTCGGGATAGGCGATTTAGAGGGAATTTGAGGGAAAACTGTTTCACTCAGTGGGTGATGGGAATCTGGAATTCTTTTTTATGGGATGTGGGCACTGCTGCTAGGCCAGCATTTATTGCCCATCCCTAATTGCCCATGAGAAGCTGTCTTGAACCACTTGCTATGTGGGAAGGAGTTACAGGATTTTGACCCAGCGATAGTGAAGGAACATTATGTTTCCAAGTCAGGATGGTGAGTGACTTGGAGGGGAACCTCCAGGTGGTTGTGTTCCCATGGATCTGCTGCTCTTGTCCTTCTAGATGGTAGTGTTTGTGGGTTTGGAAGAAGCTACTTATTTGCCTTGGTGAGTTTCTGCTGTACATCTTGTAGATGCTACTCACTGATCGGTGGAGGAGAGAGTGAATGTTTGGGGGGGGGGGGGGGGGGGTAGCAATCAAGCAGGCTGTTTTGTCCTGGATGGTGTCGAGCCTCTTGAGTGTTGTTGGAGCTGCACTCAACCAGGCAAGTGGGGAGTATTCAATCACACTCCTGACTTATGCATTGTCGGTGGTGAACAGGCTTTGGGAGTCAGGAGGTGAGTTATTTGTTGCAGGATTCCTAGCCTCTGACCTGTTCTTGTAGCCACAGTATTTATAAGTTTAGTCCAGTTCAGTTTCTGGTCAATGGTAACCCCCAAGATGATGGTGGGGAATTCGGTGATGGTAATGCCATTGAATGTCAAGGGGTGATAGGTTGATTATTAGAGATGGACATTGGACTTCCGGTTGCGGCGATGCGCTGCTAAGCCGCACGTTTCGGCAGCTCCCGTTCTAACGGACTTTTGGGCTCTTTTTGGGAGCCCCAACGGAAATTTTTTCGGACCAAACCCAGCGTGGGGTGACGAAGTAAGGAGTCCCCCCTGGTGTGTATGGAAAAGATCGGTGGTAGTGGCCAGATTGCGAAGGATCCTTTGGAGCAGCGGCAGAGAAGAGAAGGAAGAAGCAAGATGGCGACGGATGGAGCCCAGACGACATGGGGCCCGGACCAGCAGGAATTCCTTCGACGATGTGTGGAGGAATTAAAGAAGGAGGTGTTGGCGCCGATGTTGTTGGCAATTGAAGGGCTAAAAGAAACGCAAAAGGCCCAGGCGCTAGTGCTCCGTGGGGTGAAGGCTAAGGCAGCTGAGAATGAGGATGAGATTCTGGGCCTAGCGGTAAAAATGGAGACGCACGAGGCGCTACATAAGAGGTGTATCGAAAGGCTTGAAGCCCTGGAGAACAGCTTGAGGAGAAAGAACCTCCGGATTCTGGGTCTCCCCGAGGGAGTGGAGGGAGCTGACGCTGGGGCTTATGTGAACACGATGCTCCATTCGCTAATGGGAGCTGAGGCCCCCTCGGGCCCCCTGGAGGTGGAAGGGGCTCACCGGGTCCTTGCGAGGAGACCAAAGGCTGGAGAACCACCAAAGGCGATAGTGGTGAGATTTCACCGCTTCGCCGACAGAGAGGCTGTTTTGAGCTGGGCCAAGAAGGTACGGAGTAGCAGGTGGGAGAATGCGGTGATACGAGTGTATCAGGACTGGAGCGCGGAGGTGGCGAGAAGGAGAGTGAGTTTTAATCGGGCCAAGGCGGCGCTTCACAATAAGAAAGTAAAGTTTGGGATTCTGCAGCCGGCGCGATTGTGGGTCACGTACCAAGATAGACACTACTACTTTGAAACGTCGGACGAGGCATGGACCTTCATCCAAAAAGAGAAATTGGACCAGAACTGAGGGACTGATGCTGTGGGGGAGATGACGATGTTGATGTACAGAAATGTAAATTGGGGAATGGGAGGTTCACAGTATCGGGACGATAGATGGGTTTTTTTCTCTTCTTGACGGGGGGGGGACACTGAGAAACTTGGGCGCCGGTGGGAAAAAGGGACAGAGGTGGGGGATGGGGAATGGGGGAGCTGCGCCATAGGGGGCGGGGCTGATCCAGGAAAGCGTGGGTTTTTTCCCGTGCTAGGGAGATGATGGCGGGAAGATAGGCGCAAGGAGGATGAGAGTTCCACACACTGGGGGGGTCAAGGAGAGAACAGGGGAAGCCGGGGTCAGTTGGCGTCAGCTGACTTTCGGAATCATTATGGGGGGGAGTAACCATGCTAGATGGGGATCTAGCTAACGGGGGGGGCAAGGGGGGGTCAACTGGGTTGCTGCTGCTGGGAGCGAGAGGGAGCTGGCAAAGGAAGAGGTGGTCGGGAGGGGAGTGCGCCGCCTGGGGGGGCGGGTGGGTGCGCGGGACCTGGACGTGGGACTGGCCTAGAGTAGGGGATGGCTAGTTGGCGGGGGGGGGGGGCAGCAGCCCCCCAATCCGGCTGATCACGTGGAATGTGAAAGGCCTAAATGGGCCGATTAAGAGGGCCTGAGTGTTCACGCACTTAAAAGGACTGAAGGCAGACGTGGCCATGCTTCAGGAGACGCATCTGAAGGTGGCGGATCAGGTTAGGTTAAGGAAAGGATGGGTGGGACAGATGTTCCACTCAGGGTTGGACGCGAAAAATAGAGGGGTGGCGATGTTGGTGGGGAAACGGGTGTCGTTTGAGGCTAGGAATATAGTGGTGGACAACGGTGGCAGATATGTGATGGTGAGTGGTAGATTGCAGGTAAGGGAGGTCGTGCTGGTAAATGTATATGCCCCAAACTGGGATGATACGGGATTTATGAAGCGGATGCTGGGACGTATCCCGGGGATGCATTGAGAGGTACCTGGAGGCCAATGATGATGGTTAGGTCAAGGTGGGGGTAGTATGAGAAGTGCTGAAGGCGGTGGTTAGGGGAGAGTTGATCTCCATTAGGGCTTACAAGGAGAAAAAAAGAGGGCAAAGAAAGGGAGAGATTAGTGGGGGAGATTTTGAGTGTGGATAAAAGATATGCGGAGGCCCCTGAGGAAGGACTATATAGAGAGAGGCGAAGACTTCAGACGGAGTTTGACCTGCTGACCACAGGGAAGGCAGAGGCACAGTGGAGGAAGGCGCAGGGGATGAGTTACGAATATGGGGAAAAGGCGAGCCGGCTGCTGGCCCACCAGCTTCGTAAGAGAATAGCGGCGAGGGAAATAGGGGGAGTTAGGGATGAAACGGGAACTACGGTGTGGAGTGCAGGGAAGGTAAATGAGGTGTTTAAGACCTTTTATGAGAGGCTATATAGGTCCCAACCCCCGGAGGGAAAAGAGGGAATGCAACCGTTTCTGGACCAACTAAGGTTCCCGAGGGTGGAGGAGCAGGAGGTGGCAGGTCTGGGGGCGCCACTCGGGGTGGACGAGGTGACTAAAGGGCTGGGGAACATGCAGGCAGGGAAGGCCCCGGGACCAGACGGGTTCCCGGTGGAATTTTATCGGAAATATGTGGACTTGTTGGCCCCGCTGCTGGCGAGAACCTTTAACGAGGCCAGAGAAGGGGGGACTCTACCCCCGACAATGTCGGAGGCGACGATATCATTAATCCTGAAGTGAGATAAAGATCCACTGCAATGCGGGTCATATAGGCCTATCTCGCTCCTGAATGTAGACGCCAAGTTGCTGGCAAAAGTGCTAGCGTCGAGGATTGTGTCCCGGGGGTGGTGCATGAAGACCAGACAGGGTTTGTAAAGGGGAGAGAATTGAATGTCAACGTGCGACGGCTGTTGGGGGTGATAATGATGCCCCCAGTGGAGGGGGAGGCAGAGATAGTGGCAGTGATGGATGCAGAGAAGGCATTTGATAGGGTAGAGTGGGAGTATTTATGGGTGGTGTTGAGGAGGTTTGGTTCGGGGAGGGGTTTGTCAGTTGGGTCAAACTCCTCTATTGGGCCCCAGTGGCAAGTGTAGTCACAAATCGGCTGAGATCGGAGTATTTTCGGTTACATAGGGGAACAAGGCAGGGGTGCCCCCTGTCCCCATTACTGTTCGCGCTGGCAATTGAACCACTGGCCATAGCGTTGAGAGACTCTAGGAAATGGAGGGGGGTGGTTAGAGGGGGAGAGGAACACCGAGTGTCACTCTACGCAGATGACCTACTGCTGTATGTGGCGGATCCTGTGGAGGGGATGACAGAGCTAATGCAGATATTGAGGGAGCTTGGAGATTTGTCGGGATATAGGCTTAATATGGGGAAGAGTGAGCTTTTCGTAGTACACCCCGGGGATCAGGGAAGAGGGATAGACGGCCTGCCGTTAAGGAGAGCGGAAAGGAGCTTCTGATATTTGGGGATTCAGGTAGCCAAGAGCTGGGGAACTTTACACAAACTCAATCTGACGCGGCTGGTGGAGCAGATGGAGGAGGATTTCAAGCGGTGGGATATGCTGCCGCTCTCACTGGCGGGCAGAGTGCAGGCGGTCAAGATGATGGTCCTCCCAAGGTTTCTTTTTGTGTTTCAATGTCTCCCCATTTTGATCACTAAGGCCTTTTTTAAGAAAATAGATAGGAGTGTGATGAGTTTTGTGTGGGCAGGGAAGACCCCGAGGGTAAGGAGGGGGTTCCTGCAGCGCAGCAGGGACAGAGGGGGACTGGCGTTGCCGAATCTGGACGATTACTACTGGGCCGCCAATGTGGCGATGGTTCGCAAGTGGATGAGGGAGGGGGAGAGGGTGGCGTGGAAGAGGCTGGAGATGGCGTCCTGTAAAGGAACGAGCCTAAAGGCGCTGGTGATGGCGCCGCTACCGCTCTCCCCGAAAAGGTACACCACGAACCCAGTGGTGGCGGCAACCTTAAGGATCTGGAATTAGGAGATTGAGAGACTTGTTTATTGACGGGAGTGCAGGAGGCGAAAGAGGCCGATATTCTGGCCTTTGCGTCCCTGGTAGCCCGGCGAAGGATCTTACTCATGTGGAAGGAAGCGAAACCCCCTGGTGTGGAGGCCTGGATAAACGACATGGCAGGGTTCATAAAACTGGAACGGATGAAGTTTGCGTTGAGAGGATCGGTTCAGGGGTTCTCCAGGCGGTGGCAACCGTTCCTTGACTATCTCGCGGAACGTTAAGGGAAAATAGATCGTCAGCAGCAGCCCAGAGGGGGGGGGGGGAGAATGGGAGGGGGAGAAGGGGAGGGGGAGAAGGGGAGGGGGGGAGGAGGAGGGGAGGGAGGAGCACTATTTTTTGTTACTTTGTTAGTTCACTATTTTATTTAAATAATGTTACTTATTAGTTATTGTGTTAACTTTTATGTTGATTTGTAAGGTGGAAAAATTGTGTTTGAAAACTTTAATAAAATAGATTTTTTTGAAAAAGAGATGGACATTGCCTGGCATGTGGTGTGAATATTACATGCCACTTGTCCCACTCAAGGACAAAGGAGGAAAGTTATGCGTGGAGTCAGAGAAAACGGGTGAGATTCTTAACGAGTACTTTGCATCGGTATTCACCGAAGAGAGGGACATGATGTTGAGGTTAGGGATAGATGTTTGATTACTCTAGGTCAAGTCGGCAGAAGGAGGGAGGATGTGTTGGGTATTCTAAAAGGTGGACAAGTCCCCAGGTCCGGATGGCTTTGCAGCATCCTTTAACACGGGTGAGGTACCGGAGGACTGGAGAATTGCTAATGTTGTCCCCTTGTTTAAGAAGGGTAGCAAGGATATTCCAGGTAATTAAAGACCGGAGAGCCTGACATCAGTGGTAGGGAAGCTGCTGGAGAAGATACTGAGGGATAGGATCTATTCACACTTGGAAGAAAATGGGCTTATTGGTGATAGGCAACATAGGAGGTGTACTGCAGGGAAGGTCATGTCTTACCAACTTAATAGAATTCTTTGAGGAAGTGACAAAGTTGATTGATGAGGGAAGGCCTGTAGATGTCATATACATGGACTTCAGTAAGGCACTTGATAAGGTTCCCCATGGTAGGCTGATGGAGAAAGTGAAGTCTCATGGGGCCCAGGGTGTACTAGCTAGATGGATAAAGAACTGGCTGGGCAACAGGAGACCGAGAGTAGTAGTGGAAGGGAGTTTCTCAAAATGGAGAACTGTGACCAGTGGTGTTCCACAGGGATCCGTGCTGGGACCATTGTTGTTTGTGATATACATAAATGAAATGATCTGGAGGAAGATATAGGTGGTCTGATTAGCAAGTTTGCAGATGACACTAAGATTGGTGGAGTAGCAGATAGTGAAGGGGACTATCAGAGAATACAGCAGAATATAGATAGATTGGAGAGTTGAGCAGAGAAATGGCAGATGAAGTTCAATCCAGGCAAATGCGAGGTGATGCATTTTGGAAGATCCAATTCAAGAGCGAACTATATGGTAAATGAAAAAGTCCTGGGGAAAATTGATGTACAGAGAGATCTGGGTGTTCAGGTCCATTGTACCCTGAAGGTGGCTGCGGAAGTCGATAGAGTGGTCAAGAAGGCATACGGCAAGCTTTCCTTCATCGGAAGGGGTATTGAGTGCAAGAGTTGGCAGGTCATGTTACAGTTGTATAAGACTTTGGTTCGGCCACATTTCGAATACTGCGTACAATTCTGGTCGCCACATTACCAAAAGGATGTGGGTGCTTTGGAGAAAGTGCAGAGGAGGTTCACCAGGATGTTGCCTGATATGGAGGCACTAGCTATGAAGAGAGGTTGAGTAGATTATGATTATTTTCATTAGAAAGACGGAGGTTGAGGGGGGGACCTCATTGATGTTTACAAAATCATGAGAGGTACAGACAGGGTGGCTAGCAAGAAGCTTTTTCCCAGAGTGGGGGACTCAATTACTAGGGGTCACGAGTTCACGGTGAAAGGGGAAAAGTTTAAGGGAGATATGCGTGGAAAGTTCTTTACGCAGAGAGTGGTGGGTGCCTGGAACGCATTGCCGGCGGAGGTGACAGAGGCGGGCACGATAGCGTCATTTAAGATGTATCTAGACAGATACATGAATGGGCAGGGAACAGAGGGATACAGATCCTTAGAAAATAGGCGACAGTTTTAGATAGAGGATCTGGATCGGCGCACGATTGGAGGGCCGAAGGGCCTGTTCCTGTGCTGTAATTTTTCTTTGTTCTTTGTCAGCCCAAGCCTGGATACTGTCCAGGTCTTCTTGTATTTGCATGTGGACTGCTTCAGTGTCTGAGGAGTCACAAATGGTGCTGAACATTGTTAAATCAGCAGCGAACATCAACATATCTGACCTTGTGTTGGAAGGAAGGTCATTGATGAAGCAGCTGAAGATAGTTGGGCATAAGGACACTACCCTGATACATGTGAAGACTCTGTTATGTTAATCTTCACAGCTGGCCTGCCCACACCCGGTTTCCCCCCTCTCTACAAATCTCCTTCCACTCCCCTCCTCCCTGGTCCTAGATCAAAAGCCCCCGATGCAGACCCCATTCAGAGGATGAGTTTGAGCACGCTGTCAGCAGAAAGACAGGGTCAGATTTTATCAGATCATGAGGAACACCAGAGATATCCTCACAGCGAGTGATGATCACTCTCCTGCCTTGTATGGTGACCTCGCTGATGATGCAGACACAGGCCCATCACCCTGGAGTGACGTTACACAGAATCTTGGAGGGGGAACAGGGTGGTCAGGGAGGGGGTGGTAGGCGGTGGGAAATTGGAGGGGGGAGGAAATGGTGGGGGGGATTGTTGAGCTGATGGACTCAACCTTGTCCTAGGAGAATTTGGAGACTGAGAGCTACCCTATTCCTCCTGAACTGTTGGACTTTCACCCCAGCCTGTCCTCCATCTTTCAGCTCATCCTTGGGCTTGTCCTCCAACCCCTCCTGATCTGCCTTCTCCTCTTCTTCCTAATCGGACAAAGCTCCATAGCCCTCCACCTCCTTCTCCTCTTCCTCCAGTATGTCACCCCGCTGCTGTACCAGATCAGGGAGGATGCTACAGACCACCACAAAGCAGGAAAGCCTCTGGGAGGTGTACTGCAGGGCACTGCCAGAGCGGTATAAACATCAGAATCACATTTTGATCAACCTGATAAACCACCCAATGACAGCACAGGTGGCAACATGGGCCTCAATGTATCGGGTCACCTCCTCAATCTCAGGCCTCCGCACCAGTGTCATTAGCCAGGACCTCAACGGATATTTGTTGTCCCACATGAGCCAACCACCATCCTGGGCTGCACCTCAAAGATGCCGGGGATCTCCGAGTGCTCCAGGATGTAGCTTTCATGCACACTCCCAGGGTGCAGCACAAACGTGCATGATCCTGAGGTGGTGGTCGCACACGCTGTGAACCTTCTTGTCTGTTCACATCCCAATCTATAAACCTAGCCCGAGAACCTCAACACCTGACTGCTTCAGCCCCTGGCTCCTCCCATTAACTACATCATCTTACTTAGCTGAACACAGTGTCTTTAATCTTCTTCTCCCCAGTTATGTCCTATACTCTTCATATGTCCATGAGCCCAACTTCAGCATACAATATCCATGGCTGGAACAAATTATAATCTTTCATGAAGCTTTAATTGCACCACTGTCTCCAAAAAGTGCCTGCTGCCTTTCAAACCTGGATTTTTAAACACTTAACTGCAGCAGTCAAACACACTCTAACCCAGGCTTTTAACCCTTACTGCACCAAATACATATAATACAATATGTCTGAAATTCCTACATTCATCACCCCTCCCTCTCCTTAAATAAAGAACCAGGAATTTAAAAAGATGGCTTCATTTTTCAAAGTCTTTCAACTCTAAACATGAATAAAAACTAGTTGTGTTTACTAAACACTACTAATACTCTAAAAGATACATAAATTACATTTAAGCATGCACATTTAAACATGACCATAGTACATTGTAGTCTTTTCCACCTTTGAATGTTCCAGTCTTTTTACATTTCAAAGTTGTGATAAAATGTTTTCTCTTCCTGCTACCTGTATAATTTTTAAGTGATATGTTTGTAGCAATAAACTCCATCTAAAACAGATTTGCATTTTGATCC
This sequence comes from Scyliorhinus torazame, assembly GCF_047496885.1. Lineage (NCBI taxonomy): Eukaryota > Metazoa > Chordata > Chondrichthyes > Carcharhiniformes > Scyliorhinidae > Scyliorhinus > Scyliorhinus torazame. The sequence continues at coordinate 117,245,718 of NC_092710.1, read as the reverse complement.
TTAAACTTCTCCAAAAACCTTAATGGATTATGAAATGAAATGAAAATCGCTTATTGTCACAAGCAGGCTTCAAATGAAGTTACTGTGAAAAGCCCCTAGTCGCCACATTCCGCCGCCTGTCCTGGGAGGCTGGTACGGGAATTGAACCCACGCTGCTGGCCTGCCTCGGCCTGCTTTAAAAGCCAGCTATTTTGCCCTGTGCTAAACCAACCCCTATGGATTATGGTCTGTATATACAATCATCTCCGATGAATTGTTAGCAACATGAATTTCAAAATGTTGCAATGACACTACCAAACTCAATGTTTCCTTTACAATGGTCGAATATTTCTTATGATGAATATTTTGTTTACAAGAAAAATAACCAAGAGGCCTTTTTATTCTTCCGTTGTCTTCCTGCAACAGTACAGCACCAATTGCCACCTTAAATTGCTTGGCATAATTAGATGTCGGCAACACAGTTTTCAGATTGTCAAATGCCTACTAACATTTTCTTTTTTAAAAAAAATATGTTTTTATTTAGAATTTTTCAACAATATTTTCCACCTTACAAACAAAACCCGCCCCCCCCCCCCCCCCCCCCCCCCCTAACAAAGAAAAGAAAGAGAACTCGCGTGGCAAGACATGAACATGGCAAGTCAATAAGATACAGAACTTTGTACATTGGATTCTTCCCGTACATGTCAGTTTCCGGATCATTCATGTGTTTTCTTGCTCAAATGCCCCCCAGAGAAACCCCCCCTCCCTCCCCTCCCCCCTTCCCCCCAGGAACGATGTCCCCCTGCCCCCCTCCCCCCCCCCCCTGGGTTGCTGTTGCTGCTGTCCGACCTTCATCTAAAGCTCCGCGAGTTGGTCTAGGAACGGTTGCCACCGCCTGTAGAACCCCTGCGCAGACCCTCTCAAGGCAAACTTTATCCTTTCCAACTTGATAAACCCAGCCATGACATTTATCCAGGCCACCACGCTGGGGGGCTTCGCCTCCTCCCACATTAGCAAGATCCTTCGCTGGGCTACTAGGGACGCAAAGGCCAGAATGCCGGCCTCTTTCGCCTCCTGCACTCTCGGCTTGTCCACTACTCCAAATAGTGCTAGCCCCCAGCTTGGCTTGACCCGGACTTTCACCACCTTAGACATTGTTCCCGCCACTCCCCTCCAGAACCCCTCCAGAGCCGGGCATGACCAAAATATATGGACATGGTTCGCCAGACTTCCTGAGCACCTCCCACATCTGTCCTCCACCCCAACGAACCTACTCAGCCTCGCCCCCGTCATATGCGCTCTATGAACCACCTTAAATTGTATCAGGCTAAGCCTGGCACACGAGGAAGAGGAATTAACCCTACTTAGGACATCAGCCCATAGCCCCTCCTCAATCTCCTCCTCCAACTACTCCTCCCATTTACCCTTCAGCTCCTCGACCAAAGCCTTCCCCTCTTCTTTCATCGCCTGGAATATCGCCGACACCTTGCCCTCTCCGAACCATATGCCCGAAATCACCCTATCTTGAATCCCCTGTGCCGGGAGTAGCGGAAATTCCCTCACCTGCCGCCTCACAAATGCCCTCACTTGCATGTACCTGAAAGCGTTTCCCGGGGGTAGCCCAAACTTCTCCTCCAGCTCCCCTAAGCTCGCAAACATCCCGTCAATGAACAGGTCCCCCATTCTTCTAATCCCTGCCCGATGCCAGCTCTGAAACCCCCCATCCATCCTTCCTGGGACAAACCGATGGTTGTCTCTGATTGGGGACCACACCGAGACTCCCGTCACACCCCTGTGCCGTCTCCACTGCCCCCAGATCTTTAGCGTTGCCGCCTCCACCGGGCTCGTGGTGTACCTTGTCGGCGAGAGCGGGCAGCGGTGCCGTCACCAGCGCCCCCAGGCTCGTTCCCTTGCAGGACGCCATCTCCAACCTCTTCCACGCCGCCCCCTCTCCCTCCATCACCCACTTACGGGTCATTGCCACTTTGGCTGCCCAATAGTAACCAGCCAAATTCGGCAACACCAACCCTCCTCTATCTCTGCTACCATCCAGGAACCCCCTCCTTACCCGCGGGGTCTTGCTCGCCCACACAAATCGCATAATGCTCCTGCTTACCCTCTTAAAGAAGGCCTTGGTATTCACCATTGGGAGGCATTGAAATACAAAAAGAAATCTCAGGAGGACCACCATTTTAACCAACTGTACCCTACCCGCCAACGGTGGTGGCAACATGTCCCACCTTTTAAAATCCTCCTCCATCTGTTCCACAAACGCGTCACATTAAGTTTGTGCAGTGCCCCCCAGCTCCTAGCTACCTGAATCCCCAAGTATCGAAAGCTCCTTTCCGCCCTCCTCAACAGTAGGTCCTCTATCCCTCTTCCCTGGTCCCCCGGATGGATCACAAAGAGCTCACTCTTTCCCACATTGAGCTTATAGCCCGAAAAATCTCCAAACTCTCGTAAGATCTGCATTACCTCCACCATCCCCTCCGCTGGATCCGTCACATACAGCAACAGGTCGTCTGCGTACAGCGACACTCGATGTTCCTCTCCCCCTCGAACCACCCCCTCCCATTTCCCCGACTCCCGTAACGCCATGGCCAAAGGTTCAATTGCTAATGCAAACAGCAGAGGGGACAGGGGGCACCCCTGCCTCGTCCCTCGATACAGCCGGAAATACTCCGACCTCCGCCGGTTCGTGACCACACTCGCCACCGGGGCTTTATACAGGAGTTTAACCCAACTAATAAACCCTCCCCCAAACCCAAACCTCCTCAACGCTTCCCAGAGATACTCCCACTCTACCCGATCAAAGGCCTTCTCCGCGTCCATGGCTGTCACTATCTCCGCTTCTCCCTCCACCGAGGGCATCATAATCACATTTAGGAGCCTTCGCACATTAGTATTTAACTGCCTACCCTTTATGAATCCCGTCTGGTCCTCGTGAATCACCCCCGGGACACAGTCCTCAATCCTCGTGGCCAACATTTTTGCCAGCAACTTTAAGGAGCGAGATCGGTCTATACGACCCACATTGCAGTGGGTCCTTATCCCGCTTCAAGATCAAAGAGATCGTCGCCTCCGACATTGTCGGGGGCAGGGTCCCCCCCTCCCTTGCTTCATTGAAGGTCCTTACCAGCAACGGGGCTAACAGGTCTACATACTTCCTATAAAACTCCACCAGGAACCCATCCGGCCCTGGGGCCTTCCCTGCCTGCATGCTTCCCAGTCCTTTAACCAGCTCCTCCACCCCAATTGGCACCCCCAAACAAGCCACTCCCTGCTCCTCCACCCTTGGGAACCTCAATTGGTCCAAGAATCGCCGCATCCCCTCTTTTCCCCCTGGGGGCTGGGACCTATACAGTTCCTCATAAAAGGCCTTAAAAGCCTCATTCACTTTCCCCGCACTCCGCACCGTAGTTCCCCTGCCATCTTTGACTCCGCCTATTTCCCTCGCTGCCATCCTCTTACGGAGCTGATGTGCCAGCATCCGGCTCGCCTTCTCCCCATATTCATATATCGCCCCCTGTGCCTTCCTCCACTGTGCCTCTGCCTTCCCTGTGGTCAACAGGTCAAACTCCGTCTGGAGACTTCGTCTCTCCCTGAGTAGTCCCTCATCAGGAGCCTCTGCATAGCTCCTGTCCACCCTTAAAATCTCCCCCACTAACCTCTCCCTTTCCCTGCCCTCTCTCTTCACCCTATGAGCCCTGATGGAGATTAACTCTCCTCTGACCACTGCATTCAGCGCCTCCCATACTAGTCCCACCTGCACCTCCCCGTTGTCGTTGGCTCCAGATACGTTTCAATACAACCCGCACCCTCCCGCACACTTCCTCGTCTGCCAGCAGTCCCACATCCAACCTCCACAACGGGCGTTGGTCCCTCTCCTCCCCCAGCTCTAACTCCACCCAATGCGGGGCATGGTCTGAAATGGCTATGGCCGAATACTCCGTTCCCTCCACCTTCGGGATCAATGCCCTGCCCAGAACAAAAAAATCTATCCGGGAGTAGGCCTTATGTACGTGGGAGAAAAAAGAAAATTCTCTGGCCAAAGGCCTGGCAAATCTCCACGGATCTACTCGCCCCATCTGGTCCATAAACCCCCTAAGCACCTTTCCCCGTCCTAGATCTGGAGCGATCTAATGCTGGGTCCAGCAGTGTGTTAAAATCCCCACCCATTATCAAGCTCCCTACCTCCAGGTCTGGAACATCCGTTTCATGAATCCAGCATCGTCCCAGTTCGAGGCATATACATTCACCAGTACCATCTCCGTCCCCTGCAACCTACCACTCACCATCACGTATTGGCCACCCTTATCTGCTACTATGTTCTTGGCCTCAAACGACACCCGCTTTCCCACCAGTATTGCCACCCCTCTATTCTTCGCATCCAGCCCCGAATGGAACACCTGTCCCTGACCTGACCTGGTCTGCCACCTTCAGATGTGTCTCCTGAAGCATGACCACGTCTGCCTTCAGTCCCTTTAGGTGCGCGAACACTCGGGCCCTCTTAACCGGCCCATTTAGGCCTCTCACATTCCACGTGATCAGCCGGATTGGGGGGTTACCCACCCCCGCCCCCCCCTCCCCGCCGACTAGCCATCTCCTATCTTAGGCCAGTCCCGTGCTCACGCCTCCCGCACCCTCCAGTCCCCCAGGCGGGGAACCCCCGCCCCGACCACCTCTTCCATTTTCAGTTCCCCCTCGGACAGTGCAGCAGCAACCCTGGAATCCCCCCCCGCTAGATCCACATCTAGCTCTTTTGTTCCCCCCCATATTACTTCCGAGAGTCAGCTGACTTCATAGAATTTACAGTGCAGAAGGAGGCCGTTCGGCCCATCGAGTCTGCACCGGCTCTTGGAAAGAGCACCCTACCCAAGTCAACACCTCCACCCAACACTTGAGGGCAATTTTGGACAGTATGGGCAATTTATCATGGCCAATCCACCTAACCTGCACATCTTTGGACTGTGGGAGGAAACCGGAGCACCCGGAGGAAACCCACGCGCACACGGGGAAGATGTGCAGACTCCGCACAGACAGTGACCCAAGCCGGAATCGAACCTGGGACCCTGGAGCTGTGAAGCAATTGTGCTATCCACAATGCTACCGTGCTACCCAGACTTCTGCTGACCCCGCCTTCCCATTGATCTCCCCGTGTGGGAGTCTCTCCTCCTTGCCATCCTCCACCCCCCCCCCCCATTTCTGGTGCGGGAAAAAGCCCGCGCTTTCCTGAACCAGCCCCGCCCCCTGTGGCGCAGCTCCTGTTGCAGCCATTATCCCAGCTCCCTCATCCCCGAGTCTCACCCTCCTCCAGCACCGACGCCCACATTCCCCATCATCATCATCTCGTCTACAGAAAAGAAGAAAAAAAGGGGAAATTTTAGGAATTTGAACCAGAACTCTACCCACATCCCCCTCCATCATCCCACCCTTGAATTATTCTTTACCCATATTTACAACCCCATATACAACCAACCACATCCCCTCAGTTCAAGTCCAGTTTTTCTGTCTGAATAAAGGTCCAAGCCTCTTCTGGCGTTTCAAAATAATGGTGTCTGTCCTGATATGTGACCCACAGTCGCGCAGGCTGCAGCATGCCGAACCTGACAATTTTTATGCAGCACCGCCTTGGCCCGATTGAAGCCAGCTCTCCTCCTTGCCACCTCCGCGCTCCAATCCTGGTAAACACGGATCACCGCGTTCTCCCATCTACTGCTCTGCACCTTCTTGGCCCATCTCAGCACACTTTCTTTGTCCGCGAAGCGATGGAACCTTTCCACTATCGCCCTTGGCGGCTCGCCAGCCTTGGGTCTCCTCGCCAGGACCCGGTGAGCCCCTTCCAGCTCCAGGGGGGTCGGAGAGGCCTCCACTTCCATCAGCGCATGGAGCATCGTACTCACATACGCCCCGGCATCAGCTCCCTCCACTCCTTCGGGAAGACCCAGAATCCGGAGGTTCTTCCTCCTCGACCTGTTCTCCAGGACCTCAATTCTCTCGGCCCACCTCCTGTGCACCGCCTCATGCGCCTCCATTTTTACCGCCAGGCCCAGGATCTCGTCCTCATTGTCATTCATTTTATCTTTCACCTCACGAAGCTCCACTGCCTGCGTCTTCTGGGTCTCCTCTGGGTCAACACTATGGAGTGTTGGCCTTTATTGGTAGAGGGATTGAGTTCCGGAGTCAGGAGGTCATGTTGCAGCTGTACAGAACTCTGGTACGGCCGCATTTGGAGTGTTGCGTACAGTTCTGGTCACCGCATTATAGGAAGGACGTGGAGGCTTTGGAACGGGTGCAGAGGAGATTTACCAGGATGTTGCCTGGTATGGAGGGAAAATCTTATGAGGAAAGGCTGATGGACTTGAGGTTGTTTTCGTTAGAGAGAAGAAGGTTAAGAGGAGACTTAATAGAAGCATACAAAATGATCAGAGGGTTAGATAGGGTGGACAGTGAGAGCCTTCTCTCGCGGATGGAAATGGCTAGCACGAGGGGACATAGCCTTAAACTGAGGGGTAATAGATATAGGACAGAGGTCAGGGGTAGGTTCTTTACGCAAAGAGTAGTGAGGCCGTGGAATGCCCTACCTGCTACAGTAGTGAACTCGCCAACATTGAGGGCATTTAAAAGTTTATTGGATAAACATATGGATGATAATGGTATAGTGTAGGTTAGATGGCTTTTGTTTCGGTGCAACATCGTGGGCCGAAGGGCCTGTACTGCGCTGTATTGTTCTATGTTCTATGTTCCTTCAGCCCCTCGATCACCAACAGCATTGACGCCAGCACCTCCTTTTTCAGCTCCCCCACACAGCGCTTAAGGAACTCCTGCTGGCCCGGCCCCCACGCTGCTTGCACTCCGCCCTCCGCCATCTTGCTTTTTCCCCCTCTATTTTGCCCCTGCTCCAGAGCCTCTTTTTTCACCGCTCCATCGCTGATCTCGGCCATATATCGTAAGGGGGGGACCTTACTGCACCTTCCTACGGGATCAATTCAAAAAAGCTTAGCTCCGCATCGCCGCAACCGGAAGTGCCTACTAACATTCTGATATCCATTGAAAATTCCTGTGCTTTTTCAGAAGTTCAGTCAGTGGAGCAACCACACTGCTAAAACTTGGCACGAATTTGCAGTAGAAACCACTGGTGACCAGAAATTTCAGAACTCTCTTCTCATTGATGGTATTGAAAACTCCCCAATAACCTTTTTTGTTTGCACGTTCTGTGGGGCCATTTGACCATGTCGAATTGTATGGCCTAAGAATGTGACTTGACCTTTCACAAATTCGCTTTTAGGCAAGTTTACCATCTATCCTGCCTCCTGTAGTCGTTCGAACAATTCCTTTAAATGTTCCATATGCTCCTTCCACATTTGACTGAACAGCATCAAACCATCAATGTACAGTGCACAATTGTTTAGTCCAGAAATGATCGTGTTTGTTCATCTTCGGAATGTTGCTGCCCAATTTTACATTCCAAATGGCACAACTTTAAACTAATACAGACCATTTGGTGTCACAAAAGTTGAAACTTCCTTTGCTCTGTCTGGAAAAGGGTATTTGTCAGTATTCTTAAGTAAGTCAAGTTTGGTAATAAAATTCACTTGTCCCACCTTTTCAACACTGCCCTCCAAACAAGGAATAGGGTATAAATCTTTCATACCTTTTCCATGGTCTACACACAATCGTTGTGTTCCATCTGGTTTTGGTACCATCATAATAGGTGAGCTCCAATCACTGCAACTAACTTCAATGATATTCTTAAGTATGCTTTCAATCTCCTTTTGAACCTGCGTTAACTTCAGTCGATTGAGCCTGTATGGATGTTGCTTAATTGGAGTAGATTTTCCAACATCTACATCATGTATAATTTCTTCTGTATTTCCTAATTTGTTCCCACTATGCAACTCTAATAACTATTTCAGGTCACTTTATTGCAATTTCTTATCACTTGCTCATTGTCCAATTTAATTTGAGGAATGTCAAATTCTGAATCATCTGGATTTATCTCTTCTGAGTTACAATGCCTAACATCTCCTCCTTTCATTCTTTAGCAAAATATCTTTGGAGCATATTACCATGGCACCCCTGTGAGTTTTCCTTCTATCTGGTGATCTTCTAAAACAATTCACCTCACTCAATTTCCTTTTGATTTGAGAAGGCCCATTAAATCGTTTAATGGTTCACCTTCCCTTGGTAATAATACTAATACTTTGTTCCCACGAACAAAATTACGAATTTTTGAGTTCTTATGTGCCTCTTTTTCCATCATACGCTGTGACAATTTTAAATCCTTTCTAGCCAACTCACCAGCCCTAGTTAATCTCTCCCTAAAGTTTGACACATCGTCCAACAAGGTAGTCGCAGAACGCTGACTCACCAAGTTCCCTTTGACCACTTTAAGTGGTCCTCTTGCCTCATGACCAAAAATCAATTCAAATGGATTGAATTTAGTTGATTCATTAGGTGCATCCTTAATTGCAAATAGTACAAATGGAATTCCTTTATCCCAATCCTTTGGATAATCTTGACTTTAAGCCCTCACCAGAACATAGAACACACAGTGCAGAAGGAGGCCATTCGGCCCATCGAGCCACTTAAGCGCTCACTTCCATCCTATCCCCGTAACCCAATCCACCTAATTTGCACGTCTTTGGACTGTGGGAGCAAACCGAAGCACCCAGAGGAAACCCACGCAGACACTGGGAGAACGTGCAGGCTCCGCACAGACAGTGACCCAGCAGGGAATCCAATCTGGGGCCCTGGTGCTGTGAAGCCACAGTGGTATCCACTTGTGCTGCCCAATAGGTCTTTGGTCTTTAATGTTTGATGCCACTTTTCTAATGCTCCCTATGATTCTGGATGATACACATTTGAGTTAAATTGGTGTATTCCTAAGCTATCCATAACTTCCCTGAATAACCACAACATAAAATTGGATTCCTCGGCACCGAGGACACTGGATTCGATCCCGGCCTCCTGTCACTGTCTGTGTGGAGTTCGAACATTCACCACCCGCCTGCATGGGTCTGACCCCCACAACCCAAAGATGCAGGGTAGGTGGATTGGCCATGCTAAATTGCCCCTTAATTGGGGGAAAAACAGTTGGGTACTTTAAATTTAAACAAACTGGATCCCTGAGCTGGTTGGATTTCTTTTGGTAGTCCATATTAAAAAAAAATTAGTTTAACTCTTCTACAACCCTCTTAGCTATAATATTTCTCAATGGAAAGTCCTCCAAAGATTTTGTAGACAAATACATTATGGTCAACAAATACTGATTCCCACTTTTAGTTTTAGGCAGGGATCGCGCGCAATCAATCAGGACCCTAGTAAAAGGTTCCTCATATGCTGGAATGGGTATTAAGGGTGCCAGTTTGATTACCGCTTGAAGTTCTTCTATTTTAAAAAAAATTTAGAGTACCAAATTAATTTTTTCCAATTAAGGGGCAATTTAGTTTGCCCATGTTTGCATGGGTTTTGCCCCCACTCTCTACACAGGATTCCCTGCTGGGTCACTGTCTGTGTGGAGCCTGCACGTTCTCCCAGTGTCTGCGTGGGTTTCCTCTGGGTGCTTCGGTTTCCTCCCACAGTTCAAACTCTACACAGACCATGACCCAGAGCCGGGATCGAACATGGGACCTTGGCGTCATGAGGCAGCAGTGCTAACCACTGCGCCGCCGTGCTGCCTGAGGTTTTTCTATTACCTGACGTATGGCATGTACAGCAAAATTGAAGTGCACCCATATCCAGTCCAGGCCAATAAAAATGTTTATGTATTTTTACTTGTGTTGTCCTTACTCCTAAATGACATCCATTGGAACCTCGTGCGTCTACTAGCAAAACCTCCTTTCCATGATGCACCGTAATACCACTTGATGAACTTCTGCTCATTTCTCATCTGCCTGAATATGGAACAGTTCTGTTTTCTCATTAATTCATTCTTTCTAACGTAATGACACTCCGGTATTCTAATTCTGATGTAACTGCTTTATCTCTGAATCTTTCTGCTGTAATTCAACCAACTTTCTTCAACTAAACCTTTCCGCTTCATTCAGCACCTTCTCTTGTTCTTCGTCAATCATCTGGTCAGAGATTGTTTCTGATAAGTGAATCTTACCCTCTCTATCCATACCCCTTGAGTTCTCCTCCTCCTGTCTCAACCTGTGGCTTTGTGATCCTGTCACCACACAATCGGGGTACACCCCAGGATATGCTTCTTGCAACACCTCAGTTGTTTGACTGATAATCCTCAGACTACTACACTGGATCTCAGTGACAATACCACGGCACCACCACCTCCCCTCATTTTCTTAAAGGGTGGTAGAGGCGGGAACCTTCACAATGTTTACGAAGCATTTAGATGAGCACTTGAACTGCCATAGCGTACAAGGCTATGGATCAAGTGCTGGAAACTGGGAATAAGAATGGATTGATGCAGACATGATGGGCTGAAGGGCCTCTTTGTGTGCTGTAAAACTGTGTGACTATCATCTGGAAGGACGAGCAGCAGACACCTTTTTAAAGAAATGCATTTTATTACAAACCTGTATCAAAACAGGATACAGTGAATAAACACCCAGGGAAACATACTTCCCACTCATCAACTATACAGTCTTTACAGATTCTTTTCCCCTTTTCACCCCCCCCCCCCCCCCCCCCCCCGCGCGGCGACGGACAGCCCTTCAACCACAAACATCCCCCACCTTTCCTCAAACCCCCCGAAGAGCCGCTTAACTCATACTTTATCTTCTCTAATCGCAGTAAGTCGCACAGGTCTCCCAACCAAGCCGCTACCCCCGGTGGCAATGCCGACTGCCACTACAGCAAAATTCGCCGCCGTGCAATCAAGAGAGGCGAAGACCAAGACATCGGCCTTCCTCCTCTCCATGAGCTCCGGCTTCTCTGAAACCCCAAATATCGCCACCAAAGGGTCCGGGTCCACCTCCTCCTCCACTATCCTGGCTAAGACCGCGAACACCCCCGCCCAGAATCTTCCCAATTTTTCGCAACCCCAAAACATGTGCGTGTGATTCGCTGGCCCCCACCCACACCTCTCACACTCATCTGCTACCCCCTGAAAGAACCCACTCATTCTCGCCCGAGTCATATGCACCCTGTTCACCACCTTAAACTGTATCAGGCTCATCCTTGCACAGGAGGAGGTCCCATTTATCCTATGCTGTGCCTCACTCCATGCTCCCCAATTGATCTCCCGTCCCAAAAAAGAGTGACAGAGCTATAGTGATAGGGGATTCAATTGTAAGGGGAATAGACAGGCGTTTCTGTGGACGCAATCCAGGTTGGTATGTTGCCTCCCTGGTGCAAGGGTCAAGGATGTCTCGGAGCGGCTGCAGGGCATTCTGGAGGGGGAGGGTGAATAGCCAGCTGTCGTGGTGCATATAGGCACCAACGATATAGGTAAAAAACGGGATGAGGTCCTACAAGCTGAATTTAGGGAGTTAGGAGTTAAACTAAAAAGTAGGACCTCAAAGGTAGTAATCTCAGGATTGCTACCAGTGCCACGTGATAGTCAGAGTAGGAATGACAGGATAGCTAGGATGAATACGTGGCTTGAGAGATGGTGCAAGAGGGAGGGTTTCAAATTCCTGGGACATTGGGACCGGTTCTGGGGGAGGTGGGACCTGTACAAATCGGACGGTCTGCATCTGGGTGGGACCGGAACCAATGTTCTCGGGGGTGTGTTTGCTAGTGCAGTTGGGGAGGGTTTAAACTAATGTGGCAGGGGGATGGGAACCGATGTAGGAAGTCAGTGGGGACAGAAACAAAAGGCAGGAAGGGAGAGTGTGTAAAGCATGACCTGAGAAAGCAGGGCAGAGAGCAAGGAAGGTCTACATTAAACTGCATTTATTTCAATGTAAGGGGCCTGACGGGCAAAGCGAATGAACTCAGGGCATGGACGGGCACATGGGACTGGGATATTATAGCTATGACTGAAACATGGCTAAGGGAGGGGCAGGACTGGCAGCTCAATGTTCCGGGGTACAGATGCTATAGAAAGGATAGAACAGGAGGTAAGAGAGGAGGGGGAGTGGCGTTTTTGATTAGGGAGAACATCACGGCAGTACTTAGAGGGGATATATCCGAGGATTCGCCCACTGAGTCTATATGGGTGGAACTGAAAAATAAGAAGGGAGAGATCACCTTGGTAGGACTGTACTACAGGCCCCCAAATAGTCAGCGGGAAATTGAGGAGCAAATATGTAAGGAGATTACAGATAGCTGCAAGAATAATAGGGTGGTAGTAGTAGGGGACTTTAACTTTCCCAACATTGACTGGGACAGCCAGAGCATTAGGGGCTTGGATGGAGGGAAATTTGTTGAGTGTATTCAGGAGGAATTTCTCATTCAGTATGTGGATGGACCGACTAGAGAGGGGGCAAAACTTGACCTCGTCTTGGGAAATAAGGAAGGGCAAGTGACAGAAGTGCTAGTGAGAGATCACTTTGGGACAAGTGACCATAACTCCATTAGTTGTAAGATAGCTATGGAGAATGATAGGTCTGGCCCAAGAGTTAAAATTCTTAATTGGGGCAAGGCCAATTTTGATGGTATCAGACAGGAACTTGCAGAGGTAGATTGGGGGAGACTGTTGGCAGGCAAAGGGACGGCTGGTAAATGGGAGGCTTTTAAAAATGTGTTAACCAGGGTGCAGGGTAAGCACATTCCCTTTAGAGTGAAGGGTAAGGCTGGTAGAAGTAGGGAACCCTGGATGACTCAAGATATTGAGACTCTGGTCAAAAAGAAGAAGGAGGCATATGACGTACATAAGCAACTGGGATCAAGTGGCTCCCTTGAAGAGTATAAAGATTGTCGAAATAGAGTTAAGAGGGAAATCAGGAGGGCAAAAAGGGGACATGAAATTGCTTTGGCAAATAATGCAAGGGAGAATCCAAAGAGATTCTACAAATACATAAAGGGGAAAAGAGTAACTAGGGACAGAGTAGGGCCTCTTAAGGATCAACAAGGGCATCTATGTGCAGAGCCACAAGAGTTGGGTGAGATCCTGAATGAATATTTCTCATCGGTATTCACGGTGGAGAAAGGCATGGATGTTAGGAAACTAAGGGAAATAAATAGTGATGTCTTGAGAAGTGTGCATATTACAGAGGAGGAGGTGCTGGAAGTCTTAAAGCGCATCAAGGTAGATAAATCCCCGGGACCTGATGAAATGTATCCCAGGGTGTTGTGGGAGGCTAGGGAGGAAATTGCGGGTCCCCTAACAGAGATATTTGAATCATCGGCAGCCACAGGCGAGGTGCCTGAAGATTGGAGAGTGGTGAATGTTGTGCCCTTGTTTAAGAAGGGCAGCAGGGAAAAGCCTGGGAACTACAGACCGGTGAGCCTAACGTCTGTAGTAGGTAAGTTGCTAGAAGGTATTCTGAGAGACAGGATCTACAAGCATTTAGAGAGGCAAGGACTGATTCGGGGCAGTCAGCATGTCTTTGTGCGTGGAAAATCATGTCTCACAAATTTGATTGAGTTTTTTGAGGGGGTGACCAAGAAGGTAGATGAGGGCAGTGCAGTAGACGTTGTCTACATGGACTTTAGCAAAGCCTTTGACAAGGTACCGCATGGTAGGTTGTTGCAGAAGGTTAAAGCTCACGGGATCCAGGGTGAGGTTGCCAATTGGATTCAAAATTGGCTGGACGACAAAAGGCAGAGGGTGGTTGTAGAGGGTTGTTTTTCAAACTGGAGGCCTGTGACCAGTGGTGTGCCTCAGGGATCGGTGCTGGGTGCACTGTTATTTGTGATTTATATTAATGATTTGGATGAGAATTTAGGAGGCATGGTTAGTAAGTTTGCAGATGACACCAAGATTGGTGGCACAGTGGATAGTGAAGAAGGTTATCTAGGATTGCAACGGGATCTTGATCAATTAGGCCAGTGGGCCGACGAATGGCAGATGGAGTTTAATTTAGATAAATGTGAGGTGATGCATTTTGGCAGATCGAATCAGGCCAGGACCTACTCAGTTAATGGTATGGCGTTGGGGAGAGTTATAGAACAAAGAGATCTAGGAATACAGGTTCATAGCTCCTTGAAGGTGGAGTCGCAGGTGGACAGGGTGGTGAAGAAGGCATTCGGTATGCTTGGTTTCATTGGTCAGAAAATTGAATACAGGAGTTGGGACGTCTTGTTGAAGTTGTACAAGACATTGGTACGGCCACACTTGGAATACTGTGTGCAGTTCTGGTCACCCTATTATAGGAAGGATATTATTAAACTGGAAAGAGTGCAGAAAAGATTTACTAGGATGTTGCCGGGACTTGATGGTTTGAGTTATAAGGAGAGGCTGGATAGACTGGGACTTTTTTCCTTGGAGCGTAGGAGGCTTAGGGGTGATCTTATAGAGGTCTATAAAATAATGAGGGGCATAGATAAGGTAGATAGTCAACATCTTTTCCCAAAGGTAGGGGAGTCTAAAACTAGAGGGCATAGGTTTAAGGTGAGAGGGGAGAGATTCAGAAGGGCCCAGAGGGGCAATTTCTTCACTCCGAGGGTAGTGAGTGTCTGGAATGGGCTGCCAGAGGTAGTAGTAGAGGCGGGTACAATTGTGTCTTTTAAAAAACATTTAGATAGTTACATGGGTAAGATGGGTATAGAGGGTTATGGGCCAAGTGCGGGCAACTGGGACTAGCTTAATGGTAAAAACTGGGCGGCATGGACTGGTTGGGCCGAAGGGCCTGTTTCCATGCTGTAAACTTCTATGATTCTATTCTATGAACTCCGCTTCCCATTTTTCCTTGATCTTCACCAGCTGCTCGCCTCCCTGCTCCCCCAGCCACTTGTATATATCCCCAATTCTTCCCTCCGCTTCCACATCCGGAAGCAGCAGTCTCTCCAGGAGGGTGTATCCCGGAAGGGCAGCAGACACATGGAAACGCCGCCATCTGAACGTTTGCCTCCAAGCCACCCACCATTCTGACTTTGAAATATCAGTTCCTTGACTGTTTCTGGGTCAAACTCCCGGTACTCCCTCCCTAACAGCACTGTGGGTGTATCGACACCACATGGACTGCAACAGTTCAAGAAGGCAGCTCACTCATGGGCAATTAAGGATGGGGAATAAATGCTGGCACAACCAGCAATACTTATATCCCATGAATGAATAAAACAAAAGTTGAGACAAATAGCTTGTATGCATTTAAGGGAAAGTTGGATGAAATGAAAAATGAAATGAAAATCGCTTATTGTCACGAGTAGGCTTCAATGAAGTTACTGTGAAAAGCCCCTAGTCGCCACATTCAGGCGCCTGTTCGGGGAGGCTGGTACGGGAATTGAACCGTGCTGCTGGCCTGCCTTGGTCTGCTTTAAAAGTCAGCGATTTAGCCCAGTGAGCTAAACCAGCCCCATAAAGCACATAAAGGAGAAAGGAATTAAAGGAGGAGGCTGGAGAAGGCTACTGTGGAAAAAGACCATCACCATAAACGGGTTAAATTGGCTGTTTTTGTGCTATAAGATAGTCTCCTTCATTCTTTGCAAATTTCTCCCTTCACAGTCGTCAATACTTAGTTTTGGTCCCTCAGGTGCCTGTTGCCCTTCAGAATAACAACAGATGGATCCACAAACGTGTGAGATTTAATGATGGTGTTGACTTTTATTTGAATAGTGGCATCATTACAGCACTTGACTTCCCAGAAATTTCCCAAGTATTGCTAGCCAGTGCCAGTCAGAAAACATGGTGGCACAGTGGTTAGCACTGCTGCTTCACAGCTCCAGGGGCCCGGGTTCAATTCCGGGCACGGGTGACTGTCATTGTGGTGTTTGCACTTTCTCCCAATGTCTGCGTGGATTTCCTCCGGGTGCTCTGGTTTCCTCTCACAGTCCAAACATGTGCAGGTTAGGTGAATTAGCCACACTAAATTGCCCCTTAGTGTCCAAAAGGTACGGTGGTGTACGGGAGTAGGACAAAGGCGTGGCATAAGTAGGGTGTTCTTTCCAAGGGCCAGTGCAGACTCGATGGGCCTAATGGCCTCCTTCTGCACTGTAGATTCTATGAATTAGGAACTGGAGCCCTAATGGGCTTTCCCATCAGCCAAGAGTAATTGTAGTCCTTTGCAGATGTCAACAGACATATCACAGAGAGGACAGGAAACGTAACATCATTATGGAATAATTCCACACTGGCGGGAGCTGTGTCGGGGAAGGTCGGTAATTGTCAGATACCAGTTTATATTGGGCCAGAAACTCCAGTTTCCATTGTGCTTCCATGTGAGAGAGGGGGAGGAGTGACAATCAAGTGACCAGTCAGTTCTTTCTCAATCCAGACTTCACACGCCCTGTCACAGCCCCCGAACTCTCCCTCTCTTCCCAACTGTTTTTCCCTCCTCCCAACACTCTCACTCTCTTCCCAACTCTGTCCCGCTCCTCCCATCCTTCTCCCGCTCCTCCCATCCTTCTCCCGCTCCTCCCATCCTTTTCCCGCTCCTCCCATCCTTCTCCCGCTCCTCCCATCCTTCTCCCTCTCCTCCCATCCTTCTCCCGCACTTCCCATCCTTCTCCCACACTTCCCAACCTTCTCCCGCCCCTCCCGACTCTCTCCCGCCCCTCCCGACTCTCTCCCGCCCCTCCCGACTCTCTCCCGCCCCTCCCGACTCTCTCCCGCCCCTCCCGACTCTCTCCCGCCCCTCCCGACTCTCTCCCGCCCCTCCCGACTCTCTCCCGCCCCTCCCGACTCTCTCCCGCCCCTCCCGACTCTCTCCCGCCCCTCCCGACTCTCTCCCGCCCCTCCCGACTCTCTCCCGCCCCTCCCGACTCTCTCCCGCCCCTCCCGACTCTCTCCCGCCCCTCCCGACTCTCTCCCGCCCCTCCCGACTCTCTCCCGCCCCTCCCGACTCTCTCCCGCCCCTCCCGACTCTCTCCCGCCCCTCCCGACTCTCTCCCGCCCCTCCCGACTCTCTCCCGCCCCTCCCGACTCTCTCCCGCCCCTCCCGACTCTCTCCCGCCCCTCCCGACTCTCTCCCGCCCCTCCCGACTCTCTCCCGCCCCTCCCGACTCTCTCCCGCCCCTCCCGACTCTCTCCCGCCCCTCCCGACTCTCTCCCGCCCCTCCCGACTCTCTCCCGCCCCTCCCGACTCTCTCCCGCCCCTCCCGACTCTCTCCCGCCCCTCCCGACTCTCTCCCGCCCCTCCCGACTCTCTCCCGCCCCTCCCGACTCTCTCCCGCCCCTCCCGACTCTCTCCCGCCCCTCCCGACTCTCTCCCGCCCCTCCCGACTCTCTCCCGCCCCTCCCGACTCTCTCCCGCCCCTCCCGACTCTCTCCCGCCCCTCCCGACTCTCTCCCGCCCCTCCCGACTCTCTCCCGCCCCTCCCGACTCTCTCCCGCCCCTCCCGACTCTCGCCCCTCCTGACTCTCTCCCCTCCCGACTCTCTCCCGACTCCCTCCCGCCCCTCCTGACTCCCTCCAGCCCCTCCCGACTCTCTCCAGCTCCTCCCGACTCTCTCCCGCCCCTCCCGACTCCCTCCCGCCCCTCCTGACTCTCTCCAGCTCCTCCCGACTCTCTCCCGCCCCTCCCAACTCCCTCCCGCCCCTCCCGACTCTCTCCAGCTCCTCCCGCCCCTCCCGACTCCCTCCCGCCCCTCCTGACTCTCTCCAGCTCCTCCCGACTCTCTCCCGCTCCTCCCGACTCTCTCTCTCCCGCTCCTCCCGACTCTCTCTCTCCCATCCTCCCGACTCTCTCTCTCTCCCGCTCCTCCCATCTCTCTCTCTCTCTCTCTGTCTCTCCCTTCCGCTCCTCCCAACTCTCTCTCTCTCTCTCTCTCGCTCCTCCCAACTGTCTCTCTTTTTCTCTCCCTCTGTTGTTTTCAGATGTCAGTTTACCTTTATTCTGACTTGTCGGAATGGCATAAACTGGGATTACACAAATGATTCCCAAGTTCTTTGAGTTCTATGATTAGCAGTTCCCAAATTTTCCTTTTGGTTGTTTGCAAGATTTTTGCTCACTCTTTTCTTTGTGCCTGATGTGCTGGTGAGTAATATACACACCACAAAGTGCTTGCAGCTGTCAAGGGAAATAACAGATGCTCCCTGTCATGTCTCATCCCTTTATTGCACAATATTCTTTGAACCCTCTGTTAAACACAGCATGACCGTACCAGCAGCACAGGATGCCTGTGCACTGACTCACTGGACCACACACAGGTGACACACCCCAATTACATGGGGAGGTGCAGAGTTCCAATCAGAGTGATAAAGGCCATTCAGCCTCTCAAACTAATCTGTAGCTTAACTCCCTTTACCTGCCTTGGTTCCATTATCCCTTACTACAACAAAAATCTACCAATCTCCTGTTTGACGTTTTCATTTGATCACCAGCATCAACAGCCCTTTGGGGGAGAAAGTTATCAATACCCTTTATGTGAAGAATTGCTTCCTGCTAACACACATGCTATCTCTAATTTAAAGATTATTCCCCCTTCTGGGCTCCTGCACCAGAGGAAATAATTTCTGCATCTCTCCCCTACAACTCCTTAATCATCTTCAATACCTCATTCAGATCACCCTTTATGCTTCTCTATTTAAGTCATTTTTCTGACTCGTGAATGGTGGGGGGTTCCCATTGAGCCATGAGGTCACACCTAAAATTTCCAGTATGACTGGGCAGAATGGGGTATTTGGTGACGGTTTTGGAGCGGTTTGGGATTGGGCTGCGCTTCATGGAGTGGGTAAGCCTGCTATACATGGAGCTGAAGGCGAGTGTCTGCACGAATAGTTTGAATTCAGGGTATTTTGCTCTGCACCGAGGGACCAGGCAGGGATGTCCTATGTCCCCCCCTGATTTTGCACTTGCAATTGAGCCCTTGGTCATCGCGTTGAGGGGTTCAGGGGTGTGGAGGGGGAATAGTGGGGGGTGGCTGGTGGAGCATAGGGTATCTTTGTATGCAGATAATTTGTTATTGTATGTCGGAACCGAGTGCATCGATGGATGGTATTCTGGAGCTGCTTCGAGTGTTTGGGTCGTTTTCAGGGTTTAAGCTAAATTTGGGCAAAAGTTAATATTTTGTGGTGTCCTGACCGGGGGTGGGGGCAGGGGTAGGGGCTGCCATTCTGTAGGACAACGACCCACTTTAGATACCTGGGGGTGCAGGTGGCACAGGATTGGGGGGGCTACATAGGTATAATATAACTAATTTGGTAGGGAAGGTGATAGCGGATCTGGCAAGGTGGGATGGTCTTCCTCTTCGCTGGCAGGTCGGGTACAGGCAATTGGATGAATGTGTTGCTGCGGTTTTTGTTCATTTTTCAGTGCCTGCTGATGTTTGTGCCAAAGGTGTATTTTAAGGAAGTGGAAAAGATTATTACCTCGTTTATTTGTGGGGGGGGATGGTGGCTAGGATCAGGAAGGTGCTATTGCAGAGAGGAAGGCAGTCAGGTGGGTTGGGTCTTCCGAATCTACTATCTTATTACTGGGCGAATGGTGAGAAGGTGAGGAGCTGGGTTAGAGGGGGGGGCTCCCAGTCGGTTAGAATGGAGGAGAGTCTGTGCAGGGGGTGTGGGCTGAGGGCTTTGGCAACAGCACCGCTCCCCATGGCCCGGGGAAATATTCGGGGAGTCCGGTGGTAGTGGCGACGTTGAAGATCTGGAGGCAGCTGCGGCAGCACTTTAGCTTGTGGGTGGGGTCAAGGGAAATGCCGATTAGGTTGTGGGCGGGGTCAAGGGAAATGCCGATTCAGGATAACCATAGGTTTGAGCCAGGGACTTTTCGGAGATGGGAGGAGAGGGGATTTAGGGTATTAAAGGATTTGTTTCTGGGGAGCCGGTTTGTGAGGCTGGACGGGCTGTGGGCAAAATATGGGTTGGGACAGGGGGAAATGTTTAGATATATGCAGGTCTGAGATTTCGCTAAGAAGGACATACAGAGCTTTCCGATGGCGCCGGCCCCCACACTTTGGAAGAGATACTGACAACGGGGAATGGAGAAGGGGGCGATCTATGGGGTGATTCTGGGGGAGGATAAGGTATTGCTGGACGGGATTAAAGCGAAGTGGGAGGAAGAGTTGGGGGAGGGTATGGAGGAGGGGTTGTAGTGTGAGGTGCTTCGGAGAGGAATATCACGTTCATATGTTTTGGTCCTGTCCAAAACTGGAGGGGTATTGGAGGAAGGTCTTTAGGGTATCTCGAGGGTGGTGCATGTGAGACTCGAATCAGGTACCCTAGAAGCCATATTCGGGGTGTAAGGTCAGCCGGGGTTGGAAGCGGGTGCACAGGCTAATGTCTTAGCCTTTGCCTCGCAGATCGCCCGAAGCGGCTCCTGTTGCGGTGCAGATCAGCCCTGTGCCTCGGCATGGCGGGGGGACCTGCTGGAGTTCCAAACACTCAAGAAAGCGAAGTTCGAGCTGAGGAGAAGGATGGAAGGGTTCTACAACTCATGGGCGTTGTTTATCATGCATTTTCAAGAATTGGATGACATCGAACATTGGGGTGGTGGGGGGGGGGGGGGCGTTGGAATGTATAGGTTATTGGTGACTATGTATGGGTTAATGATGGATTCCTGGTTCTTTTTCTTCGTTTTGTATTTAAATTGTTGGGGGGGGGGAATTGTTTGCCAGGGGATTGCAATTGTATTTGTTATTGTGGTTATTTGTTGGTTGGTGTAAATTTGATATAAGTGTGAAGAAGGAGGAGAATAAAAATACTTAACAAAAAAAAAAAAAATTCCAGTAGACCATATTGTCGAGATTCCCATGGGAATGCTCTATGTGAATGAGGAGACCAGCTCCCAGTGTGGTGGAGTTCAATTCTGGCTGGCTGCAGGACTCTTTAACTGACTGACTGCTTGAGCAGAGAGGTTGGTTTTACACATTTCCAGGCTGCTGTGAGATTGATGGTGTGGAGCTACTCGGGTTAGATTCTGATCTTGTTTATCTGCAGGAAGTGAGGAGCAGAGAGAGAACTTGCAGAGGAGGGGGAAATTGGAGCAAGAGTCATTTCTTGTACCTTGATCTGGCAATCCTTCAATTAATTAAAAAGGAGAATTTGAAGCAAAAACTCTTTGCTGCCAACCACAGGGATATGTCATCAGGGAGTCCAAAAAGAGGGAAAGTAGACATTAGCAAAAAGGTTCATGCAATGGTCCAGGAGAATGTAGAGAGACTTCCTGTCATGTGTCAGTCTGTGATTCATTGGTCTTGTTGGTTGAGATCCTTGTGGTTCAAATCGTTTGATTGGAAAAGATGCTCTGGGGCTAATCGTTTGATTGGGTGTGATTTTCAGGTCTGGAATGTGCCACTGAGATCATTTATTTTCCCTTTAGGTTGTTCATACAGAGAAGAATAGTTTAAATAATCGTTTTTTACCCTGGGATACTATTGAAACAGAGGCAATTCTTTCTATTGATGATGATGCCCACCTTCGCCATGATGAGATCATGTTTGGCTTTCGGTGAGTAGTCGAACTTTATAATCTGCTACTCAGTGACCATACAGAGCAGAGCCATTAGTTGAAATTTGAATATGTTTGCTCACTGTCTGTCCCGAAGATTGTGGCATTGTACCGGCCTTTTTCTTCTTCCTTGTTGGCCCTGAGATTTACATACTTCTCTTCCAGGGTTTGGCGAGAGGCAAGGGATCGGATTGTGGGTTTTCCTGGCAGATACCATGCCTGGGACATGGCCCACCAGTCCTGGCTCTACAACTCCAACTACTCCTGTGAACTCTCCATGGTGCTGACTGGCGCTGCCTTCTTTCACAAGGTTTGTTTATGGTGTGTCAAGATTGTTAGTTGTATATTGTTTTTAATTGTATGCCGTTAGTAGCCATTAACTGGAGATTCGCTTGTGCCCCTATTTAACTCGCTTCTTGGCCTTTTGGCTAAGATGAGCGTGAGGTCAGGTGTAATGCCTGGATCTGTTATGTCTCTCTTTTGGGACCGGTGAATTGGATTCTATTTGAATTGGTTTTTGGAGCACGCAAGGAGCTGGATTAGAGATTTACCTCTGTCCACACTCTGAACTCTGATTTTGTAACTCTGATAAAGTAATTTTTGTAAAAGGAGCAGACTGAACCTGTGATTGTTAAATGAGGAGGTACATCTTTGGAATGTATAACTCGGAAAATCAAATGGTTGGCATGTGGAGAGATGAATGAAAGTCAGCTGTCCTTTTAGTGGTCAGGTGCAGGAAGAAATTTGGGGAGGAAAGATTATACAAAGCCGAATAGGTATCCAATCATCTTCCAAACCCTCCTGAAAATGACTTGTGATAAGATCTATTCACAATCTTTGCCTCTCCTGACTGCCTGGTAATGTGCAAGCTATTGTGCAAGGACCCCCTATTCTGAATGTTCAATGGCTATTCAATTGAAGGACAGCTCAATCTGCTTCTGTTTTCAAAGGAGTAGGAGGAGACCATTCAGCCCAATCATCCTGTTCCACGGTTCAATTAGATCATGACTCAACTCTATTTCTTTGCCTTGATCGATAACCAGCAAAGTAACTCTGGACAAATTGTCTTATGCAGTCAGGAATGGAAATCTGAGGCAGTCGTACCTTCAGTTGCCTGGGCCCTAAGTTCTAAAAAATGTTCCCAAATCTCTGTTTCTCTTTCCTCCTTAAGATGTTTCTTTAAGCAAGCCTCTTTGACCATGTATTTAATCACCTGTTGTAATGTCTACTTTAATGGTTCAGTGTGATATATTGTTTGATAATGATTGTGTGAGCCGCCTTGGGACATTTTGCTGCATTAAAGGTGCTACATCTTTCCCCTCGCGGTTTCATTGTCACTGCATTCACCCTCACATTTGAGGTCTTGTTTCTGGAATGCAACTTCTAACCTCTCCAGTTGAAACTGTTGCTCCTGAGGATTCCAAAAGTGTTCTCACCTTTTAAGAACATGTTAAATTTAAACTTTAGGGTTGGTTTGTTAAGCAATGTCAGGTTACGGTAATTCTTCTTGCTGTTGGTATGTTCATTTGACTTCAGGTGCTGTTGTACAGAGTGAAATAGGAAAGGAATATCGATATTGCAGACTGCACACTGAGCAGTTCCAACTCTTTTTCATTTAGTCACCTGGAGCAACTCCTATCTAAACATCCTTCATGATGTGCTGGCTCCTGTTATTGCCGTAGTTTATGATCAGCAATCTTTTTATTCTTGTTGATCCTTGATGCATGAAGGGAGTCAGCAACTCTTTTCCCAAACTGAATGTTCTTACCAATGAGGTCGAGAGTTTCCTTATGGTCAGGTGTTCCAAGACGCGCAGCAATTTCTTGTTCCTCTGTGATTCAGAATTTATAAAGAGCACAGAAATGCATTGCGGACAACTTGCCAAATTTTTCAGTATACTTCTGACCTTTATTTTTGTCAAAGCATTTATATGCATCTTCTGTAAGCACTTCATCCTGAACCACATTTGTTACAGCATGCTGAGCCTTTGTCGTCTTAGTCCCAGCACTGTTAGCCTGGGCCATGGCCATAGCTGCTTTTAGAGTTTTTCAGCAGCTGCTGCTTTCTGTGACTTTAGGCTTTTGGTTGGGCCTGCATTGGACTCCGAATTGAGATTTACCGCGGCCTAGTTGGGCTTGATTCTCTCCAGCCAAGTTCTCCCTTAGGGCTGGATAGTTGCCTTTAATGACATGCAGGGACAAGTTTGCGGTCTGCATGGTGAGCTACATATTTACCTTGAGACAGCCCCTGCAAGGAGTCACTTCCCCAGTATACATTCTGTGTATTATCTTTGTGGGTTTTAAGGTGATATGGCATAGTTTCTCCTGGTAAACAGTTTCTGGGACCAACGAAATAACGGCACCAGTGTTCACCTCCATTTGCATGAATTGTTCGTTCAGTAAAAGAGTGACCTGGCAATCGTTGGTTGCACCAACAATGGCCAGTACATTCAACAACATATCGTCATCTGACTATGACTTTTTATGCTCCTTTTTCGTGTCCATTTTGTATCATGTGGATACTTTCCCTCTTTTTATCACAATTCTTACATTTTGCATCTTTTCTCGGTGCTTTCATCATAATGCCAAAAACTCCTGCCATTTTACTATGGGAAAGCTTGCATAAGCACAAATGTGCCACAAATTCTTTTTAGCACTACCTCGCCTTTTTTAACTTTTCAAACAAGGTGACCCTGAGCTCAGTTTGTTCCCTTACAGGTTTTACACGGTGTTGCAATCATCCCCTAGTTCTAAATTATTGTTGCAGAATTTGTTACTTTACTTGCTACTCACAGAAGAGGGAGCACTGTTCCAGAACTTCCTAGGAAGAGCACGTGGCCAGCTTCTTTCCGATTATTTTCTCTGAAATCTTTGCTTGAATTTCAGTTCCTTCAATGGCTGCTGCTATTATTTAGCATCCCTCCATTGCCAGCTTTGGTGTAGTGGTGTTTGTATCATAATCCTTTTCGGATGTCTTTGTATGGATTGATGATTTTTCTATATTTCTTTTCTGGGAGTCTTCCAGTATGGTTCTCATTTCCTCGTCGCCAATTTTCTTTGTGGTATTTTAAAGGGTAGGCTTGCAGACCACAAAGGTATAAACAAGAGCTTTATTAGAAAGGTTTTTTCTCAAAGGCTGCTAGAATAGATGGACTGTTAGCCTGCCCAAACTGCCAATGATGTAATCAGTACGTCACGTGATCGAACTTTTAAAGTGACCTTGTTCCAACTAGGAACAAACTTGAATACACAACAAGAACATCAACAGGACTTCAGCTGCCCAGGAGGGACAGAGGCAGCCAGCATCAGATTCACCCGTGATTGGCCGAGGTCGGTTGGGATCAAGGGTCAGTGTTGCCATCCATTGGGGTCAAAGTTGGTTTGGGTTGGGGTCCCAAAGGAATGTTGTTGAATGTACCAATTATTCTATTAACACAGTTAATACTATTGATTTGCAGTTGGGACATTTGGGTTCCTTTTGTTATATGTTCCTGTGCACCGCCAAAGTTTTAGTAAAGCAAATAGATTAACTGGTTTTCATCTCGAAGATCTTGAGTTCTAAAATTCAGCTTCAACATCAATTTGAATTTATGTAGAGCTTTTAATGTAATAAAGCATTCCAGGGCTGTTTTTAGGAGCATTACGGCTCCAAGTTTTTAAGATATATAAAGAGGCATTAGGACAGGTGATCAAGTGCTCGGTCAAAGATATGGGTCTTCAGGAGAGAGGCAGAGAGAATCAGAGGGAGCTTCAGCACATGGTTAGTTCTCCTCCCTTCCCTCTTTTCTCATTATATTTCAGGATACCACCTGACGGTTTTGCTCTTCTCTTCCAGTACTATGCGTACCTCTACTCCTATATAATGCCCCAGGCCATTCGTGACATGGTGGATGAGTACATTAATTGCGAAGACATCGCCATGAACTTCCTTGTTTCCCACATTACCAGGAAACCACCAATAAAGGTTAGTGCTGCTGAAACTGACATGACTTTGACACTGCAAGACTGTCAATAAGATACAGCATTAAGAATTGTGAAAAGTACTTTGTGTTAAAATGGAACAAGATTTCAGTCTGTTTCATGATGGTATAAGGAACCTTACCACATATGCATTGAGTATGTGAAGGAAAGGTTTAGCATGGAGGTGCTCGTCTGTGTGTAACGGGAATGTGGTCAGGTGCTCTGTAATAGAGTTCTAGAGGGTGGATTGGTTTACAGTATTGACAATGTGGTGTATATTTTCTCAACGTGCCTCCAAATTCCACTCCAGTTGCATTTCTCACGTGAAAACAGGGACTACACTTCAAAGCCCTTCATGGGCTGTAAAGTACTTTGGGATAACTTGATGTTATTTCCATCCCTGCTTCAGCTTATCTGCCATTATTTGACTATTCCAGTGTTCCTCAAAACAGCCACCTGCTGCCTTGCACCCTTAGTAGACTTTGAGTTAGTCCAAAATGTTGCTGCCTACATCCTAACTCGTACTGAGTCTCAATCATCCACAACTCTTGTGCTCACTGACCTGCATAGATTCCTGGTCTGATAGCACCTTAATTTTAAAATTTCTATCCTTGTGTTCAAATCCCTCATGACCTAACCCCATCCCGTCTCTGTTTGCTCCTACAGCTCTCGGTCCTCTGTGATATCTGCATTCCCCAATTCTGACCTCTAGTACATCCCCGATTTTCATCGCTCTACATGATGGCTGTGCCTTCAGCTGCCGAGACGATGAGCCCTAGAATTCCCTGCCTAAACTGCTCTGCCTCTATTAAGACACTCCCTATTAAGACCTGCCTCTTTAGCTTTAGATCACCTAGCCTAATACTACCTCATACGGCTTGGTAATGCCGTATATTTGTGAAGCACCTCAGGATGTTTTGCTACATTTAGTGTTCAATATAAATGCAAGTTGTTGAGGTTGTGCGTTTCTTTTAGAAACATAAAAAGAAGCTCCTTTACAGACTCTAATGCACAAACCTTGGTGGAGGAGGGAGAATCATGGAATGAATTGCACCACATTGAAGTTCATTTTTTTTGCAAGTCAAACCAGAGATTCCAGTCCACTATGTTTTTTTCCCCTGCCTCACAGAGTCCAGGCCTGCAACTCAGGGGTTCCCAAACTATGGGTCACATGACTGTGGAGCAGACTTAGATGGGGTAGCCCTGGGAATTGTGTCTGAGGCCCCATGTCATGTGACCCACATCATTTTCTTGTCTTTCATCCCCTTGCTCTCTCATATGTATACTCCCTGTAATAACCCACTCCACCCACTCTCGACAATTTTCACGTTTCAAAATGGGGTTACAGTGGGGAAGAAGTTTGGGAAGCACTGCTCTAACCTCTTTACATTCTCCATCCAACAGGTCACATCCCGCTGGACCTTCCGGTGCCCAGGATGTCCCCAGGCACTGTCGCACGATGATTCCCATTTCCACGAGAGGCACAAGTGCATCAACTTCTTTGTGAAAGTCTATGGGTACATGCCGCTGCTCTACACCCAGTTCCGCGTGGACTCTGTTCTCTTCAAAACACGGCTGCCACACGACAAGACCAAGTGTTTCAAATTTATCTGAGGACTCCACCACCCCCACCTCATTCATGTGGGAAGGGGCACCCAGCAGTCATTCCACCACATTAAGGCTCAATTTCATTAACGACACCCAACTGGGAAGAAGTGGGAGAGTTACTTCAAAAACAATAAATCATGAAATTCTTCCCCCACATTCCACCGTTAACTAGTAATTGTATGGCTGGTTTGTATTTAAATAACCTACTTCATGAAAGGCTGAAGAGAGAAGGATAATGAACAAAGATTTGCCACATGGAAAATGTGATACATGATATAATTCCAAATTGCAGAAAGACATTGCACCTAATTTGTTAATTTTTCTGGGGAATCTAATTTGTAATCTTGAGTAAAGTTGGATCATGGACAAAGAGTTGGAGGATATTACTGTCAGCTCAGAGGTACTTCAAAATTCCCAACCCCAACTCAAAGCTGGTCAGATCTCAGTGTGATCTCACAACCTTTCTCTTTTTGGATTTTTGTTCTGTTTCGTACGTGGGACAGCCTTCACCAGGGACAGACTGAAGCACCATGAGAAGGAAATGTGTAAATTGTACTGTCATGTCCATCACTTCTACCCACACCCTTGGACATCAACAAATCCCAAGTTTTAGCCCATATGCTGACTGGTGGTATGATAGTTGTGTCAGTTCACTGCCACACAGTGAACCCTGAAAGTATTAAACTTTGGGTTTTATTTACAAGGTTGTTTTCTTTTTCGTTCTGGGTTTTTTTTAAATTGCTTACTTTGTATTACAAATTTAACCTTTCACAAGTGACCAGCTAATGGCACTCTATTGTGTTGAGGGAAATATATCCTGCGGAGTTTGGGTGGATGAGAGAAAGACGTTGATTGGGAACCTGCAAAGTAGTTTGTCTTGGGAGTCAGGAAGCAATCCTACTGAGCAGTAGACGTTGACTTGTAAGTAAGCGTGTTGAATCATTGTGCTTCTCTCTGTAGTCTGCTTCCCTACATCAGATAAACAGGTGCGATGTCTCTACTCACAGAATCCCTATAGTGCAGGCCATTCGTCTGCGCGAGTTTCCTCCCATAGTTGCGTGTCTTCTATCGTAGAGTTGGGAACCCTGAGCGGTACGTGGACTACGCTCTGTGTGGCAGCAGGTCGCTCTCTGTGGGCCTGTACCGCTCTCTGTCTTGGTTTCAGGCTGCAGCATCATCCTGCACTCACGAGTTGGGATGTCATATCTGCTGGGCTGAAGATCCTCAAATTCGAAGAACTAATCCGCGTCTGCATCGGATTCAGTACGGGGGTCGCCAATATGCAACACGTCTAGTTGCAGTTCGGATTTGGTACTGGGGTAGCCTCCCAAGGTGAAAGGTTCGTCTGAGTCGTTGTCTTCTAGGACCATATCACCGTTTGCGTCAGAGCTGGCATTGGGCTCGCGAGATCCAGAGAAAATGTAAAGGTCGGTATCGAAGTAATCAAGGTCAGAATCATCAGTTTGGGCATAGGTAACTGCTTGTTGCAGGGTTCTTCAGAGGTTAATTTCATTCCCTGGTTCAATTTGAGGCATTGTGCTGTCATTCCAGGTGAAGGAAGGTTGTTTTACGACTTTAAAAGATTTTTTCTTTGATTTGGGACGTTTCCCCTTTAAATGGGCGGGTCCAGGGCCTCTGATGTCATGACGCATGTGACATAATGCATAGGAAGCGATTGCGCAGGCGCAGATCGGGCTTTCTTTACTGATGGCCGTTTTTGTGATTGCGCATGCGTGGCGTCCTGCTCATGCGCAAACGGACCTTCCTGTTCTGTGCGCTTCTCGCGCAACTGTGCAAGTGCAGTCCCTTTAGAAAGATGGCCGCCGATCAAAACTGTTCTCTACTCCGGGATCTCGGCCTCGTGGTGAGCACTGGTGCTTCTCTTACCTTTTCTTGCTGGTTGGAGTGTGTTTTCCTCACAGTATTTGCCGAATTTGTCCAGGACTGCCTGGAAGTCGCTCCTGCTTTGCCCCTTGGAGAACTTGAATTTTTAAAAGATTTTTTCTGCTCTGGCACCGGTGATGGTGAGGAGAAGCTCTGTCTTTTCAGCATCGGCCAGGACTTCTAGTTCGGCTGCTACCAGGAAGAATTCAAACATTTGCCGGAAACCCCCCCCCCCCAGTTTTCGCGGAGATCACCATGGCACTGGAGCTGCTGCGGAACCCGGATCTCAAACATCTTGCCTGGGTATCGTTGCTGGTTGGCACTGTACGCTGAGTTATGGCTATGTGTATTGAAACAGTTCACTACTGGTATCATGATTTGTTATGTTGTAGGTGTAACATAAGCGGCTTCCTTGTGGTGCACTTGACAAAGGAAGGTTCAGACGTGGAGATAACTTCAACATGTTTATTAAACTATTTACACTTCTATTACTCGGGTTCGACACTACTGCTAATCCTACTATAGCTACCCAAACTGACTAACCAGTTGCTGCAATCCACGTGGTGGGTGTAATATTGAATCAACCCTGAATGAACCCTCTCTACTCACTGACTGTCTCCACTGGAAAGAGGCAGATCATGTGTGTGGTGTCCTTTATATATGGGTTGGTGTAATGCCCCTTCTGTGGTCGTGTCACCTCCGTGTGTATCGTGAATGTCCATTGGTCGTGTCCTATCTACCTGATCTATTGGTTGAGTGTGTGTGTGTGATGTTTCTGGTGCTCCCTCTAGTGTCTAGCTAGCCTACATGTATTTACATTGATGCACATCACCACAGACATTGCATCTAATTTGTTAATTTTTCTGGGGAAACTAATTTGTAATCTTGAGTAAAGTTGGATCATGGACAAAGAGTTGGAGGATATTAATGTCAGCTCAGAGGTACTTCAAAATTCCCAACCCCAACTCAAAACTGGTCAGATCTCAGTGTGATCTCGCAACCTTTCTCCTTTTGGATTTTTTGTTCTGTTTCATACGTGGGACAGCCTTCACCAGGGACAGACTGAAGCACCATGAGAAGGAAATGTGTAAATTGTACTGTCATGTCCATCACTTCTACCCACACCCTTGGACATCAACAAATCCCAAGTTTTAGCCCATATGCTGACTGGTGGTATGATTGTTGTGTCAGTTCACTGCCACACAGACATTACACTGTTGCTCCTGAAAGTATTAAACTTTGGGTTTTATTTACAACGTTGTTTTCGTTTTCGTTCTGTTGTTTTTTGATGTCTCTGGGTTTTTTTTTTTAATTGCTTACTTTATATTACGAATTTAGCCTTTCACAAGTGACCAGCTAATGCTTTTGAGTAGTAACAAATTATGGAAACCATTTGGAGGTTTTAGTGTACATGAAAAGGCACAGGCTGGCTGGGATGTGCCATTGATCATCTTATAGAATGATGGAACTTGCTGCCAAATTCCCATCGAATTTGGGAGGTTTGGAAAGGGCTGTCGTTGCCTCACTGATTGCCAAAGCAAACAGAGTGCTACTGATCTCTTAACCACTGAGAGTCAGTCAGCACCTTGCAGAGTGGAAATGAGATGGGGAGAAGAAACTATCAACTGGGAGAATGGCAAAGATTGGTCCCCTGGGCAACATGATGACTTGCATTCTATGAAATGCATTGCACACCTGATCAGTAGGGGCTCCTGCTCTGGCTACTTCTTGGTCCTTGCACTGTAGTGGATGAGAAATATGGACGGTCTTGTAACCGTGTTGTCTCAAACACTGTTGGAGCATTTTTTCTAAGTTTAGCTGCTGCATGAACACGGAGCTCAGCTCGTGATATTGGAACCCTGCAGTGAGTTTATAGTATCACAAACACAACAGGATACCCAACATTTTGTGTATATATCTTTGTAATAAAAGTCCTTGTATCTATCATGTAATTCTAGTCTGATGACATCTGAATTACTTAGATCTGTGTATACCAAACCATGCCCCAATTATACAGCACAATACCACCCAGGGATTTCCATGGGGGTACTGTACAGCTGGGGTCTTTGGTTTATGGAAACCGGCTCAGCCCCTCCACGTTGGGGGCTCACGGGATGTGCTAGAAAGTGGGAGAGTGCTTGTGTTTAATGACCTCTTGTTTTCAAACGAGTTCACCATGAATATCATCACAATAGATGGGTGGCACAGTCATTAGCACTGCTGCCTCAGCACTCAGGTTCAACTCCGGCCTTGGGTGACTCTGTGTTGTTGCTCTCTTTGGTTGGCTCTGAATATGGTTGTCAATATGGTCGCCTTCCTTAATCCTAATTATGTTTGCTTTAGAGTCGCCAGGTATCTTTCGATACCGCCACAAGGTTCAAACCCGAATACTGATCAAAATAGCCAATACACCAGTTAGTTAGTTCAAAGTCAATGCTATTTATTTACACACACAGTAATATCTACTCATGCACAAAATACTACAGACAAAACTATCACTACTGCTAAAGTCTATACTTAGCTTTGGGCGCCCACTCAGTCAGAGGAACAATGGCCGTTTTTCAGATCTGAGGCTGCTGGGGTCGAAGTGGTAGAGGGGAATCAGCTAAGGTCGTCCGACTGGTAGCGAGCGTTGATCTTGGACTTACTTGCTTCATGTGCAGCTGGTGGACTGGTCTCACTGCTGTGAGAGCCAAGTCCAAGAGAGCGATTCTCTCTTGGGCCACATTCTTATACCCAAAGGGGGCTTCGCGCGCTTTTGGGCGGGCCTTGAACTTGGCTCCAATCAATTGGGCCATTTCTTGATCATTCGCATTGATCTTGACAAATAAAGGGGTGGGGGCCCTGATGGCTGGACGTGTCCTAGGTGGCCGTTGGCCTGTTTTGTTTTCTGATTTCGGTTTGGGGGACTGGCTCCACGAGGTTTGAAGCCAGATTGGTTACTTAAGTATCTCCCTTTGTTCCCGGAGATGGGCCATCCATATGTTAAGGGGCCTACAGTTTCAGTTTTGTCTGGGAGCTACGGCTCCAATATGCAGACAGGGTCTGTGCCTGCTTGCTTTCTTAACATTGTCTAGTTTTCCCTGTAATCTTTGCAAATGTCCATTCTTTATTCTGGAAGTGGCCATCCCCGATGGCTACACTCCCTCCTTGTGATCCTCAACGCGAAGCGTGAAGGATTAAATAACCGCATCGTCTTCGTTCTCCTCCCAAGTTGGGCACCGGTAAGCACTTCATAGACTCTACACTGCTCTGTCCTATGAATTGCAACTTACCTAAATTATTTATGTACATACATCATTATAAAATTCTACAGGGCGCTATGACATTCAGGCATGCATTAAAAAATAAAAAAACTGGAACCTCTAACTATCCTTAACTAACTATCCTGACTCAAACAATCAAAAGAATTTACAACATTTTAAACTGTACCAATAGCAGCAGCACAGGTCTACCTGGCTTGGCAGTCAAGCACAGAGTTTTACATTTCTTTTTATTGGAACGAACAAAACACACACCAAAAAACGGATGCACTTTAATTCACTTAAAGGGGTTGGGGGGTTTGTTAAAGTCCGAAAATAGAGGATCTGAGGGTGTATATCGGAGTGAGAGTGCAGGAGGCCTTCCTCTGCCATTTCCTCAGTCTTAGAGTCTGAACGACACTGCAGAATATCGCAAGTACTAATAGTGATTCCACAACGTAGGATAGGGAATACCAGGTGATGAACCGGTCACACCAGGTCGATGTATCGGTAACTATCTCTGGGTTTAGTGTATGGCAGGGGTGGGAGACATTTACGGCCTGCGTGGTCAGGGAGGTAGAGTCCACACGCAACTGGAGGGATCCTGCTAAGATCCAGCTGTAGAGCATGATGGTTGTCTTCATCTTTCCTTCTTGTTGTCTTCATCTTTCCTTCTTTCTGTCTTCTTTTCTTCTTCTGAGGTTCCGAAGTTCTATGGACACAAGCATAATATATGTTATTATCTTGCTTAAGATCTCGTATGTCTATCTGTCTGTCCTCCTATTGCCAATTACCCATTATAATTGGTCACCATCTGTGACTCCCTCATTTAAAAAAAAAACAGATATTTTGGACAAGACATCCGAGAAAAAACTGTCAGTGCGAGCCGTCTCGCAGCCTGTGCGATCTACCATCCCAGTGTTCGAGGATGTAAATAGCATTTGGAAGCAACCTAAGGGTTGCCATAAAGAAACAAAGAGGTTTGAACTAAAGTGCCGAAATGGGGTGCGTATGGGCCGCGGCGGGTAAGAATGGGTGGAATCCCTGGGTAGGACGGTGACCAGTGCCGTGTGTGCCCTATCCGAGCGTAGCTGAACAGAGGGGGGTCCTCAGGCAGGCCTGAGCGACCGGCAAGAATGATACGAATATGTGGTTGTCTTGGAGGCTGCCTCTTATGATTACCTTTGAACCAGAAGAGTAGCTATGATTGGTTGTCCGCAGACAAACTTGTTCCATTAACTGCCAATTAAAAGAGTGGTGGCATGGGGCCATGAAAACTTTTAAATTAACAATCAACATTCACAATAACAAACAAACATACGTTACAAACATGGTGCAGGTTCCATCAGAAAGGACACCGTATCTCTCCATCAGTTTCTTTTTACCATCATCTGGACACCTCATTGCTCAATAGCGAACAGAGTCGCAAAGGGATTCGTTTGGTGGGTGTCAGACTCTATGTCATCATCTTCTCCTGGCTGCCATACCTTTGACTGGAGTAGGTTTGCTAAAGCTGCGTGGGGCGAATTGGGGTCCATCTCATTCCGGATGAGCCTGAACGAATTGTCTCGGTGCCAGAATCTTGTGTCGAGGTTGGAGCTGCTAGGTTTTAATCCATAAACGTCGGGCAGTGGGTCTGGGTCAGGGGCTTTAATGTACGTTATCTCGAAGGGGTCGCTGGAATCATGTTCGGAATCGCTGGGAGTGGGGCCTGGAGCAGGGGTGTAATCGTAGCGTGGTGTGCTGGGGCTGTCGCTGCTGGTTGAAGGAAGGGAGAGACGGAGTCATGCCTCTGGGGTTGGAGTCGAAGTCGTGTCTGAGGACGGGCTGGACTGGTTGGGGGAGGGTAGGAATACGTAATTCGTGGGCAGGGTGTGCTCATCTGCTGCTGTAAGCGAGATGTGTGCATGGTTCTGCGAGCCATAAGCCTTAAGCTAGTTTATGTGAAACCACGCAGACTTGCCATTGGGATATGTGATCTTGTATACAGAGGGGCTGAATTTATCAGAGATGGAGTATGGTCTGGAAAATTTGGGGGAAAGGAATGAACTGGGGTTGTATAGGGATAGCATCACTTGCTGCCCTACTGCAAACTCAGTGGCCTGTACCATTTTATCAAAGCAAGCCTTGCGTGTTTCTTCCGTGTCCCAAGTCTGACAGCTGCTGTGAGCTGGGCTGCCTTTACATTATCAATAATCTGCTGTGCTGCTTTTTCATGCGTGAGGGCGGTGACTGTGGGGCTGGCCAAATCCAATCCTAATATATACTCTGTTCCTTTCATGGGGCGTCCGGTCAAGAGGGTGTGAGGGGTGTATCCTGTGGACGTGGATACTGTGTTTCGAATGAACATTAATGCAAATGGGAGAATGTTGTCCCAGGTACTTGTGCTGTTGCACCATTTTCCTGAGGGTGGCTTTTAGAGTTCTGTTCATCCTCTCTACAATGCCGCTTGATTGGGGGTGGTATGCTATATGAAACTTGCTTTATTCCAAAAATTGTGAGGACGTTCTTCATCACTCGCCCTGTAAAATGGGAGCCTTGATCGGACTCTACAGCGTGGGAGGCCGCATCTTGTAAAGAGGTGCTGTGTTAGGATTTTAGCTGTCATTTTGGCCGTGTTTGTTCTGGATGGAAAAGCTTCCACCCATTTTGTGAAGGTGCCGATGACCACCAACACATACTTAAACCATTTCTGCAGGGGGGTAGGGGTCCTATATAGTCGATTTGTAAATTCATCCAGGGGCCATTAACGGGGCGGGTGTGACTTAGCTGGGCTTTTCTTGCATATCTGTCCGGATTGTTCTGGGCACAAATTAAGCAATTCTCGATGTAATGAGTAACATTGGCTTTTAAGTCCGGCCACCAGCAGAGAGGTCTGAGATGGGCTAGGGTGGGTTCAATGCCCTGGTGTCCATGATTGTCATGGAACTGACAAATAATTTGTTTCCTGTCCTCGCTGGGGACTACTTCAATGCCGTCTTTTAAAATCACACCGTCATGTGTGGTTATCGCATTTTTAAACTTATCATAAGGGGCTGGGAAGTTGCCTTTAAAAATGTCCCTGAGCTCATCTTTTTGAGTCTTTGCCAAATCTTGAATGTTGGTCTGTGAGACCTGAACCGCGTGTACTGGGGTGCTCTCAGTGGGGGGGGGGGGGGGTCCAAAAGTGACCATGCCTGGAACCTGCCTTCGCTAGGGCATCTGCTTTAACGTTACCAGGGGGAAGAACGATGATGACTGTGAACTTTAATAATGCCATATTTCCTATCTTTAGCTGTCTCTGGGATATGCCGGAGTAATGGGGCTGAGGGTAGGGGCTTTCCGTTCGTGGAAACAAATCCTCTAGTTTCCCACAGGGGCAGGAATTCAGTTAAACTGTTGCAGACACATAAACTGTCCGAATATATGTCGACTGGGGTCAGAAACGAGTCGGGGTGATCTACAATGTACGTTATGTCTGCCAGTTCTGCCTGTGAGCCCAAGTGTCCTGGCAATTTTAACGAAATCTCTTCTAGGGCACGTCCCTGCGCGTCCTCTACATAAATACCGCAACCGGTAATTCTTTTCCCATTTAAAACTGTGGAGGAGCCATCCACATAGATTCTAAGGGGTGCACACGTGTCTGTGGGCTGGGGTCTCTGGGGTGTATTACCTGCTTTCCTGGGAGCTGACTTTGGTATAAAGGGTCCTGTATTATGCTTTGTGGTGATGATCTCACACTCATGTGGGGTACCTGCATATTGTAAGTTATCGGCTAGGAAAGTGTGGGTCTTGGTTCTTTTAACCGTGATGACCCGTCCCTGTAAAAGAAGGGTCCAACGGGCTGCGCGGATTTGGCTGACTGCCATCCTTACGTCTACCATCTAGTAGTAGCTGTGTTGGGGTGTGTTCAGTGAGAATGGTGATGGGGTTGAGTCCTGTAATGTAGGCGAAGTATTGTACTGCCCAAAAAACTGCGAGCAGGTGCCTTTCGCAGGCAAAAAATCCTTGCTCAACAGGATCTAACACGGGTGAGGCGTATGCCATGGGGGCCTAATCGGTCATGGCATTCTTGGAGGAGCACGGCCGAAAGGGTTCGGTCGGTGCTTGCAACTTCAATTGCGTACGGGGAAAGTGGATCTGGGACTTGTAACGCGGGGGCTGTGCTGAGTGCTCTTTTTAATGCATCCATGGCATCAATGTGCTGTGGAAGCCATTCCGAAGGTACCTGTTTCTTGAGAAGGTCGGATAGGGGCGCTGCTTTTGTGGCGAAACCGTCAATATGGTTTCTGCAGTAGCCAACCAGTCCTAGAAATGACCGGAGGGCTGTTACATTATGGGGAAGGGGCAATTTGACGATCGAGTCAATTCTCTTTTGCTCGATCTCGCGTTTACCATGTGTGATTACTGTACCCAAGTAAATCACTTTTTCTTGTAGAATTTGGTCCTTTTGGGGGTTTACTTTACATCCAATTTGGTGAAGGAGTCCTAATAATTTGTCGAGAAGCGGCATGTGCTCTCCCTTTGTGTCCGTCTGTAGTCGCAGATCATCTACATATTGGACGAGATAATCGGGTCGGGGAAATTTTGCTCATCCATTTGCCGGCTGCCGGTGGAAAATGGAGGGGGAGTTGTGGAAGCCTTGTGGAAGGCATGTCCACGTATATTGTTGCCCCTGGAATATGAATGCGAATTTATATTGGCACGCTTTATCCAATAGAATGGACCAAAAGCCGTTGCTAATGTCCTAAACCGAAAAAAATGTGACTGTAGTCCCTGTTTGAGCATGGTCTCGGGACTCGTAGCTACAGTTGGGGCTGCTACTGGGGTTACTTTGTTCAGTTCCCGGTAATCAATGGTCAGTCGTCATGATCCATGACGGGCCAAATTAGTGCGTTATTTGTGGAGGCTACTGATCGGAGTACGCCTTGATCAAGCAAACTCTGTATATCCTTTGAGATTTCTCCCTCTGCTTCTTGGGGAAAACCGTACTGCTTTTGGGGTCTGGGGTCGGGTCCTGTAATATTCACTAAGCCAGCGATCTTGCCACAGTCGTGCTTGTGCTATGCAAATGCTGCTTTGTGTTGCTGCAGGACTTCCCTAACGTTTTGGCCTGACTAATGGCTCGAGGGTCGAACCAGAAGTCTCCTACTGCGCTAATCCTATTTCCATACTCTCCAACTGTGAGCATGGCGGGGGCCCGTGCTGCCTCTACCATTCTCCACACATTTATTTACCGGATCAAATGATAGATTGTGGGAGCTCATAAAGTCAATTCCTAAGATGTGTTCGGCTGTCTGGGGTAGATCGACCAGAACTACGGGGTATTTAGTTTTAATGTTCCCTATCTGGATTGCTACAGGGGCTGTGATGTGTCCCTGCTGCAAGTGCCCTGTAAAACCGCTGAGTGTAATGGTGTCTGTCGTGGGCCACGTGTCTCGCTGAAACATCGTGGAGGAATTGAACGTGGTGTGGGACCCTCCTGTGTCCCAAAAGAATTCTACGGGATGTCCCCGGACTGTGCCTGCCACTACCAGTCTACCGGACTTGTCCCAAAGGGTGTTGCAAACCCAAGTTGGGGAGCCCGAACAGTCAGTCCGTGCCGTTCATATCTGCGTTCTCAGAACGGGCGCTAATGCTGTGAATTGGCTTTGCCCTATTCTTATTTAGGGTGCCTGTCTGTTGGTTTCTCTGCTGCTTCTGGGGCACATTGCACTCTCGTGGGCAGTGTTCTAATTGTCCACAATTGCAACACTCCTGGGATTTGGGTTGCTGTGGGCTGTTCCTGTCCTCATTTACCCATGCGGGGTTCTGGTGCATCCCAACTGGATGCATGTCTGCCTGTTCTTCCGCTGCTCTACCAAATGCTGTTTTGCCTTGGATGGACTGTTCCCAAGTACGGGACAATCTTTTCAAAACCCATTTCTTGTTGTGGGCCTCATCTGAGGGGTCGTAATTTGCGCAAGCTCTCTGTCCTGCCTCTGTCACATGAGAGACTAGGATGCGAGTCCATTTGGCCATATTATCTGGGGTCAAATGGGCGTGGGCTAACTCTCCAAATACCGCTGTAAAATGAATCCACAAGCGTCCAGCAAATGCTGTGGGGTGCTCTGTCTTTTTCTGCCTACGCTTGTTTAGGCCTTCTGCGGGGGTCTCCTTTGTTATAGCTAATCGCATCTAGGATCGCTGTGTGCATTTCTTGGAGTGTGCCTCCTCCTACATTCTGTGGGTCGGGAAGGGCTGCCACGACTGAAGAGTTGAGGCTTAAAACTGTGAGCGTCACTTACTCTTCATCCAGGCCGTACATGGTCACCTGCTGTTTTATTCTAGCAAAGAACTGGTGGGGGTCCGATGTGGGTAGGAACGGTGTAATTTTATCACACGCGTCCCATAATTGGGTTACAGTTAATGGGGTCGTGTACAGGAAATCTGGGTCTCCTTCTGTTGTGGCCCTGCACTGTATGGTTACAGGGTTCACAGGGGTGTGTTCTGCCTGTGCAGTCAGGGGTTGGGGTGCTTTTCGTTTCTGGGGTTTTTCCTGAGTACATGTCCCATGTACATATCTGTCAGCAGCCTCATTTAGCTCCTGCCAATCGGGGCCTTTTTCCTGGTCTAACTAGGGTCCAAACGTGCTCTGAAACCCATTCTGAACGGAAATCGGAGATTGCAATTCTGCAATTTGCTTCCAGCACTTTGCGTGATCTACCGAGCTCTGCCTTTGTTCCGTCGTGGAAGTGTGGAGTGCTCGTAGGGCTGCTTTTAAGTCGTTGCACTGTTTCTGCAACTACTCAACCTGTTATTCGGTTTCCTGTCTTACCAAGACCGCGCGTTGCGTTTCTTGGTAGGCCTTATATTGGGTCTGAAAACTACTCAAATGGGCGAGACAAGACTGGTGTGCCCGCTTGGTATCAGCCACCTCCTTGTCCCTCGCCGCTAACTGCTCTCTCAATTCCATGTTCTCCTTCTCAAATTCACTCACATCTCCTTCACTATTCCTTTCTCTCTCTTCAGTCTCTCTACGGAGCGTCCTAACGACCTCCTCTGTGCCTTGCAATTGGGCCAAGCAGGACACGATTGTCATCGGCTTGCGAGCTTTTCCTAAGCTCTTCTTATGGATCTCTGTCAGGTTCTCCCACCAAGTATGCCCTATACTTCCAGGACCTGTTTCATCATTGGCGCAGAATTCACTTCAAAGGGGCCATTCTTTCCCTTCGAGATATTTTCTGATCTCTTCTTCCCATACGGGACACTGTCCTACTCTACTGGTCGCTGCGACCTCGAATTCCTGGAGGTTCATAAGGCGTTCCATTGCCTTCATTGCCATTTTCTCCATCTGAGTTCTCCACTGAATTTGAAACAGGGGGTGATAAAGTGGTGATGTAAACACGGGTACGGCTTACTCCAATATGCAGACAGGCTCTGTACTTGCTTTCTTTCTTAACATTGTCCATTTTTCTCTGCAATCTTTGCAAATGTCCATTTTGTATTCTGGAAGTGGCCAACCCAGATGGCTACAGTGTGGAGTTTTCACGTTCTCCCCGTGTCTGCGCGGGTTTCCTCCCATAGTTCAAAGATATGCAAGTTAGGTGGATTGGCCATGTCAAATTGTGCCTTAGTGACCCAAGATGTGTAGGTTAGGTGGGATTGCAGAGATAAGGTGAGTGAGTGGGCCTAGGTAAGGTGTGTGAGGGCAGACTCGATGGGCCGAATGGCCTCCTGCACTGTAGGGATTCTGTGAGTAGAGACATTGCACATGTGTATCTTATGTAGGGAAGCAGACTACAGAGAGAAGCACAATGATTCAACACGCTTACTTACAAGTCAGCATCTATTGCTCAGTAGGATTGCTTCCCGACTCCCAAGACGAACTGCATCTCAGGTTCCCAATCAAAGTCTTTCTCCCATCCCCCCAAACTCCACAGGATATATTTCCCTCAACACAATAGAGTGCCTTTCTTTTCTTGGTTTGTTTTGACTATATTTCGGCTTTTCAATCCCTATCAAGATCTGTGCATTCTTTGATTTCTAGCCTTGTGTGTGTTTTTGTCTTGGAATTGAATATTTAAAAAAATATTTTTATTGAAAACTTCTTCATTATAACAAAATAACATTATACAATATAAACAGATGCATCAAGTTACAATGTAAAAAGAACACAATCAACTATCAAGAACACATCCAATCTTGGGTGGCGCAGTGGCTAGCACTGCTGCCTACTGCGCTGAGGACACGGGTTCAATCCCGGCCCTGGGTCACTGTCTGTGTGGAGTTACACATTCTCCCCGTGTCGTGTGGGTTTCACCCCAACAACCCAAAGATATGCAGGTTAGGTGGATTGGTGATACTAAATTGCCTCTTAATTGGGAAAAAAAAGTAATTGGGTACTCTTAAAAATTTTTTTTAAAAGAACTCATCCAATCCTAACTCCCCAATATGAAACTAAAACCCCCTTAATAACTATGACCAACATTTAAAAAAAGAAAATTAAAGGCTGCCATCTTAGTAGAACCCTTTGCTCGACCCCCTAATGGTGTGTACTCAACACTCAGAATCTCTGACACGGTGTTAAAGAAGGAAATCCAGAAGCTTAATAATCTGGGACAGGACCACAATATATGAATATGCTTAGACGGCCTCTGAGAACGCAACTCACTTGCCGTCCATCCCTGAAAAAAAACCTCATCCTTGCCTTGATCAGACGAGATCTGTGCACCATCTTGGACTGGATCAAACTAAGGTGATGTGGAATTGACCCAACAAAGAGCCTCACTCCACACCACCTCATCCAAAATAAAACCCAGTTCACCCTCCCATTTCACCTTCACCTCATTCAAAGAAGCCGGCTCCGCTGATAGGATCTGGCCATAAATACTTGAAATTGCCCCCCTCCCCATCAGACCTGGCCAACGGTAAAATAGAGAGCATGGTGGTCTCAATGGAGAAGGGCGGCACAGTAGCACAGTGGTTAGGACTGTTGCTTCATCGTGCCAGGGTCCCAGGTTCAATTCCGGCTTGGGTCACTGATTGTATGAAGTCTGCACGATCACCCCATGCGTGCGTGGATTTCCTTCCACAAGTCCTGAAATACATGGGGCGGCAGAGTGTCCACACCATCGCGTTTTACGATGGCGTGAACGGGCCACTGGGAGTACCGATTCTGGCCCCTAAAGGGGGCCAGCACAGTGCTGGAGTGGTTCACGCCGCTCCAGCCTTCCATCCCAGCGCGAACTGTGTGCCGCGGGATCCGCGCATGCGCGGTGGCCTCCCTCAACGCACTGGCCCCGACACAACATGGTGCAGGAGTTCAGGAGCCGGCGTGGAAGAACACAGGCCCGGGGAGTGGGAGGCTGGCCTGCCGATTGGTGGGCCCCGATCGCGGGCCAGGCCCCATTGGAATCCCCCCTGGGTTGGAGCCCCCCTTCCCCCACAGGCCGCCCCCGACCCTGCGCGCAGAGTTCCCGCCAGCTGCGACTAGGTGTGGACGGCGCCGGTGGGACTCTGTCTTTTTCGAGCAGCCGCTCGGCCCGGCCCCGGGCTGGGGGAATCCCGCCCATGTTGTTGGGTGAATTGGACATTCTGAATTCTCCCTCTGTGTACCCGAACAGACGCCATGGGGGATTTTCACAGTAAGTGCATTGCAGTGTTAATGTAAGCCTACTTGTGACAATAAAGATTATTATTAAAAGAAGGAAAAGCCTATCTTAAAAAAATCACATCTGGAAAAATTATGTAAATAATTTGTCCCCGGGAGTTGAAATTTTTCTTTTTTTTAAATTTAGAGTACCCAATTAATTTTTTCCAATTAAGGGGCAATTTAGCATGGCCAATCCACCTACCTGCACATCTTTGGGTTGTGAGGGCGAAACCCACGCAGACATGGCGAGAATGTGCAAACTCTACATGGACAGTGACCCAGAGCCGGGATCGAACCTGGGACCTCGACGCCGTCAGACAGCTGTGCTAACCAGTGCGCCACCGTGCTGCCCTGAGTTTACATTTTTCTGACAGCTGCTCAAAGCCGGCAAACCTGCCCTCCATAAACGGGTCCCCAAACCCCTCCCATGACCTAACTGTTGAGTCTAAGCTCACTGACAGACAGGTGATTACCATAGATAGGGGCCAACAGTGACATGGAGTTAAATTTAAAATGCTGTCTGAACTGCTCCCAGATTCTCAGGGTGGACAACACTACCGGATTCAAATAAAATCTTGCAGGAAAAAACTGAAACAAAGCTGTTACTAAAGCACCCAAACTAGAGCCCCTATAAGAACTCACTTCCATTTGCCCCCGTATGGAGGGCACGAAGCCACCCTAGTATTATTTCAATATTTGAAGCCAAATAACAAATTTCCCAAATAAAACTAGTTTAACTCTGATAAAGGAGGACTTGGGGAGAAAAGTGGGGAGACACTGAAAAGTAAATAAAAGTCTCAGGAAGACATTCATTTGAATTATCTGAACTCTGCCGGCTAAGGGTGGGGTTTTCCCATTTCTACAAGTCAGATTTGACCCCGTTCACCAGACTAGCATAATTTAATTTATGGAGCGAGGCCCAAATGGGCCACCCTGATTTCCAGATAACGATAGCTAGATCTGGCCGGGTGAAAAGGCAACATCCCCTGATAGGCTCCCCTCCCTGGGGGGTTAGCTGGGAAGTATTCGCTCTTGTCCAAATTCAACTTGCACCAGAGAAGGAGCCAAAACTCCTAAATTATCTCATCCATAGTGGAAACTGGGTCTGTAATATAAAGAAGAAGATCACCTGCATACAAATACACACTATGCTCCCTCCCTCACCGATTTATCCCCTTTCACTTACTGGAAGTAATTAACGCTATGGCCAGCGGATCAATTGCTAAAGCAAATAGAAGTGGAGACAATGGACAACACTGCCTCGTACCCCTATTCAGCGGAAAATAACCTGCGGTCAAGGCATTTATGCAAACACCAGCGGTGGGGGCCCAATATAGTAAATGAATCCAGGATACCAACTTTGCCCAACACCAAACCTGACAATCTCAGAGCAATTTC
Source organism: Scyliorhinus torazame (assembly GCF_047496885.1). Taxonomy (NCBI): domain Eukaryota; kingdom Metazoa; phylum Chordata; class Chondrichthyes; order Carcharhiniformes; family Scyliorhinidae; genus Scyliorhinus; species Scyliorhinus torazame. Next base: position 117,202,638 of record NC_092710.1, on the reverse strand, counting down.
CCTACTACGCCCTATCAAATGCCTTTTCGGCGTCCATGGAAACAAGTCACCTCTGGTCCAGGCACTTGAGAGGGGGAAAGACAATATTCAACAGCCGATGTACATTGGCCAACATACATTGGCAGCTGAAGGCACATTCAGTAGGATCCTTGTTCTTCAGGATCAGGGAGATAGAGACCTGCGTAAGTGTAACGGACAACGAATCTTGGAACAAGGAGCAATTGAACACATCTAATATTAAAGGAACCAACTGTCCTGCAAACCTCATATAAACTCGATAGGAAACCCATCAGGGCCGGGAACTTTAACCATCCGCATTAACATAATGCAATTCATAATTTCCGTGGGGCCCAACAGGGATTCCAACTCCTCCCACCTCTCGCCATCAATGGGAAAGATAACGCATTCAAAAACCCAGTCATGACCAAACTGTCCTCCGAGATCTCTGACCTATGGAGATTTTGATAGAAGGTTCCAAAAAGCCTCGTTGAACGTAAGCCGGGCAGAAACCAAACTGCCACCGAAGTCCCTCATCTGCACAATCTCCCAGGAAGCAACCAACCGTTTCAGTGAATGAGCTAAGAGGCAACTGGCCTTCTCCTTGTGCTCATAAAAAGCCCCCCTTGAACGTCGCAGCTGATTCACCGCCTTATCTGTTTATAGTAATTCAAATCTCGTCTGCAGCTTTTTCCTGCTCGCCAGAAACCCTGGGATAGGAGCAAGTGATACTGATGGTCCACCTCGAGGATGGAGTCCACCAGCCTCTGCGGCTCCACCTTCGCTGTCTTTTCCATGTGATTCTGAATTCTCCCTCAGTGAACCCGAGCAGGTGCCGGAATGTGGTGACTGGGGACTTTTCACAGTAACTTCATTGCAGTGTTAATGTAAGCCTACTTGTGACAATAATAAAGATTATTCTTATTATTATTTGTAGCAAATTATCTCCCCACAGATGACCACCTCAAGGGCTTCCCACAATGTAGAAGGCGAGATAGACTCACTCTTGTTAAATTTAATATATGCCCCAATAGCGGGAGACATGTGTTTCCAAAATCTTTTGTCCAACAGCGTTGCATACAATCTCCATGGCGGGTGTTGGGAGGGAACTGTCTGTAGGATCAAATCCACAAAATGTGGGGCACGATCTGAAATCACAATCCCCGAATATCCTGCCCTTTTCACCCAAGGGACGAGAGTCCTACCCACCACAAAAAAGTCAATTGGTGAGTAAACCTGATGGACATGGGAAAAGAAAGAAAAATCTTTCACCCTCGGGTCCCAAAAAACGCCACATATCTGCTCCATGAAAGCCAACAACTTTTGTCACACCTCCTGGAATCAGAGATTTTGGCCTGGAACGATCCAATCTCAGATCCAGAACACAATTTAAGTCACCCTCCAAGATTAGCTGATGCAAATCCATATCAAGAATGGAGATCAGCAACTTGTTAATAAAACCCTTATCATCCCAATTCAGCGTGTAGACATTAAACAGGACTTAGGGGTGCCCACCAAGGACCCGGTGACAATCACATGCCTGCCATTAGGATCCCCCAATATTTTAGTGGCTGAAAATTGTCCCCTTTTGTTGATCAGCATTGCCATCCCGCCCACCCCCGCGCCCCAGCCCTACCGTCAAAGCCCGAGTGAAATACTTGACCCACCCACCCACCCCTTGCGCAATTTTGTCTGGTCCCTTAACCACAAATGAGTCTCCTGCAGAAACACCACATCAGCTTTCAAACTTTTAAGGTAAGCAAATACCCTTGACCTTGTCACTGGAACATTCAACCCTCTTACATTCCAGGTGACCAACCGAATTGGGAGCCTCCCACCATCCCCCCTCTCGATATGGAGTCAGCCATTTCCACCAAGAGGGGTCACCCAACAATTACTTAGAAAGCACAGGCACTATTGCTGCCAAACCCACCAGCAAGACAAAACAAAGAAAACCCTGCCCCCCACCTCATTCCTCCACCTCCCCACCCCCACACAAAGCCACAACCAAATGTACAAATAAATAACAGCATAATCCCCAAACCCTATTTCTACTACCCATAACCCCAAACAAAACAAAAATACTAAGCTCATTATCTAAAACCAAACTAATATAATGAGCTGCAGCCACCCCGCCACTCTGCTCCCATTAGCTAACACTTCGGCTAGCAGGGCAACGCCCGCCCAGAGTAAAGAAAATTACTAACAAAAAAAGACATACAGCATGAAAAAACCCTTGCACATTGTACTCCAACAGGGAGCTTTATATTTCCCATACCAGTTGTAAAACAAAGAACAAAACCTCCATAATATTAAGCCCCGCAATCAAATCCATCTTATAAAACATTCACCCCACACAAGAACAAAGGAATGCAAACATGCACAAGGAACACCAACAACTCCCCATAGCCACATGTCCACCCCAACATCCAAAAACCTCACAAAAATGCCCATCAACCCTCACCCAGCCCATGTTTTTTAACAGAAAAATCCGGTACATTGAAAAAATAGTCTTTCGCCTCAAATGTTACTGAGCCACGTCGGGTACACCGCCCAAATCAAACTCCACTCTTGTACAGGGTGACTTTATCCTTGTTCAATGCTGCCCGCTTACTTTCCAGCTCTGCATCAATGTCTTGATGAAGCCTGATGAAGTGGTCTTCCCATTTATAGTCGCAATGATCCTTAGTCCACCTCAGGACCCATTCTTTTTCTTAGAATTGTGGAACCTCACAATAACGGCCCATGGTGGTTCATTGGGACGTGGCTTCTGTTGGAGTGTCTGGTGGGCTCAATCCAACTCAGGAGGGGTCGTGAATCCACCCTCCCCATCTCCCCAAACATCTTTGAAACTTTTCTTTTTTTAAAAATAAATTTAGAGTACCCAATTCATTTTTTCAATTAAGGGACAATTTAGCGTGGCCAATCCACCTACCCTGCACATCTGTGGGATGTGGGGGCGAAACCCACGCAAACACAGGGAGAATGTGCAAACTCCACACGGACAATGACCCAGAACTGGGATCGAACCTGGGACCTTGGCTCTGTGAGGCAGCAATGCTAACCACTGCGCCACAGTGCTGCCCTCTTTTAAACTTTTCTGTGGGATTCGGGCCTTCTATTTCCTCCAGCAATCCCACAATCCGAATATTCTGCCTACTGGAACGATTCACCAAGTCGTATACTTTGGCCTTTAGTACTTTGTTCACTGGCCATCTGAAGTATCACAGCTTCCAGAGAGGCAATCTGGACACTATGCCTCGAGAGAGCAGACTCAACAGGGGGAAGCACAGTGGCACAGTGGTTAGCACTGCTGCCTCAAGGTGCCAAGGACCCGGGTTCGATCCTGGACCTGAGTCACTGTCAGTGTGGAGTTTGCACATTCTCCCTGTGTCTGTGTGGGTCTCACCCCCACAACCCTAAACCCAAGGGCAGGTGGATTGGCTAAGCTAAATTCCCCCTAAATAACAAAAAAAGAATTTTAAAATAGGGAGCCGACTCCACTCCCGTTATCACAGCGCCATGCACTTTTACCGCCACATTGGTCTTCTAAATTACCAACCGAATGGGTACCAGAGCATGTTCCATTGACTTTCGGAGGTCCTCGGCCACAACCCACCTTTGTTTCTCGAATTTCACAGCCATGATGCCGGCAAGCATTTTGACCGTTAGTGGAGTGGCTGGAATCCCAGGAGCAGCCTCTGTCATTTTCTCCACTGTAGAGCCCCAAGAAGCCTCCAGACTCCATCAACGAACTTCTGCCTTCAAGTTTCTTTGCCCTGGTCTTTCTTGGCATTTCTCTTGTATGTTTATCATCACTCAAGTGGGATTTTAAGCAAAAATACCCCTCGCAAGGGCGATATGTGATGCAGTGGATAGCACTGGGACTGCGTCGCTGAGGACCCGGGTTCGAATCCTGGCTCTGGGTCACTGTCCGTGTGGAGTTTGCACATTCTCCCCATGTCTGCGTGGGTTTCACCCCCACAATCGAAGGATGTGCAGGTTAGGTGGATTGGCCACAGTAAATTGCCCCTTAATTGGGGAAAAAAATAATTGGGTACTCTAAATTTTTTTTTTTTAAATTTAAAATACCCCTAGCAACTGGGTGAAAAGGGCTAAAAATGCAGTACCGTAGCGGGAGCCACCTCGTGTACGCCTTTCCCTTACATGCAGCCACCAAAGTCATCTTGGAATTGAATTAGCTTGCACTTTGCTCACTCGGTCAGCTAGGGTTAATTATTTGCATCAGAGGTGGGATGCAAGAGTACAAAGTATCCATGACTTCAGACATACCATGTTGAGATCGAGCCAATGAACATCCCATTAATTGTAGGGTAATGCCATATCCTTAATTCTAGCTGCCTTCAGTTAAAATCTTGATTTCAGAACCTCAACATCATTCAGCAGTTGGAGCTAGTGCAGCCAATCGCCCTGTATCAAAAGACTGAAGTTCCAGACTTGTAAAACCTAGGAGAAAAGATTACATCAAACTGACTTCTAACCTGATGGCACTGCTGGGTATTTATTCCGTATTGTCCTTACACAGTGGATAATGACCAAGCTGGGAAACTCTTTGGTTTCACAGTCTTTTTTTTCACAATCAGTCAGCTTGCCGTGAAACCCAAAGCCTCCAGTAAGAAAAGCAGAGCCAGAATATGAAGATAAAAAAAGTTGTTTCCTCTGATGTCATTGGTTGAAAGGGATTAATTACAAATTGCTTAGATTTCTTACCGGAGTTTTGAGCATGTTGACACAAGTGTAATGCTAAGAATGCTTTTGACTGCGTCAGAGTGCTGCATTCCAAGCAAACCCAGGATTTTTTCAACTCTAGATTGTACTCTAGATAGGCCGCGTGCATTTTTAAAAGGTGCTTAGATTTTTGGTGATTAAACCTGGTACAAGAAGAAGTGTAAAGTAGCAAACTAGTCATTTGAGTATTGATTTACCACAAGATCCAAAATGTGATTCATGCAAACAGCACAGGAAAATATCTACTTGGCCATCCAGCCTGTCCCAGAGGTTTGCCATGCTTTATCCTTCACTCCCCAACCTAGTCAGGACTGTGTGATCTCATGGGTAAAAGCAACAAAATAAAGTTGAAACTGGCCAATTAGGGAAAAAAGAAACTAGAAAATTTCTCTCTAGCCCCTTTAGGCAATGGAAGCCAGTCCGAGAGATCATGCTGACCCTGATTTACAAGACCAGGTACCAACCTCTTGTATGGTGGTCTTCACTCCAGCCAGAAACAGGTCCAAATCTAACATCAAGAAATTCAATGAATCAGTGCTCATAGCATGAGCTGGCAGCCTATTCCAGAGGTCCACTGTTCTCTGGGAAAAGAAAAACTGCCAAAAATTCAACCTCCATCATCTTTACATAACTTGCATCATCTCTGGTCCTTCTTAACAGTCAAAAAATTGGTTCACACAAACACCATCCAGTACCTTCATTATTTACAAAGTTTGCCCAAATCAGAATCAGCCTGTATAGAGTGAGGCTTAAATTCACTCACATCTGAATCAGGAGAGGGTTGCTGCCAGGTGAGGCAAGCTTGATTCTAAAGAATATTTATTTTCACCTCTTATTTCCCACAATGAATTTGTTGTTCCTGCTGAACATGTTCATGGGGTGAAGATGGATTTGCCACTTCACTGAGCTGCTATGGTCTGAGTCTGGCTGGCAGAGTCTGAGAACCCCACTGCCTCCCAACACCAATCCCCTTCAGAGAGACCAAAAGACAACTCATCCCAAAAATACATTAACTTACAGTGTTTATATATTGATATATAAGATACTGAAAACATTAAGTCGGCATTGGGACCACTGCACCTTTTTTGATGTAAGTGTTGATGATTTTGGCTTGAGTATACAGGGTGTGAAGGGAAGTAGTTAAGAAGAGAAGTAGGGAAAAACCAGGGAATTATAGACCAGTCAGTCTAACACCAGTGATAGGGACATTATTAGAAACAATTCTGAAGGACAGAATTAATCTCTGCTTGGAGAGGCAAGGATTAATAAAGGATCGTCAGCATGGCTTTCTCAAGGGGAGATCATGTCTAACAAATTTGATTACATTTTTCAAGGAGGTGACTGTCATAATATACATCTATGTATACAATGGAGTGCAGACAGGCAGTGATTGACACACAGGATGACTAGTAAGCACACAGAACAGAGCAGCCAATCACCAGACAGGACACAACCACTATAAACACCAGTTTTCCCGCTCTCTCGGGACCCAGCCTCTGAGACAGTCAGAGTTAGTGAGCTGACCAATGCAAACACCGTGTGGTAGCTAGTAAGTCTGGTTAGGCCACTATCAGGTCTCCAGTCAAGTCAGCATAGTGTCAACCCACAGTTAAACATGTATAATAGTTTAAATGTTAAATAAAATCGTGTTGCATCTTAAGTGCTGGAGGTATGTCTCTCGCTACACTGCATCAAGTGAAGTCCACATCGGCCCAGCCTACCCAACACATCATGGTATCAGTGAGTGATGCTGAAAATTGACGGACCTACCTTGAGTGAATCAGCATTGACCAGGAAACAGCCATCCGGTGACATCATAGATTGTCATAGATTAACATGGAAAACGTCCGCCCTCCTCCACAGCTCCACAACGCCGGCAATCTCGGTGCAAATTGGAAGATCTTCAAACAATAGTTCCAACTCTACCGAGAAGCCACCGACCTCGAGGCCGCATCGGACGCCAGGAAGATCGCACTATTACTCTCCACAGCCGGGGACCACGCCATCCACATCTACAACTCCCTTACATTCGCTGAAGGCGAAGACAACACGAAATTTAAAACAGTCCTACTGAAGTTCGACAGCCACTGCGACATTGAGGTGAATGAGAGCGTTGAATGTTTTCCAGCAGAGGCTTCAGGGTAAGGATGAACCTTTTCAATCCTTTCTGACCCATCTCCGCACCCTCGCGCAGTCATGTAACTATGACTCGACCACTGATTCCATGATCCGGGATCAGATCGTTTTCGGGGTCCACTCCGATTCCCTTCACCAGCAGCTCCTGAAAGTCAAGCAGCTCACTCTCACCATCACCATCGAAACGTGCGTGCTCCACGAACCTGCTAACAATCGGTACTCCCACATCAGGGCGGCAGAAACGGCAAAGCTAACCTCCCACGAGACGGAACGGGTTCAGGCCATCGCACAAATGCAGGGCCTAAGTATCGACGAGAGTGGCCATTCCGCGCGCTTTTCCCGGGCTCCTGCGCAAGCGCGCCACAACCGAGGGGACGGCGAGACCGACGACCAGACTGCGCAGGTGCGTATGTCATTCGACTGCACTGCGCATGTGGCGCGCGGAACGCGCTGACGTTGGCGTCATGACGTGTCCGAATTGTGGCTCCGCCCATTTAAAGTGGCAATGTCCGGCAAAATCACGACGGTGTCTACAGTGTGGCAAGCTTGGCCACTACGCAGCCCTTTGCAGATCTGCTCCACTGCCCAGCATCCAGCAATCCCAGCCGTGGCGGTGAAGCATCCGTTCAATACAACAGGCCATGCCAGACTCCGACCCCGACAGCCCAACAGATCCTGATGCTGCGTGCCTCAAATCTCCATACCGGGTGGGCATCATTACGAAGCATGTGCTGCCTTTCTCCAAGACAGCGAAGCACCTCCCAATCCTCAGCGTGGATCCCGACGACGAGTGGTGTGCTGTCCTCACAGTCAACAAGGCTCACATCCGGTTCAAACTGGACACCGGCGCATCGGCGAACCTCATCTCCAAATCCGATCTCGACACCATCCGGGCCCGACCAAGCATTCTTCCACCGGCCTGCCAGCTCCTTGACTACAATGGCAATGCCATAGCTGCCAGTGGCTCATGCCAACTCGGAGTTTCCAATAAGTCATTTAAAGCGACACTGCGATTTGAGATCGTGGGACCTAACAGAGATCCCTGCTCGGTGCTCGGGCCTGCAAACTCCTGAACTTGGTTCAGCTAGTCCACACCATGTCATCCTCACAGGCGACGGTCTCACCTGATGAGAACTTCCGGCTGAAATTGATGACATCATCACGCAGTACCACAGTGTGTTCGATGGAATGGGCACACTCCCATACCGATACAAAATCCTGCTCAAACCGAACACCAGCCCTGTGATCCACGCACCACGTTGGGTGCCGGCTCCCCTCAAGGACCGCCTCAAGCAGCAGTTACAGGACCTCCAGGACCAGGGCATCATATCAAAGGTAACAGAACCCACTGACTGGGTCAGCTCCATGGTCTGCATCAAGAAGCCCGTTAGTGGAGCTTCGAATCTGCATCGACCCCAAGGATTTAAACTGCAACACCATGAGGGAACATTACTCGCTACCAAAACGAGAGGAGTTGACCAGCGAGATGGCTTATGCCAAACTCTTTACGAAGCTGGACGCCTTCAAGGGGTTCTGGCAAATACAGCTGGATGCATCCAGTTGCAAGCTGTGCACATTCAATACCCCGTTCGGTCGCTACTGCTACAACCGGATGCCTTTTGGCATCATCTCTGCCTCAGAGGTATTTCACCACATCATGGAACAGATGATGGAGGGTATCGAGGGGGTGCGCGTGTATGTTGACGATGTCATAATCTGGTCCACAACTCCTCAAGAACACATCGATCGCCTCAAGCAGGCATTCCACAGAATCCATGAGTATGGCCTCCGACTAAACAGAGCCAAGTGCTCGTTCGGTCAATCAGAAATCAAATTCCTTGGTGACCACATCTCCAGATGCTGACAAGGTCTCGGCGATCAACGCCATGAAGACCCCAAAGGACAAGAAGGCAGTCCTCCGCTTTCTAGGGATGGTCAACTTCCTCGGGAAGTTCATTCCCAACATGGTGGCACACACCACAGCCCTCCGCCATCTCGTCAAAAAGTCGAAGGAATTCCAGTGGCTGCCCGCTCATGAGAACAAATGGCGTGAGCTGAGGGCAAAACTCACCACAGCCCCGGTTCTGGCGTTCTTCGACCCTACCAAAGAGACCAAAATATCCACTGACGCGAACCAGGGCAGTAATGGGGCGGTGCTCCTCCAATGGGATGACTCCTCCTCATGGGCCCAGTTGCGTATGCCTCCAGAGCCATGATGCCCACTGAGCAACGGTACGCTCAGATGGAGGAGGAATGCCTGAGCCTCCTAACGGGAATCGACAAATTTCACGACTATGTGTATGGCCTCCCAAAATTCACGGTTGAGACGGACCACTAGTCCACATAATCCAGAAGGATTTGAATGACATGACGCCTCGTTTACAACAAATCCTTCTCAAGCTACGCCGCTATGACTTTGAACTTGTCTACAAGCCAGGCAAAGAACTCATTGTTGTAGATGCCCTTTCCAGGTCTATCGCCACACCGTGTGAACAAACTGACTTTGTCTGCCAAATCGATGCGCAGGTGCAATTGTGTGCCTCCAATCTTCCGGCCACTGATGCGAGGGTCATCCAAATTCATGAGGAAACGGCCAAGGATCCTCTGCTACAGCGTGTGATGCAGCACCTCATGAATGGCTGGCAGAAGGGACAGTGTCCCCAGTTTTACAACGTCAAGGACGACCTGACGGCGGTGGACGGCATCCTCATGAAGCTCGATTGGATTTTGATTCCGCAGAGCATGCGAGCTATGGTGCTCGGCCAACTCCATGAGGGTCACCTGGGGGTCGAGAAATGTCGACGCATAGCTCGAGAGGCAGTCTATTGGCCGGGCATCAGCCAGGACATTGCCAACACGGTCCTCAACTGCCCCACTTGTCAGAAATTTCATCCAGCTCAACCCAAAGAAACTCTGCAGCAACATGAGATAGTGACCTTCCCATGGTCCAAAGTCGGTGTCGACCTTTTCCACGCCAAGGGGTGTGACTATGTCCTCATGGTCGACTACTTCTCCAATTACCCTGAAGTGGTGAAACTGTCCGACCTCACATCGAAGGCGGTGATTAAAGCATGCAAAGAAACGTTTGCCAGGCATGGGATACCGCTCACGCTGATGAGTGACAACGGTCCCTGTTTTTACAGCCAGGAATGGTCTGATTTTGCCCGCCTATACAACTTTCGTCACGCAACCTCCAGCCCCCATTACCCGCAGTCAAACGGGAAGGCCGAAAAAGGGGTTCATATCGTCAAGAGATTACTTTGCAATGCTGCAGACTCAGGCTCCGACTTCAACCTGACGCTGCTGGCATACAGATCATCCCCGCTGTCCACTGGGTTGTCTCCCGCGCAGATGATCATGAATCGCACTCTGAGAACCACGGTTCCAGCCATCCATGTTCCAGACCTTGACCACCTCACGGTCATACAAAAGATGCAGCAGTCTCGGGCCCAGCAGAAATCAGCATACGACGCTCATGCCACAGATCTCCCCGAGCTGGTCCCAACTGATCGTGTTCGTGTGCAGTTGCCTGACGGCGGCTGGTCCGCCACAGCTGTGGTGGTCAAACAAGTGGCCCCGAGATCGTTCCTCGTCCGCATGGCTGATGGCTCAAAGAACAAAGAAATGTACAGCACAGGAACAGGCCCTTCGGCCCTCCAAGCCCGTGCCGACCATGCTGCCCGACTAAACTACAATCTTCTACACTTCCTGGGTCCGTATCCCTCTATTCCCATCCTATTCATGTATTTGTCAAGATGCCCCTTAAATGTCACTATCGTCCCTGCTTCCACCACCTCCTCCGGTAACGAGTTCCAGGCACCCACTACCCTCTGCGTAAAAAACTTGCCTCGTACATCTACTCTAAACCTTGCCCCTCTCACCTTAAACCTATGCCCCCTAGTAATTGACCCCTTTACCCTGGGGAAAAGCCTCTGACTATCCACTCTGTCTATGCCCCTCATAATTTTGTAGACCTCTATCAGGTCGCCCCTCAACCTCCTTCGTTCCAGTGAGAACAAACCGAGTTTATTCAACTGCTCCTCATAGCTAATGCCCTCCATACCAGGCAACATTCTGGTAAATCTCTTCTGCACCCTCTCTAAAGCCTCCACATCCTTCTGGTAGTGTGGCGACCAGAATTGAACACTATACTCCAAGTGTGGCCTAACTAAGGTTCTATACAGCTGCAACATGACTTGCCAATTCTTATACTCAATGCCCCGGCCAATGAAGGCAAGCATGCCGTATGCCTTCTTGACTACCTTCTCCACCTGTGTTGCCCCTTTCAGTGACATGTGGACCTGTACTCCTAGATCACTTTGACTTTCAATACTCTTGAGGGTTCTACCATTCACTGTATATTCCCTACCTGCATTAGACCTTCCTACAACGCAACAGACAGGCGCTGCGCAGAGTTCCACGCCCGCCACCTAACCATGATGTCCAGCCTCACACAATTCTTCCTCCGGACGTGCCCTACAACGAGGCCACCGATCTACCAGCAATCCTGCTGACTTCTGCGACCACCGCATTGGCGGCGGTCCTGCCTATCCAAGTGTAGGCGGCCCCTGATCCACCCTTGAGACGGTCAACCAGAATTTGTCGCCCTCTGCAGAGACTAAACTTATAGACTGAACTTTTGCACAACTGTGTTACCTTATCGTTTTGACCTCTGTAAATATCGTTGTTACCGTTTCATCTGCCCTATATCTGTACTAGCGACACCTTCCTGTGTACATAAGGTCATTTTAGCACATTCTGTATATCCACACGCACATGCACCTTAATATTTATTATCTTAACACACACAATACAGAACAAAAAAAAAAGGGGGGGATGTCATAATATACATCTATGTATACAATGGAGTGCAGACAGGCAGTGATTGACACACAGGATGACCAGTAAGCACACAGAACAGAGCAGCCAATCACAAGACTGGACACGGCCACTATAAAGCCAGAGGGCACCAGTTTTTCCGCTCTCACGGGACCCAGCCTCTGAGACAGTCAGAGTTAGTGAGCTGGCCAGTGCAAACACCATGTGGTAGCTAGTAAGTCTGGTTAGGCTAGTATCAGGTCTCCAGCCAAGTCAGCATAGTGTCAACCCACAGTTGAACATGTATAATAGTTTAGATGTTAAATAAAATCGTGTTGCATCTTATTAAGTGTTGGAGGTCTGTCTCTCGCTACACTGCATCAAGTGCAGTTCACATCGACCCAGCCTACCCAACACATCAGTGACTAGGTGTGCAGATGACGGCTGTGTAGTTGATGTAGTCTACATGGACTTCAGTAAAACTTTTGACAACGTCCCGCATAGGAGACTGATCAAGAAGCCTATAAGTGGCCTGCTCACAATACTCCAAATGGGGTCTGACCAGACCCTTTTATATCCTCAGAGGTACATCCCCGTTCTTGTATTCTAGCCCTCTCAATATGAATGCTAACATTGCATTTGCCTTCCTAACTGCCGACTGCATCTTTATGTTAACCTGAAGAGAATCTTGAACAAGGACTTCCAAGTTCCTTTGTGCTTCTGACTTCCTAAGCATTTCCCCATTTAGAAAATAGTTTCTGCCTCCATTCCTCCTTCCAAAGTACATAACCTCACAATTTTCCACATTGTATTCCACCTGCCACTTCTTTGCCCATTCTGAATTTAACCCTGAAAAGTGTGATGTAATGCTTTATGGGAGGACAAGAAAATGCAAGGCAGTACACAATGAATGGTAGGATGCTAGGAAGTAAAGAGGATCAGAGATTGGGGTGCATGTCCATTGATCCCTGAAGACAGCAGAACAGGTAGATAATGGGCTTAAGAAGGAATATGGGATACTTGCCGTTATTAACCGAGGCATAGTGTATTTTTTTAAATGTTTTTGTTTCGGGGTTTTCTTTTTATACAAGCACAGATGAACGTGAACATACACAGAAACTATATAAAAGCAAATTACTGCGGATGCTGGAATCTGAAACCAAAGATAACATACTGGAAAATCTCAGTAGGTCTGGTAGCATCTGTAGGGAGAGAAAATAACTACTGTTTCGAGTCAGATGACCCTTTGAAACTATATACATTGGTTGCCACTCACTCTATACATCCATTACAATTTATATTTCTCAGCAAGTCCCTAGTTTTGGCTAGGTCCCCTCCTCCTGACTTTGCCCCTACCCTCCTGAGCGTGCATCCTTCCCCTAGCCTTTTTCTTTCTCACTGGAATGTGTCCCTGTTGATTTTTTTGAAATATCTCTTTGAATATCTGCCACTGACCTATCCTTTCATCTAATTTCCCAGTTCACTTTAGCCAGATCTCTTTCCATACACTCATATTTGTTCTTATTTCAATTAAAAACACTGCTCTTGAACCCATTCTTCTCTCCCTTAAACTTAATGTGAAATTCAATCATATTATGATCACTGTTACCTAGGATTTTCACTATGATGCCACTTCTTGTGGCATATTACTAAGTCTAGAATAGCCTGCTCTCTGGTTGGTTGTAGAATATGCTGCTGAAAGAAACAGTTACTAAAATACTCTTATGAACTCCTCTTCCAGACTACCTTTACCAATCTGATTGGTCCAATCCATATGTAGATTAAAATCACCCATGATTATTACCGTATCTTTGGCACAAGCTCCTATTATTTTTTCCTTTATACTCCATCCTACAGTGTATTTCCTGTTAGGGGAATACAAATTACTCCCACAAGTGACTTCTTACTTTTACTACCTCATCTCTTTTTTAAAATAAATTTAGAGTACTCATATCGTTTTTTTCTCCAATTAAGGATGGGCAATTCACCTACCAGGCACATCTTTGGGTTGTGGGGGGTGAGACCCAAGCAGACACAGGGAGAATGTGAAAACTCCACACGGTCAGTGACCTGGGGCTAGGATTGAACCCGGGTTCTCGGCACCGTGAGGCAGCAGTGCTAAGCATTGCTCCACCGTGCCACGCCAACTACCTCTGACCTCTATTCAAACTGATTTGACATCTTGATCTTTAGAACTAGACATTCTGATAATTGAAGATGACATTAGTTCAATTAAAAGCAACTATCCTGCTGAGAATTCTGTGGGGTGATTGTTACCAATTTTTCATGCTCAAACAAAAGAAAAAAAATGTTTATACCTACTCACTTTTTTTCTCCATTGGGTGGGCATTGGCAACATTCACCCCACAGACTTTACTCTTTTTCACTTTGTCACTCACCAGTATTGCACAAGATTGTTGATAGATTGCTGCAGCACAAGAGGAAGCCCATTATGCTTGTGATGGTTCTATCCATCTAATCCTGCTCGTTCCTGCTGCCTCCCCAATGCACTATCACTTTCCAAACCTCTCCATTGACAAGGAGACTTCCATTTCTTTAGTGCCTTTCATCATCCCAGGACATCTTAAGACACTTTACAACCGATTAAGAGATACAGACTGGCCAGGACACTGGGAATAACCCCCCTGCTCTTCCTCGAAATAGCACCTTGAGATCTTTTACACCCATCTGAGAGGGCAGACAGATCAAGATCGAGACAGAATATCTGAGTTTCCTAGCACTATCCTTGTTCCTAAAATAATAAAAGGAAGTGTTCCTCCAGCAGTAAAGAGCAGATCTCAAGATTAGAACTCCATGCATATCAAAAGCTCGATTTTCTTTGATGTGGAATCCAGTTTTTATTGAGTTTTTAAAATCCAGGAGCCAGACTAAACAATAAAGACGAGCTGACAGACTGACTGGGATAGGGGCCTCAAGAATGCTTCAACAGGCATGTTTCATTCCACCTCAAGTTGCTTTGTGTGTCAGACTCCTCCTCCTCTCGCACTCAGTGCTTCAGATTGGTTCTGCTACCCTCCTGTGTCTCAGAATTCTTCATGAAACACCCTCTTCCTCCATATCATTCCTGCCCTAACTGGAATGCAGTAATTTGATTCCTTAATTGCCACAAATATTGTGATGTGACGACTCATTCTGTTTTTCTTCAACAGTATACATCAATAATGATCCTGAAAAATTTGCATCAGCGTAACACAAAATCCAAGTCACACCATCCAAGTACATTCCCTTGTTCACTTGCATCAACTTTTGGTCCACCACACCTTCAATTGAACTCTCAACGGTGTTCAGATTCCTCCATAAACTTGGCCCTCCCGAACTCTGTAACCTCCTCCAGCCCTGCTCCTTTCCAAATTCTTGGATACTCTGACTCTGGCCTCTTGTGTAGCCCTCCCCTTCACTCCACAATCAACTACCTTAGTCCAGTACATTCTGCTTTACACATCTGGAGTCCGTCTCAACATTCAAAGCTGCTGCACAATTTAGCAAAACTCGGAACGGTATGAATACCAACCTTTGTGGGAAAGATGAACCAGTTAAATTTAGTTACATTACACCTTCTGAATAATGCTTTTTCAGCACTAAAAACATAGTTCAGAATAAATAGGAGTAACAAATGAAAAAGGCCTTATTGAAATATTTTTTTGAAATATTTTTATTGGCATTTTCCAGTTTTTGCAGAATAACAATTTAACATATATTGCACCTGATATTTACATGTCGTGATGTTTCTTATTTATACATTTTACACACATTCTCTTCGTCCACCCTCCTCCTCCACTGTTGGTAGTCTGGTTCTATCCTGGCACCAACATTCACCCTGGGTGTCGTATTACTGTACTCTGCTCCTCTCTTCTGCGGTTCCTGTTGTTGTCTTTGTTGGGTTGGGGGGGGG
This sequence comes from Scyliorhinus torazame, assembly GCF_047496885.1. Classification (NCBI taxonomy): domain Eukaryota; kingdom Metazoa; phylum Chordata; class Chondrichthyes; order Carcharhiniformes; family Scyliorhinidae; genus Scyliorhinus; species Scyliorhinus torazame. The sequence goes on along the minus strand of NC_092710.1, from coordinate 117,187,025 downwards.
GGGGGGCTTTTTGCCCCTCCCCGCCTCCCTTTTGCCCCCATGCCTCTCTCTGCGACGCCACTGGGTTCCCTCCTTGCCTCCCCTCCCCCTCTGCTCCTCTCCATTATGTGTGCTCTTGTCTGCTCTCCTCAGTCCCCCCTCCCCTCCTAGATTCAAGTAATTTTTTAACATTAGATAGAATACATGCACCCATGTATTCTATTTGAATACACATAGACACAAGCATTTACAGGCACACAGATCATGTGGGTGAACATCACACATATCATGTATGAGCACATACTTGCATAAAAACCTAGTATGTGCAAACAGTTGTATAGACACACAAGTAACATGTATGCACACACATATGGACAAATGCATGCACAGATATCAGCTTTTCTCATGGGGTGAGCACATCCATTATCCTGCCCGCCCCAGTTGCTTCCTGTCAGTGATGTTCACATATTTGTCTGCAGCTTTTGAACAACCAATCATGCTAGCCCATGGCAAAACTATGCCAAATGGATGGGGTGGGTGGGGTGTAGGTGCTTATGCTGAGTTTTCAGCCTTTACACCATGCGGTATGCTTCCCACCTCGACTGCTGTAGTAACTCAAACTCAGTCAGCAGGAGTATCAAGATTCAGGGATTTGACACTATGTCCTTCCCGAGTGGACCATCTAGAACCCTGCAATCAGGGCAGAGAAGGGTTCAATCCTCTAGCCAGAAGTGACATTGATAAAGGCAGATCAGATAATGAGCAGAATTGGCAAGGTAAATTCAGAGAGCTGCTTTGACTAAAACCAAGAATGAGAAGTGCAAATCAGGAAAGGGGAAGTTTTGCGCTGACTTGCATTTATATCAGTGTCCTTCACAAATTCAGGATGTTACAAAACAGTTTACAGCCAATTAAGTATTTTCTATGTATAATCAGTATTCTAATGCAGAAAAGCTCCCATGAACGGAAATATGATGACCAGATAATCTGTTCTAATGCTGTCTGTTAAAGGATAAATATTCTGTAGGACATGGATTTGGATTTATTGTCATGTGTACCAAGCTATAGTGAGAAGTATATCTTGAAAAAAAAAGAAAAATACAATAAATACACAATATAAATACATAGGCATCAGGTGAAACATAGAGTGCAGTGCTACACAGTAGAGATGTATGGAGAGATCAGTTCAGTCCAAAAGAGGATCATTCAGGAGTCTTTTAACAGCAGGGAAGAAGTTGTTTTGAACCTGTTAGTGTTTGTTCTCAGACCTTTGCATCTCCTACCCGATGGAAGAGTGAATAACTCGTGTGGGAAGGGTCTTTGATTATGCTGCCCACTTTCCCAAGGCAGCGGGAGGTGTTGACAGAGTCAATGGATGGGAGGCGGGTTCACATGATGGACTGGGCTGTGTTTACGACTTTCTTTTTATTAAAAATAAATTTAGAGTACCCAATTCTTTTTCCCCAATTAAGGAGCAATTTAGCGTGGCCAATACCCTACATATCTTTTTGGGTTGTGGGGGTGAGACCCATGCAGACACAGGGAGAATATACAAACACCACACGGACAGTGACCCGGGGCCGGATCGAACCTGGGTCCTCAGCACCGTGAGGCTAACCAGTGTCACCGCGTTGCCCTGTGTTCATGACTTTCTGTGGTTTCTTACGGTCTTGGTCTGAACAGTTGTCATACCAAGCTGTGATACAGACAGATAAGATGCTTTCTATGGTGCATCTGCAAAAATTGGTAAGATTCAATGTAGACATGCCAAATTTCCTTTGTTTCCTGAGGAGGTATAGGCGCTGTTGTGCTTTCTTGATTGTAGCATGACATGGGTGGACCAGGACAGATTATTAGTGATGTGCATACCTAGGAATTTGAAGCTTCAACTGCCTCCACCTCGGCACTATTGATAGGTGGGAATTGGGAGAAGAACGCCCCTGCTTTTTCTTTGAAATGGTGCTGTGGGACCTTTTATGTCCATTGGAGAAGCTTTGGTTTAATGTATTTTCTGAATGCCAGCAAGCTTTGCCTTAGTACTGCTCGAGAGGGTAAGGCTAGATTTTTGTGCTCAAATCCTTGGAATGCAACTTCAAGTCACAACCTTCTGATTCAGAGACAGACGTGCTGCCCACTGGGTTACATCTGACACTTTATGATATATCTCAGATAGTCTTACGGGTGGTTAGGGTGAGAGATGTTAACACATAATGTAAGAATGCTCTGAATTTCATCAGACTTTCACCCACTGCATGGCCATAACTTTATCAGAAGTTTGGGGTGCTGCCTAGTTCTTCTTTACACGCAATAAAAATGGTACCTGCCACATCTCAGGGGTAGCACGGTGGTCAGCACAGTTGCTTCACAGCTCCAGGGTCCCAGGTTCGATTTCCCGCTGGGTCACTGTCTGTGCGGAGTCTGCACATTCTCCCCGTGTCTGTGTGGGTTTCCTCCGGGTGCTCCGGTTTCCTCCCACAGTCCAAAGACGTGCAGGTTAGGTGGATTGGCCATGATAATTTGCCCATAGTATCCAAAAAGGTTAAGAGGGGTTATTGGGTTACGGGGATAGGGTGGAAGTGAGGGCTTATTTGGGTTGGTGCAGACTCGATGGGCCGAATGGCCTCCTTCTGCACTGTATGTTCTATGGCCAGGCTGAAAAGTTTAAGCTATCGAGGTTGACAATGAAAGATCAAGGTCAAATGAGAATGGGAGATTTCGCAGCCTGGTACGTTCTGGATATGAGGAATTCCATTTATATGTGTACCCAAGATCCATGTAACCAGCCCTTCTGGTGAAGTCAGTCTTGATAGCATCCCATTTTATTTTATGGCAAAATAAAATACAGATTCTCTAGACACGCCTCCGCGCCCTGTTCCCTCTGCACCTTTGTCTCCAATTTGTACTTTCTTTACAGCTACCTGATTGAAAAAAGACATTTTTCTTAGAATCATAGAATTTACAGTGCAGAAGGAGGCCATTCAGCCCATCGAGTCTGCACTGGCCCTTGGAAAGAGCACCCTACCTAAGCCCACACCTCCACCCTATCCCCGTAACCCCATCTAACTTTTTTTGGACACTAAGGCAATTTAGCATAGCCAATCCACCAAACCCGCACATCTTTGGACCGTGGGGGGAAACCGGAGCACCCAGAGGAAACCCACGCAGACACGGGGAGAATGTGCAGATTCCGCACAGACAGTGACCCAAGCCAGGAATCGAACCTGGGACCCTGGAGCTGTGAAGCAACTGTGCTAACCACTGTGTCGTGCTGCCCCACAATGTTTACCAATGCTTAGCTTTCCTTTTCCTAGTGCCATGAGCTTTCTTCTCCTCAAGAAATTTCAGATAAAGAGAGGTCTCCTCAATCAAAAAATCATCGCTGGTAGGTTAACACCTTGCCCAATGTGTGTAACCCCCCATTACAAGCATAGCACATTCTAACACAGTGTCTTGCTGCCCTCTCATGGGGCCACTGTGATACCGCAACTTCCCAGCCATTTTGCCTAAAGTCAACATTTCGGATATCACAATCTGCAAAGTTAGATAACCAGGGTCACCATTACAAATCAAAAAGACAGACAACAAAACCTGGACCCCAGAGTAAGCACCAAGGTTGTAGCAGACAGTGCTTTCCACAGGGAGTAGTTTGTTTTTTAAAGAAAGAAGGCAGATCAATAATTGAAGCTGGTAAGAGAATGGGGCAGTGGATTTGTTTGGGATTGGTACAGCACTGTGGAGTAGGAATGGGATCAGTCTGAGATTGACGCATGCTAGTAAAAGATTGGGGAGGGGGACTGTTAATTGACTGATACAGGGCTAGGGATGCAGTAGGATTGTTTGAGATTAAAGTGGTGTTATGGCGAGAGAGTGGAGCAGTGAGATCAATTTTAGATTGATAAATGGGAAGAAATTGGGCAGTTAGATAGGTTGATGTCAGACTAAAGGCTCAGAGATGTGGCAGTGGCAGTAGTTTGGGAAACACACTGCTCCCCTCAGGCTGATGGGGTGGGGGGGGGTACACACTGCTCCCCTCAGGCTGGGGGGGGTTGTTACACACTGCTTCCCTCAGGCTGGGGATGGGGTACACACTGCTCCCCCCAGGCTGAGGGGGGGGGGGGGTACACACTGCTCCCCTCAGGTTGGAGTACAGACTGCTCCCCCCAGGCTGAGGGGGGTACGCACTGCTCCCCTCAGGCTGGGGGGGGGGGGGGGTTACACACTTCTCCCCTCAGGCTGGGGATGGGGTACACACTGCTCCACCCAGGCTGAGGGACACACACACACACACACACACACAGCTCCCCTCAGGTTGGAGTACACACTGCTCCCCCCAGGCTGAGGGGGGGGGGGGGGGGGGGTTCACACTGCTCCCCTCAGGCTGATAGGCAGGGGTACACACAGCTCCCCTCAGGCTGGGGGGGTGGTTACACACAGCACCCCTCAGGCTGGGGATGGGGTACACACTGTTCCACCTGGGCTGAGGGGGGTGGGGGGGGGTACCCACTGCTCCCCTCAGGTTGGAGTACACACTGCTCCCCTCAGGTTGGAGTACACACTGCTTCCCCCAGGTTGGTGTACACACTGCTTCCCTCAGGTTGGAGTACACACCGCTCCCCTCAGACTGGTGGGGGGGGGGGGAGGGGGGGGGGGGAAGAGAAAGAGACACACTGCTCTCTTCAGACTGGGGATATACACTGCTCCCCTCAGACTTTTGGGGTGGGGAAACATACAGCGTAGGGGATAATATAGGGTGGGGGGAGATGCAGACTGGAGTGGGGCTGTGCAGTACAGGCTGGATGGAGGGATTACTCAGATGGGCGGTGGGGTACACACTACTCCCCTTAGACTGGGGGTGGGGGAACACACTGCTCCCCTCAGACTGGGGGTGGGGTACACACAGCTCCCCTCAGACTGGGGGTGTGGTACACACTGCTCCTCTCAGACTGGGGGTGCTCCCCTCACACTAGGAACGTTGGGAGACATTGCTCCCCTCACAATGGAGGGGGGGGGATACACACTGCTCCCCTCAGATGTGGAGGGTGAAGAAACATAGAGTGGGGGATAATAAAGGGTGAGGGAGTTGCAGACTGGGAGGGGACTGTGCGATTCAGGCTGGGTGGAGGGGTTAGCCAGTCTGGGGGTGGGGTACACACTGCTCCCCTCTGTCTGGGGAGGGGTAAACACTGCTCCCCTCACACCGGGAATGGGGAACACACTGCTGCCCTCAGGCTGGGGGTGGGGCACACACTGCTCCCCTCAGACGGGGGAGAAGAGATACACACTGCTCCTCTCACACTGGTGGTGGGGGACACACTGCTCCCCTCAGGCTGGGGGTGGGATACACACTGCTCCCCTCAGGCTGGGGGTGGGGTACACACTGCTGCCCTCAGGCTGGAGGTGGGATACACACTTCTCCCCTCAGACTGGGGGTGGGGTACACACTGCTCCCCTCAGACTGGGGATGGGGTACACATTGCTCCCCTCAGACTGGGGGTGGGGTACACACATCTCCCCTCAGACTGAGCTTGGGGTACACACTGCTGCCCTCAGACTGGGGATGGGGTACACACTGCTCCCCTCAGACTGGGGATGGGGTACACACTGCTCCCCTCAGACTGGGGGTGGGGTACACACTGCTCCCCTCAGGTGGGATTGAGGTACACACTTCTCCCCTCCGGCTGGGGGTGGGGTACACACTGCTCCCCTCAGCCTGGGGATGTGGGTACACGCTGCTCCCCTCAGACTGGGGGTGGGGTACACACAGCTCCCCTCAGACTGGGGGTGTGGTACACACTGCTCCTCTCAGACAGGGGGTGGGGGAACACACTGCTCCCCTCAGACTGGGGGTGGGGGTATTTAGCCCCCCCCCCCTCACACTAGGAGCGTTGGGAGACATTGCTCCCCTCACAATGGAGGAGGGGGGATACACACTGCTCCCATCAGATGTGGAGGGTGAAGAAACATTGAGTGGGGGTTAATAAAGGGTGGGGGAGTTGCAGACTGTGAGGGGACTGTGCAATTCAGGCTGGGTGGAGGGGTTAGCCAGTCTGGGGGTGGGGTACACACTGCTCCCCTCTGTCTGGGGAGAGGTACACACTGCTCCCCTCACACCGGGAGTGGGGAACACTCTGCTGCCCTCAGGCTGGGGGTGGGGCACACACTGCTCCCCTCAGATGGGTGAGAAGAGATACACACTGCTCCTCTCACACTGGTGGTGGGGGTACACACTGCTCCCCTCAGGCTGGGGTTGAGGTACACACTTCTCCCCTCAGGCTGGGGGTGGGGGTACACACTGCTCCCCTCAGGCTGGGGGTGGGGGTACTCTTTGCTCCCCTCAGGCTGGGGGTTGGGGGTACACACTGCTCCCCTCACACCGGGAGTGGGGAACACACTGCTGCCCTCTGTCTGGGGAGGGGTACACACTGCTCCTCTCAGGCTGGGGGTGGGGTACACACTGCTCCCCTCCGGCTGGGTGTGCGGTACACACTTCTCCCCTCAGGCTGGGGAGTGGGGGGTACACACTGCTCCCCGCTGGCTGGTTGTGGGGTACACACTGCTCCCCTCCGGCTGGGGGTGCGGTACACACTTCTCCCCTCAGGCTGGGGAGTGGGGGGTACACACTGCTCCCCTCTGGTTGGGTGTGGGGTACACACTGCTGCCCTCAGTCAGCAGGTGGGGGGAATACCCAGCACTCCCTTCAGGCTGCAGGGGGGAGGGGGGGGGGGGGGGGGGGAGGGAGGGAGGGAAGAGATACACAGTGCTCCCCTCAGACTGGGGGTGGGGATGCACTGCTCCCCTCAGGCTGGGGCAGGGGGGGGGAGAATACAATGCACTCCCTTCAGGCTTGGGGGGGGGGGGATGAGATACACATTGCTCCCCTCAGACTGGGGGTGGGGTACACACTGCTCCCCTCAGGTGGGATTGAGGTACACACTTCTCCCCTCCGGCTGGGGGTGGGGTACACACTGCTCCCCTCAGCCTGGGGATGTGGGTACACGCTGCTCCCCTCAGACTGGGGGTGGGGTACACACAGCTCCCCTCAGACTGGGGGTGTGGTACACACTGCTCCTCTCAGACAGGGGGTGGGGGAACACACTGCTCCCCTCAGACTGGGGGTGGGGGTATTTAGCCCCCCCCCCTCACACTAGGAGCGTTGGGAGACATTGCTCCCCTCACAATGGAGGAGGGGGGATACACACTGCTCCCATCAGATGTGGAGGGTGAAGAAACATTGAGTGGGGGTTAATAAAGGGTGGGGGAGTTGCAGACTGTGAGGGGACTGTGCAATTCAGGCTGGGTGGAGGGGTTAGCCAGTCTGGGGGTGGGGTACACACTGCTCCCCTCTGTCTGGGGAGAGGTACACACTGCTCCCCTCACACCGGGAGTGGGGAACACTCTGCTGCCCTCAGGCTGGGGGTGGGGCACACACTGCTCCCCTCAGATGGGTGAGAAGAGATACACACTGCTCCTCTCACACTGGTGGTGGGGGTACACACTGCTCCCCTCAGGCTGGGGTTGAGGTACACACTTCTCCCCTCAGGCTGGGGGTGGGGGTACACACTGCTCCCCTCAGGCTGGGGGTGGGGGTACTCTTTGCTCCCCTCAGGCTGGGGGTTGGGGGTACACACTGCTCCCCTCACACCGGGAGTGGGGAACACACTGCTGCCCTCTGTCTGGGGAGGGGTACACACTGCTCCTCTCAGGCTGGGGGTGGGGTACACACTGCTCCCCTCCGGCTGGGGGTGCGGTACACACTTCTCCCCTCAGGCTGGGGAGTGGGGGGTACACACTGCTCCCCGCTGGCTGGTTGTGGGGTACACACCGCTCCCCTCCGGCTGGGGGTGCGGTACACACTTCTCCCCTCAGGCTGGGGAGTACACACTGCTCCCCTCTGGTTGGGTGTGGGGTACACACTGCTGCCCTCAGTCAGCAGGTGGGGGGAATACCCAGCACTCCCTTCAGGCTGCAGGGGGGAGGGGGGGAGGGAGGGAGGGAGGGAGGGAAGAGATACACAGTGCTCCCCTCAGACTGGGGGTGGGGATGCACTGCTCCCCTCAGGCTGGGGCAGGGGGGGGGGAGAATACAATGCACTCCCTTCAGGCTTGGGGGGGGGGGGATGAGATACACATTGCTCCCCTCAGACTGGGGGTGGGGGTACACACTGCTCCCCTCAGGCTGGGGCAGGGGGGGGGGGGTGAGTCTCCCCCCCCGGCCCTGCGGTTGACCCGCCCAGCTGCGGCCCGGAGGATGACGGGAAGGGGGCGAGCACCAGCCGCTCGTGAGCAACATGGCGGCGTGCGGCCGGGACCCGGAGCTGGGCCGCAGCTGAGGGGACTCCGGAATGGGCTGGCAACTTGTCAGCCTCCTTCGGCGGGGCGCTTGGGCGGTGCTGACGGGCGGATGCTACTTGGAGCCCCAACAAAGCGGATTCTCCAACACCTTCCACCTTTACCTATGGATAACGCTGCTCGGAGCCCCGTTTGTCTTGCACCTGGTGAGTGGCCGGACGGGGCTCTCGGTGGGTGGCGGGGCTGGAGGGGTCTGGGTGAGTGGGGCGGGGCTGGGGGTCGGTGGGCGGGGCTGGAGGGGTCTGGGTGAGTGGGGCGGGGCTGGGGAATCGGTGGGCGGGGCTGGAGGGGTCTGGGTGAGTGGGGCGGGGCTGGGGAATCGGTGGGCGGGGCTGGAGGGGTCTGGGTGAGTGGGGTGGGGCTGGGGAATCGGTGGGCGGGGCTGGAGGTGGGTGGAGGGGCCAGGGTGGCGGGGCTGGAGGGGTCTGGGTGGGTGGGGCTGGGGATCGGTGGGCGGGGCTGGAGGTGGGTGGAGGGGCCAGGGTGGCGGGGCTGGAGGGGTCTGGGTGAGTGGAGCGGGGCTGGGGAATCGGTGGGTGGGAGGGGTCAGGGTGAGTGCGGCAGAGCCAGAAGGACTAGTAAAGGGTTGGAGTCAACAAGAGAGACGGCTCAATGGAGAGGCAGGTGTAGAGACAGTTTGGCCAGGGCTGGGCTGGGCGAGCGATGGTGGTAGGGGGATAGTGGAGAGGATGGGCTCGAGGCCGTGGTGAGGTGAGAGGGCAGGAGGGCGGGACTAGAGGTGGAGAGGCATGGCCAGGGCTGAGGGGGACTCGATTAGAGATAGGGATGCGGGACCATGCAGGGGTGAGGGGCATGATTAGTGTGTCTGGGCTAGGGCAGATGGATAGGGTGGAGGGGTGTGACCATGATCAAGGGTTTTTTTTGGGGGGGGGGGCAACTGGAGTAGATTTGGAGCAGATGGTGGTACAAGAACAGTAGGAGGCCATTCAGCTCTTTGTTCTGTTCTGCTACTCAATTACTTTGTGACTGGTATTTGGAATATTGACCTTTTTATATAGTTAGGGGATAGAAGTCTTGCTACATACAGCTAGACATGCCATAGCAACCTTCTGTTTTGTAAGTTGATGGTTTGTGCCGTGGTGGTCAACTCTAATTAAGTATAGCCAGTTGCATGGGAGTCTCTGCTGAATTTGCTGCACAGGAATAGAGTGGGCTGAGAAGTTGATTGATTTGCTGGCTTTTATTTTCACTGGCTCCTCTCTTCTCGGCCAGCTGAGCTTTTCCGTTTAGCTCACCTCCTTCCAATGCACTTCTCAATGGTCAGCTGCAGAGGTCACGACCATCAGCAGCTGTCTCCCAGTTGTCAGTATCAATGTCTGCCATCTTTGTATCTCACTTGTAGGTGTCCTTGTAGTGGGAGAATTGACGATCAGTTGTTTGTACCAAGTGACCAGTTCATCGTACAGAAGGTCTTTGGTCTGCAGCCTGTTGAATGTGGCCGAGCCAGCACTGATGTCGTTGGCTTAACAATGAGTGTATGCTGATGGAATTAGCATGCCCTAGGCCAGTGGTGGGCAGCCTGGTGGCAACATGCGACCCATCTGAGTTCCGAGTGCGGCCCACGATACATTTTGTTTTCTGTTGCTCAGGCACAGGGCTGTCGTATTCCGCTGTTTTCTGTCCATGTAATTTTTTTTCCTACCGGTAAGACTGAAGTGATGTACACGTAAAGCGAGGGTGGGTTAAATGAGGTGCATGCTGATTGTACACAACATTGACTGTGATAGCTGTGCACTCTCTCTGTGTCCAAAGTGTAAATTACCATTTTAAGTTAATGATAGTTCTATTAGTATATAAATGATTACGCATTTTCTATAACTCATTATGAAATATTCAGTGTGCATTTAATGTATTTAATCTTATCCATGGGGTCATAGTTCGTGAACAAGCCCAATTTCAATCTTGCGGCCACTGAGATAAAGGAGGGTGACTCATGTGGCCCACTCACCAACCTGGGATGCCCAACACTGCCCTAGGCTGTGTGGTCTCTGATTTGGTGACCTTGTCCTGCCAAGAGATGCCGAAGATATGTCAGAGACAGAGAAAGTGGAAACTGTTCACCCTGTAAAGGTGTGAGATGAGGATACAGGTTTATTCAACTTGCAGATTGGTATTCTCAGTCAGATCGCAGTTATTCCACACTCACTTAGCTTGGACATAACATCTACAACTTTTGTGGTGTGTGTTAATTTCAGCATCATGACAGATTGCAAGTAGGGCTGGTTTAGCTCGGTGGGCTAGACAGCTGGTTTGTGATGCAGAACAAGGCCAGCAGCGAGGGTTCAATTCCCGTACCAGTTTACCCGAATAGGCGGTTGAATGTGGCGACTAGAGGCTTTTCACAGTAACTTCATACTTGTGACAATAAAAGATTATTATTATTAAGTGATTCTGGAGCCTAGGTATGTTAAACTATAAACCACCTCCAGGATTACATTATTAATACTGATAGGTGGCAGTATGACAACATCCTGGACCATGATGTTTGTCTTCCTAATACTGATGGACCATAACCATGCCCTTTACAGATATGTGATGTCTGTTTGTTTGCTGCTGAAGGTGTTCCACAGCTTGTAATGCTCGTGCCCCATCGTCAGAGCAATTCTTCTGATAAAGTCTTGATCTTGGATTTCAGATGAGGAAGACTGAACAGCTTTCCGTCAGTTCCGGTATATAAATAGATACCCTCTGTAGGTGGCCTGAAGACATATGACAACAGCAAAGAGTGTTGGTGCCAGATACTGCCCTGTTTGACCCCAGTGCAGATCTCAAAAGGCTCCATTGTTTCCCTGCCATAGCATGTTGTCATGGAAAAACGAGATCATACTAAGCAGCTTCGGAGGGCAGTCAATTTTCTCCAGCAGCAGCTTAAATCGACCTTCTCTGCTTATATGGTCAGATTCCTTGCTGAGATCAATTAAGCCAGTATATAGAACATAGAATCCCAACAGTGTTGAAATAGATCTTTTGGCCCATTGAGTTTGCACGGACCCTCCGAAATAGCACTCTACCTAGGCCCATCCCCGCAACGTCACGCATTGATCATGGCCAACCCACCTAACCTGCACGTCTTTGGACACTAATACTACGATTCCAGGCCAGATCCGAACAGTGCCGAGGATACTGGACCGAAACCGCAATATTTTAGTTTATTTTAAGATTGTGCGGAAAGAATGATTTTCTCCAGGAGTGATTGCATGAAAAATATGGCTTTGGTATTTCTAAAACAAAACTTTATTATAAATACAATATTAAACTTGTAACTTCATACCTGAAAAGAACATCTTGCGATTACCCCTGAACACAACCGTACAATTTCCCATTAAACAACAAGAAAAGAAACATTCAGCTCTTAATCCACCTTAAAATTAGCAGGGCGTAGAGTAATACTTACTTTATAAAACAGATTTGGCTCTGGTTGGGACCCTTTCAGTCTCTGGCTGAATATATTCAAATAGCTGCTTCAACTATGTCTTCTTTATCTTCAGACAAGACTGCTTTGCTTTAAAATATTACTCTTTTTTTTTTTAACTATCCTACATGGAAAGAATTGTGGACTCAGAGTCAGGCAGATCAGAACTCCGCTCCTCTCTCTCTCAAAGCTTCTTCAAACTCACTACCTCTCTGCCTTTCTGGGCTCCACCCACCTATGTCCTCATCTCCCCAAGCTGAAAAATAAATGATATCTGCAGGCTGCAAAAGCACATTAACTCCCCAGGGAGCTCCCCAGTCAAACCACAGTCCATTAGCCTAGACTAAAAAGAAAGTTCTGAAATCAATTTCACCTGCTATTCCCTCGAAGCAAATCAAAATCCTTTTTAAAACCATGACCTCTTGCAGCCACACACTATACCACAGACTTCTAACTCTTAACCTTTCCCAATATTTATAATCAAATTTTCCTAACATCTTCCACTTGTCGCACTAAGTGGCAATTTAGCATGGCCAATCCTTCTAACCTGCACATCTTTGTACTGTGAAAGAAAACCGCAGCACCTGGAATAAACCCACAGACACATGGCGAGATGTGCAGCTTAGGTGGATTGGCCATGCTAAATTTCCCCATAGTGTCCAGAGATGTGCAGGTTCGGTGGGGTTATTGGGCAAGGGAGTGGGCCTAGCTGGGCTGCTTTTTCAGAGGGTTGGTGCATACTCGACAGGCCGAATGGCCTCCTTTTGCACTGTAGGAATTCTGTGAAAGGTGCAAACTCCATACAGTCACCCGAGGCTGAAATCGAACCCGGGTCCCTGACGGTGTGAGGCAGCAATGCTAACCATATGGTGGTTTTCTTTATTCACAGCTTTCTCTTAAAGCTTCTGGGCTGCAAAAATCATGTAAATTGCAGATCATCCAGTTCTGAAACCACACTGGGATTCAAGATATATACATTCAACCAGGAACTGCAGTCTGACAAGGGCAACATGGGTAAAATCAGGCAGTTTAGCATTATCACCAGGAGCTTTGCTCATGCCAAGTCAGCCAATAGGTATGCTAAGCTCCTCCACTGAGGGTTTGATATCCAGCCCTGTCAGGATGGGCACGCTTCCCATGGTATCTCGAGCTTCCTTGGTGGCAGAGTTCTCCCCAGAGTACAACATGGGGTAATATTCCACGCATCTCTTTAAAAAAAAAAAAATTTAGAATACCAATTCTTTTTTACCAATTAAGGCACAATTTAGGGTGGTCAATTCACCTACCCTGCAATCATTTTGGTTTGTGGAGGTACGACCCACGTAGACACGGGGAGAATGTCTGTGTAGAGTTTGCACAGTAATCCGGGGCAGGGATCGAACCCGGCCCTTTGGCGCAGAGAGGCAGCAGTACTAACCACTCTGCCACCGTGCTGCCCTGTGTTCCATGCATCTCTGCGCCTATTTATTGGAGTTGGTGACCTCTCCTGCCTTTGATTTTGGTGGAGTGGTTTTCTTTGTTGATGGATCTGTTGTCTTTTTGATCCCTACCATTTCCTTGTGTTGAAGGATATCTGGCTTTTCTGGCAAAGTTGTAACCAGTAGTCATTGGTGCACTGCCTAGCATTCCTTTGGACTGTACTTCGTTGATTCTTAGTGCATTCAGAGTCTTCACCATACGTTGAAAGTGTAGTAATGTAGATAGTATCTCAAAGTTCCTTTCATAGAATCATAGAATTTACAGTGCAGAAGGAGGCCATTCGGCCCATTGAGTCTGCCCTGGCCCTTGGAAATAGCACCACACCCAAGCCCATACCTCCACCCTATCTCGGCAACCCAGTAACCCCACCTAACCTTTTTGGACACTAAGGGCAATTTAGCATGGCCAGTCCACCTAACCTGCAAATCTTTGGACTTTGGGAGGAAACCGGGAGCACCCGGAGGAAACCCACGGGAGAACATGCAGACTCCACACAGATTGCGACCCAAGCTGGGAATTGAACCTGAGACCCTGGAGCGGTGAAGCAATTGTGCTAACACTGTGCTACCATGCTGCCTAACTTCTGCATTCTGTGTGGGAAGTTTGGAAAGTGCCTGTTCAATTGAGTCAAAGAACTGTTGGTTTTCATCTGGGTAGACAGTATGGTTGATATCGAAAGTAGGACAGCATTTCTGGTTTGAATGAAAAAACTGCAAGAATTGCATCTTAACCCTGGTATATACCAGGGAGTGACCTGTTTCACAATCAGCACTGGTAGTTGCGTATGTTGAGAATGTATCTTGTGATGGTCAGACCCAGCTGGTGCCCTGACCTTAGATGTCACCAGGATACCTACTGGCATTTTGTTTTCCAAAAGTTGTTAGTTACACAAATCTTGTGGTAGCAGCAAAGCTCAAGTAGTCTCTGTCTGTTCTCATTTATTATGATGTCCAAGGCAGGAAGGCTTTATCCCTCATGCCCATGCCCACTCCTGTGTTGAAATCACCCAGTAGGTAAAGATGGTCTGACTGAGGGATTCTGTTGATAGCAGCGTCAAACTCCTCATTAAGTTGGCGTTTCATCTCTGTAGTGGGCATAGCATTGGAGCATAGATGCTCATGAGGTTAATTGGCCCTGTTTGTGTTGAAAGGCAATTGGAGAGAACCCATTCTGAGCCATTTGTGGTGTTTCTATTGTCGAGAGTAGCTAGTTCCGTACAGCAAAGTCTACACATCGCTAACATATGAAATGAAATGAAAATCGCTTATTGCCACAAGTAGACTTCAAATGAAGTTACTGTGAAAAGCCCCTAGTCGCCACATTCCGGCACCTGTTCGGGGAGGCTGGTACGGGAATTGAACCGTGCTGGCCTGCCTTAGTCTGCTTTCAAAGCCAGCGATTTAACCCTGTGCTAAACCAGCCCCTTTCTGAAGTCTTCCCCTGCCAAACGAATGTGGAATTTCTTTCTGTAATCTGCTCTGGGCAAGCCTGGTCTCTTGCAGGGAAACTATGTCAGTATTCAGTCTATCAAGTTCCATTTGATCATAGCTGCCTTGCATGTGTTGTGGAGCAGCTGCAAGTTGTCTGTCAATCCTGTGCATGAAGTACTGACATACCAGCTTGCCAATTGAAGAGTTGATATCTTTCTTTTGCTTTATTTGCCTTGTGCAATAGATTCTATCCACTTGTTGAGCAGACCCTAAACTCCAGACACACGTTGAAGCAGTTGGACTGTGGTGGGTCAGCATCCTACTTGTCGGCTGCTGCCTGAGTTGACGTAACGTGACTGACCAGTGGGACTCAATGGTCCCTCCCACTGCCAGAAACATCTCTTAACATCTATTCTGTACGCTAATTAAGTTGAGTGTATCACTCATAAGTGTTGTTAACACATCAGCAAAGCTGGAGTGTCCTCTCCAAGGCGTAAGCCCAAGATTTATGGAGACCCTGGGTTGCCTAAATGTCAGGGTCCCCCTCTTGACCTCCCGGTTAAGTCCAAAGGAATTGTAGAGCACTAGGTTTGGCACTGACTTGGTTGTCGGATTTTCCAGAAAGATGGCATATTTAACATCAGTCTGCTTTTGAGCTTCATTCTAAATTTTCTGTTTACTCCCTCAGCCTTCAACTCTCCTGAGGTATGCACAAGTCAGTCGAGCTATTTGTCCGCAGCTAGGAGTTTGGTTCATCAATGCTAGGGCGTGTCCACATGCTGTGGGCCTGCACACTGTATGTCTGTGGGCCAAATCTCTTCTGAAAGCGACAAAAGAACATGTAAAATAGGAGCAGTAGTAGACCATTTGGCTGCTTGAGCCTGCTCTGCCATTCAATGAGGTCATAGCTGATCTGATTGTGGCCTTTAGTCCACTTTCCTGCCCCCCTCCTCCTCTCATGATTCCCTTGTAGATCAAAAAGCTTAAAATCCATACGATGATGCATATGAACTAAGAGCAGGAGCAGGCCTTCTGAGCTTGCTCCGCCGCTCAGTAAGATCATGACTGATCTGGCTGTAACCTCAACCCCACATTCCTGCCTGCCCCCGATAACTATTCACCTCCTTGTTAATCAAGAATCTATCTAGCTTTGCCATAAAAACATTAAAAGTCCCTGCTTTCACTGCTTTTTGAGGAAGAGAGTTCCAAAGACTCACGACCCTCTGAGAGAGAAAAAAAAATTCTCCTCATCTCTCTCTTAAATGAACGACTCATTTTAAACAGTGACCCCTAATTCTAGATTCTCCTTCGATAGGAAATATCTATCCGCATCCACCCTATCAATAATCCTCAGGATCTTAAAGGTTTCAATCAAGTCACCTCTTACTCTTCTAAATTCCAGTCGATACAAGCCTAGCCTGTCCAACCTTTCCTTATAATACAATCAGGGAGCCCATTCCTGGTATTAGTCTAGTAAACCCTCTCTTAACTGCTTCTAATATACATCTTTCCATAAATAAGGAGACAAAGCCCTGGTTAAACCACAGCAAAAATACTGTGAGCAGTTCTGAGCTCCGCGCCTTTGGGAGCATACATTTACCTTGGACAGAGTACAGCATAGATTTATTTGGACTCCAAGAGGTAAATTATGAGGAGTAATTGCACAAACTAGGGTTGCATTCTCTGGACTTCAGAAGGTAAAGGGGTCATTGATCAAAGTTTTCAAGATATTAAAGGGAACAGATAGAGTTGTTAGAAGAAAACTATTCCCACTGGTTGAACAGACTATGATTAAGGGGCATAGTGTACAAATTAGAGCCCGACCTTTCAGAAAGGAACATAGAAAGAGGAGTAGGCCATTCAGCCCGTCTAACCTGCTCCACCATTAAATATGATCATTGGCGATTGGACATATCAATACCTTTTACACCACTATCCCCATAATCCTTTAAGTTATTGTTAATTAAAAATCTGTCAATCTCTGCTTTAAACATACACAATGACTGAGCCCTCTGGGGTAGAGAATGCCAAAGATTCGCAAACGTCTGTAAAGAAATTTTCACTCATCTTGGTCCTAAGTGGCTTCTCCTTTATTTTGAAATTATGCCCCCCCCCCCCCCGGATTTAGACCCCCAACCAAGAGAAACAGCTTCTCTGTATCTACCATGTCTACTCCTTTAAATGTTTTGTAGGTTTCAGTTAGATTACCCCTCATTAGAACATGGACCACACAGTTCTGAAGGAGGCCATTCGAGCCATCGAGACTGCACCGACCCACTTAAGCCCTCACTTCCACCCCATTCCCTTAACCCAATAACCCCTCCTAACCTTTTTGGACACTAAGGGCAATTTATCATGGCCCATCCACCTAACCTGTATGTCTTTGGACTGTGGGAGAAAACTGGAGCCCCTGGAGGAAACCCACACAGACACGGGGAGAACGTGCAGACTCCGCACAGACAGTGACCCAGCGGGGAATCGAACCTGGGACCCTGGCGTTGTGTAGCCACAGTGCTATCCACTGTGCTACTGTGCTGCCCTTTGAAGCTTGAGAGAGCACAGGCCAGTTTGCCCAATCTCACTTCATAAAACAATCCCGCCATCGCCAGAACATGTCTGGTGAATTTAGGATACGCTTCTTGCAAACGGTGATAGCAATTTGGAACTCTTTCCCCAGGTGACAGCTGATGCTAGATTAATTGCCAATTTAAAATCTGTGTTTGTTAAATTATTGTTTTGTTAAGTTACGAAGGATATGGGTTAAAGGCATATGGAGTTAGGTAGCAGATTAACCATCATCTCTTTAAATAATGGAATGAGCTCAATTAGCTAAATGACCTCCTTCTGTTCTAATGTATCCTAATTCCATCAATCCTATTTGGCTGCATATCCTATTGCCCTTCACTTTCAAAAATCTATCAATCTCCGATTTAACATTATTAATTGAGCTAGCACCATTTGATTTTTGTAGTTTTTTTTTTTCCCCTTGCCACAAACGCCATCCCTCTCCCTGACGACTGAGGCTCAGTGGCCTGTTTTGGCTCCTGGTCAAGCAGCGCAATGATTTTAAAATTCTGACTCTAGTTTTCAGAACACTCCTTGTTCCTCCCTATCTCTGTAATTTCTTCCAGCTTCACAGTCCTTTGAAATACCTGCATTACTATAATTCTGGCTTCTTGAGCATCTCTGATTTGACTTGCTCCACCATTTGTGGCTGCACTTTCAGTTGCCTAGACCCTAAGCTCTGGAATACCCTCCTTACACCTCTTCACCACACTACCTCATTTCTTTCCTTGAAGATATTCCTTAAAACTCTTTGACCAAACTTTTGGTCATCTGACTTAATATCTCCTTGTATGGCTCAGCGCTATATTCTAATTTATACTGCTCCTGTGAAGAGCCTTTGAATGTTTTATTATGTTAAAGGTGCTACATGATATTTTCAAACCCTCCACGGCCTTGCCCCTCCCTATCTCTGATTTTCTTCAGCCCTCCTAATCTCCCAGATCGCTTTGTTTCATCAACTCTGGCCTCTTGAACATCCCAAATTTTAATCGCTCCACCATCCAGTGCTTGGGTCTGAGGCAGCTGAAGCCAAGCTGTCTTGGCTTCAGCTGCCTCAGACCCAAGCACTGGAATTCCTTCCCTATATCTCTCCATCCCTCTTTCTCCTTGAAGACATTCCTTAAAATCCACCTCTTTGACTTTGGCAATCTGGGCTATTCTCTCCCTGTGTGACTCGGTGTTTAATTTTCCACACCCCTGTGGTAAAGTGACTAGAGGTGTATTATTATGTTGAAGCTGTATATAAATGTAAGTTGTTACATGTTGCACATTTGTACCACTTATTGGATGAAGTATTTCCTACCTGATCTCCTGAATGGCCTAGCTCTGATTTTAAGATCCCCCCCCCCCCCCCCCCCTCCCCCACCCTTGTTCTAGACTCCCACACAACTGGAAGGAGTTTCTCTAATTTGTTCTAATAATTCCTTTCAAAATCCTAAAAAAACCTCAATAAACACTTAACCTCCTTTAGCCTAGGGAATAAAAGCCTAGTCCTTTTAATCTCTCCTCCTAATAGAACCCTTACAGCCAAGGCAACATTCTGGTACAGGCTTTATCTCCGTTTACTTAAGTTCAAGGGATGCAGACGTGAAAGGATATGGCACTCAACTGGCTTAGCCAGTTATCGCAAGATCTGGCTGGACCACTTGAAAAACTTTTGAGTACTGTTGTCATCTGTTGAAACCGCTCACTATTCTAGGATAATCCTGGAAAATAGTGATAGTTCTCGACTTCTTTTCTCAAATGCAGACTATTGTCTTAAACACCTCCTCTGTCCTCTCCACCCATGCATCCAACAACACGTGCAAGGAGCTCATGACTTTTTTGTCACAAAGATTACTATTAATCAGCTGCATCTGCCATTCCCCGCCTTCCACTAGGCTGCCTGGCCAAACTGCCTTTAATGCTCTCCTCCTTGCCCTATCCCTGAGATTTCTATTTTCTCCTTTCTTCCCTCGTGTCCTCTCTGAGTTCCATGAAATCCACTTCCTGTTTCATAGAATTTACAGTGCAGAAGGAGGCCATTCGGCCCATCGAGTCTGCAACAGCTCTTGGAAAGAGCACCCTACCCAAGGTCAACACCTCCAACCTATCCCCATAACCCAGTAACCCCACCCAATACTAAGGGCAATTTTGGACACTAAGAGCAATTTATCACGGCCAATCCACCTAACCTGCACATCTTTCGACTGTGGGAGGAAACCGGAGCACCCGGAGGAAACCCATGCACACACAGGGAGGATGTGCAGACTCCGCACAGACAGGGACCCAAGCCGGAATCGAACCTGGGACCCTGGAGCTGTGAAGCAATTGTGCTATCCACAATGCTACCGTGCTGCCCTCTGATCCCCTGATCCTATTTACGCGAAACTGCTGACCCACCCAACTTCCCAACTGGCTCATGTTAGCCAGCATTGTAAATGGTGCTCTCTCTTCAGAAGTTGCCCCTTTCTTAAATCTGTTATCATCACCCCTCTCAACAAACACAAACCTTGACCTGAGCTCCTCTAACCCTGGCCTCTCGAGCAACCCCGATTTTAATTACTCCACCATGGAGCTGCACCTTTAGTTGTCTAGTCCCTAAGCTCTGGAGCATCCTTCCAACATCTCTGCCTCTCAACAAATTCTTTGACCAAGCTTTGGTTAGCCAAACCAGTGTTTTTCAAACTCTTTTTCCCAGGACCCAAGCCGGCCAACGTTTGGGACCCACGCTGGCCGATGTTCGCAACACACATATCCGCTTACCTTCGTGCAAAAGGGGAACCTGCTTGGCCCTCATGATCTCACTCCAATCAGGTTCACAGGAGGAGAGGGTAATGTGCATATCATGTGCAGAGTTCAGCCAGTTTTTTTGTGCCATCTCCATCTTTGTGAAAACAGAAAATCCGACCTCGCACATGCAGGTCGTTGTGAAAGGCAATAGCAACAAAATGCTTGTTTTACTCAGCACTGGATACTCCTGGGAGATGCTACTCCAGAATACTGACAGCCTCATGGCTTTTGGCATGTTTTTAATATGCTATCACAGGTTAGGTACGGCAGCGTAGTCTTTTCATTTGGAGTCAGCTATAAGTTAATAACTGATTCTGCTGTCTCAAACCTAAAAGGAATTATTCACCCAACACTTCTCTTTGAAAATCTGAAACAACTTTTCTCATTTGCCAGTACTTCCCTGCATATGACACGCATGAGTTTGTTTGCATTGGCACAATTGACAAAACCAAACCTCAAGAAATCATCTTTATACTGCTTTGTTCCTCAGTTAAGTTTCTTTTTTGTAGGCTGTTAACCAGGGGCTCTGGAGCCCTGTACAGAGCTATCACGAGCACTGCCCTGGACTCTCCTGAGCAGCTTTCTCCAACAGATTCAGTTGTGAGATCCTGTTCAGTCGGTACATTGTCTATTTGTGTCTCTGGCCTTCTCTTTCTTATAAGAAAATGATTCATTTTCACAGTCCTCACCTTGCTTGCCAGCAGCTAGACAATGGAAGAAGCTCTCCTCCGTGATTTGGTGCCAAAAGCATATACATAGATGTCAAGTATAAATGCAGAGCATGTGACCGGCTCATTGCTGCTGCTTCTGGCCTGAAGATTGCAAACAGCTTATTTCTTATTATTTAAAAGGCGGCAGATATTCAATATTTCAATAAAAATTCTGGTAGCGGCTGATGGGTGCTTCTCTTATGATCGGCACCACCACAGGAACACCGCGATACTCCTGACACCCTCCAGCAACTTTGAAAACCCTGATCTAACCTAATATCTCCTTAAGTAGCTTGGTGTCATACTTTGTTTTATAATGCTCCTGTGATGGCCTTGGGAAGTTTCATTATGTTAAAGGCACCATATAAATATAAGTAGCTCTTGTAGGATCTGCACTGCTTCTAAGGTGCAGTGCTCCATATGTGGTATATTCATGGTTTTATATGGCCCTTTTATATTATTATCCACTTATTATCCTCTAGTTATTTAAAGAATTTAAATTTGTTCCAAATTAGATGACTTCATACTATTTGCATTGAATTTGATCGGCCGCAGTTTCGCCCACTCGCTCAATCTGTCAATGTCTCTTTGTAATTTTATGCCCCCGTCTACATTGTTTACTATGCCACAAATCTTTGTCATTTGAAGACTTAAATCATTCATTAAATTATTAATAAATATAGTTACTAGTTGAGGCCCTGGCAGAGATCCTTGTGGAAAACCACTGGTCATTTTTCAATTTGACTTTATTTCCATTATCTCTACTTGCTGTCTTCTATCGTCTAATCAATCTCTTAACCAGTTCAGTAATTTTCCTTTAGTTGCATGAACTTTAATTTTTGCTTTTAAAAAATTTGTTCTTGGGATGTGGCCGTTGCTGGCTGGGCCAGCATTTATTGCTCATCCCTGAGAGCATTTAAGGGTCAACCACATTGCTGCGGCTCTAGAGTCACGCGTAGGCCAGACCGGGTAAGAACGACAGATTTCCTTCCCTAAAGGACAGTAGTGAACCAGATGGGTCTTTTCAACAATCAACAGTGGTTTCGTGCTCACCTTTAAACTTCTAAGTCCAGATTTTTATTAAATTCAAATTTCACCATCTGCCATGGTTATTTGGATTTGGATTTGTTTTGTTTTTTACAGATTTAGAGTACCCAATTCATTTTTTCTAATTATGGGGCAATTTAGCGTGGCCAATCCACCTGCACATCTTTGGGTTGTGGGGGCGAGACCCACGCAGACACGGGAAGAATGTGCAAACTCCACACAGACAATGAACTAGAGCCAGGATCGAACCTGGGACCTCAGCGCCGTGAAGCTTCACTGCTAACCACTGTGCCACCGTGCTGCCCCTTGGATTTGTTTATTGTCACATATACTGAGGTACAGTGAAAAGTATGTTTCTGCGAACAGCTCAAACAGATCATATAGTACATGAAAATAAAAAGAAAGTACATAATAGGGCAACACCAGGTACACTATGTAAATACATAGACACCGGCATCGGGTGAAGCATACAGAACATAGAACATAGAAAGTGTAGTATTAATCAGGTCAGCCCATAAGAGGGTCGTTTAGGACTCTGGTAACTGCAGGGAAGAAGCTGTTTTTGAATCTGTTTGTGCGTGTTCTCGGACTTCTGTATCTCCTGCCCGATGGAAGAAGTTGGAAGAGTGAGTAAGCCGGGTGGGAGGGGTCTTTGATTATGCTACCTAGGCAGCGGGAGGTGAGATTGGAACCCGTGTACCCAGAGCATGATTCTGGGTGTGGATTACTAGACCAGCGACAATACCACCATGCCACTGCCTCCCCATAGCAGTCTTTTATGTGGGTTCTGAGTGAATGCCTTCTGAAGCCCATATGAACTATGTTTGTTGATACCTTTGCGTCTACGACAGTAGTTACTTCCTCAGAAAATTTAGTTAAGTTCATTAGACATGATCTACCCATCACGACTCATGTTGGCTCTCTCTAATTATCTCAAGTTTCTCTTAGTGCTCAGTCACTTTGTCTTTAACTATAGATTCCAGTAACTTCCCCACAACAGATGTTAGATAACTGGCCTGTAATTTCTCTCTCTCTCACCTTCTTAAACAAGGGATTAAATTTTGGGCTAGAGTGGAATGTCTTGTGTTGGGAAGAAATATACACTTTGTTCAACTCTCTCCTGTACTTTCAAGCTCATAGATATCCCAAAGTAAACCGTAAAGGAAGAGGAGTGATGGAAGAATCAGAACTTGTTGGATGAATTTTCCTCTGGGGTGATGTTAAATCAGTATTGTCACAGACAACTTACTCACATTCGCAGCAGGACCTTCCTCTAGTGGAAGAGGCCTGGAAGCTTGCCTGTTCCATCGGCATTAAACTACTAGCTTCTTGACCACTCCACAAA
Source organism: Scyliorhinus torazame (assembly GCF_047496885.1). Classification (NCBI taxonomy): domain Eukaryota; kingdom Metazoa; phylum Chordata; class Chondrichthyes; order Carcharhiniformes; family Scyliorhinidae; genus Scyliorhinus; species Scyliorhinus torazame. The sequence continues at coordinate 117,163,917 of NC_092710.1, read as the reverse complement.
ACCTTCAGAAAAAGCTTGATTTCAACCAAAGCTTCCGAAGGTATGCCACTTAACATTATTAACGTCCTCTGCAACACTTCCAGGCCTAACTTCAGAAGGAGGGTTAGACACGTGAGCAATCTTTTTCCAACACATTCCCCTCTAGCCCAAAGAGTCAAAATTTAATTATAAACTTTATGCAACTAATTTAAACTCTTTGTCTTTGAAGCTTTTCTTCTCTAGTCACTGGACTAGTAATCCAGAGGCCCCAGCTCTGGGGATATGGGTTCAAATTCCACAAGTGTGGCTGGTAGAATTTAAATTCAATGAATACCATCAGCAATGGTGACCATGGCGACTATCGTTAATGGTTGTGTAAACCCAACCTAGTTCACTAATGTGCTTTTAAGTAAGGAAATCTGCCATTTTCCCCCAGTCTGGTCTACATGTGTGTGGTTGACTCTTAACTGCCCTCTGCAATGGCCGAACAAGGCACCTAGTTCAAGAGAAATTAAGGATTGGCAAGAAATGTTGGCCTTGCCAGTGTCACCCATATCCCAGGAAACAATAAAAAAATCAAAGTAAATGAAATACACTGCTATTTTGAAAGAAAAAAACTTGCTTTTATATAGTGTTTTTCATGATCTCAGGCCATCCTGAAGTGCTTGACATTTAATGAAGCACTTTTTGGAGCGTAGTCACTATTGTAACAAGGAAATGTGACAGCCAATTTGTACACAAGTTCCCACAAACAGTAATGTATTAATGACCAGACAATCTATTTTAGTATGTTGGCTGAGGCATAAATAGTGGCTGGGGCACTAAAGAGAACTCTCTTGCTCTTCCATGAATCATGCCATGGAATTTATTTGTGTCCATCTGGGAGGGCAGACAGGGTGTCAGTTTAACATCTCATCTGAAAGGTGGAACCTGCAACAGTACTCCTTCAGTACTGCACTGGGGGTTTGTGCTAGGTTTTTGGAATGGTACAATAATCCGTAATCTTCTAACTCACATGAGCGTGCTACCAACTGAGCCACTGCTGACAATACAAAGCAGCAAGTATAAAACATATCCAAGGATCAAACATTGGCCCACGTTTATTTCTCACCTATATGCTGCCCCTTGGCGTCATTCGTCGACATAATTCCAGGTTCCACATGTATGCTGACGACATGCACCTCTATCTTACCTATCACCTCTCTTGACCCCTCCACTGTCTCTAAATTGTCCAACTGCTTGTCTGACGTGTAGTTTTGAAATTTCCTCCATCCACAGATTAGGAAGACTGAATCCATTGTCTTTGATTCGTACCACGTACTCCTGATTACTGATTCTATTCTTCTCCTTGATCACTACCTGAGGCTGAACTGGAACATTTGCAACTTTGGTGCTATATTTGACTCTGAGGTGAACCTCTTTAACATGTACACACCATCACCCAGACTGCCTACTTCCACCACTGTAACATTGTCCAGATATATTAACAGCATTCAAACACATGGGATGGGTACAGGGGGAAATGGCACAAGGAAGTGCTGAGGGTTTTGGCAAAGGTTGGTATCATGACCGGTACAGGCTTGGAGGGCTAAAGAGCCTGTTCCTACGCTGTTTCGTTTTTTGTTCTCATCAGCCGCTGAAACCTCCATCCATGCCATTGTTACTTCTAGATGTGACTATTCCAATGTTCTCCTGGCTGGCCTCCCACCTGCCATCCTCCATAAGGTTGAACTTATCTAAAGTCTGCTGTCTGTATTGTACCTCACACTAAAACCATATCCACTCATCACCATAAAAACAGACTGACTGGTATGTAAGGGAATGTTGTCATAGTCCCAGATGACCATAGGCTGCTTTCCCCTTTGAGGGGGAGAGCTGGTGATTTAAGCTGAGGGTCACCACACCTCAGGTGAGGGGCAAGGTTGAGAAGGCGGGCCTTTGTGAATAATCACAAGGTGGGTACGGAAATTGAATCCGCGTTGTTGGCCACTCTCTGCTTCAGGAACCAGCTATCCAGCCAACTGAGCTGAAAGTAAACATGCAGGTGCAGCAGGCGGTAAAGAAGACAAATGTATGTTGGCCTTCATAGTGAGAGGATTTAAGTATAGGAGCAGGAATGACTTGCAGTAATCATACAGGGCCATGGTGAGACCACATTTGGAATATTGCCTCCTTATCTGCAGAAGGATGTTCTTGCTACAGAAGGAGTGCAGCGAAGGTCTACCAGACTGATTCCTAGGCTGTCAGGACTGGCGTATGAGAAGAGATTGGGTTGTTCGGATTATATCCGCTGGAGTTCAGAAGAATGAGGAGGTATCGGTTAGAAACCTATATAATTCTAACATGACTAGACAGGGTAAATGGAAGGATGTTCCCAATGGCGAAGGTGTCCAAAACTAGGGGTCACAGACTAAGACTATGAGGTAAACCATTTAAGACTGAGATGGGCAGAACTTTCTTCACACAGAAAGTGGTGGACCTGTGGAATTCACCCAGAAAGCAGTTGAGGCCAGAACGTTGTGAGGTGGATTCTCCATTTACCGAAACCGGTTTCGAGTTTCCTAATCCAGTGGAGAATGGGGCGTCGGCCGAAAAATGGGATCGACACTGGGCACCAATCCGGTTACGATGTCCCAGTCCCTCGCCGGCGGCAGCATCGAGCTACGCACCCTGTGCTGGCAGGAGGATGTAAATGGATGACTTGCATCCATTTGCAGCTTATTAACAGGTTGGAAGCCCAGGTCTCCAGTGTTTCCCTCCCTACCTCCTCCTCTAACCAAACCAAAAAGACAATCACTGTAAGGATCCTAGCCGAATAAAGATCAAGAGGGAGACTCAAGGGCAGGTAGAAGTAGAAAGAAGTTGAAGCGTGATGTCACAGCCTGCAGGTAAGTGATTGGCTGGTGAATGGTAAGTAGTTTTTCTTTTCCCTGAGGTGTTATCGTGCGGGGCGCAATGGTTGCTGAGTGAGTGCTTGCTGAGAAGGGGATTTTTTTTTTTAAACTTACTGTTGGGAGTTTCCAGCTGAATCCGGTCAGAGTGAGGACAGAGTGACAGCTGGGTAAGTAGTAAAGATTTAAATTGTTTGCGCAGGCCCATAAAAGCTGATTGTTGTTCTCGTGTGGGGCGCAGTGGTTGCTGGTTATGTGTTTTATTTTTTACCTGTATTTAAGTTGGGCAGTTTCTAAACCCTAGACACCACACTTGTAGTGTCCCCCATCCTTCCACATCCTTTACCCTAAAGGGTAGAGTGAATAACATGTAAGCTCTTTCTTTCCTTTTCTTTTTTTATCTAGAGGGGATGGAAGGGGAGGCAGTGCAATGTTCGCCCTGCAGAATATTTGAGGTGAGGGACGTCGTCAGTGTCCCTGCTGATTTCACCTGTGGGAAGTGCACCCATCTCCAGCTCCTCAGAAACCACATTAGGGAACTGGAGCTGGATGAACTTCGGGTCATTCAGGAGGCAGAGGTGGTCATAGATAGTAGCTTCAGGGATGTAGTTACTCCGAAGAATCAAGGTAGATGGGTGACGGTGTAATGGGCTGGGAGGAAGCTGTCAGTGCAGGGATCCTCTGTGGTCGTTCCCCTCAGTAACAAGTATACCGTTTTGGATACTGTTGACGGGGATGACCTACCAGGGGTAAGCCACGGTGAACGGATCTCCAGCACTGAGTCCGTCCCTGTGGCTCAGAAGGGAAGGAGGGAGAGCAGGAGAGCAATAGTTATTGGGGACTCGATAGTTAGAGGGACAGATAGACGGTTCTGTGGCAGCGAAAGAGACTCACGGATGGTATGTTGCCTCCCGGGTGCCAGGGTCCGTGACGTCTCGGACCGTGTTTTCAGAATCCTTAAAGGGGAGGGGGAGCAGTCACAAGTCGTGGTACACACTGGTACCAACGGCGTAGGTAAGAGAAGGGACGCGGATTTAAAACAGGAATTTAGGAGCTAGGGTGGAAGCTGAGAGCCAGGACAAACCATGTTTTCATCTCTGGTTTGTTGCCGGTGCCACGAGCTAGTGAGGTGAGGAACAGGGAGAGAGTGCAGATAAACACATGGCTGCAGGGACGGTGTAGGAGGGAGTGTTTCAGGTACGTGGATAATTGGAGCACATTCTGGGGAAGGTGGTACCTGTACAGACAGGACAGTTTGCACCTGAACCACTGGGGCACCAATATCCTGGGAGGGAAATTTGCTACGGCTCTTCGGGGGGGTTTAAACTAATTTGTCAGGGGGCTGGGAAACCGAGCTCTGTTCCAGAAGCCAGTGTCGAGAGTAGTGAGGTACTGAGGAGGGTATCAAGGTCGCAGGAGTGTACCGGCAGACAGAAAGGTGGGTTGAAGCGTGTCTACGTCAATGCAAGGAGCCTCCGAAATAAGGAGGGTGAACTTGGAGCGTGGATTGGTACTTCGGACTACGATGTTTTGGCCATTACAGCGACATGGTTAGAACAGGGACAGGAATGGTTGTTGGAAGTTCCGGGGTATAGATGTTTCAGTAAGAGCAGGGAAGGTGGTAAAAGAGGTGGAGGAGTAGCATTGTTAATCAAGGATAGTTTAACGGCTGCAGAAAGGCAGTTCGAGGGGGATCTGCCTACTGAGGTAACATGGGCTGAAGTTAGAAATAGGAAAGGAGCGGTCACATTGTTAGGAGTTTTCTGTAGGCCCCCAAATAGTAATAGAGATGTGGAAGAAGAAATTGCAAAACAGATTATGGATAGGTGTGGAGGTCTCAGGGTAGTTGTCATGAGTGACTTTAACTTTCCAAATATTGATTGGAACCTCTATAGGTCGAACTGTTCAGATGGGGCAGTTTTTGTACAGTATGTGCAGGAGGGTTTCCTGACACAATATGTGGATAGGCCGACAAGAGTGGAGGGCCACATTGGATTTGGTACTGGGTAATGAACCGGGCCAAGTGTTAGATTTGTTTGTGGGTGAGCACTTTGGAGATAGTGACCACAATTCGGTTTCTTTCACTATTGCAATGGAGAGGGATAGGGCCATACGGCAAGGCAAGGTTTATAATTGGGGGAGGGGTAATTATGATGCGATTAGGCAAGAATTAGGGAGCATAAGATGGGAACAGAAACTGTCAGGGAAAGGCACAAATGAAAAGTGGAGCTTGTTCAAGGAACAAATACTGCATATCCTTGATAGGCATGTCCCTGTCAGGCAGGGAGGAAATGGCCGTGTGAGGGAACCATGGTTCACAAAAGAGGTTGAATGTCTTGTCAAGAGGAAAAAGGAAGAGTATGTAAGGATGAGAAAACAAGGTTCAGTAGGGTCGCTTGAGGGTTACAAGGTAGCAAGGAATGAGCTGAAAAAAGGGCTTAGGAGGGGGCATGAGAAGTCCTTGGTGGGTCGGATCAAGGAAAACCCCAAGGCTTTTTACTCTTATGTGAGAAATAAAAGAATGACCAGGGTTAGGGTAGGGCTGGTCAAGGACAGTAGTTGGAACCTGTGCATGGAATCAGAAGAAATAGGAGAGGCGTTGAATGAATATCTTTCTTCAGTGTTCACAAAGGAAAGGGGCCATGTTTTTGAGGATGAGTGTGTGATTCAGGTAGGTAGGCTGGAGGAAGTAGATCTTCTGAGGAAGGATGTATTAGCAATTTTGAAGAACCTGAGGGTCAACAAGTCCCCTGGGCCAGATGGGATATACCCAAGGATTCTTTGGGAGGCAAGGGATGAGATTGCAGAGCCTTTGGCTTTGATCTTTGGGTCCTCGCTGTCCATGGGGATAGTGCCAGAGGACTGGAGAGTGGCGAATGTTGTTCCTTTGTTCAAGAAAGGGAATAGGAAAGACCCTGGTAATTATAGGCCGGTTAGTCTTACTTTGGTGGTTGGGAAGACAATGGAAAAGTTCCTGAAGGATAGGATTTATGACCATTTGGAAAGATGCAGCTTAATCCGGGATAGTCAACACGGATTAGTGAAGGATAGGTCTAGCCTCACAAATTTGATTGAATTCTTTGAGGAAGTAAGTAAGTGTGTAGATGAAGGCCGAGCAGTTGATGTCGTATACATGGATTTTAGTAAGGCGTTTGATAAGGTTCCCCATGGTTGGCTCATGAAGAAAGTAAGGAGGTGTGGGAAAGAGGGAAATTTGGCCAATTGGATAAGTAACTGGCTATCACATAGAAGACAGAGAGTGGTGGTGGATGGAAAATTTTCAGACTGGAGACCAGTTACCAGCGGTGTACCACAGGGATCAGTGCTGGGTCCTCTGCTATTTGTGATTTGTGAACCCTCATTATAGGAAGGATGTGGAAGCATTGGAAAGGGTGCAAAGGAGAGGGTAGGTCTTATGAGGAAAGGTTGAGGGAGCTAGGGCTTTTCTCATTGGAGCGAAGGAGGATGAGAGGCGACTTAATAGAGGTTTATAAGATGATGAGGGGGATAGATAGAGTGGACGTTCAGAGACTATTTCCTTGGGTGGATGTAGCTGTTACAAGGGGGCATAACTATAAGGTTCGGGGTGGGAGATATAGGAGGGATGTCCGAGGTAGGTTCTTTACTCAGAGAGTGGATAGAGTGTGGAATGGACTGCATGCTGTGATAGTGGAGTCGGACACTTTAAGAACTTTCAAGCGGTTATTGGATAGGCACATGGAGCACACGAGAATGACAGGGAGTGGGATAGCTTGATCTTGGTTTCGGACAAAACTCGGCACAACATCGTGGGCCGAAGGGCCTGTTCTGTGCTGTACTGTTCTATGTACCTGATTTCTGCTGTGATGTGGTGAGGAACTGTCAATCATAGCAAACATTGTGGTTCACATAATAGCAGGTTAACTTGAATGCAGGCTCAGAAGGAATATGGTTAAAGCTGTTAATGTGGAAAATACATAGTGTGAGCCAACTTGCACATGAGATAAGAGATTTACATGTGCAGAAGTACAAATGGAACATTGCAGCCATTGAGAAAACTGCTGTCTCTGGAGCAATATTAATAGGAAGCAGGAGATATATGGAGCTTGTTCCAACATCTGTATTGAAGATACAAAACATGAGGCAGTAATGGATTCACACACTAAATCATCGACGATTCAAGATTAAATTGGATGGATGTGCAGTTGAAGGAAAAGATGTTGAAGGGATATGGGAATAGTGAATAAATGTGATTAGCACTGTTTGCTTGTGTAGGGTAAACACCGACATCGACAATTTGAGCCAAATGATCCTTGTATCACTTCTGTCTCAATTATTACCACTCAGGAAAATGTATGGAAAAAGCAAGATCGCAAGAAGCTTAATTAACCGTGTACAAAATCAGTTGTTTTTGCAGAACTGAGAAGTTATGGCTATCGGAAAAGTGTGAACAGGATAGGGATCTTTCCTCCAGCAAAGTGAAGATTGAGATATTACCTTCTTAACAATTATGAAATGATTTAATATGGTAGATGTAAAGAGGATGTTCCCATTGTGGGGAAGATCAAAATCAGGGGCCATAAATATACCCCAGTCACTAATAAATCCCAGGACACGCCTTTGCACCCAGAGAGTTTATAAACTTCCAGCTGAAGGAAGACCAATAAGAAATATAGCGGTAGGAGAATGTTCACAGAGTGCGGCCATTCCTTTGGGGACTAAATGATTAAACAAGCTGTTCGCTGATACCACAACAGTGGAAAAACTGAAAGCATATTTTTGATTTCTGTGCTTACAATTTTAAAAATGTATAACATAGCCAGTGGTTCAAATGCTTGTGTAATTTCCTTCTCCATCAATTTCCCTGCTGTAATTTCTGTCTCCATTAATTTTACTGCTATGATTTCCTTCTCCACCTTGCCTACTGTAATTTCCATAGCCATCAATTTCACAGCTGTAATTCCCCTTTCCACTAAATTAATTGGTGTAATTTCCTTCTCAATTAATTTTACTGCTACAACTTGCTATGATTTCCCTCTCCATCAATTCTCTGTTGCAATTTCCTCCTCCATCATTTTCACTGCTGTAATTTCCTTCTTCATCAGTTTCACTGCTGCAATTTTCTTCTCCATCAATTCTCTGTTGTAATTTCCTCCTCCATCATTTTCACTGCTGTAATTTCCTTCTTCATCAGTTTCACTGCTGTAATTTCCTTCTCCATTTTAACTGCTGTAATTTCCTTCATCAATTCTCTGTTGTAATTTCTTCCTCCATCATTTTCACTGCTGTAATTTCCTCTCCATCAATTTAACTGCTGTAATTTCTCTCTTCATCATTTTCACTGCTGTAATTTCCTCTTCCATTAATTTAACTACTGTAATTTCCCTCTCCATCATTTTCACTGCTGTAATTTCCCTCCCCATCATTTTCACTGCTGTAATTTCCTCCTCCATCATTTTCACTGCTGTAATTTCCCACTCCATCAATTTCTCTGTTGTAATTTCCTCCTCCATCACTTTCACTGCTGTAATTTTCTCTTCCATCATTTTCACTGCTGTAATTTCCTCTTCCATCAATTTCTCTGCTGTAATTTCCTCTTCCATCAATTTCTCTGCTGTAATTTCCCTCTCCATCAATTTCTCTGCTGTAATTTCCCTCTCCATCAATTTCTCTGTTGTAATTTCCTCCTCCATCATTTTCACTGCTATAATTTCTTCCTCCCATCAATTTCACTGCTGTAATTTCTTCCTCTATCAATTTCACTGCCGTAATACCGGATTCCAGGGGGCAAGGGAGGCTGATGTCTTGGCCTTTGCCTCCCTGGTAGCCCGGAGTCAGATGCTATTAGAATGGAGGGACTTGGGGGACATAAAACCAGGAGTGTGGGTGAGTGACCTGGCAGAGTTTCTCAGGCTAGAAAAAATATAGTTTGCCTTGAGAGGGTCTGTGGAAGGTTTGTCCGGAGGTGGCAGCCGTTCATGGACGACTTTGAGAAGTTAAGATGTCAGCAGTGGGAGGTGGATTTAAAATGGGGATGTGGGGGAGCTGGAGAGTGGGGGTGGTATGGTGGGGTGTTAGGTATGTAGTTAAGTTGGTTATTTGCAGCCCTGTTGGCTTGTTTTGTTTTGTGATTGTGTTTATTGTATAAATATATAAATGCCTCAATAAATAATTTTTCCAAAAAAAATGCTGTTATTTCCGTTCCATCAATTTCACTCCAATAATTTCCTCCTCCATGAATTTCACTGCTATAATTTCTATCTCCATCAATTTCACTGCTATAATTTCCTTCCATCAATTTTACTGCTGTAAATTCTTCCTCCATCCATTATGCTGCTGGATTTTCCTCAACACCAGTTTCCCTGCTGTAATTTCATTTTCCTTCAATTTTCCTGCTGTAATTTCATTCTCCGTCAATTTCACTGCTGTAACTTCCATCTCCAACAATTTCACTGCTATAATTTCCTTCTCCATCATTTTCATTGCTGTAATTTCCTCCTCCATCAGTGTCACTGCTATAATTTCTTTCTCCGCCATTTTAACTGCTGTAATTTCCTTCTCCATGAATTTCACAACTATAATTTCCGTCTCCATCAATTGTGCTGTTGGATTTTCCATCGACACCAATTGCACCGCTGTAATTTTGTTTCCCTTCAATTTAACTGCTGTAATTTCGATTGGCACTATTTTCACTGCTGTAATTTCCTTCTCCAACAATTTCACTACTGTAATTTCCTTTTCCTTTAATTTACTTGCTGTAATTTGGATCGACAGTAATTTCACCTCCTTTTCCATCAATTTCACTGCTGTAATTTCCATTGGCACCATTTTCACTGTTCTAATTTCTTTCTCCATCTGTTTCACCACTATTAATTTCCTTGTTCTTCAGTTTAGCTGCTGTAATTTGGATCAACACCAATTTCACGTCAGTAATTTCATTCTCCTTCCATTTCACCAATTAATTTCCATCTCCATCAATTTCACTGCTGTAAATGTCCCTCTCCATCAATTGGTGGTGTGGGGGGGGGGGGGTTGCCTGTGCACGAGGGAGGACTGGCCCGCATAACCTCCTCTCTGGAATTGTGGGAACCACCCGACAACTGAGACCGCCCAGAAAGGAAAGAAAGGATTTGGCCACTCAAATGCCAAAAAATATCGATATCTGTTTTCTGTGCCACCAGGCCCACCCTCCAACACTACCATCATTAGCAGCTAAGCCCATCCAGTCCAATGCAGAACACGACAACTAAAGAAACCCTCCCGAGAGGGACCGCCTCACCAGACACACCACCTACCTCCAGAAATAGAGGATATTAAAACTGACCTTGCTCACAAAAGCTCTGACAGCTGGGTGTGGAGAGGGGGCGAGGGGGGGGTAGCCTTGGCTTAGGCAGGGAGAACTGAATGTTAATGGGAGACAGAGGAGAGGGAAGAACAAAGATTGGAAGATGCAGGTATTATGGGGGCCAGTCAGTGGGAGGTGATTTTGCCGTTGTGATTATTTGCTAAGGGTCAACAAGTTTTGTAAGGTGACAACTACCCCTCCCTCTCCTGCCCTTTGTGGTGTTTTTCTTTTTGGAGGGGGGGTGACCTGTGGTTTTGGCTTTGCTTGTGTGGGGGAGGGCCGGGTCCACTGGGGGCCGTTTGCATAGACCAAAGAGTGAAAGGCGGGTGGAGGGATAGATGGGAGGAGCCTTCAGGCAGGAACTGCCATGCTGGCAGTAATGCTGGTGAGCAGGGGGGTGGCCAAGTTTTTGGGGGGGTGACGTGGCAGTGTTGGAGAATAAGTGGGATCATGGGTCATCTTGGGTTCAGGGTTCAGAGTGAAATTGAAGAAGGGAAGGATGGCGGACAGTAGAGGGGAATGAAGGCGCAAGGTTCGTAAAATGTGAAGAGATCCCGGGTCTTCACACACGAGAAGCTTGAAGGTGGAGGTGGTCTTTTTGCAGGCGTTGCACCTCCCAGTGAAGGATCAGGTCAGGTAGAGAAAGGGATGGGTGGGTCAGGTATTTCACTCGGGATTTGATTCAAAGCTGCAGGGGTGGCCATCCTGTTGAGCTAAAGGACGGGATTTGTACGTTCCAAGGAAGTACAGGACCCGGGTGGGAGGTACGTGATAATGAACGAGGTGTTGGAGGGGATGCCAGTGGTGCTAGTGAACGCTTACGTGCCGTTCGGAGAATACAGCGGGAATATCAAAACGGCTTTTATGCTGGCAGGATTTTCCATTGAGGTTCTCACTGCCTCCGCCAATGACATAATAGGGTTCCCTCCATTAAAAGTTGGGAACCACATTAGCATTCAATTACATCTACCTAGTGTGCCTCCCCGCTGTATCATTGCCCCATGTAGAGAATTGCTCACACCGACAGGGTTTTGTAAATCAGAGAACTGGTGCACAGAACCCAGCAGGGTTCAGTCAGTACATGTAAGTACAGGGCTGAGAGGGTTATGCCTGGGTAGTACCCTGGCACTGCCCCCTGGGGTGGTATCCCATCAGGACATAAAAACTGATGGGGGAAGAGGGCACGCCAGCGGAGGGCACCCCAGGGGCAGCAAGGTAGCGCAGTGGTTAGCACAGTTGCTTCACATCTCCAGGGTCCCAGGTTTGATTCCCGGCTTGGATCACTGCGTGGCGTCTGCACGTTCTCCCCATGGCTGCATGAGTTTCTTCCGGGTGCTCCGGTTTCCTCCCACAGTCCAAAGATGTGCAGGTTAGGTGGATTGGCCATGATAAATTGCCCTTAGTGTCCAAGAAGGTTAGGTGGGGTTACGGGGATGGGGTGGAGGTGTGGGCTCAAGTGGGGTGCTCTTTCCAAGGGCTGGTGCAGACTCGATGGGCCGAAAGGCCTACTTCTGCACTGTAAATTCTATGATGCCCATGGGGGGAGCAGTTCATTTTGTTTTTTTTAGATTGCGGTATCCTTGATCTGTCAGGAGCTGAGGCTGTTGGCAGAGTCCACCCCACCAACATAACTTTGTGAGATCCACCTCTTAGCTTTATACAAAATATGTTTTTATTCAGGATTTTTCATATTGTACTAAACAAAGGCAAGTGTGACCACACATCAAGAACAAAAGAAGAAAAAAGAGATATACATCGATTGCCTTTCATTATGTTCAACTGTTAACTTTTATTATTTACAATGGTTATGGCTTCTAGTTTTACTTTCTCCAGTAGGTGTTCATTTCTAGCTGGGTCCGCTGCCTCCCTCTCCCCTTTTTTTCCTGACCCACCCTCCCCTTCTGGTCTTCTGGCGTGCCCTCTTCCCCCATCAGTTTTTTTTGTCCTGATTCTGTTTGGTTGGCGTGACACCGTGTTTTATGTCGTTTGCCGGGCATGGTTGGGCTCCATGTCTCTTTATGTCCCACCGTGGCTTCCCTATCCTTCCTTTGGTTATTGGCTACAAACAGGTCTTGGAACAACTGTGTGAATGATTCCCATCATTGGTGGAAGCCCTCTTCCGACTCCCAGATGGCGAATTAAATTTTCTCCACCTGGAGAAATTTCGATAGGTCGGCCAGCCAGTCTGCAGCTTTGGGTGGTGCTGCTGATCGCTAGCTGAGCAGGATTCTCCGGCGGGCAATTTGGGAGGCAAGGGGGTCAGCCCTCCTCCCCATGAAGAGATCTGACTGTTCCGGGACCCCGAAGACTGCCACCCTCATCCCCACCATCTTGGACATTGCATCGAAGAAGGTTGTCCAGAACCCAACAAGTCTCGGGTAAGACCAGAACATGTTGGCGTGGTTGGCCGGGCCTCCTTGGCACCGTTCGCATTTACCCTCCACCTCCGGGAAGAATTTGCTCATTCGGGTTCTGATTACGTGCGCTCTGTGTACCACTCTCAGCTGCATTAGGCTTAGCCTTGCGCAGGAAGAGGTGGAGTTGACCCCGTACAGTGCTTCACTCCAGAGTCCCCACCCTATTTCAAACCGTAGGTCTTCTCCCACTTTTCCCTTGTCTCGTCCAGTGGTGTGTCTGCCCTACTTATTAAGTCACCCATACAGGTCGCCACAGTTCCCTCTCCCTAGTATGTCCGCGTCCAGTAGGTCCTCTAACAGCGATTGTTGCAGCGGTCATGGGAACATTCTTGCTTCCCAATGTTGGAAGTTTTTGACCTGCATGTATCATAGCTCATTAGCCCCGTCAGCTGGAACTTTTCTGTTAGTTCCTCAAGTGTTATCTGTGTAGAAATCCCTAGCTGTTTACGCCCCCCCCCCCGGGTTCTGTCTCCACCTTTTGAAGATGGCGTCCATTATGGCTGGTGTGAATCTGTAGTTGTTGCAGATGGGAGGCTTTAACGGACATTTTAGTGCAGTCACAGTTAGTTCCATGACCGGAGAGTTGTAATCACCACTGGGCTTCTTGATGTGTAGATGCCGGCGTTGGACTGGGGTGAACACACTAAGAAGTCTTGCAACACCAGGTTAAAGCCCAACGGGTTTGTTTCAAATCACTAGCTTTCGGAGCTCTGCTCCTTCTTCAGGAAACAAACCTGTTGGACTTTAAGCTGGTGTTGTAAGACTTCTACGGGCTTCTTGAATGTTTGTTTGTTTGGTGGGGGTGGGAGCACGGCCAAGGCCAGGGCTCGAAGAGAGTTCTCCGTGCAGGTGTTCTCCTCCATTCGCACCCACTTGGCTTCTGGCTCCTTTATCCACCCCTTTATCCTTTCCGCAGTTACAGCACAGTGGTAATACTGCGGGTTTGGAAGGGCTAGGCCCCCCGGTTCTTGTTCTCTGCAGTTCTTTTTTGGGGATCCTAAGGTTCTTCCACCCCCACCACACAAACACCATGATCATTTTTTCTAATGAGTTGAAGAAGGCCTTGGGGATGTAGATCGCTATGGATCTGAACAGGAAGAAGAACCTGGGCAGTACGTTCATCTTGATCGTCTCCCTGTTAGGGAGAGTGGAATGAGTCCCACCTCTGCAGGTCCTTTTTCACTTCCTCCACCAGACTGGTCAGGTTTGATTTGTGGATCCGTGTCCAGTCATGAGCGATTTAGATCCCCAGGTAGGGAAATTTGTGTTGGGCTTGTTTAAATGGCTGCCCCTCCCACTTACAGGTTCACTGGGCAGATCTCACTTTTGCTCCGGTTAAGATTGTAAACCGAGAAGGCTCCAACTCTTTCAGGAGCTTCGTGATTCCCTCCATGCTGCTTTGTGGGTCCCACATTTCGAGGCGCAGATCATTTGCATAGAGCAAGTTAATACTCTCCATGACATGTCCCAGTTCTAGTGCTCTGTCTTCCCCCACAACTGGCATGTCCAGTCCATCGAGGAACTATTTCATCCCCAAATCCCCTGCGGGAGGCTCGGAGGTGTACAGCCCCAGGTAGAAGTTCTCGAATACCTGGTTGACTGTATCAGACTCCGCTACTAGTTTGCCTTTGTTATCTCTAATCTGAACAATTTCCCTCGTGGCTGCCTGCTCTCTCAGCTGGTCTGTGTGCTCGTACAGGGTCCCCGTGCCTGCTCGAGTTGGTGCACTGCTTTCCTCCTGGAGGGCAGATCAAAGTCGATTTGTAGCTTTTTCCTCTCCGCCAAGAGCTCTGCAGTCGAGCTTTGGAGTATCACTGGTCTACCTCCAGTACAGAGTCAACTAGCTGTACCCTAGCCACCCTCTCTTCCCTATCTCTACATGCCATGTAGGCAATGATTTCATCCCTGGTCACAGCCTTCAGCGCCTCTCAGAATGTGGAGGGTGCTATCTCCCCTTTCTGCGTATTAGTAATATACTCATCCATGGCCTGTGATATTTTCTCGCAAAAAGCCTTATCGGCCAGGAGGGCCGTGTCCAACCTCCATGGTGGGTGTTGGGCGCAGCCCGTCCCCAACCTCACATCCACAATTACAGAATATTCCACCCTTACTAACCCTGGAAGCACCGATTTCCCCACTACAAAGAAGTTGATTCGTCGATAAACATTGTGTACCTGGGAGAAGAGGGAGAACTCCTTTTCCCCGATGGGTGAACCGTCAGGGGTCCACTGCCCCCATCCGCTCCATGAATAAGTTGAGTTCTTGCGCCATGTTGGAGATCTTCCCGTTTTGCAGCTCGACCTGTCTCCGTGGGTCCTGTAAAAATAACAGCCAAAAAAAACAAACTACACAAATTTCAATTAACAAAATACTAACAAAAAAGGGGAAAAGAGAGAGCTAAGAAAAAAGATACAACTTTCTATAAATGACTTGGATGAGGAAGTGCAAGGGTGGGCTAGTAAGTTAATCGATGACACCACAATGGTTGGTGGAGTTGTCGATAGTGTTGAGGGCTGTTGCAGGTTACAACAGGACATTGACAGGATGCAGAGCTGGGCTGAGAAGTGGCAGATGGAGTTCGACCTTGATAAATATGAAGTGATTCATTTTGGAAGGTCGAATTTGAATGCTGAATACAGGGTTAAAGGCAGGATTCTTAGAAGTGTGGAGGAACAGGGAATCTTGAGGTCCATGTACATAGATCCCACAAAGTTGCCACACAGGTTGATAGAGTTGTTAAGAAGGGGGATGGTGTGTTGGTTTTCATTAACAGGGGGACTGAGTTTAAGAGCCGCGAGGTTTTGCTCCAGATTTATAAAACCCTGGTTAGACCACATTTGGAATATAGTGTCCAGTTCTTGTCGCTTCATTATAGGAATGATGTGAATGCTTTGGAGAGGGTGCAGAGGAGATTTACCAGGATGCTGCCTGGACTGGAAGGCATGTCTTATGAAGAAAGGTTGAGGGAGCTAGGGCTTTTCTCACTGGAGCGAAGAAGGAAGAGAGGTGACTTGAGAGAGGTTTACAAGTTGATGAAAGGCATGGATACAGTGGATAGCCAGAGGACCATTCGGACTTCCGGTGACGGCGGGCGGGAGGCGGCCGCACAATGGAGGCCTCCCGTTCGGGAACAGCATTTTTGGGGCTTTAAGCCCGGTCCCAGGGTCCACGGAGGCGGCAAAAGCAGGGAGAAGGCACAGAGGCTGCAGAGTGACGGCACAGTGAAGAAAAATGTCGAGGGTGAGCAAAAGAACGTCCGTAAGGAAAACAGCTGAAGGTCCGTCGGGGAGTGGAAAGGTCACCGTGGGGTCAACAAGGAAAATGGAGGCTGGAGCACCAGGGGAGGCCGCATTGCTTACGGCTGAAGAAATAACTAAGGTGATGGCTGCGGAATTCGAAAGGCAGTTTCAAAATACATGGAGACAATGAGGAAGGAGATGAGAGAGGTTTTGAGTGTGCTGATGGAGGAGGTGATTTCCCCGGTGACGAAGGCGGTGGCGAGCGCAGTGGCGGAGGTGCGAGAGCAAGGGGAGGCGCCAAAGGAAGTGGAGGAGACGGTATTGCAGCATGCTGATCAACTTGCCTCGATGGGGAAGGAGATGCGGAAGGTGATGGAGATTAACAAGGATCTGCGAGGAAAAATGGAAGACCTGGAAAACCGATCCAAGCGACAGAATTTGAGGATTGTGGGGCTGCCCGAAGGAGTTGAAGGACCGCGGCCAACTGAGTATTTTGCCGCGATGCTGGCAAAACTATTGGGGGAGGGGGAGGATCCCTCCCGATATGAACTGGATCGGGCTCATCGGTCGTGGAGGCCTGTACCAAAGGCGAGTGAGCTGCCAAGGGTAATGACTCTGTGCTTCCGCAGGTACAGGGTGAAGGAGAAGGTCCTGAGCTGGGCCAAGCAGAAGCGGGTGGTGCAGTGGGCTGGAGCTGGTATACGTGTATACCAGGACTTTACGGTGGAGCTGGCGAGGAGGTGGGCTGCCTTCAAATGGGTGAAGAGGGCACTGTACATTAGCAAGGTGCAGTGCGGCATTGTATATCTAGCGAAGCTGAGGGTGACTTACAAGCTCAGGGACTTTTATTTTGGAACGGCGGAAGCAGCGGAAGAGTTTGCGAAGGCAGAAGAACTGTGCCAGAATTGAGAAATGGCCATGTGCCGATGTAACCTCATGACTATTTTCTTCTTTTTTGTTTCACTGCGTGCGGGGGTAGGGGCTAAAGGAGCCAATGTTGCATATATTTGGACAAGGGACTTTCACTCGAAATGAGGGCTCTTTGGGGTGTAGGTGGATATGTGGGGTTTGTGTGCTAAAAGGGGATTTCTGGGCTTTCCTAGGGCCGGGCAAAGGGGAAAGGGACCCGGGCAGAGGTCTCCACGCTGGCCAGTTTAAGCCGGCCAGTGAACGGGAGTGAGGTGGGGAGAGGGGCTGCGGCCATCGGAGCCTGGCAGAACAAGGTCCGAGTGGTCTAGCCGGGGTGGAAAGTTGGGGAGAAGGAACCGAGGTTGGGAGGAGGAGTTTTACAAGAAGCAGTGGACGGGAGGAGTTGGAGACTGGGGGGGGGTATAACTCTTGGGTATCATGTACGGTACTCTTTCAGAGGTTGAGGGCGTGGAGTGTAGGGGGGGGAGGGGGAGTGGACTCTATAGGTCAATGGTGACCATGGGCGGTCCCGGACTCCTTTTTCTTTTTCTCCTTTGTTTTTTTGTTGCCACCGTGGGATGGTTTGTTTTATTGGATGAATATATTGACAGGTGGGCCGTTGTTTGGGGTGGTGGGAGGATGGGATCTTTGGTATTGTTAAGGGTATTATTGTAAATTTTGAAGGAAAATGGAGAATAAAAACATTTTTTTAAAAAAGAGTGGATAGCCAAAGACTTTTCCCCAGGGTGGAAATGTCTGTCACGAGGGGACATAATTTTAAAGTGATTGGAGGAAGGTACAGGGGAGATGCCATAGGTAGGTTCTTTACACAGAGTGTTGGGTGCATGGAATGCACTGCCAGCAGAGGTGGTGGCGTCAGAGCCATTAGGGACATTTAAGCAACTCTTGGACAGGCACATGGACAGCAGTGAATTGAAGGGGTGCAGGTTAGGTTGATCTTAGATTAGGATAAATGGTCGGCATAACATCATGGGCCGAAGGGCCTGTACTGTGCTGTACTGTTCTATGTTCTACTTCTATCTTTCCAACAATGTCCTCATACAAATCTATCCCAACTACCAGCAAAGTCCCATTCAAACCCCCACAGTCAACTCTAAGTCCTTGGTCTTTAATGAAAGGCTTCACTTCCTCTGCCGGCTCGAAGAAATGGTCTTGGGAATTATAAATTACTCTTAACATCACCAGGTACACCACGTCACAATGAATGGCACTCTTCTAAATCGCTGACCTCGCTCTGTTAAAGACCACAAGCCTCCTGGCCAATTCTGTCACGACATCCTGATATATATATATATATATATATATATATATACAAATACTGCTGCCTTCCCACCACACCTCCCGATTCTCCTTGGCCCACTTCAGGACCCTACCTTCTGTCCGATAGATATGAAAACATACTATGTTGATGGTCTCCATCAGCTCCCTCCTATTCCTTTCAAAATGTTTGCTGAATTGCCTTTCAAAATTCGATCGCCATTATCTTATCCACCGTAATAGGTCCGGCCCCACCCGACGAGCTTTCCTCCGTCATCTTCGATCTCACTGGACTCCGCACCCCTTGCTCAGCTCCTCAGGAGGGTTACTGCTCACACATTTCTTCTCCATATTCCTTCTTGGGTTTTTTGACATCCTCTTACAAAAGGCTTTTAACTGGGATGAATCTACCTAGTAATTGGGAACCAGGTGAAAAGGGCCAAAAACCAAGGACTCTAATGGGCGATACCTTACGTGCGACCTCCTTCTACATATCGCCAACGATGTTCCTCCGTTAGTGTTTATCTTAAATTCCATAAGCAGCTGGTACACCCACATCTGGATTATGCATTCAAAGTTTGGAATCCACACTTTGAGAGGTAGACAGATTATCGAGAGAGTGCAAAGATGTGTAACCAGGAAAATGGAAGGCATGAAGGGAATACTTTGTGTGGAGTGTTTCAGAATTCTTGGATTACAATCTACAGAAAAGAGAAGGTTAAATTTTGATTTAGTTGAAGTTTATAAACTGATCAGCCTGAAAGGTTCTTTACTCGCAATGACAGCACTTTGTGTGGTCATCAGTACAAACTACAGAAATTTGGTTCATGCCTTGATATTCATAAAAACAGAATTCTGCATAGAATTGTTGATAACTGGAATGCTTTGCCTGAGCTTGTGAATGCTGAAAATGTGGTGAATTTTAGAAGACTTGGTAGAAGCATAGTGTGATTTCTGTATGTCTATGTTATTGTTGTCTATGTCATGGATGTCTGTGTTGTTAATGTTCTTGTTTTTAATCCTGTGCTTATGCGCTCTGTATTGTGTGGAGATAAAAATAAATAAATTCCGGCATGCAGCTGGCAGGCAACACTTCCCCCTGAAGCAACACTTTCAAAAACACTGAAAAATTCTGCCCCTCAATTACATCACCCCCTCAAGTAATTAACCTCAATTTTTAAGTCTTTAATCTATCCCATGAAAATGGCATAATGCTTCCAATGTATCCTTGAAGTATGGAGCCCAAACTGAGTGTGGAGCAGGTCTGACAAGGCACTGTACAACTACAACATCACCTCCTCACTTTTGTATTCCAGTCCTTTTTGAGAAAATGGCTAATTTCAAACCTGGCTTAATATGTGTATAATTCCCCTCCCTGTAATATCAAGATCAACTGTAATGTTTCTTGCTGGCATTAGCTAACTCAGCACATGGCGGGGATTGCATCTGGTCTGAATGGCTCAGTAACTCACTGTCTGTCCATTTACTGGTCAGAATTTCAAGGGGGGAAACCTCGCAGCTTTTTATATTTGGGCTGAAGAGAAAGAGGTCAGAGCAAAGTATTGCTGTGGGGAGAATAATTAAAGCTCAATAAACAAATTAGTCTGGATGCTGGGGATCTGAAACAAAGAACAAAATGCAGGAAACACTCGGCACGTCAGGGGAGATCTGTGAAGAGAGAATAGAGAGAGAAACAAAGTTCATGTGTAGCGTGAGGTTCCTTCCTCAGTTTAATTCACATGTTTTCCACTCCATGAAAATTAAATCTCCGTGTGATTATATGTCGGCAATTCAACATTCAAATTTATGTAATGAAGTTCAAATCCAGTTGGTAATCTAGTTCTTAATACTTAAATTTCAATACAGAGATTGATGGATTTTTGTGAAGTATGAAAGGCTACAGAACCAGTGCGGTTAAATGGAGATAAGAGAATGATCAACTTTGATCTGATTGAATGGCAGAACAGGATCACGGGGCAAAATGAGCTTCTCCTGTTCCTATGCTCCTAAATACGCTGGAACGAATTGTAAAATGTGAATTTGCTCTATAAAATTGAACAGAAAAACATGTGATTATGTATCAATTAACTTTGAAGTAGCAACTAATCGCTTAAAGCCTGTTTTCCTGATCTGTTTTGCAGGCTGCATCACCCAGCAAAGTCGCACTTGGGATTTACTGCGGTTTGGTGGCTCTCCTCTTTACTGTAATAAAGACGGTTAATTATCGGCTTCACCTTATGTTCGAGGAAGAAGAAATAATACGTCTTAGTGACCAGCCTGTCGCTTGCACAAAGGGCAAGGCCGTACCTGGAGAATGGGACAGTAGTGAACAAGAACCAGTGCCTTCTATTAGTCCTGGGTAAGACAGCAGACAAATACATGGGGCTGGATCCTCCGGGCCCCCAGCCACGTGTTTTTCGGCGGCACGCCGTTCGCTGGCGGCAGGATTCTACATTCCTGCCGGTTGTCAGTGGGATTTCCCATTGACACGGGTGGGGGCGCACTGCTGGCACGAAAAGAGAATCCTAATGACTGGAGAATTCCAGCCACAATCTTCCTTAATCAGCTGTCAAGAAGGATTTACACATAATGTAAATCATAGATATTTACAAGATGAGGATTCATTTTGTTTGTGGTGATGCCATAGCTTGGTGGGTAACACTAACTTCTAAATCAGAAGGCTATAGGTTCAAGTTCCGACGAGAGACATTAAAACGTAATTCAGACTGCTAGTTCCAAGGGTCTGCTGGTTTGGCCCCGGAGTGATTTGCGCCACGCCGGCCGGCGGGGAAGGGGCTTGGCGCCACACCAACCGCCGCGAGTTGGCGCATGCGCGGAGCGCCAGCGTGTGTTGGCGTCATCCCAGTGCATGCGCAGGGGGGGTTCATCTCCGCGTCGGCCATCACGGAGGACCACAGCGGCCGATGCGGAACAATAGAGTGCCCCCAGGGCACAGGCCTGACTGCGGATCGATGGGCTCCGATTGCGGGGCCAGATCCCCCCGAGGACCTCGGAGGCCACTCGCGCAGCCAGGTCCCGCCGACAAATACCTGATGTAACATACGCCGGCGGGACAGGCCGAAAACGGGTAGCCACTCGGCCCATTGCGGGCCGGAGAATCACCGGGCGGGGCCGCTGCCAGTGGCCGCCGACCGGCGCGATTCCCGCCCTCGCCAAATCTCTGACACCGGAGAATTTGGCAGTCGGCGGGGGTGGGATTCACACCGCCCCCCGGCGATTCTCCGACCCGGCGGGGGGGGTCGGAGAATCCCGCCCCGATTTGTGGCATTGAGAGGAAAACTCTGAATTCACTTAGTTGTATCCAATAAAAGACTCAGCACCATATTTTCAAGATAGCACTAGATGAGCAATCAATACCTTCTCGACCATCAATAAGAATGGGGGGAAATGAAAACTAGGGATCAGTACTATATGAAATTTCCTGGGATGTTTTGTCTGAGCTATAACTGAAATGTAGGTTCTTAAATTCAATTCACGGGGAAACACTAATTTTATTTGCATTGGAACAGGAGATGGCCCTTCAGCTCCTCAAGCTCACTCCACCATTCAATTAGATCAATGCCAACCTGTATCCTAACTCAATTGTTTGCTTCATATCCCTTAATAAACTTGTTTAAAAAATAATATATCGTAGATTTTAAATTATTAATTGAACTCGCTTCTACTATTTTTTAATTTGAGAGAATATCACCCGTTCACCACCTGTTGCACAATGAAGTTTTTCCCAATTTCTCTCCTGAATGACCAGTCTCTGTCTTTAAGGTGATGTTCCCCTGTCCTAGACTCTTTCACTCACAGAAAAAGTTTCTTTATCTCCCCATCATTTCACTTAACCTTCCTAACAGCAATGTGGGCTCCCTTCCTAACAGCACTGTGGGTGTACCTACAACATATCGACTGCAGCGGTTCAAGAAGGCGACTCAACACCATCTTCTGGAGGGCAATTTGGGTTGGGCAATAAATGCTTGCCTAGCCAGTGACTCCCACATCATGTGAAAGAATTTTTTTTAAAATCCTTTCATAATCCTAAAAAGCTCATTCAAATCACCCCTATTTTAAAATAAATTTAGAGTAACCAATTCATTGTTACCAATTAAGGGGCAATTTAGCGTGGCCAATTCACCTACCCTGCACATTTTTAGGTTGTGGGAGCGAAACCCACACAAACACAGGGAGAATGTGCAATCTCCACACGGACAGTGACCCAGAGCCAGGATCGAACCTGGGACCTCGGCACCATTAGACAGCAATGCTAACCACTGTGCCACCGTGCTGCCACAAATCACAGTTAACTGTTAATATTTCAAGAAATGCTAGCCTAGTTTATACAGTCCCACCTCATAACGTAGTACTTGGGGTGGAATCTTGTGGAGGTGACGGGAGGCTGCCAGCTGAAGTCCCACCCACTGAGTGCTGCCAGCCAATCAGGGACCAGCAGCCCTATTCAATGGCAGTGCCACAGTGGAGGTGCTCCCATTCAGCTTAGTAAAAATAATCTTTATTAGTGTCACAAGTAGGCTTACATTTTTAAAAATAAATTTAAAATGCCCAATTCATTTTTTTCCCAATTAGGGGGCAATTTAGCATAGCTGATACACCTACCCTGCACATCTTTGGGTTGTTTGGGTGAGACACGGGGAGAATGTGCAAACTCCACACGGACAGTGACCCGGGGCCGGGATCGAACCTGAGTCCTTGGCCCGTGAGGCAGCAGTGCTAACACTGCGCTACCGTGCTGCCCCCAAAGTAGGCTTACATTAACACTGTAATGGCGTTATTGTGAAAATCCCCTAGTCGTCATACTACACACCTGTTCATGTACACTGAGGGAGAATTCAGAATGTCCATTTCACTTAACAAGCGCATCTTTTGGGACTTGTAGGAGGAAACCAGAGCACCCGGAGGAAACACGGGGACAGTGACCCAAGCAGGAATCGACCCAACCACTGTGCAATCCTCCAGCACGACCCTCCAGCAAATTCTACCAGAGAACTCCACACACAGACACCCCCCCCCCACCACCACCCAGAGAAACAGAAAAATAACAACAATGACAGTAGAAATTTAAAAAAAACAACTGCCCAGCAAGGGAGGCAGAGAGAACCAACATCCCCAAAAACCTCCTTCAAAGTTCAATATCCTCCTCCTCCTGCCAGCCAGCCCATTGTCTCCAGCAAACTCCACCGCCTCCTCCGGTATTCCAAAGTAGTACTCGCGACCATTGTGGGTCACCCAGAGGCGGCCCGGGTACAACATCCCGAACTTCGCACCCTTCTTAAAGAGGATAGACTTAACTCGGTCAAAACGTCCTCTCCTCTTGTCCAGTTCCGCACCCAGGTCCTAATATATCCGGAATTCATTTCCCTCCAGGTACATCTCCTTGTCTGCCTGGCCCACCTCAAGATCTTCTCCTTATCAAGGAATCAGTGTAACCTCATCACCATTGCCCTCAGTGGCTCATTCGTCTGTGGCTTCCTCATCAGCGCCTCCAGGGGCCGGTCGAAGGCCCCCTCCCCCAACAGCTTCTCCAGCATTTTGGCTACATAAGAGCCAGCGTCCTCTTCCTCGATGTCCTCTGGCAACCCCACAATCCTCAAATTCTGTCTCTGGGAGCAGTTCTCCAGATCCTCCACTTTCTCCTTGAGCCGTTTCTGGGTATCCCTCAACATCCCAATTTCGGCAGCCAATGAAGAAAGCTGCTCTTCATGCTTCCCACCGATTCCAACACCTTCTGGGTCGCCCGACTTTGGGTCTCCAACCTCAGCTCTACACGATCAATCCCCGCTTTCAGCGAGTCTACAGTCTTCGGCAAGTCTTCCAGAGTTTCCCTTCTCGGCAGGCTCAACTTTTCATTCAAAAGATCCACCAGCTGCTTCATTGGGCTGGTAGGACCAACCCCTTGCTCTCCGCCATCTTTCCCTGTGTCGCAGAAGAGTTTCTTTCTCTAGCAGCTCCTTTTGTCTAAAACCACTTCTGGTCCACAAATCCATTCACCGGTGGAGTAAAGTCGTCCTCCACCACTCCTGCACCTTTTTCCTACAAAACATCCGCCCGTTAATCGGGAAAAAGGACCAACAAAATTGCCTTGAGGGGAGCTACCAAATGTGCAACTGCTCACACCATGGCCACCACCGGACGTCGGCATTGCGCTCCAGCGGGAGCACAACACAGCTGGAGAATCCGGGGAGAGCGGGACCAAATGTCAGTTCTGGAAGCGGGTTTTAAACCTACGTAAGACCTACCTTCCCGATATCCACCGACCTCCCGGTGGAGGCTACAGCCGTGCACCGATCAGTGCTGGTCCATACAAACGTGGACCAGGTGGAACGGCACCTGCGGGGGTTCACCGGCCATCGGAAACCCTTGGGTGGTCAGGGTAAGTGCAGGATGGCCCCCTGGCCCTCCCCCTGGAATATGGGCACCTTGGCACTGCCACCCTTAGGGGGGCCATGCCCATGAAAGGAGGGTGGAGGGGGACTTTGAAGGGTGGGGGTGTGCAGGGCATGTTAAGTAGGGGCCTCCGGGAGGTTGGGGGTATGACGGTCGGGGGTCCTGGAAGGGAGTGGGTTCTGTAAGGGCACTTGGGGGGGCTTGAAGAGGGGGGCCCTCAGGGTCCCCATAGTGGGGTGTCCTCACTTGGGGGCGTGGGGTAGTGCCCATGTGTGTGGAGAGTGACATTTCCCATGGGTGGGGGATCCAAATGCTCACTTAAGAGATCGGGGCACCCTTTCAAAATGGCAGATCGATCTCTAAGTTAGCTGCCCAGTACTAAAAGAGATTCTAAGGGCTCGATTCTCCAGAACAA
This sequence comes from Scyliorhinus torazame, assembly GCF_047496885.1. NCBI lineage: Eukaryota > Metazoa > Chordata > Chondrichthyes > Carcharhiniformes > Scyliorhinidae > Scyliorhinus > Scyliorhinus torazame. The sequence continues at coordinate 117,139,054 of NC_092710.1, read as the reverse complement.
TTTCTAAGTTCATTTGTGGTGGATTTCTCGGGGACTGACGAGTTCCCCATCGCTATTCAATGGCACTTAGCCATTTTTGGGGCCCCAGGGAGTTTCTCACTGGTTTAGCCCATATTTTGAAATTTGTTTAGCGCTGGGAAGCTGAACTGATATCAAGCCGCCATTTTGAAAGGGTGTCCCGATCTCTAAGTGAGCTTGTGTCCCCCCCACACGCCCCACCCATGGGCAATGTCACCTCCCCCCCCCCCCCCCCCCCCCCCCACACACACACATGGGCACTACCCCATGACCCGAAAGCCCCTTTACAGCACCCCCTCCATTGCAAGATATCTTCTGCATAAGATAAAGATGCATGGCATTAAGGGTAAAGTAGTAGCATGGATAGAGGATTGCTTAATTAATAGAAAGCAAAGAGTGGGGATTAATGGGTGTTTCTCTGGTTGGCAATCAGTAGCTAGTGGTGTCCCTCAGGGATCAGTGTTGGGCCCACAATTGTTCACAATTTACATAGATGATTTGGAGTTGGGGACCAAGGGCAATGTGTCCAAGTTTGCAGACGACACTAAGATAATATCATAGAATTTACAGTGCAGAAGGAGGCCATTCGGCCCATCGAGTCTGCACCGGCTCTTGGAAAGAGCACCCTACCCAAGGTAAACGCCTCTACCCTATCCCCATAACCCAGTAACCCCACCCAACACTAAGGGCAATTTTGGACACTAAGGGCAATTTATCATGGCCAATCCACCTAACCTGCACATCTTTGGACTGTGGGAGGAAACCGGAGCACCCGGAGGAAACCCACGCACACACGGGGAGAATGTGCAGACTCCGCACAGACAGTGACCCAAGCCGGAATCGAACCTGGGACCCTGGAGCTGTGAAGCAATTGTGCTATCCACAATGCTACCGTGCTGCCGTGGTAAAGCAAAAAGTGCCGAGGATACTGGAAGTCTGCAGAGGGATTTGGATAGGTTAAGTCAATGAGCTAGGGTCTGGCAGATGGAATACAATGTTGACAAATATGAGGTTATCCATTTTGGTAGGAATAACAGCAAAAGGGATTATTATTTAAATGATAAAATATTAAAACATGCTGCTGTGCAGAGAGACCAGGGTGTGCTAGTGCATGAGTTGCGAAACGTTGGTTTACAGGTGCAACAGGTGATTAAGAAGGCAAATGGAATGTTGTCCTTTATTGCTAGAGGGATGGAGTTTAAGACTAGGGAGGTTATGCTGCAATTGTATACGGTGTTAGTGAGGCCACACCTGGAGTATTGTGTTCAGCTTTGGTCTCCTTACCTGAGAAAGGACGTACTGGCACTGGAGGGTGTGCAGAGGAGATTCACTAGGTTAATCCCAGAGCTGAAGGGGTTGGATTACGATAGAGGTTGAGTAGACTGGGACTGTACTCGTTGGAATTTAGAAGGATGGGGGAGGATCTTGTAGAAACATATAAAATTATGAAGGGAATAGATAGGATAGATGCGGGCAGGTTGTTTCCACTGGCGGGTGAAAGCAGAACTAGGGGCATAGCCTCAAAATAAGGGGAAGTAGATTTAGGACTGAGTTTAGGAGGAACTTCTTCATCCAAAGGGTTGTGAAGCTATGGAATTCCTTGCCCAGTGAAGCAGTTGAGGCTCCTTCATGAAATGTTTTTAAGATAAAGATAGATAGTTTTTTTAAGAATAAAGGGATTAAGGGCTATGGTGTTTGGGCTGGAAAGTGGAGCTGAGTCCACAAAAGATCAGCCATGATCTCATTGAATGGCGGAGCAGGCTCGAGGGGCCAGATGGCCTACTCCTGCTCCTAGTTCTTATGTTCTTATCTTATGTTCTTATGTAAGACCCCCAACCTCCCAAACACCCCTACTTACCTGCCCTGCGCACACCACCCTTCAAACGCCCCCTCCACTCTTATTTCATGGGCATGGCCCCCCTCAGCCCCTGACCTTTGACAGTGCCACCCTGGAATTTGGGCACCCTTGCACTGACACCCAGGCAGTGCTCCTGCCGGCTTGGCAGTGCATTCAGGTGGCACGTTCCAGGGGGAGAGCCAGAGAGCCACGCTGCACTGACCTTGGCCACCCAGGTGTCTCTGATGGCCCAGGAGACCCCTGGGCGCTGTTCCGCCTGGTCCACGTTTGTGTGGACCAGTGCTGAACGGGCGCCCGCCTGCAGCCTCCCTGGATAGGCCGGATAATCGAGGAAGGCTGGTGGACATCAGCAGGTAGGTTTTAAGTAGGTTTAAGACCTGCTTCCGCCAGCTCTTCACCACTCGAATGAGTCGAATTAACATTTTGAAATCTGTTTCCAACACAATAATATCCTTTTTTCAAATAAGGAGAACAACATTGTACACAGTACTCCAGATGTGGAGTCACCATGGTCAGCTGCAGTGCAACTTCCTTACTTTTATACTCTATTCCCCTTGCAATAAATGCCATCATCAATTTGTCTTATTTAAAAAAAAAATTTAGAGTGACCAATTATTTTTTTTCCAATTAAGGGGCAATTTAGCGTGGCCAATCCACCTAACCTGCACATCTTTGGGTTGTGGGGGTGAAACCCACGTAGACATGGGGAGAATGTGCAAACTTCACACGGACAGTGACCCAGGGCCGGGATTCGAACCTGAGTCCTCAGCACCGCAGTCCCAGTGCTAACCACTGCGCCACTTGCCACCCTCCATTTGTCTTATAACTTTCAGCACCTGCATAAAAATGTTTTGTGATTCATGCACCAGGACACCCAGATCCCTCTGTACAACCCATTCTGCAATGTCCATTTAAATGGTATTCTGCTTCTTTATTCATCCTGCCAAAGAGGACAAGTTCACATTTTCCCACATTATGTCCCATATGCCAAATTGTTGCTCAATCACTCAATCTATTTATATCCCTTTGCAGTCTCTTCACCTCTTCTTAACAGCTTACTTTCCTTCTTTTCTTGGCGTCATCGGCAAATTTAGCTACCATACATTTGATCCCTTCATGCAGGTCATTAATATAGATTGTAAATAGTTAAGGCCCAAACATTGATCCCTGTGGCACTCCACTAATTATAGCTTGCCAACCCCAAGAAAGACCTATTTATCCCTGCTCTCTGTTTCCTGTTAGCTAGCCAACCCTTTATCCATGCTAATATGTTGCTCCCTACATCATATGCTCTTGCTTGTGTCGTAACTTTTGATGTGGCACCTTGCCTTTGAAAATTCAGGTGCACCATATCTACAGGTTCCCCTTTATCCATGTTGCTTGTTACTTTCTCGAAGAACTCTAATAAATTAATTACAAATTATTTTCCTTTCACAAAACCATGTTGACTCTGATTAATCCCATTCTGATTTTCTAAATATCCTGCCATAACCTCCTTAATAATGGAGGGCACGGTAACACAGTGGTTAGCACAGTTGCTTCACAGCTCCAGGGTCCCAGGTTCGATTCCCGTCTTGGGTCACTGACTGTGTAGTGTCCAAAAAGTTTAGGTGGGGTTACGGGGATAGGATGGAGGTATGGGCTTGGGTAGGGTGCTCTTTCCAAGGGCCGGTACAGACTTGATGGACTGAATGGCCACCTCCTGCACTGTAAATTCTATGATTCTATGAAATCGTAACACAGCTGTGGAGCATAGAGGACGAAGTATTAAGTAAAGAAGCGTTAGAAGAAGTATGAGTGCGTGTATCTGGCAAAGAGGGGAGATTTGAGACAGAGGAGAAGTGGGAGAGAGAAAGCTTCTGTAAACATAATACTAAGCATCACTTAGCAACAGTGGGTAGCTGCAAGAGCTGCACTCATAGACCCAGAAGCAATGCTCTGGGAGAACAATTCACTTCTAATTGCAATGTGACTGTTTAAATCACCCCATCAGTGTGAATATTGACAGTTTGTTTGTGTTGGATACTGGCACTTTCTGACTCCTGTAATCGTACATTGTATTCACATAGAAACTCAATCATACCAGATTTTTAAACTCTCGTCCCTCTCTATTTCCTGATAATTACTGTTATTATAGCATTATTACATAGTTTTAAAAAGGCATGTCACTCACTTTTTTCAGCTAGTGTAAACTATGTACATCAGACAGCCTGAACTCCTCCAGTCTGGCCTCCCCAACTGCTGACTAATATCCTACTGCAATCAATCCACATCACAGGGCATATCTTTTAGCAAAGGACTGCTCATAGAGACAAAGGCCTTAGATATTAACAAAATAATAATTTTTATTGTCACAAGTAGGCTTGCATTAACACTGTAATGAAGTTACTGCGAAAATTCCTTCGTCGCCACATTCCGGCGCCTGTTCGGGTACACAAAGGGAGAATTCAGAATGTCCAAATCACCTAACAAGCATGTTTTTCGGGACTTGTGGGAGGAAACCGGAGCACCCGGAGGAAACACACGCAGACATGGGGAGAACGTGCAACCTCCGCACCTACAGTGACCAAAGCCAGGAATCGAACCTGGAACCCTGGAGCTGTGAAGCAGCAGTGCTACCTATTGCTACCATGCTGCCCAAGTATAATTGAAATACATTTGTTTAAATACATCTATCACATTAACTCATGTGATGCTATAACTGCATGGGAGTTTGGGGATTATACAGAATAATAAGCCATCACTGAATTAGTCATTACTCCAGGACCACCACCCTTGCTTTTGTTTTCCAACAAAGTATTCTGCACCTTTGTTGTATGTTTACCAACACACCAGTTGGCTTCACTGAAAATGTCAGAAGAAAATTAAATAAATGGGTAAAAATACAGCTACCTTACATCAAGTTAAGTCATTATTTCAGAACAGGGAGAGAGTGACAGACTGAAAGGTACCGGAATGTAAAAGTTCCATTGGTTTCAACTAGTGCACACTGGGAGAAAAAAAATTGTGAAACCGTGCAATCCCATTCCTTGACAATCTGTGCATTGAGTTAGTAGATGCAGAATCAAAGACTGGGATCAGAATCTTTCTATAGGGTAAAATGTCATTGGCAAATTACAGTCTTATTAAATATTTAACGAGAGTCTAAATAGGGTAGAGGATCAAAAGGATCATAGGCACACACCCACAAATCAGTTAACAAATCCATGTTAAAGCAAAACAAACAATGTGATTAATGTCTAGAAAGGGAGCATTCAAAAGCAGAGGAGTGTTGTTAAACTTGGATGGAACCCTGGTTGGACCACATTTGGAGCACTGTTGGAGTTCTGGTCTTCATACACAAAGGACATGGGAACACTGGAGAAGATTCCTTTCCAGATGGCAGGAGTGGGCACCACTTCTGCTCTCTTGCTTCATCCCCTTTTCCAGTGATTATAATTAAAGTTTAAAGTTCTGATAGTTTACATGAGAAACTCGTGTGATTCTGCAGTGGGGGACATTTTTCAGTGGTGTAATCCACTGTCTACTGACAATGCTGTAGCTGTGGGAAGGCTGTAAAAGATCGTCCTGGGAAAGTAGAGAGATTGTGCATCACAACCAAATCTTTCCTGCCCAATTCCATTGCTATTAGCCTATTGAGAGCACAAAGGCGGCATGGATGTTGTTTTAAATTTAAATTTCACTTGTAAATAGTGCACAACACATTGCTTTTCCTTTATTCATGTGTGCATCATTGTTACCTATTGAGATAGCTTAGTCCGAGAGCTAGATGTAGTAGCACGCCTCAAGTAACTGTCTGGGATTCCGGGGCAGTGGATTGGGCCTAGGTAGGATGTCTTTTGAAGTGTCAGTGCAGACTTGATGGGCCAAATGGCCTCTTTCTGCACTGCAGGGATTATATGAATCTATGACTTGGGGAAATGTTCTTTATTGTGGAAGAAATTATGTGTGTTTTTTGTTCACTCTTTATTGAATGTTTATGATAGTGCCCAATGTTGTACTCTTCGTTCTGTGAGACATGGCTAACTCGCAGTCTTAGTTAGCCCTGCCTTCAATGCACTGTGAAGGACATTGTCTCAGATTTCTCTAAGGAGGGATAATTGAAATGTTGTAGGTGAACTCAAAGCCCAGAAGGACTCAGCCAGGTAACACCCTGAGATGCACCTATATTTGAACAGTATTGGCCCTACCTTTAGGTCATTCAATACTTACCTTGATAGATTCTCCCCACCACACCCAGAGCACCAGGTCACTCATCCATGACCCCAAATCCATCCTCTGTCCTCTCTTGGATTGCTCTTCCACTCTGTGCCCCTGAACTCACCCTCTGCCTTCTCTTGGATCACTTTTGCATTTCTCCATTCTCCCCGGTTTCTCTCAACAGCCCCTCCGCAACTGACCCACCTCACCAGTTCCAAACATCCATGCAGGAAGTAGGAGCAGGAGTAGGTCATTCGGCCCTTTGAACCTGCTCTGCCAATTCAATATGATCAAGGCAGGTTCTCTATCTCATTGCCATAATCCCGCGCTCACCCCATACCTGTTAACACCTTTAGAGTCTAGAAATCTATCTATTTCTTAAATATATTCAGTAACCTGCCCTGCACAGACTTCAGTGGCAGAGAATTCCACAGGTTCATCACCCTTTCAATGAAGAAGTTTCTCCTCATCTCAGACCTAAATGGTCAACCGGTATCCGAGCCTGTGACCCCTTGTTCCATACCCCCAGCCAGAGGAAACATCATCCCTGCATCCAGTCTGCTTCGCCTTCTCAGAATTTTATATGTTTCAATCAGAGCCCCTCTCATTCTTCTAAACTCCAGTGAATACAAGCCTAGTCGACTTTTGTGAGGGCCACGAAGAATCCAGCACGAGTTGAACGATAGAAAGAAATAACGTTTATTTACAATATCATATATATACACACCAGCAGCAGCAACTCCTTTGCTGCTCACGCCTCTCTAGCTTGTTCCAAACTGGCCAGCTTTGTTTATACAGGGAATCTGCTAATGATTTCTCCGCCCCCCCCCCCCCCCTCATTGGGGAAGCTCATACTCCCAAAGGATTGTGGGATAGCCATAAGTCCCCAGCCAGTGGTAAGCAGGCAGGTTATAACATCCTTCCATCCGCAAAGTCTAAGGAATCCACCGAAGACCCTGGCGAAGGAGGGCGTCGGACTCGTTTTGCCACAGGCCAGGCACCATTTGCATGAGGCGCTGGATCGGACGGCGTGTAACGAGATGGAGAACGGCACTTCCGTGATGAACGGCTTAACGATTGTACATCCATGGCCCATGGGCCTGAGGACTCCCCCTCTGAGGCGTCCTGTGTCTCCATCTCGGAGTTGGAGTCCGCTGCCTCTGTCATCTCGGCTTCTCTATCTCCACGCGGTTCTGCAACGACCTGCGTAGGCTTTGAGTGCGGCACCAGAGGAAGATTATGAGGAAGACTCTCCAGTGTGTCTGGTCTCTGTGGCTGTAGAAATTAGCTCTGGGGGCGGGGAATCTTTGGAAGAGATGGTCTTCTGGACTGAATGTGGTCTACATGATTGTGCTGGAGACGACCCTGGGCTTGCACCTGGTAAGAGATAGGGCCCGTTCGGCGAAAGATAACGTCAGGGACACACTGGGCACCACCAGCAAAATTTTGAACGAACACTGGGTCACCGGGCACAAACTGCCGAATTGGCCGATGCCGAGAAAAACCATGTCCCTGCCGTTTTTGAGTGCGGCGTACTTTTGCGCCAATGTGCGGGAAAACCATGCTAAGGCGGGTGCAAAGTCTCCGGCCCATTCGGAGTTCCGCGGGAGCTACCCCAGTCACCACATGTGGAGTGGTCCTATATGAAGACAAAAAATGAGCCAGTCTCGTGTCCATAGACCCGGAAGACTGCTTCTTTAGGCCTCGTTTGAATGTCTGCACTGCACGTTCCGCCAACCCATTGGAAGCCAGGTGGTATTGAGCAGTGCGGATATGGCGTATGCCGTTCATCTTCATGAACCTTGCAAATTCCTCACTTGTGAACGGAGTGCCGTTGTCCGTGACCAGCACCTCGGGGAGGCCATGCGTACTGAAAGACAAACGCATCTTCTCGATTGTTGCACAGGACGTTGTGCCTAACATCTTATGCACCTCTAACCATTTAGACTGGGCATTGATTAATAGAAGGAACATGGATCCTTGAAAAGAGACGGCGAAATCCGCATGCAAGCCCGTCCAAGGCCGCCCTGGCTATTCCCAGTGATGTAGGGGCGCGGCCGGCAGAAACCTCTGATGCCCCTAATTTTTGTTAGAATACCAGGTTATAAACCCAAACAATTTGTAAAACTTTGAGGAAAGGATAATACCCCAGGAGCGATGACTCTGACCAATAGGTATCTTTTATGTTAAAACAAACTTTAATTTAAACACAGAATTAACCACATCAACATCAAGGATATAAATTTACAATTAACAGTTAGACAGTTCTTGCATAAAGAGAAAAACTTTAACTCACTATCTACACCTGCTACTATATATATTCCAACAAAGCAACCTAATATAGTTCAAAATCCACTCATAAATACAGTTAGCAATCAGGGTTACTTGTTGTTCTCTGCATATACTTTTGGAGAGAGATGCTTTCAACCTGAAAATCGTCTGTCTTGACAGACTCAAATCCTATGGCAAACTGCTGTTCAACTTAAAGTCTTCCAGCAGACTGCAACACTACAGACAGACCTGGAACCTCCCATTAATTACATAATCTGTATCCCACTCAGATGTTCCCTGACCTGCTTATCTAGGACTAAACACCAACCCTCAATAATTATCTACACCTCAGGGAACCTCCAAAAACATAAACAATATTCCAATAACCATTTCTCTGTAAACAAGTAAATGATTAGATGCAACAATTACCTCACATTTACAACTCCTTAATCACAGCTTTAGAAGACACATTGCCTGTATGTGTTTTAAACCTAGTTTTTCTAAAATAACATTACTGCCACAAATATAATATAACATTCATCACAACTGACATAGACCAGTTGGACCAAATGTCCTGTGTCTGATGCTGTAACAAAGCATTTGCAGAGTGTAGGGACAAAGCCATTAATGTTACCTTGCATAATTTTCAAACCTTGCAATACACCTGAAATCAGAGTAGTAGCCCACCGATAGTGTTTCTGATAAGGATGTATGTGTAGCTAATTTTAAAGTAATTTTCATAAATTCATTCTCCCTGTAGCTTGCTTCAGTAATATATTCTGTGAGCAGATTGATTTTCATGTGCAAGTTTTATATGGAAAAATATTGAGCTTCTTTATAGTGTCTTCAGTGTGCAATGTTCCTGGAATCTTAGAATGCAGAAGGCAGCCGTGATCAAACCTGCCAAGTGTGGCTCTTTCAAAGTGCTATCCAATAAGTCCCACTCTCTCTCCTTTCCCCACATTGCTGCAATTTTTTTTGTTTTCAATTAATTATCCAATTCCCCTTTGAAAGTTATTATTGAATCTACATTCACCTCCCTTCCAGCCATGTACATTCCAGATCATAACAATTTGTTGATCGAATATTGGCTGAACCATTTACGCGAATGTAATTCAGCATTTTAATCTTTTGTAAATTGTGAAGAGTTGATGAGACATATTGTACTTTTCTAGATCGCAATTTATGGTGGCACAAACCTTACTAATAAGTTTTGATGTGTGGCTGTATTTTTGGCTTACACTTTCTGATTGACTGTATCTTGCCGCAGGAATCATATGCAAGATATTCAATTGAATGAGTTCAACAGGGATAATTCAATACCACCAGTCCACCACAGCTCTTGGCAATCTGTGCTAGACCCTGGGATTAGTGATGACTCTGTAAGTATCTTGACGGCAGAGCACAGTTTGTAAAATGAATGGTTTTGTTTGATGTAGCAGCAGTGAATTTGTCAAATTTTGTACTGATTAATTTTCATGCAATATTTCAGTTTCATACACTATCTTGAGTTCCTGCATTAATGCAGTAGAATAGAATGTGAGCTGGGCTTTGTAAAAAATAGCACATTTATTTCTGATACACAAATCAGGTGTGTGTGTGTGTGTCTGCATGTAATGCTTCGGTTAAAATAAACAGTCCTGACAGCGATAGTTTGTAAATGATTCCATTAATTTCTAATTCAGAAAGAAGATCAAGGGTACCTTATGTGAACAATTAGGAATTTCATCACTGTAACCCTACCTATCTACTTACATATTGGTAAAGGTGTAGAGACTCCGATTCAAAAAGTGGATAATACTTTGTCCATCAACTTCTGAAAAAGCTATTGTTAAAAGTTGTTGTCAAGTTAGAGGAATTAAGGGACGGCACGTTGGCGTAATGGTTAGCACTGCTGCCTCACAGCACTGAGGACTCGGGTTCGATCCCCTGTCCGTGTGGAGTTTACACATTCTCCTCATGTCTGTGTGGATCTCACCCCCAGAACCCAAAGATGTGTAGGGTAGGTGGATTGGCCACGCTAAATTGTCCCTTATTTGGAAAAAAAAGAATTGCGTACTCTAAATTTATTTTTTTTAAAGTTAGAGGAATTAAGGCAGCACCACTATTTTAAAATATGTTAGTTTTCTTTTGTTCTATATTTCTGTTCCAAATATCTCTTCAATTTAGCATGACTTCTTAAACCGATGAGTTTTGAGAGTGAATTTCAGGAAAATCTGTCTGCAACTCAAAACAGCAATCTTCTTATGTTGGTGCAAAAGAAATTGGACGATTTTACACCCAAACTAATTTTAAGGATTAGCAGCATTGTAATTCCTCATATTTAACAGAAAGACAGGACTGAGCTTTAAAAGAAAACTTCATTAAATTTTGCAGCAAGGTTCTGATTTTTTTTAAATGAAGTATTGCCATGTTTTTCAGCTACATTATGGAAGTTGTTTTTTTTTCAGTCTGTTCCTAATGATGTACTGAAATCTTTGCTTCATCCAAATAGGATCTGCCGACAAATCCTAAAGATGCAGAAGCACTGAAAGGTATTTGAATATATCCTTCGGCTGTGTTTTCATCCCCCTTGACCCTCTGTCCTGAATGTATAAAATTGTTTCCCCTCTGTATCTTGGTCCAGGTGCTTTAGAATTCCACAGACTGCTAAACCTAGCGTGGGTTAACGGTGTCTTCTCTTAAACATTGATTCTGTTACAGTTATCTTCAGCCAACTTGACTCCAAAGAGATCCCCACATTTGTCTCTGACAAAGCCCCCTCTTTCCCCCAATCCCCAATGTTCCTTAGACCTCCAAGGAAGATGGTCATCAAATGGTCATCAGCTAACTGACAAGTTGAACCAATTCCAGGCAAACGGTGGCTAACAGTGGGTTACCCCTGCTGCCGCATGGCGCCGAGGTCCCAGGTTCGATCTCTGCTGTAGGTCACTGTCCGTGTGGAGTTTGCACATTCTCCCCTTGTTTGCGTGGGTTTTGCCCCCACAACCCAAAAGATATGCAGTCTAGGTGGATTGGCCACGCTAAATTGCCCCTTAATTGGAAAAACTTAATTGGTTACTCTAAATTTATAACAAAAAAAAACAGCAGATGCCTGGAGCTCCTGCTGAGCAACACAACTCATCAATAAGTGCCTGAGTGTAGTGAAAGAAAAACGTAGTGGTAGTTCAAATCAGAGTGGTTATGGTAGAGGGAGTCCAAAGAACTGAAGAATTGGCAACTAACGGTGGCTTAGAAAGGGCAGGGAACAGATGTAGACAGAAGAATGGAGAGGTGTTTGTTACAATTTGCCAAATTGAATAGGGAAATGTAATGGAGGCATTTTAAAATGGATCTAGTGGGATTTGGCGAGCCAGTGGAGTTAGTACAGATGGCGTGATGTCTGGATAGATGAGAATCTCTGCAGGAATGAACTCAATTTGTGAAGATGGGGATGCTGATTAGGAGAACCTGCAACAGATCCATCCTCAAGTCGATGCAGAGATTGATGAGGTAGGTGGGTGTGTAAGAAGGCCTTGCTGTAGAGGTGAATGAGGCAATGTTAACAACAAACTGGATGTGAAACTGGAAGCAACAGCTGAGAGATGTTCAGAATTCTGAGTTTATGCATCTGTGCTCAGCATGAGCAACCCATGAGGGAGACTGATGAAGTTGGAACCAGAGGAGTATCAACTACTAATGGGAATTGAGCATTATGACTTTAGTTTTTCCATATTTGAGCCGAAGAAGGTTTTGACTCATTCTGGATTTTACATAGAATGATGTAGAATGTATAGCACAGAAACAAGTCATTCAGCACAACTAGTCCATGCCAACGGCTTGTTTCTATAGGAGACTTCTCTTCAACATATCCTTCTAAACCAGTGATGGGCAAATTGTGGCCTGGGGGTTCTGACTGTGGCCCACAAGTCATTTTGTTGATTGTTGCCCGCTCACAGGGTTGCCATATTTTGCTGATTTCCATTTGCGAAGATTTTCCTACTGGTATGACTGAAGTAATATGCATGTAAAGCAAGGGCCAGTGCAGTGACGTGCATGCTGTTTGCAAACAATATTGACTGCAAGAGCCATGCGCTCATTTTGTTTGTTTTATAATTTGAAGTTTCTGACAGTTGTGTTAATATATGAATAATTAAGCATTGTCTATAACTCATTATGAAATATTCGGCGTGTATTAAATGGGGTTATGGTTTAAAAAAAAGATATGTATTGAGGTTTTACATTTTAACAAATAATGCAACAAAAGTCCCGGAATGATACAGCACCGCAACAAAAGGTAAGGCTCAGTATATATGAATACAGAGGGGAACAGGAGAACAGCAATACAATTGGGTCAATACAATCATTAGACATAACTTGATGCCTCTAAAATCCTCATACGCCAGGGCAGCATGGTGGCGCAGTGGTTAGCACTGCTGACGCACGGCGCCGAGGTCCCAGGTTCGATCCCGGCTCTGGGTCACTGTCCATGTGGAGTTTGCACATTCTCCCCGGGTTTGCGATGGTTTCGCCCCCACAACCTAAAAATGTGCAGGGTAGGTGAAGTGGCCACGCTAAATTGCCCCTTAATTGGAAACAATGAATTGGGCACTCTAAATTTATATTTTAAAAAAGAGCTCGTACATGCCGAGGAACCTCATAATCTCTCGATTCTGTTTAGGAATGGGGAAATCTAGTAACGGCCTTACCTTAGCTGTTCAGGCACTCGTCCCTGTCCCACAACGTGCCCTAGGTAAGTGGGTTCAGTTGATATGGATACTGTTTTATCGGCTTGGAGTCACCTACATCCACATCATGGTCAGTTAATGTAATGCACCCCGATGTGTCCCTACACATATTCTAATGCTTTTGCAGAAGCCTTATGCGATCTTTTTGTTGCGCTTCTGTAAAGTATGCAAACTCAGTATCTAATTGTTCTAGTATTACCCTATTTGTGATGCTCTATGAACTGTTGACCTCTTCTCCTGCCTCACTCTTACTATCTCCGTGCTCTTCCACTACTTCTACCACCTGACACACTGGTTCCTTCCTATCTTCTTCCCTACGATTATATTTTTTCAACCTATGTATGTGGTATAATCAGTCCTTCTTCCTATGGTCTGGAGTATCCATTAGGTAAGTCACCTTACTCACCCACCACACTGGGCTAAATCGCTGGCTTTTAAAGCAGACCGAGGCAGGCCAGCAGCACGGTTTGATTCCCATACCAGCCTCCCCGAACAGGCGCCGGAATGTGGCGACTAGGGGCTTTTCACAGTAACTTCATTGAAGCCTACTTGTGACAATAAGTGATTTTCATTTCATTTTTCACCTAATAAGGGCCGCTGAAGTTTGCTTTCAGAGGCTCGCAACAATACCAGTCCCTCAGCTCCAGCTTGGAATGTTCAGGACCTGGTTGTTTGTCTGCCAACATATTCATTCTTTCTCTTAATACCTTTAAATGCTCTTGGGCTCCCTGACATGTTCTTGTGAGTCTTTCCAGAAACATGAACACATAATCCAATATTGAGGATTCGTCTTTTTGTTTTAGGAACTTCTCTTTCATCAACTTTAATGGACTCCATACTTCATGGCCAGAGACCAATTAAATGGGCTAAACCTAGTAGATTCATTCGGAGAATCTGTGGTGGCAAATAGTAAAAAATCCATTCCCTTGTCCTAATCCCTTGGATATTCTGGCAATAGGCCATAATCATGGTTTGAGAGTCTGATGATATCTCTCCAAAGCCCCCTGAGTTTGTGGGTGATAGGCAGTCGTCTTTAGTTGCTTGATACCTAAATTATGAATAATGTCCTGGAAACTTTTAGACGAAGTTAGAATCCTGGTCAGATCGCTGAGGACCGGTTCGATCCCGGGTCAGTGTCCATGTGGAGTTTGCATATTCTCCCCGTGTCTGCATGGGTCTCACGCCCTTAACCCAAAAGATGTGTAAGGTAGGTGGATTGGTCATGCTAAATTGCCCCTTAATTGAAAAAAAATAATTGGGTACTCTAAATTTATTTTTAAAAAAGAATCTGCTCATATTGTACTCCTAAAGGTAGGCCATGTGAAGAACTGTGACAACTTTTCCACAACTACCTTAGCAGTAATTGTTCTTAAAGGTGTAGCTATCTGCTGGTCATATCTATGACCATAAGAATGTACTGATCCCCTGCCTTTGTTTTAGGCAATGGTCCTCTGAATTCTACCAATAACTGAATAAATAGTTCTTCAAACATGGGTATCATGTATGGGTATCAAAGGTGCTGGTGTAATCACATGTTGCGGTTTACTTATTACCTGACAGGAATGACAGCTTCTACAGAATTGCACTACATCCTTATGCAGTCCTAGCCAGGAAGAATGCCTGTTGACTGATGCCTGAGTCTTCCAAATTTTCACACATCCTGCCATTGGTATCTCATAAGAACATAAGAACTAGGAGCAGGAGTAGGCCATCTGGGCCTTCGAACCTGCTCCGCCTTTCAATGAGATCATGGCTGATCTTTTGTGGACTCAGCTCCACTTGCCCGCCTGAACGCCATAACCCTTTATTCTTCAAAAAACTATCTATCTTTATCTTGAAAACATTTAATGAAGGAACCTAAACTGCTTCACTGGGCAGGGAATTTCATATCCTTTGGGTGAAGAAGTTCCTCCTCAGCTCAGTCCTAAACCTACTTCCCTTTATTTTGAGGCTATGCCCCCTAGTTCTGCTTTCACCCACCAGTGGAAACAACCTGCCCGCATCTATCCTATCTATTCCCTTCATAGTTTTATATGTTTCTATAAGATCCCCTTCTAAATTCCAATAAGTACATTCCCAGTCTACTCAACCTCTCCTCGTAATCCAAACCCCTCAACTCTGGGATTAACCTAGTGAATCTCCTCTGCACACCCTCCAGCGCCAGTACGTCCTTTCTTATGTGCTATCTGCAGTATTTGCCAACGATGTTTGGACAGTGCCACTATCTGATGAATAACTGTCCATTCCTCATCCAAACCTCTGTGAGGATGTCTCTATTTCCTCATCAGAACTCCGTTCTTAACATAATAGCACTCTGGAACCCCTCAGCCTCAACTTCTGTGACAGCTGACTTTGCTAATTTATCTAACTCTGGGCCTCAATTAATGTGGCAGGGTGGTGCAGTGGTTAGCACTTCTGCCTCACAGCGCCAAGGACACGGGTTCGATTCCAGCGCCGGGTCACTGTCCGTTTGAAGTTTACACATTCTCTTCGTGTCTGCATGGGTCTCACCCCACAACCCACAAGGTGTGCAGGTTAGGTGGATTGGCCACAATAAATTGTCCCTTAATTGGAAAAAAAGAATTGATTCTAAAGACTCCCTGGGTCTCAGTTAATGAAGTCCTACCAAACACTTCCTCGGAATTATCCTAATCCTCAAGGTTAGTTTCAGCTATCCTACCATTAGATGATGGCATGACTTCAATCTCTGGTGGTGGGCTTTGTTTAGCCATTTCCCTGGTCACCACACATGATGAAAAAAATATCTGGGAACTGTTCTGTCTCCTTATCGTTCCTCGGACTCTCTGTAATCCTGTGCGAAGCTATAAACTCAGATGCCATGTTGAATGCCTCTACATCATTTCCCTCAAATTCTGGTAGGGCCTGTATAAACTTAAGCATATCCCCAATGGATTTCGTTCTAGGCTTAGGCTCCCCTCTAGCTTTTGGCAGTTTTCCTTTAATTTCCAGCACTTTAAACTGGAACCCCCCTCTAACTTCGACGTCCACATTTTGAATGTTCTTTCTTCATGTTTTTTCCACATCTTTTTTTTTTAAATTAAATTCTCTCTCTTGCTCGAACTTTGATGCACTGGGATTACTTCTAGTTAGTGTCTTTCTGAAGTTCCGGTTTCATTCTGATGCTTCTGCCCCCTCGGCTTGAGATAGTTTCCCCTGGCAAGGTTGTCTACCTTCTCTGCAGACTCAGCTTCATTCCAGGCTCACAGCAAAGAATGTGATGGGCACCCACTGCTTTCAGAACAATAAAGCAGTTCTTTCACTTCAGCAAACAAGAAAGGGAGAGAAGAGCATTCCTTTCACTTCCAAAGCCTAAATGCTTCTGCCCAGTTCTCTCAGAAAACATTACGTAGGAACCAATCACTGACTTGTCAGGCAGAACACTGTCCCTGTCCAGCTCACTGGTTGTCAGCCAACCAGTCGATTCAACTCCCTTTAAACATGGTCCTTAAGATCCACTCGGTTCCAAAGAGTCTGACTTCTCCTTTCCCCAAAGAAACCTGGGAACACAGTGTCCTGGCAAGCAGGCTGCTTCAACTTTGAGCCCTCTGTTTAAAAGCACATTCCAATTCTGGGTCCACGAACCAAAATAATAAAATACTAAAAAAGAAATGGGAACAAAGGAATTAAACAGGAAGGACTCTTACACAACACCTCCCAACTCATGATCTCCACTACCCAGAGGACAAGGTGCATGGGAACACAAACACCCTCAAGTTCTGCTCGAGATCTCCGCTCCAGATCACACACCATCCTGACTTGGAAATTGTTACTGTTCCTTCACTGTCACTGGGTCAAATTCCTGGACCCCCATTTCCAACAGCATTGCGGGAATCACCTTTATCACACGGGCTGTAGTGGTGCAAAAAGGTGGCTCTCAAAGTCAACTTGGGATGGGCATAAATGCTGGCCCAGACAACAGCACCAGCATGCAGAGGATTAATATTAAAGCTGAAGTATGTAATGTTTGACCACACAAATACTGCGAGGCTGATGTGGAAAAACATATAGCTCCAAGCTATAATTAAGGGTTGACAAATTGAAGAGTGAACCACACAAGCAACATTAATCCCATGGTGTGAAGTCAATGTGACTAGGCATCAGAATTGTATTGAGCAAATTCTGTATTGACCATTGAAATGTTTAATGTTAGTAATGTGCAATATAACAGGATTAGTAAGTGGAGAAGGGGGACTGGGGAACTGTGTATGTAAGCCATGTTGGCTGGGTGTGGATGTTGGTTGAGGGGGTGTTATTTACTTTGTTGTTTTTTTTCTCTTGAAATTGTTGATAAAAATTTACAAATTCCTTAATAAAATGTTTCTTAAAAAAAAAAGTAATGTGCAATATATATCTGTAGGCAATTGGAACAAAAGATGCGGTCCTTTAAATCAAAATTTTATATTGATTTCAAGAGTTTTAAGAAGATTAAATGTTGAATAAAATACTCTCAATGCATTATTAACACTGAAGATTTTGCATTTTCCAGAGAAAGACTTCAGAAGACTCACTGCACCTCAGAACAGCAGTGTCTTCTCACTTGAACCAACTTACAGGGCGCTTTTAATGTTAGGGAGAGAAAGAGAAGGTAAATATTCTCATCATCTCTACCTCTGCCTGTCTCCACTGATGGCAAGTGTGATATAATTTTAAAAGGGCAGCAAAACAGGCATGTTTGACCTCATTGCAATGATTCATCACTTTGAAATTTGCTTGTTCTCATGTTATCTCCAATAAAGATCTCCCACATCACTCCAAAAAGGAGATCCTTTTATCCTTATAGCTGAGGCATTGGTCACAATCCTTCAATCCATTTTGGATATATGAGTACTGAAGGATTGCTAATGCTACTATTCAAGAAAGGAGGGAGGGATTAATCAAGAAATCATAAGACAGTCAGCTTAATATCAATGATGGGAAAGTTATTGGAAAAAATACTGGACAGTAAACCTCTATTTGAAAATCATAGATTAATCAAGGAGAACCAGCAGGTATTAATTAACAGGCTAATCTTGTCTGACTAACTTGACTGAATTCTTTGATGAGGTAGCTGAGAAGATTGATCATGGTAGTAAGATGTTGCATATATGGAAATTCGAAAGGCAGTCAACAAAGTGCCATGAATGAGGCTAATTATGGAGATAAAATTAAGGGGAAAGGGGGGCAAGCTTCTAGAATAGAAGGGTAGAATTAGTAGTCACATGGAAAAATGTGGGTTGATTCAGAAGAGCCAGCATGGATTTCCAAAGGGAGAATCCTGTTTAACTAACTTGCTGGAGTTTTTTTGAACAAGTAACAGGGTTGATGAGGGTAATGCTGTTGTTGTGGTTTACATGGATTTTCAGAAGGCCACTGCTTCTTTTGGAAATCACTTTAAATCTGACCTATCGTTCAGTGCCACACAACAGACCTACGGGAAAAGTTATAGCTCATGGAATAAAAGGGACAGTAGTAATGTGGATACAAAATTGGCTGAATAATAGGAAGCAGAGAGTAATGGTCAATGGATATTTTTCAGGCTGGAGGAAGGTTTGTAGTGATGTTCCCCAAGGTCAGTATTGAGACCCTTGCTTTTCCTGATGTATATCAATGATTCTTTATTGACAGCAGGGGACAATTTCAGAGTTTGCAAATGATACAAAACTTGGAAGTATTGTGAACTGTAAAGAGGACAATATAGAACTCCAAAAGGGCATAGACAGGTTGGTGGATATAGAATCCCTTCAGTGCAGAAGAAAGCCATTCGGCCCATTGAGTCTGCACTGGCCTTCTGAGAGAGCACCCTATTTAGGCTCATTTCCCTGCCCTATCGCCGTAACCCCACCTAACCTGCACAACTTTGGACACTGAGGGGCAATTTTAGCATGGCCAATCCACGTAACCTGCACATCTTTGGACTGTGGGAGTAAACTGGAGTACCCGGAGGAAACGCACGCAGACATGGGGAGAATGTGCAATTCCTGCACAGACAAGGCTGGAATTGAACCTGGGTCCCTGGCACTGTGATGCAGCAGTGCTAACCACTGTGCCACCTCACCGCCCAAATAAATGCTTGTTCCCACACCGGGAGTAGAACATGGGCCGCCTGAGTGAAAACCAGGAATCCTAACCGCTCGAATGGAGTGGGCATTGGGTGGCAGATGAAGTTCGATATGGAAATGTGTGAGTGAATGCATTTTGTTCGGAAGAATATGGAGAAACAATATAAAATAAGGGGTAAAATTCGTAAAGGGGTACAGGAACAGAGGGACCTGGGTGTATGTGTGCATAGATCATTGAAGGTGGCAGGTCAGGTGGAGGGAGCAGTTAATAAAGCATATAGTGTTTTGGACTTTATTAATAGGGGCCTAGAGCACACGAGCAAGGAGGTTATGCTGAACTTATACAAGACACTAGTTAGACTTCAGCTGAAATATTGTGTACAGTTATGGGTGCCACAACATAGGAAGGAGGTGAACCCATTGGAGAAAATGCAGAAGAGGTTTACAAGAATGGTTCCAGGGATGAGAAACTTCAGATATGTGGATAGATTGGAGATGTTGGGCTGTTCTCCTTGGAGAGAAGAAGGCTGAAAGGAGATTTGAGAAAGATATTCAAAATCATGAGGAGGCTGGACAGAGTAGATAGGGAGAAACTGTTACTTGGGTTTATAACAAAGAAATCATGCAGGAACTTTACAAAACACAGCTCTCGTGTATTGTGGACAATTCTGTGGTGCCAGACTTCAGGAAAGATATAAAGGCCTTGGAAAGGGCACAGAGAAAATCTAACAGAAAATAATCCATTATGAGGAGCTTGGAAAAGGTAGGACTATTCTCCTTGGACCAGAGAAGGTTAAGAGGCGATTTAATAGAGGTTTTCAAGACGATGGCAGTTATTGATAGAGTAAATAGGAATGTCTACACCCTTGGGCGAGTGGATCAATAACCACAGGTCATAGGTTCAAAATCACTGCGAAACGATCCAAAGGAGAGATGGGCCAAAATCTATTCCCTCAATTGTTGGGATTCGGAACGTTGTACTTGGAAAGGTGATGGAACTGATTCCTTAATTTTAAAGAGAGTTGGACAGGTACTTGACAATGAGGGAGTTACAAGGTTACACGCAAAAAAACAGGAATGTGGGTCTAAACCCAACTGCGATTTCAAAGAGCCAGTACAGACACGATGAGACCAATGGCCTCATTCTGTCCTGTAAGTTCCTTTCACCCTTTCCCTAATAAAGGTGACCTCCTTGCCCCTCTGTCGCATTATCCTAATAAAAATTACATTCCCTTTTTGTGCCAGATTAATATTAAATAAAATTGTGTATGATTTTCATCTCTTCATCAAACTAGTTTCTAAAGAAATGGAAATGAGTACATTATTTGAAACGGGATTAATCTAGGCCAATCTGCTTTGATTAAACAAAAACAAGTTTACACTTCATTTTGCCAGATTATTACATTCATTCCCATAGCTTGGATTAAATATATGTGCAAACTGGTGTGGTAAAATATAAATTGTGTTCATTGCAGATCTTGATCTGGACAGTGCAACAGCCCTGATGCCCTATGATTCTCCAGTTTGTTACCAACAGACGGTTTCTCAAGATGTAGAGCCCAACAAACAACCTAAAGAAGAGTGTGACACCCTGGAACAACCGTCTTCGTTCCTTTCCCCATCTGTCCTGCCATGTCAGTCAACTGCTTGTCCAATTAGTGCTACGGGTCGGTTACTTGGTTCTGAAAGCACCAAGCATCATGTTTCAGCTCAGATTTGTACTGTGTCAGTGCGTGCCAACCTGGCCGATTGCAAAGTGGCTCTGACTGAGGTGAAGGACCCACTCAGTTCTCCAGGGCAACAGGCATCTACAGAACAGTTCATAGTTAAATTAAACCAAGACCATCAGTATCCCAATGCATCAGAGACAGAGTGCAATGTGTTAGAGACTAATGCAGGTAATGCAGAGCCAGCAATATGCAGCATGAGTATTGTTCCTGCTGAAAATACATTGTGCAGGAAATATTCCAATCACACTAAAGAAGCACTTGGGAATACTGTTGGCCAGGCTGACTGTGAGGACCAGAAGCTCCCAAGTGAACTGAGTAACAACTCTGCAGTAATCCGAACAACAGATCTGGAAGCGAAGGAGGAGGATTTGAATGAACTTGATGATAAAAGGATTCCAACTAATAACTTTTCTCTGGTGAAACCTACAGAACACAAGGAAGTAGAA
The DNA here is from genome assembly GCF_047496885.1 of Scyliorhinus torazame. Taxonomy (NCBI): domain Eukaryota; kingdom Metazoa; phylum Chordata; class Chondrichthyes; order Carcharhiniformes; family Scyliorhinidae; genus Scyliorhinus; species Scyliorhinus torazame. The sequence goes on along the minus strand of NC_092710.1, from coordinate 117,117,745 downwards.
CTCTATCTTGATAGGGATTCCAGCACACATTTACTTCAGAGTTTGAAGCCTAGGACTGATCAAAATAATTCAGTTCAGGATCCTAAACGGACACCGAGTTTGCCAAATATACAAGATCCAGATTTAGCAGATATTCCAAGTATTGCAATGGAGATGCCTGAAGCTGGGAGAAAGAGCACTGACCCTATTAATGATGGGAACATAGTACCCTCATCATTTTTATATGTTAATGTGAATAAAGGGGTGCAGATAGCTGGAACTGATAAGTCTGTATCAAAAACAGATCTTGCTGTCAGACCAAAGTCTTCCAGTTTTCTTAAACAGGCTCTGTCTAGTCACCAGTATGATAAGCAGAAATCAAGGAAACCAGTAAATGTTGGTACTGACTCCACTCTTTGTGTTGGCAATGAATCTTGGTCTATTACAGTGGTCCCTAAAGACAACAAAAGTGAAGATGAGGACACAAGTGATCATACTAGTCTCAGCAGTACCTCAAGTCTCCAATCTCATCATAATCTTTCAATAGAAACCTCGTCCAGTACTAATTCGCAGTCCTGCAGTTCCCCAGATCATGCGAACCACAACTACCAAAATCGACATCGACCTACCGACTCCAGAGCTGTGTCAGACTCCTTCTTGAAAGTCGTGCATTGCCTTATTGAAAACCAGAGGCAACGTGAACAGCAAGCTCTGGCTGATTGCTCCCTGCAAACACACATCAGGGTCCTTAGTGCAGATGGGGGAACAGATGTGGTCTTGAGCAGGACATCAAGAGGGAGCAGCAATGATCAGGGAAGAACATTAACCACTTCAAAGTCTGACCTAGAAGCCAAAGAAGGGCAAATTCCAAATGAGTCAAACTTTATAGAGTTCATTTCCTTACTGGAGTCAATTAATAGCTCAAGAATTAATGCGGCTGGCTGGACGAGTGATTGTCAAGAGCAAGGTGCTATGGGTGGAGGTATGATTTATGTCATGTTAGGGTGTCTTTGAATGCTTTTGTAAATTAAAATAACTTTTCAGTATGTATTTTCTTTTGTGTTGTTACCACATCGGCATAGTGGAACATTCATTTATATTTTATTAAAAAGCTTATATTTGCCTACAAATTCCTACTTCCTGCTTTTTTTGTCACACCTTTATGTTAATGTTTCCATTATGAATTCCTGGTTTGTAATGGAAACTGCCCATCACCTTGCAATCAGGCCAGCAGCTGGTGCTGCATTATGTTTTCCTCCGAAATCACTCAATGTGCTTGAAAAATATTCCGTAACTGCAATTTCTGATGTCGCGAATAAGAGTTTAAATGACATTTAATAACACTTTTCACAATATCATGATATTGAAAGATCTTTTACTTCTTTTAAGGATTTGTCTGAACACTTACCCACTTGCAAAAGCCTGGGTTTGGGTTTGTTGCTTCTGTGCAGAGCTGGGATTCTATTAGCTGAATTCAGGTGTTGCAGTCTGAGCATGTACACTATACCCAGTTTCCTAGGATGTATCAGTGCCAGTTAGCTGAATTACTGATATAATTTTTTTCTTCAGCTTGTAACAGTGTTTTCTTAGCTTTTAAAAAATTATTTAAGAAATAGCTAGATGACTGATTCAAATTGTTCAGTTAAACATTGTTTTTTTTAAAGTGCCAGGTTTTGGTCAGTGTGTACCTCTGTGAAAAGACAGGTATATTGGTTGTGCAGCCGCTGTGTTTGGAGTTTTGGTTTTCGTTAACTTCTAAAAGTGCAATAGGCCAAGAGAGGGCATGAGAGACCATCTTTCAATTTCCTAAAAAGATTAGCTGAATTTTGAAGCTAACTGTTTCCAGTTACTAGGAAAGCTTCCCCCTTCCACTTGCTTAAAAAGTCTGACTTTTCTATGTTTCTTCAGTTCTGATGAAGGGCCATCTCGACCTGAAGCGTTAAGACTGTTTTTCGCCACAGATGCTGCCTGGTGTTCTGAATATTTCCAGCATTTTTGTTTTATTTCAAATTTCCAGCATCCACTGTATTTTGCTTTTGCTTCCAATATCTAGCTGATTATCACTTGTGGTATGTTGATAGAAAATAGATAATCAGGTAGGTTGTTGTGTAAAACTGGCAACCTATATGATCCCACTAGCCTTCTGTCAAGCAGGTCAAGTTAAAATTACTTGTGCTCTCTTCCGATTGTCCCTCTTTCCCTCTCCTGATGACAAACTATGGGCTATTTTGGTAGCTCTCACTGCTTTATACATATCTTTCTTTTTCACTCTTGGTCATTGTCTCTCTTTTTAACCTCCTTTGTATCTGCACTGTAAATTCTATGATTCTGTATTGAACTGGTTAGCTGCACATTCCTGGGAGCAGGAGGAATGATTGTATTGTGGCTGCTAGAAATTTGTAATCCTGAGGCCATTGATTTTCTGCAAATTCTACCTTGTGGTCTTGTTGGAAGATGGTATGTCTGACGTTTAGTTGCTTTGTAGGGTGTTTGATGCTTTTGTTTGGGTTCCAAGATTATGGGCAGATTGTGATTTTTCTTTTCTCAACGTATTAAGTGATAAACTTTATGGATTGATAGTGAGATGGATGATAAACACATATTCTGAGTATTTTCACATTTTTCTCATGTTCAAATTAATTTGCAATTTTCATAAACTGGCTGCATCCCTACACAACTGAACTACATTTTAATCCTGGACACACAGACAGCATCTGTGGAGAGAAATGGAGTTAAAGTTTGACCCATTCGGTGTTGTTGACCTGAAATGTTAACACAGAATGCTACCTGATCTGTTGAGTAATTCCTGTTATTTCAGATATCCAAAATCTGAAGCATTTCACTTTTGTATATTTTTATTATTCTGTATCCTGCCTAGGTGTAATAACTATAAAGGGTATTGCTGAGACCACATCTAGAGCAAGAAAAGATGTGCTTGTATTGGAGGCAGTTCAGAAAAGGTTGACTAGATTGATTCCTGGAGTGAAGGGCTTGTCATAAGGACAGGTTGAGCAAGCTGGGCCTATACTCATTGAAATTTAGAAGAATGAGTGGTGATTTTATTGAAACAGATAGGTTTCTGAGGGCGTTTGACCAGGGTAGATGCTGAGAGGATGTTTCCTCTCACGGGGAAATCTAGAATTAGGGCTATGATTCTCGTAGAGTGAGATAATTTTTAAAAAGGGATTTCAATTCCTAGTGACCAACTCAATTGATCACAAGGGGGCAGCACGGTAGCATTGTGGATAGCACAATTGCTTCACAGCTCCAGTGTCCCAGGTTCGATTCCGGCTTGGGTCACTGTCTGTGCGGAGTCTGCACATCCTCCCCATGCGTGGGTTTCCTCCGGGTGCTCCGGTTTCCTCCCACAGTCCAAAGATGGCAGGTTAGGTGGATTGGCCATGGTAAATTGCCCTTAGTGTCCAAAATTGCCCTTAGTGTTGGGTGTGGTTGCTGGGTTATGGGGATAGGGTGGAGGTGTTGACCTTGGGTGGGGTGCTCTTTCCAAGAGCTGGTGCAGACTCGATGGGCCGAATGGCCTCCTTCTGCACTGTAAATTCTATGAAAGACAATATTTCAAGTTTTAAGACTTTAACGTGAACAAACAAACTAAAATTTACATCAACTAATATTAATTAGTAGGTCACTAATATACTAAACTACAGAAAAGTAGGCCCCTCCACTTCCTAATGTGACCAAAAATCCAAGTTGCATTTATACACTGCAACCCCCCTTCACAGGTACAAGCCCAAAGCCACTCTCAGCTTCTAACAGGCTCCTTTCACTCCTTTTTACTGAGTCATAACATCCAGTGTCATTAAAAGTATTTTTCTCCATCTGAGAAGCCCTGAACCAACTTTTGGCAACAAAGACCACTCCAGTAATTCCTTCTCCAAGCCATGCCAGGGCAAATCTTCCAAAGTCTTTAAATATTTACAGGTCCTGTGACCAGGGAACAATGTCCCACCAGCATCCTGTCTGGTGGTTAACAAAGGACAGCCTTTTTCCTCTGGTGGCCACATCATCTGCTCGATCCCTGTCTCTCTGGGCTACTCTCTCTGTCTAAGGTCTTTTTTAAAAATTCATTTCTGGGATGTGCTAGACCAGCATTTATTGCCCATCCGAGTTGCCCTTCAGAAGGTAGTTGTGAGCTGTCTTCTTGAACCACTGCAGTCCCAGAGTTGTAAGTACACCCACTGTGAGGGAGGGAGTTCCAGGGTTTTGACCCAATGACAGTGAAGGAATGACAATATATTTCAAGTCAGGCTGGCAATGACTTGGAGGAGAACCTCCAGATGGTGATGTTCTCAGGTATCTGCTGCTCTTATCCTTTTAGGTGGTAGTGGTCATGGGCTTGGAAGATGCCGCCTAAGGGAACTTGGTGAGTTCCTGTATTACATCTTGTGGATGTGAGTCATAGAAATCATAGAATCCCTACAGTGCAGAAGGAGGCCATTTGACACATTGAGTCTGCACCCCCCCCAAATCTCCGTAACCCCACCTAACCTGCACATCCCTGGATACTAAAGAGCAATTTTAGCATGGCCAATCCACCTAACCTACACAAATTTGGACTGTGCGAGGGAACCAGAGCACTTAGAGGAAACCCACCCAAACACTGGCAGAACATGCAAACTCCACACAGTGTTAGTAAGTCTTCACACAGCAAAGGCAGCTGCTCCTTTCGTTGTGTCCGGGTGTGAAAGTTGGAACTTTGATTTCAATAAGATTTTCCCTGGGCTTTCTGCCCCCACGGCAACCAGGTCACATAGGCTTATTACTGGGCAGAACGAGTAGGAGGTCACCTGTTTCTTATTTAGTACTCCATTTTACTTTAATTAAAAGAAGCAGTTTACATCATAACCATTTTATGATGTTCAGATTAAGGAGTCTCCCTTTGAGATGATAATGAGGAGGAATTTTGTCTTTGAGAGAGTTGTTAATATTGGAGTCTCCCACCCCTGAGAGATGTGGAGGTTGGGTCATTGAACATATTCATGGCTGAGGTAACCTTTCTGGAGAACAGGTCGCAAGTAACACCGTTGGACCAAAAGATTCAGGCTAAATATAACTGGCAGATTTTTTACATAGATGATTAAATAACACAGCAAAGTATATTTGTAAAGTGCCTTTAGCACGGCACAGTGGTTAGCACTGTTGCTTCACAGCACCAGGGTCCCAGGTTCGATTCCCGTCTTGGGTCACTGTCTGTGTGGAGTCTGCACGTTCTCCCCGTGTCTGCGTGGGTTTCCTCCGGGTGCTGCGGTTTCCTCCCACAAGTCCCAAAAGACGTGCTGTTAGGTGAATTGGACATTCTGAACTCCCCATCAGTGTACCCCTACACACATTGGAGTGTGGCAACTAGGGGCATTATCAAACAAAATTTGATACAAGGCCACATAAGGAAATATTAGGACAGATGACCAAAAGCTTGGTCAAAGAAGTCGAATCTAAGGAGCATCTTAAAGGAGAAAAATTAGGTAGAAAGTTTTAGATAGGGAATTTTGGGAGCTAAAATGCGAGCAGCTGAAAGCCACCAATGGTTAAACCATGGATCTATAAGATTCCAGAATTGGAAGAGCACATGAATCCTTGATGATTGTAGGGTTGAAGAAAATTACAGGGAAAGGGAGGGGAGAGGCCATGAAAGGATTTGAAAATTGAGGTGTACCTGATGGGTGAACGGGACTTGGTGCGAGATAGGATACGGGCAGCAGTGTTTAGGAGGAGCTCACATTTATGAAGGGTGAAAGACATGGAGGAGTGTTTCAGTAGTAGGTGACCTGTTGCTATTGGATATGCAGAAGCAAAAAGTTATAAGCTAACACAGCATGTTAAGTCACCTGTTTGAGCTGGTCTGATTGAAAGCAAATGTCAAAATCTAAAATTTCTTGGCAGTTTCTTTAAATTTTACTTGGAAAAATAGCCTTTGGTAGTACGTTATGGAGTCCCTATGGTCATGTGTTAGGTGAACGATGTAATAAGAAGTTGCCTTTTCCTTGATGGAACTGTGCCAAGTTGCATTTATATCGCACCTTTAATATCGCAAAACATTCCAAAGCACTTCACAGAGATGGATTCAGAAAAGCAAACCCCTGCTGTTCTCCAAAGTGATGCCATGAGACCCGAGAGAGCAGATAAGACTTTGGTTAAACATCTCATCTGAAAGATGGACCCTGCAACAGCACTTGCTCAGTACTGCACCTGGAATGTCAGCTTAGATATTGTGCTCAAGTCGCTGGAGTGAGACTCAATGCCACGACCATCAAATTCAGAGGGGAGCGTACTGCCAAATTAATCATGGCTGACACCTTTGACAGCTGAAACACAATTTGATTTGTTTGACTGGAAGTGAATTAGTGCATGGCACACCTGCTTGTCACCCAAAATTATTGGGGCTCTGAGTCAGTGACATATTCTCTGCTCTACCTTTCCAAGGAACTGCTTGGACAGAATCTTAAGCAGATTCACCTCAAACAAATGTCATCGTCTGAGATTCTTGATCTTTTTTTTTCTTCACAGAAAGCATCTGGGGAATGAGTAATGTTGAAGTATCCTATTTTAAAACAAATTGAAATTTCATAGGTTTCAAAAAAATAAAAGCAGGATTTTTGAAGTCGCATATTAAAGTGAGACGAGCCAATTTGTAGATTTTAATGTCTCACCATATACTTCAAACTGATACACAGAGGTCAACAGTTCAGCCCCTGCTCCATTATCCAGGATGGCTCCCTTATCCCGAGGGATAGCAGGTATTCAGAAAGCAGGCATTTTCTTTAATCCTGCACTCAAAGTGGGGAGGACAGCTGACTTGATTGTAAAAAGGGAGTAGAGCGAAGTACATTGCACTAAGTAGTTTGAACGTGAAGTTTGGTGGGTGAAATATGTCTGTTCGGGAAATTGGTTAACTCAAATCCAACTGTGACGAGTAGGGGATATCTATCCTTAGGGCGGCACGTTAGCACAGTGGTTAGCACTGTTGCTTCACAGCACCACGTCCCAGGTTCGATTCCTGCTTGGGTCACTGTCTGTGGGGTGTCTACACATTCTCCCCATGTCTGCGTGGGTTTCCTCCGGGTGCTCCGGTTTCCTCCCACAAGTCCCGAAAGACTGTTAGGTGAATTGGACATTCAGAATTTTCCCTTTGTGCACCTGAACAGGTGCTGGAATGTGGCAACAAGGGGCTTTTCACACTAATTTCATTGCTGTGTTAATGTAACCCTACTTATGACAACAATAAAGATTATTATTAGTTTTGGTATTTGTTAAAATGGAGGATTTTTAAATTCATTCATTTTTTAAAAACTATTTTTATTCAGAAAATGTTCAATTTATAAACAAACGAAAAGATCAAGCAGAACATGCAAATTCTTATAAAACTATTCCCACAACCAAGCCCCACCTTTCCCATAATTACCCAGAACCCTCCTCCAGCCCCTTTCCCCACCTAATCACCCCTCACAATTGCTGACCAAAACCAGCTCCTTAAAGAAGGTAATGAACAGCAGCCACACAGAGTAAAACACCTCCTCCCATCCCCTTACAGCGTACTTTATCTTTTCTAAATGCAGGAATTCTGACAAACTCCCCAATCATGCTGAAGCCTTCGCCAGCGTGGATGCTCTCCACAAGAGCCGAACCATCATTACTCTACTACCTTAACAGCAGAGCTGTTAGTGGAGAGGAAGAAGCTCCAGATGGAGTTTGTGTTGGTGTCGATGGGAAAGGCGGTGAGCCAGCTTCGTCATGTGAGAGGCCCTCCCCCCCATTTTTTCCCCTCCTGTGACATAAGGGTCTTCTAAGCCAGACGAGGACCCCTTACTCGACTTGTTCCTTGTGTTATAACCTCCAGACTTACCCCACTTTAAGCAAAAGTCAAACTCTCCAATTACACTTTTCCACCTGAACTGCACCTGTTAAACAAAGAACAATACAGCACAGGAACAGGCCCTGAAAGCCTATCGGTCATGATACCAACCTTGACCAAAACCCGAAAGAACAAAGAACAATACAACACAGGAACAGGCTCTAAACGGCCACAGTGAACCAAAAACCGAATCCCCAAACAGGAGCCACCTTATGTGAGACCATTCACCTCATGGCCGTCACCAGAAATCCCTTTTTTATTCATTCATGGGATGTGGGCATCGCTAGCTGGGCCAGCATTTATTGCCCATCCCTAATTTGTTGCCCATCCCTGAACTGAGTGGCTTGCTTGATCATTTCAGAAGGCATTTTGCTATGGGTCTGGAGTCACATGTAGGCCAGATCAGGTAAGGGCGGCAGATTTCCTTCCCTTAAGAGCATTAGTGAACCAGATAGCTTTTTCATGACAGTCGACATACTACCCTCAACAACAGCAACAACCTTTACTTATTTAGTGCCTTTAATGTAATAAAATAACTGAAGGCGCTCCACAGCAGTATTATAAAGCAAAATTTGACACCAAACTACATAAGGAGACATTAGGGTAGAAGACCAAAAGCTTAATCAATAATAATAGGTTTTAAGAAACATCTTAAAAGGAAGATAGGAAGAGACAGAGAAGATGGGGATGGGTTGAGTTCCAGAGCTTAGGGTCTCAGCAACTGATGGCACAGCTGCTAATGGTAGAACAATTAAAACTAGAGATGCTCTAGAGACTAGAATAGAAGGTGTACAGCTGTCTTGGAGGAAGTTACAGAGATGAAGAAGGACAAGGCCATGGAGAGATTTGAAAATGATGATGAGAATTTTAAAATCGAGCTCTTGCTTAACAGGGAGCCAATGCAGGTCAGCGATTATCAGGGTGATGGCTGAACTGGACTTGCTGCGACTTTGGACATGGGCAGCAGAGTTCTAGATGGCCTTAAGTTTGCAGAGAACGGAACGTGGGAAGCAGACTACGAGTGTGTTTGAATAGTCAAGTCAAAAGTTAACAAAGGCATGGGTGAGGATTTCAACAGAATATGAGCTAAGGTGGTTGTGGAGTCAGGCTTTGTAACAGAGGTAGAAATAGGCAGTATTAATGATGGTTGGAATAATGGTTGAAATCTCATCTCAGTATCAAATATGACACCAAAGTTGCAAACAGTCTAGTTCAGTCTTAGACAGTTGTAAGGGAAGGGGTTGGGATCCGTGACCAGGGAACAGATTTTGTGGTGGGGACTGAAGACAGTGGCTTTCATCTTCCTGAAATTAAATTTCTGCTCATCCAGTACCAACGTCAGGCAATCAGTTTGACAATTCAGAGGGAGTGGTGGAATGTCAGAGATGATGTGGTAGTTCTGGATATCGTCAACGTATGTATACAAACTGATGCTGTATTTTTGCATGAGGTCGCCAAGGGGTAGCATGAAAATGAGAAATAGTGGGGGCGAAGGAAAGATGCTTGGGGACACGAGAGATAATGGGGTGTGGGAGCTGCAAATGAAGTATGCAGATGATTCTCTGTCCATCACTATAGAAAAGAATGGAAACAGGTAAGTACAGTCCCACTCAGCTGAATAACAGTGGAGAGACTTTGGATAAGGGTGGTTTTGTCAACATGTCAAAAACTGCAACTAGGTTGAGAAGGCTGACCTGTGATTAAGAGCAGAAGCTTAGTCTTTGAGAGATGATTGGTGATGTATTTCCATTTGATCTCTTAGGAGATACTTTGAGAGATGCTTATATGTGCAGGCTGGCAGCGCTGCAGAGATTTTTGTTCTCCGTTTGCTGAATCATTTCAAAATTCTGTCATAACCGTCAGCAGATGTGAAACTTAATTGAGTGAGGGTGGAAAAATGGAGGAAAGCTGCAGTTTCTAGCCAGTGAAATCTTGCCGAACGTGATATTTGCCTGTTTATAATTCGAAAGAAATGCCTGCGTTGTGGAAATAGTACAAGGCTGCAGCTCTGTCTACTAGTTTTCAGTTGAGTCATAAGGGCAATGAATTTTCAGGCAAACTGAAACTCTCATAACCCAACTGCAAGATCTCCTCGTGCAGGTGTGTGGAAAAAACCGTAACTGTTACATCCAATATGGTACCAATAAGTAGTCTAATGAGCAATGACCTATTGACCGCTTGTAAACTGATTATAGTGCTATCATTTTTACGTTTTGTGCTGTGTTAATATTTTCAATCATTTGCTTCTGTATATTTCATTTCTAAATAAATCTCACCAAGTACCTAAGCTGCAGAAGAGTGTTATTGAAGGTGATAGGAAAATATGGCAAGCTTACCATGTATTGTCCAGTAGCATATGTATTGGTAAATCTTGGCATGCTAACCATTGTGAACTCATGAGAGCATTTGTCTTTTTCTGGAAGCTGTAATCTAGATTTAAGCACAAACAATGTTGAAAAGAAGTCCATACTGTTAACACCAGTATCATGCCCTTGTGGTAACCTGTATGTCGTATATGTCACTATAATGTTCATCTATTCACATTAATTTTACATTGCATAATCAGTTTTCTGCTTCAGAATTCCCTCTAAAAAGCAATAACTCCATGGCCTATGTTGTTTAATGCTGAAATGATTTGTACATTTATCCCCAATCAGATAGAATGGCAGATTGGAAATTCAAATTGGGGAAACTAAAGAGGTTAAGAGACGACATGAAACTAAACTAAAAAGTATATAAAAATACATAAAAAGCGCACATATCCTGGTGACTGGGAAAGATACAAGGAATGCAAAGGATTGCAAAACAAAATGGTAGTGTGAACAGAAATTTGTAAGGGATATCAAAATCAACATATATTTGTTACAATTACATTCTCTCATAAGTATGCTTTCCCTTAGTGGTTTGCTTTCCGAAATCCAGACTGCGTTTTCCAAACGCCACTTTTAAACAAAGCTTCCGTTCCTCTTTTAACAGCGAATCCAGTCCAGGATTTTATACCAACCGCTTTAGGATTTCTTTGTCTTGATTGCTGTGCAAACTGCTCATAATTGCTCTTGATTTCCTGACTGTATTAAAATGACATCTAATGTTTGATTTACCTTTGAAGGCTGCTGTCACACTTTAAATCTGGTTACTGCACTTGTCTCTTTAACTCTTAATCCTTGAATTCTTTGGAACTGTACCTTGATATCTGTTTACTTAACTCCACACTTAGTGAATGCTTCTCTTAATTTCTCTAGTTTCCTATTACTCCAGAGTATGGTTTTTCTTCTAAGAAGGCTGAGACAGATGTTCCCTCTTTAGCCTTTTAAAACCTACTGCTTCTAGCAGAGCTGTGAGAGCTCTCACTATCTATCTCCAACTGCAATCAAATGATCTAAACTAAAATTTAAAAGCTTCTCTAGCTAAGCAACCACTGCTAGTTTATTCATTCTTCATGCCGTAGCACTCGCTAAGGACAATAGAATCACAGTTGGAACTTAACCAACCCCCACACATACAAACACCTTTGTCCAGCATGAATCTAACGATAGGTTTTATCCTTGCTAGGCACCGAAACCATGATCAGCCATGATCGAATGGCAGAGCAGACTCGATGGGCCAAATGGCCCTAATTTTGCTCCTATATCTTATGAATCATTAAATTAAACCCACTTAAAACTATACCTCATTTCTAATGTTTGTCAGAAGCCATGTAAATCCCTTAAAACTGCCTTTGCTTTCCTAACAGCACTACAACTTAAGAAAAATCACATTGGCCTTGGAGGTTTACCAGAATGATATCTGAACTGCAAGGGTTAAATTACGAGGAGAGATTACACAAACTAATTTTGTATTCCCTGCAATTTAGACGGTCCGGTGATTTGGGAGGCCGGTAGATCCTGGGTAGGTAGACCTTAATTAAGTAGGTTTAAGTGCCATTTCGTCCCATCCCTTTTGGGTGGAGTTCCGATCCCGACGCCTCATGGGACTTGGGTATATCCCGCGAGGTGCGAAGGCAGTCGGGAGGCCCATGGAAGGCTTCACCCGGGATCTACCGGCCACGCTGTCTCCCGCTCTAGCACAACACAGCCACTGAACTGCGCCCTGAGTCTTCATTTCATGGGCAGCACAGTAGCATAGTGGTTAGCACAATTGCTTCACAGCTCCAGGGTCCCAGGTTCGATTCCCGGCACTGTCTATGCAGAGTCTGCACGTTCTCCCCGTGTGTGCGTGGGTTTCCTCCAGGTGCTCCGGTTTCCTCCCACAGTCCAAAGATGTGCAGGTTAGGTGGATTGGCCATGATAAAATTGCCCTTAGTGTCCAAAATTGCCCTTAGTGTTGGTTGAGTGGGGTTACTGGGTTATGGGGATAGGGTGGTGCGGGCTTGGGTGGGGTGCTCTTTTCAAGAGCCGGCGCAGACTCGATGGGCCAAATGGCCTCCTTCTGCACTGTAAATTCTATGTACATTTCTCACTTTAACTTGTGCCTTTGGTATCAGCTGTGGTGTAGTAGTAACACTTTCTAGTGAGAAGGAATGAAGCACATAATCTAGGCAATGCAGTACAAAAGGAATGCTGCACTCTTGACGGTGTTGCCTTTCGAATGAGACATTAAACCAAGCAACCCACTTGTCCTTTCAAATGGACGTAAAAGTTCCCACGGCTTTATTTAGAAGAAGAGAATGGTTATTAATCCACAGGACCCTGGCCAATTTTATCATTTAATCACCTTGTCTAAAACTAGACTATCTGGTCATTATCCATTGCTGCTCATGTGAGTTTACTGAGTCAAAATTGGTTGCGCATTTCCTACATTCTAATAATGATTACACTTCAAAAGTGCTTCATCACCTGAAAGTGGTTTCAGATGTCCTGAGGTTATGCAAGGTGCTTCATAAATGCAAGTTCTTACTTTCTTTGATGCTCTTATAAAGCAGATTATTTTTAACTCTCCACGCTCTGCTATGCACAATGGCTCATAGGTGCACAAGTAGTCTGGTTTGTCTCACTAATTATCCCATTATCACTGAGAGAAGGTATCTCCTTACCTCTGCTCAATCCGTTGCTCTGTCAACTCAACCTCATCAGCGAATGACTTAAAAGAAGAGTACCAGAGGAAAAATACTTTCAAATAAGGTTTAACCTTTTCTTCATATTTATTGTTAAAGATGCTTCACAATTTGAATAGAAACATTTCTTTGAATCTTGGATATGATGCAGCTGGGTCAGCAAGCCACAGGTCCAACAGATCAAGAATCAGCAACCTTTCCATTTATGGACACAAATTTGGGAGTAGTCTGGAAACTTTAACTCAAAAGGTCAGGAATGAGCTGAAACTGGTGATGAATTGATATGAGCGAGGAGCGAAGATCAGAAATTAAATATCAGAGATTAGGGATGGTAATGAATAAAGATCAGGGATGAGGTCAGAATGGTGACGAGCTGAGATTGGGGAAGAGGTGAGTATGGTGAGTTGAGATCGGGGATGAGGTGAAAATAAACTGAGATTAGGGATATGGTGAGAATGGGGAGAAGCTGAGATCAGGGATGAGGTGAGAATGGTGATCTGAAATCAAGGATGATAGAATACTGAGAACAATGGTGAGGAGCTGAGTTTTGAGATGAGGTGAAAATAAGGTGAGAATGGTGAGGAGCTGAGATCAGGAATAAGTTAAGAATGGTGAAGTTATGAGATCAGGGATGAGGTGAGGAGCTGAGATTGGAGATGAGGTGAAAATAGTGAAGAGCTGAGATTGCGGATCAGCTGAGATTTATGAGGGGCTGAGATTAGGGATGAGGTGATAATGGTGAGGAGTTCAGATTAGGATGAGATTAGAATAGTGAGGAGCTGAGATTGGGGATAAAGTGAGAATAGTGAGAAGCTGAGATTGGGGATAAGATAAGAATGGTGAGGATCTGAGATCAGGAGGTGAGAATGGTGAGCTGAGATTAGAGACGTTTTGCACTGAGTGCTGAATTTGGTGCATTTTGAGTGCTATCGTAAGAGTTTGGTGACCGAGGGAGTATAAGGCTTCATTTTTATCTAAAGTTTAGTCTTTCTTTTATTTAGTTAATTAACTTAAAAGTTGCTGTTTGCTTTAGAAGAAGGTGAATTTTCAATCAGCTTTAAACAGGCTTCTACTTGTAGGCACTTGCAGCTGGAGCTTGTTAATTATATAATTGGATTAGGCCAGTTTTCAGAGGCTAGATTCACAGTATAAAAGTGATCCCCTACAGTGCAGACTTTGTTTGCACTGAGTGCTGAATTTGGTGCATTTTGAGTGCTATCGTAAGAGTTTGGTGACCGAGGGAGTTAGGTGAGGAGGGAGTAAGGTGCTGCTTTCATTTTGTTTCCGACATTTCCGCAAAGAGTGAGAAGTGAGCCAGGAGTTTACAGAAAGTGTAGCTGACTGGGAGCAGAGTCGGAGGGCGGAGATCTAGTTAGTCCACAGGGCAGCTATATTCTGTCAGGTAAGAGGGGATGGAGGCTCGGCCAGTTGCATGCTCCTCCTGTAGGATGTGGGTGGTGAGGGATACCACCGGTGTCCCCGCTGACTATACCTGCGGGAAGTGCACCCAACTTCAGCTCCTCAAAGACCGTGTTAGGGAACTGGAGCTGAAGATGGATGAACTTCGGATCATCCGGGAGGCAGAGGGGGTGATTGAGAAGAGTTACAGGGAGGTAACCACACCCAAGGTACAGGACAAGAATAGCTGGGTTACCGTCAGGGGGAAAAAAACAAACAGGCAAACAGTGCAGGGATCCCTCGTGGCCATTCCCCTTCAAAACAAGTATACCGTTTTGGATGCTGTTGGGGGGGAAGGCCCTAGCGGCCAGGTCTCTGGCACTGAGTCTGGCTCTGGGGCTCAGAAGGGAAGGGGGGAGAATAGAAAAGCAATAGTTGTAGGAGATTCAATGGTTAGGGGAATAGATAGGAGATTCTGTGGTCGCGAGCGTGACTCCCGGAAGATATGTTGCCTCCCGGGTGCCAGGGTCAGGGATGTCTCGGATCGTGTCTTCAGGATCCTTAAGGGGGAGGGCGAGCAGCCAGAAGTCGTGGTGCACATTGGTACCAACGACATAAGTAGGAAAAGGGGTGTGGAGGTAATAAACACGTTTAGGAAGTTAGGCTGGAAGTTAAAAGCCAGGACAGACAGAGTTGTCATCTCTGGTTTGTTGCCGGTGCCACGTGATAGCGAGGCTCGGAATAGGGAGAGAGTGCAGCTGAACACGTGGCTGCAGGAATGGTGTAGGAGGGAGGGCTTCAGGTATTTGGATAATTGGAGCGCATTCTGGGGAAGGTGGGACCTGTACAAGCAGGACGGGTTGCATCTGAACCAGAGGGGCACCAATATCCTGGGAGGGAGGTTTTCTAGTACTCTTCGGGAGGGTTTAAAATAATTTGGCAGGGGAATGGGAACCGGATTTGTAGTCCAGCAACTAAGGTAGCCGATATTCAGGACGCCAAAGCGTGTAGTGAGGCAGTGGGGAAGGGAACACTGACAAAGGAGAGTACTTGCAGGCACGGAGATGGGTTGAAGTGTGTATACTTCAACGCAAGAAGCATCAGGAATAAGGTGGGTGAACTTAAGGCATGGATCGGTACTTGGGACTACGATGTGGTGGCCATCACGGAAACTTGGATAGAAGAGGGGCAGAAATGGTTGTTGGAGGTCCCTGGTTATAGATGTTTCAATAAGATTAGGGAGGGTGGTAAAAGAGGTGGGGGCGTGGCATTGTTAATTAGAGATAGTATAACAGCTGCAGAAAGGCAGTTCGAGGAGTATCACCCTAATGAGGTAATATGGGTTGAAGTCAGAAATAGGAAAGGAGCAGTCACCTTGTTAGGAGTTTTCTATAGGCCCCCCAATAGTAGCAGAGATGTGGAGGAACAGATTGGGAAACAGATTTTGGAAAGGTGCAGAAGTCACAGGGTAGTAGTCATGGGTGACTTTAACTTCCCAAATATTGAGTGGAAACTCTTTAGATCAAATAGTTTGGATGGGGTGGTGCTTGTGCAGTGTGTCCAGGAAGCTTTTCTAACACAGTATGTAGATTGTCCGACCAGAGGAGGGGCAATATTGGATTTAGTACTTGGTAATGAACCAGGGCAAGTGATAGATTTGTTAGTGGGGGAGCATTTTGGAGATAGTGACCACAATTCTGTGACTTTCACTTTAGTAATGGAGAGGGATAGGTACGTGCAACAGGGCAAGGTTTACAATTGGGGGAAGGGTAAATACGATGTTGTCAGACAAGAATTGAAGTGCATAAGTTGGGAACGTAGGCTGTCAGGGAAGGACACAAGTGAAATGTGGAACTTGTTCAAGGAACAGGTACTACGTGTCCTTGATATGTATGTCCCTGTCAGGCAGGGAAGAGATGGTCGAGTGAGGGAACCATGGTTGACAAGAGAGGTTGAATGTCTTGTTAAGAGGAAAAAGGAGACTTATGTAAGGCTGAGGAAACAAGGTTCAGACAGGGCATTGGAGGGATACAAGATAGCCAGGAGGGAACTGAAGAAAGGGATTAGGAGAGCTAAGAGAGGGCATGAACAATCTTTGGCGGGTAGGATCAAGGAAAACCCCAAGGCCTTTTACACATATGTGAGAAATATGAGAATGACTAGAGCGAGGGTAGGTCCGATCAAGGACAGTAGCGGGAGATTGTGTATTGAGTCTGAAGAGATAGGAGAGGTCTTGAACGAGTACTTTTCTTCTGTATTTACAAATGAGAGGGGCCATATTGTTGGAGAGGACAGTGTGAAACAGACTGGTAAGCTCGAGGAAATACTTGTTAGGAAGGAAGATGTGTTGGGCATTTTGAAAAACTTGAGGATAGACAAGTCCCCCGGGCCTGACGGGATATATCCAAGGATTCTATGGGAAGCAAGAGATGAAATTGCAGAACCGTTGGCAATGATCTTTTCGTCCTCATTGTCAACAGGGGTGGTACCAGGGGATTGGAGAGTGGCGAATGTCGTGCCCCTGTTCAAAAAAGGGACTAGGGATAACCCTGGGAATTACAGGCCAGTTAGTCTTACTTCGGTGGTAGGCAAAGTAATGGAAAGGGTACTGAAGGATAGGATTTCTGAGCATCTGGAAAGACACTGCTTGATTAGGGATAGTCAGCACGGATTTGTGAGGGGTAGGTCTTGCCTTACAAATCTTATTGAATTCTTTGAGGAGGTGACCAAGCATGTGGATGAAGGTAAAGCAGTGGATGTCGTGTACATGGATTTTAGTAAGGCATTTGATAAGGTTCCCCATGGTAAGCTTCTGCAGAAAGTAAGGAGGCATGGGATAGTGGGAAATTTGGCCAGTTGGATAACGAACTGGCTAACCGATAGAAGTCAGAGAGTGGTGGTGGATGGCAAATATTCAGCCTGGATCCCAGTTACCAGTGGCGTACCGCAGGGATCAGTTCTGGGTCCTCTGCTGTTTGTGATTTTCATTAATGACTTGGATGAGGGAGTTGAAGGGTGGGTCAGTAAATTTGCAGACGATACGAAGATTGGTGGAGTTGTGGATAGTAAGGAGGGCTGTTGTCGGCTGCAAAGAGACATAGATAGGATGCAGAGCTGGGCTGAGAAGTGGCAGATGGAGTTTAACCCTGAAAAGTGTGAGGTTGTCCATTTTGGAAGGACAAATATGAATGCGGAATACAGGGTTAACGGTAGAGTTCTTGGCAATGTGGAGGAGCAGAGAGATCTTGGGGTCTATGTTCATACATCTTTGAAAGTTGCCACTCAAGTGGATAGAGCTGTGAAGAAGGCCTATGGTGTGCTCGCGTTCATTAACAGAGGGATTGAATTTAAGAGCCGTGAGGTGATGATGCAGCTGTACAAAACTTTGGTAAGGCCACATTTGGAGTACTGTGTACAGTTCTGGTCACCTCATTTTAGGAAGGATGTGGAAGCTTTGGAAAATGTGCAAAGAAGATTTACCAGGATGTTACCTGGACTGGAGAGTAGGTCTTACGAGGAAAGGTTGAGGGTGCTAGGCCTTTTCTCATTAGAACGGAGAAGGATGAGAGGCGACTTGATAGAGGTTTATAAGATGATCAGGGGAATAGATAGAGTAGACAGTCAGAGACTTTTTCCCCGGGTGGAACAAACCATTACAAGGGGACATAAATTTAAGGTGAAAGGTGGAAGATATAGGAGGGATATCAGAGGTAGGTTCTTTACCCAGAGAGTAGTGGGGACATGGAATGCACTGCCTGTGGAAGTAGTTGAATCGGAAACATTAGGGACCTTCAAGCAGCTATTGGATAGGTACATGGATTACGGTAAAATTATATAGTGTAGATTTATTTGTTCTTAAGGGCAGCACGGTAGCATTGTGGATAGCACAATTGCTTCACAGCTCCAGGGTCCCAGGTTCGATTCCGGCTTGGGTCACTGTCTGTGCGGAGTCTGCACGTCCTCCCCGTGTCTGCGTGGGTTTCCTCCGGGTGCTCCGGTTTCCTCCCACAGTCCAAAGATGTGCAGGGTAGGTGGATTGGCCATGATAAATTGCCCTTAGTGTCCAAAATTGCCCTTGGTGTTGGGTGGAGGTGTTGAGTTTGGGTGGGGTGCTCTTTCCGGGAGCCGGTGCTGACTCGGGGGGCCGAATGGCCTCCTTCTGCACTGTAAATTCAATGATAATCTATGATTAATCTAGGACAAAGGTTCGGCACAACATCGTGGGCCGAAGGGCCTGTTCTGTGCTGTATTTTCTATGTTCTATGAGGCGAGAATAGTGAGCTGGGATCATGGATAAGGTGAGAATAGTGAGTAGCTGAGATTGGGATCATAGAATTTACAGTGCAGAAGGAGGCTATGCGGCCCGTCGAGTCTGCACTGGCCCTTGGAAAGAGCACCCTACCTAAGCCCACACCTCCACCCTATCCCAGTAACCCAACCCAACCTTTTTGGACACTAAGAGCAATTTAACATGGCCAATCCACCTAACCTGCACATCTTTGGACTGTGGGAGGAAACCGGAGCACCAGGAGGAAACGCACGCAGACAAGGGGAGAAAGTGCAAACTCCGCACAGATTGGGGATGAGGTTAGAATAGTGAGGAGTGAGATTGGGGATAAAGTGAGAATAGTGAGAAGCTGAGATTGGGGATGAGGTGATACAAAATTGAGATTGGGGATGAGGTAAGAATAGTGAGGAGCTGAGATAGGAGATGAGGTAAGAATAGCGAGGAACTGAGATTGGAGATGAGGTGAGAATGGTGATAGCTGAGATCGGAGATGAGGTGTGAATAGTAAGGAGCTGAGATCAAGGATGTGGTGAGAATGGTGAGGAGCTGTGAACAGGGATGAGGTGAGAATAGTGAGGAGCTGAGATCTGGGATAAGGTGAGTGGTGAAGAGTTGGGATCAGGGATGAGGTGAGAATGGTGAGGATCTGAGATTGGGGATAAAGTGAGAATCGTGAGGAGCTGAGATCAGCAATATGTGGAAAACGTGAGGAGTTGAAATTATGGGTGAGATAAGAATGGTGAGAGCTGAGATCAGGAATGAGGTGAAAGTGGTGAGGAACTGAGATTAGGAATGAGGTGAGTTTATGAGAAGCTGAGATCGGGGGTGAGGTGTGAATAATGAGGATCTGAGATTGGGGATGAGGTGAGAATAGTGAGGAGCTGAGATGGAGCATGAGGTGTGTATGGTGAGCAGCTGAGATTGGGGATGAAGTGAGAATAGTGAGGAGCTGAGATTGGGGATGCGGTGAAAATAAACTGAGATTGGGGATAAGGTGAGAATGGTGAGGAGCTGAGATTGGAGATGAGGTGAAAATAGTAAAGAGCTGAGATTGCGGATCAGGTGAGATTGGTGAGGAGCTGAGATCAGGGATGAGGTGATAATGGTGAGGAGTTGAGATTGAGATGAGGTTAGCATAGTGAGGAGCTGAGATTGGGGATAAAGTGAGAATAGTGAGAAGCTGTGATTGATGATAAGGTAAGAATGGTGAGGATCTGAGATCAGCAGGTGAGAATGGCGAGGAGCTGAGATTAGTGATGAGGCGAGAATAGTGAGGAGCTGGGATTGGGGATAAGGTGAGAATGGTGAGGAGCTGAGATTGGGATAAGGTTATAATAGTGTGGAGTGAGATTGGGGATAAAGTGAGAATAGTGAGGAGCTGAGATTGTAAATGAAGTGAGAATGGTGAAGAGCTAAGATTGGGGATGAGGTGAAACTAAACTGAGATTGGGGATCAAGTAAGAATGGTGAGTAGCTGAGATTGAGGATAAAGTAAGAATGGTGAGGATCTGAGATCAGAGATGAGTTGAGCTGAGATTGGGAATGAGGTGAGAATAGTGAGGAGCTGAGATTGGGATGAGATTATAATAGTGTGGAGTGAGATTGGGGATATAGTGCGAATAGTGAGGAGCTGAGATTGTAGATGAAGTGAGAATGGTGAAGAGCTAAGATTGGGGATGAGGTGAAACTAAACTGAGATTGGGGATCAAGTAAGAATGGTGAGTAGCTGAGATTGGGAAAAGGTAAGAATGGTGAGGATCTGGGATCAGGGATGAGGTGAGAATAGTGAGTAGCTGAGATTGGAGATGAGGTGAGAATAGTGAGGCACTGAGATTGGGGTTGAGGTGAGAATGGTGAGTATCTAAAATCAGGAATGATGTAAGAATAGTAAGGAACTGAGATTGGGGATGAGGTGAGAATGGTGCCACGCCGAGATTAGGGATAATGTGAGAATGGTGCTGACCTGAGATCAAGGATGAGGTGAGAATGGCGAGGAGTGGTGATCAGGGATGAGGTGAGAATAGTAAGGAGCTGAGATCTGGGATAAGGTGAGAATGGTGAAGAGTTGAGACCAGGGATGTGGTGAGGATCTGAGAATCGGGAGAAAGTGAGAATCGTGAGGCGCTGAGATCAGCAATATCTGGAATAGGTGAGGAGTTGAGCATGTAGGTGAGGTGAGAATAGTGAGAGCTGAGATCAGGGATGAGGTGAAAATAAACTGAGATTGAGGATAAGGAGAGAATGGTGAGGAGCTGAGATTGGGGATAAAGTAAGAATGGTGAGGATCTGAGATCAGGGATGAGGTGAGAATGATGAGGAGCTGAGACTGAAGATGATGTGACAATAGTGAGGGGCTGAGATTGAGGACGAGGTGAGAATAGTGAGCAGCTGAGATTGGGATAAAGTGAGAATTGTGAGGATCTGAGATAGGGATCAGGTGAGAATAGTGAGAAGCTGAGATTGGAGATAAGGTGAGAATGGTGAGCAGCTGAGATCTAGGATAAACTGAGAATTGTGAGGATCTGGGATCAGGGATGATGTGAGAATAGGAAGGAGCTGAGATTGGGGTTGAGATCAGAATGGTGCTGAGCTGTGATTGAGAATGAGGTGAGAATGGTGCGGAGCTGAGATCAAGGATGAGGTGAGAATGGTGAGGAGCTGAGATCAAGGTGAGGTGATAATAGTGAGGAGCTGAGATCTGGGATAAGGTGAGAATGCTGAAGAGTTGAGATCAGGGATGAGGTGAGAATGGTGAGGATCTGAGATTGGGGATAAAGTGAGAATCGTGAGGAGCTCAGATCAGCAATATCTGGAATAGATGAAGAGATGAGTTTGTGGGTGAGGTAAGAATGGTGAGAGCTGAGATCAAGAATGAGGTGAGAATGGTGAGGAACTGAGATTAGGGATGAGCTGAGAATACAAGAAGCTGAGATCGGGGTGAGGTGAGAATAATGATCTGAGATTGGGGATGAAGTGAGAATAGTGAAGAGCTGAGATTGAGGATGAGGTGTGTATGGTGAGCAGCTGAGATTGGGGATGAAGTGTGAATAGTGAGGAACTGAGATTAGGGATGAGGTGAAAATAAACAGGTTGGGGATAAGGAGAGAATGGCGAGGAGCTGAGATTGGGGATAAAGTAAGAATGGTGAGGATATGAGATCAGAGATGAGTTTAGCTGAGATTGGGAATGAGGTGAGAATAATGAGGAGCTGAGATTGTAGATGAAGTGAGAATGGTGAAGAGCTAAGATTGGGGATGAGGTGAAACTAAACTGAGATTGGGGATAAAGTGAGATTGGCGAGGAGCTGAGATTGGGGATAAGGTAAGAATGGTGAGGATCTGAGATCAGGGATGAGGTGAGAATAGTGAGGAACTGAGATTGGAGATGAGGTGAGAATAATGAGGCACTGAGATTGGGGTTGAGGTGAGAATGGTGAGTAGCTAAAATCAGAGTTGATGTGAGAATAGTAAGGAACTGAGATTGGGGATGAGGTGAGAATGGTGCTGAGCTGAGATTGGAGATAAAGTGAGAATGGTGCTGACCTGAGATCAAGGATGAGGTTGAGAATGGCGAGGAGCTGTGATCAGGGATGAGGTGAGAATAGTGAGGAGCTGAGATCTGGGATAAGGTGAGAATGGTGAAGAGTTGAGTTCAGGGATGTGGTGAGAATGATGAGTATCTGAGATTGGGGATAAAGCGAGAATTGTGAGGAGCTGAGATCAGCAATATCTGGAATAGGTGAGGAGTTGAGCCTGTAGGTGAGGTGAGAATAGTGAGGAGCTGAGATCAGGGATGAGGTGAAAATAAACTGAGATTGAGGATAAGGAGAGAATGGTGAGCACCTGAAATCTGGGATAAAGTGAGAATTGTAAGGATCTGAGATCAGGGATGATGTGAGAATAGGAAGGAGCTGAGATTGGGGTTGAGATCAGAATGGTGCTTAGCTGCGATTGGGAATGAGGTGCGAATGGTGCGGAGCTGAGACCAAGGATGAAGTGAGAATGGCGAGGAGCTGAGATCAAGGTGAGGTGATAATAGTGAGAAGCTGAAATCTGGGATAAGGTGAGAATGCTGAAGAGTTGGGATCAGGGATGAGGTGAAAATGGTGAGGATCTGAGATTGGGGATAAAGTGAGAATCGTGAGGAGCTGAGATCAGCAAAATCTGGAATAGATGAAGAGATGAGTTTGTGGGTGAGGTAAGCATGGTGAGAGCTGAGATCAGGGGTGAGGTGAGAATGGTGAGGAACTGAGATTAGGGATGAGGTGAGAATACAAGAAACTGAGATCGGGGTGAAGTGTGAATAATGAGGATCTGAGATTGGGGATGAGGTGAGAATAGTGAGGAGCTGAGATTAGGGATGAGGTGAAAATAAACTGAGTTTCGGGATAAGAGAATGGTGAAGAGCTATCATTGGGGATAAAGTAAGAATGGTGAGGATCTGATATCAGGGAGGAGGCGAGCAGCTGAGATTGGGGATGAGGTGAGAATGGTGAGCAGCTGAGATCTGGGATAAAGTTAGAATTGTGAGGATCTGAGATTAGGGATGAGGTGAGAATAGTGAGAAACTGAGATTGGGGATAAGGTGAGAATGGTGAAGAGCTAAAATCAGTGATGATGTGAAAATAGTAAGGAGCTGAGATTGGGGATGAGGTGAGAATGGTGAGGAGCTGAGATTTGGGATAAGGTGAGAATTGTGAGGAACTGAGATCAGTGATTAGGTGAGAATGGTGAGGAGCTGTGATCTGGGATGAGGTGAGAATAGTGAGGAGCTGAGATCAGTGATTAGGTGAGAATGGTGAGGAGCTGTGATCTGGGATGAGGTGAGAATAGTAAGGAGCTGAGATTGGGATGAGGTGAGAATGGTGAGGAGCTGAGATTTGGGATAAGGTGAGAATTGTGAGGAACTGAGATCAGTGATTAGGTGAGAATGGTGAGGAGCTGTGATCTTGGATGAGGTGAGAATAGGGATGAGGTGAGAATAGTGAGGAGCTGAGATCAGTGATTAGGTGAGAATGGCGAGGAGCTGTGATCTGGGATGAGGTGAGAATAGTGAGGAGCTGAGATCCGTGATTAGGTGAGATTGGTAAGGAGTGAGCTCGGCGGTGAGGTGAGAATGGTGAAGAGTTGAGATCAGGGATGAGATGAGAATGGTGAGGATCTGAGATTGGGGATCAAGTAAGAATCGTGAGGAGCGGAGATCAGCAATATCTGGAATAGGTGAGAAGTTGAGTTTGGGGATGATGTAAGAATGGTGAGAGCTGAGATCAGAAATGAGGTGAGAATGGTGAGGAACTGAGATCAGGGATGAGGTGAGATGCTGAGATCAGGGATGAGGTGAGAATGGTGAGCAGCTGAGATCAGTGGTAAGGTGTGAATAATGAGGAGCTGTGATTGGGGATGAGGTGAGAATAGTGAGGAGCTGAGATTGAGGATGATGTGGGTATGGTGGAGCTGAGATTGAGGTTGAGGTGAAATCGGGGATGGTAAAGATTGGTGAGTTGCTGAAGACCAGTGAGACGCAAAGATCGTTAATGAGTGGCGATTGGCACATGTACCAAGCACAAAGAGAAAATACCAGCACATGCAGAGAAGCTGAATAGTGAAGGAGACTCTGGGTAGTTCTGTGATGCTTTATTATACCAGCTGCCCCATCTCCTGCCACTAAATGGAGACTTGTGGCTGAGAGTTATGAAGCCTCACTCCAGGAAGTGGAGGGTGAGCTTAGGTAAACTGTCAAGCTTTTCTATCTCTACCATTGGTCCACTCAACTGTTGATTAATTGCAGCAAAGCTAATAATTCTTATGGGAAATTCTCTTAACCTTTCTCTATAATGTAGTTGTGCCCCTATCAGAGACTGGACCACGAAATATGAGGCGGCGTGACCACAAGAGTTGTCCAAGAAGATCAGCAATTCGACAACAGCAAACTGTAGAGAACAATGAAACTGTTCCTGCAACCTTCGCCAGTTCGCCTCAGAGGTAAGCTTTTATTGTCTACAATTCTACAAAGGTAAAAATCATTGGTTATGAGTACGAGCAAGTGTTTTTTCCTTGTGCCTCCTTCTCCTTGTGCCTATCACTCTTTGCTCCTCCACTCTTTGCTGCTCCCATTACTTGTTCCTCCTTCCACAACACATTGTCCCTCTTCCTCCGTCATTCCACACCTGATGCAGTGATCCAACTATGCAAGTGCAGAAGCAATCAAAGACCTTGCCTAAGATGCTATTCTTTATCTGTCAGCCTGGATGGTAAGTGAGGGCAGGCTATTGACCTTTTGAAGTTGTCACAGCCGATCTGATGTAAGCCGTGATGACAGGGGAGGGATAGGTGGTGGGCAGGACCTGTTGCGGGATAAGATACAGATAGCAGAATTTTGGATGAAGTGGAGTTTATGGAAGGTGAAAGATGGGAGGCCAGTCAGAAGAGTATTGTAGTCTAGTCTAGAGCAATAAAAGTAAAAATGGTGTTTTCAGCAATAAAATGAACTAAGACAGGGACAGAAATGGGCAATGTTACAGACGTGGATGGAGAGGGGATGGGGTTAAAAGTTCGTCATGATCAAATTGAATGCTGAGACTGATGCTGTGTGTAGTCAAATTCCGGTGGCGGCAAGTAGGGAGAAGCTGCGCACGAGGTAGCTCCTGGCAGGGGACCTGAATTTTGGCCTTTTTTGTCCAGTTTCTGGGGTTACTTTTCCGAAAAATCCCATCTAGTTGATAATATGAGGTTCCCACATTAAATAAATACCAAGGGAAAGGGGAAAGAAACCTGCAGATAGAACATTGTTGATGGATTTGGCGACTTCACGAGGCTCCTCAGTGGAGAGAATGGCGGAGACTGCTCCTGTGTCTCCAGCCACTCCAATAACGGCTGGTATACTTGCTGGTGTACTGGCGACGGAATCCGAGAAACAATTTGAGAAGCAGAGGAGAGTTATGTCTGGGGACCTTCGAAAGTCGATAGAGGAGGCCCTGGATCCATACGGTCAAAGCTGGAGAAAATCTCTGAGCATGGTGCGGTGATTAAGGACGTGGAGACGGCTTTGTCGAAGCACAGCGACAAATCGCCTCGTTGGAGTCTGACATCTCTCTCTGATGGCCGGTGAGAAAAAGATGCTGCCCTGTATAAGTGTGGAGTTTGGGGTACCCGGCGAGGCTTCGAGTAACTTTTGAGTTGATGGACTATTATTTAGATGCACTGGAGGAGGCAGAGGCCTTTGTTAAAAAACATGTGCTTGGTTTGATTCAATTCTGTGTTCATAGAATCATTGAATCATAGAATTTACAGTGCAGAAGGAGGCCATTTGGCCCGTCGCGTCTGGACCGGCTCTTGGAAAGAGCACCCTACTTAAGCCCACACCTCCACTCTATCCCGTAACCCAACAACCCCACCTAACCTCAGGGCAATTAATCATGGCCAATCCACCTAACCTGCACATCTTGTGGGAGGAAACCGGCACACCCGGAGGAAACCCACGCAGACAGTGGGAGAACGTGCAGACTCCGCACAGATAGTGACCCAAGCCGGGAATCGAACCTGGGACCCTGGAGCTGTGAAACAAATGTGCTAACCACTATTCTACCGTGCCGTGTTCTTGTGAGGTTTTTGATTGTTCAGGATGGAAAGGGGTATTGGGGTTTCCTGTACATATGTGTTGGTATTTCTTTGTTCTTGGGTGGGACGATTGTTTCACATGTTGGATTTTGGTGGGGGGGCTTAATGTTATGAGGAGTGTTGGTATATGTTTTATGGTTGTTACATGAAATATATAGCTCCTGGTGGCAATATAATTTTCCATGGGGTTCTATTTCAATCTGTGTCCTCGGGATGGGCAGCAGTTTTTCTTTCATTTTTACCCTGCGTGGGGGCTGTCCTGCTAGCAGTAAAGTCAGCTAGCTACCGAGAGCGAGGTTGGGTGGGGGGGGGGGGGGGGGGGGGGGGGGGGGGGGGGGGGGGGGGGGGGGGGGGGTCTGCAACTTATTATACCAGTTTAGTTTGGGATAATGAGCTCAATGTTTTTGTGTTATGTTTAGGGTTGGGGCTAGTTGGGAGGGGGTATTGTTCATTTTCACGTTACCGATATGAAAATTTGGGAGGGGTATTGTTTGGAAGGTCAGGGTTAGTTTGCCGATGGTGGCTACATATTTTTCTTTGGTTTGTTTTGCAGGTGAGTTTGGCGGCCATCTCGGGGTGAGCCTTGTACCTGTACTCTCTAAGTAGTTGCTTGGCAATCCCTTTTGGTGGAAATGGCTGACTCCGCGATAAGGGGAGGTGGGAGGTCCCCAATTCGATTGGTCACCTAGAACATAAGGGGGTTGGGTGGCCCAGTGAAAGGGTTTCTCTCCTGAAAGGTTTGAGTGCTGATGTGGTGTTTTTGCACGTGACTCATTTGCGGGTAAGGGACCAGAAAACAGATTGCAGAAGGGGTGGATGAATCAGGTATTTCATTCAGGCTTTGATGGTAGAGCCCGGGATGCAATAATATTGATCAATAAACGGGTTATTTTTTCGGCTCCAAGCCAATGGTGGACCCCAACGGTAGATATGTGATGGTCAGCAGGTTTTTGGCAGGCACATTGCTGGTTCTGGCCAATGTCTGGTCAATGATGATACGGCATTTGTTAGAGGTTGTTGGCCTCCATTCCAGACTTGGACTTACATCAACCAATTTTCTGGAGAGGATTTAATCTGTGTACTAGATCCGAAGGTGGATCAATCTAGTCCCAAGTTGTTGGCTCCATTAGGGTTAGCGAAGGTGTTGTTAGCTTTTGGAGCAGTTGGGAGGGAGTGGATCCGTGGTGGTTTTTACACCCAAGAGATAAGGAATTTTCTTTTTTTCCCCCATGTCCATTAGTTTTAGTCTAGGATTGACATTTTTCTGGTGGGTAGGTCCCTTCTCCTCGGGCGAGAAAGGCAGGGTACTCGGCTACTGTAATTTCAAACCACGTGCCACACTTTGTGGACTTAGTTCTGGAGTCAGGCCTCTCTCAGCGCCCGCCATACAGGTTGGATGCAATGCTATTAGCAAAATAAAGGATTTTGCAGGCGTATGTCTTCTGCCATTGATGAATCTATCCAGCCCTCCACGTTGTGGGAAGCCCTTGAGGTGGTTCTTGGGGGGAGACAATCTATAAGGCACTTATGGAAAGGACTGCGATGTTGGAGCCAGTTCCTGGGAGGTGAACCAATCTGGGGCTGAATAGGTATCCGGGTGGCCCATGATTGGGCCTCACTTCATAATTGTAATTATGCTAGTCTGGTTAGTGGGGTTAAATCTGATTTGCAGAAATGGGGTAACCTTCCCCTGTCCTTGGCGGGCAGCGTCTAAACTATTAAAATGAATGTCCTCCTGAGGGTTTTATTTTTTTTCAATGTCTCCACATTTTTCTCCTTTTTTGGAGAAAAAAAGTGCTTTTTTTGTTAGTGTTGACAAGCTGATGATCTCCTTTATTTGGGCAGACAGATCCCAAGGATCCATAGGACATTTCTCCAGAGGGATAGACAGTTGGGTGGGGGGGGGGGATGCAGTTTAGCATTACCCAATTTGCTATTGTAATATTGGGCAACCAACATTGAGAAGGTGTTGGGGTGGGTTATTATATTTCCATATGGAGGCGAGTTCTTGGAGGCACTCGAGCTTGGATGCATTGGTAGCTGCTTTGTTTCTGTTCTCCCTGCGAGATTTTCTTCAAATCTGGTGGTGGTGTCCACCCTGGGAATATGGAAGTAATTTAGACAACATTTTAAGCTTAGCTCCATGTTGTTGTTGGCCCCTATTTGTGGTAATCACCTTTTTGTACCGTCTAGCTTAGAGTCGACTTTTAGGTCGTGGGAGGGGAAAGGTCTTGAGAGGTTTGTGCACTTGTTCGTGGAGAGGCAGTTTTGAGTAGCTTGCGGTAAAGTTTCAACTCTGTTGGGGGCGGGGATATCTTGTTCCGACACTTCCAGATTCATAACTTTTTGCGAAAGACTTTTGCCTCATTTACCTTGTCACCATCATCCTCCCTGTTGAGGAGGATTCTATCTTTAGCAGAGTCTGTTGGGGGGTGTATTTTGGGTATCTATGGCCAGATGGCCCAGTGGCACTGCTGCCTCACAGCTCCAGGGGCCCAGGTTCAATTCCTGACTTGGGTAACTCTGTGTGGAGTTTGCACTTTCTCCCCGTGTCTGAGTGAATTTCTTCCGGGTGCTCCGATTTCCTCCCACAGTCCAAAGATGTGCAGGTTAGGTGGATTGACCATGATAAATTGCCCCTTAGTGTCCAAAAGGTTAGGTGGGGCTACTGGGTTACGGGGATGGGTGGAGGTGTGGGCATAGGTAGGGTGCTCTTTCCAAGGGCCGGTGCAGATTTGATGGGCTGAATGGGCTCCTTCTGCACTGTAAATTCTATGATTTTACGTTGTCAGTGGAGTTGGTCCCAGTAGATGGGTGAAGGCAAAGTGGGAGGGGGAATTGGGACATATTGTGGAAGAGGAAGTGTGGAGTGAGGCCCTTCGCAGGGTAAACTCCAAACCTCATGTGCCCGACTCAGCCTGATCCAGTTTAAAGTGGAACATAGGGCCCATCTATTAAAGGCTAGGATGAGTGGTTTACTTTTGGGGGTGAAGGACAAGTGTGAAGGTGTTCTTGAGGGCTGGCCAATGATACTCTTATGTTCTGATCATGTCCCAAGTTGTTAAGCTTTTGGGTCTCCTTCTTTAACACCATGTCAGTAATTCTTAACATCGAACTGGAGCTTGTCCTTTGGTGACCATTTTCAGCGTATCGGACTCGCCGGTACTGCAGACGGGGGTAAAGGTGGATGTTCTCACCTTTGCCTCATTAATAGCTCTGAGGTCAATTCTGTTTGGGTGGACGTCTCCTACTTCTGGCCTGGCTGGGTGACCTCATCAACTTTTTGCATTTGGAGAAGGTCAAGTACACTGTCAGGGGGTCGGTTGAGGGGTTCTATAAGATGGCAGCCTTTCATTTCCTTCTATCATGAGTTAGTCACCGTCAGTTGTTAGGGGCGGGGGCTTAATTTGTTTTACTGGGGTCGACTCCACTGACAACATAGAATCATAGAATTATAGAATTTACTGTGCAGAAGGAGATTGTTTTTTTAATATGATCTGTACTGTTGGTTGTGGTTATTTTATATTGTAGCTTGTAACATCTGTTTTTATATAGTGTTAAAAATAAAAAATCTTCAATAAAAATATATATTTTTAAAAGAAATTTGTGTGTAGTCTGGGTCAGTCTGAAACAGTGGGCGGAATTCTCCGACCCCGCGCCGGGTCAGAATCACGCAGCGCTGGTCCTCCGATTCTTCGCGACCGGAGAATCGGCACCATTGGCGCTGCCACAGTCGGCACGGCTCCGGTCGGGAGCGGCACTCTCGGCGATTCTCCCAGCGCGATGGGCCGAGTTAGGCCGAGTCCCGCCGGCGTCGTTCTCGTGTGGTCCTAACCGGCGGGACCTCGGCGTTCATGCTGCGGGGGGCAGTCAGGTGGAGGGGAGGGGGGATCCGACTCACGGGGGGGGGGCCTCCACAGTGGCCTGGCGCGCAATCAGGGCCTACCGATTGGCGGGCGGGCTTATCCTGGTGGTGGCCTATGTTCCTCCGTGCCTGGCCCCTGTAGGTCTTCGCCATGTTGCGTCGGGGCCGGCGGGAAGACGGCAACCCACGCACATGTGCAAACTCACGCCAGCCGTGGCGCACATGCGTGGACCCGCGGCGCCATGCTGACGCCCGAATCAGCAGCTGGAGCTGCATGTGTTGTGCTGGCCCCCTGTGCGGCGCAGGATCGCTGATCCTAGGGGCCAGCCGGAGCGTTTTACGACGGCGTCAACACTTAGCCCCAGGATCGGAGAATCCCGCCCAGTGGCTTTGGACATGCTTGGAATCAATGGCATTGGAAAAGATTCACCCCAAAACTACTTGAATTATCTGTAGTTTTGACTAATTAGGGCATTTGACTAATTTTGTCTCCCTGGCAAGGTCTCTCACCGGGGCAAAAAAATCCAGGCGTGTCGCCTACAATATTCTGGTCATTGATTTCTGAACCTACTCTATTTTGTCAGCTAGATCATTTGGGTGCCTTAATTTTTACACATTTAATATTGGCAAACGCAAAAAAAAATTGGTAATGTCTTTTGTCTTTTGCATGAACCTTTAAATGGGATCGCTTTTCATTTTTGAAATTGTCTTTTGTTTTTCACTTGTGAATGGTAATTACAATTCTGATTCATCATCATGCACATCAGCTTCTGAGCTGTAAATGAATATCTTACTGTATATGACCATCACCTGATGCCGCAAATAGAACTGTCCAACTATAAAGCTTCAAACGTAATTGCATATTCCTGGTACCTTGCCAGAAGTAATCTGGGAAAGTGAAATTCATGTTCTTTTTTAAAATCAAGTATCAGTCATGTGCAAGTGAGCACAATACACACTTTCCCCCTGACATCTCCTGAAACAAAAATTGGAATTTATTTGTCAAGGTACTTTTCTAATGTGAAAAGACTGATTGCTAACATTTTGGCCTAGTTTTTTGCTCCAGGCTCAGGAGTGCAGAGACAGGACATTTCCTGGCTTTGTGAACCCTATCCAGTAAATGAGGCCTGCAAGTTAGAAGTTTCAGTCTGGAGTTGCAGCCTGGATTAGAAGTCAGCCCCCCACCCCCAAGAATGAGTGTGGAGGCTGTGGGGCAAGACTGGGTGGAAGGCCTGGCTCTGTGCATTGGTACTTTGTTGATGTTTTTAAAAAACGATGAATACAAAAAAGCCCACCAACTCTCACTCCCTTCACTCCCCATACACTTTCCATTCCACATCCACAACAACCTATGTCACCTCATGCAACCCCAACTCCATGGCTTCTCATACTCCCATGTCATCCTATGCCTCTCCGCCCACTCCCTATGATGCCTCATATCTCTTTGCCACCCTGTACCCCTCTAACTACCCCCATGGCCTGTCAAAACCCCCATGTTAACCCAGTCATTCTCGTGGCCCTTTATAGCCACATGCCAACTTAGTGCCAACCCATGTCCCCCACCCACTATCTTTTGCTCTTACTCCCTCCATGCCAACCTACTTAGTCATCATGGAATCCCTACAGTGCAGAGGAGACCATTCGGCCCATCGAGCCTGCACCGACACTCTGAAAGAATACTCCACCCTAGCTCACTTCGCTGCCCTATCCCAATAATCCCTTAACCTAACCTACACACCTTTTTTGGACACTAAGGGCAATTTTAGCACGGCCAATCCACCTAACGTACACATCTTTGGACTCTGGCAAGAAACTGGAACACCCGGAGGAATCCCACAGAGACACTCGGAGAAAGTGCAAACTCCACACAGACAGTGACCCAAGGCCAGAATTGAGCCCAGGTTCCTGGTGCTGTGAGGCAGCAGTGCTAACTACTGTGCCCACCATTGACCCTAGTATGGGAAAACCTCAGGAGCTATGCTGACATAAAATAATTATGTTTATCGATGATGTCATTATTTTTAAAATCTTACCGATAAAAATCAATTTAATACATTGAAATTCCTTCAACTAATCTCTCATGAAAACAATCATTTCTGTTCTATAACCTCTTGGAGCTGTCAATCAAACTGCTCACCTAACAGACATCCCACTGTGATAATGTTCAGTTGTAAAATCAGTCATACAGAACAAATCCTATAATAATGACCCTGAGGCTAATGGCAAGAGACAGAGTGAATATTAAGCATAATTTTTTTTAAATTCCACACTTCTTGAATTTAAAGCACAGCAGAGTAAATCACTTGATAGTTTTGGCAGTTCTTCGACAGTTTTGAATGTTCTTTGACAGCTTAACAATTCTTTGACCGTTTTACTGTTCTTTAACAGCTTTGATAGTTCTAGTGGGTTTATGCACTATTTACACACAATCATGTCTACTTTTAACAATCCCATAGGGCACCTGACCTATCCAAAGGGCTACCTCAATTCTCAAAATGGGTACCCTGGTTATCCAAACAAATCCACAAGACCTTCTCTTACCGTGTCTCATATGTATACTTCTTCTTTTAGCCACATACCTTACCAGTAAAGGCAGCTGACAAACATCACTTAGAGAGATCACAGAATAACTGGTTTGTAAAATGGACAAAGAATGGCACACCTGTGCAGTAGGTTTTGTTGTTCTAAAGTTAGGTAGAGTATTGGGAGAAGAGAAGGTTGAGGGGTGACCTGAAAGAGGTCTTTTTAAATTATGCAAGAGTTTGATGAGGTAAAAGTAGAGAAGACATTTCTACTTGTAAGGGAGATCAAAACTAGAGGCAATAAATATAAAATAGTCGTAAATCTATTAAAGAATTCAGGAAAAACATTGTTACTCAGAAAGTGGTTAGAATGTGAAATTCACTACCTCTTGGAGGAGTTGAGCCAATAGACTAGATAAATTTAAGGAAAAACTAGATAAAGGACACAAGAATAGAAGGATATTGCTGATTGGAGTCGATGAAGTAGAGTAGGAGGAGGCTCTTGTTGAAGCATAAGCACAGGAATAGCATGCCTGCTTGTGTACTGTAAATACTAAGTCCATGGGTGCAATTCAGCGACCCCATTGCACCCAGTGTGGATCCGGGTACAATGGGTGAATCATGAATGAGCCCCAAATTGGGCTCCATGCCGGCCGTCAGGCTGATCCAGAGTCACCCAACTCACTCTGCCTGGTGCAATCTGGATCTCTGCCTCAGTGGGCATTATGCAGATCTGAATGTTTAAATACCCGGACACCACATTCACCCGGCGCCCGGGACTTATCAGTCGCTCCTGCGATACCTTGCCAGGGTGCCGTTTAGTATTGGTCCACACAAATGTGTGGGAGGTTTTCTAGGCCATTGGAGACATGTGGGTGGTTGGGGACAGAGCAGGGTGGCATTCGGCACTCCCCCTCACACCTGGGCACCTTGGCACTGCCAGTGGCACTGTCAGGGTGCCAGGGGTCGGACCCTGGGCGGTGGAGCATATGGAGGGTTCCCAGGGCCTCCTCAAGGTTGGGTGGGTCAAAAAAGCAGGGAGGGTCGCGGCTGTTAGACAAACCGCTGCCCTGATCTGCGAGGA
The DNA here is from genome assembly GCF_047496885.1 of Scyliorhinus torazame. Taxonomy (NCBI): domain Eukaryota; kingdom Metazoa; phylum Chordata; class Chondrichthyes; order Carcharhiniformes; family Scyliorhinidae; genus Scyliorhinus; species Scyliorhinus torazame. Next base: position 117,084,073 of record NC_092710.1, on the reverse strand, counting down.
GCCTTTCTCTCACCAGCAGGAAATCCCTTAAGTGCGGCCTCGGTGGAGAGAATCTTCTCAAGGCCAAAAAAACGGCAGAATGTCCCGGAGAAATACCCTGCTAAATTCAGCAGGCAGCAGTGCTAACCACTGTGCCCATCATTGACCCTAGTATGGGAACACCTCAGGAGCTATGCTGACATAAAATAATTGTGGCTCTACTGTGCTTGATTGGGAATATTTGTTGTGGCATTGGCAAGAATTCCTTTCACCGAAATAACATCTCACACCTTGACAAGCACAAGAATATATAATAAAGAAATCTGCTTTTTGTACGGATAGTTCACATCCTAAGCAGGTGTGGAAGACCAATTCCAGCTTTAACCTATAGGCCTCGGGTTTTTCTGTGTGTTAACGGCAGCATTTGAAGCATTGCCAGCCAAGTGAACTAGTCCTCAGATATCATACTAATTTTAGATAGATAAGCTCACTGTTTGGTCCACTTAAATTCCTGTGAAACAATTTATAGTTCACAGGATAATCAAGAAGTGCAGAACCATTCTTGTTCATTACAATGGGGGAGCTCCATATGTTCAAGTGACAGTCCAAAGCATGAAGCTGCATCACACCACGATACTTCTACTGGTGCCACACACTTCTTTGTAGACGAGCTTGGTAAGTACTTTTTGGAGGTGAGTAAATACAATTCCTGTTCACGGAATGAAAACTTGTTGTATGTTGTTGCTTATAAAAGTTAGATTGAATGAAAGGTCAGACATGGATATGATATGCTTAATGTATTTCTCCCAATTTCTCTTCCATTTGTTGCTATTTAAGACACCATCTCCCAGTTGAAATTGGGTAGTGTTACTGGAGGCCACTGTGAGATACCCCAACAGGATTGCCTTATGATTTTTCTCCCTTCCTGTAGGAAAATACCTTAGATCAGCATCTCTTCTGGGATTCACAATCAGGATCTGCACTGAACAACACGGGATTTGAACCCATGTCCTCAAAGCATTAGCCTCGGCCTCCATCAGTCCAGTAATAGTACCACAACACCATCATCTCCCCTTGTAGCGATGGAAGGGGATAGTTAGGACAGGTCACCAAAAGCTTGGTCCAAAAGCGTGTCTTAAAGGAAGGGAAAGAGCTAGAGCAATGAAAAGAGGAGGTTTGTTGGGTGGGGGGAGGGGGGGGGGATTCAAGAGCTGAAGGCATGGTCATCACTCAATGGTAGAGCAATAAAATTCAGGAATGCTTGAGAGCCCAGAATTGGAAGAGTGCAGAGTTCATGGAGGGTTGTATGGTTGGAGTAAATTTTAAAGGCAGAGATGAATTTTATAATTGAAGAATTTCCAGGCAGTAGAGGGTTAAATTTGAGATGAAGGAACAGTTAAATACTATGTCGTTTCATTCTTAGGAGCAGTAAGGTCATACACATTTGGTCCTGAAAGCAGAGGTTTTGAAAATTCATTGGATCGTCCTCCAAGTTCAGAACATATTCAAAGTTCATGGTAAGTGTCTGATTTTCACAATGGTTCCACAAATAAGATACAATACTGAGTTGGAACATTTTAGACCAGTTCAGGGGATCAACACTCCTCTGTGAAAACAAAGTATTATATATTGGATCAGGAGAAAGTGATAAATTAATCACTGTGCCCTGAGTACTTTTGTCCAGCTCTTAGAAAAAGGACATTAGAGTGTGTTCAGGACTTGTTACTGTTAATGATTGACATGTGTCAGGTTATGCAACTCCAAAGGTGCATTGGAAACAGAATTAAAGTGAGCTGCAATTGTGCTTTGGCTCCAGATGAGTTCTTGATTGACTTGCCATAAATTATGAGTTTAATTTTCTTGTGAGTTTGTCAGTTGCCTTTTTCCATTGGCTATTGGATCTCAAAAAGATGATACCTGGACTCTTCCTTTGCACTCCCAGGGCATACCACACTGCAAAAGCTAGTGTTAAGCTGGAGGATTGGGAGAATTTAAGGTTCAGCAAATGGCTACTAAAAATAAAATCAAAAGAGCCAAGATGAACTGCGAAAGGAAACTAGCAGAAGACATAAACACTGATGCCAAAAGCTTCAATAAGTATAGAAATAGGAAGCAAATGTTCTTAAAGTAAATGTTGGCCCTTTAGAGGATGATACTGGTCAGGTAATAATGGTGAATATAGAGATGGCAGAGGCACTGAACCAATATTTTGCCTCTGTCTTCACCGGGCACAAGGTAGCACAGTGGTTAGCACTGTTGCTTCACAGCGCCATGGTCCCAGGTTCGATTCCCGGCTTGGGTCACTGTCTGTGCGGAGTCTGCACGTTCTCCCTGTGTCTGTGTGGGTTTCCTCCGGGTGCTCCAGTTTCCTCCCACAACTCCTGAAAGATGTGCTGTCAGGTAATTTGGATATTCTGAATTCTCCCTCTGTGACCCGAACAGGCACCAGAATGTGGCAACTAGGGGCTTTTCACAGTAACTTCATTGCAGTGTTAATGTAAGCCTACTTGTGACAATAAAGATTATTATATTATTATAGAAGATAATAATTTTTTTCCAAAAACTGCAGAGGAACTTGGTGCAATAATTATCATTAGGGAGAAGGTGCTGGTTTAGATCAGTGGGCTAAACAGCTGGTTTGTGATGCAGAACAAGGCCAGCAGCGCAGGTTCAATTCCTGTACCAGCTGAGAATTCTGAATTCTCCCTCTGTGAACTCGAACAGGCGCTGGAATGTTCCGACTATGTGCTTTTCACAGTAGCTTCATTGCAGTGTTAATATGAACCTACTTGTGACAATAAACAATTATATATATATGAACTAATGGGATTAAAGGCAGATAAGTCTCTGAGACCTGATGGCCTGCACCCTAAGGTACTAAAGGGGGTGGCAGCATTGGTTGTGATATTTCAAAATACCCTGGATTCTGAAGAGGTCCCGGTGGATTGGAAACACGCAAAAATGATGGCTCCATTCAAAAAGGGAGAGAGGCGTAACATAGGAAACTATAGACCGGTTAGCCTGACCTCTGTGGTGGGGAAGTTGTTGGATTCAATCATCAAGGAGGAGACGACTGAACATTTGGAAAGACAAAACTCAATCCACCATTGTCAGCATGGTTTTATGAAGGGTATGCCATGCTTGACAAACTTGCTTGAGTTCTTTGAGGATAATGGGGAACTAGACTTCCAGAAAGCGTTTGACAAGGTGCCGCATAAAAGACTATTATGGAAGATGAGATTGCAGGGGATTGGGAAAGATCTGTTCGCCAAGTTTATGGAGGTGCTGTGGAGGAAGGTGATGACTGCGATGAAAGAGTGGGTGGAGGAGGCGATTTCCCCCGTAAATGCAGCAGTGATGAAGATGTCAGTCGAGGTGCAGGAGCAAGGAAAGAAGTTGAAGGGGTTGGAGGAGGCGAGTGCCACTACCATAGCGACCAGTTCAACCACACTTTCATCGCAGTCATCACCTTCCTCCATAGCACCTCCATAAGCTTGGCGAACAGCCTCTCAATACATGATAGTGACCAGTGCAGAGGGTGGTGGAGGGCAACAAAGGGCTCAGAGCTAAAGTGGAGGATCTGGAGAACAGGTCAAGGAGGCAAAATCTGTGAATTGTGGGCATGCCTGAGGGGTAGAGGGCCTGAGGCTGACCAAGTACTTCGCAAAGATGTTGGCGGAATTGATGGGGGAAGGACCCTCCCGATCAGAGTTGGACAGGGCAAATCGGTTGCTCAGGCCGAAGCCTAAAGCAAAAGAGTCACCAAGGGTGGTTATAACCTGCTTTCACAAGGTCCACGTAAAGGAGAAGGTCTTGAGCTGGAAAAGCAGAGACAAGAGGTGAAGTGAAAAGGCATCAGTTTCCGATTAGACCAAGACCTGAAGACGGAGCTGGCAAGAAGGGAGATAACCTTTGGATGGGTGAAGGCGGCATTATATAGCAGCGGAGTGAGATTTGGTGTGGTCTACCTGCAAAGTTGAGAGTGACGCACAACTCGAGGGATTTTTATTTTGAGGCGGTGGAGGTGGCAGAGACATTAGTGAATGCTGAAGGATTGGGATTGAGATGAGAGTTGGGACTTGGACTTGATTTGTGCGGATGGGGATATTTTTTATACTTTTGGAGGGTTTTCTATTTGATTAGGGTTATGTTTTTCTGCCTCTTGAATGAGGGGGGTGGTTGTTTATTAGTCCTCATGTGTATTGGGTTTTGATTTTATTCCTTTTTTCTGTGGGTACGGTTTTGCATTATTCTTTAACATGAGGGAGGTAGGGGATTGTTGGGGTATGTGGAGCCTGTTTACTGAGTTGGGGAATGGGAAGAGCGGGGATGGAGGTGGGAGGGGGTGGGGGGGGGGGATGGGGGAGGGGGGCTGGTAGGGATCACCGCACTAGCAAGCGAAGGTTCAATAGTAGATCTCGTGGGGTAGAGGTATTGGTGGGCAAGAGGGTGAGGTTCCCGATGGAGACGGTGGTGGGTGATCGGGGGTAGGTACGTGATTGTGACGGGGGCATTGGAGCATTAGAGGGGAGGTTGGTGGCACTGCCGAGCGTATATGACCCCAACTGGGATGATATGGGTTTGTGAAGAGGGTGCTGGATGCCATCCTGGATTTGGTTACCCATGAGCTGAAGGCAGAGAGGGACTGGAACATAGTTTGGGGGGGGGGGGGGGGGGTGCGCTCGTGAGGGAGGATTTAATACTCAAGGAATTGGGAGCACAAGGTGTATTCGAAGATTGACTTTTTTGTGGTCGGAAAGGCGCTGTTGGCTGGGTTGAGAAATAGGAGTACTCTGCAATTGTGATCTCCGATCACGCTCCACTTTGGGTGGAGGCCGGAGGCCGTAGTGGAGAATGGATATGGGGTCATTGCAGACCGGAGCTTCTGTGACAAGGTGGGGAAGGTGATTGAGGAATATGAGTGGTTTAATTGCACTGGGGAGGTCTTGCAGTCGGTGGTCTGGGAGGCTCTGAAGGCGACAGTGAGAGGGGGAGGTGATCGCGATTAAGTCTAAGATGGATAGGGAGGAACGCCAACAACTGATAGAAGTTTTGGAGATATTTTGTCCATTAAGAAAGCGGTGCATCAGCTGAGCAGGGCAAGAGTGCTGTCTCTGAGTATGGGGAGAAGGCAGGGCGGTACGTTGGCACGTCTGGGGTCCTCCGGTGACAGTGCTGTGTTGAGCAGATGCACACCAGGTGGCTCTCCTCCTAACCAGAACCAAATAGTCACTTTTAGGTTAATTTTGCCCGGAGATTTGAAGGCAAATTAACCTCAACGGAGAAAAGAAAACAACCACAAAAAAGTGCCAGCAAACGGGAGCTCGAGGGGTTGAAGTCACGGCAGAAGTGGCGGAAAGGGCCATGGGCAGCAGGCAGACAAGCCGGCAGACCCACGAGGCAAGGGGCCCCGGCCACCCAGGAGAGAGGGAGACCATTGACCCGAGCATCAGCCTCCTACCGCCCCCCCATCCAAAACCACACACTGGCCCCCCCCCCCCCCACCACCACCACCACCACCACCACCACCACCACCTGGAGACAGATGGAAGATCTTGCTCATGAAGGATCTGACCGCCATGAAAGAGCCAATCAGGATCAAAATCCTGATGGCGGTGACAAAGGCGATGGTCACCATGCAAAAGACAGTCGACAGGTTGGGGAAGAAAGTGGAGCTGCAGGAGAGGACGATCTATGACCTGGAGAGAGCCTCGATGGACCAAAGCAACAGGATCGTCACTCTGGAAGCAGAAGTTAAAAGGTTGGTGGTGGCCCAAGGGAGCTTAAAGGAGAAAGTCAAGGACCATGAGACCAGGTCCCAATGACAGAATATTCGGATGGTGGGCCTGCCAGAAGGCACCGAGGGTAGGGACCCAACAGGCTATGTCACCCAAATGCTGGGCAACCTAGTCGGGAGAGACAGCTTCCTCTCAGAACTCGACAGGGCACACGGGTCGCTCAGGCCAAAACCCAAGGCAGGGGAGCAGCCGAGAGCGATCATTGCGAAGCTGCACCGATATCAGGGTGGGAGAGGATCCTGCAGTGGGCAAGACAGACTAGAGTGAGCACATGGAAAGGGCATAAAATCCGAGTTTACCGAGACATTGAGGCAGATCTGGCAAAACGCAGGGCTGAGTTTAACCAGGCAAAGTCAGCCCTATACAAAAATGGGATGCGATTTGTTATGCTGTTCCCAGCCAGGCTCTGGGTCACGTACCAGAACCAAGAGCACGACTTCGGTATCCCGGAGGAGGCAAACAAATTTGTGCAGACCAATGGCCTGGACAAGGGACAGGCAAGGCAACGATGAAGGCTGATCGGAGGCGGAATGCAAAGAAATAGAGACTCATTGGACAGTTATTATGTTTGCCTCATTCTGATCAAAAAGACCGGGTCACAGGAGGGAGCGAGGACAGGGAAATGCAGGTGAGGGTACAGGCAGGGAAAGCGGACAGTCAGCGGACATAAGCTAGGGGCTAGACCAGCCTCATTGAAGAGCCACCACACTAGCAGGGATAGCTAGCATGGAAAGACAGACAGCAAGGGTGGCCGTGGCACACCTCCCAGGAGGGAGGGAGCGTCTGGCCAGGGGTGTGGATGACACAGGGACTGGGGGTGCAATGCATATGGAGGGACGGGGAGGGGGGGGTGACGCAGGGAGGGGAGGATGGGGGGGACAGGGTGGGAAAGGAACACGTAGGGAACAGGAAGGGAAAAAATAGATGGTTCTCGGATTGGCATGTAAGGAGTAGGCTGAAGAAACTAGATGGTGCCGCATCTAAACTGTAGGGTCCCTGGGTAAAGGGAGACCCCGGAGTGCAGGGGCGCACCCACGTGGAGTACACATAGTTGGCGGCCATGTTGGGTGCCCCCTGGACAAAGGGAAACCCCAGAGCACAGGGGCGAGACCTCATGGTGAGAACGGTGACAGTGGCCAATTATGATGGTCCCCCAAAAAAGGGAAACCCTGGAATACAGGGGTGCATCCACCAGGTAAGTATGGTTGATCCTGCAGGACCGGCGGGACAGAAATCCTCCATCAGGATTATCACCTGGAATGTCAGGGGACTTAACGGCTCAGTGAAAAGATCCAGAGTCTTCTCCCACTTAAGAAGTCTGAAAGCCAACATAATTTTCCTGCAGGAGACACACCTGCTGGAGAAGGACCGACTGCGGGTAAGAAAGGGATTAGATTGGATTTGTTTATATTGTCATGTGTACCGAGGTACAGTGAAAAGCATTTTTCTGCAAGCAGCTCAAACAGATCATTTAGTATGAGTGAGGGAGCAGGAAGTGAATGTAGCGATTGGGAGGATTCAGGCAGGGAAGGCCGCGGGGCCCAATGGGTTTCCAGTCGAATTTTCTAAAAGATTTAAGGACAAGCTGGTATCGTTGATGGTGGGAATGTTTGAGGACACGATGGGTAGGGGTGTCTTGCCGCGAACAATGGGGCAGACTTCCATCTCGCTGTTGTTAAAGAAGGCCCCGGTGGAGTGAGGGTTGTAAAGGCCCACGTCTTTGCTGAATCTAGATGCTAAGATATTGGCAAAGGTTGGCATTAAGATATTGGCGTTAAGGTTGGAAAGGTGTCTCCCAAAGCTGATTGGGGAGGGCCAGACGGGGTTTGTAAAGGGGAGACAGTTGTGCTCGAATGTGTGGAGATTCCTGAACGTGGTGCTTTTTCCGGCAGACGGGAGGGAGATGGAGGTGGTGGCGACGTTAGATGTGGAGAAGGTGTTTGATAGGGTGGAGTGGAGTTATTTGATGGCGGTCCTGGAGAAATTTGGGATCGGGCCAAAGTTTGTGGTGTATGTGCACCTGCTATGTAAGGAACCAGTGGCGAGCGAGCACACAAACAGTATGAGCTCAGGGTATTTTGCATTACATCGGGATACGAGATAGGGACCTATGTTCCCCCATCTGTTTGCATTGGCTACAGGGCCCTTGACTATTGCGCTGAGGAGCTTGGGGCTGTGGAAGGGGTTAATGGGAGGGGAGGGGATGGAATATGTGGGGCGAAATTCTCCGTAATCGGCGCGCTGTCCGCCGACCGGCGCCAAAAACGGCGCGAATCAGTCCGGCATCGCGCCGCCCCAAAGGTGCGGAATCCTCCGCCCCTTGAGCGGCCGAGCCCTAACCTTGAGGGGATAGGCCCGCGCCGGACTGATTTCCGCCCCATCAGCTGGTAGGAAAGGCCTTTGGTGCCCCGCCAGCTGGCGCGGAAATGACATTGCCGGGCGCCGCATGCACGGGAGCGTCAGCGGCCGCTGACGGCATCCCCGCGCATGCGCAGTGGAGGGAGTCTCTTCCGCCTCCGCCATGGTGGAGACCGTGGCGAAGGGGGAAGGAAAAGCGTGCCCCCACTGCACAGGCCCGCCCGCGGATCGGAGAGTCCCGATCACGGGCCAGGCCACCGTGGGGGCACCCCCGGGGCCAGATCGCCCCGTGCCCCCCTCAGGACCCCGGAGTCCGCCCGCGCCGCCTTGTCCCGCCGGTAAGAGAGGTGGTTTAATCCACGCCGGCGGGACAGGCGTTCTAGCAGCGGGTCTTCAGCCCATCTGGGCCGGAGAATCGCCGGGGGGGCCCTGCCAACCGGCGCGGCGCGATTACCACCCCCGCTGAATATCCGGTGCCGGAGAATTCGGCAACCAGCGGGGGCGGGATTCACGCCAGCCCCCGGCGATTCTCCGACCCGGCGGGGGGTCGGAGAATCTCGCCCAAGGTGTCCTCATATGCAAATGATTTTGAGCTGTATATTTCGGAGCCGAGCATTTTGGTGGGAAGTATAATGGAGCTGCTCCAAGAGATTTGGGATGTATTTGGCGTACAAATTGAACTTAAGGAAAAGTGAGTATTTTGTGGTCTCCCCTGCCAGGAGTGAGAGCGGTGGTAGGAGGGTTGCCATTCTATCTGGTGGTGTCTCATTTTAGGTATTTGGGGGTGCAGGTGGCCCAGTATTGGGATAATGCCTCAACTTCAGAAGTTTAACATCACTAGTTTGGTGGGGTGAGTGAAGGCTGATCTGCTGAGGTGGACAATCTCTCTTGGTCGTTGACAGGTTGGGTGCAGGCAGTTAAGATTAATGTTTTGCTGCAATTCCTGTTCTATTTCAATGTCTGCTAGTTTTTTTGCCCAAGGCATTTTTCAGGGGGATAGACAGGTTGATGCTCATTTGTTTGGGCAGGGAAGGTGGCCAGGATTGGGAGGGTGATACTGCATGGAGGGTTGGGGAGGGGTGGGGGCTCTGTGGGTGAGGATGAAGGAGGGCCCTTGCACGGGTCAGGGTTGAGGGCGCTGGCAATGGCTCTGCTCCGGATGGCCCCCAGGGAGGTATTCGGTGGTGACCATGTTGAAGATTTGGAGGCAGGTTAGACAGCACTTTAGGTTGGGGCATGGTCAGAGGGATGCCAATTAGGGAGAATCATGGTTTTTGCTGGGGAGGATGGATGTGAGGTTTTGGAGATGTGAAGAGTGGGGGATTAAGGAAATGAAGCATCTGTTCCTGGGCGGACGATTTGCGTGTTTGGAGGAGTTGGGTGAGACGTTTGGGCTGGCGTGGGGTGCAAGTTTCAGGTAGATGCAGGTGCGGGACTTTGTGAGGAAGGTCTTTCCGACCTTCCCGATAGCACCTGCCTACTCGTCGTTGGAGGCAGTGCTGTCAGTGGGAGGATTAGAGAGGGTGTTGTCCCGGCAATTTACGGGACGATTTTGGAGGAGGACGGGGTGTCCTTGGGGGTGGGGGGCGCGAAGTGGGAGGAAAGATTGGGGGTAGTGCTGGAGTAGGGTCTGTGGTGTGAGGTGTTCCGGAAGATAAATGCCTTGACTTTGTGTGCGAAGCTGGGCTGATACAGCTGAAGGTAATGTACAGGGCACAACTGGCCGGCTGTTCAAGGGGGTGGATAGTGCCTGTGAGCAGTGTGGGTGGGGCCCCGCGAACCATGTGCATATGTTTTGGTCTTGCCCAAAGCTGAAAAGGTTTTGGAGGATGGTGTTCAGCACCATTTCGGAGGTTTTACATGTGGACATGGGTTCTACAATTGTTGGGGTTTGTTCATCATGCATTTTCAGGAGTTGGTTACCAATGACTGTTGAGGGAGGGGGTCATTTTGGGGTGGCTGGGGGATTTTTGTGGGGTTGTTTTGTATTGTAAAGTTGTTAAAAATTTGCTGAATAAAAATACTTTAAAAAACAAAAACAAAATGCATCTAGGCAGAGTGATCTGTGTGTCTTTGTTCATGAATTACAGAAAGTTGGTACGCAGCTACAGCATAAAATTAAAAAGGCAAGTGGAATGTTAGTGTTTATTTCAAAAGAACTGGAGTATAACAGAAATGTTGCAATTGTTAAAGGTGTTGGTGAGACCACATCTGGAATATTGAGTCCAGTTTTGGTCTCCTTACCTGAGGAAGGATGTGGTGGCATTGGAGACAGTTCAGTGGAGGTTCACCAGATTGATTCCGGAGATGAAAATGTTGACTTATGAGGGGAGATTAAACAGTTTGGCCTTACACTTACTGGAGTTTCGAAGAATGAGTGGGGATCTTGATCGAGTTAAATAAAATACTAAATGGGATTGATGAAGTGAACGTGGACCAAATGTTCCGCCTTATGGGGCAATCTAGGACGAGAGATCATGTATATAGGTTGAGAGGTGGTAGATTTAGAACTGAGATGAGGAGGAACTACTTCTTGCAGAGGGTGGTGAATTTCTGGAACACACTGGCCCATAGTGCGGTGGAATCTGAATGATTAAATGGTTTCCAGAATGGGATAGGTTTATTTCTGATTTAAAAACGGCTTAAAAGGATATGGGGAACAGGTAGGGAGGTAAATCTGATTAAATAGTCTGATTGAATAGCGGAGCAGACTTGAAGGGCTGAATTGCCTACTTCTGCTCCTAATTCCCATGTTCCTATGTTCCTAAAAGGGATGCTGTCCTCTACATCCAGAGAACTGGAATTCAAGGGGCTAGAAGCTACTCTGCAGCTGTACAAGGAAAGTTGCTACAGTCTTAGATGGACATAGGCTGCTTTCCCTTTTGAGGGAGAGAGCTGACTGGTGGTGGTTTAACTTGAGGATCACCACACTTCAGGCGGGGGGCATTGTTGAGAAGACGGGGCCTTCATAAATAACGTCAGCCGGTATGGGAATTGAACCGCCGCTGTTGGTCTCACTGCATCACAAGCCAGCTGTCTGAGCTAAACCGGTCCTTAGATTGTGAAAAAGGGTTACAATAATGCATGTCTTTCTTTTTTTAAATTGTGGCAAGCATAGTGAAATAATTGAACGTTATTTCCAGCTCCCCACACTCACTAGAGGGTGCTGTATCCCCATCATTTCAATCTTTTATCATCGCAATATTTTCACTACGAACATTGAACAAAAAACCCAGTGATTCAATGATAAATATTAATAGTTATTCAAAATATGTTATTTATTTTAAAACAAGTCTCTCCTATTTTTGCTCTCACAAATTCTTCCCCCAACCTCACTCAGCCTGGGACACAAATATGGATATTGTAGTTCATTGGAAGCTTCCATTGGTACTGCTGTGAAATTCTATCTTATCTCCAGTATACCTACAGGGCGATCAATTGAGATGTTCCAGGAAAAGAGGTCATAACTTTAACATTAAAGCTAGGCCAAATTTTGTTAGTTAAGTCCATCAAGAGATGGAAGAGAGGTGGGTGAATAGAGTCAAGATACCGAACAGCCATGGTCTAATTGAATGATGAAACTGGTTTGAGGGACTGAACAGCATTTTCCTGTTCCTACCTACTGCAAGCAATGGCATCTTGTGGCCCCACTGATTAAAAACAACCTTTGCTTTGGATTTTGAAACATTTGGCAATCCTTATCTGCTGTTAAAATTCAAACCCAAGTTCTGTAAAATGAGCTACTGTCTCGCTTTTTAAATGTTAACAATGTAGAACATTTCATTTACTCTATTTGTAAAGAAATATTTTGGCAATCAGCAGAAAACAAAGGAAGAACTTGCATTTCTGTAGCGCCTTTGACAACATCAGGATGTTCCAAAATGCTTTATATCTAATGAAGTACTTTTTTGAAAATCACTGCTGCAATGTAGAACCATGGCAGCCAATTTGCACAAACAGCAAATGACCTGATCATCTGTTTAAGTGATGTTGATTGATGGATACATATTGGCCAGGACTCTCAATTCCCAATGTTTATCTTAAAAATGACAAATGACTACTACCTGAAAACATGGCTTCTTTATACAGATTGTTGGTGAGTAGCCCATTCCAGTCAGGTGTGGAAAAGCAAAATATCACCAGTCATCCCAGCAGCCATTGGCAGGAGGATCAGTAACTAGAAGACATAGATTTAAAATAATTGGCAAGAGAACCAGAGGCAACATTGGGAAATGCATTTTATGCAATGAGTTGTAATCTGGAAGGCATTGCCCGAAAGACATATTCAGTGGTAACTTCCAAAAGGTAAGTTGATAAATACATTGGAAATAAATTGCAGGGACTGTGGGAAAAGAGCGGGGGAGTGGGATTAAATAGCTCTTTCAAAGAACTGACACAGGCACGTTAGGTCGTCTGGCCTCCTATTGCTCTGAAACATTTATGATTCTAAATATAAAAATTAGCCTTTTTCTGGCAGAGCTCCTGGTTCCCTCTGCTTCAATTTTTAAAATTTGCTTCTTTATTGTATTCACTTTTATGCTTTTTTTCTCTCTCTCAGCCACTCTGCTGTGTTAATCATTCCATGCATTCTACTATCCCACAACAAGATCAACAATGAGCCTTATCATTCTGTAGGGCCAACAGGGAATTGCAAGCTCCACAGATTTACCCCTATAATGATTACCTCAATAATATTGTGCCCTATTTTTCTGTTCTGTAATTAAATGCAAGAACTATTCATTAAATAGTAAGTGGCAATGGGCCTTTAACGTGTGGCTAGCAGAGGACCTCCAGATAGCATCGCTCTTCATATGTTTTTCACTGTAGGGATCATCAGTCCAACTCTCACAGTTACCCGTCAACCGATGGACACAATGGGGCAGAAGGAACAATAGATGAGCCGTTACATCGACGGCAGCCAGTCATATTGCAGAGAATGCGAATTAGAAGATATTCAGAAGCACGGCAGGTAGGTAATGGGCCCTCCAGAAATTAATGCCAAACATCTCATTGTGCTGAAACAAAATAATTGAATAGGGGTTGCAAACTCCAGTGAAGATATACACATAGACATTATTTTGCCAGCACATTCCAAAATGCCAAAAGCTAAACCTACCTTTTACAATTGGAGATATGCTTTCCCATTAAAAATGATCTTTCAGAGCAAAAACTGCAAATGCTGAAAGTCTGAAATAGAAATGGAGCAGGTCAGACAAGTTCATTGACTTGAAGTGTTAAATCTATTCCTCTGTCACAGATGCTTCCTGACTTGCTGAGTATTTTCAGCATTTTCATTTTTAAAAATTGCCTTTGCTTAATTACACAGTTCATTAAAAAAAAAACACAAAACATAAACTGAATGAGCTAACTGTTGGTAAGCAAGTGTGGTAATCGGTATGGGCCCTTTGGTTTAATGTCACTTTCTGTGTAACCGTCTCAAACTGTCTTATATGTTCTTCCTCGTAGTGTTAAAAAAAATACTCCAACTGCTCTTAACAATGTTATTTTTCAACACTCCTGGATGTGGAACTTCTTTTTGTCATCTCATCCACTACAAACTCCTGACTTTTAAACCAGGAGCTTGACATAGAACATAGAACATAGAACAATACAGCGCAGTACAGGCCCTTCGGCCCACGATGTTGCACCGAAACAAAAGCCATCTAACCTACACTATGCCATTATCATCCATATGTTTATCCAATAAACTTTTAAATGCCCTCAATGTTGGCGAGTTCACTACTGTAGCAAGTAGGACATTCCACGGCCTCACTACTCTTTGCGTAAAGAACCTTCCTCTGACCTCTGTCCTATATCTATTACCCCTCAGTTTAAGGCTATGTCCCCTCGTGCCAGCCATTTCCATCCGCGGGAGAAGGCTCTCACTGTCCACCCTATCCAACCCCCTGATCATTTTGTATGCCTCTATTAAGTCTCCTCTTAACCTTCTTCTCTCCAACGAAAACAACCTCAAGTCCATCAGCCTTTCCTCATAAGATTTTTCCTCCATACCAGGCAACATCCTGGTAAATCTCCTCTGCACCCGCTCCAAAGCCTCCACGTCCTTCCTATAATGCGGTGACCAGAACTGTGCGCAATACTCTAAATGCGGCCGTACCAGAGTTCTGTACAGCTGCAACATGACCTCCCGACTCCGGAACTCAATCCCTCTACCAATAAAGGCCAACACTCCATAGGCCTTCTTCACAACCCTATCAACCTGGGTGGCAACTTTCAGGGATCTATGTACATGGACACCTAGATCCCTCTGCTCATCCACACTTTCAAGAACTTTACCATTAGCCAAATATTCCGCATTCCTGTTATTCCTTCCAAAGTGAATCACCTCACACTTCTCTACATTAAACTCCATTTGCCACCTCTCAGCCCAGCTCTGCAGCTTATCTATATCCCTCTGTAACCTGCTACATCCTTCCACACTATCGACAACACCACCGACTTTAGTATCGTCTGCAAATTTACTCACCCACCCTTCTGCACCTTCCTCTAGGTCATTGATAAAAATGACAAACAGCAACGGCCCCAGAACAGATCCTTGTGGTACTCCACTTGTGACTGTACTCCATTCTGAACATTTCCCATCAACCACCACCCTCTGTCTTCTTTCAGCTAGCCAATTTCTGATCCACATCTCTAAATCACCCTTAATCCCCAGCCTCCGTATTTTCTGCAATAGCCTACCGTGGGGAACCTTATCAAACGCTTTGCTGAAATCCATATACACCACATCAACTGCTCTACCCTCATCTACCTGTTCAGTCACCTTCTCAAAGAACTCAATAAGGTTTGTGAGGCATGACCTACCCTTCACAAAGCCATGCTGACTATCCCTGATCATATTATTCCTATCTAGATGATTATAAATCTTGTCTCTTATAATCCCCTCCAAGACTTTACCCACTACAGACGTGAGGCTCACCGGTCTATAGTTGCCGGGGTTGTCTCTGCTCCCCTTTTTGAACAAAGGGACCACATTTGCTGTCCTCCAATCCTCTGGCACTATTCCTGTAGCCAATGATGACATAAAAATCAAAGCCAAAGGTCCATCAATCTCTTCCCTGGCCTCCCAGAGAATCCTAGGATAAATCCCATCAGGTCCCGGGGACTTATCTATTTTCAGCCTGTCCAGAATTGCCAACACCTCTTCCCTACGTACCTCAATGCCATCTATTCTATTAGCCTGGGGCTCAGCATTCTCCTCCACAGCATTATCTTTTTCCTGAGTGAATACTGACAAAATATTCATTTAGTATCTCGCCTATCTCTTCAGACTCCACACACAATTTCCCATCCCTGTCCTTGACTGGTCCTACTCTTTCCCTCGTCATTCGCTTATTCCTGACATACCTATAGAAAGCTTTTGGGTTTTCCTTGATCCTTCCTGCCAAATACTTCTCATGTCCCCTCCTTGCTCGTCTTAGCTCTCTCTTTAGATCCTTCCTCGCTACCTTGTAACTCACCATCGCCCCAACTGAAACTTCACACCTCATTTTCACATAGGCCTCCCTCTTCCTCTTAACAAGAGATTCCACTTCCTTGGTAAACCACGGTTCCCTCGCTCGACGCCTTCCTCCCTGCCTGACCGGTACATACTTATCAAGAACACGCAGTAGCTGATCCTTGAACAAGCCCCACTTATCCAGTGTGCCCAACACTTGCAGCCTACTTCTCCACCTTATCCCCCCCAAGTCACGTCTAATGGCATCATAATTGCCCTTCCCCCAGCTATAACTCTTGCCCTGCGGTGTATACTTATCCCTTTCCATCATTAACGTAAACGTCACCGAATTGTGGTCACTGTCCCCAAAGTGCTCTCCTACCTCCAAATCCAACACCTGGCCTGGTTCATTACCCAAAACCAAATCCAACGTGGCCTCGCCTCTTGTTGGCCTGTCAACATATTGTTTCAGGAAACCCTCCTGCACACACTGTACAAAAAACGACCCATCTATTGTACTCGAACTATATGTTTTCCAGTCAATATTTGGAAAGTTAAAGTCTCCCATAATAACTACCCTGTTACTTTCGCTCTTATCCAGAATCATCTTCGCCATCCTTTCCTCTACATCCCTAGAACTATTAGGAGGCCTATAAAAAACTCCCAACAGGGTGACCTCTCCTTTCCTGTTTCTAACTTCAGCCCATACTACCTCGGAAGAAGAGTCCCCATCTAGCATCCTCTCCGCCACCGTAATACTGCTCTTGACTAGCAGCGCCACACCTCCCCCTCTTTTGCCTCCTTCTCTGAGCTTACTAAAACACCTAAACCCCGGAACCTGCAACATCCATTCCTGTCCCTGCTCTATCCATGTCTCCGAAATGGCCACAACATCGAAGTCCCAGGTACCAACCCATGCTGCCAGTTCCCCTACCTTGTTTCGTATACTCCTGGCATTGAGGTAGACACACTTCAAACCACCTACCTGAACACTGGCCCCTCCTGCGACGTCAAATCTGTGCTCCTGACCTCTATACTCTCATTCTCCCTTACCCTAAAACTACAATCCAGGTTCCCATGCCCCTGCTGCATTAGTTTAAACCCCCCCAAAGAGCACTAACAAATCTCCCCCCCAGGATATTTGTGCCCCTCAGGTTCAGATGTAGACCATCCTGTCTGTAGAGGTCCCACCTTCCCCAGAAAGAGCCCCAGTTATCCAGAATTCTGAATCCCTCCCGCCTGCACCATCCCTGTAGCCACGTGTTTAAATGCTCTCTCTCCCTATTCCTCATCTCACTATCACGTGGCACGGGCAACAACCCAGAGATAACAACTCTGTTTGTTCTAGTTCTGAGCTTCCATCCTAGCTCCCTGAAAGCCTGCCTGACATCCTTGTCCCCTTTCCTACCTATGTCGTTAGTGCCAATGTGGACCACGACTTGGGGCTGCTCCCCCTCCCCCCTAAGGACCCGGAAAACACGATCCGAGACATCACGTACCCTTGCACCTGGGAGGCAACATACCAAACGTGAGTCTCTCTCGCTCCCACAAAATTTAAAAAAGAAAATTCTCAGCTCCTGCTGAAATTGACTAACCAGCCAGCTCCACTCCCGCCGAAATCGACTGGCCTGCCCCTGCAAAGACAAGTGCTTTTAAAGGACAGACTTACCTCCCAGCAGCCACTTCCGCACTGCTCCCGCTGAAACTGACTCACCAGCTGTTCTCCCGCCAAAATGGACTGGCCTGCCCCTGCAAAGGCAAGTGCTTTTAAAGGACAGACTTACCTCCCAGCAGCTACTTCCGCACTGCTCCCGCTGAAACTGACTCACCAGCTGCTCTCCCGCCGAAATCGACTGGCCTGCCCCTGCAAAGACGAGTGCTTTTAAAGGACAGACTTACCTCCCAGCAGCCACTTCCGCACTGCTCCCGCTGAAACTGACTCACCAGCTGTTCTCCCGCCAAAATCGACTGGCCTGCCCCTGCAAGGACAAGTGCTTTTAAAGGACAGACTTACCTCCCAGCAGCCACTTCCGCACTGCTCCTGCTGAAACTGACTCACCAGCTGTTCTCCCGCCGAAATCGACTGGCCTGCCCCTGCAAAGAAAGTGCTTTTAAAGGACAGACTTACCTCCCAGCAGCCACTTCCGCACTGCTCCCGCTGAAACTGACTCACCAGCTGTTCTCCCGCCGAAATTGACTGGCCTGCCCCTGCAAAGACAAGTGCTTTTATAGGACAGACTTACCTCCCAGCAGCCACTTCCGCACTGCTCCCGCTGAAACTGACTCACCAGCTGTTCTCCCGCCGAAATCAACTGGCCTGCCCCTGCAAAGACAAGTGCTTTTAAAGGACAGACTTACCTCCCAGCAGCCACTTCCGCACTGCTCCCGCTGAAACTGACTCACCAGCTGTTCTCCCGCCAAAATCGACTGGCCTGCCCCTGCAAAGACAAGTGCTTTTAAAGGACAGACTTACCTCCCAGCAACCACTTCCGCACTGCTCCCGCTGAAACTGACTCACCAGCTAGCTGTTCTCCCGCCGAAATCGACTGGCCTGCCCCTGCAAAGACAAGTGCTTTTAAAGGACAGACTTACCTCCCAGCAGCCACTTCCGCACTGCTCCCGCTGAAACTGACTCACCAGCTGTTCTCCCGCCGAAATCGACTGGCCTGCCCCTGCAAAGACAAGTGCTTTTAAAGGACAGACTTACCTCCCAGCAGCCACTTCCGCACTGCTTCCGCTGAAACTGACTCACCAGCTGTTCTCCCGCCAAAATTCACTGGCCTGCCCCTGCAAAGACAAGTGCTTTTAAAGGACAGACTTACCTCCCAGCAGCCACTTCCGCACTGCTCCCGCTGAAACTGACTCACCAGCTGTTCTCCCGCCAAAATTGACTGGCCTGCCCCTGCAAAGACAAGTGCTTTTAAAGGACAGACTTACCTCCCAGCAGCCACTTCCGCACTGCTCCCGCTGAAACTGACTCACCAGCTGTTCTCCCGCCGAAATCGACTGGCCTGCCCCTGCAAAGACAAGTGCTTTTAAAGGACAGACTTACCTCCCAGCAGCCACTTCCGCACTGCTCCCGCTGAAACTGACTCACCAGCTGTTCTCCCGCCGAAATCGACTGGCCTGCCCCTGCAAAGACAAGTGCTTTTAAAGAACAGACTTACCTCCCAGCAGCCACCTCCGCACTGCTCCCGCTGAAACTGACTCACCAGCTGTTCTCCCGCCGAAATCAACTGGCCTGCCCCTGCAAAGACAAGTGCTTTTAAAGGACAGACTTACCTCCCAGCAGCCAGTTCCGCACTGCTCCCGCTGAAACTGACTCACCAGCTGATTCTCCCGCCGAAATCGACTGGCCTGCCCCTGCAAAGACAAGTGCTTTTAAAGGACAGACTTACCTCCCAGCAGCCACTTCCGCACTGCTCCCGCTGAAACTGACTCACCAGCTGTTCTCCCGCCGAAATCGACTGGATCACTCGATGGACATCATTTTAAATTTGTGTGGAATAGGTTAATTGCAGGGTGGCACCATGTTCTGCATCTCTCCCCATTTCAAAACCAATTAAAATAAAAAATGGGTAGAGATGTAAAGTGAACTACCAACTCAATAGCTTCCATCTCATAAGGATGCACAAAGTCCAGATCCACTTAATATATAATCACTTGATGTATGTATTCTGCACTGTTCATCTGAAAATTGATTATGTCCTGAACCACAAAGCTGCTTCATTTCCTCAACCATAAAAATGAAATTTTCCCAAGTCAATTTTATTTTTTCCAGTCACTTGTGGCCTTGCACTATCCCCAAATCTCATAATTCCCTCAGTGTCCAAAAATCTATTGATCTCTGTCTTGAATTTATTCATCGACTAAGAATTTACAGGGACAGAGAATTCCAAAAATGTCGAACACTCTGAGTGAGGCCTTTCCTCATCTCAGCCCTACATAGCTGACTCTGACAACCTGACTCTGTGACCCATCATCCGAACCAGGAAAAACAACCTTATCAGTAGCTGAGACAGAAAAAAATCATTTCTAGGTAATATGGGTACAACAAAACTCAAGGAGCCATTTACATTGGGTGTAGCTGAGTGTCTTGTTCTAATTTTATGTTTGTACACCTATCCTTTGTATCTCTGAAGGGTGGGGCTGGGAATCGTGAATCAACTGTTAAAGTAATAGAGGAAAAGCCCAACTGCAGACAGGCCTACAGGTTTTGGATTTTACCTGGCAAGTGGGTGGAGATTTGTTACGATCGCCTGGCTTTACTGACTTTACTTGACAGGTATATAATCCTCTTCTTTTCAAGTTGCATGACTTCATAGCAACTCTGCATTATTATGATCCATAAGAAATAATGATGTTGCAATTGAAACAGTCCTTGTTCATGTGCAGCAAGTCCTGGATTATATTCAGGCTTGGGATGATAAGTGACAAGTAATATTCATGCCACGTAAGTGCCAGGCAATGCCTATCTCCAACAAGAGAGAATCAAACCATCTTCCTTTGATATTCAATGGCATTACCATCGCCTAACCCCGCTCTAGCAACATGTGCAGGTTTACCATTGACCAGAACATGAAATGGAGTAGCCATATAAGTACTGCGACTACAAGAACAGTAAGAGCCTGGAAAGTCTGCAGCAAATAATTCACCTCCTGACTCCCCATCTATAAAGCTCAAGTCAGGAGTGTGATGGATCCTCTCCACTTGCAATGGAATGCAGCTCCAATAACTATCAAGAAGCTTGACACCATATTACCTGTCCTGAACTTAGTAGTTTAAACCTCTGAATCCTTTGTCCGAGTTGGAACACAAGTTAATTTAAAACAAGTTTCTAGATTAACATTTCCATGCAATGGCAGAGTAATGGCTTCCGATTGAGCAAATTCCCACCGAGAGCTGGCGCATTGATTGCTTGATGACCCAGTGCATCCCAAAATCCACAAGAGACATTAGTCATCTAGACCTGGTAATTGTAAATCATCCAAATGACACACTGGATGTGAGAGCCAAGACACACCTGGAGGGCAGTGACAACCAAATGACTTAATATGATCTGGAATTCAGTAAAACCAGGTATCTTGTAAATCTCAATAAGGTAATCTTTTTGCTATTTCTTTTCAAGATCCAATTTTCTCTCGTCTTTTCCTGTTAATTACCTCTACCGCCCCCCCCCCCCTCCCCCCGCCACTCAATCCCCCCTATTCAATACCTCCCACTGAGTAATCCTCTGCAATGCAAGTCCTCTAACAAGTACTCATTGTTTCCTCTTTCTCAGATAGTTTGATTTTCAGATTCCAATATCATGTCTGGGCAGTATTCCATAGTTAAAGATGCTCCACGTGTTCCCTGTTGAAGTGTTGTTGAACACAAATCTTCCCTGGGCAATTTGTTATTCCCTCATACTTTTAAAATTAAGCTCATTTAAAATTATAGACAGTACCTAGCTCCTGTACCTTTAGTTTCACTGACTTGTAGACCAGGGTTAAATCATTCAGTGGTCACTGCCCTGTCAGTGTGCCATGACATGTGCTGTTTATTGTTTGGATTAATTACCAGGTCTAGATGAGCCATGCTTATCTAGATTTTCTGATGCGCTGAGTCATGAAGCAATCACACCGTCCATGGGAAATTCGCTGGGAATTATCCTTGTGTTATTCTCAATCAGCTGCCATAACTCCAGATACACCACATTAAAAATAGTTTAATTGAGTTTAGAGTGACTGATCAGGAGAATGACAGAGATTTCCCCAACTGATTTCAAACTACCTTTGTTTCCCCAGTGTATGTTAAGCAAACAGAAGCCTCCATTTAAAATAATTTAGGCGCATCATTCAAATAGCATTTATTATATTTTCACAGGAATCAGGAGATTGGGGAAAACGTGTTAGCGGTTTGCTTGGCTGTTCTTGTTGCTCTTCTTGGATTCAATCTCCTTAACCAAGGATTTTTCAAGGACCTGTCAGTCTTCCACTTCTGCTTGGTTATTGCCAGCTGTCAATATTCCCTGTTAAAAGTAAGTGTAAATGACGTGTCCTGTCTCTGATTTGAATGGTGGTAATGTGTCACAGCTCTTAACTACTCTTTTCTTGTCCTGTTTCAGAGTGCTCAACCTGATCCTGCATCACCTGTACACGTGAGTTATGAAAACCAGACCTGAAGGGCAAATGCCTAGAATTCAAATACTTTAGCTGGTTGAAGGGCACTTCATGTGATTCCACCCTGACAGAATGACAATCCTACCACCTTCCCATGACATCACCTAGCTTCTTCTTGGCCTTAGCCACTTACCCAGTTCCAGTGGATCACTTTCTGGCTGATGCAATTGTCCCGCAGGCCCCTGTTAGATTGAGGCTATCTCCCAACACATGACGATCCATGTGTTGCCAGATTCAAGGTGGGGTTGACAACTCTGGTTAGACATAGTCTCACAGGTGTCACCATATGATCATCTGCCTCCAACCACCCCACCCTCACACCTCCGCCATTGGTCTTCTGACACATCTGTCTTCACGGTGCCTCACCACCAACATTCCCGTTATTGCTCACCCGTCATGTCCATCCTCGTGATTCATGACTTCCCAGCCATTTGAAATGTGCACCGACACTTCATTATGCAATTTGATGATTTTTGAATGTCAGTCAAAAAGTCTGTTCTCCCATCTTAGTTTGATTGTTAATAACCAGTTTTTTTCCAAAGAATTATTATTGAAAACCACACAATTTGTAACCCTCACCTGAAACCCTGATTTTTCTCCAGGATGTTTGGCTCACAGCAGTGTTCTGGAGAGTACGTTTCAGTTCCTGAAGGTTCCGGGGCAATCCTGGAGCATTGGCAACCCTCAGTGTAGGGGATTGACAGGACTGCATTTATTGCCCATCCCAGATTATCCTTCAGGCAATTCATAACCAACCATGTAGAGTAAAACTGGAGTCACAGAAGGCTGTGTCTGCATATGAAGATCAGATTCCCTTCCCTGAAGGACTATAATGAACCAGGTGGATTTTAATAATAATAATAATCACTTATTGTCACAAGCAGGCTTCAATGAAGTTACTGTGAAATCGCCACATTCCAGCACCTGTTCAGGGAGGCTGGTACGGGAATTGAACCCGCGCTGCTGGCATTGTTCTGCATTACAAGCCAGCTATTTAGCCCACTGGCTCAACCCGCCTATTTCACAATAGGCTGGAAAATTTCATGGTCATTTAATCTGCTGTCAATCCACAACTCACCGGATTTATGGAATTCACTTTTGGATCTCACAATGCCACATAGGGAAGGCAGTGGTGTAGTGGCATTGTCGCTGGACTAGAAATGTAGAGACCCAGAGTCATTCTCTGGGGACCTGGGTTCGAATCCCACCATGGCAGATGGTGAAATTTGAATTCAATGAAAAAAATCTGGGATTAAAAGTGTAAAGATGACCATGAAACCATTGTTGATTGTCCTAAAATCCATCTGATTCACTAACATCCTTTAGGGAAGGAAATCTGTCATCCTTACCTGGTCTGGCTAAATGTGATGCCACAGCAATGTGGTTGATTCTTAAATGCCCTCCGGAATGGGACATAAATGTCCCATGAACAATTTTTTAAAAAATGTCGGGGCTTGGACACAACCTCGGTGTTCACTGTCATAAACAATCGCCAAGAAACACTTGCTTTGTTCATCATAACTTTGATTTTCCCTCTTCTCCTGGTGTGCTATGTAATCTGATTTGGACTCCGTAACTAACCCTACACTTCGCATTGTGACCATCCTGAGTAGTAATGTAAAACTAACGAGGAGGTAGCAGGTGCTCTGATGATGTGCAGAAGAGAAATTTGTGCACGTGCTCAGTGGCTTGTAATTAAATCATTGTATAATTATTCCTAAAATACTCCATATTTGGGGGTGGATTTTCACTTACAATAAAGAGGAAAAACAGACAGAGATTTACAATGGGCAAGTGATATATAATGGGCTGGTATAAAATGGGGGGTTAACAAAATGGGGTATATGACAGGCAAATGTAAAGGGGAATGTAGAATGGGAGAGTGTGTAAGGGGCAGAAATGTATAATAAGTAGGTATAAAATGGGGGTGCATAACAGGCAGGTGTATATAACCAGCAAAATGGGAGTATTAGAATGGCTGTGTAAAAGAGAGTGTGTTTCATGGCAATGTTTAACAAGCAGGGTTATAAAACCAATGGGGTTCTTTAATATGTCTGATGGGAGGTGAATTATGGGTGTGGTGTAGAACAGGCAGGTTTACAACAGGCATGTATTGTAATGGCCAGATGTGTGACATTTGGGTGTGTAACAGGTGGATATGTAATGGGCTGGAGTGCGTTATATTATGGACAGGATGAATAATGGTGAATGTATAATGGGTGGCTCTGTAGCAGGCGAAGGATGGATAACTGATGGGTCTATAATGTGCAGTTTATAACAATTGGGGCTGTGTTTCAGACAGGGGTGGATAACCAGCAGATGTATTATGTGAAGCTGATCTGATATTGCCCAAAGTGAAAATCTATTCAATAATTTTGAAAGGGATTTTTTTGTTTTTGTTTTAAAGTGAATGTTGTTTCAACTCTAAAGCAGTGCTGATGTCTGATTTACAAGGCCCCTAATGCCCCAAACCTGATCAGGCTGTTATCAGATCTTACTGATCACTCCACAGTGCAGAGACCTCATGTGTAACAGTTGACAGAGGACAAAGAACCCAAAGAGAAACCAGTGGCTTCTAATCAACAGCACTTTGCATTTATATTCTGCTGTTAACATAGCAACATATTAAATAGTCCCAAGACCCCTCACAGGAGTGTTAGCAAATTTTGCAACCAGGCCACATAAACGGATATTAGGATAGGTGACCAAAGTTTTAAAGAGGATCTTAAAGGAGGAGAGAGGGTTGAGAGACAGGTACATTTACAAAGGGAATTCCAGAGTTAGGATCTATGCAACTGAAGGCATGTCCTCCAGAGATGGAGTGATGGAAATCAGGAATGCTCAAGAGAACACAATATTGAAAATCGCAGGTATCTTAGAAGGTAACAGAGATAGGATGAGGAAAGTTCATGGAAGGATTTGAAAACAGTTATGAGAATTTGAATATTGAGGCTTTGCCATATTTGGAGTCAAAGTAGGTGTGGTAATCCTCACAAGGATCATGAGGAATCACTCCTTGATCTCCCTGTGGGGCTCGTTGAGTATGAGTTCCCATGGTAACGGGCTGGAGCCCATCCAGCTGGGACTGATTATCGAGCCTTGTAAATATCATGCCAGACCAGGACTGGGAGTTCCTGTTAGTCCCGGACCTGAGACACTGGTGTTTATGCTACAGGGGTAGCTTTACATTTGAGTTAAAATAAAAATACTTTAACCTTTATTTCTGTGTCTCCTGGATTACTGCCCTGGAGACGAGGAACAAGAACAGAATTCTGGACAGCCCCGCTTAAAAAACAAACGCCTCCGGTAAGAAGTGTGCGAAAGGAACCTGGAAATTGCCGTTATTTGGGAATCATGGGCCCTATGATTGTGGAGGATTGGTCCCAGTACGCCAAAAGGATGCGATATTTCTTTTGTGCGAATGGCATTGAGGCTGACGACCGACAGAAGGTAATGTGGAACCCAGACATTCAACATCATTAAGAGCCTGACTTACCCAGAGGCCCCAGACTCAAAAACCTTTACTGAGCTGGTGGACTTAGTAACCAACCACTACGACCCAAGACCATCAGTTATTCTCTAACGCTACAGGTTCAACACAGCCAGAAGACTCTATGGTGAGCCTTTAATGGAGTTCCTGACCAGGTTCAGGAAGCTGACCCAGCATTGTGAATATGGGCTATCCCTGCCTGAGATGCTACGGGACAGGCTGGTATGTGGGATAAACAGCGTCGCGACACAGAAAAAACTGCTTGCAGATCCAGCCCTTGATCTTAAAACAGGCATAGAACTGGCGCAGTCCCTGGAAAATGCCGCAAAACTCCAAGCTTCAATGGACTGCAGCCTGTTCCGTGTTGGACATCCCCATATTGAAAAAATAGACTTCCTGTAGACAAGACCTCCAATTCCCACCCACTGCCTGGCTATTATTCCACCATGGCACACAAACACATGAGCCTATGGTCGCAAAACTCCAAGACTGTTAGAGAAGCTTCCCCAGTGGACTTCAGGGAGCAGGCACGAGAGTGCTGTACCTGCAGCCTGAGGATACACCCAATGCAAAGCTGCCAGAATCATCAGCGTGTGTACCGCCCAGGCTGGAAGCCAAAGCCACCTCAGGCCTGGGCCCTGCAAATCCATCAGCCTGAACAGGATGAACTAATGCATTTGAACTGCATCACCACCCCCAAAGTTGCCTCTATCGGGTCAGCAATCACCCCTTGGAAGAGGACACTGGAGTTGCCATCTCCATTGTGGGGGAACAGACCTTTAGGGGTCTCCAAGCCGGCATCATGCATCCATCCCGGCGAGCACCAGAGCCAGGTTGGCCACGTACATGGTAGAGCCTCTATGAATTGTAGGAACCACTGTGACCCCGGTCGCCCATGGGCAACAGATGGTCCAACTTCCCCTGATAGTCATGCAAGGACCAGGAACCAGAGACTGGCTGCAAGAAAATCCAGTTGGACTGGCAGCAGATCTTCAGGATGCCAGCCGAGGGCCTATATAAAGTTGGCAGGAAATACCACAAGGTGTTTAAGGAGGCCTTGACAAGATCAAAGGAGTAAGGGCAAAGATCTACGTGGACCCAGAGGCCCTGCCTAAATATTTCAGGGCACGACCGTTCCCCTATGCCTTGCTCGCCAAAGTAGAGGCTAAACCTGGACAACTGGAGTGCCTCGGCATAATCGTCTGGGAAGTTGGAAGATTGGATTGCGCCGGTGGTTCCACTACTAAAACCCGACAAACCTTTACTGAAACTATAAATTGACTGTCAATAGAGTCTCCTGCCTTGACTGGTACCTGATGCTGTATATCGAAGATCTCTACGCAAAGCTGGCTGGGGCCACACATTTATCAAGCTGGACATGAGCCATGTGAAACTCTAACTGAAGCTTGCTATGGCATCCAGGAAGTTCATCACTATCATACCATAAGGGGTATGAATACACCCGCCTGCCTTTTGGGGTCTCATCAGCGTGCGCCATTTTTCAGCGCGTAATGGAAAATATCCTTAAAATGCTGCCTCGGGTGGCAGTGTACCTAGATGATGTGTTAATCGCAGGAGCCACCGACAAAGAACACCTGGAAAACTTGGAGGAAGGCTTGCAATGATTCTCAGATGCAGGCATCCGCCTCGATTGGGAAAAGTGTGTGTTTCAGGTGGGCGTATGACATACCTCGGTTACCACGTCGACAAGGACGGCTGCACCCTGTTGAGAACCAAGTGAAGGCCATAAGAGGGGTGCTGACCCCACGAAACAGGACGGAATTGAAGTCGTTTCTAGGCCTCATCAATTAGTCTGAAAAATGTATCTCCAACCCAGACACCTTACTGCCACCCCTACACGCATTGCTAAAGAAAAACAGAAGTGGCCGTGGCAGGCGCCACAGGACAAAGCATTCACAAAAGTGACGCAACAGCCGTTGTCATCCAATGTCTTGGCAGACTACCATCCCACAGCACTGTTGGTACAAACATGCACTGCCTCAGTCCTCTCCCATTGTTGGGACGATGGCACCAGGCAACCTATTGCCTATGCGTCACAAACCCTGGAAGATGCCGAGTGATGCTGTGCACAATTTGAGAAAGTGGGTCTAACTTCGGATTGAAGAAATTCCATCCATATATCTATGGCCGACACTTTACGACAATCATGGACCATAAACCCCTGTTGGGTCCTTTTAAGAAGGACAAGGCCTCCCACCCATCGCCTCGGCTCGGATTCAGCACTGGTTACTGTTGTTGGCGGCATACGAATACTCCTTCGAGCACTACCCAGAACACATGGCCAATGCTGACACCCTGAGTTGCCTACCGTAACCCACAAGCTCCCCCACCCCACCGAGGTCATCATGATTTTATAATTTTATGAACACCCTGCCTATCTCCGCCACCAGATCCAGCCACCAGAAAGACCCGACGCTGGTGAAACTACGCCATGTGATCCTAAGAATTGAAGGATACACCACAGAGGACCTGAAGCCCTTCCTATCTAAACGCCAAGAATTCAGCGTGGAAGATGACATCATCCTGTCCCTCGCCCTGGCCAGTGGCCAATCTTTGTTTTTGAAAATATTTTTATTAGAATTTTTGCACTTATTATCGATACTTTGCAGAACAGTACAGAAACAATATTAACCAAAATAGTAACACCAACACAGTACTATCATTTCTCTGCAATATTTACATTAGTATGTTTCATAGATAGAATCATAGAATTTAAAAGGCCATTCTGCCAATCAAGTCTGCACCGGCCCCTGGTAAGAGTACCCTACTTAAGTCCAGGCTTGCAACCTATCCCTGTAACCCCATCTAACCTTTTTGACACTCAGGGATAATTTAGCATGGCCAATGCACCTAACCTGCACATCTTTGGACTGTGGGAGGAAACCGAAGCACCCAGAGGAAACCCACACGGACACTGGGAGAAAGTGAAAACTCCACACAGTCACCCGAGACCGAAATTGAACCTGGGTCCCTGGAGCTGTGAGGCAGCAGTGCTAACCACTGTGCCACATTTTTTGGGCGTCACAGTAGCACAGTGGGTAGCACTGTTGCTTCACAGTGCCAGGGACCCAGGTTCGATTCCCGGCTTGGGTCACTTGGGTGCTCTGGTTTCCTCCCACAAGTCCTGAAAGATGTGCTGTTAGGTGAATTGTACATTCTGAATTCTCCCTCAGTGTACCCGAACAGGTGCTGGAGTGTGGCGACTGGGGGATTTTCACAGTAACTTTATTGCAGTGTTAATGTAAGCCTACTTGTGACACTAATAAGGCTCCTTATTATTTTTCGAAGTGTTCTTTTTGGAATTTTTAACGTGTAGTAATAAGAATTATACACAACTTTACATACATATTTACAATTATTGCATCTTTACATCGTTCATAATGACATTTGTTTAGCTGGGCGGGTGGGAGGGATGTCCTATTCCCCCATTGAGTTCTCGAGGGAGGTTAGGATGGTCAACCTTCCCGGTTTGGCACATGTGGATCAATGTCCCCTATGTCCTCTCCCTTCTGTGAATGGTCTTCCTCTCCATTCCCTCTATGCTATACGTCAGCTCTCTTTCATCCAGGTGGTGTTCCCCATCCCGCCCCTTTCTACTCCCCCTTCCTATCCCTCCCACCTCCTCTCCACCTGCTGATCAGTGAGGTGAAGGCTAGGGCATCCACCCCCTTCCCTGTCCAGAGCTCTGGATTCTCTGCCACCTCGAACACAACCACAGATATGCATGGCTCCATCTCGACCCTCACCACACTGAACATAGCCGCGAAAAAAGGCCGTCTAGATCTCCCTGAGTCTGGGACAGAACCAGAACATGTGAGTGTGGTTAGCTGGGCACCCCTGACACTGCTCACACGTATCCTCCACCTCCGTGAAGAACCCACTCATGCTTGTCTTAGTAAATTGCACTCTGTGCACCACCTTGAGCTGCATCAGGCTTAGCCCGGTCCAGGAGGAGGTGGAGTTGATCTGTGCAGCGCCTCAATTCAGAGACCTCCTATATCCATGCCCAGCTCCTCCTTCCATTTCCATCTGGTCTTGTCCAGTGGGATCCTGACCTGCTCTGTGAGTTATCTAAATATGTCGCCACATTAGTCATCCCCTAACCAGAGCATCCCGATCATTGTGTCCAGAAATGTGTGTTCAGGCCTCTGGGGGAACTTTTTTGTCTCCTCACAGAGAAAGTCACACAGCTGCGGGTACCCGAGCTCATTCCCTTTCGGGAGCTGGAGCCTCTCAGAGTTCCCTCAGGGTCGCCAGCCTATCGTCCACATACATGTCCTTCACTCTCAGTGTCCCTCTATCCTCCCTCCATGTCCCAAATGTGGCATCTATCCTCGCCGATTATGAACCTATGGTTGTTGCAGGTGGGGGCCTCTATGGACATCTTGCCAAGCTCGAAATGGCACCCGATCTGATTCCATGTCCTTAGTGTGGCCACAAAACCAGACTCCTGGAATGTATGTTTAGGGGGGCAAGAATAGTGCGGTGACTAGCGCTCGGAGAGACGACCCCGTGCAGGAGGCCTCCTCCATTCAGACCCAGTCCGCTTCTGGTTCCTTTCCCAAAGTCCCATCTTCTCTCACATTTGCTGCCCAGTGGTAGAATAGGAGGTTCAGTCGGACCTTCCACGTGTCACCCTCTTTGTAAGATGGACTTGCCTATCTTCGGGACTCTTACTGCCTCCCAGACGAAGGCCATGATTAACTTGTTGACCCTGGTGAAGAAGGATTTGGGGATGAAAATTGGGGGTGATCTGAATATAAAGAGGAACCTGGGCAGAATGTTCATTTTGACCATCTGTACCCTTCCCGCTACCGAAAGAGGGAGTGGGTCCTATCTTTGTAGGTCCCTCTTCATACCCTCCACCAGGCTGGAGAGGTTCCATTTGTGGAGCCTCCTCCAGGTGTGGGCCACTTGAATGCACAGAACCCTGAACTTGGTTTGGGGCACTTTAAATGGTAGTTCTTCCAGCTCTCTCTTAGGGGTTCATCGGGACGATTCCGCTTTTTCCCAGGTTGAGTTTGTAACCTGAGAAGGTGCCGAACTCCCTGTGGAGTCCTGTTATCTTTCCCATGCTGGCTGGGGTTCGACACGTAGAGGAACAGGTCATCCGCATAGTGAGACTCTGTGCTCCCTGCACCCTCTCAAATGCCCATTCACCACTCCGCCAATCTAATGATGATTCGATTGCCAGTGCGAACAGGAGCGGAGATAACGGGCACCCCTGCCTCGTTCCCCTGTGCAACCGAAAGTATTCAGAGCTGATGACTTTTGCCCGTACGCTCGCCTGTAGTGGTGCTGTACAGGAGCTTCATCCACGTGGTGAACCCTGCTCCAAACCCAAACCTCCATGAGGTACCTCCATTCTACTCGGTCGATGGCTTTCTCTGCATCCAGGGCGACAATCACCTCTGGTGTCCTCCCCAGATTGGGTCATTATTCAACAGGCATCTGATATTCGCTGTTAGTTGTCTGCCCTTGACAAACGGGTCTGATCTTCCAAAATCACTTCTCGCAGGCAGCTCTCCGGACACCTCACCAGTGCTTTTGCTAGGAATTATGCATCAGTATTTAAGAGAGAGATGCCTCACGCTCTGTCAGATCTTTGTCCATTTTGGGGATCAATGAGATCGAAGCCTGGGCCAGCGAGAGCGGCAGACCCCCTTTGACAATGAGTCGTTGAACATCTCCCACGGAGCCAGCACTGCTGCAAATTATTTGTAAAAGTCTACCAGGAGTCCATCCGGCCCCGGCGCTTTCCTTGACTGCATGGATTTAATGCATTCCATGATTTCGCCCAGCTCGAAAGGTGCTTCCAGCCTGTGTTTCCTGTCCTCCCCCACCACCAGTATATCCAGTCTGTCAACCCTTCCAGGGGTTCAGAGGTGTATAGACCTCAATAGAAGTTTGCAAGGGCCTTGTTAAGCTACCATCCTATTGTTTCTGTCCCTAACTTCGCAGCTGCTTGTTTTCTTATCTGATGCGGCTGGCCTTGTCTCCGTGTTCGTAGAAGACTGGTCCTGAGTCATTACAGGAACGTCAAGACCAGGGAGAGGATCAAAAAAAGCAGGTGGGCCATCTTCGGAGCAGGGAACCCTCGACTGCAGATTCTACGCTGGGAGGAATTATGCCTTCCACGTCTTTCGAACCTACTACCAGTGGGTCTAAACCCATGATATATCCAAGAGTCGTCCAGAAGTATGAAGACTCGGGCTCCCACATGGAAACCGAGGTGACAGACCTGCAGCTAGAAACCAACTTTGGGGTAGAACCCTAGATGTTCAGCGAGAAAGCGATGGTTTCCCCCATCTGCTTTACAGCCCCAGATCTGACTCCGCTGTCAATGGACACATGGCCAATTGCAAAGTGATGCAGAAGGCCTCATGGTTTTTGGAGCGAGGGGGGAGGATCTGGACTGAGGGAAGGGGGAGGGATGTAATAATCCTCACGAGGATCATGAGTAATCACTCATTGATCTCCCTGGGGTGCTCTTGAGTAGACATTGCCATGGTAAGAGGGCTGCTTTAGCTCAGTGGGCTAGACCGTGGGTTTGTGATGCAGAACAAGGCCAGCAGCGCGGGTTCAATTCCTATACCAGCTGAGAATTCTGAATTCCCCCCTCTGTGTACCCGAACAGGCGCCAAAATGCGGCGACTAGGGGCTTTTCGCAGTAACTTCATTGCAGTGTTAATGTAAGCCTACTTGTGGCAATAAAAGATTATTATTAAGAGTCCCGTTCAGCTGGGACTTATTATCAAGCCTTTTAAAGAACGTCCCAGACCGGGTCTGGGAGTTCATGTTAGTCCTGGGCTGGGACACTAGTGTTGTATACCACTGAGTTAGAATAACTTTGGTTTAACCTTTATCTTTGTGTCATGTGAGGGTGGGTACCTTTAAGACATGGATGTTTAAGCAATGTACCTTTAAGAAAACAGTGATGTCATAGAGTGAGTGGAGCTCAGCTCAGTTCAGCCATGTTGCAGGTTTTTAGTTTCAGTAAAAAAAACAGTGTGTGTGTCTGTCTGTGTGTTTCCAGAGAGCTGCAAGTTTGAAAAGCAGCTTGTTTTGCAGTGAGCTGGAGTTGCTGTGACCTCTGCCATAAAAGACCATCTCTGGATCATTTGGGTGATTTAAACTCATAAATATATATGTCCTTTAACCTGATGTGATACTGTTTAAAGGTGTTAAGTCTCTTGGAAGTTTGAAGGAACAGTTTAAGGCGTTATTTACTGTTGCAATATTTTCTGAGTTATCTTTGAAGTAAGGGGTGTTAAGAGATCCAATGTTTACTTAAGATGTTAAGTTGAGTTCATGGAATAAACAGTGTTTTGCGTTTAAAAACTCACGTGTCCATAATTGTAATCCCACACCAAGGGAAAAAGCCGCGTGCTCGGAAAAGCAACAAATACATTAAAGGGAGAGGTTGGATGAACTCCATGATACATTTTGGGGTTCTGAAAACACCTCACCCATAACAATTGGGGGCTCGAGGGGGATAAAAGTCTATCTATTTGATTGGTTTTTGTGAACTTAAAGACAGTGAAGGATTGTTGCTTTTCCGGTGTGGTATTTTAGTTTAAGTGGGGAAAGTGTTGTGAACAATGGCTCTTTTAGAGGCTCAGAGGTTTTGGGGGTGGAGAATGTCATACGTAGTACTTTACGGACAGAAACGAAAAGCAGACTATTAGATTTGGCAAGAACATTGCAGTTAACATTACCTGACAAAATGTGAAAAGATGAGGTAATTATGGCGGTGGTTAAGCATTTAAAGTTGCCTGAGATAGAATTTGACTCATTGGAAATGGCAAAAATTCAGTTGCAAATTTAACAAATGGAACATCAGAAATAATTAAAGCGGCTGGAATACGAGAGTGAGAGAGAGAGAGGAAAAAGAAAAGGAGAGAGAAGAAAGGAGAAAAGAAAGAATAGCCCTAGCAGAACAAAAAGAAAAGAAAGGGAGATACAGATCAGGGAAAAAGATAAAGAGAGGGAGTTTGAACTTCAGAAAATGGACATGAAACATGACAATCAGTTAAAATTGGCAGACGTAATGGGAAACGTACAGTTGGAGGAGATGGATGAGGATAATGAGACAGAGCATCATAGTCGAAGACGTGGTGAGGATCTATTTAAATATGTCCAAGCATTGCCAAGGTTTGACGAGAAGGAAGTGGAAGCCTTTTTCATTTCATTTGAGAAGGTAGCTAAACAAATGAAATGGCCACAGGACATGTGGGTGTTACTGATTCAAACAAAGTTGGTAGGTAGAGCTAGTGAAGTGTTTGCATCACTACCGGAGGAGATATCTGGAACATGTGAGGAGGTGAAGAAATCCATCTTAAGTGCATATGAGCTAGTGCCTGAAGCTTACAGACAAAGGTTTAGAAATTTAAGGAAAAAATTTGGTCAAACATACATGGAGTTTGAAAGGCTCAAACAGAGTAATTTTGATAGGTGGATAAGGGCTTTGAAAATAGACCAAACGTATGAAGCTCTCAGAGAAATTATACTTTTGGAGGAGTTTAAAAATTCAATTCCTGATGTAGTGAGAATTCATGTGGAAGAACAGAGGGTTAAAACTGCGAGATTAGCAGTGGAAATGGCAGATGATTATGAATTAATTCATAAATCAAAGATTGGTTTCCGACATCAGTTTCAGCCGGTGAGGGATAGAAACTGGGGACATGAGAAATACTCAAATGGTAAAGGAGATCTGATGGGAGACAATAAAGAGAGTGTACCTCAGATTAAAAAAGAAATCCAGGAGGGTGGAAAATAAATGAAAAGTTTCAGATGTTTTCACTATAATAAACTAGGCCATGTAAAGTCATAGTGTTGGTGGTTGAAGAAAAGCACTGGGAAGGCTGATGTGGTAAAACAGGATAAGGCAGTGGGGTTTGTTAGAGTGGTCAAGGAAAGCCCAAGGGAAGCGAAGGAGGTGCAAACGATTGTACAGCCTATTCAAGAAGTAATTGTTAAGAAGGTGCCGGATGTCTTTAAAGAATTTACTTGTGTGGGTAAAGTTTACTCGTGTGTATCAGGAGGAGCAGGTAAAGAAGTCACAATTTTAAGAGATACAGGGGCTAATCAATCTTTAATGGTAAGAGATGAGGAATTATGTAGTTTGGGAAGAATGTTGCCAGAAAAGGTGGTGATATGTGGAATTCAGGGTGAGAGGAGTAGCGTTCCATTATATAAGGTAAGGTTGGAAAGTCCAGTGAAGAGTGGTGAAGTGGTAGTATGAGTAATAGATAAACTATCTTGTCCAGGGATACAGTTTATCTTGGGTAATGATATAACTGGATCGCAGGTGGGAGTGATACCTACTGTGGTTGATAAGCCAGTGGAAAATCAGTCAACTGAAGTGTTGAAGGACGAATATCCTGGGATTTTTCCGGATTGTGTAGTAACAAGGTCGCAAAGTCACAGGTTAAGACAAGAGGAGAAATCAAAGAGTGAAGATGAAGTTGAAGTGCAATTATCAGAAACAATTTTTGATCAGCTGGTTGAAAAAGAACAAGATGAGGATGAGGCGGATATTTTTAGTTCAGGAAAATTGGCAGAGTTACAACAGAAAGATGTAGAAATAAAACAGATATATCAGAAAGCATATACGGAAGAGGAATCTGAGAGTATACCAGAGTGTTATTAGCGTAAAAATGATATCTTGATGAGAAAATGGAGACCTGTACATATGCAGGCGGATGAAAAGTGGGCAGAAGTTCATCCACTAGTATTGCCGGTAGGGTATAGAAAGGAGGTGTTGCGAGTTGCACATGAGGTACCAGTGGGAGGTCATTTGGGAATAAGGAAAACTCAAGCTAAAATCCAGAAAGATTTTTATTGGCCTGGACTACATAAAGATGTAGTTAAATTTTGTCAATCATGTCACACATGTCAAGTGATAGGGAAACCTCAAGCAGTGATAAAACCAGCACCCTTAATACTCATTCCAGCATTTGAGGAACCTTTTACAAGGGTCCTAATTGATTGTGTAGGACCGCTTCCTAAAACAAAAAGTGGGAATCAATATCTTTTGACTGTAATGGATGTGTCTACTAGGTTTCCAGAGGCCATTCCAGTACATAATATTACAGCTAAAAGAATTGTGGAGGAGTTACTTAAATTCTTTACTAGATATGGGCTACCCACAGAAATTCAATCAGATCAAGGAATGAATTTTACTTCAAAGTTATTCAAAGAAATTATGGATAGCTTAGGAATAAAACAATTTAAATCAACTGTGTACCATCCAGAATCGCAGAGAGCGTTAGAAAGGTGGCACCAGACATTAAAGTCAATGTTGAGGGCGTATTGTCAAGATTATCCAGAGGATTGGGATAAAGAAATCCCATTCGTATTGTTTGCCATTCGGGATGCACTAATGAGTCAACCAAATTTAGTCCTTTTGAACTAATTTTTGGTCATGAGGTAAGAGGACCACTTAAATTGATTAAGGAAAAATTGGTGGGTGAGAAATCGGAAATTACACTATTGGATTAAGTGTCAAATTTTAGGGAACGATTAAATAGAGCAGGTGAATTGGCTAGACAACATTTAAAAGTTGCACAAAATGTGATGAAACGGGTAGCGGACAAGAAATCCAAAGTTCGTAGTTTTGCCAGTGGGGATAAAGTTTTAGTGTTGTTACCAGTGGTAGGGGAGCCTTTAAAAGCTAGGTTTTGTGGACCGTATCAGATTGAAAGGAAATTAAGTGAGGTGAATTATGTGGTAAAAACACCAGATAGAAGGAAGACTCACCGAGTATGTCATGAGAAAATGCTTAAAAGGTACTTTGAAAGGGAAGGAGAGAAAAAGGAGGTTTTAATGATTCTATCTCAAAGTGACGAACCAAATCCAGATGACTGTGAATTTGACATACCTCAAGTTAAATTGAAAAATGAGGATGTTCTTAAAAATTGGGATGAATTGTTTAGTTACCTTCCAGAGGAAAAACAAACTGACCTGAAAGAGTTATTGCTATCACATGGACAAGTTTGTAGAGATAAATTGGGAAGTACTAAAATGGGTATACATGATGTAGATGTGGGAAATGCTGTTCCTATCAAACAACATCCATCTAGATAGGAATCCATCAGAAAGCTACTAAAAAAGCCATAAAGAAGAGTAAGGTAGACTATGAAAGTAAACTGGCTCAGAACATAAAAGCAGATAGTAAAAGCTTCTACAAATATATAAGACAAAAAAGAGTGGCTAAGGTAAATATTGGTCCTTTGGAAGATGAGAAGGGAGATTTAATAATAGGAGACGGGGAAATGGCTGAGGAGCTGAACAGGTTTTTTGGGTCAGTCTTCACAGTGGAGGACACAAATAACATGCCAGTGACTGATGGAAATAAAGATATGATAGGTGAGGACCTTGAGATGATTGTAATTACTAAGGAGGCAGTATTGGGCAAGCTAATGGGGCTAAAGGTAGATAAGTCTCCTGGCCCTGATGGGATGCATCCCAGAGTGTTAAAAGAGATGGCTAGGGAAATTGTAAATGCACTAGTGATAATTTATTAAAATTCACTAGACTCTGGGGTGGTCCCAGAGGATTGGAAAGTAGCAAACGTGACACCACTGTTTAAAAAAGGAGGTCGGCAGAAAGCGGGTAATTATAGGCCGGTAAGCTTAACTTCGGTTGTAGGGAAAATGCTGGAATCTATCATTAAGGAGGAAATAGCGGGGCACTTGGAGGGAAATTGTCCCATTGGGCAGATGCAGCATGGGTTCACAAAGGGTAGGTCGTGTCTGACTAATTTGGTAGAATTTTTTGAGGACGTTACCAGTGCAGTAGATAACGGGGAGCCAATGGATGTGGTATATCTGGATTTCCAGAAAGCTTTTGACAAGGTGCCACACAAAAGGTTGCTGCATAAACTAAAGATGCATGGCATTGAGGGTAAAGTGGTAGCATGGGTAGAGGATTGGTTAACTAACAGAAAGCAGAGAGTGGGGATACATGGGTGTTTCTCTGGTTGGCAACCTGTAACTAGTGCGGTCCCTCAAGGATCAGTGTTGGGCCCGCAGTTGTTCACAATTTACATAGACGATTTGGAGTTGGGGACCAAGTGCAATGTGTCAAAGTTTGCAGACGACACAAAGATGAGTGGTAAAGCAAAAAGTGCAGAGGATACCGGAAGTCTGCAGAAGGATTTGGATAGGTTAGGTGAATGGGTTAGGGTCTGGCAGATGGAATTCAATGTTGCCAAGTGTGAGGCTATCCATTTTGGGAGGAATAACAGCAGTGTGGATTATTATTTAAATGGTAAGATGTTAAAACATGCTGCTGTGCAGAGGGACCTGGGTGTGCTGGTGCACGAGTCGCAAAAAGTTGGTGTGCAGGTGCAACGGGTGATTAAGAAGGCTAATCGAGTTTTGTCTTTCATTGCTAGAGGGATGGAGTTCAAGACTAGTGAGGTTATGCTGCAATTGTATAGGGTGTTGGTGAGGCCGCATTTGGAGTATTGTGTTCAGTTTTGGTCTCCTTACCTGAGAAAGGACATATTGGCACTGGAGAGAGTGCAGAGGAGATTCACTAGGTTGATCCCAGAGTTGAGGGGATTAGATTATGACGAGAGGTTGAGTAGACTGGGACTGTACTCATTGGAGTTTAGAAGGATGCGGGGGATCTTATTGAGACATATAAAATTATGAAGGGAATAGATAGGATAGATGCGGGCAGGTTGTTTCCACTGGTCGGGGAAAGCAGAACTAGGGGCATAGCCTCAAAATAAGGGGAGGTAGATTTAGGACGGAGTGTAGGAGGAACTTCTTCACCCAAAGGGTTGTGAATCTCTGCAATTCCTTGCCCAGTGAAGCAGTTGAGGCTCCTTCTTTAAACGTTTTTAAGAAAAAGATAGATGCCTTTCTAAAGAATAAAGGGATTCGGGGATATGGTGTACGGGCCGGAGAGCGGAGCTGAGTCCACAAAGATCAGCCATGATCTCATTAAATGGCGGAGCAGGCTCGAGGGGCCAGATGGCCTACTCCTGTTCCTAGTTCTTATGTTCTTATGTAGACTTAACCCTTTAAAATTGGCACAGGTTAACAAAGAGATTGAGAGTATGCTGAAAAATGGCATAATTGAAGTGGGTTGCAGCCAATGGAGCTCATCCATAGTGATGGTACCTAAACCAGACGGTACCCAACGGTTGTGTGTGGACTATAGAAAGGTGAATGCAGTTACAAGAACGGACTCTTATCCTGTCCCACCATTGAAGGATTGCATTGAGAAAGTGGGACAATCTGCTTTT
The DNA here is from genome assembly GCF_047496885.1 of Scyliorhinus torazame. Lineage (NCBI taxonomy): Eukaryota > Metazoa > Chordata > Chondrichthyes > Carcharhiniformes > Scyliorhinidae > Scyliorhinus > Scyliorhinus torazame. The sequence goes on along the minus strand of NC_092710.1, from coordinate 117,045,546 downwards.
ATTTCCAACTTCCAGACATGGAAAGAACATTTAAACCATTGTATAGAGTTCTTCGATCGACTTCAGGTGGCGGGTTTGGTGATGAACCTAGCTGAAAGCAAATTTGGAGAAGCCCGAATCACTTTCCTTGAGGAGTTTCCGATACCCTCAAGCCGAAGGGAGGCAATGCGATCTCTTAACGTAAATGAATTGATTGAACCTTTGTGCAAAGGTTTTGTGGTGTGGTTACTCCACTGATGGAAATGCTAAAGAAACCTAAAAAATTTCAATGGACAACGGACTTTCAACAGGCATTTGACTGCCTGAAAGCTGTGATCACCAATGTTCCTGTATTGGAGAATTGCAAGGGACTCTAAGGTCAGATTGAACTAAGTATCGGATTCTAAAGAAAAATGCCGAGGAGTAGAGGAATGGATGGATCGTGCAGAGACTTTCTTGTTCAAAGAGACTGTCAATCGAGAAGGATTTCGGTTGGAGGAAGAAGAACAGGGAAAAATGGACTATATTATTATACCTGTTTGCATGTGTTGTTTTTTTTTTTAAAACAAAAAGGTATATTTACTGTGTACATTTCTTAGTGGATGGTGCAAAAGTGAAAAATGAAACCATCTTGAAGTTGATGGTTTCTTTTTTTTTCTTGGGGGGGGGTGTCATGTGAGGGTACCTTTAAGACATGGATGTTTAAGCAATGTACCTTTAAGAAAGCAGTGATGTCATCGAGTGGGTGGAGCTCAGCTCAGTTCAGCCAATTTGCAGGTTTTTAGTTTCAGTTAAAAAAAACAGTGTGTGTGTCTGTCTGGTGTGTTTCCAGAGAGCTGCAAGTTTGAAAAGCAGCTTGTTTTGCAGTGAGCTGGAGATGCTGTGACCTCTGCCATAAAAGACCATCTCTGGATCATTTGGGTGATTTAAACTCCTAAATATATATGTCCTTTAACCTGATGTGATACTGTTTAAAGGTGTTAAGTCTCTTGGAAGTTTGAAGGAACAGTTTAAGGCGTTATTTACTGTTGCAATATTTTCTGAGTTATCTTTGAAGTAAGGGGTGTTAAGAGATCCAATGTTTACTTAAGCTGTTAAGTTGAGTTCATGGAATAAACAGTGTTTTGTGTTTAAAAACTCACGTGTCCATAATTGTAATCCCACACCAAGGGAAAAAGCCGCGTGCTCGGAAATGCAACAAATACATTAAAGTTGGTTGAACTCCATGATACATTTTGGGGTTCTGAAAACGCCTCGCCCATAACATTTGTGTTTCCTGAATTTCTACAGTAGGCCAGCAAGATGAAGGATAATGGTTGGATACGAGCCAGGATATGGATAGCAGAGGTTTAGATGTTTAAGTCTATTTTAATGTCACAGTGCAGAATGTTGTGCAGAGACCTGTTAAGGGCAGCTCAGTTTAATACTGAGTACAGAAGATAGAATAAGACCAGCAGCAAGAAAGGGTTCAACCGATTCCTATTCTTATGAAGTCTGACCTTTTGCATTGCTTGTCACACTGGACAATACATGTTTATTCAGAGAGATATAGAATAGAATCAGAATTGTCGCAACATCAGTATTTACAACATTGTAATATAGCACTGGACAGATACATTGCTGTGAGCCATTTTAATCTGGCTAAGATCAGAGAGTTTGTGAGATTCTAAACTTCCCAAGACAGCTTAGTTGCGAATGATTAGATCAAATGTGAAGTTTTTTTCTTGAAACAGGCATTATTACTGTCAGAGCCTTTAAAAGAGCCCAATTTTAAACAATTCAATTTAGTGAAATTTTACATTTCCGCAAATTCTGACATTCAGCAGATGCTGGATACAAGGCATAAATTACTGCAGCTTATTGCTCTTTATTTATAAGACCATAAGACATGGGAGCAGAATTAGGCCACTCGGCCCATTGAGTCTGCTCCGCCATTCAATCATGGCTGATATTTTTCTCGTCCCCATTCTCCTGCCTTCTCCCCTGATCCCCTTATTAATCAAGAACCTATTTATCTCTGTCTTAAAGACAGTGATTTGGCCTCCACAGCCTTCAGCAACAAAGAGTTCCAGATTCACCACCCTCTGGCTGAAGAAATTCCTCCTCATCTCTGTTATAAAGGATCATCCCTTTAGTCTGAGATTGTGTCCTCTGCTTCTAGGTTTTTCTACAAGTGGAAACATCCTCTCCACATCCACTCTATCCAGACCTCGCAGTATCCTGTAAGTTTCATAAGATTCCCTCCTCATTCTTCTAAACTCCAATGAGTACAGACCCAGAGTCCTCAACCATTCCTCATACGACAAGCTGTTCATTCCATGGATTATACTTGTGAAGGCCAGCACATCCTTCCTTAGATACGGGGCCCAAAACTGCTCACAAAACTCCAAATAGGGTCTGACCAGAGCCTTATATAGCCTCAGATGCACATCCCTCATCTTGTATTCTAGCCCTCTCGACATGGATGCAAACACTTTGTTTGCCTTCCTAACTGCCGACTGAACCTGCACATTAACCTTAAGAGAATTGTGAACAAGGACTCCCAAGTCCTTTTGTGCTTCTAATTTCCTAAGCATTTCCCCATTTAGAAAATAGTCTATGCCTCCATTTTTCCTTCCAAAGTGCATAATCTCTCACTTTTTCACATTGTATTCCATCTGCCACTTCCTTGCCCACTCTCCTAGCTTGTCCAAATCCTTTTGTAGCCTCCCTGCATCCTCAATCCTACCTGTCCCTCTACAAATCTTTCTATTTAATCTGCAAACTTAGCAACAGTGCCTTCAGTTCCTTCTTCCAGATCACTAATTTTGATTGTGAAAAGTTGTGGTCCCAGCACAGACCCCTGAGGCACACCACCAGTCACTGGCTGCCATCCTGAAAAAAAAACCTTGATCCCCACTCTCTGCCTTCTGCCAGTCAGCCAATCCTCTATCCATGCCAGGATCTTACCCTTAACACCATGGGCTCTGAACTTACTTGGTAGATAATCTGCTTCTGAGGTGTCATCCATGGATCAGTAAGGAACACTCTTGCTGCTGAATCAGAATGTCGTGTGTGGGTTCAAGTTCCACTCCAGGGATTTGGTCACAAAATCAAAGCTGACTCTACCTGTGCAGTACTGAGGGAGTGCTGCACTTCTGGGGTGGTGTTTTTCAGATGAAACATTAAGGTGAAACCCATCTGCTCTCTCTCAGGTGGAAGTAAAATATCTCACAGCACTATTTTCTAGAAGCGAATGGATGTCTGCCCCGGTGTGTTTATCCCTCAATGAACAGCACTTACAAAAAAAGCAGAAAATTGCTTTTTTGGGGGATCTCGCTATGCACAAATTGGCTACCGTATTTCTTACACTTGAGCGATGAGTACACTTCAAAAGTACTGCACTGGCTCCAAAGAGTTTGGGGTGTCCTGTGTTTGTGAAAGACACTGTATAAATCCAAGTTGTTGAGGCTGGATGTTAAATCCAGCTGAAAATTTCAAAGCCTATCAATGAATTTTTCTTTGGCAAAGCGATCAAGGGTTATCGAACCAAAGTGGGTGGATGGAGTTAAGATACAGATCACTGTGAACTAATTGAATCGCAGAACAGATTCAGGGGCCTCCTCCAATGAATGTGTAACAGGCTCAAGGGGATGAATGGCCTCTTCCTGATATGTGTAATTAGTTTGAGAGGGTGAATGGCCTGCTCCTGTTCCTGTGCGGCAAGCTGGAGGGACGTGTGACCTCCTCCTGTTCATGTGCAGCAGGTCTGAGGAGCTGAATAGCTTCCTGTTCAAGTGTAAGGGGCTTGAGAGGCTGAATGGCCTCCTGTTCATGTCTGACAACCTGGAGTGGTGTTCCCCAATTTATCTGTTTCGAGCTGCAGAGCTGCTCCACTATATCAGTGATTGAATGCTGAATTATGCCAACCAGGAGAGCCTCAGTTTGATCTCTGGTTCTCACTGATCTCACACTGAGGTGGTGGGCACAATACACAGGTCCCAATGCCCTGGTGACACAGAGAGCTGCTGCTGCCAACTGTGGTCCTCAACTGTGATTAGGGGTGGTGCACCATTTCTGTGCTCGAAATTGGGATTAGTTTGAACTCCTCTTCTCAGGGGAAACATTTTGAAGACCTCTGTTTAAGTTGCCACTTAACCGCCTCTGCTCTAAGGAGAACATTTCCAGCTTCTCCAGGCTCACCCATCATTGGTACCATTGTAATAAAATCTCCTATACACGCTCTCCAAGGCCTTGACATCCTTCCTAATGTGGAATGCCCAGAACTGAACACAATGTTCCTGTAACAAGTGTTTTATATGGGTTTAGCATAATTGCCTTGTTTTTGTACTCTATTCCTCTGCTATTAAAACCCAGGATCATGCATACTTTTGTAACAGTCTTGTTTTTTCCCCAATGTTTCTCCCAGGGACACAATAGAATTGTTGCATATAGCAGGTCTATTTATTTTTCCATCTGCTGTAGCCTTGTGTGGGTTTTGGATCTCGGGAGTAAATGCACTCGACTTCCAACTTCTACTCTCTATGGAATCAGATTAATCTCTCCAGAAAACTTTGCTACTGCCAGAGATTTTATTATTGGTGAGTCAATGTGTATTATTGTCAATTTAACTATTAAATTGCTGGTTAATGTGCTTGCTGTGGTAATCATAGAACGCTCTGCTCTATTTGCTCACAGCTTAATTCACTAAATGTCTATAAACTCATTGCTCTAAATTGAATGGATGGAAGAAAGAATAAAAGGAAGAACTGAAGAAAGAAAGACTGCCTCGCATTTATATAGCATCTTTCCCTCCTTCAATACATCCAAAAATACGGAACAGCCAATGACGTGCTGTTTCAAAGCAGTCACTATTATAGTGTAGGAACTGCAGAAGCCAATTTGGGCACAGCAAGCTCCCACAACATTAATGTTATAATGACCAGATAATCTGATTAGTTGAGGGACATTTCTTAACTAAACATCAGACAGAGCTCCTCTACTCGTCTGTGAAATCTTTTATCTGCACCTGATTCAAAAGATGGCACCTCCCATAGTGCAGCACCCTCGAAGTGCTGGATTTTCAGTCTTTATTTGGGCTCAAGTTCCTGGAGTTGGACCTATCTGTAAATCAGATGATTATGGGTTCAAGAGCGCTACTATTGAGCCAGAAGATCAGTTTAAAGAATATATTCTGATTCTAATTGCTTATTGCCTTTGAGATTATTAAACAGCTCAGTACAGAAAGGATTGGGGAAATGCCAAGGTGGAACTATAGACGTCTTAGATAATAGCTCACCAGATATGCCTAACAGTCAGAGAGATGTATGCTATTATTGGGAACTAGTGCCTGTCATTTCTTTTGCATTGCCGAAAGCTGCATGTAACATTCCTGCCAACTCAATGGATCTAATTCTGTTGCATTCACTATTATCTGTAGTTTTAAGTAAGAGGACAAGCTGATATCCATTTGACTCTCTACATAAACAAGATAATATTTTTGTACAGCCAAGTGACGTGTCAGATTAGGGTTTTATTTTTAGTGTGAACTCTGTAATATTGCTGTGTCTTCTAATATAAGTAGAGTCATTATTCGCATATAGACGTATGTGAAAGGATTTTTCTTGGGGAACTCAATAACATCCTTTCCTTCGGCAAAAGAGATATGAACTGACATTCCTTAGGGAAGTGCGGAGAGTTGTTTGTGACTGGAGACGACAGAAATTATGCCCAGAAAATGCAACAAAACCAGATGAAGTGTATCTTGTCCAGAATTTTATTTTTGTTTGTTCAGAATAATCTTCAGTGATTCATGGTGTGGATCTGCAAATATTTGTGCAAATGTGTTGTCAACTGCTCTTGGTGGCAACAATTTCCAGATCACCAACCATATCTGTGTACACAATGTCCTGGGAGTAATACGTGACTTAGCATATTCGGCGGCATGGTAGCACAGTGGTTATCACTGTTGCTTCACAGCTCCAGGGTCCCTTCTTGGGGACTGTCTGTGCGGAGTCTACACGTCCTCCCTGTGTCTGTGTGGGTTTTCCCCGGGTGCTCCAGTTTCCTCCCACAGTCCAAAGATGCGCAGGTTAGGTGGATTGACCATTATAAATTGCCCTTAGTGTCCAAAAAGGTTAGGTGGGGTTACTGGGTTACGGGGATAGGGTGGAGGTGTGGGCTTAAGTGGGGTGCTCTTACCAAGGTCTGGTGCAGACTCGATGGGCCGAATGGCCACCTTCTGCACTATAAATTCTAAAATAAACAGCAACTTGCATTTATATAGTGCCTTTAATGTAGTAAAATGACCCAAAGCACTTCACACAATGTTATCAAACACAATTTGCCACTGAGTCACGGTTCAAAGAAGTTGGTTTTAAGGAGAGTCTGGAGGAGAGAAAAACAATGAGGTGGAGAAGTTTAGGGAGGGAGCCTAGGTCCTTGGCAGCTGAGGGCACAATGGGACGATTAAAATTTGGGATGCTCAGGAGTCCAGAAATGAAGGAGTACATAGATCTCAGATGGTTGTAGAGCTGGAGATGGTTCCTGAGAGGGGGGGGGCGGTGAGGCCACTGAGGGAATTGAAAACATGTATGAAAATTTAGAAATTGATGTAACACCAGGTCAGAATCATACAATCATAGAATTTACAGTGCAGAAGGAGGCCATTCAGCCCATCGAGTCTGCACCGGCTCTTGGAAACAGTAGCCCACTGAAGCCCACACCTCCACCCTATCCCCGTAAACCAGTAACCCCACCTAACCTAAGGGCAATTTATCTTGGCCAATCCACCTAACCTGCACATCTTTGGACTGTGGGAGGAAACCGGAGCACCTGGAGGAAGCCAATGCAGATAGGGGGAGAACATGCAGACTCCGCACAGACAGTGACCCAAGCCGGGAATTGAACCTGGGACCCTGGATCTGTGAAGCAACTGTGCTAACCACTGTGCTACCATGCAGCCAATGTCGGTCAGCATCTCTGGAGTGAATGGAACTTGGTGTGAGTCCCTGTTCATAAAAATGAATATTCCTTTTATAATAAACATTTTATTGAGGTATTTTTTGGTATTATAACAACAACTCAATAAACAATGTCCATGAAACTATAAACATAGTGCAAAGGCCGTCTCCCTCCCTTACAGGTCCCACCTTTATTAACCCTAAACTCTAAACTAAACCCCCCCCCCTTCTGCTGCTGATTAGTTTACCATGAAGAAGTCGGCGAACGGTTGCCACCTCCGGGCGAACCCTAACAGTGACCCTCTCAAGGCGAACTTGATTTTCTCCAAACAGAGAAAGCTAGCCATGTCTGATAGCCAGGTCTCCGACTTCAGGGGCTTTGAGTCCCTCCAAGCTAATAGTATCCATCTCCGGGCTACCAGGGAAGCAAAGGCCAAAACATCTGCCTCCTTCTCCTCCTGGATTCCCGGGTCTTCCGACACCCCGAAAATCGCTACTTCTGAACTCAGCGCCACCCTTGTTTTTAACACCGTGGACATGACATCTGCAAACCCCTGCCAAAATCCCCTAAGCTTCGGACTTGCCCAGAACATGTGGACATGGTTCGCTGGTCCTCCCGCACATTTTCCACCCCAAAGAATCTGCTCATCCAGGCCACTGTCATGTGAACCCGGTGAACAACCTTAAATTGTATCAGGCTGAGCCTGGCACATGTTGTGGACGCGTTGATTCTACTCAACGTGTCTGCCCATAGACCATCCTCTATCTCTCCTCCCAGCTCCTCCTTCCATTTGCGCTTCAGCTCCTCGGTCTGCGACTCCTCCAACCCCATAAGTTCCTTGTAAATGTCCAAGACAGGCAACACGGTGGCGCAGTGGGTTAGCACTGGCCCCACAGCGCTGAGGTCCCAGGTTCGATCTCGGCTCTGGGTCACTGTCCGTGTGGAGTTTGCACTTTCTCTCCCTGTTTGCGTGGGTTTGTCCCCCACAAGCCAAAAATGTGCAAGCTAGGTGGATTGGCCACGCTAAATTGCCCCTTAATTGGAAAAAATGAATTGGGTACTCTAAATTTTTTTTAAAAGTAAATGTCCGAGATGCTCCCTTCTCCAGCTCACCCTCTGGAAACTATCCTTCCTGAATCCCCCTTAGCGGTAGGAGCGGGAAGGTTGGCACCTGTTTACGTAGGAAGTCCCGCACCTGCAGATACCTGAATTTGTTTCCACTCGCCAACCCAAACTTCTCCTCCAGCGCCCTCATACTGGGAAAGCTACCCTCTATAAACATATCCCCCATCCTCTCAATCCCTGCTCTTCGCCATATCCGGAACCTCCCGTCCATACTACACGGGGCAAACCGGTGATTATTACAGATTGGGGACCAGACCGATGCTCCCTCTGCTCCCACATGTCTCCTCCATTGCCCCCAGTTTCTCAGGGCCGCAACCACCACGGGGCTGGTGGAGTACCGTGCTGGCGGGAACGGCAGAGGCGCAGTTACCAACGCTCCCAAACTGGTGCCCTTACATGAAGCCGCCTCCATACGCTCCCATACCGACCCTCCCCCCACCACCCACTTCCTGATCATGGCTATATTGGCTGCCCAGTAATAGTTACTAAGATTTGCAGCGCCAGCCCGCCCTCTCCCCGACTCTGCTCAAGCATTACCTTCCTTACTCGCGGGGTCTTGCCCGCCCAAATAAAGCCAGAGATCACTTTGTTGACCTGTTTAAAAAAGGATTGCGGAATACAGATGGGGAGACATTGAAACACGAACAGGAATTTCGGGACGACCGTCCTCTTCACCGTCTGCACCCTCCCAGCCAGTGACAACGGGTGCGCTTCCCATCTACGAAAATCGTCCTTCATTTGGTCTACTTGCCGGGCCAGATTTAATTTATGCAGCCGGTCCCATTCCCGTGCCACTTGAATGCCTAGGTACCTAAAGCTTCGCCCTACTAATCTAAATGGCAGCTCCCCAATCGCCTCTCCTGTGCCCTCGCCTGGACCGCAAACATCTATAAAAATGAATATTCAAGCACATACAAACGATAATGGACAGGACAATACCATATGGCCCATTCAGCCAGTCCCACACAACTGTGAAACCTAAGATCATAAGAATGAGAAGAAACAGTAGGCCATTCGGCCCATTGAAACTGCATAGAATTTTACACTCCCCCAGGCTGGTTCTGAGACGGGCGGAGGGAGCCTAAATTTGCTTGGACGGGAGTCCCTCCAGGATTTCACCCAGACTCAACGTGCAGACTCAGCACAGACAACATGAACATGATCTATTTATCCTAACTCTCTGTTCACTGGGCGGCACGGTAGCACAGTGGTTATTACTGTTGCTTCACAGCGCCAGGGTCCCGGGTTCGATTCCTGGCTTGGGTCACTGGCTGTGCGGAGTCTGCACATTCCCATTGTGTCTGTGTGGGTTTCCTCCGGGTGCTCTGGTTTCCTCCCACAAGTCCCGAAAGGCATGCTTGTTAGGTGGATTGGACATTCTGAATTCTCCCTTTGTGAACCCGAACAGTAGCCGGAGTGTGGCGACTAGAGGCTTTTCACAGTAACTGCATTGCAGTGTTAATGTAAGCTTACTTGTGACAATAAAGATTATTAGTAGTAGTAGTACTTCCTCAGTACTGTCCCCCTTTGGCACTCCCTTTGTATTTCATGTGATGGAACGGTGAAGCTAAATTTGTTGAAACTCTCGGTGTTCTCTGTTCCTTTGCCCTTATTGTGTCCTTTATTCCCACACTGTGTCCTCTTATCTCTACTACCCTTGCTCTGTCCACTATTACTTATGACCTCATTTTATCCTCATTGTTCTCTCTTGTTGCCCTAACTATCCCCACTATTCTGGCTACCTTCACTGAGTCTTTTTTCCCCATTACCCTTGCTGTGTCCTCTATTCCCAGAATACAGCTATTGGTCTCACAGATTATAGACACATTGTTGTATTTATCTCAGATTTCCCTTAATCCTGTTAGCACATCTCAAATTCTCAGTTCTCAGGGTGAACTCACAAAATTTATTTTACCTATTTGTCATCCTCTTACAGCTTTACAAATCGAGCATTAATTTCTCTGTGTGCAATCAATAATCATTTCACTTGGTTATTCACTGTTCCACATACCCATGGCAACCATTTCTTTATAGGTATTAACTGACAATGCAGATATTACAGAACAAAGGAATGTGCCTGGGGCTATTAACAGCTGCTGAGCACCAGTAATGTTGTGATTACTTAGGGAATATTTCGGTACGAGCTGACAGATTTCAAATAAACACTGGTTGTATTTTCTCAGTTGCATCAATAAATTAAAATGCCATATATAGTGTATTTAGCTGCACTGTCTGGTACAATACTGGCACAAACAGACCAGAAAAGCCCTGGATTCAGCCCTGTATTGGGCTAAGCAAATTGACCTCTGCTGAAAAGGGGTAATTTGAACTCAGTGTGCTGGTACTCGGGGTTCGGAGAAAGGATAGCCACAGTTCCTCCTCCTGATTGCCATCCAGTGACCACTGCTGAAAGATGCAGAAAGATGCCACAGAAACATTTAAAAGGCAATTGGATATTTACTTGAAGAGTTGTAATTTTCTGGGTTTTGGGGAAAGGGCTGATGTGTGGGACTAAATTGGTCATCTTTCAAAGGGCCCATACAGTGATCATCAGTTGGAAGAAAGGAGCTCTTCCTATGTTGTTCTATCCTGTGTTCGCCCTCCTATTGCCTTCGCAATGGTCTTTATTATGTTGTTCTCACCGTCTCCTCTCTCCTGTTGACTTCGCTGTGTAATCTCCGCCCTTGCTCTCATTCTGTTCTCTATTCCTGCTGCTCCGCCTTGTCTTCTCTCCTGTTCTCCTCGCTGTGTCCTCTATTCCAGTTTTCCTCATTGTGCCCTTTATTCCAATTTTCCTCGCTGTGTCCTCTATTCCTGTTTATCTTGCTTTGTCCTCTATTCCTGTTTCTCTCGCTATGTCCTCTATTCCTGTTTCTCTCACTGTGTTCTCTATTCCTCTTTCTCTCGCTATGTCCCCTATTCCTGTTACCCTCACTGCGTCCTCTATTCCTGTTGCCCTCACTGTGTCCTCTATTCCTGTTGTCCTTGCTGTGTCCTCTATTCCAGTTTCTCTCGCTATGCCCTCTATTCCTGTTTCTCTCACTGTGTTCCCTAGTCCTGTTTCTCTCACTGTGTTCCCTAGTCCTGTTTCTCTCGCTGTGTCCCCTATTTCAGTTACCCTCACCGTGTCCTCTATTCCTGTTGCCCTCGCTGTGTCCTCTATTCCTGTTGCCCTCTCTGTGTCCTCTATTTTATGTTGCCCTCGCTGTGACGTCTATTCCTGTTTTCCTCGCTGTGTTCTCTATTCTTGTTTCTCTCGCTGTGTCCTCTATTCTTGTTTCCCTCGCTGTTTCCTTTAGTTTTGTTGCCTTTGCCATGTCCTCTATTCTTGTTTCCCTCACCGCGTCCTCTATTCCTGTTGCCCTCGCTGTGTCTTCTAATCCTGTTGCTCTTGCTTTGTCCTCTATTCCTGTTGCCTTCATTGTGATGTCTATTCCTGTTTTCCTCGCTGTGTTCTATATTCTTGTTTCTTTCGCTGTGTTCTCTATTCTTGTTTCTCTCGCTGTGTCCTCTATTTTTGTTTCCCTCACTGTGTCCTTTAGTTTTGTTGCCTTTGCTATGTCCTCTATTCCTGTTTCCCTCACTGTGTCCTCTATTCCTGTTACCCTTGCCATGTCCTCTATTCTTGTTTCTCCCACTGTGCCCTCTTGCTTGTTGCCCTTCGAAGTGTACTCTCTTCTGTTTCTCTCACTGTGTTCTCTTTTCCTGTTTCCCTCACTATGTCCTCTCTTCTGTTGCAGGGTTCACACAGTGTTTCCCTGTCATTTTCCTACTGGGACTTCTTCCACAAATTAACACTTTTTTCACATACTTGCTGGAACAAATAGACATGCATATCTTTGGGGGATCTGGTACGTATCAGACAAGTTTTCTTTTCTGTTTTTCATTCAATTTTCAAATTTAAAAACTTCAAATATTTCAGACTGAAATGTATATTCCTGGTTGGAATCTAATTTAAGGTACATGTTTATAAGCAATTGATTGTTAATTGTGTAGCCATCTGGGATGGCCACTTACAATAAGAAACATGGACGGTCGCAAAGCATAATGGGAAAAATGGACAGTGTAAGGTTCAGGCAGGCTCAGAGCCTGAATGTATATTTGTGAGCGAAGAATCCAGACAGTATCGAAACCCCAACCGATTAGCATCTTGATGGCCCAACCGATTAGCATCTCCGTAAGACAAAAGACTGATACTTGAGCAACCGATACAATCCCAGACATTTCGGTGCCATCCCTGTACTCAGGAAGCGTAGACAACAGGGTCAATGACCGCTTAATACACGCCCAGCCATCAAGGCACCCACCCCTTTATTGGCTCAGATCGAACACAGTGATCAAGAATTATCCAATTAAGGGGGTCCAAACCGAAGCGCCCAAAAGAGCGTGAAAATCCCCAAGGATAAAGAGAGAGACCGCCATGCGTTCGGTCTCTCTTGGACATGGCGCTCCGGCAACGTCTACTTCCAATTGCAGCACCACCAGAAGCAAGTTCAAGTTCACCGCCCGCTACCAGACGGATGAGCCCAGCTGAGCTGCAGTTACTTCTACAGACCCAATAGACCCAGATTCGAACAACGGCCACTGTTCCTCTGACCTGAGCCGGGTGCCTGAAGTTAAGTACAGGTTGTCATAGTTGATAGGTGTAGTTTAACTAATAGTGTTTATGTTGCATGATAATTGTGTGTGTAAATAAAGTACCCTTGAACTTGAACTAACTATCTGGTGTTTGGCTCTTTGATCGATATCTGGTTGAACCTTGTGGTGATATCATTTGATACCTGGCGACTCTGAGCAATAGAAAGAAGGGCAACCTTATTGTTTGCCATATTTATAGCAGGGAAAAAAAGGCAACAGTTATTGCCGGCATCTGACGGGACTCGACCCAGAAGTGACTGTGTCATCCGAGAGAACCCACAAAACGATTGAATTAGAAATCCAAATTGGCAAAGTAAAAGAAACCACAAGCGTAAGACCAGTATCGATCAAACCTCCAAGATTCGGAAGTGAGTAATTTGCATGCGTACTAACAAGGGATATAAGGTAACCTCGATAGATTTTGTTGCGTGAAACTTTCGGGAGTTGCGTAAACCGGAAAGTAGCTTGAGCCGTACCAGAGTTTGCACCACCGTTTTATTCCCCCTTGTCCCAAATTCCCGGTAGAGACAGAGATAATCGTAGAGATGGCAATGAAGGCAATGGAATGCCTTATGCATCCACAAGAGCCCGAGGTCACAGCGACCAACAGAGCAGAACAGTGTCCCATGTGGGAAGAAGAGATTTGGAAATACCTAAAGGGGAAAGGATGGCCCCTATGGTCTGAGTTTTGTGCGAATGAGGAAACGGGTCCTGGTAGCTTAGGACAAACATGGTGGGATAATCTGACCGAGATCCACAAGAAGAATTTGAGTAGAGTTCGTAAGCCGATGGCAATCGTGTCCTGCTTGGCACAATTGCGTGGCACAGAGGAGGTCGTGAGGACGCTCTGTAGACAGCTTGAGGAGAAAGAGAGGAGTAGAGAGGGAAATGTTAGCGAGTGTGAGAGAATAAACGAGCAACTCAGAGAGCAGCTGGCGGTGACGGACAAGGAGATGGCTGATGTCAAACGGGCACACCAATCTTGTCTCGCCCACCTAAGTAACTTTCAGATTCAATACGATAAGGCCTACCAGGATACGCAATGTGCGGTTTTGGTAAGAGAGGAAACGGAAAACCGAGCAGAACAGTTGAGAAAACAATGTGAGGACTTAAAAGCAGCCCTACGAGCACTCCGCAGTTCCACCACGGAACAGAGGCAAAGTTCGGTGGGTCATGCCAAGTGCAGGCAGCAAATTGAAATCACTGCTATCCATTCAGAATGGGTTCAGAGATACCTTTGGCCCACAGTTAGATCAGGAAGATGGCCCCGATTGGCAGGAACTCAGTTAAACGGCCCAACGATATGTAAACGAGACAGAAAGTCAGAATAGAGCCCCCAAGGCCCCGAAAAGGAAAGCACACGCACCACCGACTGCTCAGGCAGCACCCAACCCAGTGAACCCCAGCACCACGCAACGTAGAGTAACAACAGAAGACCAACCCGATTTTGTGTACACCACCCCATTAACCATCACCCAGTTAAGAGATGCCCGCGATAAAATTGAGACTTTTCACCCCACGTCAGACCCACACCACTTTTTTGAACGAGTTAGGCAACAGACCATCATGTACGGTCTGGACGAGCAGGAAGAAGTAAAACTCATTGTAATGAGCCTTGACCCATCTGTTAGTTCAGCCCTTCCCGACCCACAAAATGTAGGAGGAGGTAGCCTCCAGGATATGAAAACAGCCATCTTAGATGCCGTTGGCTACAATAGAGGAGATCCAGTAGAAGGACAACCGGTGTAGACAGAAAAAGGGAGAGCATCAAACAGCATTTGCTGGAAGCCTCTGGATCCACTTCACCGCAGTATTCGGTGATATAGCCCGCGCCCATTTATCGGTAGACAAATACGGCCAAATGGAACCGTATTCTCGTCTCCCACACCACGGAGGCAGATGAAAGACATGTGCGAACTACGACCCTTCAGAGCCAGCACACAATGAAGTGTGGGTACTGAAGCGATTATCTAGAGCTTGGGAACAGTCCCTACAGCAAAAGACAGACCAGGAAAGAGTAGACGCCAACATGAATCCAGTAAGGGCACACCAAGACCCCACATGGGTAAATGAAGGCAGAAGTAACACACAGCATCTTAAAGCGCAGGAATGCTACAATAGTGGACAGAAGGGACATTACGCCCGAGAATGCCAAGCCCCCTCGAAACAGCAACGGAATCAGCCCACAAATGCCCCCCCATCCAATGCCAGACCCATCCACAGCGTTAGTGCCCGAGCAGATAATTTGGCCATAAATGGCCCCGATTGACGGTGTTCGGACTCCCCAACTTGGGTCTGTTTGGGTCTCACTTTGGGATAAGTCCGGAAGACCGGTAGTTGCAGGCACAGTCCGGGGACACCCAGTCGAGTTCCTTTGGGACGCAGGAGGGTCCCGAACCACGTTAAACTCCTCCACGATGTATCAGCGAGATATATAGCCCACTACAGACACCATCACCCTTAGTGGCTTTACAGGTCACCTCCAGCAGGACGCATTACAGCCCCTGTGGATATCCAGATCGGCAATATCAAAACGAAGCACTCAGTCGTTTTGGTAGATTTACCCCAGACAGCAGAACACATCTTAGGAATAGATTTTATGAGCTCACACAACCTTTCTTTCGACCTGTAAATAATTGTGTGTGGAAAATGGCTAGAGCAGCACGAGCCCCCGCCACGCTCATTGTAGGAGACTACGTACACAGGATTAGCTCAGTGGGAGGGTACTGGTTTGATCCACAAACCATTACCACAGACAAAACAGTTAGAGAAGTCTTGAAGAGACATAAAGCATTGTTTGCCCAACACAAGCACGATTGCGGTAAAATCCCAGGAGTGGTCAACATTACTGGACCCGATCCTAAGCCCAGAAACAATACTGTTTTCCAAAGCAAGCCGAGGGAGAGATAGCTAAAGTAATCCAGAGTTTATTGGACCAAGGAGTAATTTGGCCCGTAGTATCAACGAACAATGCCCCGATTTGGTCTGGAAGAAAATCAGATGGTTCATGGCGACTGACCATCGATTATAGTGAATTAAACAAAGTGACTCCGTTAACAACCCCTACCGTTGCCACGATCCCAAGACCATGTTAAAACAGGGACTCCAGTCAACATTTTTCACAGTTTTGGACACTAGCAAGGGCTTTTGGTCCATTCCATTGGACAAAAAGTGCCAGTACAAATTTGCGTTCACTTTCCGGGGACAGCAGTACATGTGAACATGCCTTCCACAACTCCCCCTCCATTTTTCACAGACAATTGGCGAAAGGATTAGCAAACTTTTCCCGACCCGAATGCCTCGTTCAGTATGTGGACGCTTGCTCCTACAGACTGACGCCAAGGAAGAGCACATTTTGCTACTTTCGGAATTATTAGGACTCCTAACTCCTTAGGTGGGGTTGCTGGGTTACGGAGATAGGGTGGATGTGTGGGCTTAAGTGGGGTGCCCTTTCCTAAGGGCCGGTGCAGACTCGATGGGCCAAATGGCCTCCTTCTGCACTGTAAATCCTATGTAAATTCTATGATTCTAACAGAAAATGGATGCAAAATTAACCCCAAAAAAGCCCAAATCCTCCAGGAAAAGGTCACTTATTTAGGTACGGTCATCACGCATGGTAAGCGTGAGATAAAACAGAAATGGATAGATTCAATCGTAAAATTGCCCTTGCCCCAAAATGTTACAGCACTCCGGTCATTTTTAGGACTGGTTTTTAGGAAAGCAGCCCCACTTTCCGAGCTCCTTAAGAAACAGGCCCCATGGAAATGGCTTCCACAGCACACGGATGCCGTAGATGCATTGAAACACGCCCTAAGCACAGCCCCTGCTTTACAGGCACCAGACCCACACACTAGAGGTAGCGACCACCGACTGAACCCTTTCGGCCATACTCCTACAGGAAAGGCACGATCGTTTAGGACCCGTAGCCTATACTTCACGAGTTTTAGATCCAGTAGAGCAGGGATTTTCAGCCTGCAAAAGGTACCTGCTCGCAGTTTTTTGGGCTGTACAATACATCTCATACATAACAGGACTCAACCCCGTAACCATTTTGACCGAGCACACCCCGACACAGCTTTTATTAGATGGTAGACTAAAAGACGGCACAGTAAGCCAAATTCGAGCAGCGCGCTGGACCCTACTCCTACAAGGACGCCACAGTACGGTAAAACGGACAAAGACGCACACGTTTCTGGCCGACAATTTACAATATGCAGGAACCCCACATGAATGTGAGATCATTGCAGCCAAGCACAGCACAGGCCCCTGTGTTCCCAAATTGGTGCCGAAAAAGACAGGCATCAGACCACAGACGACCCAGCCCACAGACAAAGCTCTAAAAATTTATGTAGATGGCTCCTCCACAGTTCTAGATGGAAAAAGGATCACAGGATATGGTATTTATGTAGAGGACGCGCAGGGACGCGCTTCAGAGGGAATCTCGTTAAAGTTGCCTGGACACTTAGGTTCGCTGGCAGCCGAGTTAGCAGCCATTGCTTACATTGTGCAGCACTCAGATTAATTCCCGACCCCAGCAGGCATATATTCAGACAGTTTGTACGTCTGCAATAGCTTGACAGAATTCCTGACCCTGTGGGAATCTAGAGGATGTATATCTGCCGACGGAAACCCCCTACCCTCAGTGCCATTACTAAAACACATTCTCCAGACAGTGAAAGACGGGATCATAAAAGTTAGAAGCCACCACTGTTCCTCCCCACCCGGTAACGTGAAAGCAGACGCCCTAGCAAAAGCAGGCTCATGACATGGACACTTCTGGCAACCCCCCGAGAGTGCCCCAGTACACACGGTTCAGGTCTCACAGACCAATGATTCAAGATTTAGCCCAGGCACAAAAAGAAGATGATAAAGGAAATTTTGAAAGGAGACTTCCCAGCTTCCTATGATAAGTTAGCGATCCATGAGGGAATCGTTTTAAAGGATGGTATTTATGTGGTCTCCATCCACGACAGGAACCAGATTATTTGCCAATTCCATGACGGACACGGACACCAAGGGATAGAATCCACCTTTGCCCACTTCAGACCTCTCTGCTGGTGGCCCGATTTAAAAAAACTATGTAACCCATTACATTGAGAATTATTTGATTTACGCCCAGAACAACCCGGACAGATATGCAAAGAAAGGTCAGCTAAGACACACCCGCTCTGTTAATGGCCAGTGGACGAACTTGCAGTTAGACTACATTGGTGTTCCCCCCAACATTGTCGAGTTCGACAGGATGCACCCCCATACCCTCATGACCGGACGACTCATGAAGGGTACCGAGTATTTATTTGGACTTGATTTGGCCAGCCCCGTAGTCACCACCCTTACCCACAAAAAAGCGGTCCAAAACATAATGGAGAATTTTAAAGCAGCACTGCTCCCTGCAGCTGTTCGACTAGGCGCTAGGAGAAAGCAGAGTAAGGCCTGCTTTGATAAGACAATACACCCGATAGAGTATACAGTTGGAAAGCAAGTCATGATCTCCCTGTACAATCCTAGTTCATTCCTCTCCCCCAAATTTGCAGGACCCTACTCAATTTCCGATAAAGTAAGCCCCTCAGCTTACAAGATCACATATCCTAATGGAAAATCAGGATGGTTCCATATAAACCAGCTTAAGGTTCATGGAACGCAGTGCAGCCACTCACACCACCTCTCACTGGCAATGGCAGACAATGAAGACCCGCCCACTGACAACCCAATCCAGCCCTCCCCCAGCCAGGACAGCACGTCCACAGACACGACCTTGACTCCGCCTCCAAAGTCCCATTTCACCCTCACACTTGATTCGGCTGCTAGCGATAGCGACAGCGAAAGCACAACAAATGCCCTTGATATTCCCGACCAATGGAAAAACAGACCAGGCCCCAGTCACTACAGCCCCAGTGACACCGACCACGATATGTTCAGCCCCTCAGACACAATCTATTTGCCGTCACCAGAACCGGACCCACCACCCGACGACAGCGACACCACCCTGGCCCCCACCGTCCTACAGAATACGAAACAATGGCACGGGACAATTCTTATCGTCTGACAAGGAACAAAGAGATGGATCCCACATCGGCCCACGCCGCATTGGCACTAAAACTCCAGGCACGAGTTTGGCACCCGGGAGATGGTGATGACTCAGAGTCTGACTCCCACCATGGTAACCCCTTTGAGACCCATTTTGGAATGGAACCTTGAGGTGTCCAGATGATGAGAGTTTTGTGAGGGCCACGAAGAATCCAGCACGAGTTTTAAGGATACAAAGAAATAACATTTATTTACAATAACACATATATATATGACAGCAGCAGCAACTTCCCTTGCTGCACACTCCTTCCTGCTGTTTCCAAACTGGCCAGCTTTATTTATACTTGGAGTTTACTAATGGTTTCTCCGCCCCCCTCATTGGGGAAGCTCATACTCCCACAGGATTGTGGGATTGTCATTAGTCCCCAGCCAATGGTAAGTAGGCAGGTTATAACAGAGAAAGGAACCGATTGAGATTTACGGTGTCCTACTCCCTGATGGAACTTGCCCGCTTTCTTCTTTAGTTTTAATGTTGAATGTTCTCTCTCTTGTATGACTTTGTCGATCTCATGCAAGTTTCTTGATACAGTTATGACTACTCCTTTGATGCCACATGACAGTTAAAGGAACAAGTTTGCTGAAAGTCCATAAATATTCAAATTCTGACTGTTCTTGTAAGGTCACTCAGGCAGTGGAGTAATGGCACTTATCCCCGCCCTGCCTGAGGACCCCCTATGTATTTGGTCAGCCAAGCTCGGGTAGTGGAGCAACGGCACTGACCACCTCCCTACCCGGGGATTCCACCCATTCTTGCCCTGCCGCGGCTCATACGCACCCCATTCGGAAAATTCTTTTTGAATCTCTTTTGCTGTTCTTTTTTTTAAAAATGTGGTTTAAAGAATGCACTTTGCCACAACTTTTGTTTCCTTTCCGGTGACCCTTCGATTGCTATCCCCCACCTGCTCTTTACATGTTAAAACACTTGGTTGAAACAATTTTGCACTGGACGGGGAAATTGTCCGCCCACTCAGCCCATCAAACACAGGCTGTGAGAGTGCTCGCACTGTGACAGAATTTTTTTTTTCCGAATGTCTTGGGTGGGATTCTCCCAACAGGAGTCTTAAGTGCTGATGCCGGAGTAAAAACCGGAGTGTTTTACTCTGGCGTCGGCGCCTTTTCCCAGACCACTTTTCTCCCCCCTCCGTGGGGCTAGCAGGGGCGTCGCACGATTTATAGGGGCGGGGCCTCGGCACGGCACCAGAGACCCGGTGTCGCGTAAAAGACGCGGCGCCTTGGGTCCTGCGCATGTGCAGTTGGGCCGGCGCCAACTAGCGCATGCACGGTGGCCGTCCTCCCCCAGGCCGCCCCGCACAAACATGGCGGATGGATCCAGACTCGCCGGCGGAAGAAAGGTGGCCCGCCGACAGAGAGGCCAGCCCGCCGATCGGTTGGTCCCGATCGCGTACCAGGCCACTCCGGAGGCCCCCCCAGGAATGGAGCCCCCCCCCCCCCCCCCCACAGGCCGCCCCCCAAGCCGGCAGCGACCAGGTGTGGACGGCGCCAGCGGGACTAGGCCGTTTACGCACGGCCGCTCGACCCATCCGGGCCAGAGAATCGGCGCTCGCCGTTTGTGGCGATTTTCTGAGCGGCCCGGCGCGATTCCCGTGGCGCTGGTTTCGGGAGGGGGTGGGAGAATCGGGGGGGGGGGGGGGGCGTGGCGCGATTTGCGAGGCTCCCCGGCGATTCTCCCACCCGGCCGGGGGGTGGGTGTGGGGGGAGAATACTGCCCTATGTCTCCCAAATGGTTGTTTAAAAAGTAAAAATGAGGGAGTCACATTTGGTGATGTTTCTAAATGGGAAATTGATGTTAAGGAGAAACAGACAGACAAACGTGATATTAAACAACAAGATAATAACAGATATTATGCTTGTACCCCCAGGAAGATACAAATACACCAGAAGACAGAGGAAGACACAGACAAGATGAAGACGAACCTGATGATCTGCATCATGATCGTCGTTGGATCAATACAGTTGCGCGTGTGACCCGCCCCTACACCTCACCACACAGGCCCTAAACATGACCACCCAACACGCTACCCCTAGCCCGGACACTACCCCACACACAGACACAGCCACGGATACCCCCACATGGTGTATAGCATCATACACAGTATAACTCTCATACACAGTAGAAGCCCTATTGATTATCGCTATACTTTGCAGTGTCATCCAGACGATCAGACTTCGGAAATGGCGAAGGAGAGCCTCCCGCTCTCCAGTATACACACTCAGAGGCCCTTTCCTCGGACTCTAGCAAACCCCACACTCTTTCTGAACTTTTCCTCCCGAATAAATTCTGCTGTTTGTTTTTTTAATAAAGTTACTTTCTCTGTAAATTGACATTAGTGTTTTTAAAAAAAATTTTGTTTTGTTTTTTTATTCTCCTTTTTCACATTTTCTCCCACATTTACATCCATCAACAATAAACAATAATCAGCAAGATATGTCAGTCCCCATAATAACAACGATCCCATCTACCCACCAACCCCCAAACCTCAACCCGCATGTTTACATAAACAAATGACAAAAAGGAATCAGGGATTACCCGTAGTCACCCTTAATCTTACACAGCTCCCCCCCCCACCCACCCCCACCCCAGGTCTCCAGCTCCTCCCATCCACTGCCTCTTATAAAACTCCTCCTCCCAACCTCGGTTCCTTCCCCCCAACTTTCCACCCCGGCTAGACCACTCGGACCCTGTTCTGCCAGGCTCCGATGGCCGCAGCCCCTCCCCCCACCTCACTCCCGTTCACTGGCCGGCTTAAACCGGCCAGCGTGGAGGCCCCCGCCCGGGTCCCTTTCCCACTTGCCCGGCCCTAGGAAAGCCCAAAGATCCCCTTTTAGCACACAAATCCCGCATATCCACCTACACCCCAAAGAACCCTCATTTCGAGTGAAAGTCCCGTCCCTTCCCTTGTCCAAATATATACCACTTGGCCCCTTCAGTCTCTACACCCGCGCGCAGTGATACAAAAAAGAAGAAAATACAGTCATGAGGTTACATCGGCACATGGCCATTCCTCAATTTGTCAGTTCCGCCACAGTCCTTCTGCTTTCGCAAACTCCTCCGCTGCTTCCGCCGTTCCAAAATAAAAGTCCCTGAGCTTGTAAGTCACCCTCAGCTTCGCTGGATATACAATGCCGCACCGCACCTTGCTAATGTACAGTGCCCTCTTCACCCGGTTGAAGGCAGCCCACCTCCTTGCCAGCTCCACCGTAAAGTCCTGGTATACAAGTATACCAGCTCCAGCCCACTGCACCACCCGCTTCTGCTTGGCCCAGCTCAGGACCTTCTCCTTCACACTGTACCTACGGAAGCACAGAGTCACTGCCCTTGGCGGCTCACTCGCCTTTGGTACAGGCCTCCACGACCGATGAGCCCGATCCAGTTCATATCGGGAGGGATCCTCCCCCAATAGTTTTGCCAGCATCGCGGCAAAATACTCAGTCGGCTTCGGTCCTTTAACTCCTTCGGGCAGCCCCACAATCCTCAAATTCTGTCGCCTGGATCTGTTTTCCAGGTCTTCCATTTTTCCTCGCAGATCCTTGTTAGTATCCATCACCTTCCGCATCTCTTTCCCCATCGAGGCAAGTTGATCACCGTCTCCTCCACTTCCTTCAGCACCTCCCCTTGCTCTCGCACCTCCGCCACTGCGCTCGCCACCTCCGTCCTCACCGGGGAAACCGCCTCCTCCACCAGCACACTCAAAACCTCCCTCATCTCCTTCCTCATCGTCTCCATGCATTTCGCAATCTGCGCCAACTGCTTTTCAAATTCCGCAGCCATCACCTTAGTTATTTCTTCAGCCGTAAGCAGTTCGGCCTTCCCTGGTGCTCCAGCCTCCATTTTCCTTGGTGACCCCGCGGTGACCTTTCCACTCCCCGACGGACCTTCAGCTGTTTTTTTTCCGGCCATTTTCTTGCTCACCCTCGACATTTTTCTTTGGTTTTTTTTCCTCCTGTGTCTTCACTGTGCCTCATCCGTGCCTTCTCCCTGCTTCTGCCGCCTCCGTGGACCCTGGGACGGGCTTAAAGCCCCGAAAATGCCGTTCCCGAACGGGAGCCCTCCATTGTGCAGCCGCCTCCCGCCCGCCGTCACCGGAAGTCCCCACATTAGTGTTAAGTAGGAATGTGATTGTTTATTTTGTACTGTAATATAAGTTCTTTGGTTATTAGATAGCAGCATGAGTGTAGTTTAGTTAAGGACGGTTAGAGGTTCCCCTTGTGTGTAAAGAAACTGATATGTATATTTGAATGTTATCGTGCCCCCTTAGAAGTTTTAGAGATATGTGTTGTATTAGGGAAAACTTAGGTAAATGTTTCGACCCATAGTTCAGAGTAGGGTAGAACCTGTCCTTGATTGAGGGTGCACGGCATACCAGAGAACAGGAGAAGATTCAGTAGTGTGATCCTTCACGCTTTGTGTTGAGGATCAAGAGGACGGACTGTAGCCATCTGGGATGGCCACTTACAATAAGAAACATGGACGGTCGCACAGCATAACGGGAAAAATGGACAGTGTAAGATTCAGGCAAGCTCAGAGCCTGAATATATATTTGTGAGCGAAGAATCCAGACAGTATCGAAACCCCAACCAATTAGCATTTTGATGGCCCAACCGATTAGCATCTCCCTAAGACAAAAGACTGATACTTGAGTAACCGATACAATCCCAGACATTTCGGTGCCATCCCTGTACTCAGGAAGCATAAACAACAGGGTCAATGACCGCTTAGGACACGCCCAGCCATCAAGGCACCCACCCCTTTATTGGCTCAAATCGAACACAGTGATCAAGAATGACCCAATTAATGGGGTCCAAACTGAAGGACCGCCCAAAAGAGCGCGAAAATCCCCAAGGATAAAGAGAGAGACCGCCATGCGTTCGATCTCTCTTGGACCTGACGCTCCGGCAACGTCTACTTCCAATTGCAGCACCACCAGAAGCAAGTTCAAGTTCAACGCCCGCTACCAGATGGATGAGCCTAGCTGAGCAGCAGTTACTTCTACAGACCCGATAGACTCAGATTCGAACAACGGCCACTGTTCCTCTGACCTAAGCCAGTGCCTGAAGTTAAGTACAGGTTGTTATAGTTGATAGGTGTAGTTTAACTAGTAGTGTTTGTGTTGCATGATAATTGTGTGTGTAAATAAAATACCCTTGATCTTGAACTAACTAACTGGTGTTTGGCTCTTTGATCGATATCTGGTTGAACCTTGTGGTGGTATCATTTGATACCTGGCAACTCTGAGCAATATAGTATAGATATCCAAAGAAAGAAGGGCAACCTTATTGTTTGCCATATTTATAGCAGGTAAAAAAAGACAACAATTGTTCTTGGTTGCCACGAATTTTGAATACATTTTCCACAAAGCCTGTTTAAATAACACACCACCTGTTTTGATGAGTAAAATAAATGAGTGAGCTGATATGACATAGGTTGCCATGGGTTAGGGAGAGAAATGTTCATGGCTTGGTCTTAATTAGCACTGAGGAGGCCCTTGTGTGTAAAGAAACTGATATGTATATTTGAATGTTATCGTGCCCCCTTAGAAGTTTTAGAGATATGTGTTGTATTAGGGAAAACTTAGGTAAATGTTTCGACCCATAGTTCAGAGTAGGGTAGAACCTGTCCTTGATTGAGGGTGCACGGCATACCAGAGAACAGGAGAAGATTCAGTAGTGTGATCCTTCACGCTTTGTGTTGAGGATCAAGAGGACGGACTGTCAAGTGTATGGATTTCAGTGGACGGCAGGAATTGACACTGCGGAGAAGCCCTCTGTGCCTGAGTAATCGAGCTGACATTTGAATTATGGCTTCTGAAGGAAAGTGCTTATTTTGTGTTATGGGACCTCAGCATAGAATCATCACTTAGTGCAAAGGGGACGGAATTTAGCGAGATAAATTTTGTCGCCTGTTGTATAATTTGCAAGATTGCTGTCATTACTAGGGGATAATATAAGAGGACTGCAGCCTTTATTTATTGTTTTATGTACTGTGCAACCTCTAATTCTCATGTTATGCTGGTGATTTGTTCTAAGCGTATGTGTATATAAGAATAATGATAGGAAGAGACCCTCTGGTTCATCTAACCGATCCCTTACAGTTGCGATGTTTTATGCTTCATAATACAGACACTTCCCAAAGATCACTCTGACCCTGATTTAAGGCTCCTTAGGTACCTTCCAAACCCATGACAGCTACCATCTAGAAGGACAGGGGCAGCAGATACACCATGACTTGGAAGACCCCCTACAATTCACTCATCATCTGTCTTGCAAATATATCGCCTTCCCTTCACTGTCACTGGGTCAAAATCCTAGAACTCCCTCCCTATCAGCGCTGTGGATGTACCTACACCTCATGAACTGCAGCGGTTTAAGAAGGCAGCTCACCAGAACCTCCTCAAGGGCAATAAATGCGGGCCTAGCCAATGACGCCATGTCCCATAAATACCTCTTGTGATCTCCACTCCAGCCGGAAACAGATCTGCTGTCACTTGAAGGAATCCAGCGTATCGGTGTTAACTGCACAGCTGGCAGCCTGCTCCAGGGATCCACTGTTCTCAGGGAAACAAACTGCCACCCAACATACAACCTAAATGTGTCTTTGCATAATTTATAAGCATCACCCCTGCTACCACTGAACATTGTCAGACAAAATAATTGGTCCACATAAGCATTATCTAGTTGCTTCATTATTTTACAAAAATCTGTCAAATCATCCCTGAGTCAACACCTTCCTAAAGTACAGAGACAACTTAATGAATCACTTGTGTTCTGTTGGCTTCAGAGGTATGTTATATCACAGCATCTCTCATAGTATTGAACTCTAAAGAACTGCCACCACTCATCTCCCATTTGCCCCAGTATTCTGTAATGCAGTAACTAATGTCTGTATCATTTCTTTCCTCAGCCTAGTGCCTGGACAACCATCCCCTCCCTCCCCAGCTGCTTCTAATTTTAATCAGAGCCACTTCCAAATTTCAGCCAGTCAGTATTGTAATGTGCCATTTGATTTGGGTTATTACTGCTGAGACTGGTTGATCTATCCCTTCTCCGTTATTAGGCCAGTAATAAAGTACAGGCAGCGGATAATTGTGAGACTGCAGAGAATTATTCCCAGTTAGTCCAATAAGAATATGTAATCAATGTGATTTCTCTTTCTGTCATTAAATGGAAGTCTTTTCCTGACTATCATGTGTGCTTTTTAATTGTGGATTGGCTTTGTGTGTTTAATGGTCGATTCTTCAATGAATGCAGCACGGTAGCATTGTGGATAGCACAATTGCTTCACAGCTCCAGGGTCCCAGGTTCGATTCCGGCTTGGGTCGCTGTCTGTGCGGAGTCTGCACATCCTCCCCGTGTCTGCATGGGATTCCTCCGGGTGCTCCGGTTTCCTCCCACAGTCCAAAGATGTGCAGGTTAGGTGGATTGGCCATGATAAATTGCCCTTAGTGTTGGGTGGAGGTGTTGACCTTGGGTGGGGTGCTCTTTCCAAGAGCCGGTGCAGACTCGATGGGCCGAATGGCCTCCTTCTGCACTGTAAATTCTATGAAATAACTGAGAATATACAGTATCTAAACAAGCCATTCAGCCCAACAAATCCATGCTGGTCTTTTTGCTCCACATGAGCCCCTACCACCCGACTTCTTCTTGCCCTATCAATATATCCATCTATTAATTTCTCATTCATGCACTTATCCAACTTCCCCTTAAATACATTGATTATTTCAACCACTCTTTGTGATATAATAAAACATTTCTTCCATTGGGGCAGCATGGTGGCACAGCAGATCCGAGGCACTTTGCCTGCCCACCCAAAGTCCGAAATCATTAAACCTCTCCAAAAAAGATTAGGAGAGGAAAATCGGTAGATTCTTGAAAATAAATTAAAACTTCAACCCAGTCGAACGCTTTCTCCACATTCATGGAAATTAGTACCTCCAGTTCCTACATTCAGTAACCTCCTTATATTGGTGACAATTGTCCACCCTTCACAAACTCGGGTCTGATCCTCAGCTATCATCCCTGGCAAACAATCCTCCAAGTGTGCTGCCAGCACCTTCAGCAACTTCACATCAGCATTTAATAATGATATAAGTCAATAAGACCCACACTCCTCTGGATCCTTATCCTTTTTCAAAATTAGTGAAATTGAAACTTGCGCCAATGTGAGCGGAAGCTCCCCTCGGGCTAACGAGTCATTGAACATCTCCATTTTAGCAGCACTGTGGCACAGCGGTTAGCACTGCTGCCTCACAGCACCAGGGACCCTGGTTCGATTCGGACCTTGAGTGACTGTCTATGTGGAGTTTGCACTTTCTCCCCATTTCTGCGTGGATTTCTCAGAGTGCTCCGGTTTCTTCTCACAATTCAAAGATATGCAGGTTATGTGAATTTGGCATGCTAATATTGCCTAAAACATTAGGTGGGATTACGGGGATAGGAGCAGGGGATTGGGCCTACGTAGGGCGCTCTTTCAGAGCAAGAGCCGGTGTGGACCCAATGAGCCAAATGGCTCCCTTCTGCAATGTGAGATGAGGCCCCAGCTTGTTGCAAATTTTTTATAAAATTGCACTGGGAATCCGTCAGGGCTTGGAGGCTTCCCAGACTGCATTGAAGCGATGCACCTCATCACTTCCTCCAACCCAATTGGGATCTTCAGCCCTTGCACTTTCCTCTCCTCCACTACTGGGAAATCCAAGCCATCCTAGAACTGTTTCATCTCTGACTCCAACCTGTACAGCCCCTTGTTAAAGACCTCAAACACCCCATCACCTTACCTGGGTCATAGACTACCCTGCCCCCGGGTCCTTTATTTGCCCAATCTCTCTTGAAACCACCTGCCGTCTCAACTGGTGTGTCAACAACCTACTGACCTTCTCCCTATGTTCATAAAACACCTGTCCCAACTGGCCAACCGTTTTCGCCGTCGAGATCAGTTCAAATTCCATCTGAAGCTTCTTCTTCTTCAACAACTCCTCCTCTGGGGTGGCTGAATACTGCCGATCCACCGCTAGAATGACCTCCACCAACCTTTGCCTTTCCATCAACCCCACCTTCTCCCTGTACGCCTTTATCGAAATGAGCTCCCCCCCGATTACTGCCTTTAATGCTTCCCAGAACGTGGAGGGAGAAAGCTTGTTCTATTGAATTCAACATACGTGCCTAAAGCCACTCCAGCCCTCTCACATGCCCCTTATCCGACAACAGTGCCACATCTAACCTCCACGGCGGTTGCTGGGTGCCCTCTCTTCTCCACCGCAGATCTACATAGTGTGGCGCATAGTTCCATATGACATTCGCCGTGTATTCCGGGCCTACCACCCCTCGAAGCAGTGTCTTACCCATAATAAAAAAGTTGGTGTACATGTGAGGCACCCAGACCTCCACGGATCCCCCCCCCCCACACACACACACACACTATCTGCTGAATGAACCCGCACAACTGTTCCCCACCCCCAATACCTTCAGGGATTTGAGGCACAACCGATCCAGCCTGGGGATCAAGCACACAATTAAAATCCACCCCCATAATCAACCGATGTGTATCTAAATCCGGTATCCTCACCAACACTTTGTTAATGAACTCCACATCATCCCAGTTAGGAGCGTACACGTTCACTAACACCACAGGAACTCCCTCCAAACTTCCATTCAGCATTACGTATCTTCCCCCCCGGATTCCCCACTATGTTACCCGCTGAAAAAGCCAACCTCTTATTAATAAGCACCATGGCTCTCGTCGTCTTCGTATCCAGTCTCAAATGGAATACTTGCCCATACATCCTTTTCTCAACCTCTATTGATCCCTAACTGGCTTGGGTGGGGTGCTCTTTCCGAGGCCCGGTGCAGGCTCGATGGGCCGAATGGCCTTCTTCTGCACTGTATATTCTATGATTCTAATCCTCAGGTGAGTCTCCTGTAAAAAGACCAGGGACTGGATTCTCTGCTGGCGAGATGCTCCGTTTTGCCGGCAGCCCGGGGGTTTCCCGACGACATGGGGCTGCCCCACAATGGGAGACCCCATTGACTAGCCGGTGTAACGGAGCATCCCGCCGACGGGGTAAAAAAAAATGTGGCGGGGAGGGCAAATGTCAAACTTTTTAAATGGGCGAACTACCAAGATCTTTTAAACCGGCCCATTCAGTGCCCTCACATCCCAGGAGACAGCCATATCTTAGACGTAATAGACCCTCACAGGCCCCTACCTCGCCCACCTCCCAGACCCATCCAAGAAGGCTACCGCCACCCCCTCATTCCAATGACTCCATAATGAAACCTTCATCGTCAGCGACCCCCCCCCTTCCCCCCCCCTTTCCCCATTGCAAACTAAGAAAACCCCACCAACCCAGGCTCGCTATCTCAACCCTTGTAAAAAAAAAAGAAAACAAACCCCCTCCCCCCCAAATAACCAATCGTGGCTATTTGCCTCCCACTTCCCTTCCGTTAAGAAGTATTTCTGCTAGCCGGGTGACCCCCACCTGAGGAAAAACACACATTTTATTTTCAAAAAGTCCCTCCCACTACCCCCTGCCCAAACCATCCTGCACCCCAAGCCACTTCAACCCCATACCTCCTCCCTCACACCCCCCACAATCCCCATGCTTCCCACTGTTCCCAACAATTGCTTTAATACACCCAAAGACTATACCCCACACACAGTGTGGCACATATTACAAAGTTACGCACTCAGAGAGCAGAGGATATTAAAAGAAACAACACAAGGATTGACGCCCTTGAGCACACGGCCATAACTCAACCAGAGTGAAATGAACCCACCCAGAATCTTCAAATGCCCCCCAGTCCATGTTCCTTTATAAAGTTAATTGCCTCCTCTGGCATATCAAAATAATGTTCTCTTCCCCCATGCATGATCCACAGGTGAGCTGGGTACATCATTCCAAATTGCACCTTGCTCCTAAAAAGAGCAGCCTTGGCCTTATTGAACATAGCCCTTCTTTTCGCCAGCTTTGCCCCCTAGTCCTGGTAGATTTGGATAGTATGGCCTTCCCAACTGCACTCATGCCTCTTCTTTGCTCACCTCAGGATCTTTTTCTTGTCCAGATAACTATGGAGCCAGACTATGCGGCAGCTCCCAGCTCGCGGCTTCTTCCTCAATGACCGATGGGCCCAGTCCACTTCAGATGGTCAAAGACCCCTTCCCCCACCAACTGCTTGAACATCTCCTGTGGTTCTCAGACCCTCCATGCCTTAGGGCAACCCTACAATCCTCAGATCATCAATCTTGTCCTTTAGTTTATTTTGCCCCTCCGACATCATCAACATCTCTGCCTCCAAAGATGCAATCCAATCCTCGTGATCAGCAACCCTCTCCTCCGTCTTCTGGATCGACGCATTCTGCAACTCAAGCTGCTGTTCCACACTCTCCAGGGCTGCCCACCAAATCTTCAGTGACTATCTGACTTTGCTTTTTAAATTTGGCTGATTGAAACTTCACCAACTTGTCCGTCGACCACTAAGCGGGCAACGATGCCACAGGTCCCTCTGCCATCTTTTCCTCTCCTGCACCACACGTGACCTCCGGGTCCGAAGAATGGCGCTTGTTTGACACACTCGTCTGGTAACACTTCGACATCACTCACAGAGGAGAAATTCTTCTACTACGCCACTTTTCCACCTGCACCACCCCCCGTAAAATGGGCAAAAAGGGCCAAAACACTAGCCCTCAGCCAGGAGACACCTTATGTGCGACCACTCACTCCATGGCCACCACCGGAAGTCCTGGTTCTATGGATTTATTAATAACTGTCTTATATTTATGATCCCTAGTTTTGCTCTCACTCATGAATTTTTTCTCCCCCCGTGATAAATCACTTTATTTATTAGTTATACAAGCCTCATCATCAAATAAATAACTGTTCACATAAACCGCGAGCAGTCAGGTCCCCAGATAATTTACAGTTTAACAGGGTTATGAAATAAAACGAAGATTTAGGCATGTCCAAGAGCTGACGTTACTTCTTCGTGGGCAGGGCAATTTTGATGAGTTTGTAGACAAATAGATCTGCACCCGCAACAGTGAGGCCCATGGTTAGCCTGTAGAGCAGTGCATCCATCACACCACCTTTTAAATAGACTGGCATCCCATTGTCCGCCTGGAATATCTTCTGCTTCTCAGGAACCTTGTTCTCCACTCGCCTGCAGGCTGCAGTGCCGAAGGTTCGGCGTGAAAGTTGCTGAAAAGCCCCCCCGCCTCCCCCCCCCCCGCCCCACTCCCAGGCCGCTCATTTCACTCCCGCTCACAAATGGAAACATTTCTGTACGTCTATCTTTTATCAGGCCACCTCTTAGTTTTCTAGAGAAAAGAGCCCTAGCCCATTCAATCTTTCCTCATTAATTTTAATTTTCCAGTTATAATATCCTTGTAAGTTTTTTTGTACTTTCTTCAGTGCTGCTATAACGTTTTTATAAAATGGAGAGCAGAACTGGTCTAATAAAAGTTCATTTGTAAGTTTAGCATTGGTTCTGTGTTTCTCCTCTGAAAATGAACCCCAGTGCTAGGTTTGTTTTTATGGCTTTAACCTGCAGTCTGCTTTTAATAACTTGTGTATCAGTACTCTCAGATCTCTCTGCTTCTCTACCCCATTTAGACACTTACTTCTCCTCTTTATTCTTCCCTATGTTTCAACTCATTTGTGATTTACAAGGCTATTTGGTTTTTATTTCTTGGGTTTACTTGTGTACCTGTGTTCCATCAGCACAAGCAGAAATGTGGCCGTGGAGGAACTTGCAGCCTGTGTTAACTGTAGGGGACGGTGTGGTGATTATTGACTGTGGAGGAATTTGTCACAGTAAAATCACATGCATAATACCTGTGTCTTTCAGCTGCGACAGGTCTAATCTCATCACTGTATGGCCTTTCCCGAAGTTTACTTGCTGTATCGCTGCTGTATGCTTTATGTATTGGCACAGTAAAGGTAAGCTGTTAATTGGACATTTGAGCTAAAGGATAATTTGGAAGCAACTGGAAGTGAAGTCAGAAAACAGAAATAAATTGAAACAATAATATTGTTGAAGCTTAAATGAATAGCAGAATGGTTATTGAAGGAGGGCATTTGATTCATTGCGTCTATGTGGCTCTCCGAAGGAACAATTCATCTGGCTCAATTCCCCGTTTTCTTCCTGTGCAAGTAATAATTCAATTTCCTCTTGAATGGCTGTATTGAATCTGCCTCCACTACACTCCTCAGGCAGTGCATTCCAGATCCAAACCACTTGCTGCAGTTTTTCCTCATGTCACCATTTCTTCTTCTGCCAATTAGATTAAATCTGTGCCCTCTTGTTCTAGATCATTCCACCAATGGGAACTGGTTTTCCTGTCCTGACACCTTGTGATTTTGTATATCTCTGTGGAATCTCCTCTCGACCTTCCCTTCTTTAAAGCAAAGAGTCCCAATTTCTCCAATTTGCCTTGTAGCTGATATTCCTCACCACTGGAATCATTCTCATTAATCTTTTCTCCATCCTTTCTTTTTTTTAAAATAAATTTAGAGTACTCAATTTATTTTTTCCAATTAAGGGGCAATTTTAGAGTGTTCAATCCACCTACCTTGCACATCTTTGGGTTGTGGGGGCAAAACCCACGCAAACACGGGGAGAATGTGCAAACTCCACACGGACAGTGACCCAGAGCCGGGATCGAACCTGGGACCTCGGCGCCGTGAGACTGCAGTGCTAAAACTGCGCCACCGTGCTGCCCTTTCTCCATCCTTTCTAATGTCTTCAAGTCCTTCCTAAAGTGTGGTATCCAGAACTGGACCCTCCAGTTGAGGCCAAATGGTGTTTTATACAGGTTTACCATAACCTCCTTGCTTATGCCTCTATTAATAAAGCATAGGATGCTCTGTGCTGGCTCTCTTGAAAAGGGAAGGCTGAGGGGTGGCTAATAGAAATTATTTGAAGTATGAAAGGTTTTGATAGAGTAGACACAGATCAAATGTTTTCACGGGTGTGGAGAAGAGAAAAACGTGAGCCCATCAATATAAGGTAGTCAGCAAAAAAGCAACTAGGGAATTCAGACAAAACCTCTCACCCAGAAAGTGGTGAGAATCCTCAGTTACTTGAAACGAGTCCAAGAGACTGCAAGGTGCTAGTATTATCTATAAAACCACTCGCCTTCCATATGTCACGATCGCTATCCCAGTTAGGAACTGGTCTAGCTCCCTCTTGAAGGTGTGCAGAGAATTAGCACCAACCATACAAACCAACAATGCGTTAATAGTCTCTGGGAAAAGAAGAACAGCTTAACATTCAGTCTATTACACTGTTTAACATAGAACATAGAACATAGAAAATACAGCACAGAACAGGCCCTTCGGCCCACGATGTTGTGCCGAACCTTTGTCCTAGATTAATCATAGATTATCATTGAATTTACAGTGCAGAAGGAGGCCATTCGGCCCCTTGAGTCTGCACCAGCTCTTGGAAAGAGCACCCTACCCAAACTCAACACCTCCACCCACCACCAAGGGCAATTTGGACATTAAGGGCAATTTATCATTGGCCAATTCACCTAACCCGCACATCTTTGGACTGTGGGAGGAAACCGGAGCACCCGGAGGAAACCCACGCAGACACGGGGAGGACGTGCAGACTCCGCACAGACAATGACCCAAGCTGGAATCGAACCTGGGACCATGGATCTGTGAAGCAATTGTGCTATCCACAATGCTACCGTGCTGCCCTTAAGAACAAATAAATCTACACTATATCATTTTCCCGTAATCCATGTACCTATCCAACAGCTGCTTGAAGGTCCCTAATGTTTCCGACTCAACTACTTCCACAGGCAGTGCATTCCATGCCCCCACTACTCTCTGGGTAAAGAACCTACCTCTGATATCCCTCCTATATCTTCCACCTTTCACCTTAAATTTATGTCCCCTTGTAATGGTGTGTTCCACCTGGGGAAAAAGTCTCTGACTGTCTACTCTATCTATTCCCCTGATCATCTTATAAACCTCTATCAAGTCGCCCCTCATCCTTCTCCGCTCTAATGAGAAAAGGCCTAGCACCCTCAACCTTTCCTCGTAAGACCTACTCTCCATTCCAGGCAACATCCTGGTAAATCTTCTTTGCACCTTTTCCAGAGCTTCCACATCCTTCCTAAAATGAGGCGACCAGAACTGTACACAGTACTCCAAATGTGGCCTTACCAAGGTTTTGTACAGCTGCATCATTACCTCATGGCTCTTAAATTCAATCCCTCTGTTAATGAACGCGAGCACACCATAGGCCTTCTTCACAGCTCTATCCACTTGAGTGGCAACTTTCAAAGATGTATGAACATAGACCCCAAGGTCTCTCTGCTCCTCCACAATGCCAAGAACTCTACCGTTAACCCTGTATTCCGCATTCATATTTGTCCTTCCAAAATGGACGACCTCACACTTTTCAGGGTTAAACTCCATCTGCCACTTCTCAGCCCAGCTCTGCATCCTATCTATGTCTCTTTGCAGCCGACAACAGCCCTCCTTACTATCCACAACTCCACCAATCTTCGTATCGTCTGCAAATTTACTGACCCACCCTTCAACTCCCTCATCCAAGTCATTAATGAAAATCACAAACAGCAGAGGACCCAGAACTGATCCCTGCGGTACACCACTGGTAACTGGGATCCAGGCTGAATATTTGCCATCCACCACCACTCTCTGACTTCTATCGGTTAGCCAGTTCGTTATCCAACTGGCCAAATTTCCCACTATCCCATGCCTCCTTACTTTGTGCAGAAGCCTACCATGGGGAACTTTATCAAATGCCTTACTAAAATCCATGTACACTACATCCACTGCTTTACCTTCATCCACATGCTTGGTCACCTCCTCAAAGAATTCAATAAGATTTGTAAGGCAAGACCTACCCCTCACAAATCCGTGCTGACTATCCCTAATCAAGCAGTGTCTTTCCAGATGCTCAGAAATCCTATCCTTCAGTACCCTTTCCATTACTTTGCCTACCACCGAAGTAAGACTAACTGGCCTGTAATTCCCAGGGTTATCCCTAGTTCCTTTTTTGAACAGGGGCACGACATTCGCCACTCTCCAATCCCCTGGTACCACCCCTGTTGACAGTGAGGACGAAAAGATAATTGCCAACGGCTCTGCAATTTCATCTCTTGCTTCCCATAGAATCCTTGGATATATCCCGTCAGGCCCGGGGGACTTGTCTATCCTCAAGTTTTTCAAAATGCCCAACACATCTTCCTTCCTAACAAGTATTTCCTCGAGCTTACCAATCTGTTTCACACTGTCCTCTCCAACAATATCGCCCCTCTCATTTGTAAATACAGAAGAAAAGTACTCATTCAAGACCTCTCCTATCTCTTCAGACTCAATACACAATCTCCCGCTACCGTCCTTGATCGGACCTACCCTCGCTCTAGTCATTCTCATATTTCTCACTCCTGTCCTCTGCTCCTCCGCAATCTGTCAGACTAGAATAATTTATTAATAGATGGTGCTCTGAAGTATATCTGACCCAGGTCATAGAGTCATGGAGTTTTAAAGCACAGAAATAGACCCTTTGGCCCATCGTGTCTGTGCTGGCCATCAAATACCTATCTATCCAAATCCCATTTTCTAGCACAAGGTCTGTAGCCTTGTATGCTATAGCGTTTCATGAAGGCCTGACTTCCCAACCTTGCCCCTTGCCTGAGGTGTGATGATCCTCGGGTTAAATCACCAACAGTCAGCTCTCCACCTCAAAGGGAAAAGTGGCCTATGGTCATTTGGGACTGTGGCGACTTTACTTTACTTTTGCTAGCGTTCCAAACACTCACCTGAATGCTTCTTAAATGTTACAATGGTTCCCGCTTCTACCTTCCTTTCAGGCAGTGAGTTCCAGATTCCCACCTCCCTCTGGGTGAAAAGTTTTTCCTCAAATCCCCTCTAAGTCTCCTGCCCCTTACTTTAAATCTATGCCCCTGATTATTGACCCCTCTTATAAGGGGAAAAGTTTATTTCTATCTATCCCAGATCTATGTCCCTCATAACTTTGTACACCTCGATGAGGTTTCCCCCTCAACCTTTTCTGCTCTAAGTAAAAACCACCACAGCCTGTCCAGCCTCTCTTCATAGCTGAAACGATCTAAGGTACGGCGATGGTGGGAAGGGGAAGGGGTAGAGTGGGTTAGGATGGAGGAGGAATCTTGTAAGGGGTCTAGTTTGAGGGCTATGGTGACGGCAGCGTTGCCAATGGCTCAGAGTAGGTATTCAGGGAGCCCGGTGGTGCAGTCCACGGTGAAGATATGGAATCAGCTGAGGAGGCATTTTAGGATGGAAGGGATGTCGGTGCTAACGCCGCTGTGCGAGATCATGGGTTTGAGCCGGGGGGGAATGGATAGTGTATACAGGAGGTGAAGGGAATTGGGGCTGGTCAAGGTGAGGGATCTGTATTTGGAGGACGGGTTTGCCAGTCTGGAGGAGCTATGGGAGAGGGTAGAGCTGCCGAGGGGGAGTGAGTTCAGGTATCTGCAGGTTAGGGACTTTGCGCGAAAGGTCTGGAGGGATTCCCCAGGTTGCCGGGATACGCCTGCTGAAACGACTGCTGCTTCCGGATGTGGAAGGGGAGTGAAGAAGTGGGAATATATACAAGTGGTGGGGAGCAGGGAGATGAGCGGGTGGTGAAGATCAAGGAGATATGGGAAGCGGAATTGGGAGGGGAGATCAATTGGGGAGGATGGAGTGAGGCACTGCAAAGAATAAACGGGACCTCCTCTTGTGCAAGGATGAGCCTGTTACAGTTTAAGGTGGTGCACATGGTGCATATGACTTGGGCAAGAATGAGTGGGTTCTTTCAGGGGGTAGCAGATGAGTGTGACAGGTGTGGGCGGGGACCAGCGAATCATGCACACATGTTTTGGGGTTGCGAAAAATTGGGAGGATTCTGGGCGGGAGTGTTCGACGTCTTAGCCAGGGTAGTGGAGGAGGAGGTGGACCCAGACCCTTTGATGGCGATATTTGGGGTCTCAGAGAAGCCGGAGCTCATGGAGAGGAGGAAGACAAATGTCTTGGCCGTCACCTCTCTGATTGCACGGTGGCGAATTTTGCTGGAGTGGCGGTCGGCATTGCCACCAGGGGTAGAGGCATGGTTGGGTGACCTGTACGACTTAGAGAAGATAAAGTATGAGTTAAGGGGCTCAGCAGGGGAGTTTGAAAAAAGGTGGGGGATGTTTGTTACCGTGTTTGAGGAGCTGTTCGTCGCAGGAGGGTGGGTGGTGGGTGGTGGGGGATGGGTGGAGGATGAAAAAGGGGGAAAATCTGTATAGACTCTATAATTGATGGTTGGGAAGTATGTTTCCCGGGGTGTTTATTCGCTGTAACATGCTTTGATACATGTTTGTAATAAAATACATTTTTTTTTTAAATAGCTGAAACGATCTCGCCCAGGAAACATTCTGGTGAATTTCCTCTGCACCCTTTCTAGTGCAATCACATCCTTGAGCCTATCAATGTAACTGAGGATCTTTTGAATTAAAGATTTCACTTGTAGTGTAAAATGGTAAAGTGCTATTGGACATTTAATGAAAAAATGAGGACATGGCCTGTGATTTATTTATTTTATGCAGAGACCATGGGATACGCAACATATTCCGGTGCTATTTTCTGCTTACTGTGGACTGCTGGTTGCTTGTTCCTATCACCTCAGCAGACAAAGCAGTGAGCCAGCAGTGTTGATGTAAGTCATTTTGGTCAGAGTTCCCATTGTTGTTACTGATTGAGGGTAAGGAGGTTACAAGCATCTGTTTGCTCAAAGGAATCTTTTTTTTTCTTTCAAAATTTAGAGTACTCAATTTTTTTTCCAACTAAGGGCCAATTTTAGCATAGCCAATTTGCCTACCCTGCACATATTTTTGGGTTGTGGGGGCGAGACCCACGCAGACACAGGGAGAATGTGCAAACTCCACATGGGCAGTGACCCGGGGCCAGGATCAAACCCGGGACCTCAGCGCCGTGAGGCAGCAGCGCTAACCACTGCGCCACCGTGCTGCCCCTGCTCAAAGGAATCTTTGGTCCTGGAGCAGATCGGCTCACCAAGTTAAATAGCTACTGACTGCATCAATGAAAATAGAAGGGGGCAAGGGTGGCTCTGTTTTGCAAGCAAGATAAATGTTTTAAAAACAGTAAATGCTGGAAATACTCAGCTAGCCTGCCAGCATCTGTGGAGAGAGAAACCGAGTTAACATTTCAGGTCGGTGTCCTTGCAACACAACACAAAAGGTAGTGGAAAACTGGAACTCTTGTATAAAAGCTAATAATAATATAAAACTAATGGATTCATGTGGATTGCATATCAGGTTTGCACAGCCATGCTGCTATTTGATTGCGTGTTTTATTTCATTACAGGTCTCTCATTCGCTCCAAGCTGTTCAATGAATTGGAAGTCCAGAATCCTGAGCATCCTCTGTCAGAAAACAAGGATGTTCTTCCTGAAAAACTGAGGAATTCTGTGGTATATGTTCCTTCTCACATTAATAATCGATTTGTGATAATTTGACAACAGTGCTTTTTTGGTGCATCAAAAAGAAATATCTTAAATTACATTGTAGAGTTGAATTTCCTAAATTGTTTTCAGAACAAAAACAGAATGATAAAGGCGCTAAAAGGGTTGGTTGCATTGGCTTGATTTGTAATCACATAAGCAAAGAAGATTAAAGGGCGATGTTTACGATGATAAAAAAATGTGATAGGGTTAAACTACTTCCCCTGGCAGAGAAGTCTAGAACAAAGGAATATAACCTTAAAGTTAGAGCTAGTCTATTTGGGGGTGATGTCAAGAAGTAGTTCTACACAGAAAAATTATTGGAAATCTCTCCCACACTAGGGTGGGGATCAATTGAAAAATTCAAAAGTGACATTGATAGATTTTTGTTAGTTAAGAGTATTAAGGGTTACAGCAGTGTTTTTTCCGGGGACCCATTTTTACCAACCGGCCAACCTTCGGGACCCAACCCGGAGACCTTTGCGACCCACGCTGGCCGACCTTCGTGACCCACGGCAGCTGACCTGCGTGACCCATGCCGGCTGGCCTGCGCGACCCACCATTTTCTCTTACCTTGTTTGTTGCTGACAAAAATGGAGGAAATGGTTTGGATTCCCCTTGGCCACAATGGTCCCTTTGGCCTCCCGAACTTGTAAAAATAAAGGCTGCAACCGTATTTTTTTTAAAATGCAGCCGCACTGCGCATGCGTGCCTGATCATCGTGCGCATGCGCAGTGCAGCCAACTTTTTTTTATATGTTCGTGGCCATTTTGAAGGCCGCTTGCAGTCAGAATAGTTAAAAGCTGGCTGCTGCACGCGGATTTGCGCAATTGGGAGCGCTGCGACGGATGGCTCCGCGACCCTCCCGACACCCGCCCGCGACCCACCCGCAGTTCGCGGCCCCGAGTTTGACAATGCCTGGGTTACAGAATCGAGGCAGGTCAATGGCACTAAGAAACAGATAACCCATGACCTTATTGAATTGTGGAATAGGTTGATGTGGCTGAATGACTTCTTATTATTACTGACAGCAGTTCTAGTGGTTCCTTGGAGGCTTTTGCCGTTGTCTCTGCCTCTAGGTGTGGTTTTGACTAACGAGGATTCTCCAACGGGACAAGTGTCTAGCTTATAGGAATGTTCAGACTTGTTGCAACAACACGTAGGGCATCTTACATACACAGGGCATGAATTTGAATTGATTCAGTCTAGAAATGCTAGGTTTCCAGTAACTGATTGACAGGAACAATATTGGCATCTGAAAAACTCTTCATTTAGAAAGCTTGAAATATTCCCTCGTACCCCATGATTTTTTTCCTTTTCAATTACTAATCCAATTCTCTGTTGAAAGTTGTTAACTGTTTTCAGCGGCAGTGCATCCCAGATTATAACAGCTCGCTATGTAAAAAAAATGACCGCCCCATCTCCCCTCTGGTTCTTTTGCTGATTATCTTAATTCTGTGAGCTCTGTTTACTAACTTTGGAATTGAATGTAAAGTTGAAAAGAAAAGAAAATTGCAGAGTTATGCTCTTTGCACGAGTACGATTAAGGGGATAGCTCTTATAAAAGGCTGATTTAGGCACAGTCTGCTGAATGGCGCCCTTGCGTTATAATTTTAACATGTTAACATGAAGGGTGGATCTTGAGCTCTCCAGGAAGTATAGATTTATTGCATTAAATTACCAGACAAATCAAATTAGCAAAGGTAATCTGGAAAATGCTCTGCAACAGTTTCCTGGGACGTTGTGGAACAAACTAGGGATAAAGCTATTTTAGATCTAGCAGTGTGCAATGAGGTAGGTTTAATTAGTAATTTCATACTAAAAGA
The DNA here is from genome assembly GCF_047496885.1 of Scyliorhinus torazame. Classification (NCBI taxonomy): domain Eukaryota; kingdom Metazoa; phylum Chordata; class Chondrichthyes; order Carcharhiniformes; family Scyliorhinidae; genus Scyliorhinus; species Scyliorhinus torazame. The sequence goes on along the minus strand of NC_092710.1, from coordinate 117,005,437 downwards.
TCTTCTGCGGAAAAAGTGGAGAAAATACAATTGAATTCCATTTTAAGTTTGAAAGCAGGGCAGCACGGTGGCACAGTGGTTAGCACTGGGACTACGGCGCTGAGGACCCGGGTTCGAATCCTGGCCCTGGGTCACTGTCCGTGTGGCGTTTGCACATTCCAATAATAATAATAATCAATATCGCTTATTATCCCAAGTAGGCTTCAATGAAGTTACTGTGAAAAGCCCCTAGTCGCCACATTCCGGCGCCTGTTCGGGGAGGCCGGTACGGGAATTGAACCCGCGCTGCTGGCATTGTTCTGCATTACAAGCCAGCTGTTTAGTCCATTGTGCTAAACCAGCCCCTAACTCCCCGTGTTTCCGTGGGTTTCACCACCACAACCCAAAGATGTGCTGGTTAGGTGGATTGGCCACACTAAATTGCCCCTTAATTGGAAAAATAAAAATATTTCGCTACTCTAAATTTATTTTTTAAAAGTTTGAAAGCAATATATTTCAGTCCCAGTTAAGAATCTTAAACTTAAATTAAGTTACATAGGTATGAAAGGAGAGCTGTCTAAAGTTGGTTGGATAAATAGACCGGAAGATATAGGAGTAAATAAACAATGGAAATCAGTGAAGAAACAATACAAAATGTTAAACAAAAATACATAAAAAATCTTTTCTAAACAAAACTCAGGATGACAGATCCATCTATGGTTTAATTGAAGTTAAGGGTAGTATTAGGTGAAAAATAGAAAAAGCTTATGGAATAGAAGTAAGCCAGGGGATTGTAACTGAAGAAACCAGCAAACAATCAAAACATTGATAAAAAATGAAAACACAGAATACAAGAATAAACTAGCCAAGAATATAAAAATAGATTGTAAGATCTTTCCCAAGTGTATAAAAAGGAGAGTAGCTAAAGTAAACTTCGGTCTCTTAGAGGCAGAGCTGGAAAAATGATGGGGAAGAAGGAGATGACAGAAACATTGAAGAAGTCTGCCTTTACAGTAGAAGACATTAAATTACATACAGAAATAAAAGGTAACTGAGGGTCTAATATCAATGAGGAACTTAAGGTAATTAATATCAGCAGAGAAAAGTTATTTGGAGATACCTAAGGGACTACAAGCCAGCAGACTTGGTGGCTTACATCCTAGACTTCTAAAAGAGGTAGTTGCAGAGACAGTGGATGTGCTAGTTCTGAGTTTCTAAAATTCCCTAGATTCTGGAATGCAGAATCCCAGCAGTTAGCAAATGTAAAATGCCTTTCAAGAAAGGGGGAAGAGAGAAAATAGGGAACTACAGGCCAGTTAGCCTGACATCTGTCATCAGGAAAATACTGGAATCTATTATTAAGGAAGTTTTAGAAATGCACTGAGTAAATAATAGTATGATCAGACAAAGTCAATATAGTTTTATGAAAGGGGATGAAAGCAGATTACTGCGGATGCTGGAATCTGAAACCAAAAAGAAAATGCTGGAAAATCTCAGCAGATCTGGCAGCATCTGTAGGGAGAGAAAAGAGCTAACGTTTCGAGTCCAGATGACCCTTTTGATGTGTTATGTACTCTGGGATAACACAGGCTGCAACTGGATGCAGCTTTAACCCAAAAGATACTCCAGACCTTGAAGTTAGTTCAATCTGATTTATTGAACCAGTAGCACAGTTCTCTATGAGTTCGACTCTCTGCTAACTTAAGTGTGGTTACTCTGTCTGACTGAACCAGACTAGCTCTTAGCCACGTGCTGGAGGTGTGATACTGTGTATACACCCTGACTCACTCTGTATATGTTCATCAGTGGAAAGTGGTGGAGTGTGAGTGCTTCGTACCTTTTATAGTGAGATACCACCCCTGAATGTCCTGCCTGCTCATTGGTCATGTCCTGTTCTCTGTGTTCATTAGCTGCCTGTCTGTATATCATTATTGCCTTGTCTGCATATCATGACACCTTTGTCATTGCTTTGGGTCATCTGGACTTGATGGACCCTTGCTGGACTCAAAGCAAGGGTCATCTAGACTCAAAACGTTAGCTCTTTTCTCTCCCTCCAGATGATGCCAGATTTGCTGAGATTTTCCAGCATCTTGTTTTTGGTTTATGAAAGGGGAGTCTTGTTTGACGAATTTATTAGAATTTTTGTTTATGTAACTAATAGAGTAGTTAAAGGGGAATTGGTAGAAGTGGTACACCTGCATTTCCAAAGGCATTCAATAAAATACCACACAAATACACATGATCATGTCTCATGGAATTGAGGGTAATATATTAGGATGAATGTAAGATTGGTAAATGGCCAGGAAGCAGAGAGTATGGATAAACAGAGCATTTACAAATTGGTAAGCTGTAACTAGTGGAATGCCGTAAGGATCAGTGCGGGAATGTCAACTACTTACAGACTATATTAATGACATAGACAAAAAAAACTATAAAGGCTTGGGTATACTCAGACAAAGAACACAGAAAGGTAGCATGCAAGGACATGAACAATTGGGAAGGCAAATAGTTTTGGGTCTCTGTTGCAAGGGGATTGGAGTACAAGAATAAGGACGTTTTACTACAATTTACAGGGCTTTGGTGAGCCAACACCAGGAACACTGGCAGCAGTTTTGGTCTCCATATTTAAGGAAGGGTAAAATTGCATTGGAGATGGTGCAGCAAATATCCACTAGATTGGTTCCTGGGATGAGAGAGTTGTGCTATGATGAAAGGCTGAGTAAACTGGGCCTATATTCTGTGTTATTTAAAAAAATGAGAGATAATCTCATTGAAAACTACAAAATTCTGAAGGGACTTGATAGGGTAGACACTGAGCTGTTGTTTCCTTTGCTTGAGAATACAGAACACTGTCAGGATAAGGTGTCAATCATTTAGGACAGAGGTGAGGAGGATTATTTTTTCACTTAGAGCATTATGAATTATTGAAATTGCCTATTTGTGGGGGTTGTGGATGTTCCATCATTGAGTATATTTAAGGTTGAGATAGATGGAATTTTGGTGTCTCAAGGAATGAAAGGATATGGGGAGCGTAGAGGCATGTGGAATTAAGACAGATCAGCCCTGATTGTATTGAATAAGCTCGAGGGACTGCATAGTATACTGCTGCTCCTATTTCTTATGTTCTTATGATGTTCCATTGATTTAAAAAATAACATTTGGGATTGTTTTTGTTTCATAATAATGCTAAAATGTATTATGCCTTTGCAGAGCGAAGTCTTGAAGTCCGATCTTGTTATGTGTGCAGTGATTACCCTTCTAACCTTCGCAATCAGTGCAACTACTGTTTTCCTTTCATTGAAGGTATACTTTCACATTAAATGTTGTTCCTCCATGTTGGCATTTCAGCTTTTTTGGCGAGATGTGCTACAGCTTAATGTTTCCTAAATGTGTAAGGATCAGTTGAATTCTATTCATTTCAGTACATGAACAAGAGCTTTTACACCATATGGACATTTCTTAACATAGAACATACAGTGCAAAAGGAGGCCATTCGGCCCATCAAGTCTGCACTGACCCACTTAAGCCCTCACTTCCACCCTATCCCCATAACCCAATAACCCCTCCTAACCTGTTTGAATCATGTTTGAGACATTTCTGCTCACCTCTCAGGTTGGGGGGGGGGGACCAGAGGAAAATTCTTAAAACAGAATATTGACATTTTATAACATTTATTAAAGGACTTCTCTTGTATTTAATAGCATAACTTTGGGATTTGCTCATACAAGATTAAACAGCAAACTGTTAATCAATGTTAATCATTATGTTCCTGATTTTTTTAAATTGACAGCATTACATATTTTTAATTGACAGCATTACATTGAATAGAAACTTTAAAATCCACCCTTTTGGAGCTGAGTGTTTCATGGTCAGAACCACGCAATGTCCACCGACCTGCGCCAAAAACGGCGCAAATCAGTCCGGCATCGCGCTGCCCCAAAGGTGCGGAATCCTCCGCATCTTGAGGGGCCGAGCCCTAACCTTGAGGGGCTAGGCCCGCGCTAGACTGATTTCCGCCCCGCCAGGTGGCGGGAAAGGCCTTTGGTGCCCCGCCAGCTGGCGCGGAAATGACATTGCCAGGCGGCGCATGCACGGGAGCGTTAGCGGTCGCTCATGGCATCCCCGGGCATGCGCAGTGGAGGGGGTCTTTTCCACCTCCGCCATGGTGGAGACCATGGCGAAGGCGGAAGGAAAAGAGTGCCCCCACGGCACAGGCCCGCCCACGGATCGGTGGGCCCCGATCGCGGGCCAGGCCACCGTGGGGGCACCCCCCGGGGCCAGATCGCCCCCCGCTCCCCCCAGGACCCCGGAGCCCGCCCACGCCACCTTGTCCCGCCGGTAAGAGAGGTGGTTTAATCCACGCCGGCGGGACAGGCATTCCAGCAGCGGGATTCACACCAGCCCCCGGCGATTCTCCGACCCGGCGGGGGGTCGGAGAATCTCGCCCAAGGCTTGTCCCTTCGTTTCCCTAAGTTAGAAATGTGTCCAGCCCTAATTATCTGAAAGTTACTCTTTTTTTTCACCAGAAAGTTTCTTGAATGAATAAACTACTCTTAACCCATTTTCTACATTTGTGAGTTATGAAACAAAACTTAAATTCTCAAAAACGAACTCAGTTGATCATTATAAAGGGTTGGATGTGGAAAATCAAAAGTTGACGGAAGCTGTCTTCTTGAGGCTGGAATGAATGAAGAAAGTGGCTCTGTAGAGTTGAGGGAATTTCATTTGGGGTCTGCCTTGAGAGTGCACGATACTGACCTGCAATGCAGCTCAGTGTACTGTGCATGTACCTACGCAATAGGGACTGCAGTGGTTCAAGAAGACAGCTCACCATCATCTTCTCGGGGGCAAGTAGGGATGAGCAATAAATGATGGCCTAGCCAGCGACACCTACATCCTGTAAAATTAATTTTAAAAAGCTCTATCATAGGTAATCATAGAATTTACAGTGCAGAAGGAGGCCATTCGGCCCATCGAGCCTGCACCGGCCCTTGGAAAGAGCACCCCACCCAAGCCATCCCCACAACCCAGTAACCCCACTCAACCAACGCCAAGGGCAATTTTGGACACTAAGGGCAATTTATCACGGCCAATCCACCTAACCTGCACATCTTTGGACTGTGGGAGGAAACCGGAGCACCCGGAGGAAACCCACGCACACATGGGGAGAACGTGCAGACTCCGCACAGACAGTGACCCAGCTGGGAATCGAACCTGGGACCCTGGAGCTGTGAAGCAATTGCGCTATCCGCTATGCTACCGTGCTGCCCCCTCTATGTTTGGTCCTCCTAAATTTTATGAGCACAAATATCTCTTTCCATCACCACATTGGATGCATATCCCAATAATTCTTCCTCACTGGTATTAGCCTTGGAATTTAATAAAAAGGACATTCAATTAAATATAAAAGGTTCAGTAGGATATATAGAGACAAATTGTGGAGTGGAATTATAGGGCCCCTCCCACCGACAGGATATTTTTGTTCCACTGAAGCCAATGGACCTTTGAACAGCTCACCACATTCTACAGCCCTATCCATGCCATGTCAGGGCTGTAAGATTTCCCCCTGAAGTGTCCAGAAATGGGGACCTTAGTCTCAAAATTAGGTTTTTCAGGGATGATATCCAGAAGTACTTCTTCACACAAAGAATAGTCAAATTCTATAATTCTCTCCCCTCCCAAAAATTGTTGAGACAGGGGCCAGGATTCTCCATTTGGGAACAAGTCAGGAAGCGAGTCTGAATTCTTTGCCATACACATTTATGTGTGGCGAGGATTGTGTGGGATTCCTAGGAAATCCCTCTATCGGGTCGCCATTTTCAGCGTGTGGTCCAATAGCACGGTCCAATGGCTGTCCCCTGCAATACAATTCCCCTGGGGATTTTCTGTGTCACTCCTCTCCCACAGTATGGATGTGACCTGACCCCCCCCCCCTTCAATCAGAGACACCCTAATTAAGAGATCCCCATCAGAGACATCCCTAATTAGAGAGACTAACTTCAGAGGTCCCTGCCGAAGCCCCACATAAGAGAGACCCCTGCCTGGAAGCCCTCCATAAGAGAGGTCCCTGCCGAAGCCCCCGATAAGAGAGACCCCTGCCTGGAAGACCCACCGAAGAGAGACCCCTGCCTGGAATCCCCCCATAAGAGAGACCCCTGCCTGGAATCCCCCCATAAGAGAGACCCCTGCCTGGAAGCCCCCCATAAGAGAGACCCCTGCCTGGAAGCTGGAAAGCAGTACAGACAAAGGCAGTGAAAAAAAATAATTGCTTTAAAATTCACCTGTGCAATACACTTGCTGGCTCAGGCACAGGAAACAGCAACTGTCAGTTCCTGGAAAGAGAAAAACAGTCAGCTGGGTTTAAACCCCCTCATATCTTTGATCTACAAGCCTTTCATTCATCTCTCTGTGAAATTGCTTCCCCCAGGCTTTGATCCAGTTTACAAGCACAGGCTGGTTGGGTATGGACTGTATCTTGCCTGTCTTTGGGACTTCAGACTGACGGATCGTATCAACAACATGTCCCTTCTGCTATTTGCAATGGGCAAGGTACAGACTATAACTTACCAGCCCGTACTTGTAAAACTCAAAACACAGCGTCTAATATTAGATGTGATTCTGTAATTCAACAACATTTGTGAAATAATCCTCAGTGTGCTAAAGGTTATGCTGACACAGGGCTCTGTTCCTTGCAAACAGGAAGAACATGTACACACATTGTGCCTGTTACACCTAAACAAAATAAGTGATATAAGCCATTCACTGGTTCATTCCTCTGGGCACTGCCTTGACCAATCAGAGTCAAGCTGCCTGGTTCAAATTTTCAAACCGTGCTTGGAGTTAACTGGCAATCACCATTAACTGGTACATTCTCCATGGCAAAGCCTCCACCAATCAGAGTTGACTTGTCAAGCAACCAGCACTCTTTATAAAATATATTTTTTCAGCAGTAGATGTTGATCAAGTAATTTCTCCTGTGTGCATATCAGAAATTCCTCTTCTCCCCTACCCTTAAAATTATTTTTCTCAATCTGTACTTGGGTAATTAAAATCTCCTCATCACTACTCTATTTTTTTGTTACATGAGCATGACATTTTCTCATCTATCTCCTACACACTGTTTGGCGATCTCTGAAAAAATTCCCAAGAGTGTAACAGCTCCCCTTCTGTTCCACAACTCAAGCCAAATAGATTCAGCATTTTTTTGACTGCAAAACCTTATTAGTTACACTACAGACCAGGGGAAGCCAACTGTGACTTGTGAGCTGCATGTGGCTCTTTGAGACATAGAGTGCAGCTCATTCCTTGTGTACTTTCAAGGGAGGTAAACAACCAGATGTAGTTTGTTCAAATCTACAAATTGGCTGTGGTACAACAACCCAGGCAATGATTAAAAACCTAGCTAAACTATCCACACTAACCAAATCCAGTCTGCTGTTATTCCAGTTAACTATTGTATAGATTGTGCTATTCTAACAGTTTGACAAATGACAGTGTGTGTGTGCTTAAAGAAATGACGAGTACATTTTTCCAGTAGCACATTTGAGCGGCAGAATCTCAACTGGGAATACAGATTCTATGTTGGTGCATCCAGAAAGAGACAGTAAATTAGTGAATTTTATTCCTAACAGCTCAGGTCACCTACCACAGTTCTGACCAGATAGGATTGAGGTAGACTGGGAGCACATGTTATTACTGGAATCCTGCAAAACTGTGCATTTTTATCCCAGTTGTGCGCAATACGAATTGCACCCGGAGTCAAATCAATTTGACATTAAACAGTTCTGCAGCGAACTTTTTCGTGTAGTAACAAACCTCATATGATGAGGTGAAATGAAGAAAGGTGGAAGGAGGTTTGAATGGAGTTTTATAAAGTGGAACTTAATTTAAGCAAACAAATTGAATGCAGGTAAAATATTTAGATTTAGAAACTGCTATAGATACTTTATGGTATTTGAAGTTAGGAGAAAACTTAAAAATAAATAAATACCTACATATACTTTTATACTATTCGCACTTGCATTTTTGTGAAAGATATTTCCTCACAAAATTGTTTGCAGTGTGCAATGAGGTAGGTTTAATTAGTAATAAAAATATGTCTAAAGATTATCCATGTCTGGTGGCTCTTGAATGTCTGAAGATTATCATCTGTGGGTCTAAAGTTGAGAAAGGTTGTCAATATCTGCTTCAGACATTGATGTACATAGAATTTAATATTTCCTTTGTCGCTTTTGCTGTTTTCCTCAATCTGGTTCTTGCAGTTTTGGGATATTTATAATTTTCATGCTGTCTCTCTGTCCTCTGATTTAATTTCTGCTCCTTTCTGCTGGTTTAGCTCAGTAGGCTGGACAGCTAGTTTGTGACGCAGAGAGAGAGGCCAACAGTATGGGTTCAATCTCCATACCAGCTGAGGTTAATCATGAAGGCTCACCTTCTCAACCTTGCCCTTCACCTGCGGTGTGGTGATCCCCAAGTTAAATCACCACCAGTCAGCTCTCCCCACTCAAAGGGGAAAGGAGCCTATGGTCATCTGGGACTATAGTGAGTTTACTGCATCATTATCTTCCAGGTTTGCTACTCTCTTCCATGATCATCATCTCGTAAATTTCAACAGGAACCACTAATTTAGGAAATACAAAACAAAGGCCTGTGATTTTGAAAGCTGATGGGTCATTCAAGTTAGGCTGTAGATTCTGAATTGCATTTGAATTATTTTAACAAACACCTCTTTATTCTAATTAATTGTATTTCTTGGTTCCAGCCTTTTCTTGGTTTTGCATTGTACGCTTTGGCTGGAACTGTCGGATTCCTGACACATTACCTGCTCCCTCGACTTCGCACACAAGTTCCGTGGTTCTGCTTTGCTCACCCTTTGCTTAAAACAAAGGAATATCAACAGTTTGAAGTCCGAGGTTAGTACTGCTGCACAGGACAGTTCAAAGGTTTTATATCTGCCAGTCTGACAATGAATGAAATAGGGATCAAATTTCCTCATTCTTTTCTCACCAAAAAATATCTTTTATGTCTGAAACCTCTCACTGTCAAATTATTAGAAGGGCAATTTGGTAAACAAAAAATGATGCTATTGAAACTGCCCTTATCTTTGACCTGCATAGTTGCATCAACTCTGAAATTGTTAACAGAATTTAAATGTTTTAATGCCTTCAATCTATCGTGCAGTTTCTCCTCTCTCGTTTAGAAGTTATGCCAAATCTTTGTAAATCACTGCTTAAGTCCCAGTTGACGAATTGGGTGCATCACACTTTAGAAACGATGTCAAGGTTTTTGAAATGGTTCAATCGAGAATTATCGAATAGTATCAGGGATGAGAGACTTCAGTTTGTGTTGAAACTAGGGAAGTTCTACTGAGGAATAGTGATTATGTAGGCTACATGGCACAGAAACAGGCTGTTCAACCCACCCAGTTTATGCCAGTATTTATATTGCAGTCTAACGTCTTCCCATCTAAATATACCATTTTTTAACTTAAAAAAAAAACTTTTAGTGTTTTTTCCAATTAAGGGACAATTTAGAGTGATCAATCCATCTATCTTGCACTTCGTTGGGTTGTGGGGGTGAAACCCACTCAGCCACGGAGAGAATGTGCAAACTCCACACAGACAGTGACCTGGGGCTGGGCTTGAACCTGATTTTGCAGCACCTTAGGCAGCAGTGCTAATTACTGCACCACCGTGCCATCATAACTCTACTTCCTCATATTGTTATGGGCCAGAGTTTAGAGAACCCCAAAGTGTATCATGGAGTTCACCTGACCCACAACTTTTAATAGATTGTGGTGTACATAAAACCTACAGTGAACATCTTAGCAACCATCAATTCAAATACAACTCCTAAGGACTACAACACTAAGTAACCCTTTAAGCTTTCCTTTTAACATCCATACGACTTAAAAAACTAACTTTAACAGAAGCACTTCAGGTTAAAGTCACTGCTGAAAACAATTATAATTCTGAATTCACCAAATGATCAAGAGATAGTCTTTTGATGGCAGAGAGATCAACAGTACACCTGCTTGGTCTGACTTCAGCTCCAACACTGAAAACGAAACTAAAACACACCCTGCAGCCTGCTCAAAAACAAAAGTAAAAAGCTGACAGACAGCCCAGCTCCACCCACACTCTGACATCACTGCAGTAATATGAGCAGCCAAACATTTCTTAAAGCGACATTCTCATGACAATATGCATTTCTGGCTTGGCTTCCCCTTAAATGTATCCATATCATTCATTTCAATCATTCGCTATGGTAGTGAGTTCCACCTTCTCACTACTCTTCAGGTACAGAGGTTTCTTTCAAATTCTTTATTGGATTTCTTGGTGACAAACTTATACTGATGGCCACTATTTATGCTCTTTTCCCCAAGAGGGAACACTCTCTCTCTATCTACTCTATCAAAACATTTCACAATTTTGAAGACCTCTGTTAGGTCACCCTCAGCCTTCTTATTACAAGAGAAAAATGGTCTAACCTGCCAATCCTTTCTTGATATGTACACCCACTCATTTCTCATATCCTCCTTGTAAATCCTTTCTTATAAACCCTTTCCAGTGCCTCTAATCTGTTTTATAATATGGTGACCAGAACGACACGCAATAATCTTAGTGTGGTCTACCAAGGTTCAATACAGTTTTAGGATAACATCTGTACTTTTCAATTGTATCCCTCCAGAAATAATGTCTCGTGCTTGGTTCTCCTTTTAAGGTCTTTCTAACCTGTGATGCAACTTTTAGTGATTAGTGTAATTATATTCTGAGATTCTTTTGTTCCTCAACCTAACCTAAACTTGCACTTTCCAAGTCACAAGTGACCCTCCTATTATTCTGACAATAATGTACTTCCTCACGTTTATCTGTGATGTACTTCACTTGCCAATTATTTTCCCAAACTGCAATTTATCAATGTCCTCCTGTAATTCGTTGCAATCCTCAGTTTTGATTAATTCCCCCCCCCCTCCCCCCACACACACAATTTGGTGACGTTTGCAGATTTAGAAATTTGCTGGTTCCTCCAGCAAATGGTCTGGAGAATCCTGCGTTGAGCCAAAATCGGGATTCACGCAGGGTGGCAGATCCTTTGTGAGTCTCCATGGTCGCCCCACCGGCCATTACGGGTCTCCCGATGTCCCAGCCAGGCTTCCTGCCCTGGCACAGTGGGACCATGTAAATAACTCATTAAAGCTATTTAACATGTCATTGACAGGCAGGATGCACCATTCACCAGCCAGTTGGGATGCTCCGGCCCCCCAGCTGAGAGTCCCGCTGGCGTGAATTGTTGCAAGTATTGAGGAGCATGGACCTGGCAGCTTGCAGTCCAAGGGATGGCAATGTGGTAAGTACCCTCCCAATAATTGCTGCTAGACTGTCAAGGGGGTTCCTTCATGGGAGGTGGAGATCAGGGGGTGCTTGTGTTTGGCTAGAGGGGCTCAGGTCAGGGGTCTTCCCTGGGATGTGGCTCATTTGGTTGTTCTCCCCATCTGCAGCCTTCGAACCCATTAAACAGTCAGTATGTAAAAATTAAAGATTTTTCATAATAAAGTGAAAGTGTTCTCATCTATACTCCTAGACCATTTAAAAAGTCATTCTGTAGCTCATAAATACACCTCTCTTATAATAAAGTGAAAGTGTTCTCATCTGTACCCCTAAACCCATGTAAAACGTCTGCCAATATGTTAGGTTTAAAGGTCTGTGAGGTGAAGGTAAAAGTTATCCCTTTGAAGTGGTGGTAACCTTTGAAGTGGTTTTAACACAGTCAGTTTCATTGCCGTTTGGAGTTAGAAATCTGTGTGTATGGTTAGAAGGCTGAAAGCTTTGAACGGGATTGTTTACATTCAATTTCACACACATTGCCTGCTGAAAACTTTTTGATTAACAAATCGAGTCAGGTTTCAACGAGGAGAATATGATTGTTTTTATAGCTCTGCAGGGATCCATTAACTCAGGATAGCAGGTGTTTTTCTCACATAGTTTTTTTAAGCAAGGCTCTTTCTTTGTTCTCAAGTGCTTCCTAGAAAGTGCAGCTACGGGGGGCTAACCTTTAAAAACGGTGCACCGATCTCAGAACTGCGGAACCTGTCAGAGGTATTAGGATCCACCCTTCTCAGTTGTAGCATGGACATCGGTATGCTGTGAATGGCATGGAAGCTGATTCTACAAAATAGAATTTACAAGTGCCATAGCAAGGCACGTCTGTGTCCCTCCTCGCACCAGCAGAAATCACTCTGGTTTTCCTGCTGCTGGGAGCGCATAGTCAGAGTTCGGGAGGAACACGCCCATTGTGTTTTTGATTCCAAAGTCCAAAGGACTCACCTGATGAAGGAGCTACACTCAGAAAGCTAGTGATTCCAAATAAACCTGTTGGACCTTAACCTGGTGTTGTAGACTTCTTACTGTGCCCACCGCCGGCATCTCCACATCAAAGTCCAAATAGTTCATGCGCATTGTGCGCACAATATTTTGTGGAAGAACTTCATTTTCCACCTTCTATCATCTTGAATTTTAAAATGTATTTCCCTGGGTGTGGAATGTTACTAGCTAGACCAGCATTTATTTACTGCCCATCCATATTTGCCCTTGAGAAGGTGGTGGTGAGCTGCCTTCTTGAACCACTGCAGTCTATGTGATGTAGATACAACCACAGTGCTTTTAGGAAGCAGGTCCCAATGACAGTGATGAAACGGTGATTATATTTCCAAGTCAGGATAGTGAGTGGCTTGGAGGGGAACTTGCAGGTTATGGTGTTCCCATATGCTGCCCTTGTCCTTTGAGTTAGTAGATATCATGTGTTTAGAATGTGCTGTCGAAGGAGCCTTGGTGAACTGCTGCAGTGCATCTTGCAGATGGTGCACGCTGCTGCCAGTGTGTGCCAGTGGTAGAAGGAGTGAATATTGAAGGTGGTGGATGGGGTGCCAATCAAGTTGACTGCTTTGTCCTGGATGATGTCAAGCTTCTTGACACCAAGAATAATGACCATTTATTCCACTCTCTGCTTTCTGTCTTGAAGTCAGCTGTCAATCGATTCTGCCACTTGTTCCCTGACTCCACATTCTCTGACCTTATTAATAGTTTGTCATTATGCAGCTTAGCAAAGACCCTTGGAAAATCAAGATAAATTACTTGCAGTGCATTACCATTATCTACTCTCTCTGTTACCTCTTCAAAAAATTCAGTAAGGTTGGTGAAGCAAGATTTCCCCTTGCTATTCAAGATTATCATTGTCATTTCTAAATGTTCTTCTATTCTCTCCTTTGGTAAGAATTCCCTTGTTTTTCCTATCATCGATATTAAGTTGACTTGTCTATAATTCCCTGGACTTGTTCTGTCCCCCTTCTTAAATATAGTAATTACATTAGCTATCTGCCAGTCTCTGGCACTTTTTTCTCACAAATTATTAAGTATGTGTAGTAATTCCTCTGCTATCTCTTCCCTCGATTATTTTCAAATATGCATGTGTAATCCATATGGACAAGGGGCATTATCCTTTTGGAGTTTATTTACTTTAAATGCACTTATCTCAGTACTCATCTCATCGTTTAATATCATGGCTACCTGTTCCACCACCCTTGTAAATTCCAAAATAAAATAATTTAGTATTTCTCGACCGCTGTGATATTATCCTTCCGACCCCTTACTGGTCATATTAATCACAGTCTTCCTTTTTTATTAGTGTGTCGATAAAATATTTTACAAGGTTGTTTTATGTTCCTTGATCATTTAAGTTCATGCTTCTTCTTTGCCTTCCTATTTTTCTTTAACTTTACTCCTAACCTCTTTGTATTAAGTAAAGTCACCATAGTTCCAGATGACCACAGGCTGCTTTCCCCTTTGAGGGGCAGAGCTGACTGGTGGTGGTTTAACCTGAGGATTACCACACCTCAGGCGAGGGCAAGGTTGAGAAGATTGGGGGCTGGATTCTCTGTTTTTGGGACTATGTCTCCACGTCGTCGTAAACACTGTGGACCTTCACACCAGAAAAACTGGCTTAAAAGGACCACATATTTCTAGCCCTGCAGGGGGCTAGCAGTGAACCAGCGTAGAACTAGCAGCGTTTGCTGCAGATACAGGCCCCCACACTTCCGGGTCGGAGGCCGCGCATGCACACGGCGGCGGTCTCCAGCGGCCGCGCCAAATTACATGGCAGACTCAGACCGCGGAGCTGGACCCTAAACATTGTGTCCCCGATCGGCCCGACCCTGACCGCCCGCCCAAAAATTGCCCGGCCGCGTACAAGGCGGCGGCGTACGCGAAGAGTACGCCGTGCCGCATATCACCTACCTGCAACGATTGCTGGAGTCCCGCTCCGCCATTTTCCGCCTCCAACCATTCAAAATCCCGACGGCGTGAGTCAAACAGGATCCTGCCGGTTAGGATGCTAGTGTGGCGGCTGCGGACTCAGTCCGTGGCCACCCTGGCCCGCCCCCGACCAGGGCGGCCACGGACTGAGTCCGCAGCCGCCAGGCTCGTATCCCGACCAGCAGGACCCTGTTTGATTCAAGCCGTCGGGACTTCAGACGGTTGTGGGTGAAAAATGGCGGAGCGGGCCTCCAGCATTGGCCGCAGGTAGGTGATATGTGGCGCGGCGTACTCTTCGCGTACGCCGCTTTTTGGGGCCCGGAGAATCGGGGAACCGCCGCCGATTCTGATTCCATGCGGAGAAATGGATTCTCGGCCCTGGCGCCGGCCACGATTTCGGCATTGGGGTGCGGAGAATCCAGCCCGGGGTCTTCATGAATAATCTCAGCCAGTACGCTGTTGGCCTTGTTCTGCATCACAAACTAGCTGTCCAGACAACTAGATCGTACACTCTTATCTACGTTGAATGCATGCTGATGTATGCCTCTTTCAGCACCATTGGTTATTCCATCAAACCTTGATGGAATCTCTCAAGTGATTATTTATTTATTAGAATTTACAGTGCAGAAGGAGGCTATTCGGCCCATCAAGTCTGCACCGGCCCTTGGGAAGAGCACCCTACCCAAGGCCACGCTTCCACCCTACCCCGTAACCCAGTAACCTGACCTAACCTTTTGGTCACTAAGTGGCAATTTAGCATGGCCAATCCATCTGACCTGCACATCTTTGGACTGTGGGAGGAAACCGGAGCACCCGGAAGAAACCCAGGCAAACACTGGGAGAAACCCACGCAGACAGACAGTCACCCGAGACCGGATTGAACCTGGGACTCTGGAGCTGTGAGGCAGCAGTGCCAACCACTGTGCCACCGTGCTGCCCTAAGCTTTTTCTTTCATTTTAGTGGAATATATTTTTCCTACTCCTTGTTAGACACCATCTTAAGTATTTTCCATTCTTGTTCTACAGGATTGAGGATCACTGAGGGCACTGGGGGACGGGGGGGAGGGTAGGTAGGGGGTGAGAGGGGGGTGTGGAGCGTGGAGGTTGGGGGGGGGGGGGTGAGGAGTGGTGTGGAAGTTGGGGGTTGGATCGGTGAGTGGGGGGAGGTGGGGAGGGAGGTGGCACCATCAGGAGAGTGGGGGCCTGTGTTGAACATTAAACACCCTTGTGCACAACCAGTAGGATGCCTCTGTCACTTTCTTCCGCAATGCATCACCACGTGCAGGTGATGGGTGTGAGCGATCACTCAGCAGACAGGCAGGGGTCAGACTATGGCATAGATTGAGGAGCACCAGTGCTCAGCTCTCTGCTGGTGATCATCACCCCCCCCCGCCCCCAACCCCCCGCCCCGCCCTCGACAGTGACCCGAACAGTGCTGACACAGTCCCAGCACCCTGGAGTGATGTGACACATACCCTGGGAGGGTGGGAAATGGGTGTGGTGGGTGGGTAAGTGTGCGATGATGGACCAAGCCACGTCCTAAGTGAATCGGGCGAGTATGAGGGCCTCCCTGGCCCTCTGGGCTTGCCGTACCTTCATCGCTGCCGCCTGTCCTGCAGCCTCCAGTTGGGCCTAAGGTTCCTCCATGGCCTCGTCCTCCAGTCTCTGCTGCTCCAGCACCACCTCATTATCCTTATTCCCCTCCTCCTCAGAGGTATCCATATGTTCCTTGTCACCAGTCTCCAGCTTGTCGCACCCCTGCTGTGCCACGTTGTGGAGGGTACAGCAAACCACAACAAAGCGGGCGACCCTCCGGGCAGTGTACTGGAGGGCACTCCCGGACCAGTCGGGGCATCGGAACCACATCTTGAGGAGTCCGATGCACTGCTCAATGACACCCCGGGTGGCTGCATGGGCCTTGTTGTATCGGGTCTCCGCTTCGGTCTCCAGCCTCTGTATTGGCATCATTAGCCAGGTCCTCAGCAGAAACCCCTTATATCCCAAGAGCCAGCCGCCCATCCAGGGGTACTCCTCGAAGAGGGCATGGATGATAGACTGCCCCAGGATGTAGCTGTCGTTCCCCCCCCCCCCCCCCCCCCCCCCCCCCCCCCCCCCCCCCCCCCCCCGGGAAGTATGCACACATGTGCATTATCTTCATCTGGTGGTCGCAGACGAGTTGTATGTTGAGGGAGTAGAACCCCTTTCTGTTAACATAGGGCACCCGCAGTTGGCCTGGTGGGCGCAGGACCACATAAGTCGCATCTATGACCCCTGGACCTGGGGTACCCCGGCGATGGTGGAGAATCCTGCAGCCTGGGCACCTTGCTGTGCCTGGGCCATGTCAAAGATGATGTAGTTTTCCGTCCCATTCGCGACCCGCCAGATGCACATGTGGGCTGTGGCCTGTGATATACCTCACAGGTCCCCACTCGAGCCCTGGAATGATTCAGGGCTGCAGCGGGTGTCCTCCTCCTCCACGTGGTGCCAAGTCCGCGAGGATATAGCACAGATGTCGCACTGTCTCCTTGTTGAGGCACGTGCTGTCAGTTATTTGTTCAAAGGACCAACGACGCCTGTACACCTTGGGCCATAAGACATAGAAGCAGAATTAGGCCACTCAGGCCATCGAGCCTGCTCCACCATTCAATCATGGCTGATATTTTTCTCATCCCCAATCTCCTGCCTTCTCCCCATAACCCCTGATCCCCTTATTAATTAAAAACCTGTCTATCTCTGTCTTAAAGACACTCAGTGAATTGGCCTCCACAGCCTTCTGCGGCAAAGAGTTCCACAGATTCACCACCCTCTGGCTGAAGAAATTCCTCCTCATCTCTGTTTTAAAGGATCGTCCCTTTAGTCTGAGATTGTGTCCTCTGCTTCTAGTTTTTCCTACAAGTGGAAACATCCTCCCCATGTCCACTCTATCCAGGCCTCGCAGTATCCTGTAAGTTTCAATAAGATCCCCCCTCATCCTTCTAAACTCCAACAAGTACAGACCCAGAGTCCTCAACCGTTCCTCATACGACAAGCGTTTCATTCCAGGGAACATTCTTGTGAACCTCCTCTGGACCCTTTCCAAGGCCAGCACATCCTTCCTTAGATACAGGGTCCAAAACTGCTCACAATACTCCAAATGGGGTCTGACCAGAGCCTTATATAGCCTCAGAAGTACATCCCTGGTCTTGTATTCTAGCCTCTCTACATGAATGCTAACACTGCATTTGCCTTTCAAACTGCACATTAACCTTAAGAGAATGGTGAACAAGGACTCCCAAGTTCCTTTGTGCTTCTGATTTCCTAAGCATCTTCCCATTCAGAAAATAGTCTATGCCTCCATTTCTCCTTCCAAAATGCATAACCTCACACTTTTCCATATTGTATTCCATCTGCCTCTTTTTTGCCCACTCTCCTAGCCAGTCCAAGTCCGGCTGAAGCCCGCCTGCTTCCTCAATACTACCTGCCCCTCTACAGATCTTTGTATCATCTGCAAACTTAGCAACAGTGCCTTCAGTTCCTTCTTCCAGATCATTAATGTATATTGTGAAAAGTTGTGGTCCCAGCACCGACCCCTGAGGCACACCATTAGTCACCAGCTGCCATCCTGAAAAAGACCCCTTTATCCCCACTCTCTGCCTTCTGCCAGTCAGTCAATCCTCTATCCACGCCATGATCTTACCCTGAACACCATGGGTGCTTAACTTATTTAACAGTCTCCTATGCGACACCTTGTCAAAGTCCTTCTGGAAATCTAAATAAATTACGTCCATTGGTTCTCCTTTGTCTACATTCCTTGTTACCTCCTCAAAGAACTCTAACAGATTTGACAGACATGACCTCCCCTTGACGAAGCCGTGCTGACTCAGTCCTATTTTATCATGCACTTCCAAGTACTCCCGATCTCATCTTTAATAACAGACTGTAAAACCTTACCAATGACTGAAGTCAGGCTTCTTAAACAATGGTGTTACATTAGCCACTTTCCAGTCCTCTGGGACCCTTCCTGTCTCCAGTGATTCCTGAAAGATCACCACCAATGCCTCTACAATTTCCTCAGCTATCTCTTTTAGAACCCTGGGATGTAGTCCATCCGGTCCAGGTGATTTATCCTTCAGACCTTTCAGTGCCCCAGAACCTCCTTCTCCTTAGTAATAGTCACTGCAGTCACCTCTGTCCCCTGGTTCTCCTGGAGCTCTGGTATCCCACTGGTGTCTTCCACTGTGAAGACTGAGCCGTCGCGGGATTCCCCCTCTGGGTCCCTCCCTGACCTGATGGACGGCTGGGTCCTCAATGTGTGGGAGGGGGGGGGTGTCCAGCACATGGGCCACTGCCCCAAGCATCTGCAAACACTGCTGCCGCCGCCTTCTCCAGCGTCTGGGCGCATCGCGTAGCACCAGCACCACTAGGGCAACACCTGCGACCAACATCCCTGCCACAGCGTTCAATATCTGTAAGGCATTGGGAGAGGGTGTTAGACTGATAAACAGTGGTGGCTCCCATGCCGGAACCCTCCATTCCCCTTTTGATGCCCCCCACCTCCCTATCCGGAGCGCCCTGCCCACGTACTCCCGGCCACACTGGGCCCCCCTCATCAAGCCCCAGACCCTGTACCCCGGTCACCCGCTCACAATGTCAACCGGACTGGGAGCTGGCCCCCTCCCCTTGGCACTCACCCATCCTCCGGCCGTGGACATGTCCCCCGGAGCTGTGTCCCATCCCCTGGCTATTTGGATGTTGACTACTGCGTGTGTGGTGTTGCCTCCCGCAGTGTTCAGGTACACTGTCGAGGCATCGCGGTCTGATTGGGATGCTAGGCAATGACACCCACATTCTACATGGCCCACCCACAGGAATCCACTTGGGTCGTGTGAAGTGCTCACTTAACCATGATTGACAATTCCCGAGAGGCTATAGCCTTCAGCTGCACGGCTAGAGGCATCGGCAGTCGGTGGGGGTTATGGATGGTCAGTGGGGCAGACGGGCAGGGACAAGGACTGCCCCGGAACGAGTACATACGGCATGGTGGTGCTGAGAGCAGTTGCCCCCTGGTTGCCTCACCAGCGCCCCCCCCCCCCCCCCCCCCGCACCCTCCCATGGCAGCTCACTCCTGTGGAGGGTCCCTCACCCTCAGCCGAGGATCCCTCAGCTCCCGCTGAGTACAGGGGCAGCAAGCCCAGTGCCCTCGGGCTCTTTGCCTGTGAGGAAAGATGGCTACTTGCCTCCTCCGCTCCCCACAGAAGCCCTTCCACCAGGTTCACGTTTTTCAAAAGGAGCACTAATCGGTGCCAGCGTGACCACTTGCTGGGGAGGCCGCTGAATGACAGGAGACCGTTGGATAACAGGTGGCTCTCGTTAATTGTTTAGAAATGGGGCTTAAGTGATGATAATTTGTTTCTCACCACGCTACGGCGAGATCCCGCTTTCGCCTATGGAGAGGGCCGGTTGGATCGCAAACAGTTTGGTGCCGGTCGCGGGTCTCGTTTTTTGCCTCTTCCGCTATTCACTGGCTTTGTTTTGCTTGATTGAGAGAGTAACAAGGCCGGAGAATCACGCCTGTGTTGCTGAACCAGTGTTTGACCTCTCCTCTCAGATTTCTGTGGGTGAGTTGGTCAGCCTGAGCACATCCATTAGAATTAAATAACATCAACGCTGTACTATTAATAATTCATAAATGGACAAATGGTTTTCTTTTTAATTTGTTACTTGATAATGCTCATTGTTCTGTCTACAATGTTCCTGACAAATTTGTTTGATCCCTAGCGTGTAATTCCACTGCAGTGCAATTTATCAATCGGCTCAAATGATAGCTGTTATAACCAGACTTGGCGTTGTCAATTATTTGTATATTTTGAGGGATTACTCGTGTTAACATTTAAAATACTCGTCCTTTTGTCATAAATCTTCGTGGCCTCACCCTCCCTATCTCTGTTATCCCTCCAACTCTCCAAAACCTGCACACCTCCACTCTGGCATCCCTGATTTTAATTGCCCCAACATTGGTCTCTAAGCACTGGAATTCCCTCCCTAAACCTCTCCACCCCTCTCCCTCTCTTTCCTCCTTCAAGACACTCCTTAAAACCCATCTCTTTGACCAAGCTTTTGGTCATCTATCCTAATTATTTCCTCCTGTAGCTCAGTGTCAGCATTTGTTTAAATGTACTCGCAATGTTTTTCTATGTTAAAGGTGCTGTATATATGGCTGTTAAAAGATGCTGTTATGAGAATTTTTTTGCAAAACATTTCACCGCTGTGCCAGTTTATGTGCTATGTGAAGCAAAATCTGGTTTGAAACTGTGTGGCTTTATTTCAAAAATGAATATGTTCTTGGCTATTATAATTTGTCTGCATTTAATGCGCATTTCTGCTTGTTGCAAGTGATAATGATCATTGAAAATGATGTGTGAAAATAATTTGACAAGGGCCTCTGGATTGCTTCAGTTATAACCATATATGGTTACATAAGGATCACTTAGAGTGGAACTTAATTTGCCTGAGCATCAAAACAATAGTGGGGAATTAAAACCTTCATGCCTGGTAACTGCGCTGCATGTGAAATGGGGCTTAAATTAAAGTAATACATCACCCGGAGCTAAAACATGATTGTAATTAAACTGAGTTCTTTAGATCTGAGAAAATATGCTAAAAAGGTTGTGAAGTAGACCGTAAATTAAATTGTTGATTTGGATTTGGATTTACAACAAAAACATATTAAAAATCCTTTAAGAGTGCCAGTATTCATTAGAAAAGAGATTTCTGGGCAGCACGGTGGCACAGTAGTTAGCACTGCGGCCTCATGGCTCCGAAGTCCCAGGTTCGATCCCGGCTCTGGATCACTGTCCGTGTGGAATTTGCACATTCTCCCCCTGTTTGTGTGGGTTTCATCCCCACAACCCAAAGATGTGCAGGGTAGGTGGATTGGCCACGCTAAATTGCCCATTAATTGGAAAAAATAAAATTGGGTTCTCTTAAATTTATAAAAAAGAAAAAAAAAAGAAGAAATTAAATCTTCTGTATCCTGATGGTTCAGTACTTTAAAGGATTCAGCAGGGTCAGTGCCCAGTGCTGCTACCATTCACTGATCTGTGAAGGATGAAAAAACGAATGACTTCCATTTCTGTCGTGCTTTTCGCAATCTCCGAACATCCAAAGCACTTTACAGCAGGTGCAGTACGTTTCGATGTGCAGTCACTGTTGCAATATAGGGAAATACGGCAGCCATTTTACATACACTAAATAAAATCTGATAATGACCAAGTAATCTGTTTTAATGATGTTGATTAAGGGACAGATTAAGGTGAGAACTCCCCTGCTCTTCTTGAAAATGGCCATTTGTATCCATTTGAGGGGGCAGTTTAATCATGTTTTACCTGAAAGGTGGGACCTGCAACTTAAAAATTCCTGTACAAGCCTTCAAATATTTAGAAACCAGATGACAACGGGACTTCCGGTGGTGGCGGGTAGGTGGAAGTTGCACGTTGGGTGGGGTTTGTTTTTTTGGAATTTAATGCCTGGTCCCGGAGGCAGCTTTTGAATGAGCTGGTGCAGGAAGACACAAGGAAGGAGGGGAATGTTGAAGAACCAGAAAAAAGCCGTCGGGAAGAAGGTGGGGGGGGGAGGGGAAGGTTCGCCGTCAGCCTGGCTGCCGGAAAGATGGCGGAGGCTGAGTCGCTGGTGCCCTTCACAGTAGAGATGACCGAGGTGATGACTCGAGACTTCGAAAAGCAGTTTGCCAAGCATATGGAGGTGATGCGGAAAGAGATGAAGGCAGCGATGAAGGAGCTGGTAGAGGAGACAGTGTTGAAGACATCGGCCGAGGTACGGTAGCAAGGAGAGAAGTTGAAGGGGGTGGGGGAAGCTCTGTCGCAACACATTCACCTCGATGGGTGAGGAGCTGCGGAGGGTGTTGGAGACCAATAAAGGACTGAGAGCTAAGGTGGAGGACCTGGAGAACAGGTCAAGGCGGCAGAAATTAAGATTTGTGGGCTTGCCCGAGGCGGTGGAGGGCCCAGGCCGACTCAGTACTTCACGAGGATGCTGGCGGAATTGCTGGGGGAGGGGGAGGAACCGTCCAGGCTTAAACTGGACAGGGTTCATCGGTCGCTCAGGCCCAAGCTGAAGACAAATGAGCCACCAAGGGCAGTGATAATCTGCTTTCACAAGTACTATGTTAAGGAGAAGGTCCTGAGTTGGATGAAACAAAGGTGTGAGATGCTGTGGGAAGGAGTTGGTATCGTATATACCAAGACTTAACCATGGAGCTGGTTAGGCGGCGGGTGGCCTTTGGTTGGGTAAAGCAGCACTCTGCAGCAATGGTGTGAGGCTTGGCGTGGTCTACCCGGCGAAGCTGAGGGTGACCTACAACTCGAAGGACTTCTACTTTGAGGTGGTGGAGGACATGCAGGCGTTCGTGAAGGCTGAAGGACTGGGATTAAAATGAGAAAGGGTACTGGGGTTTGGATTTGGACTGAGGGAAGTGGGGGGTGAAATGCTGTATATGGTTTTGTTTCTTGTTTGCTCTTTAAGGATGTTAATTTGTTTTTTATGAGGGATAGGAATGGTTGAGAGTTTGGTTTTTTGGGTAGGTTGGTGTGAAGGGTAGTGTATCCTGTGGTATGGGTACAGAGGGAAGGAGGTTAGTCAACTTTGGGGTTATGGCAGTTTTCTGGGGCGCGGTTTTTGCACTGGTTTTGTTTGTTTGTCTTTTGTGTCCAGGCACTGGGCATGGGAGAGGGGATTGGGAGGAGTGGGGCCTGGGCAGGGCCCTCCACACGAGCAAGCGAAGGTTGGCTAGTGAACGGGAGTGTGGTAGTGGGTGGGGCCGTACTCTGTGGAACCTGGTTCCGATGGGCCTGGGAGGTGTGAAAGGTGGGGAGGTGGGATCGACACTGGGAGAGGTGTTTTCAAGAGGAAGTGGATCGGGGGATTTTGGGAGGGGGGGGAGGGTTCAACGACAACAAAGGGACAGGGTGGGTCAGGCCCAGTGGGTGGGGCTTGGAGTTAAAACAATGGCGGATAGGAGCAGTGGGGCAGGGGGAGGGGGGGCGGCGGTGAGAGACTCCCGGTCAGAATAGTAACGTGGAACGTGAGAGGATTGGGGAAACTGATGAAAAGGTGGAGGGTGTTTGTGCATTTAAAGAGCGATGTGGTGATGCTGCAGGAGACCTACCTGAGGGTGAAGGATCAGGTGAGGCTCAGGAAGGGCTGGGTGAGTCAGATGTTCCATTCTGCGTTCGGTAGTAGGGCCCAGAGGGGGAGGAGGGGTGTAGCGGTGTTGGTGGGCAAGAGAGTAAGGTTTCAGATGGAGAAGGTGATGGCCGACGGGGGGGGGGCAGGTACGCGATTGTGACAGGGGCGTTAGAGGAGAGGTCAGTGGTGCTGGTGAGTGTATATGACCCCAATTGGAATGATTTAGGGTTTGGGGAGAGGGTGCTGGGTATCATCCCAGACTTGGACACTCATGAGTTAATAGTAGGGGGGGAGCTGGAATATAGTGCAAGAGCTGAGGATTGTCAGGTCGCAGCCGCGCTCGCTGGCCCAGTCGGGGTTGGGGGGGGGGGGGGGGAGAGGGGGGGCGGGGGTGGGGGGCAGCGAAGGCTGACCGGGCTCATGAGAGAGATGGGAGGAGTGGACCCATGGAGGCTTCTGCACCCGAGGGAGCAGGAGTATTCGTTTTTCTCCCTGGTACATAAAGTATATTCAACAATAGACTGATGGGAACGCATTATTGGCTGGAGTCAATGGGTCAGAGTGTTCTGCGATAGCAATCTCGGACCATGAGCCGGATTGTGTGGATGTGGTCTTGGAGAAGGGGGTGGCCTGGACACTGGGGTAGAGAATGGATGTGGGGTTGTTGGGGAACCAGAGTTTTTGTGATAAGATTGGGAAAGTGATTGTGGAATATGTGGGATTCAGTTGCACAGGGTGTCATGATATTCAAACACACACATCATGATGGACACACTAACAGGCAAATCAGAGCACACAACACCACAACCAATCACAGACAAGAACACCAACCACATAAAAAGCACGAGCACGACACCTGGAGGTCAGTAGGTCTGGGGAGAAGGAAACAAGAAAGAGCTGTTGAAACACCACAAGCAGGGAACCCCCCACGTGCAGAGTGCAAAGACCAAGTTGTAAATAGTGAGTTTAAATAAAGAAGCGTTGTACCATATGCAACTGTGTTGGCTCTTCTGTGTGTCAGAACACCCAACACCACATGGTACAGGAGTGGATCGATACCTGCCTACCAACCTGCCATTCTGGACATGGACCACACCGGCAAACCGCAGCCGATGCAAGTCACGGGGAACCTAGGCACCAACTGGAAGCTCTACAGGCAGCGATTTGACCTGTACATCCGTGCCACCGAAAAACAGAATGCCTCGGATGATTCGAAGATTGCAATGCTCCTCTTCTACGCAGGCCCCCACCCAAACGATGTCTTTAATTCACTGGTGTTCGAGGAAGGCGAAAACCAGGCCAAATATGACACGGTCATCCTCAAAATGGACCAGCACTTTCAAACTGAAGTAAACGAAACTTTCGAAAGATACATCTTTCAGCAACGCCTGCAAGGTAAGGAGGAGCTTTTTCAACCCTTTTTGACGCACCTCCGGATTCTAGCGCAGTCCTGCGGTTACGGCACCACCACAGATGTGCCATGATAGGCCACTACGCAGCCCGCTGTCGTGCGGCTCAACCCATGGATCCGGCGCATCCTCGACAACCTCGCACACGAGTCAGGACCGTCCAGCCCACGCATCACGACTTCCAGTTAAGTGATGCAGATGACCAGGATGACTTCCGAGTTGCCGTCATTGATGTCAACAAGGTCAATGCCATCAATCCAGACGATGAGTGGTGTGCCACCCTGACGGTCAACCGATCGCGCGTCGCCTTCCGTCTGGACACCGGCGCATCCGCCAACCTGATTGCTTACTCTGCAGTCCAGGCCATGAAGGTCAAACCACCCATCACACCATCCCGGCTTAAGATGGTTGACTATAACGGGAACGTTATCCCGTCCGTAGGATCTTGCCAGCTACAGGTGACTCACAAGAGGTACACGGCCATACTCCCCTTCGAAGTTGTGGGCTCATCAAAGGACTCGTTACTGGGCGCACAAGCGTGTAAGGTCCTTCACCTGGTACAGCGCATCATGTCTCTCTCTCCAGATGAGATATCCGACTTCCCGGATGCTGAGTTCCACGCGAATCTCCATTCCCTCCTCGCTCACAACCAGGAGGTTTTTGAAGGCATGGGGACATTGCCACACACGTACAAGATTCGACTCAGACCGGACGCCATCCCTGTCGTTCACGCACCTCGCAGGGTTCCTGCGCCTCTCAAAGACCGCCTCAAGGCACAACTGCAGATTCTTCAGGACCAAGGGGTCCTATCCAAGGTCACGGAGCCCACGCCATGGGTCAGCTCCATGGTCTGTGTAAAGAAGCCCTCTGGCGAGCTCCGTATATGTATAGATCCAAAAGATCTGAACAACAACATCATGCGGGAACACTATCCCATCCCGAAACGAGAAGACCTCACCAGCGAGATGGCGCGAGCCAACATATTCACTAAATTGGATGCGTCCAAAGGATTCTGGCAGATCAAACTGGACCCGGCCAGCCGAAGACTATGCACATTCAACACCCCTTTTGGCAGATTCTGCTACAACCGGATGCCATTCGGCATCATTTCGGCATCTGAAGTATTCCACCGCATTATGGAGCAGATGATGGAAGGCATCGAAGGGGTACGTGTATATGTGGACGATATCATCATTTGGTCCACCACTCCGCAGGAACACATGCATCGTCTTCGACGTGTCTTCACCCGCATACGGCAAAATGGCCTGCGTCTCAACCGTGCGAAGTGTGCTTTCGGCCAGACGGAGCTGAAATTCCTCGGGGACCACATCTCAAGGTCCGGGGTCCGTCCCGATGCAGACAAGGTTAGCGCCATCACAGCCATGCCACGACCGGCTGACAAGAAGGCTGTCTTAAGATTCCTGGGCATGGTCAACTTCCTTGGGAAGTTCATTCCCAACCTGGCTTCTCATACAACAAACATGCGCCATCTCGTAAAAAAATCGACGGAATTCAACTGGCACCAGTCGCATCAGCGGGAATGGGAGGAGCTCAAGCACAAACTGGTCACGGCACCAGTGCTGGCCTTCTTTGACACGACTCGCCCTACAAAGATCTCAACAGACGCCAGCCAATCTGGTATTGGAGCGGTACTCCTGCAAAAAGACAGCACGTCATCATGGGCCCCGGTTGCGTATGCCTCACGAGCCATGACCCCTACCGAACAGCGCTACGCGCAAATCGAAAAAGAATGCCTGGGCTTGTTAACTGGACTGGACAAGTTCCACGACTATGTGTATGGCCTGCCACGATTCACGGTCGAAACTGACCACCGCCCCCTGGTCAACATCATTAACAAAGACCTGAACGACATGACTCCTCGCCTCCAGCGCATCTTACTTAAACTCAGGAGGTACGATTTTGAACTGATCTACACTCCGGGGAAGGAACTCATAGTGGCGGACACTCTTTCCCGAGCAGTGAGCACACCACCAGATGCGGAGGGGTTCGTGCGTCAAATTGAGGCACACGTGACTCTGACAGCAGCAAATATGCCAGCTGATGATCCTTGTCTGGCCCACATACGCGCAGAGACGGCGACTGACCCTCTGCTGCAGCGAGTGATGCGCCACATGACGGAAGGGTGGCTAAAAGGGCAGTGCCCCCAGTTTTATAATGTGCGAGATGATCTCACCAATATAGACGGGGTCCTTATGAAATCGCATAGGATCGTCATTCCACACAGTGTGCGCCAGATGATTCTTCGTCAACTACACGAAGGCCACTTAGGCGTCGAAAAATGCAGACGAAGGGCCCGGGAGGCGGTATATTGGCCGGGTATTAATGAAGACATAGCCAACATGGTGCTCAACTGCACAACCTGTCAGAGGTTTCAGCCAGCGCAACCTCCGGAAACACTTCTACCACACGAGATGGTGACGTCCCCCTGGGCGAAGGTGGGTGTTGACCTATTTCACGCGCTCGGCAGAGATTACATTGTTATTATAGACTACTTCTCAAACTACCCGGAAGTCATGCCTCTCCATGATCTGACGTCGTCCGCAGTCATTGGGGCCTGCAAGGAAACGTTTGCTCGCCACGGCATTCCAAGGACTGTCATGTCAGACAATGGACCTTGTTTTGCCAGCCGTGAATGGTCGTCCTTTGCCGCAGCATATGGTTTCACTCATGTGACATCCAGCCCTCTGCATCCACAATCGAACGGGAAGGCTGAAAAGGGTGTCCACATCGCAAAGCGGCTCCTGTGCAAGGCGGCTGATGACGGATCGGACTTTAACCTTGCCTTGCTGGCCTATCGATCGGCCCCGTTATCCACGGGCCTCTCGCCAGCGCAGCTACTAATGGGTCGCTCCCTCAGGACGACGGTACCTTCCGTCCTGGCACCGACAACAGACCATGAGGCGGTTCTTCGGAACATGCAACTGCAGCGTGATCGCCAGAAAGGTCGGTACGACACACGAGCGACGGACCTGCCCCCCCTGTCCTCCGGAGACAAAGTACGCGTCCATCAACCGTATGGTGGCTGGTCAGCACCGGCCGAAGTCCTCCGACAAGTGGCTCCCCGCTCGTTCCTGGTTCGCATGCCGGATGGTTCCGTGCGTCGCCGCAATCGGCGCGCCCTTCGCCGACTTCCACGCTCACAGCCACACAACACGCCAGATCCTCAACAGGCTTCCGAGGATGACTTTGTGGAGCTGCCGCACATCACGCCCTTTCCATCGCCACCCATGGCCATGCCTGCACAGCAGCCGGTGGTTCTTGATCCACCCTTAAGGCGGTCAACCCGAATTCGTCGCAAACCCATTAGAATGGACTTATAATACAGTTCATATGTTTAATAAGTTGGACAATTTTACATGATAACCTGTTGTTGTTTATCGTTCCAGATGTCGTCTGACTGGACAACTGTTCAAATTTTTTTTCTTCTTCTCTCGTTCGCATCTCTGTTATGTTATGGTACAACTGGATTCATGTGACGCACTCGACATCGCCCCATGTACATAGTTCCGTCATAGACACATGCTGCACACGACACACACACACTCTTAGATGCACTCACGTCACGATCATATTTATTACCACGTAGGCACATATCTTTGTAAAAAGGGGGGATGTCATGATATTCAAACACACACATCATGATGGACACACTAACAGGCAAATCAGAGCACACAACACCACAACCAATCACAGACAAGAACACCAACCACATAAAAAGCACGAGCACGACACCTGGAGGTCAGTAGGTCTGGGGAGAAGGAAACAAGAAAGAGCTGTTGAAACACCACAAGCAGGGAACCCCCCACGTGCAGAGTGCAAAGACCAAGTTGTAAATAGTGAGTTTAAATAAAGAAGCGTTGTACCATATGCAACTGTGTTGGCTCTTCTGTGTGTCAGAACACCCAACACCACACAGGGGAAGTTTCACAGGCAGTGGTTTGGGAAGCTCTGAAGGCAGTAGTGAGGGGGGAGGTGATCTTGTTTAAGACTAATAGAAGGGAAGGTGGCAGGACCAGATGGGTTCCCAGTGGAGTATTATAAGAATTTTAAGGATAAATTGGTGCCACTGATGGTGGGAATGTTTGAGGAGACGATAGACAGGGGGTTTGCCACAGCAATTGGGGCAGGCTTCTATTTCCCTGCTGTTTAAAAAGGACAAGGACGAAGTGGAGTGTGGGTTGTTTAGGCCCATATCCCTATTAAATATGGATACCAAGATACTTGCAAAGGTGCTGCGGCAAGTAGCACATTGGTTTGAATGGTTGCTTCACAGCACTAGGGTCCCAGATTCGATTCCCAGCTTGTCTCACTGTCTGTGTGGAGTCTGCACGTTCTCCCCGTGTCTGCGTGGGTTTCCTCCGGGTGCTCCGGTTTCCTCCCACAGTCCAAAGATGTGCAGGTTAGGTGGATTGGCCATGCTAAATTTCCCTTAGTATCCAAAAAGGTTGGGTGGGGTTACTGGGTTACAGGGATAGGTGGAGGTGTGGGCTTAAGTAGGATGCCCTTTCCAAGGGTCGGTAAAGACTCAATGGGCCGAATGGCCTCCTTCTGCACTGTAGATTGTATGATTCTATAAGTTCGAGGTTTACGGCGTGGGTACAGCTGCTGGGCCGCTGTATCAGGAGCCGATGGCGAGTGCTCGCACAAATAACATGAGTTTGGGGTGATTTGCTCTGTACCGGGGTACTAGGCAGGGGTCCTATGTGTCCCCCCCCCTCCCCCCGTTGTTTGCATTGGCGACAGAGCCATTGGCCATCGCTTTAAGGAGCTTGGGTTTGTGGAAGGGGATAGTGGGAGGGGGGATGGAACAGGGGGTATCCTTGTACTCGGATGATTTGCTACTGTATATCTCAGAGCCGAGTCAGTGGGGAATATAATGGGGCTGCTCCAAAGATTTGGGTCGTTCTGGGGATATAAATTGAACCGAGGTAAGAGTGAGCATTTTATGGTGTCCCAGCTGGCAGTGGGGCCGGGGTGGGAGGGCTGCCATTCGTAAGGCGGCTACCCACTTCAGGTATTTGGGGGTGCAAGTGGCCCGTGATTGAGTCGGGGGAGGCTCCAAAGGTATAATTGTACTAGTTTGGTGGAGGGTGAAGGCCGACTTGGCAAGGTGGGATAACCTCCCTCTGTCATTGGCAGTTCGGGTGCAGACAGTTAAAATGAATGTGTTCCATGATTTCTGTTCCTATTTCAGTGCCTGCCGGTCTTTCTAGCCAAGTCGTTTTTCAAGGAGGTAGACAAGTTGGTCACCTTGTTTATTTGAGGGGGGAAGGATGCCAGGGTTAGGAGGGTGGTCCTGCAAAGAGGGTGACAGATGTCGGCGGGTGGGGCGACTGGGCCTCCCAAACTTATATTATTATTGGATGATGAATGCTGAGAAGGTGCAGGGCTGGGCCGTGGGGGGAGAGTCCCGGTGGGTTAAGATGGAGGAGGGCTCGTGTAGGTGGTCTGGGTTGAGGGCGTTGGCAACGACGCTGACCCCAATGGCCGCGGGCAAGTATTTAGTGAGCCTGCTGGTGGTGGCAACTTTGAAGATCTGGCGGCGGTTTAGGCAACGTTTCGAGCCGGGAGGATGGATGCAAGGTTTCGGACGTGGGAGGAGAGGAGGATTACGGCAGTGAAGGATCTGTTTCTGTGGGGACGATTGGCGAGGTTGGAGAAGTTGGGAGAGAAGCACGAGTTGGCGCAGGAGGAAGGGTTTAGACCTGCAAGTCTGAGATTTC
Source organism: Scyliorhinus torazame (assembly GCF_047496885.1). Lineage (NCBI taxonomy): Eukaryota > Metazoa > Chordata > Chondrichthyes > Carcharhiniformes > Scyliorhinidae > Scyliorhinus > Scyliorhinus torazame. The sequence continues at coordinate 116,974,813 of NC_092710.1, read as the reverse complement.
GCGAGGAAGGGGTTCCCGAACTTCCTGATAGCGCCGGCCTCCTCACTGTTGGAGGAGGTACTGTCGGCAGGGGAGTTGTAGAGAGGGGCAGTATCGGTAATCTATGGGAGGATTTTGGAGGAGGACAGGGTGTCCATGGAGGGGATTAAGGCTAATTGGGAGGAGGAGCTGGGCGAGGCGATGGAAGAGGGTCTGTGGTGTGAGGTGCTGTGGAGGGTGAATGCCTCAACCTCGTGTGCGAGGTTGGGGCTGATACAATTGAAGGCGGTGTACAGGGCGCACCTCACAAAAGAAAGGATGAGCCGTTTCTTTGAGGGGGTGGAGGATGTCTGTGAGCGATATGGGAGGGGCCCGGCAAGCCTCGGTGTGACGGGGCGATCTGCCGGAGTTTATGACCCTGGAGACGGGGAGGTTTGAGCTGATGGGGCAAAGGAGGGGTTCTACAATTCATGGAGTTTGTTTATCATGCACTTTCGGGAGTTGGTTGCCGTTGAACCATGGAGGATGGAGGGTTTGGTTTGTTGTTTGCTTTTTGTTTTAACTTGGGGGTCGATGTTTTAGGTTGCACATTGGTGGGGTCGTTTTGCTGTTGTTTCTGGTTTTTTTGTTTATTTGTATGGTGAAAATGATGAAAATGCGGCAAATAAAAAGATTAAAAAAGAAATAGATATCCATAAGACAGTTAAAATTAGTTGAAAGGACAGACTTTTACTTGTGCACTTGGTCTGGTTTGAACCCAAGCATTGCAATTAGAGGTGTGTGGTGGGGTATCTGGTCCAAGGTGCCAGCTGCAATCCACATGAAAAGTCAAAAATCATAGTGCAGAGGTGATCTCTGATTTCTTACCTCTTCACCTTCCAAGTGCCCAGATTGCCCAAGCTGAAGCAAAATGGTTTGCGACACCCTGTGGTTTACCATTGACCACAAACTGAACTGGATCAGCCATATAAACAGTGCTGTTGCAAGATCAGGTCAGAGGCTGGGGATTCTGTGGTGAGTAACTCACCTCCTGACTCCCCAAAGCCTGTCCACCATCTACAAGGCACAAGTCAGGAGTGTGATGGAATACTCCCCACTTGCCTGGATGACTGCAGACCCAACAACACTCAAAAACCATCCTGAACAAAGCAGCCTGCTTGATTGGCACCCCATTCACCACCTTAAACATTCACTCCCTCCACCACCAATGCACAGTGGCAGCAACTCACCATGACTCCTTCGACAGCGCTTTCCAAATCCGCAACCACATCTCCTATAAGGACAGATACATGACGACACTGATATCTGCAACTTTCCCTCCAAGCCACACACCATCCTGACTTGGAACTATATCATCGTTCCTTCACTGATGCTGTGTCAAACCCCTAGAACTCCCTCCCTAACTGCACTGTGGTATACCTACACCACAGTGGTGCAAGAAGGTGGCTCATCACCATCTTCTCAAGGGCAATAAATGTTAGTTGAGGCAGCAATGCCCATATCCAATGAACGAATAAATAAAAAAGCACTGAAAATCTGTAAAATCACCTGTATTTAACGGAGAAAGGAAGGGATCGCAGACTTGAGTTCCAGATGACATTAATAATAGTGCCTCCCCATTTGTAGTATTATCGTATCCCTTGAAGAAATCATCGGAATGGTGGAGGCCATGCAGCCTGTCGAGCTTGTTCCACCATTAGATCCTGACTGATTAGCACCTGATCTCCACCCACTTACCTTGGTTACACAACCAATTACGATGTATTTGCTCCCGCTTTGATTCCGGAAATGTTTTGTTTTGTGTTCCAGATGCAGCCCAATTAATGTGGTTTGAGCGATTGTACGTTTGGCTTCTATGTTTGGAGAAGTACATCATTTATCCAGCTGTGGTGCTCAATGGACTCACCAATGATGCTTTCTCTCTCAGTAGTCAGAAGAAACTTGGCTTACAGTAAGCTGCTGCACATTTATATATTTTTATTTTATTTTTAGAAAATTTATTAATTGCCTTTACAGGTTCTCAAATGTGCCTTTTTGATGGCAATGGTTAATCAATTCTAATCCAAGTGCTGTTTGGCTGTACATAACTAGAATGGTCTGTTAGCCTCTGGAGTAATGCTAAAGAAGGAGAAACTTGAAATACACCAACGATTGTGGGGCTGTGGAATGCACTGAAGGGGTTAATGAACAAAGCTCACTCAAGAATAGGTTAGATATTTGAAGGAAATCGGGCTGAAGGGATTCAGAAAAGGGAGAGCACGTGGGATTAGGAAACTGTTCATATTGACGAGAAACACCAGCATAGACTGATTGGACCAAGTGGCCTGTTTGTGTGTTGTAAATTCTCTGTTAAATGTGTAGTGTAGTGCAACAAACTGTAGCAAACCTTTGGCCTATAACTATCCAAGTGGTGAGCTCCTTGTGCGAGCTCACCCTCAGTGGTGAACTATCACAAGCCCCCTCATATCCTGGTGTAGCCACCTGGGTTGGCCACTTCCCGACTTTAAAATGGAGATCCGCTAAGAATGCAGGGAAATTCAGTCAAACGCAGGAAAGACAAGCAGGTGCAAAGTTTCCTGTATATCAGAACTTGCAGGAATCCAGACAGCACTGAAACTAACAAACATTTATATATTGATGCGCGATCCCCGGGAACAATTGGAAACAGTTAAGATAAACAAGGCCAAGCCAGACTCCTCGGCGCCAGCAGGAGCCAAGACAAAGGAAGGCCAACGGACACTTAGGAACCGCCCAGTGATCAGGGAACAGCTCCAGTATTGGAGAAATCGATCCAAGTGATCAGAACTTAGTCCAATCACTTGAAACCTGGTACGGGGTCCGCCCCGAACGGCGCAAAGCCCCTGGGGACTATAAAGTAGAGTCCCCAAGTTCAATTCATCCTTCTTGGCAGGGCCTCTCAGCAGCTCGAAACAACCCTTGACCGTGACCTGCCTAGCAGCTGCACCAACCAAGTAAGTCTCCAGTCAACGCACGCTACGAGATAGGCGCTCCTAGCTACCAGTCTATACCAGCTTCGAAGCCTGCAGACTCAGAATCGGACGAAAGGCCATTTGTTCCCCTGAGCTGATGGGCCAGTTCCAAAGCTAAGTATAGGCCTCTTAGTGTTAGAGATAGTCTAGTAAGTAGAGTTTTATACATGAGTAGTGATTGACTGTGTATAATAAATGTGTTCTGATTTGAAACTTACTAACTGGTGCATTGAATTATTGATCAGCACTTGAACTTGAACCTCGTGGTGGTATCATAAAGATACCTGGCGACGCTAGAGCAAAGGTTATAAAACAGAGCAAATTAAGTAAAGACACAACGAGCAACACTGGCGAGACCCTGACCCTAGACATACATGTGTTCACGAGCATAGTGGGACTGCCAGTCATCACAGAATTGTTTCAACGCAGAATGAGGTCATTCAGCGCCCATCGAGTCTACTACACCAGTTCTCCAGGTGAACAATTCACCGGGTGACATCACCCCGTCTTCCCCATGTAAGCTTGCACATCTTACTTTTCTGATAACAATCTAATTCCCCTTTGAATGCTTCGATTGAACTTACTTCTATTACACTCTCAGGCAGAGCACTCCAGACCTTAACCACATTCGGTATGAAAAGGTTTCTCCTCACATCGACACTATTCTCCTCTCAGTTCACAATGCTTACCCAAGTTTCATATCAGCTGGAAGCTCTGAAACTGTGCACCAACATCTAGGTTATGAATATATATCAGGAAGAGCAAGGGTCCAAACTCTGACCCATGGTGGACTCCCCTCTAAACCTTCCTCCAGTTCGAAAAACATCCATTAACCACTATCAGAAACAACCTGTTGCAGAGGTTTTAGTGAACACACTCAAGGATCTCTTATCCCTCTCTGCCGTTTACACCCAATAGTGGCAACTGGTGATGCTGGGACCACAGACCTGCTGGCCATCTGATTGGACAGCAGCTCTCTAAGGCAGGACTTCCTTCTGAGATGCAGGTGGAAGCCTCACTACAAAGCAGATTCCAGCATTAAATAGCTGCAGGGCACCCATTGGGATCCTTGCCCTTACAACGCAAGAAGTTAATCATATATTACAGTGCAGAATGAGGCCCATCGGCCCCTTGAACAAGCACCCGAGCTAGACCCACTCCCCATCCTATCCCCGTAACCCCAGTTACCTGCACTTCTTGTGAATACAGTCGTCCGGTGGTATGGGTGAGCAGGGCGGGCGCAGCAACAAGAGCTCCCGCCGGTGGCCGCGATTCGCGGCGATTTCAGGGAAATCCCCGAGTCTTCACGCACCCCCTCGACTATCGTCGGTCTTTGGGGCCGTCGCGAGCAGCCAGTGGGACCGGTTTAAAAACTGGCAAAGAACCCCGCGCGGGTGTCGGGCAGCGGGGGCTGAGGCGTTGGGCCCAGCGCGGCGTCGAGGTCAGAGCAGAGCCGAGGCGGCAGGCCCGAGGCCAGGGCACTATGTAGGGAGGGTGTTCACGTCGGATGTCTCCCACCTAGGAGGAAGAAAGAAGGCTGAAGCCTGGTCCCAGGGGAGCTCTGGGTGAATGTAGAGGAGCATAAAAGAAGGTTTAAGGAAGTTTGGTAAATGTTTTTTTTTCTCCCCCCAAAAAAGAAGAAGAAGTCAGATTGATGAAGGACAGGAGGGTGAAGGGGGAGAGAGGAGAAAAGAAAGAAGATAAAAAACAATAAACCGCTAAAGGATGCGAAGAGCAGCGTCGAAGAAAGGAGGAAATGCTGGTTCGCCGCCGAAGGAGAAGACGAGCAAAGGTGTTGACAGGATGGCGGAAGCCGAACTGCAAGGCGGGGCCGCACTACTTACGGTGGAGAAGATGACCGAGGTGATGGCGGTGGAGCTGGAAAAACAGTTTGCGAGGCACATGGAGGCCTTGAGGAAAGAGACGGCGGTCATGTTGAAGTCATTGGTGGAGGAGGCAATCGGTCTGATGAGGGTGGAGGTGGCAAAGGCACGGCCGAGGTGAGAGAGCAGGGCAAGAAGATGAAGGAAGTGGAGGAGGCCGTGTCACGACACAGCGACCAGGTCACCTCAATGGGGGACGAGCTGCGGAGGGTGGTGGAGGTTAACAGAGGACTCCGAGCAAAGCTGGAAAACTTGGAAAACCGCTCAAGGTGGCACAATTTGAGAATTGTGGGCTTGCCCAAAGGGACAGAGGGCCCAAGGCCAACGCAATACTTCGCTAAGAAGTTGGCGGAGCTGATGGGGGAGGATGAGAGCCCCACCCTGTACGAGCTAGACCGAGCTCACCGGTCATTAAGGCCGAAGTTCAAAGTGAACGAGCCGCCAAGGGCATGAAGTTTTGCATGAAGGAGAAGGTATTAAGCTGGGCGAAGCAGAACTGTGAGCTGCTGTGGGGTGGTACTGTGGTTCGGATCTACCAGGACTTGACGGTGGAGTTGGCAAAAAGACGAGCGGCGTTTGGGCGAGTGAAGGCGGCTTTGTACAAGAAGGGGGTGCGATTTGGTATGGTGTACCCGGCGAAGCTGAGAGTAACATATAACGCTAAAGACTTTTATTTTGAGACAGCGGAGGCGGCTGAGGCGTTCGTGAGGGCAGAAGGCTTGGGACAGATGTGAAGAGTGGAACTGGAAGAGAGACTGTGAACTGTGTTTGAGCAGCTGGAAAATGTATAAATGTTACAACTTTCTTTTTACTGATTTGTATTGCAATTTACTTCTCTTTGCATTGTTACAGAGTTCAAGTTAATGGCGTTCTGTGTTGCGAAGGTTAAATGTTATATTAGTGAATTGTAGGGGTTGGATTGTTGGGTTTGTTTTGTTGTTTCTTTCTCTGGGACTGGGTGGAAGGGGCGATATGTTTTGGCGGGGGGGAGCCACCCGCGCTAGCTAACTAAAGTCAGTTAGTGAACGGGGGTGAGGTGAGAGGAGGGCTGCGGACGTTGGAGCCTGGATAGCAGGCTTCAATGGGCCTACAAGGCGAGCGAGAGGGGGGTTAGGGATGGATGTTGGGGGATGTTTTTGTAGGGGGGGGGTTCTTGGGAGGGGGGGGAGGGGTTCGATGTTAACAATGGACAGGGGCGGGTCAGGCTTATAGGGCAGGGCCCGGTGGTATGGTGATGGTGGATAAGAAAGGTGGTGGGGGGGTGGTGAGAGACCCCCAGTAAGGATAGTCATGTGGAACGTAAGAGGGCTAGGAGGTCTGGTCAAGAGGTCAAGGGTGCTTGCACATCTTAAAAGTTTGAATGCCGATGTAGCAATGCTGCAGGAGACATCACTTGAGGGTGAAGGACCAGGTGAGACTTAAAAAGGGCTGGGTTAGCCAAGTGTTTCACTCCGGATTTGATGGGAGGGCTCGAGGGGTAGCGGTGTTGGTCAGCAAAAGGGTACGCTTCCAGATGGAGATCAGGGGGGTAGATATGTGATTGTGGCAGGGGCGCTGGAGGGGAGATTAGTGGCGCTGTTAAGTGTATACGGTCCCAATTGGGACGATGTGGGATTCGCGAGGAAGGTGTTTGGGGCCATTCCCGACTTGGACACGCATGAGCTGATTGTGGGAAGGGACTGGAACTTGGTGCAGGAGCCAAGGTTGGACAGATCACGGCCGTGCTCGCTGGTCCCATCAGGGGGGGGAAGGCGCTGGCTGGGTTAATAATAATAATAATAATAACAATCACTTATTGTCACAAGTAGGCTTCAGTGAAGTTACTGTGAAAAGCCCCTAGTCGCCACATTCCGGCGCCTGTTCGGGGAGGCTGGTACGGGAATTGAACCCGCGCTGCTGGCTGTGTTCTGCATTACAAGCCAGCGATTTAACCCATTGTGCTAAATCAGCCCCTAATGGTGGAAATGGGAGGGGTGGACCCTTGGAGGTTCCTGCACCCAAGGGACCGGGAGTATTCGTTTTTCTCAGCGGTCCATAAGGTATACTCGCGGATCGACTTATTTGTGGTGGGAAAAGCTTTGCTGGCTGGAGTCAAGAGGTCGGAATACTCGGCAATTGCAGTGTCAGATCACGCTCCACATTGGGTGGATATGGTGCTGGAGAAGGGGGTAGCGCAGAGACCGGGGTGGAAATTAGATGTGGGGCTTTTGGGGAACCAAATGTTCTGTGAGAAAATTGAAAAGGTAATTAAGGAATATGTAGGTTTCAACTGTACGGGTGAGGTGTCGAAGGCAGTCGTCTGGGAGGCTCTAAAGGCGGTGGTGAGGGCTGAGGTAATTTTGTTTAAGGCCAGGGTGGACAAAGAGGAGAGGTTGGAGTGGCAGAGGGTAATAGATGAGATGTTGGAGGTAGATAGGAGGTATGCAGAAGATGGGGACCCAGCGAAGCTGGAAAAGAGGAAGGAACTACAGGCGAGCTTCGACCGACTGTCCACCAGGAAGGCCAACTGAGACGAGCAAGGGGTGCAGTTTATGAACATGGAGATAAAGCATGTTAGCAGGTCAGCTCCGGAGGGAGGCAGCGGTAAGGGAAATTCTTCAGGTGAGGGATAGGACAGGGAATTTGGTGGTGGCTCCAGTGCTGATTAACAAGGTTTTTGAGGAATTTTATGAGAGGTTGTACAAGCCACCCGGGGGAGACCGTGAGATGCAGGAATTTCTAGATGGGTTGGAGTACCCGAGGCTAGGGGAGGGGAACAGGGCTACATTAGAAGGAGCAATAGTGGAGCAGGAGATAAAGGATGCGATTGGGAGGATGCAGTCGGGGAAGGTGGCAGGGCCGGATGGGTTTCCGGTGAAATATTATAAAAAATTCAAGGACAGGTTGGCACCCCTGATGGTGGGGAGGTTTGAGGAGGCGATAGGAAAGGGGGTGCTGCCGCAAACCTTGGGGCAGGCATCGATTTCACTGTTGCTAAAAAAAGATAAGGATCCGACGGAGTGTGGGTCGTATAGGCCCATATCACTTCTGAATGTGGACGCAAAAGTGTTGGCGAAGGTACTGGCGGGTAGGCTGGAGGAGTACCTTCCGAAGGTGATAGGGGAGGATCAGACGGGATTCGTGAAAGGGAGGCAGCTGTTTTCGAACATTAGGAGAGTTTTGAACGTAGTTATGGCTCCGGCAGAAGGGAAGGAAACAGAGGTAGTTGTGGTATTGGACGCTGAGAAGGCGTTTGACCGGGTAGAATGGGGGTACCTGATGGCAGTGCTGGAGCGGTTTGGGATTGGACCAAGACATGTGAACTGGGTAAAGCTACTATATAAGGAGCCGAAAGCGAGTGTCCGCACAAATAATATCAGTTCAAGATACTTTTCTCTCCACCGTGGGACGAGACAGGGATGTCCTATGTCCCCCCTGCTGTTTGCACTTGCGATTGAGCCATTGGCCATCGCATTGAGAAGTTCGGGAGCATGGAAAGGGGAAAGGAATAGTGCGGGGTGGGGGGGGGCGGGATAGAGCATAGGGTGTCCTTATATGCCGACAACTTGCTGCTGTACGTGTCGGAACCGACTGCGTCGATAGGAGGAATATTGGAGCTACTGCGGGTATTTGGGTCTTTCTCGGGGTACAAGCTGAACTTGGACAAGAGTGAGTTTTTTGTGGTGTCTTGGCCGGGGGTGGGGGCAGGGGTGGGGGGGCTGCCATTCTGTAGGGCAGGGACTCACTTTAGGTATCTGGCGGTGGAGGTTGCCCGGGAGTGGGGGAGGCTTCGCAGGTACAACATCACTAGTTTGGTGGGGAGAGTGAAAGCCGATCTGGCAAGGTGGGATGGCCTTCCTCTGTCACTGGCGGGTCGGGTACAGGTGGTCAAAATGAATGTGTTGCCGCAATTTCTGTTTATTTTTCAATGCCTACCGATTTTCCTGCCAAAGTCTTTTTTCAGGGAGATTGAGGGAAGGATTACCTCGTTTATATGGGGAGGGAAGGTGGCCAGAGTGAGAAAGGTGCTGCTACAGAGGGGAAGGCAGGCAGGGGGTTTGGGTCTCCCGAACTTGTTGTACTACCACTGGGCAGCGAATGTGGAGAAGGTGTGGAGCTGGGTCAGAGGGGTTTGATTCCCAGTGGGTCAGAATGGATGAGAGGTTGTGCAGGGGGTCGGGGCTGAAAACACTAGCAACAGCGTCACTCCCGATAGCTCCGGGGAAATACTCAGAGAGTCCGGTAATAATAGCTTCATTGAAAATCTGGAGGCAGTTTTGCTAACACTTCGGGTTGGGGGCAGGGTCAAGGGAAATGCCGATTCGGGGGAACCATAGATTTGAGCCAGGGAGGTGGGATGGATGTTTTCGGAAATGGGAAGAGAAGGGGATTAAGACACTAAAAGATTTGTTTCTTCGGGGTCGGTTTGCAGGATTGAGGGAGTTGGAAGCGACGTATGGGCTGGAGCAGGGAGAAGTGTTTAGGTACATGCAGGTTCGGGATTTTGCCAGGAAGGAGATACAGAGCTTCCCAGAGGAACCGGCCTCCACATTGCTGGAGGAGGTGTTGACGACAAGGGGACTGGAGAAGGGGGCAGTGTCAGCAGTGTACTGAGCTATTTTGGAAGAGGATAAGGCACCACTGGAAGGGATCAAAGCAAAGTGGGAGGAAGAGCTGGGAGAGGTTATAGAGGAGGGGGTCTGGTGTGAGGTGCTCCGGAGAATGAATGCCTCCACCTCATGTGCGAGGTTGGGGCTGATACAGCTGAAGGTGGTATATAGAGCACACCTCACGAGGGCGCGGATGAGACGATTTTTTGAAGGAGTTGAGGATGTGTGTGAGCGGTGCGGGGGTGGGGGGGGCGCCGCCAATCACGTTCATATGTTTAAGTCCTGTCCAAAGCTAGGGGAGTACTGGATGGAGGTGTTTCGGGTAATTTGCCAGGTGGTACGTGTGAAACTGGACCCGGGTCCCCGGGAGGCCATATTCGGGGTGTCGGACCAGCCAGGGTTGGAAACGGGTGCGGAGGCAGATATCATAGCTTTCGCCTCGTTGATCGCCCGAAGGCAGATCCTGCTGGGATGGAGAGCAGCCTCTCCACCCAGTGCCCTGGCATGGCGGGGGGACCGGTTGGAATACTTGACCCTTGAGAAGGTTAAGTTCGAACTGAGGGGAAGCTCGGAGGGGTTCTACAAGTCATGGGCACTATTTATTATGCACTTTCAAGAACTGGATAACATTGAACATTAGTTGGGGGGGTGGGAGGGTTGGGGGGGAGGGGGCTGAGTATATTAAAGGTGACTATGGGTAATCCCTGATTCCTTTTTGTCATTTGTTTATGGAAACATGCGGGCTGATGTTTGGGGGTTGGTGGGCGGATGAGAGCGTTGTTACTGTTATGAGGATTGACATATCTGTTGCTGATTATTGTTTGTTGTTGATGGGTGTAAATGCGGGAGAAAATGTGAAAAAGGAGGAGAATAAAAATATATATTTTTAAAAATGGGAATACAGAAATTTAAAATGGAAACATAAGAATACGAACAGGGGCGGATCTACTATGAAACTAATGAAGCTTAAGCTTCAGGGCCCCTAATCCCAGAGGGGCCCCAGAAGCGACTTTAGTCCACATTGCTTAAAAATTTTGGGTCTACTGTATGAGAAGGGTTTTAAAAAAAATAATAATATTAATAATATAGTGTGATTCAATACAAAATAATAGTTAAAATAAAAATTAAAAGGTTATTAAAGTATCATGTAGGCTTGCCGTAAACGAAAAAACGTTCAAATTAAGGATGTTCCATTCTAAATATATTTAATATAAAATAATTATAAATAATTTAAAACACTATTAACATGTATGACTGAAATACAAACAGTAGATGACGTGTCGTAACAAAAAAGGGGAGCCGTTGAAAAGGCAATCACGACTTCCGGGTGCGGCGATGACCAGCTAAGTCGCACGTTTCGGCAGCTCCCGGTGGAACGGACTTTTGGGCTCTTAATAAGAGCCCCAACGGCAATTTTAACGGCTAGAAGCACTGTGCGGTAAACCAGAAGGGAATCCCCCCTGGAAACGGATGGAAAAAGGAGAGGGAAGTGGCCAGATTGCAGTGGATCCTTTGGAGCAGCGGCAAGGAAGGCAAGCAAGAACCAAGATGGCGACGGAAGGTGGCAGTTTAACATGGGGCCCTGAACAACAAGAGTTTTTGAAACGCTGCGTGGAAGAACTTAAAAAGGAAATGAAGAAGGAGCTGTTGGCCCCGATATTACAGGCGATCGAAGGGCTAAAGGAGGAACAAAAGACCCAGGAGCGGGAGCTTCGGGTCGTGAAGGCAAAGGCTGCCGAGAACGAGGACGATATACAGGGCCTGGTGGTGAAGACGGAGATGCACGAGGCACACCATAAACGATGTGTGGAAAGACTGGAGGTGCTGGAGAATAACGCGAGGAGGAATAATTTAAGGATTCTTGGTCTTCCTGAAGGTGCAGAAGGAGCAGACGTCGGGGCACATGTGAGCACGATGCTGCACTCGTTATTGGGAGCGGAGGCCCCGGCGGGTTCGCTGGAGGTGAAGGTAGCATACCGAGTGATGGCGCGAGGACCGAGAGCAGGAGAAATTCCTAGAGCCATAGTGGTGAGATTCCTCCGTTTGAAGGACAAAGAGATGGTCCTTAGATGGGCAAAGAAAACTCGGAGCAGTAGGTGGGAGAACGCGGTGATCCGCGTATATCAAGACTGGAGTGCGGAGGTGGCGAGAAGGAGGGCGAGCTTTAATCGGGCCAAGGCGGTGCTTCACAAAAAGAAGATAAAATTTGGAATGCTGCAACCGGTAAGACTGTGGGTCACATATCAAGGGAGGCACCACTACTTTGAGACGGCGGATGAGGCGTGGACTTTTATTGTGGAAGAAAAACTGGAATAAGCGGGTTATTAAAAAAGAACGTTTGAAACAAAGTGGTGGGGCAAGTATGGGCGGCGAAGAGGGGGGGAAAAAGGGGGGGAAAGATGAGTTTTATGTTATTAATCCTGTGATGCGGTAACTTTTCTCTCTTCCACAGGTGGTGGTGGAGGGAGGAAGGGAGGTGTAGGAGATGGGGCGTTGGCCATGGGGGGCGGGGCCAAAAGGGAAGCGCGGGCTTTGTTCCCGCGCTATGATAATCATGGCGGGAATAGGGAAGCAGGAAGGAGGGGGCGTCGCACGGTGCGAGCCGAGGTCACGGGGGGAAGCCGAGGTCGGCCAGAGTTTGCTGACTTCTGGGAGCAACATGAGGGGTGTAACTACGCTAGTGGGGGATCTAGCGGGGGGGGGGGGGGGGGGGGGGGGGGAGGGTTGCTGCTGCTGGGGAGAGGGGGGAGCCGGAATGGGGTGGGGTGGGCGGGGGGGCACCGCCTGGGGGGGACACAGCTGCGTGGGAACCGGGTGAGGAGCTGGAAAAAGGGGATGGCTAATCGACAAGTGGGGGGGGGTAAAAAGCCCCCCAACCCGGTTGATCACGTGGAATGTGAGAGGGCTGAACGGGCCGATAAAGAGGGCACGAGTACTCGCACACCTTAAGAAACTTAAGGCAGACGTGGTTATGTTACAAGAGACGCACTTGAAACTTATAGACCAGGTTAGACTACGCAAAGGATGGGTGGGGCAGGTGTTTCATTCGGGGCTAGATGCGAAAAACAGGGGGGTGGCTATACTAGTGGGGAAGCGGGTTATGTTTGAGGCAAAGACCATAGTGGCGGATAGCGGGGGCAGATACGTGATGGTGAGTGGCAAATTACAGGGGGAGGCGGTGGTCTTGGTAAACGTATATGCCCCGAACTGGGATGATGCCAATTTTATGAGGCGCATGCTAGGACGCATCCCGGACCTAGAGGTGGGAAAGTTGGTAATGGGGGGAGATTTTAATACGGTGCTGGAGCCAGGGCTGGACAGGTCGAGATCCAGGACTTGAAGGAGGCCGGCTGCAGCCAAGGTGCTTAAAGATTTTATGGAGCAGATGGGAGGAGTAGACCCGTGGAGATTTAGTAGACCTAGGAGTAAGGAGTTTTCGTTTTTCTCCTATGTCCACAAAGTTTATTCGCGAATAGACTTTTTTGTTTTGGGAAGGGCGTTGATCCCGAAGGTGAGGGGGACTGAGTATACGGCTATAGCCATTTCGGATCACGCTCCACATTGGGTAGACTTGGAGATAGGGGAGGAAACAGAAGGGCGTCCACCCTGGAGAATGGACATGGGACTAATGGCAGATGAAGGGGTGTGTCTAAGGGTGAGGGGGTGCATTGAAAAATACTTGGAACTCAATGATAATGGGGAGGTCCAGGTGGGAGTGGTCTGGGAGGCGCTGAAGGCAGTGGTTAGAGGGGAGCTGACATCAATAAGGGCACATAAAGGAAAGCAGGAGAGTAGGGAACGGGAGCGGTTGCTGCAAGAACTTCTGCGGGTGGACAGGCAATATGCGGAGGCACCGGAGGAGGGACTGTACAGGGAAAGGCAAAGGTTACACGTAGAATTTGACTTGCTGACAACGGGTACTGCAGAAGCACAGTGGAGGAAGGCACAGGGTGTACAGTATGAGTATGGGGAGAAGGCGAGCAGGTTGCTGGCCCATCAATTGAGGAAAAGGGGAGCAGCGAGGGAAATAGGGGGAGTGAGGGATGAGGAAGGAGAGATAGAGCGGGGAGCGGAGAGAGTGAATGGAGTGTTCAAGGCATTCTATAAAAGATTATACGAAGCTCGGCCCCCGGATGGGAAGGAGAGAATGATGTGCTTCCTGGACCGGCTGGAATTTCCTAAGGTGGAGGAGCAGGAGAGGGTGGGACTGGGAGCACAGATCGAGATAGAGGAAGTAGTGAAAGGAATTAGGAGTATGCAGGCGGGGAAGGCTCCGGGACCGGATAGATTTCCAGTCGAATTTTATAGGAAATATGTGGACTTGCTTGCCCCGATACTGATGAGAACCTTTAATGAGGCGAAGGAAAGGGGACAGCTGCCCCCGACTATGTCGGAGGCAATGATATCGCTTCTCCTAAAGAAGGAAAAAGACCCGCTGCAATGCGGGTCCTATAGACCTATTTCCTTCCTAAATGTAGACGCTAAGATTCTGGCCAAGGTAATGGCAATGAGGATAGAGGATTGTGTCCCGGGGGTAGTCCATGAGGACCAAACTGGGTTTGTGAAGGGGAGACAGCTGAATACGAATATACGGAGGCTGCTAGGGGTAATGATGATGCCCCCACCAGAGGGGGAAGCGGAGATAGTGGTGGCGATGGATGCCGAGAAAGCATTTGATAGAGTGGAGTGGGATTATTTGTGGGAGGTGTTGAGGAGATTTGGCTTTGGAGATGAGTATATTAGATGGGTACAGCTGCTGTATAGGGCCCCGATGGTGAGCGTGGTCACGAATGGACGGGGGTCTGCGTATTTTCGGCTCCATAGAGGGACGAGGCAGGGATATCCTCTGTCTCCATTATTGTTTGCACTGGCGATTGAGCCCCTGGCAATAGCATTGAGGGGCTCCAGGAAGTGGAGGGGAGTACTCAGGGGAGGAGAGGAACACCGGGTATCTCTTTACGCGGACGATTTATTGGTGTATGTGGCAGACCCGGCGGAAGGGTTGCCAGAGATAATGCGGATACTTGGGGAGTTTGGAGAATTTTCAGGATATAAGCTGAACATGGGGAAAAGTGAGCTGTTTGTGGTGCATCCAGGGGAGCAGAGCAGAGAAATAGAGGACTTACCGTTGAGGAAGGTAACAAGGGACTTTCGCTACTTGGGGATCCAGATAGCCAAGAATTGGGGTGCATTGCATAGGTTAAACTTAACGCGGTTGGTGGAACAGATGGAGGAGGACTTCAAGAGATGGGACATGGTATCCCTGTCATTGGCAGGGAGGGTACAAGCGGTTAAAATGGTGGTCCTCCCGAGATTCCACTTTGTGTTTCAGTGCCTCCCGGTGGTGATCACGAAGGCTTTTTTCAAAAGGATTGAGAAGAGTATCATGAGTTTTGTGTGGGCCGGGAAGACCCAGAGAGTGAGGAAGGGATTTTTGCAACGTAGTAGGGATAGGGGGGGCTGGCGCTACCGAGCCTGAGTGAGTACTACTGGGCCGCCAACATCTCAATGGTATGTAAGTGGATGGGAGAAGAGGAGGGAGCGGCGTGGAAGAGATTGGAGAAGGCGTCCTATAGGGGGACTTGCCTACAAGCCATGGTGACGGCGCCGTTGCCGTTCTCACCGAAGAAATACACCACAAGCCCGGTGGTGGTGGCTACTCTGAAAATTTGGGGGCAATGGAGACGGCATAGAGGAAAGACGGGAGCCTCGGTGTGGTCCCCGATAAGAAATAATCATAGGTTTGCTCCGGGGAGAATGGATGGGAGATTTGGAACATGGCAAAGAGCAGGAGTAACACAATTGAGAGATCTGTTTGTAGATGGGACGTTTGCAAGTCTGGGAGCGCTGATCGAAAAATATGGGTTGCCCCAAGGGAATGCATTCCGGTATATGCAACTGAGGGCTTTTACGAGGCAACAGGTGAGGGAATTCCCGCAGCTCCCGACGCAGGAGGTGCAGGACAGAGTGATCTCAAAGACATGGGTGGGGGACGGTAAGGTGTCAGACATATATAGGGAGATGAGAGACGAGGGGGAGATTATGGTAGACGAGCTGAAAGGGAAATGGGAAGAAGAGCTGGGGGAGGAGATTGAGGAGGGGCTGTGGGCTGATGCCCTAAGTAGGGTAAACTCATCGTCCTCGTGTGCCAGGCTAAGCCTGATACAATTTAAGGTGTTACACAGGGCGCATATGACTGGAACACGGCTTAGCAAATTTTTTGGAGTAGAGGATAGGTGTGCGAGATGCTCGAAAAGCCCAGCGAATCACACCCACATGTTCTGGTCATGTCCGGCACTACAGGGGTTTTGGGTGGGGGTGACAAAGGTGCTTTCGAAGGTAGTGGGGGTCCGGGTCGAACCAAGCTGGGGGTTGGCTATATTTGGGGTTGCAGAAGAGCCGGGAGTGCAGGAGGCGAGAGAGGCTGATGTTTTGGCCTTTGCGTCCCTAGTAGCCCGGCGCAGGATACTGTTGATGTGGAAGGAAGCCAAGCCCCCGGGTGTGGAGACCTGGATAAATGACATGGCAGGGTTTATAAAGCTGGAACGGATTAAGTTCGTCCTAAGGGGATCGGCTCAAGGGTTCACCAGGCGGTGGCAACCGTTCGTCGAATACCTCACAGAAAGATAGAGGGAATGGAAAAGAAGAAGACAGCAGCAGCAGCCCAGGGGGTTGGGGGTGGGGGGCGGGGGTGGGGAGGGGGGGGGGAGGAACCAGAGGGATTCTCAGGGATGTTAATATATAAGTATAATATGTATAGGTTGTTGTTATAGATAATTGTATATTGGACTGTTAAAACATATTTTTGGAGAATATTTATCTGGGACAAGGCAGTTGCCATTTAGTTTTGTTTTTGTTTATATATTATTTATTTCTTGTTTATAAAACTGGCTATTGTTATTTATATTGTTATATTACTGTGTAAAGGATACACAATGTACTGTGATGGTTGGCCAAAAATTTTCAATAAAATATTTTTTTTTAAAAAAGAAAAGGCAATCACAATGCTAATGTGAATTTTCAACGTGATAGCACTCGTGATAGCGATCTAGACAAGAATCTTTTTCAATAAAGTGTTCATAAGGATACAATATTTTAATTACCCTTACTCAAAAATAAATGTTATATTTAGAAAAGTAAGTTAAGTAATAAAGGTGAAATAGTGTTAGATTAGCCTAAGCCTATTGTTTTTATGAAGAGGTGAACGGAAGGTAGGCTACGATCACATAGCCTAGGCTAATACTATATTACAAGTATTTATGAAAAAGTAATAAAAGGGTGAATTTGTGTTAAATTACAGGTGTTTATTATGAAAAGTGTTCAAATAATGGTAAAATTGTGTTACATTACCTTAGCCTATGAGTTTTGGTGGCCTAGTCTTGCCTAACTTAGTCTAGCCTAGCGTAGGCTAGCTTGAACAGAGCCTAGTTTAGCTTATTTAGCTTATTTATTATACATCTTAAAAAATGGCGCTTTACTTTCTGAGAAGGGTTTTTTAAAAAAAACATTTCTCAGAAAGTAGACCTAAAATGTTTTCCTTTCAAAGCTTGCGACAGTAGTCGCACGACTCAAATTGATTAATTTTTACATGAACATCTCGAGAAATGTAAAAATTAAAAAGTAAATGCTACTTACCTATCCAAACCCATGTATGAAGAATTGATAGAAAGCATGGGAAAACATGTGCAAGATGAAATTGTGAATCAAATCAACAACCTAGACACTAAATACTACTCTATTATTGTTGACTCTGTGCCTGACCTGACACATGTTGACCAGTTGGTAATTGTGGTTCGATACTGCTATAATGGAAAACCCTGTGAGAGATTTTTACCGATAGAAAACCATTCATCCACGACCTTGTTCAACAAAATACAACAAGTCCTGGGAGAACATAAGCTTTCACTTGAAAATATCCGTGGTCAGTCCTACGATAATGCATCTAACATGAAGGGCTCGGAGAAAGGGCTGCAAGCACTCTTTAAAAACATTAACAGATACGCAGACTATGTACCATGTGCAGCCCATTTACTTGACCTTGTTGGAGAAAAGGCAGTGTCTACTGTACCTGAGGTTGTTGACTATTTTGGCATTTTGCAGGAGCTGTATGTTTTCTTATCTGGATCTCCACGAAGATGGGGGATTTTAAACACACAGGGCAATCTACATTTTTCTCTAAAGAGCTTAAGTGTAACTAGATGGTTTGCACACTATGAAGCAGTCCGGGCAATTAAAAATGGATATATGGGTATTTTACAAACTCTCAAACATATTTTTGAAGACTCAGAAGAGAAGCCTGAATGTAAACGAGATGCAAAGAATTTATATCACAAGTTGGTAAAGCTGGAATATGCTATTTTAACAGTTGTTTGGGAAAAAGTGCTGGAGCGTTTCAACAAAACAAGTAAGAAACTCCAAATCCCTGGTTTTGATGTATTTGAAGGTTATCTTCTGCTATCATCTTTACTTTCGTTTGTTAAAGAACTTGGAGAAAATTCAGCCGATAGGATTGCACACTATGAATCAGAAGCAAAAGGTTTGTGTGAAGATATCACCTCAAGTTATTCTGATGCTTCCAAACGCATTGTTACAAGGAAATTTTCAGATGGAACAAGTGGTATTGCTTCTTTGAGAGGAGCTGACAAATTTAGGATAGAAGTCCTATATCAGCTCTATGACTGCTTGATAATCCAGTTACGCAAGAGGATTGACCCATATGAGCAGATTGCGAAAAGGTTCAAGTTCCTCTCAGAATTGGTGAACAATTCTGAAATTGATGAGGACAGTATTAAACTTATAATATCGTATTACAAAGATGATATTGACCACAAATTAGTAAACGAGTGTTATCAGTTCAAAGAATATTTGCACCGTAGGAAATCCCAGCACACAGAAGAAAACACGCCATCTAAAATGCAATGTTCAGAAGTTCTTCAGCTTATTTGTGAGCAACACCTAATTGAAGTGTTCCCCAATATTACTACTGCGCTTAAGCTGTACTTGACAATGCCTATCACGAGCTGTGAAGCAGAAAGGAATTTTTCAAAGCTATCCTTTATAAAGAACAAATTTCAGTCTACCATGACTGAAGAGCGCTTAAATTCTTTATGCATCTTGTCTCTCGAAAATGACATTACAAGGAAGCTCTAATATGACAAAACTGTATGTGAATATGTTGCAAGAAAAAAACAGAAAAAAAGAGTATTTTGTAAAATGTGCTTCATGTAGTATGTCTTCTCATAGGTGTCTAAAATAAAAGATTATATTGACTGTGGTCTTTTCTATGTTTTATTTCATCATTCTATGATGCACCATGCATGTATATAACATTTCCCTAATTTTCACCCCCCATAACTCAAAAACTATAAGGCATAGGAAATTTCTATTCACACCAGTGACTTTGACATGTGAGATAATCCAGTACAGCAATTTTAATCAAAATCTGAGATGTAGTGGTTACATTTTTAAAAAATTCGTGGTGATCTGTCGTGGAACAACCCCATTGAAGAAGATAAGAGTGGTTACCCAGACCTCGTTGCTGGTTGCGAAGGGGCCCCCATAACAGTTCAAGCTTCAGGGCCCCAAAAATGTAGGCCCGCCACTGAATAAGAATGTGACTTTAAAGAAGCATCTGAATTGTCCTGGTTTAATTATGTCCCACCAACTAAGCCTGTAGACAACAGTCCATGGCAGGACAACCAAAATAGTCTGTACTTCTAAACCACTGTCATTCTTTGTGTTGCAGCTGCGATGTTTTAATGATGACCATGGCCAGTATGAAGCTACTGCGCTCATCCTTCTGCAATCCAACGTACCAATACGTAACTTTGAGTTTCACCGTCCTCTTCTTCCAGTTTGATTACAGCAGCATCTCTGAGACTTTTTTGCTGGATTTTTTCCTGATGTCAATTTTATTCAGCAAGGCGAGTAATTTCAGAAGCACTGTGTCACTGTGGTCCTTGTACATGCATATATATAGGAAAATAGCCTGTGCGGTGAGATTTGATGGTGAATAGTTTGTGCTGCCTAATATAATTAGTAGTCTATTTCTCATTTATATTCTGCCCCACAGCAATGTCATCCAAAAACACATCATCAGTCTCCAAATATACTTTGACAACACCCAACCCTACCTCATCAACACCTCTCTTGACACCGCTACTGTCTCTAAAATGTCAAACTACTTACCTGACATTCAATATTGAATGAGCAGGAATATCCACCATAGAGTCATAGATGTTTACAGCATGGAAACAGGCCCTTTGGCCCAACTTGTCCATGCTGCCCAGTTTCTATCACTAAGCTAGTCCCACTTGCCCGCATTTGGCCCACATCCCTCTATACCCACCCTGCCCATGTAACTGTCTGACTGATTTTTAAAAGACAAAATTGTACCCGCCTCTACCACTGCCTCTGGCAGCCCGTTCCAGATGCTCATCGCCTTTGTGTGAAGAAATTTCCCCTCTGGTCTCTTTTGTATCTCTCCCCTCTCACCTTAAACCTATGCCCTCTAGTTCTAGACTCCTCTACCTTTAGGAAAAGATGGCACTTTTCCTAAGATGTTGACTATCTACCTTATCTATGCCCCTCAACTGAGTATTGGGAAGATTGAAGGTATTGGGTCAAAATCTGCCATGGTAATGATGGCGGAACTGTCAGCGTTTCTCCACTGTAACTAAGACCAGCTTCTGGAGAACATGCAGAATAATGTGGAAGTCCAGAAGTTGTTGCCAGTGTTCTCTGTTTTTACGAATGGTGCTCTTTGAGGCAGTTAGCGATTAGTGGGAAATCAATTGAAATGTTGAGAACTTTCACACTAATGCTGTCAGTTTCTCTGTAAAACCCTTTGAAAAAGTGAGGTGTAATTGAGTTTTTAACTCCATGCTAACCTCGTACTTGCTGCAAAACAAGTCTCACTGGGTTGCCATGTGTGCATAATTCAATGTCATTGGTTGCTTATCTGCTTGCTGACATCAGTGCTGCTGCACGCCAAGGCATCCTCTTCCTAGATTTAACCTGCCGCCAGGATAGGCAAAAACTACTTCACAGATATTGCTACATCTTTAGTGGGAGCTTTCTTTGAGGCCAGTGACGAAAGCCATTGCTTCATTACTGGCCACAGAATTGATCCCTATGTCTTTGGTCCCCGCCACAAATTCCATTCATTCGGAACTGCCTGATGCTGGACCAGATTGTTCCAACCTCAGTTAATGCAAGGCCCTGCCTACTCTGTTAGATGCCATGTAAAATGTAAAAGATGCTATAGAACAATTTCAAAGAAGAACTGGAGAGTTACTTCAGTATCCTGGCCAAGAGCTGTCTCTAAGTCAGCATCACGAAAACAGATTGTCTGGTCTTAGCTATTTGTGGGAATTTGCTGTGTGCAAATTAACTGCTACATTTCCTACATTACAGCAGTGACTACATTTCAAAACTATTTAATTGGCTCGGTGGCACGGTAGCACAGTGGTTAGCACTGTTGCATCACAGCTCCAGGGTCCTAGGTTCGATTCCCGGCTTGGGTCACTGTCTGTGTGGAGGCTGCACGTTCTTCCCGTGTCTGCGTGGGTTACCTCCGGGTGCTCCGGTTTCCTCCCATACGTCTTGAAATTTGGTAATTTGGACATTCTGAATTCTCCCTCTGTGTATCCGAACAGGCGCCGGAGTGTAGTGACTAGGGGCTTTTCACAGTAACTTCATTGCAGTGTTAATGTAAGCCTACTTGTGGCAATAAAAATTATTATTATTATTATTACAACATGATTGAATTCAACGTAGTGCGTGAAAGTGAAAAGCATGGTAGCACAGTGGTTAGCACTGTTGCTTCACAGCTCCAGGGTCTCAGGTGATTTCCGGCTTGGGTCACTGTCTGTGTGGAGTCTGCACATTCTCCCTCTGTCTGCGAGGGTTTCCTCCGGGTGCTCCGGTTTCCTCCCACAAGTCCTGAAAGACATGCTGTTAGGTGAATTGGACATTCTGAAATCTCCCTCTGCGTACCCGAACAGGCACCGGAGTGTGGCGACTAGAGGTTTTTTACAGTAACTTCATTGCAATGTTAATGTAAGCCTACTTGTGACACTAAAGATTTTTTTTTTTTGTTAAAGCACTTTGGGACATCCCTGTGTTTATAAAAGTGCTATTTAAATGCAGGTCTTTTTTTTCTGGCTCAGTTTTTGGTCATCTGCCTTAGTAACTCCCAACGTGATTATGTCAAATTGTTTTGATAACATTCTTACAAAGTGCTTCGAAATATTTTGTTACAGCGCTATATTAGTATAAGTTGTTGTTCTTATGATGGGATATGATGGTAAATAGTTCATGCATGAAATCATGGTGGGATATAATGAAGAATGGTCTCTGTAGTGGTATATTTTGGTAGCCACAGAGGAGTCCGGAAAGGAAAGTCAAACAAATGATTTATTACCAAAAGTAAAGTATATACAAGTACAGTCCCAGTCGGGACTACTCTGCAGTTCAGCTCCTATCTGGCCAGCTTTTAAGGTCCTGAATTAACTATCCTGCTGATGGGCCCACACCCTTCAGTGCAGAAGCTTGTACTTCACGAGGCTCACTCACGGGGAGATTAATCAGGTCGTCCCCATAGGACTCATGGGGGTTATAACATCCCTCCCTCTGAAGAAGGTCGAACTGGAGGACATCTGCCTGTCTTTGCCCGTAGCTACGCTTCCAGTGGCTACAGCACTGTGTCGAGGGGGGGTGCATACAGCGTGTTGGGGAACGTTGTTAGCTCGATAGGGAGTGTACCACCACCAGCAACTGATCCATGGCTAGGTCACCATCGGAAGCCTTAGTCTCCATTTCCAAATTGAAATCTATCACCTCTCGCATCTCGGTGCCGGGGGCCCCCCAGGGGATGACGCACCCAGGCCTCCATGTATTGGGGCGACATGGCTGGAAGATGGTTCCTCTGCTGGGGCGAGGCCTAACGCTGATCCCCCTGCTCCTGAGGTGGCCACGGTGCTTCTGCACCCTTCATTCCCGCATCTGTACGTGATACAAAATCAGTCCGGTCTACTGTAACGCTGTCCCTGGGATCCATCAGGCATCCTCCCCGAGGTTTTGGATGTATACTGCGTTCCCTGGTGTGGTGTTGGGTGCTCTGGTGCACAGATGAGCCAACACAGTTGTATGTGGTACAACTCTATTTTATTTTAACTCTTATAATACAGTTCGTTCTGGATACTCTGCACGTGCTGTCTCCCTGAGTGTGTTTGGTAGCAGATGTGTCCTGGTCCTCCTCTGCAGCTAATACTGACCACCGGGGGTCGTGTCTGTGCTTTTATATCTTTCTGTCATTGGTTGTGGTGTTGTGTGTTCTGATTTGTCTGTTGGTGTGTCTATCATGATGTGTGTGTTTGAATATCATGACATCCCCCCTTTTTACAAAGATATGTGCCTACGTGGTTATAAATATAATTGTGTCATGAGTGCATCTAAGAGTGTGTGTGTGTGTTGTGTACAGCGTGTGTATATGACGTAACTATTTACATGGGGCGATGTCGGGTACGTCACACTAACAAGGTTGTACCATAACAAAACTTGGATGCGAGAGAAAAAAAAAAACTTGAACATTGGTCCGGTCAGACGATATCTGGAACAATAAACAACAACAGGTTATAATACAGAAGTGTTTGACTTTTTGAACGTATGAACAGCGTTATAAGTCCAGTCTAATGGGTGACCGCCTCAAGAATGGGCTGGTCCTCAAGCCGGTTCAGCTGTGGAGATTTGTGGTCACACTGGTTCACCTTGGACTGTTGGAGGTGATGCTGTTGCCGAAGTCTCTACTTTACCATTTGTTGTACTTCGTGCAGTGCTTGGTTTTTTCATTCGTGCAAATATAACATTCAACATCTTTGTTAGTGGTGCCTCGGCTGTGGTTTGGTTCTGGTGGCGATGGAAGGGGCATGATCCGTGGCATCTCCACAAAGTCATCCTTGGGAACCAGTGGAGGATCCGGCGTGTGCGTACGGTTCAGTTGCGAGCGTGGAAGGCGGCGCAAAGCTCGCTGATTGCGCCTACGCACCAATCCATCCGCCCTGCATGCCAGGAACAAGGTGGAGTCTTTTTTCTTTTTATGTTTGTGGTGGACGGCATCTTGTAGCCGATGGGTCGTTGCCATCGAAGTAGCACCATCACTAATATCATGCAAGGCGATGACTGTGCCAGATGTGGAAGTTGGCCGAGACCGTGCACGCTGGTTCCGGCCACCTGCTGTGCCGGAAGGGCGACTCCGCAGAGAAACGTCGAAGCATGTCGCCTTGGAGAGAGAATTGTTGCTCGCATCAACGTCTGGCGATGGCGCGAATTGGTGTGTCCATCTTGGACCGCCGGTGCTGGTTGCCACTGCCGACCCAGTGGGACTGCCACGCGATCCATTCCCTGTCGCCGTGGCATCCGCCGTCACCCTGAGCGTGCCATCACCGAGGCCGCGACACCGCCCGTCCGGAGCAAGGTCTGGCGTGCGCAAATCAGAGTCGGCGCTTGGCTGCTCCCCATCTGGAGTCCGGTCTGCCTTCCGTCGATGCCCCCCGTCCGGAGTCCCAACAGGTTCACTGGAGGCAGCCGAGATTCCCTGAAGCTGCACTTCTGGAGTCGGAACATGCAGGAATGCACCAACCAGTGGAGAGGGTCGAGCCATCGAGGGTGGAAGTGGTGTGCCGCCACCGCAGTCGTCAGTGGTCCCACCGTGATCGTCGAGTGCCTCGGTACGCACTAGGCGAGGTCTGTCACCTTGCACCTTTTGCATGGGAAGTGGGATGCTGTCGTCACTCGTCTCACATCCCGTGGATAGATCCTCATTAGCAGCTTGCTGTTCACTAGGGTTGGGTAAATTGTCAGAGTTTTCATCTGGTGGTGCACACCATGTCGGTGGACTGTCATTGTCTTGCCGTTGTCCTTCATTTGGGCTTTTCTTCTTTGGAATTTTAAATCTTCCCCCACACATTGCAGAACCTTGTTTATTACCCCCAAATTCTCCCATATGTATGGTCTCGAATATAGGATCCAATGTTTCTATCGACATTGTACTATTTTCCAAAGAACATTCCGTTTCACTTTTCTTCTCAGGTACCTCATATGTATCTTTGTCTAATGTACATGCCTTCATGGTCTCTGGGTCTGATTTTGCTGGGACTGGCATGGTCACAGTCTCTCTTTTACTGTTCTCAATTGCCCACATTATACTCCCCATACATAACTGCTTAATCACTGGGGTTAGTGTGGTACAATGGATAATCGGGTCGACCTTATCTGCATCTTCACCATTAGTGGAAAGCACACTTGGTTCACTTGAAACTGCTGTGGGTTTTAAATTTGTTATCTGGCTACTCGATGTCGGTGTCCTCAGGATTCTTGCTCCAATGTTCTGCTCATTTATCAGTGGAGTGTGTATAGGTTCAATGCAATTAATGTTCCCCTCAAGGTTTGAAGAGTCATTACTGACTAACTGCTGGTCTCCGAAGTTGGGATTTTGCGGCGTTGTGTTGAAGGGAGACATTTGTCCCTGCTGTAGATATGATTCAGGTTGTGTTATTTCCATTACCTGAGGATCAATGTCTTGTCCATTTTTTCGATCCGTACTAAAACACTGGCAATTCTCAGTCTGCTCCTTGCAAGTTAAACATTCAATAAATTTCTTTAGCAAATCCTCAGCATCCTTCGGTGGCCGTGCAGCATTATTAATCTCTGTTCGGCTATAATGATCCTGAAGGTCAGCGCATAAACCTTTTTTTCTTCGGGCTTGGACGAGGCGATTCTTTTGGCTTGTCTTCAGTTGGGCTTGAACAGTCATCAGCGCTGTGCCCTTCATTGTAGCATGAGAGACCTTCATGGTCATGCTGCTGTGTAGTGGAGCATGGTAGGCTGTTATAGCCTTCTTGCTGTTCATGTGAGCATGGCAGACTTGCATCATCTGCCGCTGGTTGGTCAGGAGAGGTTGCTAGACCCTCATGGTCTTGTTCCTGCAAGGACTGCACATTGGAGTCTTGCGTTGCTTCTATCGTGGAGGCTGTCCACGAGCTCTCTGTGGAGGCTTGTGACACTGGAGTCACTTCTTGTTCATGCAAGGACTGCGCTCTGGAGTCTTGCATTGCTTCTATCGTGGAGGCTGTCCACGAGCTCTCTGTGGAGGCTTGTGACTCTGCAGCTAATACTGACCACCGGGGGTCGTGTCTGTGCTTTTATATCTTTCTGTCATTGGTTGTGGTGTTGTGTGTTCTGATTTGTCTGTTGGTGTGTCTATCATGATGTGTGTGTTTGAATATCATGACACCTGGTTCGAAACTCCTGGTCCAGGCCCTCTGCCTTGGCTCTGCCTCTGCAGGTCCTGGCCATGTTGTACTTTCTCGCCAATATCAGGATACATGAGGCTGAGGCGGGTCCTGAGTCTCCGGCCCATCAACAATTCTGCCAGCGCTACACAGGTCATGGCATGTGGTGTGGTCCGATAGCTGGACAAAAATCTTGTCAGTCGCATCTTGACTGACCCTGTGGTCTGCGTCTTCATTCCTCTCTTGAAGGTCTGCACCGCCCACTCGGCTAGCCCGTTCGAGGAAGGGTGATCCCATCCCCCCTCACACTGTGCACCCACCACCACCATACACCTGGGCCACCGTGGCTAACGAACCCTGAATCTTTTATGTTCCCCAGGGCCATCCGCCGAACCTTCAGGGACGTCTCGCCCAGGAAGCAGCGCAACGCCGCCCACCGCAACTGCACCCAGGGACGCACGCTAGAGGTTGGCAGTTGGTCAGCCAGGAGGGCAGACCTCACAGTCTGGAACGCAGGACCGGGACGCTGAGACCTCCGGGACAGACATTAGTCAGGGGCACAGGGTGGACAGTCATGTCGAAGCCCACGTCACGGCCACACACCCGCTGGATCGAACTCAAGACGACATGGCCCGCATGGAGCTTGCGCCGGGCCATGAGGGGGACCAGTACACACCAGACTTCTGTACGGATGATGACCTCGAGCTTGCGGCACTGCTGTCTCCCACACCGTTCACCATCGCAGAGACACTCACCTCGGTTGGGCATATAAGTGATGAGGCTCCCGGGTCACTGTCTGGTGCGCACCCCACAGCCGAGCCGGTACAGCAGGTGGAGTTTGGAGCAGCCAAGGGGCTGGACGGTCGGTGGGCAGCCCAGGCCCAGCAACCAGCTGCCACCCAGACGGTTCCCGGGTTCCTGGATGTAATTGACCCATCCGGACAACCGATGCGTATGGACACCCAGGGACTGAGTAACGGGATGAGGGCCATCTTCCAGGACCTGCACACGCAGCTGGAGGAGTCTATCCGCGTCCAGGCGTAGGGAGTGGTGCCGCTCATCGCAGCCACCCAGGCCGACACCGCACGGGTGGCGTCCGCGGTGGAGGCAATGGGTGAAGGGGTTTCGGCCATGGGTCAGGTTCTGCAAGGCGTTGGGCTTACCGTGCACGCGTCATCCATGGCCCAGGAGCGGGCTGCCCTCTCACAGGTAGCCATGCGCCAGAGCCAACACGACATCGCCGCCGCTCTCCCGGAGGCCCTGGCTGAGTCTCACCATGCCATGGCCCAGTCCCAGCAGTCGGTCGCGGAGAGCATTGACCGCCTGGCGCACGTGATGGATGGCGTCACGCACTCACAGGTCGAGATCGCACAGACCTTGGCAGGAATGTGGCACTCCCTGGGCCCCGTCTCGGCGAACATTCGGACCATGGTCGATACCGCTGCAGGCCTCCAGGACTGGCAGCACCAGGTGTCGGGGGTGCGACGGGGCATGTCTCCGAGCGCATCTCCGTCCCACAGTGAGGCCCGGGGGCCACCGGGCTCCCCGAGGGAGGAGGGGGTTCTGGGGCCGGTCCCGGAAGCTCCACCAAGGGACGTCCCGGAACACTCGGCCTCCCCCTGTTCCGTCCCTGGCGCATCTGGTGGGGAGCGGGCAGGTCAGGGTGGCACCACGCCATCCAGCACGCCCGCAGAGCAGCCTGGCCCATCGAAGCCAGGCCGCCCCAGGAAACATGTGCCGAAGGGGAGCCATGTCGAAGGGCGTGATTCTCAACAGTCCGCCTCCACTCCTGCTGTACCATCTGGGAACACACCTAGACGTAGTGGTAGGGCCCGTAAGGCAAAGTCGTTAGGCACGTAAGAAGTTGGCACGGGTGTATGGCACAGTCTAGTTGTAGTGGGTAGGGCACCTATGTTTACCACACGAATAAACGCACTGTTAAATCTGACTTGTTAGACTTTGTGCTATGTCCGGTGCCAGGGGGCTCGTGAGGGTGCCCGATTGGCATAGTATTGGTATACGAGCCGTTCAAGGTCTGTTCAGGATGTGCTGACCCTTTCCCCCCCCACCGCCCCCCATAATCGGACACCGTTGTCCTCGGTTCACCGACGCCAGCCACCCCACGGGCATGTGGTGAAATATCCGTCACGAAGGCTGTGACCACCGGAGTGCATGGTTCAGCTATAGCCATGAGTCAGACCTCGGCTGGCGAATCTGAGCTCACAGCTCATCGCAGAGTGGGCTGTCATCATTCAACATGGCACTGTTCACATCCGCTTACCCAATCATCAATGTTGTGCAATCCCGTAGTGCCGCAGTGGTAAGGTGATGTGGAATTGTTGCTGTGAAGGGGGTGCGGGGGGGGGGGGGGGGGGGGGGGGTGGGGGGGGGGGTGCCCGTGTACAGGAGTGATGGTGCAAGTGGCAGTGTTCAGCAAATCCCACCCCCACAGTGCGTGAACCATGCGGCCACCAACGCTTCGCGTGCCCGCTGTCCCCGGCGGTGCTGTCGCACAGCCTCCTGGGTGTAACGAGCACCCGGGCAGTGTCTGCGTCCTGCGCCCCTCCCCCCAACCTGATGCGCGCCATCATCCTCATCCTCCGCATCCTCCTCTTCCCCATCCCCCTCGTTTGCATTGGCTCCGGTGCCGTCGGGTCCTCCCTCCGACTCCTCTACCAGATCATCTCCTCGCTGCATGGCAATGTTGTGCAGCGCACAGCAGACCACAACCATGTGACCGACCCTGTCAGGCCGGTACTGCAGGGCCCCTCCTGATCGGTCCAGGCATCTGAAGCGCATCTTCAGCAGCCCGAAGCACCGCTCCACCACACCCCTGGTTGCTGCATGGGCCTCGTTGTATAGGCTCTCCGCGTTGGCGTGAGGCGTCCGTATTGGCGTCAGCAGCCATGACCTCAATGGATAGCCCTTGTCGCCCAGCAACCAGCCCCTCAGCCCGGGGGGGGGGGCGGGGGGGGCATCCATCGAACATTGCGGGGATGAACGACTGTGCCAGAATGTAAGCGTCATGCACACTGCCGGGGTACTTTGCACACACGTGCATGATCTTCATGTGGGGGTCACACACCACCTGAATGTTCATGGAGTATGCGCCCTTTTTGTTCATGAACACTTCCGTTATCTGCAGGCGGGCGCATGGGGACGTGCACACCATCGATGACACCCTGGACCATCGGTATCCCGGCCACCTTGGCGAATCCACGTGCCCGTGCTTCCTGCTGTGCTCGGTCCTCGGGGAATTGAATGTACCTGTCCGCGATGGCGTACAAGGCGTCGGTGACGGCCCAATTGCACCTGTGGACCGACCCCTGTGATATCCCGGATAGGTCCCCGCTCGGCGCCTGGAAGGAACCGGTCGCATAGAAGTTTAGGGCCACCGTCACCTTGACGGAGACTGGTATCGCGTGTCCTCCTCCCATTCCACGAGGTGCGAGGTGCGCCACAAGCTGGCATATATGTGCGACCGTCTCCCTGCTGAACCGTAGTCTCCTTCTGCATGTGATGTCCGTTAGGGCCTCGAACCACATTCTGTCACGGTACACCCTCGGCCTTGCTGGACACCTGTGGCGCCCTGGCACCACCATCAGTGGATCCTCCTGCTCCACCTGCTCCTCCTCCTCCTCCTGCTCCCCCCCCAAGCACTTCCTCTGCATTCCTCGCCGCCTGGCGGTCAATGTTCCCCTCGGCATCCCCCTGTACATTCGGGTCCTGAGCGCCTGCGGCCTGCGCGGTGACGACGGGCCACTCCGCGGCCATCCCCTCTGCTGCACTGGCGACCGCTGCATCTGCAGCCACTGTGGGCCGTCTGACTCTACGCTGCCGGATGGCAAACTCCAGAGCTGCGGCTCCAACCACGGCAGTGAACATCGCTGTCTGGTTGGCATACATGGTGACCTGCAGGAGGGTGGTGGGGGGCAGAGAAACGACATGTTACACCGAGGTTCTTCCACACCTCGCCAGCCGGGTAGCCTGGGATCCCTGTGTGCCCCGGTGGCCTGGTCGCACTGCAGACACGCAGCCAGCCTAACACCTGGTCACTGTCTGCGCCCAACGGTCAGTTCACACCGTACTGCTCACCAGTGTGCCACTCTCCTGTGCCCATCAGCCACACGCAACCGGCGGCCGTGTCCTCGTCACCGTCCTGCCATATCAGGGCAGCTGACCTGTGGCATCCGCGGATGGACGATACCATCCACACTCTCCCTCACCCCCCTCCCACCTGCACGCCGCTCCCTCATCCCCCCTCCCACCTGCACACTCTCCCTCGCCCCCCCTCCCACCTGCACACTCTCCTGCCCCCCCTCCCACCTGCACACTCTCCCACACCCCCCACCTGCACACTCTCCCACACACCCCCTCCCACCTGCACACTCTCCCACACACCCCCTCCCACCTGCACACTCTCCCCCCCCCACCTGCACACTCTCCCACACCCCCCACCTGCACACTCTCCCACACACCCCCTCCCACCTGCACACTCTCCCACACACCCCCTCCCACCTGCACACTCTCCCCCCCCCACCTGCACACTCTCCCACACCCCCCACCTGCACTCTCTCCCACCCCCCTCCCACCTGCACACTCTCCCTCACCCCCCTCCCACCTGCACGCCGCTCCCTCATCCCCCCCTCCCACCTGCACGCTCTCCCACCCCCCCCACCTGCACCCTCTCCCACACACCCCCTCCCACCTGCACGCTCTCCCGCACCCCCCTCTCACCTGCAAGCTCTCCCACCCCCCCACCTGCACACTCTCCCGCAACCCCCCCACCCCCCACATGCACACTCTCCCGCACCCCCCCCACCTGCACACTCTCCCGCACCCCCCCCCACCTGCACGCTCTCCTCCCCCCTCCCACTGCACGCTCTCCCACCTGCTCGCTCTCCCACCCCCTCCACCTGCACCCTCTCCCACACCCCCCCTCCCACCGGCACGCTCTCCCGCACCCCCCCTCCCACCTGCAAGCTCTCCCACCCCCCCACCTGCACGCTCTCCTCCCCCCTCCCACTGCACGCTCTCCCACCTGCTCGCTCTCCCACCCCCTCCACCTGCACCCTCTCCCACACCCCCCCTCCCACCGGCACGCTCTCCCGCACCCCCCCTCCCACCTGCAAGCTCTCCCACCCCCCCACCTGCACACTCTCCCGCACCCCCCACCTGCACACACTCCCGCACCCCCCCCCCACCTGCACACTCTTCCCCCCGCACCCCCCCCACCTGCACCCCCCCACCTGCACACTCTCCCCCCCGCACCCCCCCACCCCCACCTGCACACTCTCCCGCACCCCCCCCACCTGCACGCTCTCCCCCCCTCCCACCTGCACGCTCTCCCCCCCCCCCTCCCACCTGCACGCTCTCCCTCCCCCCCCCCGCACACTCTCCTGCACACCCCCCCTTTGGCCGCAGCCTTCTAGGGTAAGCCGACCCGGTCTCCAGGAGTTGCGCAACCGTCCGCTCACCTCCTCCCTGCTCAACGTCAGCCAGCACGACTGGCTGACGACTTTAAAAAGCAGGTGTGAACGGCGACGGCGTGAACTGGGGTCACGCCATCGGGACTTCGGCCCATCCGGGCCTGAGAATAGCAGGGGTGCCAGAGAATCGCCGTTTTGGGTGCCTCGGGTGATTCTCCGGCCCGCGAAACTCGACCGGGCCGTTCCCGCCGCTTGGGAGAATCGTGGGAGGGCGTCGGACCAGCGTCGCGGGAAATTTTGGCGGCCCAGGCGATTCTCCCAACCGGCGCAGGAGTGGAGAATCGCGCCCCTTATTCCTTTGTGAAGGGAGGTGGCTGTGCTCCAAATGGTTAGCAGCACCGACTGTAATTCTGCTTTATCCTCATTGCCAATTTAATAGTCACAGAGGATTCCTAAAGGAGAGTCAAACAAATGATTTATTACCAAAAGTAAAGTGTATACAAGTACAGTCCCAGTCGGGACTACTCTGCAGCTCAGCTCCTACCTTGGCTGGCTTTTAGGTCCTGGTTAAGCACTTACTCCCCAAGGCTCATGGGGAGATTAATCAGGTCATCCCCATGGGTCTCGTGCGGGTTATTTATATCAGATATGATGGTAAATAGTTCATTGATAATATGGTAAATAGTGGGTATGATGATGTACAGTCTCTGTGGTGGGATATGATGGTGAATAATCTGTGTAAGATATGACTGTGTTTTGTACTAGGGATGGTAAATAGACTATTTTTGACTGTTTTCTGTGCCAATATCAATTGTTCTGGAGTCAGATGTTGGCAATTGACACTAGTCTTCTAATTACATTGAATTGCGGTTTATCAGTTCCTGTTAAATTTTGCACCTTGCGCAGTTCACATGCAGGCAGGCTGTGCAAAGACTGAAATTCATGATGACTATTTAGCACCAGTGATCCCATTCCCTCAATCAGCTGGTTTTGCAAAAGCTGCACTTTAGTAGGTCAAATTTATTGGGTGTGAAAAGCAGCAGTATTTACAAATTAACTGCAATTAGGTGTCAATTTGAACCCTTCAGATTCAGGCATTGTTCAGTGTCTTTTGGCAATGTGCCACTTAACACCCATCAGCCTCACCTGACCAGGTGAAAGTCAGGTGGGATAGCTCGATAGCTATAAACAGTTTTTTTCATATAAACAGTTAAGCACACATAAGGGTCTTTAATAAGAAGCACCATAAATAGCGTCCAAGTAGTTTCAATTCTTCCTTTTTTTTTCTAATGAAAAGCCATGTTCAGCCACGGTTAGAGGTAATATTTTTATTGAGAGGTCTCTAAGTAATCTCAGGCTGCTGAAGCAATAGCTTGAGGTGACTACATCTGTTTTAAGTTGCATTCAATAACTGATGTGACTACTACGTTGAAATCAAGTGTTAATTCAGCTGAAAAAATGAAAAATGAAAATCGCTTATTGTCACAAGTAGGCTTCAATTAAGTTATTGTGAAAAGCCCCTAGTCGCCACATTCCAGCGCTTGTTCGGGGGAGGATGGTACGGGAATTGAACCATGCTGCTGGCCTGTCTTGGTCTGCTTTAAAAGTCAGCTATTTATCCCTGTGCTAAACCAGCCCCTGGCTGTGGCTCAATGAGCAGAAACCTGGCTCCTCATTTGGTCTGTGAATCCGAAGGTTGCGGTTTTAAGCTCTTAACACATCCACATTACTGAGGGAGTGCTGCACTCTCAGAACCCTTTGGATGAGACTTTATAAGCAAGGTCCCTGTTAAGTGGATGCAAACGATTTCTCCCCGGTATCCTGGGCAGTAATTTTCTTATCTTTTAATGTAGTTTGATCAGTACTCCATGCTGTAGGTTTTGCAATCTTTCTTGCCAGGCCTAGGGTGGATCCTAGAGAGGAGAATCTGGTGGTGATGAATTACCCATTACTTATTCAGGCGGGACCAATTCTCCCCAGCAGAATGTCACCTCTCCTCTCCACCCGCCTCTTCAGACAGAAAGTATAAAAGCTTCTAACACCACCCCCATCCCCATTATCACACATTAATTCCTGTCCTTGTGTTCCTATGTTATCCAGCAGAGGGTGATCATTAGCTTAGTTAAGGAGATTCACCACTGTAATTAACAATGGAAAGCTCCCTCACTAACTCAGTGAAATTGAAGTGATGATGCATGACTGAAGGTGAACCCTAGCTTTTCCTCAGGAGACATCGACTGTACAAGACAAGAGCAAGTAAAAGGGATAATTTGTCCCAGTTCTCGGTTCCCACTTTCACACCCTTATTCTATCCTCTTTTGCATCTTCTTATTTCAAAACAGCTCTTTGATCAAAATAAGATACCAACCACTGTGCTGGCAGTGCTCAAATGCTAGTAGGTAGAGTTACTCAGTCAATCTCTGGCTGATTTATTCAATGTGGCTTCATACTTCTATAAAACCTATGGCCTCAGAAGCACTAGATTTTGAAACGAAACACAATGATAGAATATTACAACAATAGCAAAATATTACAGATGGTGGAAATCGCAAATAAAAACAGACCATTTCTCGGCAGGTTAGGCAACAACTGTAGAGAGAAATAATTAATGTTTCAACAATGACAATTATACCTCCCTGTGTTATTTGAAGAATCCATAACCACATTGAGGTATGCTCACTAAGGTCATAACTATACGGAAAGGCTGAATAAGCTGTAATTTCTTTCTCTACAAAAGCAAGGTTAATCTGACAAAGGTCTTTAAAATCATGAAGGGGTATGATAGGGTAGATCAACTGTTTTCATTTCTACAGAAATCTGGAATCGGGTGACTGTAAATGTAATAATTCCAATAAGGAAGTCAGCAAGATGATCTTTACTCAGACAGTTGTTAAAATATGGAATTTGTTACAGCATTAAGTGATTGAGGTGAATAGCAAAGAAGCGTTTATGGGGAAGCAAGATAAAAACATAAGGAAGAAAGGAGTAGAAGGATTTGCTGATAGGGTGAGTTACAGTGGGGTAGGAGGAGGTTTGTGTGAAGCATTGACACTACCACAAATAAGGTCAAATGGCCTGTTTCTGTGCTGTAAGTTCTAAGTATTCCTCTTTTTATTCTAATTATGAGCATTAAGTGACTACTTGTACAGAATAATAGAAGGAGGAGCCCAATTGTGCTCCCTTATCTCTGCAGTGCTGTCATTGGGTGAATGTGATGGGCAGGCACCGTAGAGAATTTGAGTTCCAAATAGTGGCCATGAAACAGTAAGACTAATTCACAAACATCAGCCCGTTCTTCTTGGTGTTATCCTTGACCTAACACTGACACGCAAAAAAAACCTGAGTAAGACTGCAGCAAAGATCAAAATGCAAAATGACCTCCTCAGCAAATTTGCTG
The DNA here is from genome assembly GCF_047496885.1 of Scyliorhinus torazame. NCBI lineage: Eukaryota > Metazoa > Chordata > Chondrichthyes > Carcharhiniformes > Scyliorhinidae > Scyliorhinus > Scyliorhinus torazame. Next base: position 116,940,254 of record NC_092710.1, on the reverse strand, counting down.
GCTCTTCACGGGGAGCAGATGCTCGAACCTCAGCTCTTGGCGCGTCTACAGCAAATTGGCACATGTGGGGACTTGCAGGGAGCCTGGACTGCAGCTGTAGTGCACCCCTATCAATGACTCGCATTATTGAAGACTGCCCCTTGACAAAATTCAGCGGAAGGCTTGGAGAACTCCATTTAGCAAGCTATTGCCTGGCATGATGATTATTGCATGTGCTAATAACAATCAAGACCTTAATCTGGTCCTCAATGGCCTTGGTATGATTATTTTCTGGCGAGGAGATCTGGTACTTAGCTCACGACAGGACAAGAAACGTTGCTTAAACAATGTGTCTCAGTTATTTAAGAAAATCCTTTGGAATTCAGCGTGAAGATAGTGTGCCCTAGTGCTTACGGTGGATGCTGCAGGTCAGTTGAAAACTTCAAGGCTAAGGTCAATAGATTTTTGTTGAGTAAGAATATAAACAGATCTGGAATAAAGATGGGAAAATTAAGTTTTGGTACATGTTAGCTATGATCTATCAAAATGATAGAACTGGCTTGAGGGACTAAATGGCCTCCTTGTTGAACAGAGCCCTCATGTCTTACAATCCGACTTATGATATTTGGGATTGTTTGGTACAGTTGCAGGCTTCCATTAAACTAAAATGTAGCCTCGCCATGGTAAGTACCACAGTGATCAGTACGCACCAGCTCTAGGTCTCTAAAGGATTTTATTTTTAGCTTAATTACTATCTGCAGTCATACGTGAGTACGAAGCTGTAGAGGCTAACCTGACCATATAAAGGCACAATAAAACATCTGCACCCACTTTAAAAATAAAAGTCAGATTGAAGAATAGATTGAGCTTTTAAGTTTGGATTTGAGTAATTGCTCTTGTACATATCTACTGTGAAAAGCTTTCGTTTAAGGACGTGTGAAGGTATTTTCACAAACATTTCTTTGGCAGCAGGAGTGACTCATATTCATGTGTTACTGAAACTAATTAGCAGTTATTAAATTACTGAGACATACTGGGGTGGGGAGGGGGATAACGCTCCCAGTTGCTATGGTAACTGCATGGTGCTGGCTTCTGAAAACTCTTAATTAAAGGTTAATTTGCAGATGATAGCTCTACAGATTAATGCTGTGACAGAACTCATTGTTTGAACTCCCACTCCTAAGTATTAAGTGGAACGAGGAACGCAGCAGATTCTTTTTATTTTTGTTGCTTATTTTTCCACTACCCTCACCTCCCCCCGCCCCCCCCCCCCCACTAATAATTCCTCAATAACCATAAAATTGCCACTCCAAGCTTTCGTGAGAGGGTGAAAATCAAGATGAAATATTCCGCATTTGGACCAGCCTTGCACATTTCACTCGAGCAAACTTGCTAAGGAATTTATTTTTTTATTCCTCAGCTGGTCTGCGGGGAGCTGTGAACATCGACATCTGGTTGCTGTGACAAGCAAATGATAGTGAAACATACGTACATAAATGTTCTCGTGTGACTGGCAATGGGTGTGGGAGTTGACAGAAAAAAAGGTGATATTTACAGATTTTTTTAAAAAGGTGAAAGGGGAGGTATTAGAAAAACAAAAATGAGAAATGAATGACAAAACAAGAGCTACTGACAAATGGAGCCTATTATGTTTCAAAATCTCGGCATATTTAAAACCCAAATCATACAAGAGAGTGATTTTAAAAAATATATCAAACCTGCACTTCCTGCATAAAACTTAAATCCTACAAATCCCGAATTGGCGACACTGCAAAATCAATGATTCTGCAAATCAATGTAATGGACACAAAGTTAACTACCCCATGCCTATAGGTATGAATTCACTGTGACAGATCCACTATCCTCCATTTAATTTATCAAATGAGTTGCAGTTTATTCAACATGGCTGCATTAAATCTACACTGTGTCTCCTGCTAATGCAATATGGCCGTCTGTGCAATGCGCACTGGTCCGTGCAGACATCACTCTGCTGCGATCAGCCTGACGATTATTCAATAAGAGTGCACCAAAAACATAGATTTTTTGGCAGGAAATATATGCAGGTCTTAAGATTTTTAATATATTCATAAGTACAGATGAATGGCAGAAAAATTATAAAATAAAGCTCGGAAGGCATTCAATGCAAGATGCTGCCTGAGCATCTCCAAGATTTTCAGTTTGCTAGTTTGCTGCTTTAAATTATTGACTTCAGCATTAAAAGGGTGAAAAGTTCTTTTTTCTTTGACGCAGGATACATTTTAATCTGTCAGGTCTATGAGATCCTGTTCTGCTGCCAGTCTGGTACAATGGGCCAGTCTCAAATATGGCCACCTCAATTGGTCACGGCTGCCTGAGTCTGTAAATCAGTAAACACGGCGAGAAACACTGGAACTGTATGCATTGCATTGGCAGCAAACATAACCATAAATCTAACACTTATCCCATGACTGCATGGGACCAAACACGTCCTGTTTATAATAAAGGCCCACATTAAACAGTTTGTGTGAAGAGGTGGTTCGCACCATGAAGAATTGTTTCCACATGCTGGAGATCTTGGGCGCGGAAGGTGTCCTGGTGCAACACGACCGGTAGATGCCGAGAGATCTCTCTTCCGGGATCTACCCAGCTTTCCATGCCTCATGAGTTCTATCGCGATCTCACGAGACTTCACAATGTGAATCCCGCCCACTGTGGGTGGATCACTTTATGGTAAATCTGCATATTAGAGTGAGACAGCTAATCTCACTGTAATATCTATGCAAAGTGATGGGATCTAACCCCCTCACCTGGGAGATCGCGAGCGAGTGTGGGAGTAGGAATGCTAGTCTCCACAAACAGGGACCAGTTGGAACGGCACTCGAGGGGGTCTCCCAGGGGATTGGAGGTCCCAGGTGCTTGCCCTCTGGGCAGGGTGGCACCCTGGCACTGCTGGTGCTACCTGGACCCCTTGGCACTGCCAGTCTGGCAACCTGGCAGTCCCAGCTTGGCACCTTGGCAGTTCCACCTGGGTACCGTCCTGGTTACCCAGGTGACACTGCCAGCTGGCCAGAGCACTGCCAGGTGCCAGGCTGGCATTTTTTCTGTGCTGCGGATCGGGCCTGGGGGTACCCTGCACAGGTGCAGGACGTTGTCTGGGGGGATGGGGGGGATCTGAGGACCCCCTTATAGGTGACCTGGGGCTTTGGGGAGGTTCGGGGCCACTTCAGGTGATCAAGAGACCATTTTTAAATGGTGTCCTGATCAGTTTCTGCACTGAGAAGTTGCGGCGAGCGGAGCTCCTCAGTGCAGAAAAGGGAACTAAGTGCAGCCTCGTCGGGGCACTCCCCACTGAGGCCCCGTATCTACCTGAATGGGAATTAAATAGCGTGTTGTTTCTCGGCACTTTGAGCGCCGGGAAGCACCCAGCTAAACTCGCTCACTACAAGGCTCTGTTCCCATTCAGGTAAATTGCGCTCCTTATCTGTCATAAGCTTAGCCTACATTTCAAGTTAGACATTATAGTATTTAATAATAATCGCTTATTGTCACAAGTAGGCTTCAATGAAGTTACTGTGAAAAGCCCCTAGTCGCCACATTCCGGCGCCTGCTCGGGGAGGCCAGTATGGGAATTGAACCTGCGCTGCTGGCCTTGTTCTGCATTACAATACAGCTGTTTAGCCCACTGTGCTAAACCAGCCCCTATTTATAACATTTGAACTAATTGATTTATTCTGTGCCTATGCTCTTCATGAGCCTCCTCCTACCTACTTTATCACACTCCATCAGCATATTCTTCCATTCCTTTCTCCCTCATGCACCTAAGCTGTTCCCCTCGGTCACTTTACAAATGAGCAAGTTCCACATTCTCACCACTTCCTACATAGGAGTTTCTCCTGAATTCCTTATTGGAGTGACAAAGATTATGGCCCCTATTTCTAGTCTCCTGTATAAATCTGAACATTCTCTCTCTATGTCTACCTTGTCAATCCCTTTCATAATCTTAAACTTGTCTCAGGTCACCTCTCAGTCTTCTGTTTTCTAGAAAAAGAGCCCCAGCTTGTACAATCTATCTTGATAGTTATGACCTCTCAGTTGGAAATGAAACATTTTTTTCATTTATTCATGGGATGTGGACATTGCCAGCAAAGCCAGCATTTATTACCCTACCCATCCTTAATTTCCTTTGAAAAGTGGCTGGTGAGTTGCCGTTTGAACCACTGTATTCGGTGTGGTGAAGGTGCTTCCACAATGATGTTAGGAAGGAAATTCCAAGACACTGGCCCAGCAACAAAGATCGTTTTCCAGCCCAAGATGGTGTGTGACTGAGAGGGACACTTGAAGGTGGTGGTGTTCCTATGCACCTGCTGTCTTTGTCCTAGTAAGTGGTAAAGCTGCCCAAATTCTGATTCTTTTAGCTGTAAATCAGAAACTGGAAGGGAGGGAGGAACCCGGGAAAATTAAAGTCACCAAGGAAGTGGTATTAAGCAAATAGTTGGGTCTGCGGGCTGACAAATAACCCAGTTCAGATGGACTTCACCATAAGGTCTTGAAAGAAGTGACTAATGAGATAATTGATGCATTGGTTTTACTTTTCCAAAATTTCCTAGGTTCGAGGAAGGTTCCATTAGGTTGGAAGATAGCAAATGTAACTCCATTACTTCAAAAAGGAGGGAGACAGAAAGCAGGAAACTACAGGCCAGTTAGCCTAGCATCTGTCAAAAGGAAAATGTTAGAAGCCATTATTAAAGATGTTATAACAAAGCACTTGGAAAAATTCAAGGCAATCAGGAAGTGTCAACATAGTTTTGTAAAAGGGTAATCATATTTAACCAATTTATTGGAGTTCTTTGAACGAGTCACATCTGCTGTGGATAAAGGGGAACTGTTGGATGTAGTGTACTTAGATTTACAGAAGGTATTGATACGGTGCCATGTCCAAAGGTTATTGTGTGAAATAAAGTTCATAGTGTAGGGGGGTAACATATTGTCATAGATTGAAGACTGGCTAGCTGAGAGGAAACAGAGAGTTGGCATAAATGGATCTTTATCTGGTTGGAAGGATGTGACGAGAGGTGTGCCACAGGACTCAGTGCTGGGCCCTCAACATTTTATATTTTATATAAATGACTTGGATGAAGGGACTGAAGGTATGGTTGCTAAATTTGCTGACAACACAAAGATAGATATGAAAGAAAGTAAATTGTGAAGAGGATGTAAGGAGTATACTAAAGGACATAGGTTAAGTAAGTGGGCAAAAATCAGGGTAATGGAATATAATGTGGGCAAATGTGAATTTGTCCATTTTGGCAGGGAGAATAAAAAATAAACTTATGATCTAAGTGGTGAGAGATTGCAGAGCTCTGAGGTCCAGAGGGACCTGGGTATCCTAATGCATAAATCACAAAAGGCTAATCTCCAGGTACAGCGGGTAATTAGGAAAGCTAATGGAATGTTATTGTTTATTGTGAGGGGAATTGATTACAAAAGTAGGGGGGTTGTGGTTCTGCTGTACAGGGCATTGGTGAGACCACGTCTGGAGTATTGTGTACAATATTGGTCTCCTTATTTAAGGAAAGATGTAAATGCATTAGAAGTAGTTCAGTCAAGATTTACTAGACTAATGCCAGGAATGGGCGGGTTGTTTGGTGAGGAAAGGTTGGAGAGGTTAAGTTGGTTTCCACTAGAGTTTAGACGAGTAAGAGGCAACTTGATTAAAATACTGAAGGGTATTGACAGGGTGGATATGGAGAGGATGTTTCCTCCTGTGGGCGATTCTAGAACTTGGGGGTCACTGTTTAAAAATAAAGGGTCGACGTTTAAAACAAATGAGGAGAACTTTTCTCTCTCGGAGGATTGTGAGTCTGTGGAACTCTCTTCAAAAAAGAGCAGTGGAAGCAGAGCCTTTGAATTTTTAAAGGCAGAGCTCGATAGATTATTGATTAACAAGAGTGAAAAATTATTGGAGGTGGCAGAAATGTGGGGTTTAGGTTACAATGAGATCAGCCATGATCTTATTAAATGGCAGAGCGCTGGAGACCGAGTGGGAAACTCCTGCTCCTAATTTGTTTGTTCATCTAACCATAGTGCTTTCTCTTTAGTGAACCTAAAAGATCTTGTGCACTATTTCAAAGATGAGCAAGGAAGCTATTCGCTTAGTATAACAATATGTATATTGTAAGGAATACAAAGGGTTAACAATTTGATGTTAATATTTCTCACCGCCAAATGGAGATGAGGAGCAGTCATATAAATGTCATGTGACTTCTGGGATTCTGGGAGAAGGCGTGAGGTGTGAGAGAGATTAGTTGCATGGTTAAGAGATGGAGTTAGAGATATCATATTGTTTAATTTAGTAACTTTAACCTTGGAACTTGTTAGAATCTTATTTAAGTAGTGTAAATAAATCAGCTTCGCTCATTTACTTCTCAAGACACCCTGATTTACAAAACAGAGAACTTTAGTCCTGGTCTATTTATCCTTCAACCAACAGTAAAGTCACCATAATCCCAGATGTCCACAGACATCTTTCCCCTTTGAGGGGGAGAGCTGACAGGTGGTGATTTAACCTGAGGGTCACCACACCTCAGGTAAGGGACAAGGTTGAGAAGGTGGGAGGCCTTCATGAATAATCTCAGCTGGTACAGGATTTGAACCCACGCTGTTAGCATCACAAACCAGCTGTCCAGCCAACTGAGCTAAACCAGCCCGAACCAAAGCAGCTTACCCAGTCATATCACATTGTTAATTTTGGATTCTGCTGTGAGGCTGGCTTGTTTTCCAATATTGCAACATTAAAAAGTAGTTGATTCGCTGTCAAACACTTTGAGACAGGAAAGGCCTTTTAGAAATGAGAGATGTTTTCCCCATTTTAAACAATAAATGGTACCAAATAAAAGTCCACTATCTTTCAAGACATTCCAACCAGGCTGGAGCAGACCTTCACGTCCATGTCTGCATGTTCATTCCAGCTGAGGTTACTGGAAACCAATCAGCAATGGCAACCTTTATAAAATGTGCCTCACTTTGTCAATCAGTCTCCACATTCAATTTACTTATTCACCATATCTGTAGTCAATCGTCCTCATGATCTAGCTTTTCAGTCTGCCCTCTTGGCAAAGCTCCTTGACCTGCTCCACTATCTCCAAAGGTGCTATACATTGCAATTTCTGACTGTTTGTGAATTTGTAGAGACTATTTTCATTTTTTTTCAACTTCAGGAAAACCATGTATAATACACTCCAAAGGCTGCATGCTGGAAATCTGAAATAGAATCTGAAAGTGCTGGAAATATTCAGCAAGTCGTCTGTGGAGAGAGAAACAGGGTTAAAATTACAGGTGGATGACCTTTCATGAGGACTGGAAGAATGTTGGACATTTAACAGTATTTAAGCAAGGACAAAGGCAAGGAAAGGAGGGAAGGGGATGAAAAAAACAAAACGAAAGAGTAAATAGGGTGGTCAATAGGACTTTAAACTAGAGATTGGGGGGGAAGGGAAAGTCAGGGAACCAAGAGGTGAAGTAATCAGTGGGAAGCGTAGCTGCTTAGGAATACAAAAAAGCACGAAAAGACAAAACTCAGGAGAGGTTACGATAGTCCCCATCCCACAAAATATGACACAGTGTATGGAAAGGCTCAGTAAACCAAGGTCCACCACACTAAGAAAACAAAAAGGGACGGTCAATAGAGAATTAAAGGTGCTATATTTAAATGCGCGCAGTGTACGGAACAAGGTAGATGAGCTTGTGGCCCAGATTGTGACTGGCAGCTATGATGTGGTAGGCATCACAGAGACGTGGTTGCAGGGGGTTCAGGACTGGCATTTAAACATCCAGGGATTCACAACCTATCGAAAAGACAGAGAGGTAGGCAGAGGGGGCGGGGTTGCCTTGTTAATTAGGAATGAAATTAAATCAATAGCACTAAACGACATAGGGTCAGATGATGTGGAGTCTGTGTGGGTAGAGTTGAGGAACCACAAAGGCAAAAAAACCAGAATGGGAGTTATGTACAGGCCTCCTAACAGTGGTCAGGACCGGGGGCACAAAATGCACCACAAAATAGAAAGTGCATGTCAGAAAGGCAAGGTCACAGTGATCATGGGGGACTTCAATATGCAGGTGGACTGGGTAAATAATGCTGCCAGTGGACCCAAGGAAAGGGAATTCATTGAATGTTTACAGGAGGGCTTTTTGGAACAGCTTGTGATGGAGCTCACGAGGGAACAGGCCATTCTGGACTTAGTGTTATGTAATGAGCCAGACTTGATTAAAGATCTTAAAATAAGGGAACACTTAGGAGGCAGTGATCATAATATGGTAGAATTCAATCTCCAATTTGAAAGAAAGAAGGTAGAATCAGATGTAAAGGTGTTACAGTTAAATAAAGGTAACTTCAGGGGCATGAGGGAGGAACTGACGAAAATCGACTGGGAGCAGAGCCTAGTGGGAATGACAGTAGAACAGCAACGGCAGGAGTTTCTGGGAGTAATTGAGGACACAGTACAGAGGTTCATCCCAAAGAAAAGAAAGGTTATCGGAGGGGGGATTAGGCAGCCATGGCTGACAAAGGAAGTTAGGGAATGCATCAAAGCAAAAGAGAACGCCTATAATGTGGCAAAGAGTAGTGGGAAGTCAGAAGATTGGGAAGGCTACAAAAACAAACAGAGGATAACAAAGAGAGAAATAAGGAAAGAGGGGATCAATTATGAAGGTAGGCTAGCCAGTCAACATTAGGAATGATAGTAAAAGTTTCTTTAAATACATTAAAAACAAACGGGAGGCCAAAGTAGACATTGGGCCGCTCCAAAATGACGCTGGTAATCTAGTGATGGGAGACAAGGAAATAGCTGATGAACTAAATAAGTACTTTGCGTCAGTCTTCACAGTATAAGAAATGAATAATATCCGAACAATTCAGGAGAGTCAGGGGGCAGAGTTGACTATGGTAGCCATCACAAAGGAGAACGTGCTAGACAAACTAAGAGGTCTAAAAATTGATAATTCTCCAGGCCCAGATGGGCTACATCCTAGAGTTCTAAAGGAGATAGCTGAAGAAATAGTGGAGGCGTTAGTTATGATCTTTCAAAAGTCACTGGAGTCAGGGAAAGTCCCAGGGGATTGGAAAATCGCTGTTGTAACCCCACTGTTCAAGAAGGGAACAAGGAAAAAGATGGAAAATTATAGGCCAATTAGCCTAACCTCGGTTGTTGGCAAGATTCTAGAATCCAGTGTTAAGGATGAGATTTCTAAATTCTTGGAAGTGCAGGGTCGGATTAGGACAAGTCAGCATGGATTTAGTAAGGGGAGGTCGTGCCTGACAAACTTGTTAGAGTTCTTTGAAGAGATAACAAATAGATTAGACCAAGGAGAGCCAATGGATGTTATCTATCTTGACTTCCAAAAGGCCTTTGATGAGGTGCCTCATGGGAGACTGCTGAGTAAAATCAGGGCCCATGGTATTCGAGGCAAGGTACTAACATGGATTGACGATTGGCTGTCAGGCAGAAGGCAGAGAGTTGGGATAAAAGGTTCTTTTTCGGAATGGCAACCGGTGACGAGTGGTGTCCCGCAGGGTTCAGTGTTGGGGCCACAGCTGTTCTCTTTATGTATTAACGATCTAGATGACGGGACTGGGGGCATTCTGGCTAAGTTTGCCGATGATACAAAGATAGGTGGAGGGGCAGGTAGTATGGAGGAGGTGGGGAGGCTGCAGAAAGTTTAGGAGAGTGGTCCAAGAAATGGCTGTTGAAATTCAACGTGGGCAAGTGTGAGGTCTTGCACTTTGGAAAAAAGAATAGCGGCATGGACTATTTTCTAAACGGTGACAAAATTCATAATGCTGAAGTGCAAAGGGACTTGGGAGTCCTAGTCCAGGATTCTCTAAAGGTAAACTTGCAGGTTGAGTCCGTAATTAAGAAAGCAAATGCAATGTTGCCATTTATCTCAAGAGGCTTGGAATATAAAAGCAGGGATGTACTTCTGAAGCTTTATAAAGCATTAGTGTAGCCCACAATTAATTAGGCCCCATTTAGAATACTGTGAGCAATTTTGGGCCCCACACCTCAGGAAGGACATACTGGCACTGGAGCGGGTCCAGCGGAGATTCACACGGATGATCCCAGGAATGGTAGGCCTAACATACGATGAACGTCTGAGGATCCTGGGATTATATTCATTGGAGTTTAGGAGGTTGAGGGGAGATTTAATAGAAACTTACAAGATAATGAATGGCTTAGATAGGGTGGACGTAGGGAAGTTGTTTCCATTAGCAGGGGAGACTAGGACCCGGGGGCACAGCCTTAGAATAAAAGGGAGTCACTTTAGAACAGAGATGAGGAGAAATTTCTTCAGCCAGAGAGTGGTGGGTCTGTGGAATTCATTGCCACAGAGGGCGGTGGAGGCCGGGACGTTGAGTGTCTTTAAGACAGAGGTTGATAAATTCTTGATTTCTCGAGGAATTAAGGGCTATGGAGAGAGAGCGGGTAAATGGAGTTGAAATCAGCCATGATTGAATGGTGGAGTGGACTCGATGGGCCGAATGGCCTTACTTCCGCTCCTATGTCTTATGGTCTTATGGAAAGGACCATGATAGTGGGCGGCTTGGTGGCACAGTGGTTAGCACTACTGCCTCACAGCATTAAGGGACTCGGGTTCGAATCCGACATTGGATGACCGTGTGGAGTTTGTACATTCTCACCGTGTATGCGGGATTTCCTCTGGATGCTCCAGTTTCCTCCCACAGTCCAAAGATGAGCAGGGTAGGTGGATTGGCCATGCTAAAATTGCCCCTTGGTGTCCAAAAGGTTAGATGGGGGTTACAGGGATAGGGTGGGGGAGTGGGCCTAGGTAGGGTTGGTGTGGGCTTGATGGGTCGAATAGCCTCCTCCTGAACTAGGGATTCTATGCCATGTATTTAGGCTGACATAAAAGGCGACTTTGCAAGCTGAACACCTGCTTCTTCGCCTGGCTGCTGTATTGGCAGTGGCCACTGAACCCAGTAGTTCTGCAGAGCAGCCAACCTCCAATTGGCCGGCTGTTCTAAGAAGTGGAACTTCCTCCCTGAAGCGAGGCGGAGGTCTTGCTTCATAATAATTAAAAGTCAGGCGGTTGAAAAAGCTGACCAAGTGGAGGTGGGTTCGCCCCTGGGATGTGAAGAACGCTCCCGCGGTGTATAATCCAGCTCTGCATGTGTGGGGAGTTAGCCCTCCGCAGTTGCAGCGTCATTATCGACCTGGGAAATGTCTGTGGAAAAAATACCCTTCCTTTGAAAAATAAAAACTGTTACTCTAAAAGAAATTAGGAATTAACAATGATTATACTTGTCTTTCATGCAGTATGAAGGTTAAAACTTAAAAAGGCTATGACATAGATTTAAATCACGATTATGTTGTATAACTAAAAAATATAGACAAACATTAGGCAAAAGCTGCATAATTGCTTCCTGGTGACAGGAGCAGTTAGAACAGAATTTATTTGGGTCAGTCAACATAGTCACATCCCAGTACAGTTTTGCATTTGCACGTAATCGGCAGTTATTTTGACCCTAGCATTGAGATGACTAATTAAGCAACCAATAAAGAGCCACTGGAACATAGGAATAGGAGAAGGCCACTCAGCCCCTCCAGCCTGCTCTGCCATTCAATTAGACCACAGTTGAATTGTACCTCAGCTTAATTTATCTGTCATTGCACAGTATTCCTAGGTATACTTACCCGGCAAAATTCTATTGAACTCAAACTTGAAAAATTAAATTGACTCCAAGAGTATACAGCTTTTGAAGGATAGAGTTCTAGATTGCCACCATTATTTGTTTGAAAAACTGCTTCCTGATTTAAATCCTAAGTGTATTGGCTCCAATTTTAACATTATGCCTCCTTGTATTGGATTTCCTTCACTGGAGGAAGTTGTTTGTTCCTATCCGCCCCATCGAATTCCTTAATCATTTTAAAGATCACAACTAGACAATCCTTCAACTTTCTAAAGCCAAGGGAATATAAACCAAGAGTATGCAACCTGTCATAATTGAAGTCCCAGTCACATTGCAGAATCAGCTGTAGCGAATACACATCAGTAAAACTGTGCAAACTAGATGTTATGGAGAATGTTGCCGGTCTACTGAACTAAACATGTCATCTCTCATTAAGAAAGAGCAATAGGATATTGCGCTGAGAACGACACCGCTATCAAACCGGACTCTGGTGGTTTTTTCTGGTCCTCATCAGTGCAGGAAGAGATTGGGGCACTATTTTTAAATGCTGCCCTGATCTCTCGGCCCACCTTGAAAACCACACCATGGCTTCTAGACCCCCCCACCACAACTTCTCCAACTTACCTCTTAGGGGGCCCCGAGTTCCCCTTCACCCAACCTAATTGGGCAGGGCATCCCCTGGCCGATCCCTGGCATGGGCAACCTGGCACCCTAGAAGTGCCAGGGTAGCACTGCAAAGGTGCCCAGGTGGCAGTGCCAAGGTGCCAGACTGGAAGTGGCAAGGTGCCTGGGGGGCAGCAGGAGTGACAGGGTACCCACCCTGCCCGGAGACCGACCATCCGAGGGCATCCGACGGCCTAGGAGATCCCTCCCCACCCCCCCCCCCCCCCCCCCACCATCCCAGGTGCTGGTCCATGTTTGTGTTGGCCAGTGCTAAAAGGCGTTATGATGAGGTGTCCCAGGCGTGGGTGTTCGTTCCCGGGCCTGAGGAGAATCAGGCGCCGACATATTTAAATGAGCCTAATGACTCACTTAAATATGTTTCTAAAAATATTCTTATTGTAGATTTTCCAATCTTACAATAAAATTTACCACAAAACCCACATTACCACAGCAGATGACACACAAAAACCACCATAAAAAAACCCGACTAACCATGTCCACCATATCCACCAAGATACAAAAAAGATAACCGAAAAAACCCTGCAACCCTCCCCCCTGCAACTGACAGTAACTATTTCCTTAAATTAAATGATTGGCTGCCACCTCCGGTAGAATCCTTCAACTGACCCCCTGACGGTGTACTTGACTTTCTCCAGTTACAACAATTCTATTAGGTCACCTGACCAGACTGAGGCATTGGGCAGATGAAGATCTCCACCCCAGCAGAACTCACCTCCGGGCAATCAGCGAGGCGAAGGCAAGGGCATCTGCCTTCACTCCTGTCTGCAGCCCCGGCGAGTGCAACACCCTGAAAATGGCCACCAGAGGCCAAAGCTCCAGTTTGATAATCAGAATTGCCGACATGGTGTTGAAGAAGGAGACAGAAAAGCTTACCAGTTTGGGGCAAGACCAGAACATATGTGTGTGATTGGCTGGCCCACTGGAACACTGCTCACACCTGTCTTCGACCTCCGGAAAAAGAACCCTCAACCTAGTTTTGGTCAGGTGCGCCACTTTAAGCTGGATTAGACCAAACCGCGCACAAGAAGATGTGGTTTTCACCCTACGCAGGGCTTCACGCCACACCTCATCATCCACTATAGGCCCCAGATCCCTCTCCCACTTAAATATGTTGATCTGGATCAGGCCTAGCAAGGGCAAGATCCAGATTGCAACGCCTCAAGGCGTTCCGAATGTCGCAAAGCCTCTCGTGAGATTTAACGGCCTCATCACGTCACCAAGTCAGGCACAACAAGGCCATTCAATCGCGCCCCATTTCTCAGAAACAGCCTATGGTACAGACTCTCTCAGCTGCTCCACAAATTGTGTGTCAGAAACTGTGAATCGTTTCTTTCAATTGTGTTAATTGAACTGTGGTCTTTTAACTGCTGACATACCTTACCATTTAAGAAATGACAGTACGTTTTCTGTGTGTCACCTTACAGTATTTTAAATGTCAGCTTTCAATGTGGAAACAGGGAGCACAATGCGTTTATAAGATGCATGCAACAAATTTTAAATGGATTGTATTTAGTGGCGTAGTCTTGCAGGAATTGTCATGCAATGGTGATTAATATTATTTTTTCCATGTGTAGCTATGGGACATGCTGCACAAGCTGCAGTTTGTTATGACCTACATTGCCCCTTGGCAGATTGCGTGGGGCTCGGCCTTTCATGCTTTTGCACAGCCCTTCGCTGTACCTCGTATCCTTTTGAATCTGGTTAGCGAAGAGGCCGGGATTCTCCGCTGGCAGGATTCTCCGTTTTGCCAGCGCCCGGGGGTTTCCTAACGGCGTGGGGCTGCCCCACAATTGGAAATCCCATTCACCGGCTGGCGTAACGGAGAATCCCGCTGGCGGGTTGGGGCCAAAATGCGGCGCGGCGGGGCAGAGAATCCAGCCCAGAGATTCTGGATGGGTGTAAGATTGTCCCAAGGAAAATGGAGTGCGATAGAAACTATGGGCAGGTTTCTCCGTCCACGCCATCGGGATTCTCCATTTCGCCGGAGGACAAAGGGTTTCCCATTGTGGGGCAGCCCCACGCCATCGGGAGACCTCCGGGCTGCTGGCAAAACGGAGAATCCCGACGGAGCGGACTTCAGACCTATGTGTCTATGTTTACACCAGCATTAAGCAAAACCATTCGAAGAATACAATTCACTCTCTCTTTACAAACCCTATAACTATCAGAGTGTGTTAGCATGTAGCTTGAAGAGGTTTTGCAGTCCTTAACACTTCAGTTCAACTGTTCGTGAAAATGGCAGCTCACCCTCAACAGCCCCGTGGGTTTCATGGAATTGCAATATTTTCTTATTAATTACCCATTTTTTAACAGCGTGGGTAACCTTTTAATGAGGAGATATATGTTGCCGCAATGCCATTTGACCACCCCAGCTCAGAAGTGAACAAATTAAGCTGTGGGGTCTCTTTATTGTTAAATTATTATTAGAGATTGAGAGCATTTGTTTTCCTTTCTCCTTTCCTTTTTACTCACTCTCAAGCCAATCTTTCTTTCTCCCTCTTTTATTTCTCTTCTGTATCTGACTTGACTCTAATTCGCCCGCCTTTCTTTTCCATTATTCCTGTTTCTTTCTTAATCCTTAAATCTTCTTGTTCAGACAGATGGACTGTTGGTTCTGACGGTCACTAACAACCCAGATTCCCGGTTCCTGTCGCTGTGCTGCTATCAGCTTGCACTTCCAGCAGCTTTCAAACTTGAAGAGCATATGTAAAAGTCTAAAGGCACACAACACAAGGTGCCCCGTTACAGGAAATTCTGGCCCAATAATTTTTCAAAACCACCAAAAATAGTTCTGTCCAACTTTGATTTATTTACTCTGCTTAATGATAACTATTCTGATGTAGGGCTGGTGCTTTAAATGGCACGTGCTCAGACACACACACACACACACGAAAGATAATAAAGGAAATCAAAAGAACCTTATCTGAAATTTTCACAAATCATTTTCCTTATGTAGAAATTACCAGCTCTTGTAAGAAAGGAGCAGGCTTAAGTTTCAGAGCATCTTACAACTGAACATGTAATGGAGCCAGGAATCTTATCAGTGCTTTAAGCTAGGGATTTAAAGTGAACATCTGGAAACCTTCTTTAAGGGTGAGTTTTACATCTGACAAAGAGTCGCAAGATTGCAGGATGCTGACAGCAAGTTTAGAGGTTGAGAACTCGGCAGCTCATTGAATCATTTAATTTTTTTAAATGTCAAACTTTGCGCACACAATATAGGCCAGGAACATTCTCACAGCTGCTCAATCTCTTTGGGCATAACTTCGGCAGAAGTCTGACGCAAACAGCAGGAAAGCATCAGTAGAGCAGAAGGAGACAGGAATTTCCCACCCACACCTGCACTCAAGTTCATGTCGGGTAAAGCATCGATTTCGCCACAGATCTCTATATTTTGAATTCACTTCAATGGATCAATTACAGTCACATAGGACTCTGGTATTTGTCGCCCGTTTTTCAACAGAAATTGCTGTGAAGGTTGACTCTTGGCTCCATAGGTAGAATTCTCCTTCCTGAGCCAGAGGTTTGTCGATTCATGACTTATTTCAGGAGACCTGAGCACATAATCTAGGCTGACACTTGGTGCAGCAGTGAGAAGCCGCTGCACTGTAGGAATGGTAGTACTGAGGGAACACTGCGATGGGCATTACTGGAGGCTGCTACACTGTCAGAGGGGCAGTGCAGGGACTTCCGGGTGCGGCGATGACCAGCTGAGTCGCACGTTTCGGCAGCTCCCTGTGAAACGGACTTTTGGGCTCTTGATAGGAGCCCCAACGGCAATTTTGACGGCTAAAAACACTGTGCGGTAAACCAGAAGGGAATCCCCCCTGGATACGGATGGAAAAAGGAGGAGAAAGTGGCCAGATTGCAGTGGATCCTTTAGAACAGCGGCAAGGAAGGCAAGCAAAAACCAAGATGGCGTCGGAAGGTGGCAGTTTAACATGGGGCCCTGAACAACAAGAGTTCTTGAAATGCTGTGTGGAAGAGATCAAAAAGGAAATGAAGAAAGAGCTGTTGGCCCCGATACTACAGGCGATCGAAGGGCTAAAGGAGGAACAAAAGACCCAGGAGCGGGAGCTTCGGGTCGTGAAGGCAAAGGCAGCCGAGAATGAGGACGACATACAAAGCCTGGTGGTGAAGACGGTGACGCAGGAGGCACATCAGAAACGATGTGTGGAAAGGTTGGAGGCACTGGAAAACAACGCAAGGAGGAACAACCTGAGGATTCTTGGTCTTCCTGAAGGTGTGGAGGGAGCGGACGTCGGGGCATATGTGAGCACGATGCTGCACTCGTTAATGGGAGCGGAGGCCCCGGCGGGTCCGTTGGAGGTGGAGGGAGCATACCGAGTGATGGCGCGAGGACCGAGAGCAGGAGAAATTCCCAGAGCCATAGTGGTGAGATTCCTCCGTTTTAAGGATAGAGAAATGGTCCTTAGATGGGCGAAGAAAACTCGGAGCAGTAAATGGGAGAACGCAGTGATCCGCGTTTATCAAGATTGGAGTGCGGAGGTGGCGAGAAGGAGGGCGAGCTTTAATCGGGCCAAGGCGGTGCTTCATAAAAAGAAGATAAAATTTGGAATGCTGCAACCGGCAAGACTGTGGGTCACATATCGAGGGAGGCACCACTACTTTGAGACGGCGGATGAAGCGTGGACTTTTATTGTGGAAGAAAAACTGGAATGAGCGGGTTATTAAAAAGAACGTTCGAACAAAGTGGTGGGGCGAATGTGGGGGGCAAAGAGGGGTTTTATGTACTAATCCTGCGATGTGGTAACTTTTCTCTCTCCCACAGGTGGTGATGGGGGGAGGAGGGGAGGTGGAGGAGATGGGGCGTTGGCCATTGGGGGCGGGGCCAAGGGAGAAGCGCGGGCTTGGTTCCCGCGCTATGATAATCATGGCGGGAATAGAGAAGCAGGAAGGAGGGGGCGTCGCACGGTGCGAGCCGAGGTCACGGGGGGAAGCCGAGGTCAGCCAGAGTTTGCTGACTTCTGGGAGCAACATGGGGGGAGTAATTACGCTAGCGGGGGATCTAGCGGGGGGGATAGGAGGGGGGAATTACTGGGTTGCTGCTGCTGGGGAGAGGGGGGAGCTGGTATGGGAGAGGATGGGCGGGGGGGCACCGCCTGGGGGAGATACAGCTGCGTGGGAACCGGGTGAGGAGCTGGAAAAAGGTGATGGCTAATCGACAAGGGGGGGTGGGTAGGAAGCCCCCAACTCGGCTGATCACGTGGAACGTGAGAGGGCTGAACGGGACGATAAAGAGGGCATGGGTACTCGCACACCTTAAGAAACTTAAGGCAGATGTGGTTATGTTACAGGAAACGCACCTGAAACTGATAGACCAGGTTAGGCTACGCAAAGGATGGGTGGGGCAGGTGTTCCATTCGGGGCTAGATGCGAAAAACAGGGGGGTGGCTATATTAGTGGGGAAGCGGGTAATGTTCGAGGCAAAGACTATAGTGGCGGATAACGGGGGCAGATACGTGATGGTGAGTGGCAAACTACAGGGGGAGACGGTGGTTTTGGTAAACGTATATGCCCCGAACTGGGATGATGCCAATTTTATGAGGCGGATGCTAGGACGCATTCCGGACCTAGAGATGGGAAAGCTGATAATGGGGGGAGATTTTAATACGGTGTTGGAACCAGGGCTGGATAGGTCGAAGTCCAGGACTGGAAGGAGGCCGGCAGCAGCCAAGGTACTTAAAGATTTTATGGAGCAGATGGGAGGTGTCGACCCGTGGAGATTTAGCAGACCTAGGAGTAAGGAGTTCTCGTTTTTCTCCTATGTCCATAAAGTCTACTCGCGAATAGACTTTTTTGTTCTGGGTAGGGCATTGATCCCGAAGGTGAGTGGAACGGAGTATACGGCTATAGCCATTTTGGATCACGCTCCACACTGGGTGGACTTGGAGATAGGGGAGGAAACAGGAGGGCGCCCACCCTGGAGAATGGACATGGGACTAATGGCAGATGAGGGGGTGTGTCTAAGGGTGAGGGGGTGCATTGAAAAGTACTTGGAACTCAATGATAATGGGGAGGTCCAGGTGGGAGTGGTCTGGGAGGCGTTGAAGGCGGTGGTTAGAGGGGAGCTGATATCAATAAGGGCACATAAAGGGAAGCAGGAGAGTAAGGAACGGGAGCGGTTGCTGCAAGAAGTTTTGAGGGTGGACAGACAATATGCGGAAGCACCGGAGGAGGGACTGTACAGGGAAAGGCAAAGGCTACATGTAGAATTTGACTTGCTGACTACAGGCACTGCAGAGGCACAATGGAGGAAGGCACAGGGTGTACAGTACGAATATGGGGAGAAGGCGAGCAGGTTGCTGGCACACCAATTGAGGAAAAGGGGAGCAGCGAGGGAAATAGGGGGAGTGAGGGATGAGGAAGGAGAGATGGAGCGGGGAGCGGAGAGAGTGAATGGAGTGTTCAAGACATTTTATAAAAAATTATATGAAGCTCAACCCCCGGATGGGAGGGAGAGAATGATGGGCTTCTTGGATCGGCTGGAATTTCCCAAGGTGGAAGAGCAGGAAAGGGTGGGACTGGGAGCACAGATCGAGGTAGAAGAAGTGGTGAAAGGAATTAGGAGCATGCAGGCGGGAAAGGCCCCGGGACCGGATGGATTCCCAGCCGAATTCTATAGAAAATATGTGGACTTGCTCGCCCCGGTACTGACGAGGACCTTTAATGAGGCAAAGGAAAGGGGACAACTGCCCCCGACTATGTCTGAAGCAACGATATCGCTTCTCTTAAAGAAGGAAAAGGACCCGCTACAATGCGGGTCCTATAGACCTATTTCCCTCCTAAATGTAGATGCCAAGGTCCTGGCCAAGGTAATGGCAATGAGAATAGAGGAATGTGTCCCGGGGGTGGTCCACGAGGACCAAACTGGGTTTGTGAAGGGGAGACAGCTGAACACGAATATACGGAGGTTGTTAGGGGTAATGATGATGGCCCCACCAGAGGGAGAAACGGAGATAGTAGTGGCGATGGATGCCGAGAAAGCATTTGATAGAGTGGAGTGGGATTATTTGTGGGAGGTGTTGAGGAGATTTGGTTTTGGAGACGGGTATGTTAGATGGGTGCAGCTGTTGTATAGGGCCCCAGTGGCGAGCGTGGTCACGAATGGACGGGGATCTGCATATTTTCGGCTCCATAGAGGGACAAGGCAGGGATGCCCTCTGTCCCCATTATTGTTTGCACTGGCGATTGAGCCCCTGGCGATAGCGTTGAGGGGTTCCAAGAAGTGGAGGGGAGTACTTAGGGGAGGAGAAGAATACCGGGTATTTTTGTATGCGGACGATTTGCTACTATACGTGGCGGACCCAGCGGAGGGGATGCCAGAAATAATGCGGATACTTGGGGAGTTTGGGGATTTTTCAGGGTATAAATTGAACATGGGGAAAAGTGAGTTGTTTGTGGTGCATCCAGGGGAGCAGAGTAGAGAAATAGAGGACCTACCGTTGAGGAAGGTAACAAGGGACTTTCGTTACCTGGGGATCCAGATAGCTAAGAATTGGGGCACATTGCATAGGTTAAATTTAACGCGGTTGGTGGAACAGATGGAGGAGGATTTCAAGAGATGGGATATGGTATCCCTGTCAATGGCAGGGAGGGTGCAGGCGGTTAAGATGGTGGTCCTCCCGAGATTCCTCTTTGTGTTGCAGTGCCTCCCGGTGGTGATCACGAAGGCTTTTTTTAAAAAGGATTGAAAAGAGCATGATGGGTTTTGTGTGGGCCGGGAAGACCCCGAGAGTGAGGAAGGGATTCTTACAGCGTAGCAGGGATAGGGGGGGGCTGGCACTACCGAGCCTAAGTGAGTATTATTGGGCCGCTAATATTTCAATGGTGAGTAAGTGGATGGGAGGAGGAGGGAGCGGCGTGGAAGAGATTAGAGAGGGCGTCCTGTAGGGGGACTAGCCTACAGGCTATGGTGACAGCCCCATTGCCGTTCTCACCGAGGAACTACACCACAAGCCCGGTGGTGGTGGCAACACTGAAGATTTGGGGACAGTGGAGACGGCATCGGGGAAAGACTGGAGCCTTGGGGGGGGTCCCCGATAAGAAACAACCATAGGTTTGCCCCGGGGGGAATGGATGGGGGATATGGAATGTGGCAAAGAGCAGGAATAACGCAACTGAAAGATCTGTTTGTGGATGGGAAGTTCGCGAGTCTGGGAGCGCTGACCGAGAAATATGGGTTGCCCCAAGGGAATGCATTCAGGTATATGCAACTGAGGGCTTTTGCGAGGCAACAGGTGAGGGAATTCCCGCAGCTCCCGACACAAGAGGTGCAGGACAGAGTGATCTCAAAGACATGGGTGGGGGATGGTAAGGTGTCAGATATATATAGGGAAATGAGGGACGAAGGGGAGACTATGGTAGATGAACTAAAAGGGAAATGGGAAGAAGAGCTGGGGGAGGAGATCGAGGAGGGGCTGTGGGCAGATGCCCTAAGCAGGGTAAACTCGTCGTCCTCGTGTGCCAGGCTAAGCCTGATTCAGTTTAAGGTATTACACAGGGCACATATGACTGGAGCACGGCTCAGTAAATTTTTTGGGGTGGAGGATAGGTGTGCGAGGTGCTCGAGAAGCCCAGCGAATCATACCCATATGTTTTGGTCATGCCCGGCACTACAGGGGTTTTGGATGGGGGTGACAAAGGTGCTTTCAAAAGTAGTAGGAGTCCGGGTCGAACCAAGCTGGGGGTTGGCTATATTTGGGGTTGCACAAGAGCCGGGAGTGCAGGAGGCGAGAGAGGCCGATGTTTTGGCCTTTGCGTCCCTAGTAGCCCGGCGCAGGATATTGCTAATGTGGAAAGAAGCCAAGCCCCCGGTGGTGGAGACCTGGATAAATGACATGGCGGGGTTTATAAAGCTAGAGCGGACTAAGTTCGTCCTAAGGGGGTCGGCTCAAGGGTTCACCAGGCGGTGGCAACCGTTCGTCGAATACCTCGCAGAAAGATAGACGGAATGGAAAAAAGAAGGCAGCAGCAGCAGCCCAGGATCGGGGGGGGGGGGGGGGGGGGGCGGGGGGGAGGAGGAACCAGAAGGACTCTCAGGGTTGTTAATATATACTGTATAGTATGTATAGGTCGTTGCTACAGATAATTATATATTGGACTGTTAAATTATATTTTTGGAGAGTGTTACTTGTGACAAGGCAGTTGCCAATTAGGGCTAGTTTTCATTTTTGTTATTTATTATTTATTCATTTTTTGTTTATAAAATAGGTCATTGTTATTTGTGTTGTTATAATATTGTGTAAAGGATGCACAATGTACTGTGTTGGTTGACCAAAAATTTTCAATAAAATATTTAATAAAAAAAAAAGAGGGGCAGTGCAGTACCCAGGGAGCACTGAGGGTTTGAGGGGTGGCATGTAAAAAGCACTTTTGAAGGTGCCACATTTCAAATGAGAAATAAAATTGAAATCCTGTCTGGCTGTTGCAGTGATTTTAAAATCCCATGGCACTATTTGAAGATGAGCAGAGAGTTGCTGCAGTTTCTACAAATCCCCCTGCAAACCACCATGCTAAAATATGTAATACTTGATAATTCATCTCATTGTTATTTATGGGGGCCTAGCCGGAAAACTGCCCTTCACAATCGCGTGCATGAAGTCCTTCAGGACATTACTGAGAGATGTACATAAGGTGCAGCTTTTTTGGTGGTTGGTTCTTTCTTCCTAAAAAGAAACT
Organism: Scyliorhinus torazame; assembly: GCF_047496885.1. Classification (NCBI taxonomy): domain Eukaryota; kingdom Metazoa; phylum Chordata; class Chondrichthyes; order Carcharhiniformes; family Scyliorhinidae; genus Scyliorhinus; species Scyliorhinus torazame. Next base: position 116,918,203 of record NC_092710.1, on the reverse strand, counting down.
TTAATTACCTTCAGCCGTTTTGTTTTGGTTACAGTTGACCAAACTCATGATAACATCGGAATGAGGTATCTGTTAACACGATGACACATTTCCCGATCCCATGATAAACCTGCAATCACACTCCAGATGTCCCACTTTATCAGCGGCAAGTCTATCTTAAACTGCTGTAAGCTTATTAGCTAGGAACCTTGAGCATGTTCTCCAACCGACACTCCCAAGCAGCAAAGCTGTTTATAGATCAGTTAGAATTTTGTTACCTGAAAGGAATATTGCCTCACCTTACCGACAGAATACTATGTTGCACACTTCACAGTGTAAACTCCTGGCCTTATAAATCAGTATATCATTAGATATACAGTCCACAGTGCAGGTTAATGAAATATAGAATAACCTGCAAACAAAAAGTCTTAGGTCAGCAAGCACAGTAGGGGTGAGAACGGGTCTGATTTGAGTAAAGTTATTGGCAGCAGAGATTTGGATGAAATTAAGTTCACGAAGGATGGCAAATGGGAGGCTCTAGCCAGGAGAAATTGGAAATAGTCAGGTCTAGGGGTAACAAAGATATGGGGCGGCAAGGCGGCACAGTGATTAGCACTGCTGCCCCACAGCTCCAAGGACCCGGGTTCAATTCCGGCCTCAGGTGACTCTCTGTGTGGTGTTTGCACTTTGTCCCCTTATCTGTGTGGGTTTCCTCCGGGTGCTTTGGTTTCCTCCCACAGTCCAAAGGTTAGGTGGATTGGCCATACTAAATTGCCCCTTAGTGTCCAAAAGGTAAGGTGGGGTTACTGGGTTAAGGGGAAAGGGTGAGGCATGGGCTTAAGTAGGGTGCTCTTTCGAGGAACAGTGTAGACTCGATGGGCCGAATGACCTTCTTCTGCACTCTAAACTCTATGATTCTATGGGTGAGGGTTTCAGGATCAGATGGGCAAAGAGGGATGAGCGATATTACAGAAGTGGAAATAAATGGGACGGGATTCTCTGTCCTGCCAGTTATATGGCGTGGCTCGCCCTGCTGGCAGCGGGATCCTCCTTCCCGGCAGCCGCCCATGGGGTTTCCCATTGTGGCCACCCCCACGCTATTGGGAAATCCGCGGGCGTGAGTGCATTGCTGGCGAGGCGGAGAATCCCGACGTACGAGAATCCCGCCCATGGTCTTTGGAATTTGCGGAGATGAGTTAGCAGGTTCAAAAAGATGCCTCTCCATCTGGCATAGTGGCCAAGGAGAGGGATGGAGTTGGTAACGAGGATACATAGTTTGTATCGTGGATCAAAGACTGTGGCTTTGGTCTTCCAAGATTTAATTTGAGGAAACTGTGACTTCTCCAAGTCTGGATGTCGGGCAGTGTGACAAATCAGAGAAAGTGGAGAGGCAGAAGGAGATGGTGAAAGGTAGATCTGGGTGTGGAACTTGTTCTGTTTTCAGTTTATGCCACCGAGGGACTGCATGTAGATGAGGAAGGGGAGTGGGTCATGGATAGATTCTTGAAGGACTCCAAAGGTGACAGACATGAAAGAGAAGCTATTAAAGACAAGAAAATATACTTTAATGCAGCACTTTTCATTTCATAATTTTAGAATAGCCCAAAGTACCTTTGAAGTGTCGTTACTGTTACAATGTTGGAAATGCAGCAGGCAATTTGCACAGGGCAGTCTTTCAAAAATAGCAATATGGTAATGATTGGATAGTCTTTTTTTAGAAATAAGGACAAATATTGGACATGGAGAAATCCCCTGCTATTCTTCAAAATACTGCTGTGGGATATTGTACAGCCAACTGAGAGGAGCCTCAGTTTAATGTCTCATTTTAAAGAAGACCCTCAGACATTGCAACATTCCTTCAGTACTGGTATTGAGTGTGTCCCCTGAATTTTGTGCTCCATTATCTGGAGCGGGGCTTGAACCTTCTAACTCTAAGGCAAGAAGCCTTGCTGAAGAGGCTCTAACTTTGATCAGAGGGTAACGGTTTATGATATAAACCCATACAAAAGAAACTCCAGTGGGCTGACCTTTAAAAACTCCTAAGCTTCTAATTTGGGTCTAAGTTTCCATTTGCAGTCAATATATCCAACAATGTATAAGGTCACCAGTGTCCCAATCATAAAATGTGTTTGCACGCATTGATTAAATATCTATTTGACTTCCACAGAAACTATGAAATCAATTCCTTAACCGCATTGTATCAGATTCAGCTATGCTCTTCATCCAAGCTCTTATATCTTCACTCTTTTCCACACCTCTTACTCCATTCCTTGGCAGTGCCATTTTCATGATGTCCTATGCTAGACCAATAAAGTTCTGGGAAAGGAACTACAAGTAAGGGTGCTTCATTTGATAATGAGAGTTTGATTGCTTGGGGTAGTTGCGGGATGTGTCTTTTCTTATCTTGCTGATGTTTGTAACTCCTGACCTGCCCCTTGGCATCATTCAGGCAGTGGAGATTGCAAATAGAGTTGGAGAATTTGTTTAAGACCATGTACATTCATTCATAAAATCCTGCAGCAGTGAAGGAGGTCAATTGAAAGAACAATCCAATTAGGTCGACTCCCCTGCTCTTTCCCATAGCCTGTCCAAGTGTTTCCCTTCTTAACTGGGCAGCACAGTAGCATGGTGGTTAGCACAATTGCTTCACAGCTCCAGGGTCCCAGGTTCGATTCCCGGCCTGGTTCACTGTCTGTGCAGAGTCTGCACGTTCTCCCCGTGTGTGCGTGGGTTTCCTCCGGGTGCTCCGGTTTCCTCCCACAGTCCAAAGATGTGCAGGTTAGGTGGATTGGTCATGCTAAATTGCCTTTAGTGTCCAAAATTGCCCTTAGTGTTGGGTCGGGTTACTGGGTTATGGGGATAGGGTGGAGGTGTGGGCTTGGGTAGGGTGCTCTTTCAAAGAGCCGGTGCAGACTCGATGGGCCGAATGGCCTCCTTCTGCACTGTAAATTCTATGGCTAACTATTTATCCAATTCATTTTTGAAAGTTATTATTGAATATGATTCCACCACCCTTTCAGGCAGTGTATTCCAGATCATAACAACTCACCCCACAAAGAAGTTATGCCCCTCTCCACTTTGATTCTTTTGTCCGTTACCTTCCTTCTGTGTCCTCTGGCAGTGAAAATGATTTCTCCTCATCTGCTCGACCAAATGTTCTCATTTTACCAAAGTATTACAATTCTTTAATTATTTTAGAAATCTGACCAAAAATTTTGTCTATTTCTTTCTTGTATGGCAGGAGATGAATCTTGTTTAAATTTAAAATGTTGCATTGTGAATCCCCAATGTATTGCAACATGTTAAACAGTGCCAATCCTGAGTTCAGTTCTCAGTTTATGCTGAGATAGCTTATCTGAACCCAGATGGTGACTGTGGGACTGAAGGTGATCATAGCGCCTGAAGGTTAGGGAGGAAAACCAACCTTGGTTTACACTCCAAGCTGCTATTCTCCAATCACTGTTGCAGATACACACATTGTGTGGAATCCAGGGAAAAATAATGTTGGATGTGGCTGTGATGCATGCTCAAAAAGTAAGCCAACCCTCAGGATGTGCATGTGAAGGTTAATTTCTGTAGTGAGGGAAAGCAGGAAAAGGAGAGAACAATTGGACAAAGAAACCGCCTGCATGACAGTGACCTGCTTTGAAATATGTCACTTGAAATTGTTGGCGATAATCTGTAGTGTTTGGCCCCTTTACCTACACCGTAACTACAAACAGAGCTTGAAAAGGAAGATTGTGGTTAACAATGCATCTGTAATGCATTAGAAATCTGCAAGCACATCCTTTCCAACTTTCTCCATTGTCAATTTGTATGTCCTTGGGCAGAATTTTATGATCTCCTGCCAGCAGATTTTTAGGCAATGTGGTGACTGTAAGAGAGGGGCCCTGTCCAGTTCTCTCCCCACCCCTCCCACCTCCTCCTCTCCCTCCTCTCCCCCCCCTCTCCCCTCCTCTCCCCCCCCTCCCCTCCCCCCTCCCCTCCCTCCCCTCCCCCCTCCCCTCCCCTCCCCCCCCTCCCCCTCCCCCCCCCTCCCCTCCCCCCCCCCTCCCCCCTCCCCCTCCCCCCCCCCCTCCCCCCTCCCCCTCCCCTCCCTCCCCCCTCCCCCTCCCCTCCCCCCCCCCTCCCCCCTCCCCCCCCTCTCCCCTCCCCCCCCCTCCCCCCCCTCTCCCCTCCCCCCCCCTCCCCCCCCTCTCCCCTCCCCCCCCCCTCCCCTCCCCCCTCCCCCCCCCTCTCCCCTCCCCCCCCCCTCTCCCCTCCCCTCTCCCCTCCCCTCTCCCCTCCCCTCTCCCCCCCTCTCCCCTCCCCCCCCCCTCTCCCCTCCCCTCTCCCCTCCCCCCCCCTCTCCCCTCTCCCCTCCCCCCCCCCCTCTCCCCTCCCCCCCCCCCCCCCTCTCCCCTCCCCCCTCCCCCCCCCCCCAGGAAAAACCAGTAAAATAAGCATTCTGGCCCAAACTGTTCCCGCCCACCCTGAACTCCCTGCATGTTTATGCTGGGTCTGACAAGGCCTATGTCCAAGACGCAGGTGCCTGGGTGGCACTGCCAGCTGGCAGGGGCATTGCCAGGATGCCAGACTAGTGGTGCCAGCAGTGTCAGGGTGACATCCTGCCCAAAGAGCATGCACCTGAGGATCTTCCATCTCCAAGGAGACCCCTACGAGTGCCATTCCATCTGGTCCCTGTTTGTGGAGACTAAATGGCCCTCGCCCAAGGTCTCTGAGGCAAGGGACATTGATCCCACGCCTTGGAGCAACTCAGGAATCTGCACATCAAAGTGAGACTAGCTGTCTCGCTCTAATATGTAGATTTGCTTAAAAATGATCCCCCCCACACAATGGGCAGGATTCACATCGCAACATCTTGTGAGATCGCGTTAGATCTCACTAGGTGTTGCGAACCAGGTAGATCCTGGGAGCGGGGTCTCCAGCTTTTATTGGCCACGCTGCGCCGCGGCGAGCTGCTTTTCGGGCACAGCGTGGCCATTAAATTGCGCCCAAAATGTGTAGCTTGAAATTGGGCCTGAATTATGTCTGTCTGTATGTACTGGTCGAATTACCCTGGGTCTAGTCCCTCTTCATCTGTCCACTTGATCATCACACTCTGTGGTCAATGAGATGAGAGGTCAGCTGGTAATTTTAAAGTTTATACAATTGATTGTGGCTTTTTTTCCAGCACCAAACGAGTAGATCATTCCAATACGAGGCTGGATTCGCAGATGAACAGAAGTATTGGTAAGTAGAAAGAGCTAGTACAACTGCAGCTGGCTCCCTTGGCATCACTATTTTGTGCAGACTTTGTGATAGTATTATCTAGCCCCTAAAAATATAATCACTACAAGAATGAAATGTTCCTGTGAATTTTGTGCTTCTTGAGGTGAGAGATGCTGTTTCAGAAAGTGTCAATCTCATGCACTCTCAGATAAACTCTCTCTACTCTCCTCAAATAATGTGTCTCAGCCCTAAGCTTAAAAGTGCACACCTCTGCGTCATGGAATGGTACAGTATAGAAGGAGGCCATTCAGCATATTGTGCTTGTGCTGACTGCAATTATTCCTACTCCCCTGCTCATTCCCCTCTTCCCTTTTGAAAGTTACTATTAAATCTGCTGACTTTCAGGGAATGCGTTCCAGATCATGTTAACTTGCAGAGTTGGATTTCCTGCCAATTACTTTAAATTTGTGCCCTCTAGTTAGCGATCCTACCTACTCTCCCAGAACCATTGATAATTCTGAACACTTCAACAAAATCTCCCCTTAGCCTTCTCTGCTGTAAGGAAAATTCCCCCAGTTTCTCCAGTCTCTTCACAGAGCTGAAGCCCCTCATTGCTGGTATCATGTAACCCCTTTGCACCCTTTCCAAGACCTTGATATCCTTCCCAAAGTAGGACACACTACTTCAGCATTTTATATAGGTGTCGCCAGTGTGACCTGCTTCATTTCCCAGTCTTATCATCTGGTGGTTTTTGAGTGGAATTTCCAGTTTAACATTGGCCTCTATGAATACCACATTGTAATTGCACTCTCTTGCCACCGGAGGAGTTGCAGTGCTACCATTGGCTGAAGATTATAATAATTTCATGCCGGGTTTACATAGGAGGCAAAAGCTAAAAGGACAGAAAATGTAAATTTTGAAGTGGGGCTAGAATACATTTTGATATACAACTGCCATGATAGGGCTTCATGACTGATTGTTAATAAAAGTGACAGTCTCTGTTCCTTCCACTCTGTGAGAACGAGTAACACCTTCTGTGCATCTCTGCAAATCAAATGGAATGTTTGTGGCTAGAAGATGTCCTGTCAGCAAATGGGAGCTGTGTTTTAACCACAAAAACGCAGGATAATTATGACTGTCACACAGGGACTTCTGATTATTTTCAGGGTGCCGGGGACAATGTAGGATGAGGCAACCGTGCTGAATGCTGAGAGGCAGCATGGATATCCTATTTGATGAGACCTTCTAACACAGAAATAGGCATTGACATAACATAAGAACGTAAGAAATAGGAGTAGGGGTAGACCACATGGCCCATTTAACCTGCTCCACCTTTCAATATGATCGTTACTGATCTTGGACTTCAAGACTACTTCTCCTGCCAACTCCACTAACTCTTAATTCCCCGAGAGTCCAGAAATCTGTCTATCCCAGCCTTAAATGTATTCACCGATGGAGCAGCAAAACCCTTTGGTGGAGAAAATTCCAAAGATTCACAACGCTGAGTGAAGAACTTTCTCCTCATCTCAGTCCTGACTGATCAGACCACTGTCCTGAGATTGTGCCCCGTGTTTTAAATTCCGCAACCAAAGGAACAATTTCACAGCATCTACCCTGTCAAGCCCAAGACATTGTAATAGAACCACAATAAAGACAAAATAGAAATTCTGTCCTTGCTATGGATTTGGGATATGTATAAAATTAAAGGTGAAAGAAAGTCTCTGGAGGAATGTTTATTCACAAAATCACAGAACTGTTACTGTGCAGATTGAGGCTATTTGGCCCATCGGGCCTGCATGGCTCTCCAAATGAGCATCATGACTTGATGCCATTCTCCTGTCTTTCCCATGTACCCCTGCACATTGTTTCTATTCAATTAATCATCTGATGCCTTCTTGAATGCCTTGATTGTACCTGCCTCCACCACACTTCCTGTCAGTGTATTCCAGACTAAAACCACTCGCTGTGTGAAAATGTTGTTTCCTCACATCACATTTGTTTCTTTTGCGAATCACTTTAAATCTCTGTTCTCTCATTCTTGACCCTTTTACGACAGGAACAGTTTCTTCCTATCTACTCTGTCCAGCCACTCATGATTTTTGAACATCTCTTTCAGTCTCCTCTTAGCATTCTTCTCTCCAAGGAGCCCAAAGACGTACAGCCCGCTTGAAAGGCATCCCTTTCACAAGCATTCACTTCCTCCACCACCAATGCACAGTAGCAGCCGTGTGTACCTTCTACAAGATGCACTGCAGGAACTCACCAAGATTCCTTCCAAACTCATGACCACTACTATCTAGAAAGACGAGGGCAGCAGATACATCGGAACCCTACCACCTGGAGGTGCCCCTCCAAGCCGCCCACCATCCTGACTTGGAAATGTATCGCTGTTCCTTCACTGTCACTGGAACAAAACCCTGCAACCCACCCCCCACCCCAATAGCACACTGGGTGTACCTACACCTCATGGACTGCAGTGGTTCAAGAAAGAAGCTTACCACCACCTTATCAAGGGTAATTAGGGATAGGCAACAAATGCCAGCGAAGCCCACATCCGTAAAAATTAATTTCAAGAAAAGGTTAGATGGATTCGGCATGATCAATTGCCCTTCGTGTCCAAAGATGTGTAGGTTAAGGTAAGGTGTTATTGGGATATGGCAGGGGAGTGGGTTTGCATGGAGTGCTCTTTTAGAGGGTTAGTGCAGTGGTTAGCACTGCTGTCTCACGGCGCCGAGATCCCAGGTTCGATCCCGGCTCTGGGTCACTGTCCATATGGAGTTTTCACATTCTCCCCGTGTTTGCGTGGGTTTCGGCCCCACAAACCAAAGAGATGTGTAGGGTAGGTGGATTGGCCATGCTAAATTGCCCCTTAATTGGAAAAAATTAATTGGGTACTCTAAATTTATTTTAAAAAATAACTGAAGTTTCTCATCCCTGGAACCATTCTTGTAAACCTCTTCTGCACGCTCTCCAAAGGTTCACCTCCTTCCTATGTTATGGCACCCAGAACTGTACACGATATTCCAGCTTTCGTCTAACTAGTGTCTTGTATAAGTTCAGCATAACCTCCTTATTCTTGTGCTCTAGGCCCCTATTAATAAATCCCACGATATCTATGCTTTATTAACTGCTCTCTCCACCTGACCTGCCACCTTCAATGATCTATGCACACATACACCCAGGTCCCTCTGCCCCTCCACACTTAAAAATGTTACCCCTTATTTTATATCGTCTCTCCATGTTCTTCCTACCAAAATGTGTCGCCTCACACTTCTCTGCTTGGATTTCACCTGCCACCTATTTGCCCACTCCACCAACTTGTCTATGTCCTTTTCAAGTTCTTCACAGTTTACAGTACTTCCAAGTTTTGTATCATCCGCAAAATTTGAAACTGTCCCCAGCACACCAAAATGTAGATCATTAATAAGTATCAAGAAAAACAAGGGTCTCAACTCAAAACAAGGGAACTCCACTAAAAACCTTCCTCCTGCCTGAAAAATATCCATTGATTATTATTCTCTGCTTCCTGTTATTCAGCCAATGTTGTATCAATGTTGTTACTGTCTCTTTTATTCCATGAGCTATAACCTTTCTCACAGGTCTGCTGCATGGCACTGTATTGAATGTCTTCTGAAAGTCCATGTAGGCCACATCAACAGCATTACTCTCATCAACCCTTTCTGTTACCTCCTCCGAAAACACCAGCAAGTTAGATAAACATGAGTTTCCCTTTAGAAATCTATGCTGGCTCTTCCTAAGCAACTCGCATTTTTCCATATGACTACTAATTCCATCCTGAACTCTTTGAATATTTATCACTTCAGGAGAGTTGTGATTGTTTTTGTTTTAAAAGTATTAATTTTCTCTCTGGCATCGAACACTCAGTTGGGTTCCACTCCCCACATTCCTCTCCTCTAGTCAGCAGTGTTGTGGGGAGCACTTCTAGAGCTAACCCTAGTAAAAAAAAGTCTTGGGCTTGGAAATCTGCACTTCCCAAGCAGTGTTGCTATTCCATGTGATTCTACAGTACTGGGCTTCAGATATGGTCCCCTTCCTCCACTCCCTTGCACACTTTACCATGGACAGCCAAGATAAGGATGTTCTGCATGCTGTTCTGACCAGAGTTAGCTGCCAGGAAAGGACATGCCACCTGTGTTTTTCCAGATACCAGGGATTCCCTCCAGACCTTTCACCCCCATGATGCTGGAGAAAGATGGGAGAAAATTACAGTTCTACATTTATGGCAACATCCTCATCCGCACTTTCATTATCTCCAGTTTCTCAGTGTGTTGGATTTCAGTTAAACAAAACCAGAAATATGATTGAGCAAGACTGCTTCACCAAACGTACCTTACCTGTAAATAAGTGTGAAATGGCCAATTTTGGTAGGAAGAATAAGGCCACATAATGGTTGCTTAATTTGGGTCTGAATGATTAAGAAGTTCAGGGAGTATAAATAGACAAATCACTAAAAGTAGCAATGCAGCTTAATAAGGTAATAAATTTAAAAAATAAGCACTGGTTTTCATTGCCTGAGGGATAATAAGCAGAGAAGTTATGTTAATATGGAGATCAAACTGCACAGTTTTGGTCTCCATGTTATATAAAAAAAGATATGGAGGCACTGGAGAAGTTGCTAAAAATAATTGCAGACATAATGCTGGACTTGAAAGGTTGTATTTATGAGGAAACTTTGAACAGGCCAGAGATCTTCTCTCTAGAAAAGCGAAAACTGAAGGGATCTGCTAAGGTTGACGTAGAGAAACAGCAGGATTCGCTGTTAATTGTTGACGCCAACGCAGAATCCGTGGACTTTCATGACAGCAAAACTGGAGCCACACCTGGACTGATTCCACTATTGTTAAGGGGCTAGCACCGGCTACATGTGGAACACATTTGATTCCAACGAGAAACGATGCCGGATTCACCGGTTTTGCGATTGACACTCAGGAGGCTGACAAGCTGCAGCCACATATACACACTGCACTCCCCACACACACCATCCCAGCCAACAAGATGGCTGTAAGATGCGCAGCCCCACATTTTGCAGACCCTCCGCAGAGCTGGAGGCCCTCTTGGATGCCGTGGAGGAGAGGAGGATGACCCTGTACCCCGGCCCAGGAAGGAGGCTGCCAGTGGCAGAGGCGGTCAGCGTCGTGGGCAACGTAGTCCGGACCGGCCAGCAGTGCAGAAAGAAACTGCACAACCTTCTCAGGGCAGCCAAGATGGAGATCTTGGCACCAACCCTCGTCGCACACACCCATAACCCTACCCCTGCAACCCGAAGGGCGACTGAACTCCCGCCCTGCCCACATGCCGGTACCCATACAGCCCGCCATGGCCGGGTGCCCTGGCCACTGAGGCCACAAGCTACCCACCCCCTGAGCTGCATGAGTCTGACTGTCTTAACACTTAACACGTCTTCTGTCCATCCCCCCCCCCGCCACCCCAGGAGAAAGCTGCGCACAACTGCCGGGAGTGGGAGAAGACTGGAGGGAGACTGCTGGACTTGCAGCCCCTCGCCATGGCAGAGCAGAGGGTCCTGGATGTGGTCGGCGGTCTGGAGAAAAGGGAGGTCACCGAGGTGGAGCACCGAGGAAATGAGACCCTGCTGAGTTGTGGTTCACCATGACACCACCCTCGCTCACACGCCACCCTCCCCTGCATGAGTCACTGGCATGGGCCCCATCACCTCCTCCTCTCTCGGGGTGCCCGATGGTCCCTGGGATGCTTCATGGGACAGGGGTGCAAACGAAGCTATCCCCTGAGGCGGCCCCACCACGTAGCACTGACAGCCTTGGAGGCTCGCTCTGTTCTAGACCAAGGTCCACACGCTCATGGCCATGGAGCACAGGGAGTGGACCATCTCCGTCTGGGATTGCGCTACATCACCCATTGTGCCACCATCTTCTGGGCCTTTGTCACATCAGCCAGTGACTGAATCATCTCCCTCTGGGACTGGGCCACCTCCCCCTGTGTCTGCACCACATTGGCCAGCGCCTGGGCAATGCCGCAGGGGCGGCACCTGTGATGTCGAGGTGGCTCTGGCACATGGTTGCCCTGGTCCTCGGCCAGTGCCTGCACAGAATGTCCTGACCTTGGACATGCTGATCCATAGCCATGACCGTCGCCCCTCGTGCCTCCACTGCGGACGCCACCAATGCAGTGTTGGCCTGGGTGGCACGCATTTTTGGCACCACCTCCTCCAACTGCACCTGCAGGTACTGGATGCTCAAACATGTCAAGAATTGTCGAATGTGCCAGTATGAAGGCGTCATACACACAGCCTTGGTATCAGGCGCAGGCGTGTATGATGCACAGATGATTGTCACATGTCAGCTGCACATTCATCGAGTGGAACCCTTTCAGATTGTATAGAGCGGCCTCTCATCTGCTGGTGCTTGTAGGGGGACATGCATCCCGTCCATCACCTCATGGACCCGGGGCATCCCGGCGATGACGGCAAATCCTACCACCCTGGCAACCTGGTGGGCTCGGTGGACATTGAAATGAATGTATTGAGCTGCTTGGGCATTTAGGGCCTCTGTGATGCCACAGATGCACCTGTACACCGAGGTCTATGAGACCCTGGACAGCTCCCCAATCGGCGCCTGGAGGGAGCCCGTCGCGTAAGGGTTCAGGGTGACCGTCACCTTGACGGCTACCGGGAGCGGGTACCTTCCCCATACCCCCTGGTGCCAGGTATGCCATCATCTGGTAGATATGTTGCACTGTCCCTCTTCTCAACCGGAGTCTTCGATGGCATGCCCGGTCTGGCAGGTGGTGCCGGTGTACAGGAGGCCTCATGCGGCGCCTCCTTGGCACCTTATCCTCCTCGGCCTGTTGGGCGGCTCATTCTCCATTCTGGATGGTTGCCATCTGTCCCTTTGTGGCACGCTCCGCTGCTGCAGCTTCCTTTTCCATCTCGAGCAGCTCTAGCTGCGACAGCCGCAGGACATTTCCCAGGACTGAGGCGACTAGCAGGAAGACCACTATTGCTGGTTGAATTCCAATATCCATTAACTGCAGGGGTAAAAGGTCAACATGTTAGCATGGTGCGTACCCCCGGGCCCAACCAGGTCCAATGGCTACACAGTGGCCCTGGTTGGCACCGCAGGCTCTGCCCTCGCATGTCCCTCCTCCCCCCAGCCCTGTTGGTGGCCAGCACCGTGGGCCCTCTGACCCTGGTGTCAGGGGTACTGTCGGCTGTCACTGCCCCGCCAGGGATATGCGGCCCCCATAGGAGCTAGTTGGTGTTGCCCTGGGGTGCCGCCGATGGGTGGCCGCTGCAGCGGGGGGCGGGGGGGCGGGGGGGCGGGGGGGGGGGGGGGGGGGCACCCATCTGGCCAGTGTCACTCTGCAGAACCAGGGCCCGGGATGGGTGGTCAGTGGGTGCGTAGCAAATGGCGGCCGTTATGGAGGTCCATGTCTGGTCTATACCCCAGTCCCGTGGGGGTTCACCCAGGCCACTCGGCCTGTTCCACCATCATCTGGCATGGTATCACAGGAGGCGGCACGGTAGCACAGGGGTGGCACGGTAGCACAGTGGTTAGCCTGTCGCTTCACAGCGCCAGGTCCCATGTTCGATTCCCTCTTGGGTCACTGTCGGTGTGGGGTTTGCACGTTCTTCCCGTGTCTGCGTGGGTTTCCTCCGGGTGCTCCGGTTTCCTCCCACAGTCCAAAGATGTGCAGGTTAGGTGAATTGGCCATGCTAAAATGCCCTTAGTATCCAAAAAAAAGATTAGGTGGTGTTACTGGGTTACGTGCATGGGATGGAGGTGTGGGCGTAGGTGGGGTGGAGATGTGGGCTTAGGTAGGGTGCTCTTTCTGAGGGCTGATGCAGACTTGATGGGCCGAATGGCCTCCTTCTGCACTGTACGTTCTATCCCCCCCTCCCCCGGCCTTGGCGGGGAACTCCAATCCCAGCCAGCCTGGCTTGTGTCTGGTCCGGTAGCCCACAGTTGCTCCGCTGTGTCCTACCTCCTCTCTCCCTCACATACCTCTTCATTCACCTGAGGAAGGAGCAGCGCTCCGAAAGCTAGTGACATCGAAACAAACCTGTTGGACTTTAACCTGGTGTTGTAAGACTTCTTACTGTGCTCACCCCAGTCCAACGCCGGCATCTCCACATCATCTCTCTCCCTCAGCAGCCACGATACCTGTTTCACAATTTTTATCCGGAGCATCGCGGAGCCCAGCAGAATACCGGGTCGGGCCTGCTAATGATATGCAAACGGTGTTCACTGTAGGTGCGTTCCTGTACTCATTGGCACCGTTGTCGAGGTGATGGGGAATCGCAATTTGGCGTCAAATCGATGGCCACCGCGATTTTGGCGTCAGAAAACGGTGAATTCCACCCAATGTTTCTGCCAGTCGGAGAGACCAAAACTAGAGGTTGTAATTATAGGACAGTCACTAAATAAATAGAATAAAAAATTGAGGAGCAAGTTTGTTACCCAGAGAGTGATGGAATGTGGAATTTGCTTCAAAATGGGGTGTTTCAGGCATACAGTACAGAGACATTCAAAGGATGCTGGATAAGCACATGAGGGAAACAGGATCTGATGATAGGAGGAAATAAGATGGGTAAGGCTCATGTGCAGCATAAACAGGCATGGAGTAGTTGGGCTGAATGGCCTATTCTGACTGTCATGATATGCAAACCTGCAGCTGATGAACACATAGAATAGGACACGACCAATGAGCAGTCAGGACACTCAGGGGTGGTATCTCACTATAAAAGGGATGAGGCACTCGCCTCTTTCCACAGACCAACATCTACAGAGTGAGACAGGGTGTATCCTCAGCATTACACCCCAGCACGTGGCTTAGAGCAAGACTGGTTCAGTTAGACTGAGTTACTACATTTAGATTAGCAGAGAGTCGAACTCATTGAGAACTGTGCTAATCGTTCAATAAAACACATTGAACTCACTTCAAAGTCTGGAGCATCTTTTACTCAAAACTGCATCAAGTGGCAGCTTGTGTTATTCCAAATTATGTAACACAACACTGACTAATAGTTTCATGTAGGTTTTAAGGCTGTTGGATTGTTAATATACAGTCTCGCCACCTCCAGGGTCTCTGCTGTTCGGTCATACTAGTTAATGCTTGGAGCGGCGAATCACACTCGCAAATACCGCACCCAGGAATAAGTGTCAGGGACATTGTGCAGTGATATTCTGTCTTCTGTTTAAACGCCAAGCTTGAAAGTTAATCCTTGTTCTGTTTGGTGTGTACGCATCTAGGGGCTGATGATAACAACTTGAACTCCATCTTCTATGAGCACTTGACGAGATCGCTGCAGCATAGCTTGTGTGGTGACTTAATCCTGGGTCGCTGGGGAAGCTACAGTACAGGCGACTGCTTCATCCTGACCTCTGATTACCTCAACGCCTTGGTTCAGTTGATAGAGATTGGCAATGGCCTAGTAACTTTTCAGCTGCGAGGACTTGAATTCAGAGGTGAGTTCCAAAAGATCTGACAAAAGTTACAGTAAAATAAAAGGACACGGTATATGAGAAATGTGAGGCATTGGCAAATGTAGCAGACTTGGGAATAAGAAGTGACTTAATTGCCAAACCTCTCCACAATTGGATGTTTATTTCACCTCATGTCTGGATCTGATGTCTCCTAATTGATAGAATTTATTAGTCAACAATCATTATTGTTGAATAATGTGAATACCAAGATGGTAATGTGCCAGTCATGCCTCAGTGGCCAGCATCTCACCTCTGAGTCAGAAGATTATGGGTTCAAACCCTATTCTAGAGCCTTGGGCGCACTGCAGTAATAAGACCATGCGAGCATAAGACATAGGAGCAGAATTAGGCCACTCTGCCCATCGAGTCTGCTCCTCCATTCAATCATGGCTGATATTTTCTCATCTCCATTCTCCTGCCTTCTCCCCATAACCCCTGATCCCGTTATTAATCAAGAACCTATCCACCTCTGTCTTAGAACATAGAACATAGAAAATACAGCACAGAACAGGCCCTTCGGCCCACGATGTTGTGCCGAACCTTTGTCCTAGATTAATCATAGATTATCATTGAATTTACAGTGCAGAAGGAGGCCATTCGGCCCTTTGAGTCTGCACCGGCTCTTGGAAAGAGCACCCTACCCAAACTCAACACCTCCACCCAACACCAAGGGCAATTTGGACATTAAGTTAAAGACACTCAGTGTCAGAAGATCTGCACCATCAGAGCTGCTGTCTTTCAGGATAAACAATAAACTGAGGGCTCATCGACCCTCTCTGGTGGACTTATAAGATCCCCACAGCATTATTTTGAAGAAGATCTAGAATGTTCTCCCTTGTGCCCACACCAATATTTATCTCTCAACCCACATCACTAAAAATAACAGATTATCTGGTCATGTATCTCATTGTTGTTTATGGGCCCTCACTGTGCACAAATTGTAGCATTTCCTACATTCCAACAGTGACTAGAATTTAAAATTGGCTACAAAGTGCTTTAGTATATCCTTAGGTCATGAAAGGCATACTATAAGTGCAATTCTTACTATGTCGTTACATAAACATCCAATTATGTTTACGGATGACTATATTTTGCATTATGGTAATATTCTGCCGACATCTGTACAAAGTAGCATGGGATTTGTCATGGCTACTAAACCTCAAGCTGTCACTGAGACGGTCTTGCTTTTGCTTTAATTATCCCATCATATTTCAATGGTAAATTACACAATTTCAGTGCTGCTGAGTTGACAGATAAACAGTGGATGCTTTCTCCAAATTTTAGACTTTTTGATGCCGTATTTTTTCTGGGATTCCATGTTTTAATTATGTTTTTGTTCAGTCACTGAAAAAAAAAATGTTTTGTGATACTGAGGCTGCACAGATTAGTACAGAGCAAGATTAAATGTTCTAATTTGGTACCTTCACTGAATGCTCTTTATCGACTATTAGGTTATAGCCGATCATTTGTTATCTTATACATTCATGGTCTTTCAAAAATACGAAGAATAAAAAATTCATAAGATACTAATGCACTTTGGAAAGATTCAAAATCAGATTGTGTGGTGCTATGAATGCATTAGTATTTAAGTACATGATTAACAATTTTAGGCAAATCACTTCAACATTTCTGCCTGCATGCTCCACATGTACAATAAAAGATGTAGCGGGTGAAGGCCTTGACACCAAATGTTGGTGAATTTGGCAGAGGCGTGCATCAGAAAGACTCGGGGTCAATTTTAAACTTGTCAGTAATGTGTAAGGCTGGCGTTATGAATTGGACTGCCAATGAAAGAATGCTTTCCAGTCTTACTGTGGAGAGGTTGATTGATGCGTTTTGGCAAGCATTAATGGCGAACTGTGTCCCCACGATTTTATTTGGTTGTGACGCTAGTGCAGGCACCAACACAAATAAATTGAGTAATCTAGTCCTCTTTATTCTCACTGTGATTGCAGATTTTAATGACATTTGTATACACTGGTGGGAATGTGGATGCAAATTCGGGTACAATAGTATTAGAATTGCACTTGGTGGCACGATGTACAAGATCCCTAGAATATTAGAAATTGAGCAAGGAATAGGAGGTCATCAGAAGTGCATGATTGATGCAGAAGTAAACTTTTATATAGAAATAAGCTGATTGCAACAAGACAAAAAAGTCTTCAGAGTAAAAACTGTAATGTTAAAGGAAAAATTTCCCCTTTAGAATGAGTTAACCCGAGACAATGGAACCTGGGAGGATTGATAATTATTTAATGACTTCTTTTTGGGAGAGGACCAGGGAAACACTGACAGATGTGATTAATGTCTTATTCCTGTGTGTGTAATATGCACTAAATGGAGCTGTCAACGATTGAGAATAAATGTGACACTTTAAGAGACCATTACCAAACTAATGGTATGAGGATTTTGTGTACTCCACTAAACTCAGCTTAACTGGTCATTCATCTTGTTTGCAGTTTGAGGGATCTTGCTGTGTGCAGATTGGAATCTGCAATTGTCAACATACCAGTGATTGCAGTCTCAAAAGTAGTTTATTGAATATGTAAGCACTTTGGGATTTTTTGAGGAGGTGATAAGATGCTATATCAATGCAATCGCTCCTTTTACTGCCATAGATTTTGAGAGATGAAATTTGTTCCACTATTGACCATATTCTGTAATTACATTGTGACAGTTGATATACCAAATATGAATGGTGCATATTATATGACATATATTGTATAATATATGTGTGGGAAACTTACCTGACAATTGATCTAGCATCATTGGCTGTAAAGTGCTTTGTGATGTCTGGTGGTTGTGAAATATATAAGTGTGAGTCTTTCTTTTAAATCATAATGCATATCCTAGACTACACACTGCATGGTTCATATTGTGTGGTATATATTCTGTTCATTGTACATGTTGTATTGTACAGTGCCCATTGTATGGTGTTGTATGTAGGGTATATATTCTCATATTTTGTTTTATTTTGCTCTGAAGAAGTGCCATGGGACATTTTATTATATTAATAAATGAATATCAGCTTTTGCTGTTGGATATATAATGCACAGTATGTATTGGGTAGGTCCTTACCGTCCCCAACATGTGCGGGATATATTATACACGTATTGTAGGGTACAAACTGCATGAGATTTATTGTAATGTATGTGTTGTATGGTACATATTGCACAATACATATTGTATGGAATACATAGTATAGGACAAGCTATAGGATTTAATATACAAGTTATAATGTATTCTATAAATTGTAGGCTGCATATTGTCCAGTAAATATTATGCAATATATATTGTACTGGATACATTGTACAATGCATATTTGGGATGTATTATATGGGATATATTGTTCGGTAAATATTTTAGGGTATAATGAAAGATATATTGGATTGTACCAGGTTGCATGGGATACAGGGGGCGCGATTCTCCACTCCCGCGCCGGTCGGGAGAATCGCCTGGGCCGCCAAAATTTCCCGGGACGCCGGTCCGACGCCCTCCCGCGATTCTCCCAAGCGGCGGGAACGGCCCGGTTGAGTTTCGCGGGCCGGAGAATCGCCGGAGGCACCCAAAATGGCGATTCTCCGGCACCCCCGCTATTCTCAGGCCCGGATGGGCCGAGCGGCCAGGCCAAAATGGCAGGTTCCCCCCAGCGCCGTCCACACCTGGTTGCTGCCGTCGTGAGCGGTGCGTGAACGCTGGGGGGACGGCCTGCGGGGGCGCGAGGGGGATCCTGCACCGGGGGGTACCTTAAATGTGGGGTGGCCCGTGATCGGTGCCCACCGATCGTCGGGCCGTCCTCTCTGAAGGAGGACCTCCTTCCTTCCGCGGCCCCGCAAGATCCGTCCGCCATCTTCTTGCGGGGTGGACTTAGACAGGACGGCAACCACGCATGCGCGGGTTGGCGCTGGCCAACCCGCGCATGCGCGGATGATGCCTGTTATGCGGCGTTGGCTGCGTCACCTATGCGGCGCCGCCTGGCCCATCGTGTAGATGACGCGGCCCCGATCCTGGCCCATTGTCAGGGCCTGGACCGGGGCCGTTTCGCGCCGTGTGAACCTCGACGGCGTTCACGACGGCGCGGCCACTTCGGCGCGGGAGTGGAGAATCCCGCCCAGGGTATGGTACTTTTTGTAATTCGTCTGATAAGCTAATTCACCTCAAAAATAATCTGTTGTCTTGGGTTTTTCTTTTCAGGCACATACTGCCAACAGAGGGAGGTTGAAGCGATAACAGAGGGGGTTGAGGATGATGAGGGCTGCTGCTGTTGCTGCAAGCCAGGACATTTGCCTCACGTGTTGTCATTCAATGCAGCTTTTATCCAACGCTGGCTGGCCTGGGAAGTTACATCATCTAAATACGTGCTGGAAGGTTACAGCATCAGTGACAACAACGCAGCGTGCATGCTGCAGATGTTTGACCTGAGAAAAATGCTTATCACCTATTATGTAAAGGTAGTAGTAGGCCAGTAAGTTTCTAGTATGCTATTATGTTTCATTAATAGGTTTTTTGCCTCCACCTTCTATGTTTCTTTTAGACCTTTTCCTCCTGCAGCCTGTCAGAACTGCAATATATCAAAAAAGAATCAGACTGCAACTCAGCATTAACTGGGGCCTTTTTGGACATTAACTGGGAGAAGAGGAAAGTGAGATGGGTTAGGGTTTATATTTCATTTAGGTGGCAGGGAAATTTCTTCTAGTGGCCTGGCTAAAACTCACTAGATCTGCCTCTGGCAACTGAGTCTAAACCAACTGTTGATAGTGTTGCCTGGCCTCCAGGATTGAACTGAAGGCTCCAGGTATTGAAGGATACTGTTGTGAGTAAAACCCAAGGGTAAATTGGTTCAATAATAATAATCCTTATTGTCAAAGTAGGCTTACATTAACACTGCAATGAAGCTACTGTGAAAAGCCCCTTTTGTTATGACTCTGGACCAGACCCCCAAGTTGTTGGTACAATCTGGTTAGGAATCAATAAGTTCTATTTTAAAGTAGAGAACGTTTGAGATCCAAGATGCTTGCTAAGAGAATGAAGCCAGAAGATTCCACAGTTTTTAAATAAACAACATCAACTTTACTATACAAGGTCAGAAAGATGAAACAATTTCCAATGTTTATCTTATACTCTTAACATTCAGGATTAGATGAGGTTCATATGAATTAACAGGCAAACTGTGGTCTGATGTCTACACACGACAGGTTGAATAGCAAATGTGACCAAAACCGATGCCACAAATCTTTCAGCAACCCACCCAGACATCAGTAAACACTGTGAGTCAATCAATCTCATTGAAGCTCTGAGACTCTCAAGGAGATCGTGGCCTTGCAATTCTCTCCAGAAGTCTCTCCGGCTCGGACTGCCTCAACGACGATTCACCTCACAGGGTTTTATTCTCATTACCCGAGACGCTGTTTTCCTGGATCTCTGAGTCTGCACTCCAGCACCAACTCACAAGCACGACATCAGCTCTTTGGCTGTGCCAAGCAGAACACAACTGCTCCAAAGAGTCACCTTCACCAACCTGCTGCTGCCTTCGCAGATCTTCAGGGTTTCTCCTGAGACATTACTTAAAGTCTGCCAACCACATCTTTTTTATGATCGGGAGTCTCTTTCTTTGCTCCTCTCTTTCTTCCTGGGTCCTGTCCCCTGTCAGGGATCCCCTGCATGGGACTCTTCTCTGAATGTGGTACCCCACACCTAGGCCATATGACTCCCTTTTTTTTGCGGCATTTTCTTTTTGTGCAGGGCCCATCCTCAGCTTGATGAACAACAAAACAGCAGATTGCGCACACACTGCTAGCTCCTAGTATGTGCTTGCGCAGAACTCTTGAGACCCATCGGGAGTTGGCGTTCCTAGCACCCACTCACCAAATAGGTAAATCTGATCTCATAACAAAATTAATTGGGATATTAAACATTAGCCTTTAAAAAAATGTTTTTTAAATGTCATTGAGTGCTTCTGTTTGGCTGATATAAATATTGGAGATGAATCATGGGGTTGAGCCGGGGGTGGTGGTGGATAGTGTATACAGGAGGTGGAAGGAAGTGGGGCTGGTCAAGGTGAGGGATTTGTATTTGGAGGAAGGGTTCGCCAGTGTGGAGGAGCTAAGGGAGAGGGTAGAGCTGCCGAGGGGTAGTGAGTTCAGGTATCTACAGGTTAGGGACTTTGCACGAAAGATCTGGAAGGGGTTCCCTAGATTGCCGGAATACACCCTGCTGGAATGACTGCTGCTTCCGTATGTGGAAGGGGAGAGAAGAATTGGGGATATATACAAGTGGCTGGAGGAGCAGCGTGGTGAGCGGGTGGTGAAGATCAAGGAGAAGTGGAAAGCGGAGTTGGGAATGGAGATCAATTGGGGAGTATGGAGTGAGGCACTGCGTAGGGTAAACGGGACCTCCTCTTGTGCGAGGATGAGCCTGATACAGTTTAAGGTGGTGCACAGGATGCATATGACTTGGGCGAGAATGTGTGGGTTCTTTCAGTGGGTAGCAGATGAGTGTGACAGGTGTGGGCGGGGACCAGCGAATCAAGTGCACATGTTTTGGTGTTGTGAAAAATTGGGGAGATTCTGGGCAGGAGTGGTCACAGTCTTAGCCAGGGTAGTGGAGGAGGGGGTGGACCCGGACCCTTTGGTGGCGAGATTTGGGGTCTCAGAGAAGCCGGAGCTCATGGAGAGGAGGAAGGCCGATGTCTTGGCCGTCTCCTCTCTGATTGCACGGTGGTGAATTTTGCTGGAGTGGCGGTCGGCATTGCCACCGGGGATAGCAGCATGGTTGGGTGATCTGTACAACTTCCTGCGATTAGAGAAGATAAAGTTTGAGTTAAGGGGCTCTTCAGGGGGCTTTGAGGAAAGGTGGGGGATGTTTGTGACCGTGTTTGAGGGGCTGTTCGTCACGGGGAGGGGGAATGTGAAAAAGGGGGAAAATCTGTACAGACTGTGTAGTTGATTGTTGGGAAGTATGTTTCCCGGGGTGTTTATTTTGCTGTATCCTGTTTTGATACATGTTTGTAATAAACTACATTTAAATATATAATAATAAATAAATAAATATTGGAGATGGAGAAGCAGGCCGTTTGACTGACAGTTAAGAATCATCCAATCGGGTAACAAGAAGACTGTTCATTTTCTGATTGGCCATGAGAAGGCGGAGTGTTATGGAAATGGGTGCATTCCATGATCAGTGCTGGGATTTTGTGGAGATGGCAGGGGCACCTTGAGGGTGAGTGTGTTGACCAACCAGTTGTGGGGGCATGTGGCCTGGACATTTGGAGTTAGGTGGTCATGTGATGACACCTCCAAGAATACAGAGTTTGCAACTCTAGCTGTAGGCTAGAGTTGATGTACAATGCAGTCAATTTTCCCAATATACTGCCCACCACCAGTTGGTGTCATTGAAATATGCCTGTTTTATCCTCCATCTTTTTATTTCACATACTACCCTAGTGTCATTGCTCACACAGCAATAACAGCCTTATTTGATATTTAAAATTGAGATTTTACGGTTTGTAAATTGTACTATTGTTCAAACTGGTTATTTACATACCAGAAGTTGAAGACAAAAAGGGATCCCAACAAGGAGCATCATAGGAACTAACTTACGTCAAGGATGCAAAAGGAAAGCTTTGAGCACAGACCCCAAAGGCAAACCTATGTCCATGTATGAAATACTTGCCCCTCTGTAAAGAAGTTCAATGGCAATGAGATAACTATCAACAGATGAATGTTTTGAGTGTTTGGTCGCCAGACGTCTCTGAGCTTTGTTGGTGGCATAAACTCTCCCAACCTTTTTATGCTGTGAGTAATAAAGATGACTTCACATAGTGCCCTTCACAACCTCAGGGCATCCAAAAGTGCCTTACAACTAATAACTTATATTTTTTTATACACACAAGATCCCACAAACAGCATTGTGATAGTAACCAGAGGTCAGGTGGAGCCCCCTTTAATGTCTCTTCTAAATGATGGCAACTCTAACAGCAATTTCAGTTTGATTTTGCATTCAAGCCTCTGAAGTGGAGCTTAAAATCATGACCATCTGATCCAAAACACCCAATGAGCCATGGTTACTGGGTTAGTGAGATGCTATAGCTGGAGGCTATGTCTGTGGTGCAAATTACAGGGAAGACAGCAATCAGAATGAGACATGGTTGCAAAAAACAGATGTATAAGCTCATAATTAACAAGTGACCAGTGGGAATAAAATCAGGAAACAGGTGGTTAATCAAGAAAGGCAGGGTCGGATAAACCAGAGAGGCCTTTGTTAAAATGTAGCAATAATTTGGAAGCAGCTATGAACTTCACGTGCTGATGAGCATGACATACCTGAGCACTTGGCTACTTCACATTGAAGTTACTTCTGCCCTGGTCCACAGTCGAATCTGCGTAGATAGGAAATTAGAAACTTTCATGTTTGTTTAACCTAAGCCCCACACTCTGAATTTACTCCCTAAGCTCCTGCCCCTCTCCACTTCCCCCTTTTTCTTAAAAGCCCACCCTTGACGGATCAGCTCGCCTTGCATCTATTTTGCTGCATAAATGCAAATAGTTCCCACTAAAGTCCATTTTATTTCATGAAATTAATGTGTTTAGAGGTGTGTTTCATATTGCAGTGTTAAATGGTTAAAAGTAACATTCAAGACAGTCCTTAATGTCTTCTTTGAAACATTGTTAATGAAAAGAATTGTACTGAGATAAGCTGGTATAAATGAGCACATCTGTTACAACAGTGAGATGAGATTGTGTATTAATGAATTTTTCTTGACAGAGCATAATATATTACTTGATCCGCTCTCCGAAACTGGAAGACTGGTTAAGCAATGAATCCATACAGGAAGCTCTGCATCCGTGCACAGCATGGAATTACATCGACAGGGACCCAGGGGTTTTTAATGTGAACATTGATGAAGACTATGACCATTGCCTCAAGGGAATCTCAAGAGCCAGCTTCTGTAATGCTTATTTGGAATGGATTCAGCACTGCACCAGTAAAAGGACAAAGGTACACAATTAAATGATATTCCTCAATTCACCCTCCCATAATCTCATTCTTGGTCATCATGCTCATTTCCCTTTGTTTCCATATAGTCCATATAGTCTTACATGGAGTGCACATGTAAAAACAGGCCATAATACTAACTGCAAATATAGCAAATGTTGGAAACCTGAAATAAAAGCAAAAACTTAGAAGCTGCTATGGGGAGCGAAAGAAAGTGAATATTTTAAGTCTGTATGACTCTTTAACTCTGAAGAAGAGTCATACAGACTCAAACGTTAACTCTGCGTCTCTCTAGGAACAGGCCTTTTGGTTCAGCTGGTTTATGCCAGTGCTGCGGTTTCCACATAAGAACTAGCAGCAAGAGCCGGCCATCTGGCCCCTCGAGCCTACTCCGCCATTCAATAATATCATGGCTGATCTTTTTGTGGATTCAGCTCCACTTACCCGCCCACTAACATCCAAGGGAGTCAGCAGTCGGGGGGCCTGCTGGATCACCCGACTCAGCTAATTCCCATTCAGATGATGAGCCTCTGGACAACGTTATCCCAGAGCTGATGCAGATGCTAGGACACAGCCGTGAGATTCAGGATGGGATGTCAGTGACATTCCAGCGAATGCAGAACCAGTTGGAGGAGTCTCAAAGGCTACGGGCGCAGGATAAGATGGCAACAATGCATGGCACCGAGGCTATGAGTGAAAAACCTGGAGCCCAACGTCCGAGTCTTGAGTGGTGGTATCCAAGGCATGGCTCAGTCTGTGATGACCATGGCTGAGGGCCTCAACACCATGTCCCAGTTGCTGAGGGGCCCTGTCCAAGATGCAGGTGGACATTGCCGGGACACTGCAGAGTGTGGCCCAGTTACTGAGGAGCATCGCTGAGAGCATCAACATTAAAGGAATAAAGGGTTATGGTGTTCGGGTGGAAAAGTGGAGCTCAGTCCACAAAAGATCAGCCATGATCTCATTGAATGGCAGAGCAGGCTCGAAGGGCCAGATGGCCTACTCCTGCTCCTAGTGCTTATTTTCTTATGATGTAGACAACGGAGAAGTGCCAAGACTGAGAGCGCCAGGTGACGCAGAGGCCTCTGAAGCTCCAACTGCCCCCCATGCTGTGGTGACCCCAGGGTCCTACAGCCACTGTCAGGGAGGAGAAAGCACTGGAGGCCAACCTGGGCCTGCCATCAGATATACCGAATCTACCCCCCCCCACCACCCCCTCCCACACTTCCCCCCTACTGACTGGCGCATCTCGAGGGCAGCGGGCAGAACAGGGTGGCACTGGTCTCCCCAGCTCCAGGCCCTCCAGAGGACGTTTACCAAGGGCATCAAAGGCCACAGGGCACAGAAAGCAGCAGGCTGTCTCCAACTCTGTGCATCCTGGGGTCACACCTAGAGGTCGCACTAGACCCCGTAAGGTCAAGAAGATTGAAGAGCACTGAGGGGGGGTCACTATGTGTAGGAGAAATGGAAATGTCCAATGTTCACTATTAAAATATGTTACACCTGATACATGTGAAGCCTCAGTCCTGATAATCTTCAAAGCACGCCTGCCTGCTCCCCCGGGCACTGTTGTCCAAGATCAAACGCCCCCGATGCAAACTCCGTTCAGAGGATGAGTGTGAGCGCGCTGTCAGCAGCAATACAGGAGTCAGACTTTGGCATAGGCTGAGGTCACAGTGAGTTATCATCACTCTCCTGTATATTGACAGTGCCGACATAGGCCCATTAACCTGGGGTAATGTTACTCTGGGAGGGTTGAACAAAGTCGAGGAGGCAGCGGGGGGAAGGGGGGGGGGGGGGCGGTCGGGGAATGTGGGAAGTGAGGCGAGGAAGGAGGGGAATGAGGGGTGAGGAAGGGAATGGAGGAGAAGGAAGGGAATGGGGGAGGGGGGAGCTAATTGACAAAGCCTCGTCCTATGAGAGCGGGCGAGGATGAGGGCCTCCCTGGTCCTCGGGGCACGCCAGACCCTCGTCGCCGTTTGTCCTCCATCCTCCAGTTCTTCCTGAGAGTCCTCCCTGGACTCGAGCTCCATCCCTGCCTGGTCCAGCTCCTCCTCCTCAGGCAAGGCCGCATGTTCCTCCTCCACTTCCTCCTCATATCTGGCGAGGTTCCATTTGTGGAGCCTCCTCCATCCATCCTCATCCTCCATCGGGCAGGAGATACAAAAGTCTGAGAACACGCACGAACAGACTCAAAACCAGCTTCCTCCCCACTGCTACCAAACTCCTAAACGACCCTCTTATGGACTGACCTCATTAACACTGCACCACGTATGCTTCATCCGATTCCGGTGTTTATGTAGTTACATTGTGTACCTTGTGTTGCCCTATTAAGTATTTTCTTTTTTTTTTGTTTTCTTTTCATGTACTTAATGATCTGTTGAGCTGCTTGCAGAAAAATACTTTTCACCGTACCTCAGTACACGTGACGGTAAACAAATCCAATCCAATCCAATCCAATGTGGGCTACTTGGACCCCCAGATACCTGAAATTTGGTCTGGGTTACTTTAAACAGTAGTTCCTCCAGCTCTGATCCTCACTCTTGGGAGTCCACTGGGATGACTTTGCTCTTACCCAGGTTGAGTTTGTAACCTGAGAAGGCGCCGAACTACCTTAGGAGTGCAGTTATCTTTTGCATGCTGGCTAGTGGTTTCGACATGTAGAGGAACAGGCCATCACATGGATTGAAACTCTTATGCTCTCTGCACCCTCTTCAAATGCCCATCCACCAATCCGCTGATCTAAGGGCGATAGCCAGTGGCTCAATTGCTAGCGTAAACAGGAGCGGGGATAATTGGCACCCCTGCCTTGTTCCGCTGTGCAGCCGAAGTATTCAAGCAGGTGGTGTTTGTCTGTACGCTCGCCATAGGAGCGCTGTACAGGAGCTTCACCCACGTGGTGAATCCCTCTCTGAACCAAAAACGTTCAAGCACCTCCATGAGTTACCTCCATTCTACTCGATCAAAGGCTTTCTCAGCTTCCAGGGAGACATTCACCTCTGGTATACTCTCCCTGGATGGGTTCATTACTATGTTCAGTAGGCGTCAGATGTTCACTGTTAGTTGTCTTCCTTTCACAAATCCAGTCTTGATCTTCCGTGATCACATCTGGCAGGCAGCTCTCCAGTCGCCTAGCCAGAGCTTTCGCCAGGAGTTTCATGTCAGTGTTTAGGGCCTGTATGACCCACACACTATCGGGTCTTTGACCTTCTTGTGGATCAATGAAATGGAGGCCTGGGTGGGAAGGCCCCCTTAGATAGTGAGTCATTGAACATCTCCAGCAGGTGAGGGGTTAGCACTGCTGAAAATATTTTTGTAAAAGTCTGCCTGGAACCCATCCGGTTCCCGGCGCTTTCTCTGACTGCATGGAGTTGATGCACTCCACGATTTCACCTAGCCCTAGGGGTGCTTGCAGCGCCTGTTTTTTTCCTTCCCCGCTACTCATCTGTCCAGCCTATCAAGGAACTGTTCCCTTCCCGAGGCCCCCTAAATAAAATTTCATAAAGGCCTTATTGACCTCATTTGGTATGGCTACCATCCTACCGTTATTGTCCCTGATCTGAGCTCTCTTTCGTGGCAGCCTGTTTTCTTAGCTGGTGTGCAGCATGCGGCTGACTTTGTCTCCATGTTCGTAATAAAACTCTCTGTTCCTGGCGGAGCTGGTGGACTACCTTCTGTGTGGAGAGCAAGTCAAATTCCATCTGCAGCTTTTTCCTTTCTGCCAGCAGTTCCAAAGTTGGGTCGTGGAATAATGCCAATCCCATCTCCAGTATGGAGTTGATCAGCTGCTGCCTGGTTTCCCTTTCCTTCCTGTCCCAAAGGGCCCTATAAGCTATGATTTCCCCCCTGTTCACCGCCTTCAGTGCTTCTCAGAATTTGAGTGAAACCTCCCCATTCTAGTTGCAGGATACTCAATTGTTGATGGCTTGGGATATTTTACCTTTGAATTCCTTATCGGTGAGTAAAGTTGCATGCAGTCTCCTTGGGCAGGAGTGGGGGGGGGCAATGGGCCTGCCTTTCTCCAACCCACCCCCCCCATGATTAGACGGTGGGTGTCCAAGTCCGGGGTTTCAGCCATTGTTTTCTTGATGAACTCTGCGTCGTCCCAGTTTGGGGCCTATATATTTATCAAACCTACCGGGGCCCCTTCCAGGGTCCCGCTAACCATAACGAATTGCCCCCCCCAGTTCCGTCATTGTGTCCGTCACCGTAAATGAGACTGTCCTGCTAACTAATATGGCTAGCCCCCTCACCCTGGTATCGAAACATGAGTGAAACGTTTGTTCCACCCAGCCCTTATTACCTGCTGTCGGTCTCTCTCCGTCAAGTGTGTTTCCTATAGGAAGGCTATGTCTACCTTCAGACTCTGAAGATGGGTGAGAACTCTGGATCTCTTCACCGGCCCGTTGAGGCCCCTCACGTTCCATCTACCAATGTGGTTGTGGGGTGGCTGCCCCTCCACCCCCTCCTGTGGGGGTTAGTCATATTCACCTTGTGGGCCCGGCCTTGTCCAATCGGGCCTGCCCTCGTTTTTGGGCCATTCAAGATGGTCGCCAAATGCTACTATTTTCTCGCCGTCTTCACGTGCAGCCCGTTGCAACCAGCACTCTACCTACCCCACAGCCCCACACGCCACGTCCCGTCGCTCCCCCTCTCCCCCCTTGCCCTTGTGTTTCCCCCTCCTAGTCTCCCCCCCCTTGGCTCTACTTCTCTTCATCCCCCCATACCCCTGACCCCCACCCCCATCTTTTGCCCTTTGTTTCCCCTGAACCTCCCTGTTTCTCCTTCCTCCTGCCAGGCGTCCCCTCTCTCCTGAGAGGCGCGCCGCGGCCTCCTCCTTCACCATACTCGCGGACAGTGTAGTGTAGCGGTTCCCTTCTTGATCTGGTCCCCCTGTCTACCCCCCGCCGCTCTGCCCACATTCTTTCCTATCTTTGTTTCCCTTGGCCTTCGTACTCTGCCTTCTCACCCATATGCGCTTTTACTGTCTAGGCGACGAGACCTATTTTCTTGGTCGTCGTTTTTCTCCCTGAGGCCCTTCTGAGTTTTGAACAGGCTTGCCACTTGCATCTCCAATTCCGTGATCTGGTCTCCTTGTTCTGTGGCGGCCTTTTCCAGGTCTCTAGTCTTTGATACCTGGGCCTCCAGCTGCCGCTCCATTTTGGCCATCATC
Organism: Scyliorhinus torazame; assembly: GCF_047496885.1. Taxonomy (NCBI): domain Eukaryota; kingdom Metazoa; phylum Chordata; class Chondrichthyes; order Carcharhiniformes; family Scyliorhinidae; genus Scyliorhinus; species Scyliorhinus torazame. The sequence continues at coordinate 116,889,364 of NC_092710.1, read as the reverse complement.
TCCTTCATGATGGCCGTCGCCATTTCCACCGCTGTGGCTCCGAGGTCGAGGTTTCCCTTCTATCGTCTTTGTTGGCCTTCTTGGTAGGCAGCTGGCACTTTCTAATTTTCCTCTTTTTGGGTTCCTCATCGATGTGGTCTGCTGGGTTTAGGTTGGGTTGGTGGGGAGGGGGGGGGGGTTGTGGATAATTTTGGTGCCCATTTGATGGGGTTAAAGGGTTGTTTTCATCCAGGCGCCACCATGCGTGCGACCACTCATTCCATGGCTGTCACGGAAGTTGACTTAGGGCATACCTGGTGATGCACCGTCAATTACCAGAAAGACGAGAATAGTGGAACAATCGAGGCTTTATTGAGCAAGATGTTGTGCCTCCTGTAGCTGGAACCAGAATGGCTGCAGCATCGGAGAGCACACACTTTTATACGCCGCCTGCTGGGCGGAGCCAGCAGGCAGGGATTTACCGTGGTACCCTTACTATACGGACAGTGACCTTATGGATGCACTTGTGGGCTGTAGCATGTGAAATGCTGCACAGGTATCTGCTTGAGCCCTGGAATGAACCGGTGGCACACCGGTTCAGGGCTGTGGACCTTCACAGCCACCGGGAGCTGGTTTCCTCCTCCTCCACAGAGTGCCAGTCCGCAAGGACGTAGGTGCCACGCTATCTCTTTGTTGAAACAGAGTCTCCTGCGGCACATGCTGTCCGTCATCTCCTCGGAAGACCAACGACACGTGCACCTTGGGCCATTGCTGGCATCCCCCTCTGGGTTCCTTCTTGGCTTTATGGATGGATAGGTATTCAGGGTATGCGGGAGCCACCTGCGTCGATGCTGCTGCTTTCTCTGGCATCTGGACGCCTGCTCTTCCACTAACACCGTGAGGACAGCCTATGTGGGACCGACATAATCATTTTTAAAAAAAAAATGTTGTTATTAAGAATTTTTTCAACAATATTTTCCACCTTACAAACAGCCCCCCCCCCCCCCCCCCCCCCCCCGTAACAAAGAAAAGAAAGCGAACTCGCGTGGCAAGACATGAACATAGCAAGTCAATACGATACAGAACTTTGTACATTGGATTCTTCCCGTACATGTCAGTTTCCGGATCATTCATGTGTTTTCTTGCTCACATGCCCCCCAGAGAAACCCCGCCCCCCCCCCCCCCCCCCCCCCAACGAACGATGTCTCCCCCCTCCCCCCCTGGGTTGCTGTTGCTGCTGTCCGACCTTCATCTAACACTCCGCGAGATGATCTAAGAACAGTTGCCACCCCCTGTAGAACCCCTGCGCAGACCCTCTCAAGGCAAGCTATATCCTTTCCAACTTGATAAACCCAGCCATATCGTTTATCCAGGCCTCCATGCTGGGGGGCTTCGCCTCCTTCCACATTAGCAAGATCCTTCGCCGGGCTACTAGGGACGCAAAGGTCAGAATGCCGGCCTCTTTCGCCTCCTGCACTCCCGGCTCGTCCACTACTCCAAATAGTGCTAGCCCCCAGCTTGGCTTCACCCGGACTTTCACCACCTGAGATATTGTTCCCGCCACTCCCCTCCAGAACCCCTCCAGTGCCGGGCATGACCAAAATATATGTACATGGTTCACCGGACTTCCTGAGCACCTCCCACATCTGTCCTCCACCCCAAAGAACCTACTCAGCCTCGCCCCCATCATATGCGCTCTATGAACCACCTTAAATTGTATCAGGCTAAGCCTGGCACACGAGGAAGAGGAATTAACCCTACTTAGGGCATCAGCCCATAGCTCCTCCTCAATCTCCTCCCCCAACTCCTCCTCCCATTTACCCTTCAGCTCCTCTACCAAAGCCTCCCCCTCTTCTTTCATCTCCTGGTATATCGCCGACACCTTGCCCTCTCCGACCCATACGCCCGAAATCACCCTATCTTGAATCCCCTGTGCCGGGAGTAGCGGAAATTCCCTCACTTGCATGTACCTGAAAGCGTTTCCCAGGGGTAGCCCAAACTTCTCCTCCAGCTCTAAGCTCGCAAACGTCCCGTCAATGAACAGGTCCCCCATTCTTCTAATCCTTGCCCGATGCCAGCTCTGAAACCCCCCGTCCATCCTTCCTGGGACAAACCGATGGTTGTCTCTGATCGGGGACCACACCGAGGCTCCCGTCGCACCCCTGTGCCGTCTCCACTGCCCCCAGATCTTTAGCGTTGCCGCCACCACCGGGCTCGTGGTGTACTTTGTCGGCGAGAGCGGCAGCGGTGCCGTCACCAGCGCCCCCAGGCCCGTTCCCTTGCAGGACCCCATCTCCAACCTCTTCCACGCCGCCCCCTCTCCCTCCATCACCCACTTACGGATCATTGCCACGTTGGCTGCCCAAGAGTACCCAGCCAAATTCGGCAACGCCATCCCTCCTCTATCTCTGCTACGCTCCAGGAACCCCCTCCTTACCCGCGGGGTCTTGCTCGCCCACACAAATCCCATAATGCTCCTGCTTACCCTCTTAAAGAAGGCCTTAGTAATCACAATTGAGAGGCATTGGAATACAAAAGAAATCTCAGGAGGACCACCATTTTAACCGACTGTACCCTACCCGCCAACGAGAGTGGCAACATGTCCCACCTTTTAAAATCCTCCTCCATCTGTTCCACCAACCGCGTCAAATTAAGTTTGTGCAGTGCCCCCCAGCTCCTAGCTACCTGAATCCCCAAGTACCGAAAGCTCCTTTGCGCCCTCCTCAACGGTAGGTCGTCTATCCCTCTTCCCTGGTCCCCCGGATGGATCACAAAGAGCTCACTCTTTCCCACAATGAGCTTATAGCCCGAAAAATCTCCAAACTCCCGTAGGATCTGCATTACCTCCACCATCCCCTCCACTGGGTCCATCACATACAGCAACAGGTCGTCTGCGTACAGCGACACTCAATGTTCCTCTCCCCCTTGAACCACCCCCTTCCATTTCCCTGACTCCCTTAACGCCATGGCCCAAAGTTCAATTGCTAATGCAAACAGCAGAGGGGACAGGGACACCCCTGCCTCGTCCCTCGATACAGCCGGAAATACTCCGACCTCCGCCGGTTCGTGACCACACTCGCCACCGGGGCTTTATACAGGAGCTTAACCCAACTAATAAACCCTCCCCCAAACCCAAACCTCCTCAACGCTTCCCAGAGATACTCCCACTCTACCCGATCAAAGGCCTTCTCCGTGTCCATGGCTGTCACTAACTCCGCTTCTCCCTCCACCGATGGCATCATTATCACATTTAGGAGCCTTCACACATTAGTATTTAACTGCCTACCCTTTACGAATCCCGTCTGGTCCTCGTGAATCACCCCCGGGACACAGTCCTCAATCCTCGTGGCCAACATTTTTGCCAGCAACTTGGCATCTACATTAAGGAGCGAGATCGGTCTATACGACCCACATTGCAGTGGGTCCTTATCCCGCTTCAAGATCAAAGAGATCATTGTCGGGGGCAGGGTCCCCCCCTCCCGGGTCCCCCCCTCCCTTGCTTCATTGAAGGTCCTTACCAGTTACGGGGTCTACATATTTCCTATAAAACTCCACCGGGAACCCATCCGGCCCCGAGGCCTTCCCTGCCTGCATGCTCCCCAGTCCTTTAACCAGCTCCTCCACCCAAATTGGCGCCCCCAAACCAGCCACCTCCTGCTCCTCCACCCTTGGGAACCTCAATTGGTCCAAGAATCGCTGCATCCCCTCTTTTCCCCCTGGGGGCTGGGACCTATACAGTTCCTCGTAAAATGCCTTAAAAGCCTTATTCACTTTCCCCGCACTCCGCACCGTAGTTCCCCTGCCATCTTTGACTCCACCTATTTCCCTCGCTGCCATCCTCTTACGGAGCTGATGTGCCAGCATCCGGCTCGCCTTCTCCCCATATTCATATATCGCCCCCTGCGCTTTCCTCCACTGTGCCTCTGCCTTCCCTGTGGTCAACAGGTCAAACTCCGTCTGGAGACTTCGTCTCTCCCTGAGTAGTCCCCCATCAGGAGCCTCTGCATAGCTCCTGTCCACCCTTAAAATCTCCCCCACTAACCTCTCCCTTTCCCTGCCCTCTCTCTTCACCCTATGAGCCCTGATGGAGATTAACTCTCCCCTGACCACCGCCTTCAGCGCCTCCCATACTACTCTCAACTGCACCTCCCCGTTGTCGTTGGCCTCCAGATACCTTTCAATACACCCCCCACCCTCCCGCACACTTCCTCGTCTGCCAGCAGTCCCACATCCAACCTCCACAACGGGCGTTGGTCCCTCTCCTCCCCCAGCTCTAACTCCACCCAATGCGGGGCATGGTCTGAAATGGCTATGGCCGAATACTCCGTTCCCTCCACCTTCGGGATCAATGCCCTGCCCAGAACAAAAAAATCTATCCGGGTGTAGGCCTTATGCACGTGGGAGAAAAAAGAAAATTCTCTGGCCAAAGGCCTGGCAAATCTCCACTGATCTACTCCCCCCATCTGATCCATAAACCCCCTAAGCACCTTGGCCGCAGCCGGCCTCTTCCCCGTCCTAGATCTGGAGCGATCTAATGCTGGGTCCAGCACCGTGTTAAAATCCCCACCCATTATCAAGCTCCCTACCTCCAGGTCTGGAATACGACCCAACATCCGTTTCATGAATCCAGCATCGTCCCAGTTCGGGGCATATACATTCACCAGTACCACCTCCATCCCCAGCAACCTACCAATCACCATCACGTATCGGCCTCCCTTATCCGCTACTATGTTCTTGGCCTCAAACGACACCCGCTTTCCCACCAGTATTGCCACCCCTCTATTCTTCGCATCCAGCCCCGAATGGAACACCTGTCCCACCCATCCCTTCCTTAACCTGACCTGGTCTGCCACCTTCAGATGTGTCTCCTGAAGCATGGCCACGTCTGCCTTCAGTCCCTTTAGGTGCGTGAACACTCGGGCCCTCTTAACCGGCCCATTTAGGCCTCTCACATTCCACGTGATCAGCCGGATTGGCGGGTCCCCCCCCCCCCCCCCCACCCCCCCACCCCCCCACCCCCCCGACTAGCCATCTCCTATCTTAGGCCAGTCCCGTGCTCGCGCCTCCCGCACCCTCCAGTCCCCCAGGCGGAGAACCCCGCCCCGACCACCTCTTCCATTTTCAGTTCCCCCTCGGACAGTGCCGCAGCAAACCTAGAATCCCTCCTCTCCCCCCCTACCCCCCCCCCCCCCTCCGCTAGATCCACATCTAGCTCTTTTGCTCCCCCCTTATTACTTCCGAGAGTCAGCTGACTTCTGCTGACCCCGGCTTCCCCCGCCTTCCCGTTGATCTCCCCGCGTGGGAGTCTCTCCTCCTCCTTGCCTTCCTCCATCCCCCCCCCCCTTTTGGCGCGGGAAAAAGCCCGCGCTTTCCTGAACCAGCCCCGCCCCCTGTGGTGCAGCTCCTGTTGCAGCCATTATCCCAGCTCCCTCATCCCCGAGTCTCACCTCCCTCCAGCACCGACGCCCACATTCCCCATTATCATCATCTCGTCTACAGAAAAGAAAAAAGGGAAATTTTAAGAATTTGAACCAGAACTCTACCCACATCCCCATCCATCCTCCCACCCATGAATTATTCTTTACCCATATTTACAACCCCATATACAACCAACATCTCCCCCCACAACCACATCCCATCAGTTTGAGTCCAGTTTTTCCGTCTGAATAAAGGTCCAAGCCTCTTCTGGCGTTTCAAAATAATGGTGTCGGTCCTGATAAGTGACCCACAGTCGCGCAGGCTGCAGCATGACGAACCTGACACTTTTTTTGTGCAGCACCGCCTTGGCCCGATTGAAGCCAGCTCTCCTCCTTGCCACCTCCACGCTCCAATCCTGGTAAACTCGGATCACCGTGTTCTCCCATCTACTGCTCCGCACCTTCTTGGCCCATCTCAGCACACTTTCTTTGTCCACGAATCGATGGAACCTTGCCACTATCGCCCTTGGCGGCTCATCAGCCTTGGGTTTCCTCGCCAGGACCCGGTGAGCCCCTTCCAGCTCCAGGGGGGTCGGAGAGGCCTCCGTACCCATCAGCGCATGGAGCATCGTACTCACATACGCCCCGGCATCAGCTCCCTCCACTCCTTCGGGAAGACCCAGAATCCGGAGGTTCTTCCTCCTCGACCTGTTCTCCAGGACCTCAATTCTCTCGGCCCACCTCATGTGCACCGCCTCATGCGCCTCCATTTTTACCGCCAGGCCCAGGATCTCGTCCTCGTTGTCATTCATTTCATCTTTCACCTCACAAAGCTCCACTGCCTGGGTCTTCTGGGTCTCCTTCAGCCCCTCGATCGCCAACAGCATTGGCGCCAGCACCTCTTTTTTCAGCTCCTCCACACCGCTTAAGGACCTCCTGCTGGTCCGGCCCCCATGCTGCTCGATCTCTGCCCTCCGCCATCTTGTTTTTTCCCCCTCTATTTTGCCGCTGCTCCAGAGCCTCTTTTTTCTCCGCTCTACCGCTGATCTCGGCCATATATCGTAAGGGGGGACCTTACTGCACCTTCCTACATGGGATCAATTCAAAAAAGTTCCGTTGGGGCTCCTCTGGAGAGCCCGAAAGTCCGTTGTCGCGAGAGCCGCCGAAACGTGCGGCTTAGCTCCGCATCGCCGCAACCGGAAGTTCGGGACCGACATAATCAGCCATATTGTTATATCCGTAAGGATTTGGAGAAGGAAAGAGACTGAAAATTAGTTAGGGCTTTCACCCCAGGACCTCAAATCCCCCAAACATCCCCCACACTTAAATGTCTCGCCTTCTATTAAAGTGCCATCCTCCAAACCAGTTGTGCTGGAAAACCTTTGCACAATCACCCAGGGCCACAGCAGGAGCCCGTAGACCCCAGACCCCTGCCGGGAACATTAGGGAGGCCGTGCTCAGGAGCCTTCCCCTGATCGACACAATAATCCTTTGATCGCGAGGTTGTCCCAGTGCTGAAGCCCAGCTCTTGACTGTTTGATTGTTGGCTGCTGCCTCTATGGTGCTGAAGCTTCTCGAGGTCAGGCAAACTGTTCAGGCTTCAAAGTTTGATTGAATTAGTCATGCAATAATCACCGTCTGAGACTTGGCACGTGTTCCCACGAGAATCCACTTGAGCAATATTTCATTGGCAAAAAATGTGAACATGAACAAAGATTTGAAAATCAACTACATAACATTCCACATATCACACTAACCATTAATCAACAAGGAAATGTCACCGTTCCGTATTGATACCAATACATAATAATAATAAATACAAAGCTATATCAGCTCATCTTCATTAAAAAAAAACACACAGTATCACACTTCACCGGTTCCTCAACAGAAATGAAGGATAAGCCTGAGAATGTGTTATCATGTCCAGAAATTTGTCCTAGAAAGGATCTGTTCACCATTGCGTTACTTGTTGGTTGTTCCACATATGAGTGCCATTCTCTGTCCAGGAGCCGCAGCTGTGCAGGCACTCCCACATGGCCCAATCTCATCGGAACCAAATCCAGACATCCACATATTCCGCTGCCACTCAACATCCAGTTGACCATCCCTGACTTCCAGTCTGTTTGACCTGCGGTGACGTGCTGATTACATACAGCACTCACCACACCAGAAACCAAAGCATCAGCAACCTGCAAAAGCATTTCTTCAACATCTTCATCAGGTTACTCATTTGAATCAATGTTGTGCACCAGATCCTACAACGTCTTCTTTCTAAAAATCGGATTGCCTTTTAGACTCGTATGTCCCCCGGAGTTCCAGGTTGCAGGTATTTTAGAAAAATTTGTCCTTCTTTCAGGCTGTAGAAAAAGAAGGAAACAGCAACAGCAGCTTCCTGGCATGTGCAGCTACAAGCAGCAGCAAACCCAACCTGCAGCACCACTTGAGAATAATTTGTTTATTAAACAGTCAACAGTGACAAAGATTTGAAAATCAACTACGTAACATTCCATGTATCACTCTAACCATGAAACAACAAGGAAATGTCACCGTTCCATATTGATACCAGTATAAAGCTATATCAGCTTATTTTCACAAAAGAAACAAACACGCGGTATCACCCTCCATGTGTCAGTGTCATTCTCCGTCCAGGAGTTGCAGCTGTCTAGGCCCTTCCACACATCCCAATCTCACCGGAACCAAATCCTGGCATCCACATATTCTACTGTCGAGATCTGGAAGTCGCCATTGGGAATGGACCGGTTAGATAGCAAGCTGATTCGTTCCTAATTTTTCAGTTCCATCATTTTCTGTCTTTATTTTATATTTCCAGCAGCTGCAGTATTTTGCCTTTCTAAGAGTGATCCATTTCGTCCCCATGCAAATATCTCCCTTTCCTTTTGAAAAATATTATTGAATCTGATTTCACCACCTTTTCAGGCAATGTATTCTAAATATACCAACTCACGGCATAGAAAAGATTTTCCCCATTTAACCCCTGGTTCCTTTGCCAATTATCTTAAATCTGTGACCTCTTGTTACTGACTTAGAATCTTGTTATCCTTTTTGCAGGGTGAATGGCCTCCCATCATTGTGTTACATGAGTCTGTGTCTTAAGTTGTGCTCTCAAGTGTACGGTTATGAGTTGCCTGTAATGCTGACCTACCTATTCTGTGTTGTGTTACAGCCTATGAGAAGTGATGGAGATTCCTCACTCGTAACCCTTTGTTACAGCCTCTCTATTTTTGGCAGAAGAGCTTTAGGAACAGCAACACACAACATGTCCATCAGGTAATCTGTCACGGTTTCAGCAAATTCAGTTGTCAAACATTACAGTGCACATTATGAATAAAATCATTGTCACAATCATTGAGATTCTGTGGGTGGGGATGAGGGTAGACTTTAAACTGAGAGGAAAAATTACAATGTAACAGTTTCATTTCCTACCAATCATCAATGGACTAAATCATAAATATAAAGCGGAGAGCTGTGAGATACGTGATATCACCTCCACATCTATTAACAGTTAACCATTCCCGAGTGGAACATAACCTGAACCCAACTTCACGCTCTCCTCCTAAACTCACCTTCCTTATTGGAAATTTGTTGCTGGTGGACCTCTCTCTCCCCGATAATTCAGCACCTTCCACCACCGTTCCCCCATTCCCTGCTGACCAACTATAGCTTTCCTTCCAAAATGGTAGAGCAGCTGACCGGGGACTGGCCTGCAAAAATCTTCTGGACCTCTGATGGGATCTTCCCTATTCTCAGCCACCTCACTGCCCCCCCCCCCCGTTCCCTCCTCCAAGATCCCCTCCCTGCCTGCCCCTCCCTACCGCTCCCAATTCCCGACTCCCAATCCCTCTCCCCATCTCCTCTCCAATGTTCCCCCTCTACTCCTGCCTCTCTGGACCCCTGCTGTGAAATAACTGGTGAAATGCCCAACCAAAATTAAAATGATCCGATATTGAACACAGGTGACGAGAATGGAAACATATCTTTTCACTGGGGGTTACTTTAACTAACTAGCCATTCAGTCTAATTTAAATGTTGACAATTTCTGACTTAACTTAACTTCTAAACTTGGAAGTGAATTCCATGACCTCTCAATTCTCGGCGCAAAGATATTTCTCTCGTTCTTTGTTTTAAATCTCTTAAATTTAATCTTGAAACTATGCTCCTGGTTCAATGTCTCTCCTTTACTGGAATAGGTCTGGTTCTATCTATTCTGTCCCATTAGAATCGTAGAATCTCTACAGTTCAAAAGGAGGGCATTCAGGCCATCGAGTCTGCACTGAACCTTGGAAAGAGCACCCTACCTAGGCCCACGCCCCAACCGTATCTCCGACACCCAGTAACCCCACCTAACCTTTTGGACACTAAGGGGCAATTTAGCATGGCCAATCCACCTAACCTGCACTTCTTTGGACTGTGGGAGGAAACCAGAGTACCCGGAGGAAACCCACGCAGACACAGGGAGAAAGTGCAGACTCTGCACAGACAGTCACCCGAGGCTGGGATTGAACCTGGGACCCTGGCGCTGTGAGGCAGCTGTGCTACTTTGATATATTTCTATCATATTCTATTGCAGTCTGCATTTTCCTGGTGAATGAAACCCTAATTTGTAAATATTTATGTTTATTTGTATTTCTTCATAGCAGACAGAATCCTAGTGAAACTGTGCTATATCTCTGTAAAACCTCAAAATCCTACAACTTATTGAAGTCCAATACTGCACATATACTGAGATCTTATCAAGCGGCATTCCTGTGATAATACAGATTTTGCTGATGACACCACGGTTATGTGGGCAAAGCTATCCATGTGAAGAAGATAAATAACTCTCGGAGATTCTGAACAAACAAGTGCTTGCGTTAATGGAACGTCAGATGAAATTTAAAGCAGTCATAAATGTACAGCACAGGAACTATGAAACCACATGTACCTCATAGAAAGTGGGCAAAGATGGAAATGGAAATGAATTGAGTTGTGGCTATTGACTTATTTTATCAAACTGTCATCGGTGAGGTGAAACAATTTTGGGGTGCTCCAAAGTGTATTTGAGTCGAAGTTGATACTGGTCATTTTGACCATGGATGAGGCCACATGTGTGGTATTCTGGAACAGGTTCAAAGCAGTCATCCTAGCTATGAGGCTGAAATTGGTTTTACAGAAAATAAGACCCAAGGGCAAAAGTAATCCAGGTCTCTCAATTTCTGAGGCATTGATGTAAATCATTACAGATTATTTACTTCAATTTGTAATCTCAGAGTTAGATATCACAGTAGAAAGTTAACAAGTTACAGGGCAGCACGGTAGCACAAGTGATTAGCACTGTGGCTTCACAGCGCCAGGGTCCCAGGTTCGATTCCCCGCTGGGTCACTGTCTGTGCGGAGTTTGCACGTTCTCCCCGTGTCCGCGTGGGTTTCCTCCGGGTGCTCCGGTTTCCTCCCACAGTCCAAAGACGTGCAGGTTAGGTGGATTGGCCATGCTAAATTACCCGTAGTGTCCATAAGGGTTGGGAGGGGTTATTGGGTGGAAGTGAGGGATTAATGTGGGTCGGTGCAGACTCGATGGGCCGAATGGCCTCCTTCTGCACTGTATGTTCTATGTAAGACTTGAGCAATAGGAGATATGAGGGAAACACTCTCAGCAAAATAACAGTTAAGTCTTTTTTTTATTCTTTCACGCCCAGTGGGTATCGCTGGCTAGGCCAACACTTATCGGCCATCTCTAATTGCCCTCAAGAAGCCTCAACCTCTCAACAGGCAAATATTGGGTTAAAAATGGGATTAATTTAATAAAGATAACTGTGGCCAGTGATGATCAGATACTCAATCGAACAAGGTTGATTGTAAATATTTCTTCAATTGACAACTAAATAACTTGCAAAAGAAGGAAAGTATTAAGGGAAGTATTTTTCCCTATTATGTCAAAGAAAATGAATGGCCTGTTTGGCTACTGTAAGTTTGCTTGCAGACAGTAGAGAGATTCTCTCAGATCAGTGAGTCTTGGCAGGAATCAGTGAGGCTTTGGGCTTCAGACTGGCCTGACAGCTGCTCTGGGACTGGAATCCCAGGAAACTACACAACTGCGTAGGAATTGGTTTCTGAGCTGATCATAACGTACCTGGGGTCACCATCTCTGATTTAACAGTTTTCTGAGAGGTTTCAGTACACAATCTTGTCCTGATTTCAACCGACCCTCCCACGCCATCAGTATGTCAACTCCAGCTGTACTCAGACAATCATGGCAGCTACTATAGCTACAATCCTCTGCGCTCCAGAAACCGTTCTAGTATAAACAAAAACAGTAAAATCTGGGCATACTCAATAGGTGTGCCAGCACCTGTGGAGAGAGAAGCAAATGTAACGTTTCAGGTCTGTGATCAATAAAACCAATCGTCTGTGACCGTTCATCAGAATGGTCCATTCATTGCCTAGTCCATCCATTTACCAGTTTGAGCGCACATACACCAGGGCTCCTGTGCACCCTGGGCACACTGCAGGCTTGCTGAATGACAGGCATCTGGCCAGAGCCTGGAGCAAAGTGGGAGATGAAATACCCCAGTGATTTTCCTAGGGTTTGCTCACAGGAGTCTCTGGGAGATTAAGCTTTAATTTTATGACATTCCAGGAGAGGTGGCAATGCTACAACAAAGTAGTCGTTAAACAACAAACTAAATCAAATTCTCATCAGTCTGTTCCTTATGTAATACTTTCAATAAAAGTGACCCACGGTAGCACAATGTGAAGCACTGTTGCTTCACAGCTCCAGGATCCCAGGTTCGATTCCCGCTTGGGTCACTGTCTGTGTGGAGTCTGCACGTTCTCCCTGTGCCTGAGTGGGTTTCCTCTGGGTGCTCCGGTTTCCTCCCATAAGTCCCGAAAGACGTGCTGTTAGATGAATTGGACGTTCTGAGTTCTCCCTCCGTGTACCCGAACAGGCGCCGGAGTGTGGTGACTAGGGGCTTTTCACAGTAACTTCATTGCAGTGTTGATGTAAGCCTTCCCTGAGTTTCCATGTGAGAAATCATCCCTCCTCTGAGAGGTAATAGGTCAGGTCAGGGGTTGTCCATGATGGGACCAGTGACTCATCTCATCGCATGGTTGCTAAATACTGACCAGTATACCTGACCATTTGATTTCCAGCCCAAAGCACAAAGTGGTCTTTAATCATGTGCCGAACTGTCTCTGTGCAACTTGCTTCAGGAATATGTTTGGGAGAGGAGCCACTGCAATAATATTTATCCAGCCGACAAATCCATATAAACAGTTTATCCACAAGATAATTTGCACAGAAATATTCATGGGGGTAGGTCCGAAACCTGCAGCAAACTTACTGCAACTAAAACCTCTATTTATACAGAGATATTAACATTTTAAGGCATTTCACAGGAACGTTATCAGGCACTGAGCTGCATCAAGCGATATGACTAAAAGCTTGATCAAAGCGTTATGTTTTTAAGGAGCATTGGGAAAGGAGGAAAGAGAGATGGCGATGTTTTAAAAAAGAATTCCATAGCGTAGGGCCCAAGCAGCAGGAGGCAGAGCCCCCAATGATGGAGCAATTAAAATCAGGAATGCTCAAGAAGCTGGGATAAGAGGAGCACAGAAACCTCGGCGGGAGTTGGGCTAAAGGAGATTACAGAGGTACAATGGGGTGAAACCATGGAGGTATTTGAACATGTGGATGCAAACTTTAATATAAATAATACTACAAGTCAGAAAATCCGAGCCCTGATAAGAACAACGATAAACAAATTGGCTGTATTCCTGTTATGGGGAATGTGTTCAGATTAGCTCAGATATCCTGTTCATCAGTGGCTGTGTGCATGCTGTCAGACCATTTGTTGACCTTGTAATGTTCAGTAGCTCTCAGATGACAGCAGGACGTTTGAAGATCCAGATCCTATCCTTCTGCATGAAAGGAAATAATTCCTTGAAAATCCTCTGTCATACTACTTATTTCCTAGCATAAACAATGCAGCGCACAATACTATCCTTCCTAGCTCTTTTCCTTTTTTAATTTATCTAACGGATTATTTTTTCCAGATGTATCATATCCAAATTCTTCTCCGGGTTTAATGAGTTGAGAGAAGGCCCACACAGGAGTGAGCTCAGCCAAGAGGACAAGTGCATTTTCAAGTGTAGCTCAGGGGCAGCACACTTGCCCCTGAGTCAGATTGTTGTGGATTCATGTCCAGAGACATGGAGCTGGATTTCCATCCTCAAGGCGGTAGAGAGAGTTGAGTAAAATCCTGGCTTGGCCCATCAGGAGAAAATGCCCATAGGGATGGAATTTTCGTTGTTGGACAAGAGCGGGGGAGTGAGGCTGGGGGGAGTTTGTAGGCTGCAGTTCGGCCGGCAAACCCAGGAAAAAAGTTCAAGGGTAGCCACAAGGTTTCCCAGGCTGGGAGACAGGCTCTTTAAAAGGCCCATCTCGGAGCTTGGGACTTCATCCCAGTTCTCCAGCCCTCACTCCATCACACTACCCATGCCTTATCCATGCCACCTCAGGTCCCCTCACCCACTTCCTGTGCCCTCCATGCCAACGTGTTCCCCTCATACAACCCTCATGTCCTCATGCAAGGTGTGCGCTGTCAAGTAACCCCAATGGCACCTCAAGCTGCCATGCCAACCTATGGTGCTTCCATGCCCATTCACTCACTACACACTGTTTGGAACCAATGAACTCTATATTGACAGTAGAACATTTTTAAAGTTTTCTTTAAAAAGTCATTCATTGATAAAATGGTTTTCATATTTGAGTAGAAAGTTATGGTGTCATCACGTGATGTAGGCACGGGAATAGTGATGTTTCCATGGGCTCTGATGTTACTCATCCTTTAATCCTCTCGCGGTGGCACAGTGGTCAGCGCTGCTACCTCACTATGCCACGGACCCAAGTTCAATTCCGGCCTTGGGTGACAGTCTGTGTGGAGTTTGCACATTCTCCCAGTGGGTTTCCTCCGGGAGCTCCATTTTACTCCCACAGTCCAAAGATGTGCAGGTTAGATGGATAGGCTGCAGAAGAATTTTGGCTCGGTGCTGTCGGGAAAATGCCAAGGCATCCTAAAACAAATTGTCGAAAATAGGAAGCAGTCAGATGCAACTGGAGTGGAGCTGACTCCTCAGTAAGGTGACCTGATCCTTCAGTGGACTCTTGATCCAGCTCTTTTGAAGGTGTTGCAGATGATGACTGCAAACATCATTAAAATAATTGACGATAAACTCAGCTTGTTGGCACAGAATATTGAGGCTGAACTTATAGAGTTCTAATAAGAGGCTCGACGAAGGGAGGAGAGAATCCTGATTGTCGAGAATGCAACTTTCTCAGTTGAAGCCCATCTGACAATCGCTGGAAAACCAGCTTTGTTGTATGTCAGAAATCCTGGAGGATCTAGAGAACCAAGATTGGAATAAAAATATCCTGGTCATCAGTTTGCCAGAAGGAGTGGAGGATAAGCTGCCTGTTAAATTCCCTGAGAGCTGGCTGCCACGTTTTCATAAGCTGGGTACATAATCTTAGCCTATTGAGTTGAAATCTGTTTCTGAGGCCTAGGGACAATCAATAGCCCTGGCCCGGAATTATCCATCTTCATAACTTCGGAGATCATCAGAGAGTGTTGGAGGCGGCAAGGCATGGTGGGCCCTGGCTCTATGAGGAGTCAGAATCTCTTTCTTCCAATATTTCTCAGCGGCGACACAATGGAGGTGCAAAGGCTTTGATGAAGTTAGAAAGCGACTCAAGGCTGTCTGGGTGAAATATGTCCTGCTTCGTCCTGTGACACTGAGGGTGGTATCTGACCATTCTGCAAAGACATTTGATAATCCAGCTCAGGTCTTGGCCTGTGTGAACTCTATGCAAGGTATTAAATAACTTGGAATAACATTCTGTAGCTCATTGTAAAAGCCAGACTTTGTCCCTGTTATAATGCTTCTTGCCTGATCGTACGTTATTATTTGTCTTGTTAGCAGGGATATGATACCAGTTGAGCATTATATTAAATGTTTTGTCCTTAAGAATCTCAGGGACATCCATTTATTTTAAATGGGAAATGTTCTTCAGCATGTGGCTTCTAGTTAAGTGGTATGCTGCATAGGCGGTATGGTAGCAGGACTGCGTGATAGTCATCCACCTCTTCTTCTTATCCATACTTTATTATGGTAATCTAAATAAGAATAGCTCCATTGCTGGGAGGTGGGTTTAGGTCTTCATAGGCGGGGTCAAAATGCGGGAGGGGCATTTGGAGCCCATTCTCATTCTGGCTTCTCATTCCTCCACTTTTCTGAGGAATACGCCTCCTGGGTGAAATGAAGGAATAGTTGTAGGGTTAGCCCTACATGCGTAGAGGAATTGGCGCCATCGCAAATTTTTTGTAAGCTTTGGTTTTTATTTTGGGGTTAAAGAATTGTTAACTGGATCCTGCAATGGTACAGGTAGGTGGTCTCTTATCTGAGAAAAATAGTCGTATTATATCGCTGACGCGACTGGAAATGGGAAAGCTATGTTTTGGTGCACTCCCGACCGTGGCAAAAAACTTAAGCTATATTTTCTCTGATTGATTGAGCAGTGACGGTAGCTACTTAAAAAAATTACTCCTGGAATGTACGGGGTGTGATGACCCCTTGGGTTAGTGCGCGGCGCGGTCAGTTCCAGTCCCACTTGATCCAGAATTAACCCAATTGAATTAACCAATAATTCTTAGAAATATACCCAAAGCCTTTGGCTCCTGGCTGCACAATAATTACAGTCACGAGGTTTTGTAAATTTAAACATAATTATTTTTTATTTATAATAAGAATTAAAATAACATATGCAGCAAATACAACTGGTTAACTATTATTTAATTCCTAATTCCCCACTTTAACTTGCCCGCACCCTCTGCGCGCACACACACATAAGACAGACAAACACAGAGGGGAGAAGAGGGCTGTTAAAGAAAAGATAAGGAAAAGTAAAAGATAAGTCTTTGTTTCAGATGGTTGTATTTAAACATATCTTTCTTTAAAGCTAGCTTTCAGATCCAGGTCTCTGATGTAGCCTGTAATAGTTTCCCTCTAGATTCATTCATTATGATTCTCTGTAGGTTCACAAATACATTAACTCACAGCCTTTCTGGAGAGAGAGAGAATAGAAGAGAGGGACCAGGTCCTTGTCCCTGTGTTCAGGATTCAAAAACTGAGCTCCTTGGGTCTCTGAAAATCATTCCATTTGAGTAGGACCCAATCACCGTGTATTACCGGGCAGAATACTGTCTTTTGCTGCCAATTCATTGAGCATCGGACCATTGGAACCAAGTCCCATCCCATCTCTCGGGTGCCAGAAAGTCTGGGTCTTGTTGTCCAAAACTAGCAGTCCCTTATACTATACTGCAACTTCTTGTTTTGAATTCCTTCTCATCTCTGCTGCTTGACTTAAAGATACATGTCCATTAAGCATCTATGGATCAGATAGATAACAGCAAAAATAAAAAAGGGGGAATAAGAGAATCAGCAGGAAAGTGCCTTACATACCTCCCTCCCTAAAGGAATGAAACATCAGGGCAGGAAGCTTCATTATGAGGTATACAATACTAAATCACAAATACGTTACATCCGTCAATCCCCATTATGTAAGTTCCCTTCCCAGTCTCTACATTGGTAACTAGTCAGCTCTTAAATGAAGCATTCACAATCACATTGTGTTTTCAGGGAATAGGTACAATTTTAAAATTGAACTGTTGTAATAATAAACTCCAACCGAATAATCTTGCGTTCTGGGTTTTAAACTCTTCTGTAAATGCAAATGGATAATGGTCCATATAAAGAATCATAGAATTTACAGCGCAGAATGAGGCCATTCGGCCCATCGAGTCTGCACCGGCCCATGGAAAGAGCACCCGACCCAAACCCCCCCCCCCACCCCATACCTGTAACCCAGCACAAAGTGCTGAAGGGTGAGTTGCCCCTATCCCCAGGTACTGGCATCTGTGACCATTTTAAATGGTTTGAAAAGTCTGGGACGACCAGCACTGGTTCACTTACATGGCTTTCAATCTCCTAAACTCCACTTGGTATTCTGTGGACCACAGCGCATTTGCTTGTTTCTGCAACGTAGCCAACAAGAATTGTACTTCAGTCTCTAACTGAGCCAGTCTCTGTGGTTTTAGTCAAGATGGATGTGGCTTTATTGATTCAGAGTTTCTTATGTCTACATCTTGATTATTTTATGGAGTGCACCCTGGCCTATCCCTACAACTCTGTCTATATTCTTTCAGTATCTTTATTAGATCTTCTCTCTTCTCCTGCTGATAGGTTTGCATCTTTGGTTTTAGAACTTCCTCTTATATCTTCAAACTGTGCCTTGTTTTCACTCTCTTCTTCAAAATCAAAGACAATGAACCTTCCTTTGTCAGGTTTCTGACTGTTCAAATTGGAGAGGACCCCCAAATTAGTTTCTTATGCATTTCTAGTTCTTTCTGTATCTCGTGTAATGCAGCCAGCTTTTTCTGATTGTCCAGTGAATGTTTATTCCCATTTCGAGAATCTTCTGCAAGCAAACTGCAAGTAGTATTGTCAATAATGAAGGAAATAATTGGTTCATTTTTAATTAATAAATACTCTTCAACCCCTCCAGCTTTACATTCCCTCTTTCCCTTCACATGGTTACTTTCAGCGACACATAATGCTGAGGGTTCAATCTTCGCAGAGTTGGTTGGCATTATCTGCACCATTCTTTGTTTTATAGCTCTTACTTCTTAGTACTCACAGCCCTTATCTGCATTTAGTAATACAGACTTAAACAATTTGTGATTTCCAGATTTCAACTTTGCTTCTTTACTTTCAGATATACCAAAATGAATCCTGTGGCTAGGAGGGTCCATGTGTTAAATTGAATATACATTGTTCCTTTGAATGGTGGTGGCCTGCAACTACTTTTAATATCATTATCAGAATCAGGGGATAACACATTGCTGGCGCATGTACTTTCTTTTAAAAAAATATATATTTTATTAAAGTTTTCAAACAGAATTTTTCCATTTTACAAATCAACATAAAAATAGCACAGTAACTGATAAATAACATTATTTAAATAATATAGTGAACTAACAAAGTAACAAAAAATAGTGTTCAACCCCCCCCCGGGCTGCTGCTGCTGCTGAACTATTTTCACTTAACGTTCCGCGAGATAGTCAAGGAACGGTTGCCACCGCCTGGAGAACCCCTGAGCCGATCCTCTCAACGCAAATTTCATCCGCTCCAGTTTTATGAACTCTGCCATATCGTTTATCCAGGCCTCCACGCCGGGGGGGTTTCACTTCCTTCCACATGAGTAAGATCCTTCGCCGGGCTATCAGGGACGCAAAGGCCAAAATATCGGCCTCTTTCGCCTCCTGCACTCCCGGCTCTTCCACTACCCCAAATATCGCTAACCCCCAGCCTGGCTTGACCCGGACCTTCACCACCTTTGAGACCACCTTTGCCATTCCCCTCCAGTACTCATCCAGTGCCGGACACGACCAGAACATGTGTGTGTGGTTCGCCGGGCTTCCCAAGCACCTCCCGCACCTGTCCTCCACTCCGAAGAACCTGCTCAGCCTTGCTCCAGTCACATGTGCTCTGTGTAGAACCTTAAATTGAATCAGACTAAGCCTATCACACGAAGAGGAGGAGTTTACCCTGCTTAGGGCATCAGCCCACAGACCCTCCTCAATCTCCGCTCCCAGCTCTTCTTCCCATTTTCCTTTCCGCTCTTCTACCATCGCCTCCCCCTCGTCTCTCATCTCCTGATATATTTCGGACACTTTGCCCTCCCCGACCCATACCCCAGAAATCACTCTATCTTGGATCCCCTGTGTCGGGAGCAGCGGAAATTCCCTCACCGGTTGCCTCGTAAACGCCCTCACTTGCATGTATCTGAAATTGTTCCCCGGGGGCAACTCATACTTTTCCTCCAGCGCTCCCAGGCTCGCAAACGTCCCGTCTATAAACAAATCTCTCAGTTTCCAAATTCCTGCTCGTTGCCAGCTCTGGAACCCTCCGTCCATCTTTCCTGGGACAAACCTGTGGTTATTCCTGATCGAGGACCACACCGAGGCACCCGTCACCCCCCTGTGTCGCCTCCACTGCCCCCAGATCCTTAAGGTTGCCACCACCACTGGGTTTGTGGTATACCTTTTCGGGGAGAGCGGCAGCGGCGCCGTCACCAGCGCCTTTAGGCTCGTTCTTTACAGGACGCCATCTCCAGCCTCTTCCACGCCGCCCCCTCTCCCTCCCTCATCCACTTACAAACCATCGCCAGTAGTAGTCGTCTAGGCTCGGCAACGCCAGTCCCCTCTGTCCCTGCTACGCTGCAGGAACCCCCTCCTTACCCTCGGGGTCTTCCCTGCCCACACAAAACTCAATGCTCCTATCTATTTTCTTGAAAAAGGCCTTCGTGATCAGAATGGGGAGACATTGAAACACAAAAAGAAACCTCGGGAGAACCATAATTTTTACCGCCTGCACTCTGCCCGCCAATGAGAGCGGCAGCATATCCCACCTCTTGAAATCCTCCTCCATCTGCTCCACCAGCCGCGTCAGATTAAGTCTGTGTAGAGTTCCCCAGCTCCTAGCCAACTGGATCCCCAAATATCGGAAGCTCCTTTCCACTCTCCTTAACGGCAGGGCGTCTATTCCTCTTCCCTGGTCACCGGGGTGTATTACAAAAAGCTTGCTCTTCCCCATATTTAGCCTGTATTCTGAAAAATCTCCAAACTCCCTCAATATCTGCATAACCTCTGTCATCCCGTCTACAGGGTCCGCAACATATAGCAGTAGGTCATCTGCGTAGAGTGACACTTGATGTTCCTCTCCCCCTCTAACCACCCCCCTCCATCTCTTAGAGTCTCTCAACGCTGTGGCCAGTGGTTCAATTGCCAACGCGAACAGTAATGGGGACAGGGGACACCCCTGCCTTGTTCCCCTGTGTAGCGCACAAAGACTCACGAGAGACGAATAGAGATGAAGTCGATGAGGCTTTATTAAGCGTGACTTGTTCCCCGCAGTTCAGTAGCAGACTGGCCTGCGGGGGAGAACTCCTGGTTCTTATACTCCGCCTTCAGGGCGGAGCTAGAGGTCAACAGCCAACCAGGATCCGGGATCTGTCAGTCAATGACATCACGACTTCACAGTCCCACATGACCCCTAATGCATACTACCACATTCACCCCTTGTTAAAAATGAACCCGGCGGGGTGGTGCTCCGTATGGTGGTAAGGGTTTACAAGGCTGGTCCTGGGAGGAAAGCTTTTGCATGTCATCACAGTATGTACAGAGGTTTTTTTTTTTGTTTTGAATTATTTACAGTAAAAGGGGGAAAAGGAAAGAGTTCTCGTTAAAGTCCACAACATTGTAGTGTTACATCGATGCCATGAGTCGGTCGGGCGGTCTGGTCGTCCTCGTCAATCGCCTCGGCCCCGGTGGTGGTGCTTGTTCCCGTGTTGTCGTCTCCGGGAGCCTTACGGTTTCTGCATCAGCTTCACTTCTGGTCGGACCTGGGAGGAGGACCGATCCTCCCAGGAAGGGGGCGCTCACGGGGTGCGCCGGTGGCAGGGAGGGGGTGATTGGTGCCGGGGGGGGGTGTGCGTGTTGTCGGCGGGCGCCAGATCTCGCAGGGAGACCGTGTCCTGTCGGCCGTCGGGGTACTCCACGTAAGCGTACTGCGGGTTCGCGTGGAGGAGGCGAACCCTCTCGACCAACGGGTCCGACTTGTGCGCCCGCACATGTTTTCGGAGCAAGATGGGTCCTGGGACCGCCAGCCAGGTCGGCAGCGACGTTCCCGAGGAGGACTTCCTGGGGAAGACAAGGAGGCGCTCATGAGGCGTTTGGTTAGTGCTAGTACACAGTAGCGACCGGGTGGAGTGGAGAGCGTCCGGGAGGACCTCCCGCCACCGTGAAACTGGGAGGTCCCTGGACCGTAGGGCCAGTAGGACGGTCTTCCAGACCGTGCCGTTCTCCCTCTCTACTTGGCCGTTCCCCCGGGGGTTGTAGCTGGTCGTCCTGCTCGATGCTATACCGTTGCTGAGCAGGAACTGGCGCAGCTCGTCACTCATAAAGGAGGACCCCCTGTCGCTGTGGACGTATGCGGGGCAACCGAACAGTGTGAATATGGTGTTAAGGGCTTTAATGACTGTGGCCGCTGTCATGTCAGGGCAGAGGATGGCGAAGGGGAAACTGGAGTACTCGTCCACCACGTTCAGGAAGTATATGTTGCGGTCGGTGGAGGGGAGGGGCCCTTTGAAATCCAGACTAAGGCGTTCAAAGGGACGGGAAGCCTTGATCAGGTGTGCACCATCCGGCCTGAAAAAGTGCGGTTTGCACTCTGCGCAGATGTGGCAGTTCCTTGTGACTGTACGGTCCTCCTCCACAGAGTAGGGGAGGTTGCGGGACTTGATAAAGTGGTAGAACCGAGTGACCCCCGGGTGGCAGATGTCCTCGTGGAGGGTTTGGAGGCGGTTAATTTGTGCGTTGGCACATGTGCCGCGGGATAGGGCATCGGACGGCTCGTTCAGCTTTCCGGGACGGTACATGATCTCATAGTTGAAGGTGGAGAGCTCGATCCTCCACCTTAAGATCTTGTCGTTCTTAATTTTGCCCCGCTGTGCATTATCGAACATGAAGGCTACCGACCGTTGGTCCGTGAGGAGAGTGAATCTCCTGCCGGCCAGGTAATGCCTCCAATGTCGCACAGCTTCCACTATGGCTTGGGCTTCCTTTTCCACTGAGGAGTGGCGGATTTCTGAAGCGTGGAGGGTTCGGGAGAAAAAGGCCACGGGCCTGCCCGCTTGCTTAAGGGTGGCCGCTAGAGCTACATCAGAGGCGTCGCTCTCGACCTGGAAGGGGAGGGACTCGTCGATGGCGCGCATCGTGGCCTTTGCGATATCTGCTTTGATGCAGCTGAAGGCCTGGCAAGCCTCTGTCGACAGAGGGAAGGTCGTGGTCTGTATTAGGGGGCGGGCCTTGTCTGCGTACTGGGGGACCCACTGGGCGTAATATGAAAAGAACCCCAGGCAGCGTTTCAGGGCTTTTGAGCAGTACGGGAGGGGGAATTCCATGAGGGGGCCCATGCGTTCGGGGTCGGGGCCTATTATCCCATTGCGCACTACATATCCCAAGATGGCTAGCCGGTTTGTGCTAAACACGCACTTGTCCTCGTTGTATGTGAGGTTCAAGGCTTTAGCGGTCTGGAGGAATTTTTGGAGGTTGGCGTCGTGGTCCTGCTGATCGTGGCCGCAGATGGTTACGTTGTCGAGGTACGGGAACGTGGCCTGCAACCCGTGTTGATCAACCATTCGGTCCATCTGTCGTTGGAAGACCGAGACCCCGTTTGTGACACCAAATGGGACCCTTAGGAAATGGTATAATCGCCCGTCTGCCTCGAAGGCTGTGTACTTGCGGTCACTTGGGCGGATGGGGAGCTGATGGTAGGCGGACTTGAGGTCCACGGTGGAGAAGACCTTATATGGTGCAATCCGATTGACCATGTCGGATATGCGGGGGAGAGGGTTACCTGTTGATGGTCTGGCTATAGTCTATGACCATCCTTTGCTTCTCCCCTGTCTTTACTACTACCACCTGTGCTCTCCAGGGACTGTTGCTGGCCTGGATTATGCCTTCCTTCAGTAGCCGCTGGACTTCGGACCGAATGAATGTCCGGTCCTGGGCGCTGTACCGTCTGCTCCTAGTGGCGACGGGTTTGCAATCCGGGGTGAGGTTTGCAAACAAGGATGGGGGCTCAACCTTGAGGGTTGCGAGGCCGTAGATAGTGAGTGGGGGTATTGGGCCGCCGAATTGAAACGTTAGGCTCTGCAGATTGCACTGGAAATCTAATCCCAGTAATGTGGGCGCGCAGAGTTGGGGAAGGACGTAGAGCCTGTAGTTTTTAAACTCCCTCCCTTGCACCGTTAGGGTCACTATGCAGAAGCCTTTAATCTGTACGGAGTGGGATCCTGCAGCTCGGGAAATCTTTTGCGCACTGGGACGGATGGTCAAAAAACAGCGTCTTACCGTGTCGGGGTGGATGAAGCTTTCCGTGCTCCTGGAGTCGACCAGGCATGGTGTCTCGTGCCCGTTTATCAGCACCGTTGTTGTCGTCGTCTGGAGCGTCCGGGGCCGTGCTTGGTCCAGCGTCATTGAGGCCAAACGTGATCGTAGTGCTCGAGCGTCTTCCTCGAACCCCGTGGAGCCGTCGACACTGGGGTCCGTTGTTGCCGTCCAAGATGACGGCGGGGGTGAACAAAATGGCTGCCCCCATGCATCGCACATGGCTGGGGGGTCACAAGATGGCGGCGGGGGTGGACAAAATGGCCGTCCCCATGCGTCGCACAGGTCTGGGGGGGTCCCAAGATGGCGGCGCCCCTCCTCCCCTCGTGGTGGCCGGGACCCAAAATGGCGGCGCCTGCGGGTCGCACATGGGGCGCTGGGGGGGTTGGGGAGCGTCAGAAATGCGCAGATCGCCTTGTTCTCCGGGGACAGCGGTGGCCGGGACCCAAACTGGTTGCGCCTGCGGGTCGTACATGGGGCGCTGGACAGCGGTGGCCGGGACCCAAACTGGTTGCGCCTGCGGGTCGTACATGGGGCGCTGGGGGGGTTGGGGAGCGTTAGAAGCGCGCAGGAACCCTTGTTCGCCGGGGACAGCGGCGACCTCCCGGGACCGGCACACAGCCGCGAAATGGCCCTTTTTCCCGCAGCTCTTACAAATCGCTGCGTGGGCCGGGCAGCGCTGCCGGGGGTGTTTCGCCTGGCCGCAGAAATAGCAGCGGGCTCCCCCGGGACGACTTGGCGTCTGAACCGCGCAAGCCTGTGGGGTGGGGGGGGGGGTCGCGACGGGGGGTCCACGGAGCCCAAGGGGCTGCCGCGCGGTCGGGGCCGTAGGCGCGGGCGTTTCGCGCGGCCACATCTAGTGAGGCTGCAAGGGCCCGTGCCTCTGAGAGTCCTAGCGACTCTTTTTCTAAAAGTCTTTGGCGGATTTGGGAAGAGTTCATACCAGCCACAAAAGCATCACGCATCAACATGTCCGTGTGTTCCATCGCGTTTACCGGCGGGCAGCTGCAGGCCCGTCCCAAAATTAGTAGCGCGGCGTAGAATTCATCTATCGATTCTCCGAGACTTTGCCGTCTCGTTGCGAGTTGGTAGCGTGCGTAGATCGGGTTCACTGGGCGAACATAGATGCTTTTTAGTGCTGCGAACGCCGTCTGGAAATCCTCTGCGTCTTTGATGAAAGGGAAAATTTCCGGGCTTACCCTCGAGTGCAGGACCTGTAGTTTCTGGTCTTCTGTGACCCGGCCGGGGGCCGTTCTGAGGTAGGCCTCGAAACAAGTCTGCCAGTGTTTGAAAACTGCTGCTGAGTTCACTGCGTTGGGGCTGATCCTCAGGCATTCCGGGATGATCCTGAGCTCCATAGTTCTTTTAAGCACGGTTAATAAATTGTAGCGCACAAAGACTCACGAGAGACGAATAGAGATGAAGTCGATGAGGCTTTATTAAGCGTGACTTGTTCCCCGCAGTTCAGTAGCAGACTGGCCTACGGGGGAGAACTCCTGGTTCTTATACTCCGCCTTCAGGGCGGAGCTAGAAGTCAACAGCCAACCAGGACCCGGGATCTGTCAGCCAATGACATCACGGCTTCACAGTCCCACATGACCCCTAATGCATACTACCACACCCTGTGTAGCCGAAAATACTCCGACCTTTGCCGGTTTGTGACTATACTTGCCACTGGGGCCCCATATAGGAGTCTGACCCATCTGACAAACCACTCCCCGAACCCAAACCTCCTCAACACCTCCCATAAATACTCCCACTCTACCCTATCGAATGCCTTCTCCGCATCCATCGCCACCACTATCTCTGCCTCCCCCTCTGCTGGGGGCATCATTATCACCCCCAGCAGCTGTCGAACATTGACATTCAGTTGTCTCCCCTTTACAAACCCTGTCTGGTCTTCATGCACCACCCCCGGGACACAATCTTCTATCCTCGTCGCCAGCACTTTTGCCAGCAGCTTGGCGTCTACATTTAGGAGTGAGATAGGCCTATATGACCCGCATTGCAGCGGATCTTTATCCCGCTTCAGGATTAGTGATATCGTCGCCTCCGACATTGTCGGGGGTAGTATCCCCCCTTCTCTGGCCTCGTTAAAGGTTCTCGCCAGCAACGGGGCCAACAAGTCCACAGATTTCCTGTAGAATTCCACCGGGAACCCGTCTGGTCCCGGGGCCTTCCCTGCTTGCATGTTCCCCAGTCCTTTAGTCACCTCATCCACCTCAATTGGCGCCCCCAGACCTGCCACCTCCTGCTCCTCCACCCTCGGGAACCTTAGTTGGTCCAGAAACTGTTGCATTCCCTCTTTTCCCTCCGGGGGTTAGGACCTATATAGCCTCTCATAAAAGGTCTTAAACACCTCATTTACCTTCCCTGCTCTCCGCTCCATAGTTCCCGTTTCATCCCTAACTCCCCCAATCTCCCTCGCCGCTATCTTCTTGCGAAGTTGGTGGGCCAGCAGCTGGCTCGCCTTTTCCCCACACTCATATCTCATCCCCTGTGCCTTCCTCCACTGTGCCTCTGCCTTTCCTGTGGTCAGCAGGTCAAACTCCGTCTGAAGTCTTCGCCTCTCTCTATATAGTCCTTCGTCCAGGGCCTCCGCATATCTTTTATCCACCCTCAAAATCTCCCCCACTAATCTCTCCCTTTCTTTGCCCTCTTGTTTCTCCTTGTGAGCTCTAATGGAGATCAACTCTCTCCTAACCACCGCCTTCAGCGCTTCCCATACTACCCCCACCTGGACCTCGCCATCGTTATTGACCTCCAGGTATCTCTCAATGCATCCCCGCACCCTTCCACAGACCCCCTCATCCGCCAATAGTCCCACATCCAGTTGCCAGAGTGGACGCTGCTCCCTCTCCTCTCCTAATTCCAGATCCACCCAGTGCGGGGCATGGTCTGAAACGGCTATGGCCGAGTACTCCGTTCCTGCCACCTTCGAGATCAGTGCCCTACTCAGAACAAAGAAATCTATCCGGGAGTATACCTTGTGGCCATGGGAGAAAAAGGAGAACTCTTTGGCCAACGGCCTAGCAAATCTCCACGGATCCACTCCCCCCATTTGTTCCATGAACCCCCTAAGCACCTTGGCCGCTGCCGGCCTTCTTCCGGTCCTGGATCTAGACCGGTCTAGCCCTGGATCCAGCACAGTATTGAAGTCCCCCCCCATTACCAGGCTTCCCACCTCCAGGTCCGGGATACGTCCCAGCATCCGCTTCATAAATCCCGCGTCGTCCCAGTTCGGGGCATATACATTTGCCAGCACGACCTCCTTTCCCTGCAATCTACCACTCACCATCACGTATCTACCCCCGTTATCCACCACTATATTCCTAGCCTCGAACGACACCCGTTTCCCCACCAGTATCGCCAGCCCCCTATTTTTCGCGTCCAACCCTGAGTGGAACACCTGTCCCACCCATCCTTTCCTTAGCCTAACCTGATCCGCCACCTTCAGATGCGTCTCCTGAAGCATGACTACATCCGCCTTCAGTCTTTTTAAGTGCGCGAACACCCGGGCCCTCTTAATCGGCCCATTCAGGCCTCTCACATTCCACGTGATCAGCCGGATTGCCCCCCGCCCCCCCGACTAGCCATCCCCTATTCTAGGCCAGCCCCCCGTCCGGGTCCCACGCACCCACCAATCCCCCAGGCGGCGCCTTCCCGTCCCGACCACCTCTTCTCTTGCCAGCTCCCCCTTGCTCTCAGCAGCAACCCAGTTAGTCCCCCCCCCCCCCCCCCCCGCTAGATTCCCATCTAGCATGGTTACTCCCCCCATGATGCTTCCGAAAGTCAGCTAACTCTAACTGACCCCGGCTTCCCCCGTTCTCTCTTTGACCCTCCTGCGTGTGGAACTCACTTCCTTCCTGCGCCTATCTTCCCGTCATCATCTCCATAGCGCGGGAAAAACCCCACGCTGTCCTATCGGCCCCGCCCCTTATGGCGCAGCTCCCTCATTCCCCATCCCCCCTCTCAGTCCCTTTTTCCACCGGCGCCCACATTTCTCCGTGTCCCCCCATCTGGAGGAGAGAAATTCCCCATCTCTCGTTACAATACTATAAACCTCCCATTCCCCAATTTACACTTCTGTACCACAACCTCGTTGTTTCCCCCCCAACATCAGTCTCTCAGTTCTAGTCCAGTTTCTCTTCTTGGATGAAGGTCCATGCCTCATCCGCCGTTTCGAAGTAGTAGTGCTTGCCCTGATGCGTGACCCACAATCGAGCCGGCTGCAGCATCGCAAATTTTATTTTCTTCCTGTGAAGCACCGCCTTGGCCCAATTGAAGCTCGCCCTCCTTCTCGCCATCTCCGCGCTCCAGTCGTGATACATTCGTATCACCGCATTCTCCCACCTGCTACTCCGTACCTTCTTGGCCCAGCTCAGGACCGCCTCTCTGTCCATGAAGCGGTGAAATCTCACCACTATCGCCCTTGGTAGTTCTCCCGCCTTTGGTCTTCTCACAAGGACCCGGTAAGCCCCTTCCACCTCCAGGGGGCCCGATGGGGCCTCAGCTCCCATTAGCGTATGGAGCATCGTACTCACATAAGCCGCAACATCAGCTCCCTCCGTTCCTTCGGGGAGACCTAGAATCCGGAGGTTCTTCCTCCTCGAGCTGTTCTCCAGGGCTTCCAGCCTTTCGATACATCTCTTATGTAGCGCCTCATGCGTCTCCGTGTTTTTACCACCAGGCCCTGTATCTCATCCTCGTTTTCGGCTGCCTTTGCCTTCACTCCACGGAGCTCTATCGCCTGGGCCTTTTGTGTTTCCTTCAGCCCATCGATTGCCAATAACATCGGGGCCAGCACCTCTTTCTTTAGTTCCTCCACACACCGTCGGAGGAATTCCTGCTGGTCCGGGCCCCATGTCGTCTGGGCTCCATCCACCGCCATCTTGCTTCTTCCTTCTATTCTCTGCTGCTGCTCCAAAAGATCCTTCGCAATCTGGCCACTGCCACTGGTCTTTTCCATACATACTAGGGGGGACTCCTTACTTCGTCACCCCACACTGGGTTTGGTCTGAACAAATTTCCGTTGGGGCTCCCAAAAAGAGCCCAAAAGTCCGTTAGAACGGGAGCTGCCGAAAAGTGCGGCTCAGCAGTGCATCGCCGCAACCGGAAGTCCCGCACATGTACTTTCTGTTTGTTGTTAACAGATGTGATTGCAGAATCACAATATAGTTCTTCATCCACCCTCCTCCTCATTTAAAAAAAGGAATTGATCACTATTTCACCTCCTTTGCTATTTGCTTCCTTTACCTTAGAGGCGCTATGGGGGCGATTCTCCGAGTCCCACGCCGGGCTGGAGAATTGCCGCAACCGCGCCCCGACCCCGGCGCGTGATTCTCTGAGGTGCGGAGAATCGGCGATATTTGCGCCAGTGTGTTTGGCGCACCGCTGGCTGCGGGCCTCTGGAATCGGCGGGGCCGCCGATTCTCCGGCCCGGATGGGCTGAGCGGCCGCGCCGATATGACAGTGTCCCGCCGGCGCTGTTCACCCCTGGTCGCTGCCGGCGGGAACTCTGCGGGAACGGTCGGGGGTGGCCTGTGGGGGGGGGGGGGGGGGGTGGCTCCTTCACCAGGGGGGGACCTTCTCGGCGGGCCGGCATCTCCGCCCACCCCCCCCCCGGAGCCTATTTTCTGGCGCGCCGGCCTCTGAACACCAACTCCATGTTGAGTCGGGGCTGGCGCGCTAAATAAGTCCCCCGCGCATGTGCGGGTTGGCGCCGCGCCCATTTGGCACCGGGAAAGGAGGCTGGAGCGGCGTGAACCGCTCCAGCGCCGTTCTATCGTACCAGGGCCCGGTTCGTGCCGTCGTGAAACGCGACGGCGTTCACGACGGCGCGAACACTTGGGCTCCATATCGGAGAATTGCCCCCAAAGTGTCTTTAAAAGGATGTGGGTTAATCAGCCGTTTGCTTGGTGTCACTTCACAGTCATTGCTGTTCTCATCTTGAATAGCTGATGCCATACTGTTGTGTATATTTTCCTTCAAAACAGGCATGCTCTGGGAAATATTTGCACCTGAAATGAATGGCAACGACTTTACTGCAAGAGGCGGTAACAAATTACTTTTAGAAAAGTCCGATTCACTTTCTTCTCTGATTTTCTGTCTTCTTTCCTAGCCTTGGAAGAATTACTTGCCATTTGTTCAAGATCAGTTAGTAACAGATCTATTCAATAACAGTTGTTTATCATTACTTCATATCCAAAACCGGATTCAGAATTCTCGTCTGAATTTGCATCACTGTTATTATCATTAGATTCAGACTCCTCCTCGTTACGATCACCTTCAGTCTTGAAGCTCTCAGAATCTGGTTCTCTACTGGATTTTATCTTTGACAAACATCTGTGAGGAATCGTTCTCGTAGAGATAATATCACCAGTATCAGCAGAGTCAGATTCACTACCGTTGTCATTTGATACGTGATTAATGTCGTTCGACATATCATGTGTGTTTTCTTTTCTTCAACACTTGCATTGGCCATTTAATATGCTCGAATCAAGGGCATGCTCAGCTGATTGATTTATATCTTTGCTCCTGCCACGCGGTTACAATAAGCATGTGTCTAATGGCATATTAAGTAATGCAGTTTCTTTTCGTCGGGGGACCTACTAACAAGGTTGATTAGTTAACGGATGTTGTATAAGGCAATACACCTATGGCTAATCCTGTTTTTGTTAAGGGCTTAGGATTTGAATCATGGTTTGTTTTTGTTATAAGTTCATCATCTCACTGTTTAGTTTTTATTCCAGCAGGGTTGGAAGTGTGATATGTTGACAGTAATCCGTACTTTCTTTACATGTGATCATTTTCACGATGCCACAGACAGTCATTGCTTTGATTACTTAACCTCTCTCCTCGTTGACTCTTTTGTAAAATCCCCCCATAGTCATGACTGGCGGTATGGGACTGATACACAATCAATTGCACAAAGACTAAAGTTGGGTACGACTGTGGCTTTATTACAGTCAGATGCGTGGCCTCCTGCTGCAGCTGGCAAAATGGCTTATATCAGATATGCGTGGGAGGGGGTACGCGTCGTACCGATTGATGGTCTGGCTGTAGTCCATGACCATCCTGTGTTTCTCCCCAGTTTTTACCACTTGGGCTCTCCAGGGGCTGTTGCTGGCCTCGATAATACCCTCCTTAAGCAGCCGCTGGACTTCGGACCTGATGAAGGTCTTGTCCTGAGTGCTGTACCGTCTGCTCCTAGTGGCAACAGGCTTGCAATCCGCAGTCAGATTGGCAAAAAGGGAGGGGGGATCGACCTTGAGGGTCTCGAGGCCGCAAACGGTAAGGGGGGGTAAGGGCCTGCCGAATTTGAGGGTTGGGCTCTGGAGGCTGCACTGGAAGTCCAGGCCCAACAGGAGTGCAGCGCAGAGGACATCCGGGTGCGGCGATGACCAGCTAAGTCGCACGTTTCGGCAGCTCCCGGTGGAACGGACTTTTGGGCCCTTAATAGGAGCCCCAACGGCAATTTTAACGGCAAATAGGGAATCCCCCCTGGACACGGATGGAAAGAAGAGAGGAAAGTAGCCGGATTGCGGTGGATCCTCTAGAGCAGCGGCCAGGAAGGCAGGCACAAAGCAAGATGGCGTTGGAAGGAGGCAGTTTAATATGGGGCCCTGACCACCAAGAGTTCCTGTGGCATTGCGTAGATGAACTCAAAAAGGAGATGAAGAAGGAGCTGTTGGCCCTGATATTACAAGCGATTGAGGGGCTAAAGGAGGAACAAAAGACCCAGGAACAGGAGCTTCGGGTCGTGAAGGCAAAGGCTGCTGAGAATGAGGACGACATACATGTCCTGGTGGTGAAAACGGAGATCCACGAGGCACAACACAAAAGGTGTGTGGAAAGGCTGGAGGTGCTGGAGAATAATGCGAGGAGGAAGAACCTAAGGATTCTTGGTCTTCCCGAAGGTGCAGAAGGGGCGGACGTCGGGGCATATGTGAGCACGATGCTGCACTCGTTAATGGGATCGGAGGCCCGACGGGTCCGCTGAGGTGGAGGGAGCATACCGAGTTATGGCGCGAAGACCGAGGGCTGGAGAAATTCCTCAAGCAATAGTGGTGAGATTTCTCCAATATAAGGACAGAGAGATGGTCCTCAGATGGGCAAAGAAAACTCGGAGCAGTAGGTGGGAGAACGCGGTGATCCGCATATATCAAGATTGGAGTGCGGAGGTGGCGAGAAGGAGGGCAAGCTTTAATCGGGCCAAGGCGGTGTTGCATAAAAGGAAGGTCAAATTCGAAATGCTGCAACCGGCAAGACTGTGGGTCACACATCTAGGGAAACACCATTACTTCGAAACGGCAGATGAGGCGTGGACATTTATTGTCGAGGAGAAGCTGGAGTGAGCGGGCCAGAAAAAGAACGTTTGGGACAAAGTGGGGGGGTGAATATGTGGGATGAAGGGGGGAAAAGGGGGAAGAGATGACTTCCCAAGTTGTTAAACCTGCGACCCTGTAACTTTTCTCTCTTCCCCATGTCGTGGGGGAGGGGGTGAGGGAGAATGAGGAGCTGAGGGCGGCGGCCATTGGGGGCGGGGTCAAAAGGGAAGCGCGGGCTTTGTTCCCGCGCTATGGTAATCAAGGCGGGAACAGGGAAGCAGGAAGGAGGGGGCCTCGCACAGTGTGAGCCGAGGTCATGGGGGGAAGCCGAGGTCGGCCAGAGTTTGCTGACTTCTGGGAGCAACATGGGAGGTGCAATTACGCTAGTTTGGGATCTAGCGGGGGGGGGGGCGTTAACTGGGTTGCTGCTGCTGGGGACAAGGGGGAGCTGGTATGGGAGGGGGGGTCGGGGCGAGGGGGCGCCGCCTGGGGGAGATACAGCTACGTGGGAACCGGGTGAGGAGCTGGATTGAAAAAGGAAATGGCTAGTCGTCAAGGGGGGGGGGGGTAAAGAGCCCCCCAACCCGGTTGATCACGTGGAATGTGAGAGGGCTGAACAGGCCGATTAAGAGGGCACGGGTACTCGCACACCTAAAGAAACTTAAGGCAGATGTGGTTATGCTTCAGGAGACGCATCTGAAGCTGATAGACCAGGTCAGACTACGCAAAGGATGGGTGGGGCAGGTGTTTCATTCGGTGCTAGACGCAAAAAACAGGGGGGTGGCCATACTACTGGGGAAGCGGGTAATGTTTGAGGCAAAGACTATAGTGGCAGATAGTGGGGGCAGATACGTGATGGTGAGTGGCAAACTGCAAGGGGAGGCAGTGGTATTAGTGAACGTGTATGCCCCGAACTGGGATGATGCCAATTTTATGAGGCGTATGTTAGGACGAATCTCGGTCCTAGAAGTGGGGAAGTTGGTAATGGGTGGAGACTTTAATACGGTGCTGGACCCAGGGCTGGACAGATCGAGGTCCAGGACCGGAAGGAGGCCGGCTGCAGCTAGGGTGCTTAAGGATTTTATGGAGCAGATGGGAGGAGTAGATCCCTGGAGATTTAGTAGACCTAGGAGTAAGGAGTTTTCATTTTTCTCCTATGTACACAAAGTATTTTCACGAATAGATTTTTTTGTTTTGGGAAGGGCACTGATCCCAAAGGTGACGGGGACGGAGTACACGGCTATAGCCATTTCGGATCATGCTCCACACTGGGTGGACCTGGAGATAGGGGAAGAAAAACAACAGCGTCCACCCTGGAGAATGGACTCGGGATTATTGGCAGATGAGGGGGTGTGTTTAAGGGTGAGGGAGTGTATTGAAAGGTACTTGGAACTTAATGATAATGGGGAGGTACAGGTGGGAGTGGTCTGGGAGGCGCTGAAGGCAGTGGTTAGAGGGGAGCTGATATCTATTAGGGCACATAAAGGAAAGCAGGAGGGTAGGGAAAGGGAGCGGTTGTTGAAAGAACTTCTGAGGGTGGACAGACAATATGCGGAGGCACCGGAGGAGGGACTGTACAGGGAAAGGCAAAGGCTACATGTAGAATTTGACTTGTTGACTATGGGTAATGCAGAGGCACAATGGAGGAAGGCACAGGATGTACAGTACGAATATGGGGAGAAGGCGAGTAGGTTGCTGGCCCACCAACTGAGGAAAAGGGGAGCAGCGAGGGAGATAGGGGGGGTGAGAGATGAGGAGGGAGAGATGGAGCGGGGAGCGGAGAGAGTAAATGGAGTGTTCAAGGCATTTTACGAAAGACTATATGAAGCGCAGCCCCCGGACGGGAAGGAGAGAATGATGTGCTTTCTGGATCAGCTGGAATTTCCTAAGGTGGAGGAGCAGGAGAGAGTGGGGCTGGGAGCACAGATTGAGATGGAGGAAGTAATGAAAGGGATTGGGAGCATGCAGGCGGGAAGTGGCCCTTTTTACTGCAGGCTTTACAAACTGCAGTGCAGGCCGGGCAGTGTTAGCGGGGGTGCTTCTGCTGACCGCAGAAGTAGCAGCGGGAACCCCTGGGTGCACCGATCGGAATGCGGCGCAGGCGTATTGCGAAGGCAGGGCCCCGGCTGAGGAGGTCGTTGGCGGGGTCCAGGAGGGGTAGGAAGGGGTAGAAGGATGGGCAGCGCGGCGGGAGGGGTACGATTGTACGTTACGGGATGCAACCGTCATGGAGAGCGCCAAGGTTTTTGTCTCCGCCAGCTTGAGCGTGGCCCCTTCCAGCAATCGTTCTCGGACACGGTCCGACGCAATCCCCGTCACGAAGGCATCGCGCATGAGGAGATTCGCGTGTTCGGCGGCCGTGACGGCCTGACAGTCACAGTCCCGGCCGAGTGGAATTAGGGCCCGCCAGAAGTCTTTGATGGACTCACCAGGTAGTTGCGAGCGGGTAGCAAGTACATGCCTGGCGAAGAGCGTGTTCGCCTTCTGTGCGTAGTGTTCTTTGAGGAGTTCCATTGCTTTTGTGTAAGTCGTGGAGTCTTGGATCAACGGGAACACACTGGAGCTCAGTCTAGAATACAGGACGTTTATCTTCTGAGCCTCCGTTGGCGCGGGGTCCGCCACGTTGATGTAGGCCTCGATACACGCTAGCCAGTGAGTAAAGTCTTTCCTGGCGTCGGGCGAGTGAGGATCCAGCTGCAGGCGATCGGGCTTAATTCTGATATCCATTCTGTGGAAAATCTGACTAATAAATTGATGCACGATCAATTGCACAAAGACTAAAGTTGGGTACAACTGTGGCTTTACTACAGTCAGATGCGTGGCCTCCTGCTGCAGCTGGTGAAATGGCAGGGCACTGGAGGTCAAGCAGTTTTATACAGTTCTCCCTGGGCGGAGCCAGCTGGTAGGAGCTACCGGCGAACCTGTAGTGCAGATCCTACCTTACATCTCCTATTACAGTGGTTCACCACAGGGACTCACCATTAGTTACACAGAAATGGGTTAACTGGCCCAGTAAACTGCTCCAGGGTGTTCAAATATCTCAAGAGCTTTAACATGGAAGTGAGATTCCTTCAAAATCACACCAGATTACGCCAAGTGTGAGTTGGCCAGGTCTTTTACTCTAGCTTTAACGATAAAGCTTGGGGAATGCTGATTCTGCTAAACATGAGGGCCCAGATTTCTCCCTCTAATGTAATGTCAGACGCCGATGATTGGTACACAATAGTTAGTGGCATGCTCCTTCAAACCCCTGTAGTCTTTGTGAATGTCTATGCCCACAACTAGGATGTCACTAAATTTATCACTTCGCTCCTATCCTCCCTTCCCAACTTGGACACCCATAATTTTATCTTCGGCGGGAACTTGAACTGAGTCTTGGACCCTAAGTTTGATCGCTCAAATCACAAGATCCTTGTCCTTTCTAGCTTTTCCATGATTCAAATGGGTGCGTAGACTCTTGGCGCTTCCTACATCCGGGCACGAAAGACTTCTACTTTTCTCATGTTCACCGTTGACTATTTTTTCTTCGACAAAGCTTTTCTCCCACGGTAAGAGCTGCTGAATATTCAGCCATAGTTATACCAGACCATGTGTCCCATTCCCTTGACTTGGTTCTTTCCCAAGGCTCATGGTCGACCTGCATGGAGGTTCAATGCAGCCTTATTATCTGACAGGACATTTTGCAAGTGCATACCCATCAATATAGATAACTTTATGAAAACAAATAAATCTGATTCCACCACCCCTTCAGTATTGTGGAAGACCTTGGGCAGTCTGTGAAGAAACATAATCTCCTATCATGGGCGTGATCTAACGGAAAGGTTTCTAAGTGTCTTTTGTGGCGCGTTTTGCAGGGAGTTTTCTGACGGCTCTGTCAGAAAGTTACCCACCGCTATCTAGCCACACTTCGTCACTTTTTTGAGCCCTGGAAAGTTTCTCACTAGTTTATTCCACATTTAGAATTATTTTAAAGGGCAGCACGGTGCCTAGTGGTTAGCACAGCTGCCTCACAGTGCTGAGGTCCCAGGTCCAATTCCGGCTCTGGGTCACTGTCCGTGTGGAGTTTGCACATTCTCCCCGTGTCTGCGTGGGTTTCGCACAACCCAAAAATGTGCAGAGTAGGTGGATTGGCCACACTAAACTACCCCTTAATTGGAAAAAATAATTGGGTAATCTAAATTTTTTTTTAAAGAATTATTTTAATCACTGAGGAGCTGAACACAGTTGTCAGACCAGATCCTCAGAGATCAGGCCACCATTTTGAAAGGGTGGCCCGAGCTCTAAGTGAGTCTGCGGGTCCCCCACCCATGGGCTATGTTACCCCCCACACATTTGAGCATTACCCACACTGTCCAAGTTCTGATACCCCACTATGGGGTCACTGAGGGGTCTCTTTTTCTGGTCTTCCCCCCCCCCCCTTTCGGACCCCATCTTTCTCCCCCCCCCCCCAACTTTCCAAAGGCCGTCCTGCTACCCCCACCCCTCCCCCCGCCTCCAACGCCCCTCAACCCTCCTTTCATGGGCATGGCCACCTTATGCTCTGACTCTTGGCAATGCCACCCTGGAACTCGGGCACCCTGACAGTGCTCCTGCCGGCTTTGCAGTGCCATTCGAGCACCTTGGTAGTGCCAGGGTGGCAGTGTCAAGGTGCCCACGTTCCAGGGGGACGGCCAGGGGTCCATCCTGCACTGTCCCTGATCATCGAGGTGCCTGCAATGGCCCAGGAGATCCCCCAAGTGCTGTTCCGACTGGTCCTGGTGCCCGGCTGGGGACTCCCTGGGGAGGTCGTTAGATGTCGGGAGATCCGGATCGATCTTGCGAGGCGTACTGGCTACTGGGCAGCCCATGGGAGGCCGCTCCCGGCATCCACCGTCAGCATCGTGCTCCCGGTTGGGCAAGACCTGGCCGGTAGATTGCGACCAATGGATATGCTATCAAACAAAGAAAATTTACACAAGGATTGGTGGACTCAATTTTAGAAATAGATTGGCAGTATTCCATTGCTCCCATCCCTAAGCTCTATGCAGACAGGCCAAGGCTCCAGATTCAATTTGACTTACTCTCCACCAATAAAGTGGTGCGTATATTATAATGGTCAAAGGGAACTTTTTATGAACAGGGAACAAAGCTGGTCGCCTACTGGCACATCAGCTCAGGCACCAGTCTGCTTCCCGATTTATTTCCCAGATATATGACTCCTCCCATGACCACACTACCGACCCCTCTGATACAGTTCTTTTACTGTAACCTCCATAATACCGATCCTTATTCAGATCGCTCGACAATGACTCACTTCCTAAATAATCTCGACATTTTTTTTTTTCTTCACATTCCTTCTATAGATGTGGACAGGAGTAGAGATTTAGACAACACTTTACGCCGAGACAAGATAACGATTTATATTAAGTTGATGCAGAGTGGTTAAGCCCCAGGCCCTGGCAGCTTCCTGATTTTTTTTTTTAATGTTCTCCACTCAATTTGCGCCCTTGCTGCTAGACATGTTCAACCACTCATTGCCTCATGGGTCCCTGCCCCCTACATTAGCATTCTACCAAGATCCTTGTTTCTTTTCCAATGTCTCCCATCTTCCTTCCAAAATCATTTTTTGCCGTGGTTATCCTCGTTCATCTAGAGCCCGCAGAGCAATACTTCATTGGGGGAGGGGGGGGGGGGGGGGGGGGCGCTGCCTTGGTCTGTGCCCACTGTCCTTTTCCTCCTCGAAATTCATGTCAAACCCATCGTGATATTTATTGCAAGATTATGGAAACAATTTTGTCAACATTTTAAGCTTTCCGCTCCGTCCCTACTGGGTCCTTTTTGCAATAACCGCTTGTTCCCTCCATACTTGACTCAGCGTTCGCCTTGTGGAGGGGGAAGGGACTCACGTGTTTTGCCGACCTCTTGTGTAGAACAAAACGTTGCCAGTTTCAGCGAGCTCATGGAGAAATTTAATTTACCTAAATCTAGTCTCTGTCGCTATTTTCAAGTCTGTGGTTTCGTCCGCTCGCACTTTTCTTCAACCACCTCCCAAGTACATTGTTGGAAAGGATTGGATTGGATTCAGCCCCGTTGATGCTGACAGGGGTGTGTACAGTACTTTGCTTCCTGCAATCAATCACCAGCTCTTTGGTTTTGCTGGCATTGAGGGAGAGATTATTGTCGCTGCACCACTCCACTAGGTTCTCTATCTCCCTCCTGTATTCTGACTCGTCGTTATTCGCGATGCGGCCCACTATGGTCGTATCGTCAGCAAACTTGTAAATGGAGTTGGAACCAAATTGTGCCACACAGTCGTGGGTGTACAGGGAGTAGAGTAGGGGGCTAAGTACGCAGCCTTGCGGGGCTCCGTTATTGAGGACTATTATGGGGAGGTGTTGTTGTTTATTCTTACTGATTGTGGTCTGTGGGTCAGAAAGTGGAGGGTCCAGTTGCAGAGTGAGGAGCCAAGTCCTAGTTTTTAGAGCTTTGATATGAGCTTGGCTGGGATTATGGTGTTGAAGGCGAAGCTGTAGTCAATAAATAGGAGTCTGATATAGGAGTCCTTGGTTTCGAGATGCTCTAGGGATGAGTGTAGGGCCAGGGAAATGGCGTCTTCTGTGGACTGGTTGCGGCGGAGTGCGAATTGCAGTGGATCAAGGCGTTCTGGGAGCATGGAGGTGATGTGCTTCATGACCAACCTCTCGAAGCACTTCATTACGACTGAGGTCAGGGCCACCTGAAGGTAGTCAGTGAGGCACGTTGCCTGGTTCTTCTTTGACCGGTATGATGGTGATCTTCTTGAAGCAGGTGGGGACCTCGGCGTGGAGTAGGGACAGGTTAAAGGTGTCCGTGAACACATCTGCCAGCTGGTCCGCGCAGGCTCTGAGTGCACAACCAGGGATCCCATCCGGGCCCGTCGCCTTCTGAGCGTTCACTTTCACGAAGGCCGATCTGACTTCGAAAACTGTGATGGTGGGTATGGGTGAGTTATGGGTTGCTGGGGCACTCGACAGCGGATTGTTGGTTTCCTGCTCGAACCGAGAGGGGTGCGCTGTCCGTGTCCCAAACCAGTTGTGTTCTATCTGAAGGTTGCATGATCTCATGATATCCTCCGGGCCCTCACCTCTCCAGAAGGTGAGAAGGGATTGGGGGGCTGAGCTTGGGCTCAGCCTCACGGCGACAGGTGGGAGGAGGGCCAACTGCACATCCTCCTGTGCTCAGTTAAGCATAATTCAATTTAAAGTTCTGCACAGAATTTACTTGATGGCTCGAAGTAGGTGTTCCCCCAATACGGAAAACAAATGCGACAGATGCTTGCTCGCCCCTGTTGGCCACACCCACACTGACACCCACACGTTCTGGTCCTTCCCAAAGCTGATCGGTTTCTGATCTTTTTCTGACACCCTTTCCAATATTCTGGACACTATCCTAGAGCCCTGTCCTTTAGCAGCCACATTCAGAATCACATCTACAACGACCAGTCTCACTGAGATTGAAGCAGACATTATCGCATTTGCTTCATTAATAGCTCGCAGGCAGATTTTATTATCCTGGAAATCCCCCAAGTCACCCAGTACTCCATGTGGTTAGACAACTTGATGTCCTTTTTATATCTGGTTTCAGCGACCTACTGCTGCTGGCCTGTACTCGACTTCCAGTTCCTCTCGGTCAGGGGGGGCTGTGCGGCGGTTCTCTGGGCTTCGGCGGTGGCCCGTGCCCCTGCAGTAATTGCCCAATCGTCGGGGGTCCCTTTCTTCGGGTAGGGGCAAAGTTGAACGTCGGTCAGTTGAGCAGCCTAGATTCAGGAATGCCATGCCTTAGAGTTCCTGGACTCCCTACTCAACGCTCTCGAGGGTGATGGCTATCTCGACCCCCTGTTACAGATCTAGGGGGTTTCTGCTAAACGTTTTCATTGTGTTGCAGATTTCACATACCAAGTGGTCTCTCAGGGTTTCATTCAACGTGCCGTCAAACTCACAAGTTGCAGCCAGTTTGCGCATTAGGGCCAAGAAGTCGTTAGTCAATTTGACCTGGGCCTGCGTGGTGGTATGAAACTGGAACCGGTGAATGATTAGCGGGAACTTACAAAAGCCACTAAGGCGGCAAAAGACTGCATATCCAGTGCACCCGGGTGGATCAAACTTTTTATGATACTGTAGGTTGGTCCACCACAAGCTGTTTGTCGTATTATCATTTGCCGTTTGTGGTATTATCAGGTATTGCAGTACCCGAGAGGCTGTAGACCATTGGGTAAACCTAGGAGTTTACCATTGGCTGTTTGGTATGTAGCTCCACCCTGACAGGCGGGGTATAAGAACAGGTGCCATCCCAGCAGCCCTCATTCTGTACCGAAGCTGCTGGGGAACAGACCTAGTCTATTAAAGCCTTCAGTCATGATACAACCTCGTCTTTGAGTTTAATTGATCGTGATCAATTTAATAGACTACTCTTAAGCTGAAAGAATGGATCTCCGAATCAAGCCGGAGTGTCTACTACTCAGCCCCCAAGCAGAGAACTCGGCGGCGATATTTAAGCACTGGCTGGCGTGTTTTAAAGGCTACCTCGAGACGGCCGGAGGCACCCCCTCAGGAGAACAGAAACTGCATCTCCTGCACTCGAGAGTAAGCCCTGGGATCTACACCCTCATCGAGGAGGCGGAGGACTATGATGATGCGATCGAACTGTTAAAGGGACATTATATACGCCCTGTAAACCAGGTCCACGCACGTCACCTGCTTGCAACGAGACCGCAAAGCTCTGGGGAATCACTGGAGGACTTCTACCGTGCGCTACTGGTGCTGGGCAGAAACTGTGGCTGCCCGCAAGTTTCGGGCAGCGAGCACACGGAACTTCTAATCCGGGATGCCTTCGTAGCAGGTATGAGCTCCTCAGAGATCCGCCAAAGACTCTTGGAAAAGGACATCCTGGGACTGAGAGAGGCACGGGCCCTGGCAGGGTCCATGGATGTTGCCTCAAGAAACGTGCAGTCCTTTGCGCCCGACCACGCGGAGGCCCCCTGGGCTGCGTGGCATCCCGCAGCGGCAGCCCCACTGACCTTCCCCGTGTCCCCGCAGGCCTGCGCTGTAAGACGGCCTATTAACTCTGTCGGGCCCCGCTGTTTCTTCTGCGGGCAGGCGAAGCACCCCCGCCAGCGCTGCCCGGCCCACACCTCCACCTGCAAAGGGCCATTTTGTGGGGGTCTGCCAAGCACGAGCCATGGCCGTGGTCTCCAGCGACTCCAGACCGCCGCGGCAACCTTCCCTTCGGGCCCCAGGCGGCCAGCCCCTGTCCTAGGGCCACGTCTGACCCACGGGCACGGCCATCTTGCTCCGCGGACACCACGCTGGACGGATGGGCGCCGCCATTTCATCCATCCCCGCCGCCATTTTGTCCATCCCCGACCACCATGTGGGATTCATGGGAGACGCCATCTTGTTTTTTTTTTTTTTAAATATGTTTATTCGGATTTTTCCAACAAAATTTTTAACAAACCCCCCCCCCCCCCATAACAAAAAGAAAAAGAACACAAACACAGCAATCAAAAATAATACAAAACTTATACATTGGGTTTCCCCCGTATATAGTAACCCCCCCATATGACTTTCAAAGGTACCCTTGGGGAAGCCCCCCCTCACCCACCCACCCTTGGGTTGCTGCTGCTGCTGACCTCCTCCTAACGCTCCGCGGGATAGTCTAGGAACGTTTGCCACCGCCTGAAGAACCCCTGCACAGACCCTCTCAAGGCAAACTTTATCCTCTCCAGCTTGATGAACCCTGCCATGTCATTTATCCAGGCTTCCACACTGGGGGGCTTCGCGTCCTTCCATAATAGCAAGATCCTCCGCCGGGTTACCAGGGACGCAAAGGCCAGGATACCGGATTTTGAAATCCTCCTCCATCTGCTCCACCAACCGCATCAAATTGAGCTTGTGCAGGGCCCCCCAACTCCCAGCCACCTGGATCCCCAAGTACCAAAAGTTCCTTTCCGTCCTCTTCAATGGTAGGTCGTTTATCCCCCTTCCCTGGTCCCCTGGATGCAAGGAGCTCACTTTTCCCTATGTTGAGCTTATAGCCCGAGAAGTCCCCAAACTCCCTTAGGATCCGCATGACCTTCGCCATCCCCTCCGCTGGATCTGCCACATACAGCAACGGGTCGTCCGCATACAGCGACACCCAATGTTCCTCTCCCCCTCGGACCAACCCCCTCCACTTCCTGGACTCCCTTAGTGCCAATTGCCAGAGGCTCAATTGCCAATGCAAACAACAAGGGGGATAGGGGGCACCCTTGCCTCGTCCCTCGGTACAGCCGAAAGTACTTCGACCTCCGCCGATTCGTAGCCACACTCGCCACCGGGGCTCTATATAGCAGCCTGACCCAGCTGATGAACCCCTCCCCAAACCCAAACCTCCGCAACACTTCCCAAAGATACTCCCACTCCACCCGGTCAAAGGCCTTCTCCGCGTCCATAGCTGCCACTACCTCCGCTTCTCCCTCCACCGATGGCATCATAATCACGTTGAGGAGCCTCCGCACATTAGTGTTTAACTGCCTGCCCTTTACAAATCCCGTCTGGTCCTCATGGATCACCCCCGGGACACAGTCCTCAATTCTTGTAGCCAGCACTTTTGCCAGCAACTTAGCATCCACATTGAGGAGCGAGATCGGTCTATACGACCCACATTGCAGCGGGTCCTTCTCCCCCTTCAGGATCAGAGAGATCAGCGCCCCGGACATTGTCAGGGGCAGGGTCACCCCCTCCCTTGCCTCATTGAAAGTCCTCACTAGCAACGGGCCTAGCAGGTCCACATATTTCCTATAAAACTCAACCAGGAACCCATCTGGCTCCGGGGTCTTCCCCGCCTGCATGTTCCCCAATCCTTTAACCAGCTCCTTCAACCCAATTGGCGCCCCTAAACCAGCCACCTCCTGCTCCTCCACCCTCGGGAACCTCAGTTGATCCAAAAATCGTCGCACCCCCTCTTCCCCCGCTGGGGGCTCAGACCTGTACAGCTCCTCATAGCAGTCCTTGAATACCTCATTTACTCTCACCGCACTCCGCACCGTATTCCCCCCGCTATCCTTAACTCCACCTATCTCCCTTGCTGCCTCCCTCTTACGAAGCTGGTGTGCCAGCATCCGGCTCGTCTTCTCCCCATACTCGTACGTCGCTCCCTGTGCTTTCCTCCACTGTGCCTCTGCTTTCCCTGTGGTCGACAGGTCGAACTCCGTCTGGAGGCTTCGCCGCTCCCTGAGTAGTCCCTCCTCGGGGGCCTCTGCATATCTCCTGTCCACCCTTAAGATTTCCCCCACCAACCTCTCCCACTCCCTGCCCTCTCTCTTCTCCCTGTGGGCCCTGATGGAGATTAACTCTCCCCTGACCACCGCCTTCAACGCCTCCCAGACTACCCCCACCTGCACCTCTCCATTGTCATTGGCCTCCAAATATCTCTCGATGCACCCCCGCACCCTCCCGCACACCTCCTCATCCACCAATCCCACATCAAGACGCCACAGCGGGCGCTGATCCCTCTCCTCTCCTAACTCCAGCTCCACCCAGTGCGGGGCGTGGTCTGAGATGGCTATGGCCGAATACTCCATTCCCTCCACTTTTGGGATTTGCCCCCTACTCAAAACAAAAAAAATCTATCCGGGAGTAGGCTCTATGTACACGGGAAAAGAATGAGAATTCCCTGGCCAGGGGCGTGGCAAACCTCCATGGATCCACTCCCCCCATCTGGTCCATAAACCCCCTCAGCACCTTGGCCGCAGCCAGCCTCTTCCCTCTCTTGGACTTAGAGCGATCCAATGCTGGATCCAGCACCGTGTTGAAATATCCCCCCCCCCCCCCGCCCGCCCGCCCGCATTATCAAGCTTCCTACCTCCAGGTCCGGAATCCGACCCAGCATGCGCTTCATAAATCCCGCATCATCCCAGTTCGGGGCGTATACATTTACCAGTACCACCCGCACCCCCCTGCAACCTACCGCTCACCATCACATATCGACCTCCATTATCCACTACAATATTCTTTGCCTCAAACAACACCCACTTCCCCACCAGCATTGCAACCCCTCTGTTCTTCGCATCCAGCCCCGAATGGAATATCTGTCCTACCCATCTCTTTCTCAGCCTGACCTGATCTGCCACCTTCAAATGTGTCTCCTGAAGCATAACCACGTCTGCCTTCAGTCCTTTTAAGTGCGCGAACACTCGGTCCCTCTTAACCGGCCCATTCAGGCCCCTCACATTCCAAGTTATCAGCCGGATTGGGGGGCTGCTTACCCGCCCCCCTGCCGACTAGCCATCTCCTTTTCTAGGCCAGCCACGTGCCCGCGCCCCCCACACCCCCAGTCCCCCAGACGGTGGAGCCCCGCCCCGACCAACTCTCCTATTTCCAGTTCCCCTTTGGCCAATGCAGCAGCAACCCTATACCCCCCCCCCCCCCCCCCCCCCCCCCGCTAGATCCATATCTAGCTCTTTTGCTCCCCCCATAACACTCCCGTAAGTCAGCTGACTCCTGCTGACACCGGCCTCTCCCGCCTTCCCATCGACCCCCCCAGTGTGGGAATCCCCCCTCCCCCTCCTCCCTGGCAGTCAGTGTGCGCTCCTCTCCAGTACCGCCCTCCCCGCCCTCCGACCCCCACCTCCGCCCTTCCCTAGCGCGGGAAAAAGCCCGCCCTTTCCTGAGCCCCCCCCCCCCCCCCCCCATGGCGCAGCTCCTTTTGCGGCCTTACCTCAATTCCCCATCCCCGGGCCTCCCCTCCCTCCAACACCGACGCCCACACTCTCCCACAGTCTCCCCATCAAATCCCTTCACCCATCCCCAACCAGCACCCAACCAGGGGAACATTCCCTACACGTAGTTAAAACCATATATACAGCAGACATTCCCCCCCCCACAACAACAAACCATCAATTTGAGTCCAACTTTTCAGTCTGTATAAAACTCCAAGCCTCCTCAGGCATTTCGAAATAGTGGTGCTGATTTTGGAATGTGACCCACAATCGCGCTGGCTGCAGCATACTGAACTTCACCCCCTTCCGATGGAGCACCGCCTTGGCCCGATTAAAGCCAGCTCTCCTCTTGGCCACCTCTGCACTCCAGTCCTGGTAGATTCGGATCTCTGTATTCT
Source organism: Scyliorhinus torazame (assembly GCF_047496885.1). Taxonomy (NCBI): domain Eukaryota; kingdom Metazoa; phylum Chordata; class Chondrichthyes; order Carcharhiniformes; family Scyliorhinidae; genus Scyliorhinus; species Scyliorhinus torazame. The sequence goes on along the minus strand of NC_092710.1, from coordinate 116,844,460 downwards.
CCCACCTGCTGCTCCGCTCTTTCTTGGCCCATCTCAGGACACACACTCTATCCATAAAGCGGTGAAACCTCACCACTACAGCCCTTGGCGGCTCGTTGGCCTTTGGTCTCCTTGCCAGGACCCGGTGCACCCCATCTAGCTCCAGGGGCCTCGGGAAGGCTCCCGCGCCCATCAGCGAATTGAGCATCGTGCTTACATATGCCCCGGCATCGGGTCCCTCCACTCCTTCAGGGAGACCCAGAATCCGAAGATTCTTCCTCCTCGACCTATTCTCCAGGTCCTCAAATCTTTCCGCCCACCTCTTGTGCAGCGCCTCGTGTGCCTTCACCTTCACCGCCAGGCCCAAGATCTCGTCCTCGTTCTTCGAGGCTTTTTGCCGCACCTCTCAGATCGCCGCCCCTTGGGCCTTCTGCGTCTCCACTAGCTTCTCGATCGCCGCCTTCATTGGCGCCAGCATTTCGGTTTTCAGCTCCTCAAAGCAGCTTTTAAGAAACCCCTGCTGCTCCTGCGACCACTGCGCCCACGCTGCTTGGTCTCCACCCGCCGCTATCTTGCTTTTTCTCCATCTCACTTTTCGCTGCTCCAAGATCCCTTTTTTCACCGCTCCACTCCTGGTCCAATCCATATACTGTCTGGGGGGACCTTGCTGTCACCTTCCCACAATGGAAGCCATCGAACAAGTGCCGTTGGGGCCCCTCTAGAGAGCCCAAAAGTACGTTCCCGGCGGGCGCTGCCGAACGTGCGACCTATCCAGGCATGGCCGAACCAGAAGTCGGGGAGACGCCATCTTGGATGGGGCCCCAGGCCCCCAGCACGGCGGACTACACGCTGCCCGATCACAACTCGCAACTGCTCCATCTGGCCTCGGTGACACTGGACCAAAATCGACCTCGGACACTCATGACTGCAACGATGACAGTGTTCATTAACGGCCACGAGACGTTTTCCCTGATCAACTCTGGGAGCACGGAGAGCTTTATACACGCCGCCATGGTAAAGTGCTGTTCACTTGTTACCCACCCTGTAAACCAAAGAATCTCCCTGGCCTCCGGGTCACACTCAGTGGAGATAAAGGGGTTCTGCCTCGCAGACCTCACTGTCCAAGGCAGGAAATTCAACAATTTCCACCTGTATGTCCTGCTGGACCTCTGCGCGGCTACACTCCTGGGGTTGGACTTCCAATGTAACTTGCAAAGCCTGACTTTTAAATTTGGCGGCCCTATACCCCCCTTACTGTCTGCGGCCTCGCGACCCTTAAGATCGACCCGCCTTCCCTGTTTGCATATCTCACCCCAGATTGCAAACCCGTCGCCACCAGGAGCAGACGGTACAGTGCCCAGGACCGGACCTTCATCAGGTCAGAGGTCCAAAGGCTACTGAAGGAAGGGGTCATTGAAGCTAGCAACAGTCCCTGGAGAGCTCAAGTAGTGGTGGTAAAGACCGGGGAGAAACATAGGATGGTCATTGATATAGTCAGCCCATCAACAGGTTTACGCAGCTGGATGCGTACCCTCTCCCCCGCATATCCGACCTGTTGAACAGGATCGCACAATACAAGGTCTTCTCCACGGTGGATCTCAAGTCCACTTACGGTCAGTTACCCCTCCGCACTAGTGACCGCAAGTACACTGCCTTCGAAGCAGATGGGCGGCTCTACCAATTTTTAAGGATTCCCTTTGGTGTCACTAATGGGGTCTCGGTCTTCCAACACGAGATGGATCGAATGGTTGACCAATACGGCTTACGCACAACGTTCCCATATCTGGATAACGTCACCATCTGCGGCCATGACCAGCAGGTTCACGACACCAACCTCCGGAAATTTCTCCAGACCGCGAAAATCCTTAACTTAACGTATAATAAGGATAAATGCGTATTTAGCACCGACCGCCTAGCCATTCCTGGCTACGTAGTGCGAAATGGAGTTATAGGCCCCGACCCTGAGCGCCTGCGCCCCCTTATGGAATTCCCCCTCCCTCACTGCCCCAAGGCCCTGAAGCGCTGCCTCGGTTTTTTCAGTTATTACGCACAGTGGGTCCCCAACTACGCAGACAAAGCCCGACCCCTGATCCAGTCCACAACCGTCCCCCTGTCGACGGAGGCCCGCCAGGCCTTCTGCCGCATCAAAGCAGACATTGCAAAGGCCACGGTGCACGCCATCGACGAGTCCCTCCCCTTATCCGACGTAGCTCTGGCCGCCACCCTCAACCAAGCAGGCAGACCCATGGCCTTCTTCTCCCGTACCCTCCATGCTTCAGAAATTCGCCATTCCTCGGTCGAAAAAGAGGCACAAGCCGTAGTAGAAGCTGTGCGACATTGGAGGCATTACCTGGCCGGCAGGAGATTCACTCTCCTCACTGACCAACGGTCGGTGGCGTTCATGTTTGATAATGGACAGCGGGGCAAGGTAAAGAATGACAAGATCTTATGGTGGAAGATAGAACTCTCCACTTACAACTACGAGATCTTGTACCGTCCTGGGAAGCTAAACGGGCCTTCCGATGCCCTGTCCCGCGGCACGTGTGCCACCGCACAAGTGGACCGCCTCCGAGCCCTCCACGAGGACCTCTGCCACCCAGGGGTCACTCGTTTTTTCCACTTCATTAAGACCCGCAACGTGCCCTACTCCATCGATGAGGTCAGGACAGTTACCAGGGACTGCCAAATCTGCGCGGAGTGCAAACCGCACTTCTGCCGGCCAGAGAGGGGGATAAAGCACCTGATAAAGGCTTTCCGTCCCTTTGAACACCTCAGCATGGACTTCAAAGGCCCCCTCCCCTCCACTGACCGCAACACGTATTTCCTGAACGTGATTGACGAGTACTCCCGGTTCCCATTCACCATCCCCTGCCCCGACATGACCACAACCACCGTCATCAAGGCCCTCCAGGGTATCTTTACACTGTTCGGGTTCCCCGCGTACATACTCAGTGACAGGGCTGTCCTTTATGAGCGACGAACTGCGTCAATTCCTGCTCAGCAAGGGCATTGCCTCGAGCAGGACGACCAGTTACAACTCCCGGGGAAACGGGCAGGTAGAGAGGGAGAACGGAACGGTCTGGGCCCTATGGTCCAGGACTCTCCTCATCTCCCGCTGGCAGGAAGTCCTCCCAGAGGCCCTCCACGACATCCGGTCGCTGCTCTGTATAACTACCAATCAGACACCTCATGAACGTCTCCTAGTCTTCCCCAGGAAGTCCTCCTCCGAGACCTCACTCCCAACCTGGCTAGCGACACCCGGACCCATCCTGCTTCGGAAGCACGTGCGGGCGCACAAGTCGGACCCGTTGGTCGAGAGGGTCCACCTGCTGCATGCTAACCCCCAGTATGCCTACGTGGCATTCCCTGACGGCCGGCAAGATACAGTCTCCCTCCGGGACCTGGCGCCCGCCGGAACCCCATGCGTACCCGAACCATTACCCCCCACCCCCTCTCCCCCCCCACAGCACCTCACTGGAGGGCCGGTCCTCCCGCCGCTCTTACCTAGGCCCTCCCACCCACCGACGCCCCCTACAGGCGCCCCCCTCTCATGTCAACCGTTTGCCCCACCAGCGCCGTCTAGGGGTGACGAAGCGGCCATGGAGGATGAAGCCACGCTCCCGGAGTCGCAGATGCCTGGACCCCCACCAGAATCACCACCGAGGCTCAGACGATCCAGGAGGACGACCAGGCCACCCGACCGACTGATTGCTTCACTGTGACTGTAACTGTAAATATTCTCGACAACCCTGTAAGGAGGTATCACGGTACCTCCTTATCTGATCATACCATGTTAAATGCAATTGTACCCACTGGCCACCACCCCCGCCGGACTCTTTTTTAACAGGGGGTGAATGTGGTATTATCAGGTATTGCAGTACCCGAGAGGCTGCAGACCATTGGGTAAACCTAGGAGTTTACCATTGGCTGTTTGGTATGTAGCTCCGCCCTGACAGGCGGGGTATAAGAACAGGTGCCGTTCCAGCAGCCCTCATTCTGTACCGAAGCTGCTGGGGAACAGATCTAGTCTATTAAAGCCTTCAGTTACGATACAAACGCGTCTTTGAGTTTAATTGATCGTGCATCACCATTCATCCCCAAAGATAACATTCATCTGAACAAAATACTGCATGCGTTTGATGTACTGCCCCCAATCATCAGTATCTGCATTATACGGCTCCAGTTTTCCAATGTGAGGCATCTCTGCTGGTGAGTTGGGGGCCTCCTGAGGCCTAAACAAAGTGGTCCCGGTACGCAGCACTTGGCACCAATGGCAGCTCCACTTAACCCTCGTTGCCAGTGTAGAATCTGCGCAGAGTGAATATACATGGAACGGTAGGCTGGATGCAACAATACTGAGTTATTCTTTAGACACGATAACTCTCCACTCCCGAAGGGTCTGCCTCCTCGTCCTGCACGCAGTTTGGGGTTTTTACACCATGAGGGCTCCCCTCATTAAAGGGGACGCCTGGCCCCATTACCGGGGAAACTCGTATTCCATGGAGGTCACGGGGGACTGAATGGTCTGCACCCCATGACCTTCGTGGGGGTTGTAACAGTGTTGTATATCTATTTATGAGGGGAGGGGGAATTTATGCCTGCCCCTTTGCCATTTGAAAATCAATAAAAAAGACATTTAAACAAACAATGCCTGCAGATGAAATGCCTCAACTACATGAGCTGGAGGTAAATGCTTAAGCCAGATTTAGGTGACTGCCTTAAGCTGCGTTAATGGCACCGGAGGAATGATACTGATAACTATAGGAATGTAAGAATGAGGAGGCCATTCAGCCCCTCCAGCCTATTCTAACATTGAATTAGATCTGTGCCTCAGTTTCATTTGCATGCCTTTGTTCCATATCTTCCGTTACCTTCACCCAACAAAAATCTAGAATCTACAACCTTTAAGAGGCTTGAATTCCAGATATCCATGACTCTGTGTGTAAATGTTTCCTGATTTCACTGCTAAATGGCCTGGCTCTAATTGTTAGCAGTAGTAGTGAGGTTAATGTTTGTTCCTCTTAATTTGAAGTTGTTTAAGTGGAATGATTGGTAATAATAAGTACTGATTGCTACATTATTTATATTGGCTGATTCAAATTATCCGATGAATCAATTTTTCTTCGGTGCAAAATAAACACTGGAATTATTGGGAGTAGATTCTGGAGGAGATGGGTGTTTTGTCATAGTTGGATTAATAGGCACAATCTAGTTGGTACTGAACTATGTGGATGTCTTTTCAGCTTGGAATCATTTCTGTACGGGCTCCATGCGTTATTTAAAGGAGATTTCAGAATCACCACCAAGCAGGAATGGATCTTTGAAGACATAGACCTGCTTCACAAGGTCGTTGCTCCAGGAATCCGAATGTCCCTGAAGCTTCATCAGGTAAATCTTGTGTCCAGAGGCTCTGTGAATAAGGTGACATTAATTGACAAAGCACACCAGGGATGCAGAAAAGTACGGTAAACTCTCCAATTATTTTGTAATAGCATAGCTAGCAGGGTTATAGAACAAGAATTATAGGACATGGCACAGAAAGACACCATTCGGCCTATCACGCCCCTGCCAGCTCTTTGAAGAGCTATCCAGTTAGTTCCGCCCACCTGCTCTTCCCCCATAGCTATGCTAAATGTATTTTTTTAATTCATTTACGGGATGTTGGCATCGCTGACTAGGCCAGCATTTATTGCCTCTCCCTAATTGCCCTTGAGAACATGAAGGTGAGCTGCCTTCTTGAACCACTTCAGTCCATGTGCTGTAAGTACACCCACAGTGCTGTTAGGGAGGGAGTTCCAGGATTCTGCCCCAATTTAAAGCATTAGTTGAGATATTTATCAGACCATCCTGCTAGAATGGATGATATGGGGAAAACTGATATAGGCCATAATATGGGATAAGATAAATGTACACTTAGAGAAAAATAAGTTAATACTAGACAGTTAACATGGCTTTGTCAACATGACATTGTCATGGGCAGGTCATGTCTGACAAATTTAATTGAGTTCTTTGACGTGGCAGTAGATGAGGGTAGTGCTGTGGATATTGTATATTTGGACTTTCAGCAAGCATTTGGGGCAGGATTCTCCGACCCCCCGCCAGGTCAGAGAATCGCCGGGGGGCGGCGTGAATCACGCCCCGCCGCTCCGACGCGGCTGCCGAATTCTCCGGCACCCGTTTTTGGGCGGGGGCGGGGACCGCGCCGCGCCGGTCGAGGGCTGTTGGCAGTGGCCCCCCCTGGCGATTCTCAGGGCCCCGATGGGCCGAGCGGCCGCCCGTTTTTGGCCAGTCCCGCAGTCCCGCCGGTGTGGATTAGTCAAGGACCATACCGGCGGGACCTGGCTTTGAGGGCGGCTTGCGGAGTCCTCGGGGGGGGGGGGGGGGGGGGGGGGGGGTGCTCCCACGGTGGCCTGGCCTGCGATCGGGGCCCACCGATCTGCAGGCAGCCTGTGCCATGGGGGCACTCTTTCCCTCCGCGCCGGTCTGTGTAAGGCTCCTCGATGGCCGGCGGGGAGAAGAAACCCCCTGCGCATGCGCAGGAATCGTGCTAGCGGTTCTGCGTATGCGCCAGAACACGCTGCCGCTCCTGCGCATGCGCCAACTCGCGTCGTCAACCACGCCAGAATCGACCTAGCCCCCTGAAGTACGGAGGATCCCGCACCTTCCGTGCGACCCGACGCCGGAGTGGTTCACGCCACCCTTGGCGCCGGTACGGCCTGTCCTGCCGATTGCGGGAGAATCCCGCCCTTGATATGGTGCCACATAGCAGGTTGATTAGCAAATTAGAAATGTTTGGGATTGATGGGTCCTTGGCTAAGAAATTAGAAGTTGGCCAAGAGATAGGAAACAGAGTGAAGGGATAGATGAGCATTTCTCAGACTGGAGACGAATTGAAAGTGATGTTCGGCAGGGCTCAGTATTGGGACCCTTGCTTTTTCTGATTTATAAAAATGGTTTAGAAGTGGGTGTTGAGGGCAAAATCTCTAAATTTACAGATGATACTAAGCTAGGGAGAATAGTAAATTGTGAAGATGACACTGAGCGACTTCAGACGGACATCGACAAGTTGGCCAAATGGGCAGACACCTGGCAGATGAATTTCAATGAAGCGAAATGTGAGGTAATGCATTTTGGTAGAAGAAACATGGTGAGACAATACAGACTCAATTGTGTAACTTTAAGGGGAGTACAGGAGCAGAGGGACCTCAGGGTTCAAATGCATAATTCTCTGAAGATGGCCAGGCAAGTTGAAACCGTTGTTAAGAAGGCTTATAGGGTCCTTGGGTTTATAAATAGAAGCACAGAGTATAAAAGCAAGGAAGTGATGCTACACCTCTACAAATCATTGGTCAGACCACATTTGGAATATTGTGTTCAGTTCTGGGAACTTTATTTAAGGAAGGATATTAAAGCCCAAGAGAGAATGTAGAGAACATTTACTAGAATTATACCAGGAATAGTAGCAGGAAATGGGTGGCAAAGTCGCACAGTGGTTAGCACTACTGTTTCACATCTCTAGGGTCCTGAGTGCCATTCTAGCCTTGGGCCACTGTCTGTGCGAAGTTTGCACATTCTCCCCGGGTCTGCATGGGTTTCCTCTGGGTGCTCCGGTTTCCTCCTACAGTCCAAAGATGTGGTGATTAGGTGGATTGGCCATGCTAAATTGCCCCTTAGTGTCCAGGGATGTGCAGGTTAGGTTACATTATCAGACCATCCTGCTAGAAAGGATGATATGGGGAAAACTGGACATGAGTCGAAGGATCGATGCAGCATCGATGGGTCGAATGGCCTACTCTGCACTTTTGGGATTCTATGATTCTTATGAATATGGAATTTTAGATACAAGGAAAGATTAGAGAAATTAGGCTTGTTCTCCTTAGAACAGAGAAGATTACAAGGTGACCTTACTGAGGTGTTACAAAGGATGAACAATTTTGACAGGGTAAAGACGGATATTCTGTTTCCACTAGTTGGTAAGTCAGTGGGGTCACAATTTCAAGATGGTCAGCAAGAGAGCTAGTAGTGAGATGAGGAGAAACCTTTTTACTCTGAGAGTTGTTGGGATTTGGAATGTGCTGCCTGGGAGAGTGGTGGAGGCAGATTCCAAAGGAGGTTTCAAAAGAGAACTGGATATATATATTTGAAAGTGATGAATTTAGAGAGCTACAGAGATAGGATTGGGAATGGGACTAGCTAGGTAGCTCTTTTGGCTGCCAGTGCAGACATGATAGGCCGAATGGCCTCCTTCTGTGCTGTAAAATTCTATGATTCAGCAAGACTGCACTTTGGGCACAAATCACCTTTACCCTCAACTCTTAGATATTGTGGAAGGCTCCTCAGCCCATTGCAGCACACCCTGGCTAAATATCACTGCAAGAGGTATATACCTAGGCTTCCCAAGAAGTATTAATATCCCAAAGGAGGTGGGGAACTGAGGTAATTGCTGGGGATGGGGCCAGAGCAACCTGACCCCTGGATCAAATGTATTGTCTTCTACCTGACCCCTAGATCAAGTGTATTCCCTTTTACAGAGGAGCACAAATCAAGCTCCCTCCCCATACCCTATCTGTCATTTCAGGACAGGACTGACCGCTGTTTGCCCTGCCCCACTATGTCTTCGGGTACAGGATCTTCATCAAGTCTTTCCCAATCTATCCATCCTGTGACAAGGAATTTGAAGTGTTGCATTTCAGCTCCTTGCCATTGCAAAATCACAGCCCCTGATGTTCCACAGGGGGCCATGGTGGGAACTTACTTTTGGTGAGGGGGTCAGAGTTCACCCTGGACAAGAGGTCAGAGAGTGCACAGTTGGCCTTGATCTCCAGGCCACTTATTTTGACTGTTATTGAAATTCATTCTTGTGTTCTCGACATTGTTGGTAAGGCTGGAATTTATTGCCCATCCCTAGTTGCCCTGAGAAGTTGGCAGTGCATCTTCTTAAACCACTGGTAGCAGGTTTGGTTTAACTAAGGAGCTTCTTAGACCACTTCAGAAGGAAAGTTGATAGGCTACTGAAAAGACCAGATTGGGTAAGAATGTTAGGTTTCCTTCCCTAAAGAAAATTAATGAAAGGTTGGGTTTTTGTGATAATCTGACTGCTTCATGGTCACTTTTACTGATAGAGCTTTTTACTTCCAGATATTCAGAACTCCCAAACTACCCTGGTAGGAATGGAACCTACATTCTCTCAATTAGTCCAGTTACATAAGCTATTATGCATATCCTGAAGGTTATGGTGAAGGTGACATGGGGGTAATTTCCTCAGTAGATGATGTTGCGGGGAAACGCATTTCCTCTGGGCCTGGTATTAGATACAGACACTGCATAGACATTTAATTGGAACAAGCAGGAGTTTCCTGTTTGCATTCCAAAGCTGTTTATGCCTCCTGAGAGTAAATTTGTGGATTTGTACAGCAGAAGGGATCTAATCTGTGGGTTTTATGTTTGCTAAAGTAAAGCCTTAGGTTTAAGTATTAGATCAGGAATCTTACCTGCCCCAGTGTACAGCACTGGCTGACAAGACAGGATCCTATCATGAATTACAGAATCGTGCTGCTGATCATTGTGCCATCTACTCCCAGTAATCAATGAAAAGGGCTTTATTAAATTGAAGCAGTAGTGAAGTATGGGACAATCTGCTGACCACACTGCACGCTGTGTGAGGCTGACACACTGTGAGGCTGACAGACTTGTGTAAGGCTCTCACATTGCACAGATAGGAACAAAGAAATAGGAGTTCCTTTTATCCCTTTCACCCTGTTCTGCCATTCAATGAGATAAAAGCAGGATGCAACCTACCTCCATATAGCTACCTTTTCCTCATATCCATCAATACCTTTAGATAGCAAAAATCTATCAATCTCAGATTTAAAATTAACAATTGATCTTGCATCAGTTGCTCTTTGTGGAAGAGAGTTCAAAGCTTGTACCACCTGTTGTGTGTATGTTCTTTAATTTCACCCCGATAGGCCTGGCACTAATTTCTGGACCATGTCTCCTAGTCCTAGGTTCCTCAACTGACGGAAATAGTTTCTCTTATTTACCTGATCTGTTCCCTTTAATACCTCAAAAAAATTAAATTAATCACTGCACATCCTTTTACATTCCAGTTTGTGTAAGCTGCCTTCATAATTTTGCCCTTGGAGTCCAGGTAACATCCTGCTAAACCTAAGCTGCATTCCCTCCAAGGTGGGGGTGGGGGAGGTTTGCTCAGTTGGCTGGGTGGCTGGTTTGTGATGCGTACTATGATGATTTTCATTCATCCTTCCTAAGGTGCAGTGCTGATAAATGCTCCAGATGTGATTATTTTGTGTACATATTCATGGTATTTTAATGATTTACCTTCCTGGACCCTCAAGATCCTTTAGATCTCCATTGTTTCTAGCTTCTCGCTGCTTAGAAAATACCTTGTTTGCCACTCATCCACCCTTTATAAATCCATGCCGACTCTCTTTAATTAGCTAAACATTTTCTCTTTTTAAAAAAAATAATTTTTATTAAAGGCTTTCATAAAATATCAAGAACAAAATGAGAAAGAAAAAAGAACCCCACAGGGTTAAGTACAAAACACAATCGAAAAAAGCAACCCCCCAAACCCCCCCCCCCCCCCCCCCCCGTACCTAAATAATAAATTAACATTAACACCCCGACTTAAGACAACAGATGTATACACCCTCTCAGACCCTTCCAGTGTAAATAACATAAACAAAAATAAAGTAAACCCCCTCCCCCCCCCGCCCCGAGCTGCTGCTGCCATTGACCAATGTCTATCATTCTGCCAGAAAGTCTAAGAACGGTTGCCACCGCCTAAAGAACCCTTGTACCGACCCTCTCAAGGCGAATTTCACCCTCTCCAATTTAATGAACCCTGCCATATCGCTGATCCAGGATTCCACGCTTGGGGGCCTCGCATCTTTCCACTGAAGGAGAATCCTTCGCCGGGCTACCAGGGATGCAAAGGCCAGAATTCCGGCCTCTTTCGCCTCCTGCACTCCCGGCTCCTCTGCCACCCCAAATATTGCGAGCCCCCAGCCCGGTTTGACCCTGGATCCTACCACCCTCTACACCGTCCTCGCTACGCCCTTCCAAAATTCCTCCAACGCTGGGCATGCCCAGAACATATGGGTGTGATTTGCTGGGCTCCCTGAGCACCTAACACACCTGTCCTCACCCCCAAAGAACCTCCTCATCCTTGTCCCGGTCATGTGTGCCCTGTGCAGCACCTTAAACTGTATGAGGCTGAGCCTCGCGCATGAAGAGGAAGAGTTTACCCTCCCTCGGGCATCTGCCCACGTCCCCTCTTCGATCTCCTCTCCCAACTCCTCCTCCCACTTACCTTTCAACTCCACCACCGAGGCCTCCTCCTCCTCCTGCATCACCTGGTAAGTTTCCGAGATCTTCCCCACTCTCACCCACCCCCCCCCCCGAGAGCACCCTGTCCTGTACTGTGTGTGGCGGTAGCCGCAGGAATTCCACCACCTGCCGTCTGGCAAACGCCCTTACCTGTAAGTACCTGAAGGTGTTCCCCGGGGGAGCCCGTACTTCTCCTCCAACTCACCCAAGCTCGCGAACTTCCCGCCCACAAACAGGTCCCCCAACTTTCGTATCCCTGCCCTGTGCCACCCCGAAAACCCTCCACCTGTTCTTCCTGGGGCGAACCGGTGGTTCCCCCGTAATGGGGTCCACGCCGAGGCCCTAACTTCCCCCCATGCCACCTCCACTGCCCCCAAAATTTGAGGGCCGCCACCACCACTGGGCTCGTGGTATACCTCCTTGGAGGGAGCGGCAGTGGCACCGTTGCCAGTGCCCCCAGACTCGTACCCACACAGGACGCCGTCTCCAGCCTCTTCCATGCAGCCCCCTCCCCCTCCATCACCCACTTGCGCACCATTGTCGCATTGGTGGCCCAGTAGTACCCACAGAGGTTGGGCAGCGCCAGCCCCCCCCCTTTCTCTACTCCACTCCAGGAACACCCTTCTCACCCTCGGAGTCCCTCGCGCCCACACAAACCTCATTATACTCCTGTTAACCCGCCTGAAAAAAGCCTTCGGGATAAACACGGGGAGGCACTGGAACAGGAACAAAAACCTTGGGAGCACCGTCATTTTGATTGACTGCACCCTACCCGCCAGGAACAGCGGCAACGCGTCCCACCTCGAACTCCTCCTCCATTTGCTCCACCAGCCTTGTAAAGTTAAGCCTATGCAGGGCCCCCCAGCTCCTGGCCACCTGGACCCCCAAATATCTGAAGCTCATTGTAGCACCGTCAATATGACGCGAGGCAGGTTGAGGTAATGTCAATTGAAGGCTTTATTAAGCAGAACTTTATCCCCAGCAGCGTGGTTACAGAATGCAACTGCTGAGGGAAATGGAGGGAAAAACTGGGTTCTTATACCGGCATTTCTGGGTGGAGTCCAGTAGGTGGCAGATCCTATCAGGACCTGGCATCCCTCCACCAATAGCCTGTCGACACGTGGTGTACCGTATTACCCCTAATAAATACCACCATACTACTCTCCGCCCTTTTTAGTGGGAGCTCGCCAATCCCCCTCTCCTGGTCCCCTAGCTGAACTACGAACAGCTCGCTCTTCCCCATATTGAGCTTGTACCCCGAAAAGTCCCCGAATTCCCTAAGGATCCTCATTACCTCTGACATTCCTCCCACCGGGTCCACCACGTACAGCAGCAGGTCGTCCGCATAAAGCGACACGCTATGCTCCTCCCCACCCCGCACCAACCCCCTCCAGTTCCTCGACTCTCTCAGTGCCATAGCCAGGGGTTCAATCGCCAGTGCGAAGAGCAGGGGGGACAGGGGACACCCCTGTCTCGTCCCTTGGTGTAACCAAAAATACTCGGACCTTAAGACCATAAGACATAGGAGCGGAAGTAAGGCCATTCGGCCCATCGAGTCCATCCACCATTCAATCATGGCTGATTTCAACTCCATTTACCCGCTCTCTCTCCATAGCCCTTAATTCCTCGAGAAATCAAGAATTTATCAACTTCTGTCTTAAAGACACTCAACGTCCCGGCCTCCACCGCCCTCTGTTGCAATGAATTCCACAGACCCACCACTCTCTGGCTGAAGAAATTTCTCCTCATCTCTGTGACTCCCTTTTATTCTAAGGCTGTGCCCCCGGGTCCTAGTCTCCCCTGATAATGGAAACAACTTCCCTACATCCACCCTATCTAAGCCATTCATTATCTTGTAAGTTTCTATTAGATCTCTCCTCAACCTCCTAAACTCCAATGAATATAATCCCAGGATCCTCAGACGTTCATCGTATGTTAGGCCTACCATTCCTCGGATCATCCGTGTGAATCTCCGCTGGACCCGCTCCAGTGCCAGTATGTCCTGAGGTGTGGGGTCCAGAATTGCTCACAGTATTCTAAATGGGGCCTAACTAATGCTTTATAAAGCTTCAGAAGTACATCCCTGCTTTTATATTCCAAGCCTCTTGAGATGAATGACAACATTGCATTTGCTTTCTTAATTACGGACTCAACCTGCAAGTTTACCTTTAGAGAATCCTGGACTAGGACTCCCAAGTCCCTTTGCACTTCAGCATTATGAATTTTGTCACCGTTTAGAAAATAGTCCATGCCTCTATTCTTTTTTCCAAAGTGCAAGACTTCGCACTTGGCCACGTTGAATTTCATCAGCCATTTCTTGGACCACTCTCCTAAACTGTCTAAATCTTTCTGCAGCCTCCCCACCTCCTCCATACTACCTGCCCCTCCACCTATCTTTGTATCATCGGCAAACTTAGCCAGAATGCCCCCAGTCCCGTCATCTAGATCATTAATATATAAAGAGAACAGCTGTGGCCCCAACACTGAACCCTGCGGGACACCACTCGTCACCGGTTGCCATTCCGAAAAAGAACCTTTTATCCCAACTCTCTGCCTTCTGCCTGACAGCCAATCATCAATCCATGTTAGTACCTTGCCTCGAATACCATGGGCCCTTATTTTACTCAGCAGTCTCCCATGAGGCACCTTATCAAAGGCCTTTTGGAAGTCAAGATAGATAACATCCATTGGCTCTCCTTGGTCTAACCTATTTGTTATCTCTTCAAAGAACTCTAACAGGTTTGTCAGGCACGACCTCCCCTTACTAAATCCATGCTGACTTGTCCTAATCTGACCCTGCACTTCCAAGAATTTAGAAATCTCATCCTTAACAATGGATTCTAGAATCTTGCCAACAACCGAGGTTAGGCTAATTGGCCTATAATTTTCCATCTTTTTCCTTGTTCCCTTCTTGAACAGGGGGGTTACAACAGCAATTTTTCAATCCTCTGGGACTTTCCCTGACTCCAGTGACTTTTGAAAGATCATAACTAACGCCTCCACTATTTCTTCAGCTATCTCCTTTAGAACTTTAGGATGTAGTCCATCTGGGCCCGGAGAGTTATCAATTTTTAGACCTCTTAGTTTCTCTAGCACTTTCTCCTTTGTGATGGCTACCATATTCAACTCTGCCCCCTGACTCTCCGGAATTGTTGGGATATTACTCATGTCTTCTACTGTGAAGACAGACGCAAAGTACTTATTTAGTTCCTCAGCTATTTCCTTGTCTCCCATCACAAAATTACCAGCGTCATTTTGGAGTGGCCCAATGTCAACTTTTGCCTCCCGTTTGTTTTTAATGTATTTAAAGAAACTTTTACTATCATTCCTAATGTTACTGGCTAGCCTACCTTCATATTTGATCCTCTCTTTCCTTATTTCTCTCTTTGTTATCCTCTGTTTGTTTTTGTAGCCTTCCCAATCTTCTGACTTCCCACTACTCTTTGCCACATTATAGGCTTTCTCTTTTGCTTTGATGCATTCCCTAACTTCCTTTGTCAGCCATGGCTACCTAATCCCCCCTCTGATAACCTTTCTTTTCTTTGGGATGAACCTCTGTACTGTGTCCTCAATTACTCCCAGAAACTCCTGCCGTTGCTGTTCTACTGTCTTTCCCACTAGGCTCTGCTCCCAGTCGATTTTCGTCAGTTCCTCCCTCATGCCCCTGTAGTTACCTTTATTTAACTGTAACACCTTTACATCTGATTCTACCTTCTTTCTTTCAAATTGGAGATTGAATTCTACCATATTATGATCACTGCCTCCTAAGTGTTCCCTTATTTTAAGATCTTTAATCAAGTCTGGCTCATTACGTAACACTAAGTCCAGAATGGCCTGTTCCCTCGTGGGCTCCATCACAAGCTGTTCCAAAAAGCCCTCCTGTAAACATTCAATGAATTCCCTTTCCTTGGGTCCACTGGCAGCATTATTTACCCAGTCCACCTGCATATTGAAGTCCCCCATGATCACTGTGACCTTGCCTTTCTGACATGCACTTTCTATTTCGTGGTGCATTTTGTGCCCCCGGTCCTGACCACTGTTAGGAGGCCTGTACATAACTCCCATTCTGTTTTTTTTGCCTTTGTGGTTCCTCAACTCTACCCACACAGACTCCACTTCATCTGACCCTATGTCATTTAGTGTTATTGATTTAATTTCATTCCTAATTAACAAGGCAACCCCGCCCCCTCTGCCCATCTCCCTGTCTTTTCGATAGGTTGTGAATCCCTGGATGTTTAAATGCCAGTCCTGAACCCCCTGCAACCATGTCTCTGTGATGCCTACCACATCATACCTGCCAGTCACAATCTGGGCCACAAGCTCATCTACCTTGTTCCGTACACTGCGCGCATTTAAATATAGCACCTTTAATTCTCTATTGACCGTCCCTTTTTGTTTTCTTAGTGTGGTGGACCTTGGTTTACTGAGCCTTTCCATACACTGTGTCATATTTTGTGGGATGGGGACTATCGTAACCTCTCCTGAGTTTTGTCTTTTCGTGCTTTTTTGTATTCCTAAGCAGCTACGCTTCCCACTGATTACTTCACCTCTTGGTTCCCTGACTTTCCCTTCCCCCCCAATCTTTAGTTTAAAGTCCTATTGACCACCCTATTTATTATTTTTGCCAGAACACTGGTCCCAGCTCGGTTCAGGTGGAGACCATCCCAACGGTATCCCAATAGGACCTCCTCCTATTTGTGGCCACACTCGCCATCGGGACCTCATACAACAGCCTAACCCACCTGACAAACCCCTCCCCAAACCCAAACCTCTTCAGCACCTCCCACAGGTAACCCCACTCTACCCTATCGAAGGCTATCTCAGCATCCATCGCCACCACTATCTCCGCCTCCCCCTCCCTCGCCGGCATCATGATAACGTTCAAAAGCCTCCGCACATTCGAGTTCAACTGTCTCCCCTTCACAAACCCCGTCTAGTCTTCATGGATGATCTGCAGCACACAATCCTCAATCCTCGTGGCTAAGACCTTCGCCAGCACCTTGGCATCTACATTTAGGAAGGAAATCGGTCTGTAAGACCCACATTGCAGGGGATCCTTGTCCCACTTCAGGATCAAGGAGATCAGTGCCCGGGACATCGTCGGGGGTAATGCCCCCTCCTCCCTTGCCTCATTGAAGGTCCTAACTAACAGCGGGCCCAACAGGTCCATATATTTTTTATAGAACTCCATCGGGAAACCATCCGGCCCCGGTGCCTTCCCCGCCAGCATGCTTCCTATCCCTTTGATCAGCTCCTCCAGCCCAATCGGGGCCCCCCGTCCCGCCACCAGTCCCTCTTCCACCTTTGGAAACCTCAATTGGTCCAGGAAACAGCTCATCCCTCCTTCCTCCCGTGGGGGCTCGGATCGGTACAATTCCTCGTAGAAGTCCCTGAAGACCCCATTGATGCCAACTCCACTCCGCACCACGCTCCCTCCCCTGTCCTTAACTCCCCCAATCTCCCTAGCTGCGTCCCGCTTCCGAAGCTGATGCGCCAGCATCTGGCTTGCCTGTTCCCCATACTCGTAGACCGCCCCCTGGGCCTTCCTCCACTGCACCTCCGCCTTCCTGGTGGTCGCCAGGTCGAATTGGGCCTGGAGGCTGCACCTATTCCTCAACAATCCTTCCTCAGGCTCTTCCGCATACCTCCTGTCTACCCTCACCATCTCCCCCACCAGCCTCTCCCTCTCCCCCCGCTCCTTGTGGGCCCTAATGGAGATCAGCTCTCCCCTCACCACCGCCTTCAGTGCCTCCCATACCATCCCCACTCGGACCTCCCCGTTGTCGTTGGTCTCCAAGTACCTCTCTATACTTCCTCGGACCCGCTCGCTCACCTCCTCGTCCGCCAACAGCCCCACCGCCAAGCGCCACAGTGGGTGCTGGTCCCTCTCCTCCCCCATCTCCAAGTCCACCCAATGCGGGGCGTGGTCCGAAATGGCTATTGCCGAATACTCGGTATCCTCTACTCTCGCTATCAGTGCCCTAATCAAAATGAAAAAGTCGACTCGAGAATAAGCCTTATGGACATGTGAGAAGAATGAAAATTCCCTAGTCCCCGGCCTTGCAAATCTCCAAGGGTCCACCCCTCCCATTTGGTCCATAAATCCCCTCAACACTCTAGCCGCCGCCGGCTTCCTACCCGTCCTAGACCTGGAGCGATCCAGTGCCGGATCCAACACCGTGTTAAAGACTCCCCCCAGGCCCCCCACTTCCAAGTCTGGGATCCGACCCAACATACGCCGCATAAAACCCGTATCGTCCCAGTTCGGAGCATACACATTGACCAGTACCACCCTCTCTCCCTGCAACTTACCACTTACCATTATGTACCTACCGCCAGTATCTGCCACAATGCTCGACGCCTCGAATGACACCTTCTTTCCCACCAAGATCGCCACCCCCCCCCCGATTTTTGGCATCTAGCCCCGAGTGAAACACCTGACCTACCCACCCTTTCCTCAGTCTTACCTGGTCTCACACCTTCAGGTGTGTCTCCTGGAGCATAACCACATCCGCCTTGAGCCCCTTCAGGTGCGCGAACACACGGGCCCGCTTAACCGGCCCATTCAGTCCCCTTACATTCCAGGTTATCAGCCGGATCAGGGGGCTACCCACCCCCCTCCCCCGCCGACTAGCCATGACCCCTTCTCGGCCAGCCACGTGCCCACACCCCACACCCGGCCCGTTCCCCACAGCGGCATACCCCCGTCTCAACCCCCCCCCCACTCGCTCCAGCTCCTCCTTGACCTTAGCAGCAGCAACTCAATCCCCCCCTCCCACCGGCTAGGACCCATCCTAACTGGTTTATTCCCCCATTGCACTTCCGCAAGTCAGCTGACTCCTGCTGACCCCGGCCACTCCCGCCTCCCCTTCGACTCCTCCCATTGTGTGGCACACCCTCCTCTCCCGCTCCCCATTCACAGGCTCTCCCCCTCCCCCCTCCGTTCTAAGCGCGGGAAACAATCCTCGCTTCCCCACCCCGGCCCCGCCCCAGTCTTCGGCGCGGGAAAAAAGCCCGCGCTCTCCACCTACCAGGCCCCGCCATCAACCAAAACAGTGCCCAACCCGCCCCATCCACCCTCCCCAACCCGAAAGAGAAAAACACAGAGAAAAAGAAACCCAAAACAATGCAAAGGCCCCCCCCCGAACCAAAAATACGCATAACATATCCACCGCAGTCCCCAATCGCCCATCCCGACCCTCAGTCTGTGTCCAGCCTCTCGGCCTGAACAAAGGTCCACACCTCCTCCGGAGTCTCAAAATAATGGTGCCGGTCCTTGTAGGTAACCCACAGTCGCGCCGGCTGCAACATGCCAAACTTCACCCCCTTCCTGTGCAGCACCGCCTTCGCTCGATTGTACCCGGCCCTCCTCTTCACCACCTCCGCACTCCAGTCCTGATATATCCGAACCTCCGCGTTCTCCAACCTACTGCTCCTCTCCTTCTTGGCCCACCTGAGCACACACTCCCAATCGACGAACCGATGGAACCGCATCAGCTCGTTAGCCTTGGGCCTCCTCGCCAACACTCTATGGGCCCCTTCCAGCTCCAGGGGCCCCTGGAAGGACTCCGCTCCCATCAGCGAGTTCAACATGGTGACCACATAGGCCCCCACGTCCGGCCCCTCCAGCCCCTCAGGGAGGCCCAGAATCCGCAGATTCTTCCGCCTCGACCGATTCTCCATCTCCTCGAACCGCTCCTGCCATTTCTTGTGGAGCGCCTCGTGCACCTCCACCTTTACCGCTAGGCCTAAGATCTCGTCCTCATTGTCAGAGATCTTTTGTCGAGCCTCTTGAATCGCCACCCCCTGGGCCGTCTGTGTCTCCAGCAGCTTATCAATAGAAGCCTTCATCAGCTCTAGCAGGTCCGTTTTAATCTCTCTGAGGCAGCGCTGGATACCCTCCTGTTGCTCCTCCGCCCACTGCCTCCACGCTGCCTGGTCTCCGCCCGCCGCCATTTTGTCCTTCTTCCCTCCCTTCTTCTGGTTCCACCACCACCTTTTTTGTCGCCCCGCTCCTAGTTAAAGCCATATACTGACGGGGAGCTATTATTAACTCCTTCCCACACCGGGAAACGTCGAAAAAATGCCCTTGGGGGCCCTGAAAAGAGCCCAAAAGTCCGTTTATGCGGGAGCCGCCGAATGTGCAACTTAGCTCCGCATAGCCGCAACCGGAAGTCTCGAGAGGGAATCCTTTTGGCAGTGTTCGCTTCACCAATCTGCCCCAAAATGTCTGTGGAAACTCCTGAAAAAGATCTAAGAGTCCGTTCCAGACGGGAGCTGCTGAATGCGCGACCTACTCCTCCATGGCTGCCACCGGAAGCCTCGTCCCTGCTTCTTCAGTGGCCTTGGTGAGATCTTTTTACAGTTGTTCCCTCTGCTGCTAGAATTCACCTTTGATAAAGGCCCTCAGGTCAGCTTGCAGCTTTAAGCTTGCCCTTCCCCCACCTGCATGCTGGAAGAGGCCCTGTTTATCCTGCAGTTACAGCCAAATCTTTTACTGTTTCTGCCGGGTCTGGTAACCAAAAGACAAACTATTCCTGGGAGACACTGTCAGGGGAATGTTGCAGCCTTCTTCCCACACTGGGAAATGTCAAACAAATGCCGTGGGGGCCCTGTAAAAGAGCCCAAAAGTCCGTTCCAAGCGGGAGCTACCGAATATGCGACCTAGCTCCTCATAGCTGCACCCGGAAGCAGCTAAACATTTTCAAGGTGTTCAGAATAGTAATTTCTCAATCACAGATTTTGAGGATAATTGGTCTAGGTTTTCCTCTCTTTCTTACATAACTCAGGGATATGCACAATTTCCCATTCTAAAGGAACCATTCCAAAATTGAGAAAATGTTGGAAGATAATGGTTGAGGCATCTGTGATCTCACCTACTATATTAAAATTCTGGGATGGAAACCATCTGGTCCTGTGGAATTGTTATTCTTTAGTACTATTATTTTCTTCATTGTTGTTATTTTGCTTGTGTTAATTTTAGTGAAACCTTTTGCATAATTCAACATTAGCTTTCTTGCCATTTCTAGCATGCTGAATTCTTCCTTTACTGTAAATACTGATGCAAAGTATTTATCCAACATTTGCTCATTGCCATTGACGATATCACCATTACCAGTTTTCAAGGAGGCCATGGTGCTCCTGACTACTGTATTTCTCCTAATATAAATGTGAAAATGGTTAAAAGGGAAAGAGAATGGCTGACGCACTACACAATGTGCAAGGAGAGAAAGTAGGGTTGCAGAAGGAAATTGGGGCAGAGAGAGAGAGAGAGCTAGAGAGAGGCTGGGGTTCCAGAGGAAGAGAGTCTGAGGTAACAGGCCACAGTAAAAGAGGCTGTCAGAAATACAGAAAGATCAGGGTGACAAAGAGAGAGAATAATTGAGCTGAGTGAGGAAAGAGGACAAGAGGTAAAGGAAATGCACACTGGTTTTCGTAGTGAGTGTGGTGAACCACTGTAATAGGAGATGTAAGGTAGGACCTGCAACTCAGGTTCTCCGGTAGCTCCTGACGGCTGGTTCCGCCCACGGTGAACTGTATAAATATGCATGACCTCCAGTGCCCTGCCATTTTGCCAGCTGCAGCAGTAGGCCACACATCTGACGGTAATAAAGCCTCAGTTGTACCCAACTTTAGTCTTTGTGCAATTGATCGTGCATCAATTTATTACAGTCAGATTTTCCACAGAATGGATATCCAAATTAAGCCCGATCGCCTGCAGCTGGATCCGCACTCCCCGATGCCAGAAAAGACTTTACTGACTGGCTAGCATGTTTTGAGGCCTGCATCAAGGCTGCAGACCACGAGCCAACGGAGGCTCAGAAGATAAACGTCCTGTACTCCAGACTGAGCTCCAGCGTGTTCCCGTTGACTTACACAAAAGCAATGGAACTCCTTAAGGAACACTACGCGCAGAAGGCGAACACGCTCTTCGCCAGGCATGTACTCGCCACCCGCTCGCAACTACCTGGTGAGTCCATTGAAGACTTCTGGCGGACCCTAATTCCACTCGTCCGGGACTGTGACTGACAGTTGCCGAACATGCGAATCTCCTCATGCGCGATGCCTTTGTGACGGGGATTGCGTCGGACCGCATCCGAGAACAATTACTGGAAGGGGCCACGCTCGAACTGGCGGAGACGAAAACCTTGGTGCTCTCCATGACGGTCGCATCCCGTAACGTACAATCGTACCCCTCCCGCCTCGCTGCCCACCCTTCTACTCCTTCCTATCCCTCCTGGACCCCGCCAACGACCTCCTCAGCCGGGGCCCTGCCTTCCCAATACGCCTGCGCCGCACGCTGATCCGCGCACCCCGGGGGTCCCCGCTGCTACCTCTGCGGTCAGCAGAAGCACCCCTACCAACACTGCCCGGCCCGCACTGCAGTTTGTAAAGCCTGCAGTAAAAAGGGCCACTTCGCGGCTGTGTGCCAGGCCCGCGCAGTCGCTGCGATCGTGCCCACTATCTCCCCCTCCCCCACGCCAGACACACAATGGGAGCTGCCATCTTCTCCTCTCGGGTCCATGTGCGACCAATGGGTGCCGCCATCTTGTCTCCCTTCGGCCAAGTGCGCCCCATGGGCGCCGCCATCTTGTCCCGATCCACAATGTGCCACCATGGGCATCACCATCTTGTCCCGACCCCGCAATGTGCGCACCAGGGGCGCCGCCATCTTGTCCCCCACAGAGTCTCCGGACATCCCGACATTGGAACCGCAGACGCTCGCCACCCGAAGCATCCGATGGTTGTCCGCAGCTCGCTTCGATGACACTGGACCAATCTCGCCCGCACAAACTGGCCACCGCGTCGTCGACGGTTAAAATCAATGGCCACGCGACCTCGTGCCTGCTGGACACCGGGAGCACCGAAAGCTTCATTCACCCAGATACGGTAAGGCGCTGCTCCCTCACGGTCCACCCTGCCAATCAAAGGATCTCCCTAGCATCCGGATCCCATTCCGTCCTGATCCGAGGCTTTTGTACAGTCACCCTCACGATCCAGGGCGTAGAATTTTGTAACTTCCGCCTCTATGTCCTTCCTAATCTCTGCGCTGCACTCCTGTTGTGCCTGGACTTCCAGTGCAACCTCCAGAGCATCACCCTCAAATTCGGCGGGCCCTTACCCTGTAGCCATATAAAATGGCTAACTCCCGATTAGAATGGCCAAATCCCGATTTAAAATGGCGAACGGAAGAGGCTGATGGGAAAATCAGCCAACAGGACTCAAACAGACAGCTGCAGGTAAAACTGTGTATTCGCCTCTGGGGAAGCCAGACCGAATCGATACCTGCAGCCATCAACACAACAACACACCAGCCATCTGCATAGTGAGCAGCTATCCCGGGAACAATATGCTACAAATTAGTAACACAAAGCCGACCCAGACTTTCCGGCGCCAGCAGAAGCTTACACAAAGAGAGGTGAATGACCACCCCTCGATCGATCAAGGAATCGCTCCAGCATTGGAGAATATCAAACCAAGTGATTGGGACCAAGTCCAATCACTTGGAACCAGGTACAAGGTCCGCCCCGAGAGGCGGGTAGCCCCTGGGGACTATAAGAATAGGGGCCAAGTTCAAATCAACCCTTCTTCCCTTTGTCTCCTCTCCGCACCCTTGGAGACCCTTCTGCTGAAACGTAAGCCTTACTCCAACGCTTGCTACGAGATAGGCACTCCTGACTATCGACCTGTACCAGCTTTGAATCCCGCCGGCTCAGAACCCATACGAAAGGCCATTCGTTTCCCTGACCTGGTGGGCCATTTCCAAAGTTAAGTATTGGCCTGTTAGTTGTAGGAAGTAGCTTAGAAGTAGAATTAATGTATAAGTATTGATTACTGTATACAATAAATGTGCGTTGATTTAACTCTTACTAAGCGGTGTGTTGGATTATTGATCATTACTCGGACTTGAACCATGTGGCAGTATCAGAAAGATACCTGGCGACTCAAGAGCAAAGGTGACAGAACAAGAGCAATTTAACTAAGGCTAAAACGAGCAACAACCCCCCCTTACCGTTTGCGGCCTCGCGACCCTCAAGGTCGATCCCCCCTCCCTTTTTGCCAATCTAACTGCGGATTGCAAGCCCGTTGCCAATAGGTGCAGATGGTACAGCACCCAGGACAAGACCTTCATCAGGTCCGAAGTCCAGCAGCTGCTACAGGAGGGTATTATCGAGGCCAGCAACAGCCCCTGGAGAGCCCAAGTGGTAGTGGTTAAAACTGGGGAGAAACACAGTATGGTCGTGGACTACAGCCAGACCATCAATCGGTACACGCAGCTCGACGCATACCCCCTCCCACGCATATCTGATATGGTCAATCAGATTGCGCAGTACCGGGTCTTCTCAACAATTGACCTGAAATCCGCCTACCACCAGCTCCCCATCCGGAAGTCGGACCGGCCATACACAGCCTTCGAGATGGATGGTCGCCTCTACCACTTCCTTAGGGTCCCTTTCGGTGTCACAAATGGGGTCTCGGTCTTCCAAAGAGAGATGTACCGAATGATCAACTAGTACGGTTTGCGGGCCACCTTTCCGTACTTAGATAATGTCACCATCTGCGACCATGACCAGCAGCACTACGATGCCAACCTCAATAAATTCCTCCGCACTGCCACTCTTCTCAACCTGACCTACAACAAAGAGAAGTGTGTGTTCAACACGACCCGGTTAGCCATTCTCGGCTATATAGTCCAAAACGGACTTCTCGGGCCCGACCCTGATCGCATATGCCCCCTCATGGAACTTCCCCTCCCCCACTGCCCCAAGGCCCTCAAACGCTGCCTGGGGTTCTTTCCCTACTACGCTCAGTGGGTCCCTAACTATGCGGACAAGGCCTGCCCACTCATTCAGTCCACCAAATTCCCCCTCGCGGCCGAGGCACAACACGCTTTCGCCCGCATAAGAGCAGACATCGCCAAGGCCGGGATGCGCGCAGTGGACGAGTCCACTGCCTTTCCAAGTAGAAAGCGACGCTTCAGACGTTGCCCTTGCCGCCACTCTAAACCAGGCAGGCAGACCCGTGGCATTCTTTTCCCGCACCCTTCATGCCTCTGAAATTCGACACTCATCCGTCGAAAAGGAGGCCCAAGCTATCGTTGAAGCTGTGCGGCATTGGAGGCATTACCTGGCCGGTGAGAGATTCACTCTCCTTACGGACCAACGGTCAGTAGCCTTCATGTTCAATAACACACAGCGGGGCAAGATCAATAATGATAAAGTCTTGCGGTGGAGAATCGAGCTCTCCACCTATAATTATGAGATCTTGTATCGCCCCGGTAAACTCAACGAGCCCCCAGACGCCCTCTCCCGAGGTACATGTGTCAGCGCACAAGTGGACCAACTCCGGGGCCGACACGACAGCCTTTGTCACCCGGGGGTCACTCGATTGTACCATCTGGTCAAAGCTCGCAATCTGCCCTACTCCGTCGAGGAAGTAAGAACAGTCACCAGGGACTGCCTGGTCTGTGCGGAGTGCAAGCCGCACTTCTACCGGCCAGACCGTGTGCGCCTGGTGAAGGCTTCCCGCCCCTTTGAAAGCCTCAGCGTGGATTTGAAGGGCCCCTCCCCTCCACCGACCGTAACACGTACATTCTCAGTGTGGTCGATGAGTACTCCAGATTCCCCTTCGCCATCCCATGCCCCGATATGACGTCTGCCACCCTCATCAAGGCCCTCAGCACCATCTTCGCTCTGTTCGGTTTCCCTGCCTACATCCACCGTGACAGGGGATCCTCATTCATGAGCGATGAGCCACGTCAGTTCCTACTCAGCAGGGGTATAGCCTCCAGCAGGACGACCAGCTACAACCCCTGAGGAAACGGGCAAGTAGAACGGGAGAATGGGACAGTTTGGAGGGCCGTCCAACTGGCCCTACTGTCCAGGAACCTCCCAGCCTCTCACTGGCAGGAGGTCCTCCCTGAAGCTTTACACTCCATCCGGTCACTATTGTGCACCGCCACTAATTACACACCCCATGAACGTGTTTTTACCTTCCCCAGGAAGTCCACATCTCCCGACTTGGCTCGCTTCTCCAGGACCGGTCCTTCTCCGTAGGCACGTCTGACTCCACAAGGCGGACCCCTTGGTGGACAGGGTTCACCTGCTCCACGCCAATCCTCAATATGCCTACGTTGAGTTCCCCGAAGGCTGCCAAGATACTGTCTCACTCCGGGACCTGGCACAGTCAGGTTCCACCCCAACTCTCCCCCACCAATGCGCCCCCCCCCCCCCCATCTCCCACCACGCCGCCAATATTGACCCCACCAGAGCACCCCCCCCCCTTTTCTGCACAAGAGGACGAAGAGGACTTCGGCACACTCCCGGAGTTCCCCGATGACTGGTCAGCATCAGCACCGCCACCACCGCCAACACCGACTTTGCCGCCACTGTTACGCCGCTCTCAACGAAGCACCAAAGCACCGGACCGGCTGAACCTATGACGGACTCCGGACCGTGAACATGGACCTTTCTTTCCCTACCACTGTACATAATTGCACTAATTGGATATAGTTTCACGTCACCCCCGCCGGACTCATTTTTAACAGGGGGTGAATGTAGTGAACCACTGTAATAGGAGATGTAAGGTCGGACCTGCACTACAGGTTCGCCGGTAGCTCCTACCGGCTGGCTCCGCCCACGGAGAACTGTATAAATATGCATGACCTCCAGTGCCCTGCCATTTCGCCACCTGCAGCAGGAGGCCACACATCTGACTGTAATAAAGCCACAGTTGTACCCAACTTTAGTCTTTCTGCAATTGATCGTGCATCAGTGAGAATGAAATGTAGTGCAGATAATACCCACTCAGCATAGCAGCAGCTTCACAGGGAAGGTTTGGCGTAGGTGCTGGTCAGATTCTCAAACTCTGGACCCAAGGAGTTCCAGAGTTATGCAGTGTCTGATTATGCAGTGCCTGATACTGCAACAATTTTTTTTCCATGTCCAGGACCACTTCACCTCCTCCGATGAATACGAAGATCCTGAAATGTTGTACAGCGCCATCACCAGCCACGAACGGACACTTGTCATCTGTCACGAGGGAGACCCGCTGTGGCGCCAGTCAATCCTATCCAACGCAGAGGCTTTACTCGCACTCAGGCATGTGGTCGATGATGGAGCTGATGAGTACAAGATAATTATGCTTCATCGACGCTATCTCAGCTTTAAAGTGGTAAAGGTAGTCACCGTCAACATACTTCTCGTGCAAACAGGCCAGGATTCTTTCCTGTGGAAAAGGAGGGGGGGGGGGAGGCGAACTAATTCATGTCAGCCCTAGCTAAGTGGTGCTATTCTTGCCTCTGAGTAATAAGGTTGTGGGTTTAACACCCTCTCCGGAGTCTTGAGCTCATAATGCAGACTGCACGGTGTGAATGCTGCATTGTCGGAGGTACCATCTTTCAGATGAACTGGCCCGTGTTCATAGAATTTTTTTTTCCATAGAATTTACAGTGCAGAAGGAGGCCATTCAGCCCATCGAGTCTGCACCGGCTCTTGGAAAGAGCACCCTACCCAAGGTCAACACCGCCACCCTATCCCCATAACCCAGTAACCCCACCCAACATTAAGGGCAATTTTGGACACTAAGGGCAATTTATCATGGCCAATCCACCTAACCCGCACACCTTTGGACTGTGGGAGGAAACCGGAGCACCCGGAGGAAACCCACGCACACACGGGGAGGATGTGCAGACTCCGCACAGACAGTGACCCAAGCCAGAATCGAACCTGGGACCCTGGAGCTGTGAAGCAATTGTGCTATCCACAAGGCTACCGTGCTGCCCGTGTTTTCTCAGGTGAATGTAAAAGATTCCACATCACAATTCTAAAGAGCAGGAGATGTTTCCTGGCTAATATTTATCCCTCAAACAACATCACCAAAACATATTATTTGGTCATTACCTCACCGTTATTCGTGTCACCTTGCTTTGTGTTAATTGGCTGTCGTATTTCCCACATTCCAACAGTGACTACACTTGAAAATATGTAATTAGCTGTAAAGCACTCTGGAGATGAGTTAAGGTTGTGAAAGGCATGATAGAACTGCATTGGTTTTTTTTTGGAGGTCTTTAAAATTATGAAGGTTAGATGGAGAGAAGATGTTTCCACTTGTGGGGGGGGGGGTCAAAGTAAAGAGCCATAAATAAAATCCAACTATTCTACAATGGTATTTATGTTCCACACAAGCCTCCTTCTATCCTTCTTCATCTAACGCTCTCAAGATAAACTTCTGTTTCTTTGTACCTCATGTGCTTATCTAACTTTAAAGTACCCAATTATTTTTTTTTCAATTAAGGGGCAATTTAGCGTGGCCAATCCACCTACGCTGCACATCTTTGGATTGTGGGGGTGAAACCCACGCAGACAGGGGTAGAATGTAGAAATCGACTCAAACAGTGACCCGGGGCTGGGATCGAACCTGGGTCCTCAGCGGCGTAGGCAGCAGTGCTAACCACTGCACCACCATGCCACCCCTATCTAACTATTACTTAATTGCATCTGTACTATTTGCCTCACTATTCTCTGTGGCAGTGTGTTCCACATTCTCTTGAGTAAAGATGTATCTTCTGATATCCCTATTGGATTACTTATCTTTTATTATCTTATATTTATAGCATATCTTGCTCCCTAGTTGAGGGTCCTACTTATAGCATTTTTTGATTCATATTCATGGTGCTGTGCCAATGTTGTACATGAAGAGGAATTTTCCTTTTCTCTCACAATAGGTCAATAAAGAATGTGTGAAGGGCCTGTGGGCAGGGCAGCAGCTAGAGCTGGTATTCCTCCAGAATCGCAACCCAGAGCGAGGCAGCATACAAAATGCCAAGCAGGCCTTGAGAAACATGATCAATTCCTCATGTGACCAGCCGATTGGCTACCCGATTTATGTCTCGCCTCTTACCACATCCTATGCTGGATCGCACAAGCAGCTCAAGAACATCTGGGGAGGTCCAATCAGTTTGGAAAATCTCAACCTGTGGTTCACTTCCAGGTGGCAAAAGTGAGTATAAAACTACATTGGTCCTCAGTCCTTCAACTCATCATCCGTGAATTCGGTTTTGTCTGTTGTCTCACCCCTCTCTACCACTGTAACCTCCTGCAACTGCATGCTGGAGACTCAAAACAGTTTATTTTTGTGCTTTTTCATTTAACCCTTTATTCACAAATTTCCTGACATATTAGTCTCTGGTTGGGATCAGACTTCCCACCCCATGTGCCCATTGTCCTTCAGCGTCACAGTGACCGCTGAGTGGTGTTGTAGGCCCAAGCCCCTCCAGCTACTGTTTTCATTCAAAATCCACAGTGCCAGATACCGAATGCCATCAGCTTCATCGTAGTCTTCTCGCAGAAGGACTAGATGTATTTGGCCTGCTGGCCAATGTCGATTTTCTTCACTGTTTTGCAGGGTGAGACTCTATAGCAGGTCCCATATTGTCCCACAGTCCCCACACCTTTTTGGTGCACTTTGGTCAGTGCTTTGTGGTGCTAATAGAAAAGAACACTGTTTAAATAGTAAGAGGTTGCAGAACTCTGTGGTGTCGAGGGATCTGGGTGTCCTGGTACATGAATCACCAAAAGATAGTTTGCAGGTACAGTAAATGATTAGGTAAGGAAATGGAATGCTGCTGTTTATTGCAAGGGGAATGGAATAGAAAAATAGGGAACCTTTACTGCAGTTGTGCAGGCTGTTAGTGAGACTACCTTTAGAGTACTGTGCACAGTTGTGGTCTCCTTACTTAAGAAAGAATATAATTGCATAAGAAGCAGTTCAGAGAGGGCTCACTAGACTGATTCTCGGAATGGCGTTTTACAAGGAAAGCCTGGATATGTTGGGCTTGTATCCATTAGAGTTTAGAAGAATGAGAAGTAATCTTATTGAATCATAGAAGATCCCACGGGAACTTTACAGGGTGGATGCTTCCCCGTATGGGAGGAACTAGAATCAGAGATTCTGTTTAATAATAAGGGATATTTCATTAAAGTTGGAAATGAGGAGAATTTCTTTCTTTCTTTCGGAGAGTCATTAATCTGTGGAATTCTCTTCCCACAAAGCAGTGGAGCAAGGTCATTGAATATTTTTAAGGCTGCGTTGGGTAGATTTTTGGTTGACAAGGGAGTCAAAGGTTATAGGAGGTCGACAGGAAAGTTGAGTTGAGGCCACAATCAGATCATCCACAATCTTATCAAATGGAGGCACAGGCTTGACTCCTGCTCCTAATTTGTATGTTCATGTGTCACTGTGAGGATTACAGGTCAGTGATCAGAGTGATTTTGGATATCCTGTTAGAAGGTGTCACGGGGAAACATATCTGTGGACATTTTAATATGAGAATCCTCGTATGATCTTTGAATGGCATGCATGTTCCTCCTAATGCTAACATACAACAAACTAGTAAACATACAATGGATTGTGTACAGTGTTCAGAGGCTTGCCGTGTGGGCACAAAAGTTAAAGGTAAAAACGAAAGGGTAAAATTTGAAAATCACAGATGTAGGTTGACATTAAAAAGTCATTGAAAAGGCCAATTTGAACTTTCAATAAATAATATACATTTTTTTTCATAATAAATCCTATGAGGCTAAACCTAACAATCGCCAAATATACCGAGCCTATCACCCCTGGGAGCAGTGCCTTACCCATTATTAAAAAGTAAATACGGGAGTACACTCTGGGTACATGCAAGAAAATGGAGAACTCCTTCTTTCTCAGATGCCCGAACCTCCACGGATCCACACCCCCCCCATTCACTCCATGAACCCAAGCAACTCCTTTTGCCACATCAATATCTTCAGAGATTTCAGACCGATCCAGCCCCCCCACCCATCACAAGCAACCAATGTTCATCTGAATGCGGGACCATCACCATCACCTTCTCAATGAACTCTGTATCAGCCCAGTTAGGAGCGTACACATTCACTAACACCCCAGAAACCCACTCCAACCTTCCACTCACCATGACGTATCTTCCCCCCCCTGGATCCCCACTATGTTACCCATTGGAAAGGCCACCCTCTTATTAATAAGCACCACGGCTCCTCTTGTTTTTGTATGAAGTGCCGAATGGAATACTTGTCCCACCCACCCTCTCCTCAACTTGCCCCCCCCCCCCCCCCAATCCTGATCAGCCATAACTTAATCGCAATGGACTCCCACAGATCCCTATCTCGCCCAAATGCCAGGCCCTCCCAAGCTGGCCACCGCCACCTCCCTTCACCCAACAACACCACTAAGAAAACCGTCACCATCGGCAACCCACCTCTCCCCAACCCCAAGCAAAGAAAACCCCACTTCCCAAGGCTTGCTATCCCAACCCACACAGAAAACAAATAGAACAACCCCCCACCACCACCAAATAACCATCCACAGCTTTCTCCCCCACTTTACTTCTGTTAATTGCTGCTAGCAGAGTGACCCCCACCTGGGGAAAAACATAAGTTATATTTACAAAACGTCTACCCCCAGCCCCCCTACCCACTCCCACCTTTAACCGTGTACCCCAAATCAATCCACCCCCCCATGCTTCCCGCCACTCCCAACAATTACTTTAATACACCCAAGACCTGTACCCCAAATGCAGGGTGGCAGATATTACAAAATTACACTGACAGCTAACAGAGGGAAAAAAATAACAACAAAAAAAAGTAATAGCAACACTAAGCACACTACCAAAACACAGCCATGCAGGTGAACCCATCCAGAGCCTTCAAATGTTCCCCAGTCCATGTTCCTTTTTAAAGTTAATCGTTTCCTCTGCCATATCAAAATAATATTCTCCACTCCCATGCGTGACCCACAAGCGAGCTGGGGACATCATTCCAAATTGCACCTTGCTACTGAAAGGAACAGCCTTGGCCTTATTGAACTCGTCCCTTCTTTTTGCCAGTTTCGCTCCCAAGTCCTGGTAGATTTGGACAGTATGGCCTTCCCTGCTGTACTCACGCGTTTCAGGATCTTTTCCTTCTTTAGGTATCTATGAAGCAGGATTATGATCGCACGCGGAGGCTCCCCAGCTCTTGGTTTCTTCCTCAACGAGCAATGGGACCGGGCCCAATTCAGGATGGGTGGTTGTAAACCCATTAACTGCTCGAACATCTTTGCCATGTTTTCCATGGCTCTCACTCCCTGAATGCCCTTGGACAGCCCTACAATCCTCAATTTCTGATGCCTGGAGTAGTTCTCCAGATCATCAATCTTGGCCTTCAACTAATTTTCCCCTCTGACATCATAATCATCTCTGCCTCCAAGGAAGCAATCTGATCTCCGCGGTCAGCAATAGTCTTCTCCACCTTATGAATTGACGCATTCTGCGCCTCCAGCCGCTGTTTCATCCTCTCCAGGGCTGCCCGAACTGGCTCTGCCACTCTCGCCAAGTCTTCAGTGACCGCCTACCTTTGTTTTTTAAATTCAGTCATTAGAAACTCCATCAACTTGTCCATCAACCATTGAGCAGGCAACTATGCCACAGGTCCCTCCGCCAGATTTTCCCTTCTTGCACCACGTGTGTGCTCTGAGTGCAAAGAATGCCCCTTATTCGATATGCTCCTCGCCTGATAACTCTTCGACATCTCTTACCGGTGGCAAAATCTTAGTTCTTCTACTACACAACTTTTCCATCTGCACACTGCCAAACCGTCAAAAAGAGCCAAAAAAAAAAACAGTCCTCAGGCAGGAGCCACCTTGTGTGCGACCACTCACTCCATGGCCGTCTCCTGAAGTCCTCATCAACAATCCTCACAATCTCTTCACTAAAGTATTAAGTGCATGTCCAACATCCAGTAATCCCGTTACAAACTCCATTCACTAGAAACTGACTTCATCTCTCTACCTGGCAACTGAGGCTGAGCCAGACTGCTGGCAACCTTATATTTTAACCTTAAGATGAGCTTCTGGCCGCACATTTCTACCATCACTAAAACTGCCTATTTCCACTTCTGTAACATTATTCAGTTTTGTTCCTGCTTCAGCTAATTGCCTCCTGAAACCTTGGCATCCAAGCCTGTGGTACCTCCAGAAATGTCTATTCCAACACATTTCTGGTCACCTTCCACAAACCTAAGATTTTACAAACATCTGCTGTCCGTGCCCTAACTTGCACCAAATCCCATTCACCCATTGCCATAATGCTCACCCACCTTCACTGGTTCCCAATTAAGCAGCAACTCTATTTTAAAACTGTCATCTTTGTTTTCAAATCCCTCCACTATCTCTCTCATCCTGAGCCTCATAATCCTCTCCAGCAATCCTCCAGGTGAAATGCAGTGGAGTGGCACCAGGTAAATTGCTCTTGCAGAAAATTGGCACAAACACAAGAGGTTAAATTGTCTCCTTCTATGTTGTAACCATTCGATGATTCTATATCTGCAGTCCTCTAATCTGGCCTCTAGAGCATCTCTGATTTTAATTGGTGCCTTCAGCTGCCAAATCCCTAAGCTCTGGAATTCCCTACCTAAGCCTCTCATTCATTATAGAACATAGAAAAATACAGCACAGAACAGGCCCTTCAGCCCACGATGTTGTGCCGAACCTTTGTCCTAGATTAGTCATAGATTATCATAGAATTTACAGTGCAGAAGGAGGCCATCCGGCCCATCGAGTCTGCACCGGCTCTTGGAAAGAGCACCCTATCCAAGGTCAACACCTCCACCCTATCCCCATAACCCAGTAACCCCAGCCAACTCTAAGGGCAATTTATCATTGGCCAATCCACCTCACCTGCACATCTTTGGACTGTGGGAGGAAACCGGAGCACCCGGAGGAAACCCACGCAGACACGGGGAGGATGTGCAGACTCCGCACAGACAGTGACCCAAGCCGGAATCGAACCTGGGACCCTGGAGCTGTGGAGAAATTGTGCTATCCACAATGCTACCGTGCTGCCCATTCTTTTCTCTTTTAGGAAATTTCTTAAAACCTATTTCTTTGACCATGTTTTTTGGTCTGTGATCTTACGCTAATATCTCCGTATGTGATTTAGTGTAAATTGGCCATTGGGTCGCAACATCCTGGGCATCCCTGCTGGGAATTCTCTGTTACAAGGATATTTGCAAGTGATATATGAAGGTGGTAGACGTTGACACTGACAACTGGGAGATAGTCACTGACAGCCATGACCTCTGGAGGCTGACTGTCGAAGGGCATTAGAAGAAGCGAGCAGAAATTAAAGCTCAAGAAAGGTCAAGAAGAGGGCCCAGAGAAAATAAGAGGCCAACAAATTGTGCACCTTCTCAGCTCACTGTCTCCTCTGCAGAAACTGCCATGCCAGAGTGGCGCTCCTGAGGAGTCGCACCACGTGATGCTTAGCACAGAATTGACCACCGTGGCGCAAACCATCAATCTTACGAGACAGAAGGCTGCCACCTGCTCACTATTTTTAATGTATTTTAATGACCTGGGCTTCGGTGTTTGAGACATAATTTCAAAGTTCGCTGATGATATGGAACTCAGAAACATAGTAAACAGTAATACAGATAGTAAGAGACTACAGGACATAGACTGGTGAAATGGGCAGACACATGGTCAATTAAATTTAACCTTTAAAAAAAATTATTTCATGGGATGTGGGCATCACTGACTAGGCCAACATTTTTTCCCCCAATCCTAATTGCTCTTGAGAAGGTGGTGTCTTCTTGAACCGTTGCAGTCCATGTGGCCTAGGTGCACCTGAAATGCTGTTAGGGATGGAGTTCCAGGATTTCGACCCAGTGACAGTGAAGGAACGGGGATATTGTTCCAAGTCAGGATGGTGAGTGGCTTGGAGGGGCACCTACAAGTGGTGCTCCCATGTGCCTGTTGCCCTTGTCCTTCATGGTGGTAGAGCTCATAGGTTTGGAAGGTGCTATCAAAGGAGCCTTGGTGAGTTGCTGCAATACATCTTGTAGATGGTGCACACTTCAACCACTGTGTGTCAGTGGGGGAGGGAGTGGATATTGAAGGTGGTGGATGAGGTGCCAATCAAGTGAGCTGTTTTGTCCAGGATGGTGTCAACCTTCTGGAATGTTGTTGGATCTGCACTCTACCAGGCAAGGGGCAGCCATTCCACCACAATCCTGATTTGTGTCTTTAAGATGGTGGACAGCCTTTGGGGAATTAGGAAGTGAGCTGCTCACCGCAGAATTTCCAGCCTCTGACCTGCACTTGTAGCCGTAGTATTTATATAGCTTCAGTTTGCCATGTGCAATTCAGTTTTGGGTCAGAGGTAACTCCAGGATGTTGATATTGGGCGATTCAGTGATAGTAATACCATTGAATGTTAAGTGGAGATGGTTGGATTTTCTCTTGTAGGAGACGGTCATTGCCTGGTACTTGTGTGGCACAGATGTTACTTTCCACATATTAGCCCAAGCCTGAACGTTACCCAGGTCTTGCTGCATATGGACACATATTGCCTCAGTATCTGTGGAATCGTGAATGGTGCTGAACATTGTACAATTATCAGCTAACAACCCACTTCTGACCTTACAATGTTGGGAAAGTCATTGATGAAGCAGCTAAGATGGTTGGGCCTTGGACCCTGAGGAACTCCTGCAGTGATGTTCTGGGACGGTGATGTTTT
This sequence comes from Scyliorhinus torazame, assembly GCF_047496885.1. Taxonomy (NCBI): domain Eukaryota; kingdom Metazoa; phylum Chordata; class Chondrichthyes; order Carcharhiniformes; family Scyliorhinidae; genus Scyliorhinus; species Scyliorhinus torazame. The sequence continues at coordinate 116,809,575 of NC_092710.1, read as the reverse complement.
TTAATAAATTTAGAGTACCCAATTATTTTTTCCAATTAAGGGGCAATTTAGCATGGCCAATCCACCTATCCTGCACATCTTTTGGGTTGTGGGGGCGAAACCCAAGCAGACACGGGGAGAATGTGCAAACTCCACACGGACAGTGACCCAGGGCCGGGATTCGAACCCGGGTCCTCAGCGCCGTACACAACAATGCTAACCACTGTGCCACCGTGCTGCCCCCGGAGATTGTTGACCATTAAAAACCACAGCCATTGTCCTTTGTGTAAGCTATGACTCCAACCAGTGAAGAGTTTTCCCCCTGATTTTCATTCATTCCAGTTTTGCTAGGGCTCCTGGATGCCTCACTTGTTCGAATGCTGCTTTTATGTCAAGGGAGTGACTCTCGTGTCACCTCTTGAGTTCAGCTCTTTTGTCCATGTTTGAACTGAGGCTGTGATGAGGGCAGGAGCTAAATGAGCCTTAGCAGAACCCAAAATGAACCCAGTGAGCAGGTTATTGCTGAGTAAGTGTCGTTTGATAGCACTGTCAATGGGCCCTTCCATCACTTTGCTAATGATCTGACTGGGGACTAATGTAGTCTGATGGGGTGGAAACTGGTTGGATTAGATTTGTCCTCCTTTTTGTGAACTTGACATTCCAGGGCCGTTTTCCACATTGTCAGTGTATAGCTGTATTGGAAAGGCTTGGCTAAGGTTGTAGGTAGTGTGGAGCTCAAGTCTTTAGTACTATATCAGAGAAGTGTGAAGTAATGCATTTTTGTAGGAAGAATGAGGAGAGGCAATAGGCACAGATAGAAGATTTTGTGGGAGCGTGAGAGACTCACGTTTGGTATGTTGCCTCCCAGGTGCAAGGGTACGTGATGTCTCGGATCGTGTTTTCCGGGTCCTTAGGGGGGAGGGGGAGCAGCCCCAAGTCGTGGTCCACATTGGCACCAACGACATAGGTAGGAAAGGGGACAAGGATGTCAGGCAGGCTTTCAGGGAGCTAGGATGGAAGCTCAGAACTAGAACAAACAGAGTTGTTATCTCTGGGTTGTTGCCCGTGCCACGTGATAGTGAGATGAGGAATAGGGAGAGGGAGCAACACGTGGCTACAGGGATGGTGCAGGCGGGAGGGTTTCAGATTTTTGGATAACTGGGGCTCTTTCTGGGGAAGGTGGGACCTCTACAGACAGGATGGTCTGCATCTGAACCTGAGGGGCACAAATATCCTGGGGGGGAGATTTGTTAGTGCTCTTTGGGGGGGTTTAAACTAATGCAGCAGGGGCATGGGAACCTGGATTGTAGTTTTAGGGTAAGGGAGAATGAGAGTATAGAGGTCAGGAGCACAGATTTGACGTCGCAGGAGGGGGCCAGCGTTCAGGTAGGTGGTTTGAAGTGTGTCTACTTCAATGCCAGGAGTATACGAAACAAGGTAGGGGAACTGGCAGCGTGGGTTGGTACCTGGGACTTCGATGTTGTGGCCATTTCGGAGACATGGATAGAGCAGGGACAGGAATGGATGTTGCAGGTTCCGGGGTTTAGGTGTTTTAGTAAGCTCAGAGAAGGAGGCAAAAGAGGGGGAGGTGTGGCGCTGCTAGTCAAGAGCAGTATTACGGTGGCGGAGAGGATGCTAGATGGGGACTCTTCCGAGGTAGTATTGGCTGAAGTTAGAAACAGGAAAGGAGAGGTCACCCTGTTGGGAGTTTTTTATAGGCCTCCTAATAGTTCTAGGGATGTAGAGGAAAGGATGGCGAAGATGATTCTGGATATGAGCGAAAGTAACAGGGTAGTTATTATGGGAGACTTTAACTTTCCAAATATTGACTGGAAAATATATAGTTCGAGTACAATAGATGGGTCGTTTTTTGTACAGTGTGTGCAGGAGGGTTTCCTGAAACAATATGTTGACAGGCCAACAAGAGGCGAGGCCACGTTGGATTTGGTTTTGGGTAATGAACCAGGCCAGGTGTTGGATTTGGAGGTAGGAGAGCACTTTGGGGACAGTGACCACAATTCGGTGACGTTTACGTTAATGATGGAAAGGGATAAGTATACACCGCAGGGCAAGAGTTATAGCTGGGGGAAGGGCAATTATGATGCCATTAGACGTGACTTGGGGGGGATAAGGTGGAGAAGTAGGCTGCAAGTGTTGGGCACACTGGATAAGTGGGGCTTGTTCAAGGATCAGCTACTGCGTGTTCTTGATAAGTATGTACCGGTCAGACAGGGAGGAAGGCGTCGAGCGAGGGAACCGTGGTTTACCAAGGAAGTGGAATCTCTTGTTAAGAGGAAGAAGAAGGCCTATGTGAAGATGAAGTGTAAAGTTTTGGTTGGGGCGATGGATAGTTACAAGGTAGCGAGGAAGGATCTAAAGAGAGAGCTAAGACGAGCAAGGAGGGGACATGAGAAGTATTTGGCAGGAAGGATCAAGGAAAACCCAAAAGCTTTCTATAGGTATGTCAGGAATAAGCGAATGACTAGGGAAAGAGTAGGACCAGTCAAGGACAGGGATGGGAAATTGTGTGTGGAGTCTGAAGAGATAGGCGAGATACTAAATGAATATTTTTCGTCAGTATTCACTCAGGAAAAAGATAATGTTGTGGAGGAGAATGCTGAGCCCCAGGCTAATAGAATAGATGGCATTGAGGTACGTAGGGAAGAGGTGTTGGCAATTCTGGACAGGCTGAAAATAGATAAGTCCCCGGGACCTGATGGGATTTATCCTAGGATTCTCTGGGAGGCCAGGGAAGAGATTGCTGGACCTTTGGCTTTGATTTTTATGTCATCATTGGCTACAGGAATAGTGCCAGAGGACTGAAGGACAGCAAATGTGGTCCCTTTGTTCAAAAAGGGGAGCAGAGACAACCCCGGCAACTATAGACCGGTGAGCCTCACGTCTGTAGTGGGTAAAGTCTTGGAGGGGATTATAAGGGACAAGATTTATAATCATCTAGATAGGAATAATATGATCAGGGATAGTCAGCATGGCTTTGTGAAGGGTAGGTCATGCCTCACAAACCTTATTGAGTTCTTTGAGAAGGTGACTGAACAGGTAGACGAGGGTAGAGCAGTTGATGTGGTGTATATGGATTTCAGCAAAGCGTTTGATAAGGTTCCCCACGGTAGGCTATTGCAAAAAATACGGAGGCTGGGGAGTGAGGGTGATTTAGAGATGTGGATCAGAAATTGGCTAGCTGAAAGAAGACAGAGGGTGGTGGTTGATGGGAAATGTTCAGAATGGAGTACAGTCACAAGTGGAGTACCACAAGGATCTGTTCTGGGGCCGTTGCTGTTTGTCATTTTTATCAATGACCTAGAGGAAGGCGCAGAAGGGTGGGTGAGTAAATTTGCAGACGATACTAAAGTCGGTGGTGTTGTCGATAGTGTGGAAGGATGTAGCAGGTTACAGAGGGATATAGATAAGCTGCAGAGCTGGGCTGAGAGGTGGCAAATGGAGTTTAATGTAGAGAAGTGTGAGGTGATTCACTTTGGAAGGAATAACAGGAATGCGGAATATTTGGCTAATGGTAAAGTTCTTGAAAGTGTGGATGAGCAGAGGGATCTAGGTGTCCATGTACATAGATCCCTGAAAGTTGCCACCCAGGTTGATAGGGTTGTGAAGAAGGCCTATGGAGTGTTGGCCTTTATTGGTAGAGGGATTGAGTTCCGGAGTCGGGAGGTCATGTTGCAGCTGTACAGAACTCTGGTACGGCCGCATTTGGAGTATTGCGTACAGTTCTGGTCACCGCATTATAGGAAGGACGTGGAGGCTTTGGAGCGGGTGCAGAGGAGATTTACCAGGATGTTGCCTGGTATGGAGGGAAAATCTTATGAGGAAAGGCTGATGGACTTGAGGTTGTTTTCGTTGGAGAGAAGAAGGTTAAGAGGAGACTTAATAGAGGCATACAAAATGATCAGGGGGTTGGATAGGGTGGACAGTGAGAGCCTTCTCCCGCGGATGGATATGGCTGGCACGAGGGGACATAACTTTAAACTGAGGGGTAATAGATATAGGACAGAGGTCAGAGGTAGGTTCTTTACGCAAAGAGTAGTGAGGCCGTGGAATGCCCTACCTGCTACAGTAGTGAACTCGCCAACATTGAGGGCATTTAAAAGTTTATTGGATAAACATATGGATGATAATGGCATAGTGTAGGTTAGATGGCTTTTGTTTCGGTGCAACATCGTGGGCCGAAGGGCCTGTACTGCGCTGTATTGTTCTATGTTCTATGTTCTATGAACTGGGTGGAACAATCTTAAAGAAGGTGCAGGAACAGAGACATCTGGAAATGTATACACACACAATTTTGAAGGTGGAAGGATTAATTGAAAAGATTATTTGAAAAGCAATATTCTTGATTTGATTAAGGGGAATAGAGTACAAAATCAAGAAAGTTCTGCTAAAAGTTAAAAAAGAAAACTGGTCAGGCTTCAGCTGGAGCATTGAGTCCAGTTCTGGGAACCACACTCGAAGGATGTCAATGCCTTGGAATAGGTGCAGAAGAGATTAACCAAATGGTACCGGGGATGTGGGACTTCAGCTATGTGGCGAGGCCGGAGAAGTTGGTGTTGTTCTCCCTGAGGCAGAAAAGGGTAAGGGGAGACTTGATAGCGGTATTCAAAATCATCAATGCTTTTAATGAAGTAAATAAAATGAAACCATTTCTAGTCTCAGAGGGGCCAGTAACCATTTAACATGATGAGTAACTGAACCAAAGGTGACATGAGGAAACAATTTATTGTGTAACTAGTTGTTGCAATTTGAGATGCATTGCCTGAGAGAATGATGGAAATAGAGTCAGTAGTGACATTCAAAAAAGAATTGGATAAATACTTGAAGTTAAAACATTTACATGGCTATGAGGAAAGAGTCAGGGAGCAGGAGTAATTGGATGGTACTTTCAAAGAGCTGACACACAGGCACAATGGTCACGTGACCCCCTTCGTTGCTGTTTAGTTTGACTGTTATTCTGTCTGACTTTTAAACTTTGGAAGCTGCACAAGAGAAAACATGTCATGTAAGTACTTATCTCAACCCAAATGCCCTTGAATCTCCTGATTTCAGAATGGAAGCTGATACATTGAATGTTTTCTTGTCTGCAAAGGATAGCACCACATGTTGAGCATTAAAGTAACCTCTAATTTCACTCATGTTTAGATGTTCAGCTTATTTTTCATCTATTCTGTTCCCTTCTTTACCTTCATCTTATTTATCACTAACAAAATTACGCATCTGATGTGTATGAATTTCTAAATTTGTGATCAGCAGTGTATTTAACACCAAGCACTGCCTGTCACTATGAACTATATTAATTATTATGGAGAGGTGGGAATTGCCCAGATGCAGCCTGATGTCCAAGTTTGATGTCTGACGTTGATGCCTTCATGCCTTTAGGTTGCGCAAGGGCTGCACTGGAGGCAACATTGATGATTCGGATTGTGGTGTAACTTCTTCATCTAGCAGCAACAACCACACTGGGAACACAACTCGAAGCATCAGCTCCAAGCAAACGAGGGCCTGGAGGCCACACACAGTAGCCTCGCTAACTGCTCACCAAGCCAGAGGTATGTCAGCTGTTACAACACCCTGGGCCAGAGCGCGATCAATTCCAGCTCCACTTGACCCAGAGTCACAACACCGTTAAAATTAACTTTTATTTTAAAATACCTGAGGTCTTCAACTCCCAAAAAACAGTTACCAGGAAAGGTTTGTAAATTTAAACGCAATTAACTTTTTATTATTAACAGTGACTAGAATTAAATAGGGAACAAATACAACTGGCTAACCACTATCTAATCCCTAACCCACCCTTTTAACTCGCCCCCCCTCCTGTATGTATATATACACACACACACCCACACCCACACACACACACACACACACACAGAAAAACAAACACAGAGGGGAAAGAGAGGTGAAAAATAATGGTGAAAGTAAAAGGATAAAAGTCTTTACTTCAGGTGGGCGTCTTCCAGTTAGTTTTTTCTGCAGCTTAGGCTATCAGATGGATTTTACCTTTTCTTTCAGTTTGTAATTGGTTTCACTGTAGTCTCACAGAAATAGCAGGTAGCCAGCATTCGAGAGTGGGAGAGAGAGAGACGGCTTCTCCTTTCAGGATCTGGAAGCTTCTGCCTTCAGGCAATAGTCAGCAGAGCAGAGAGAGAGAGCTGCTGGAGAGTCCACCAGATAGGAACCAATTGCTGTCAGTTGTCCTGGTTTAGCTTAGTGGACTAGACAGCTGGTTTTTGATGCAGAACAAGGCCAGCAGTGCAGGTTCAATTCCCGTACCAGCTTACCCAAACAGGCGCCGGAATGTGGCAACTAGGGGCTTTTCGCAGTAACTTCATACTTGTGACAATAAAAGGTTATTATTTTTATTATCATGACCCTGCCAGAGTGATTGCCTCCACTGCCATTTTGTTTTCTTTTGATGCCCCCGAGGTCACCAATTTTAAAGTTGTTTCTTTCTTCTTTTGGTGTCTGGTTTGACACCTATTCCACATCCCCTTGCTGTGGGGGGCTTAAACAAATAGATTTGTACATTTTGGGCCCAGTACGAAATGGCACAATATCGTGATCCCTGGCGGGAGGTCCTCCACATGCGCCCGCTCCGCTACATGCCTCACCGGAAGTCCCATAATCTACCTTTTTGACCAAACGTTTGATCATCTGTCCTGATGTAAATCTTTATGTGACTCAGCATCAGATTTTGTCTGTTTTACTATGCAGAGCCTTGGCACATTTTAGTACATTTAAGATGCTATATAAATGCAAGTTGTTGATGGTAGCTAGCATGTTAGATCTCGATCCGAGTTTTGCCACTTATTAGTTTTCAATGCAACAGTTCTGGGCCCCATATTTTAGGAAGGATGTGAGGATCCCTGAGAGGGTGTAGAGGGGATTTACCAGAATTGATAAGGTCCTTTACCTACACGTTTGGATTCGAAAAACTGGAGTTGTTCATCTTGCATTGATTGAGGCATACAAATTTTGTCTGGTCTAGGGAACATGCTTCCTTTAGTACAAGGACGGGGGGGAGGACCATAAGACCATAAGACATAGGAGTGGAAGTAAGGCCATTCGGCCCATCGAGTCCACTCCACCATTCAATCATGGCTGATTTCAACTCCATTTACCCGCTCTCTCTCCATAGCCCTTAATTCCTCGAGAAATCAAGAATTTATCAACTTCTGTCTTAAAGACACTCAACGTCCCGGCCTCCACCGCCATCTGTGGCAATGAATTCCACAGACCCACCACTCTCTGGCTGAAGAAATTTCTCCTCATCTCTGTTCTAAAGTGACTCCCTTTTATTCTAAGGCTGTGCCCCCGGGTCCTAGTCTCCCCTGCTAATGGAAACAACTTCCCTACGTCCACCCTATCTAAGCCATTCATTATCTTGTAAGTTTCTATTAGATCTCCCCTCAACCTCCTAAACTCTAATGAATATAATCCCAGGATCCTCAGACGTTCATCATATGTTAGGCCTACCATTCCTGGGATCATCCGTGTGAATCTCCGCTGGACCAGCTCCAGCGCCAGTATGTCCTTCCTGAGGCGTGGGGCCCAAAATTGCTCACAGTATTCTAAATGGGACCTAACTAATGCTTTATAAAGCTTCAGAAGTACATCCCTGCTTTTATATTCCAAGCCTCTTGAGATAAATGGCAACATTGCTTTTTCTTTCTTAATTACGGACTCAACCTGCAAGTTTATCTTTAGAGAATCCTGGACTAGGACTCCCAAGTCCCTTTGCACTTCAGCATTATGAATTTTGTCACCGTTTAGAAAATAGTCCATGCCTCTATTCTTTTTTCCAAAGTGCAAGACCTCACACTTGCCCACATTGAATTTCATCAGCCATTTCTTGGACCACTCTCCTAAACTGTCTAAATCTTTCAGCAGCCTCCCCACCTCCTCCATACTACCTGCCCCTCCACCTATCTTTGTATCATCGGCAAACTTAGCCAGAATGCCCCCAGTCCCGTCATCTAGATCGTTAATATATAAAGAGAACAGCTGTGGCCCCAACACTGAACCCTGCGGGACACCACTCGTCACCAGTTGCCATTCCAAAAAAGAACCTTTTATCCCAACTCTCTGCCTTCTGCCTGACAGCCAATCGTCAATCCATGTTAGTACCTTGCCTCGAATACCATGGGCCCTTATTTTACTCAGCAGTCTCCCGTGAGGCACCTTATCAAAGGCCTTTTGGAAGTCAAGATAGATAACATCCATTGGCTCTCCTTGGTCTAACCTATTTGTTATCTCTTCAAAGAACTCTAACAGGTTTGTCAGGCACGACCTCCCCTTACTAAATCCATGCTGACTTGTCCTAATCCGACCCTGCACTTCCAAGAATTTAGAAATCTCATCCTTAACAGTGGATTCTAGAATCTTGCCAACAACCAAGGTTAGGCTAATTGGCCTATAATTTTCCATCTTTTTCCTTGTTCCCTTTTTGAACAGGGGGGTTACAACAGCAATTTTCCAATCCTCTGGGACTTTCCCTGACTTCAGTGACTTTTGAAAGATCATAACTAACGCCTCCACTATTTCTTCAGCTATCTCCTTTAGAACTCTAGGATGTAGCCCATCTGGGCCCGGGGATTTATCAATTTTTAGACCTCTTAGTTTCTCTAGCACTTTCTCCTTTGTGATGGCTACCATATTCAACTCTGCCCCCTGACTCTCCGGAATTTTTGGGATATTACTCATGTCTTCTACTGTGAAGACTGACGCAAAGTACTTATTTAGTTCCTCAGCTATTTCCTTGTCTCCCATCACTAGATTACCAGCACCATTTTGGAGTGGCCCAATGTCAACTTTTGCCTCCCGTTTGTTTTTAATGTATTTAAAGAAACTTTTACTATCATTCCTAATGTTACTGGCTAGTCTACCTTCATATTTGATCCTCTCTTTCCTTATTTCACTCTTTGTTATCCTCTGTTTGTTTTTGTAGCCTTCCCAATCTTCTGACTTCCCACTACTCTTTGCCACATTATAGGCTTTCTCTTTTGCTTTGATGCATTCCCTAACTTCCTTTGTCAGCCATGGCTGCCTAATCCCCCCTCTGATAACCTTTCTTTTCTTTGGGATGAACCTCTGTACTGTGTCCTCAATTACTCCCAGAAACTCCTGCCATTGCTGTTCTACTGTCTTTCCCACTAGGCTCTGCTCCCAGTCGATTTTCGTCAGTTCCTCCCTCATGCCCCTGTAGTTACCTTTATTTAACTGTAACACCTTTACATCTGATTCTACCTTCTTTCTTTCAAATTGGAGATTGAATTCTACCATATTATGATCACTGCCTCCTAAGTGTCCACTTACTTTAAGATCTTTAATCAAGTCTGGCTCATTACATAACACTAAGTCCAGAATGGCTTGTTCCCTCGTGGGCTCCATCACAAGCTGTTCCAAAAAGCCCTCCTGTAAACATTCAATGAATTCCCTTTCCTTGGGTCCACTGGCAGCATTATTTACCCAGTCCACCTGCATATTGAAGTCCCCCATGATCACTGTGACCTTGCCTTTCTGACATGCACTTTCTATTTCGTGGTGCATTTTGTGTCCCCGGTCCTGACCACTGTTAGGAGGCCTGTACATAACTCCCATTATGGTTTTTTTGCCTTTGTGGTTCCTCAACTCTACCCACACAGACTCCACATCATCTGACCCTATGTCGTTTAGTGCTATTGATTTAATTTCATTCCTAATTAACAAGGCAACCCCGCCCCCTCTGCCCACCTCTCTGTCTTTTCAATAGGTTGTGAATCCCTGGATGTTTAAATGCCAGTCCTGAACCAGTTTGTGGTTTCAGGTAAGAGATGCGGGGGGGAGTTCTGTTTGGAGGAACATTTAACAGAGCGAATGGTAATGATTTGGAACTCACTGCCTAAAAAGATGGGTGGAAGTGATATCAATAGAAATTGGAAAGGAAATCAGTTCAGTACTTAAGGGAAATAAACTTGCAGAGCTACGGAGAGAAAGCAGGGGAATGGGACCACTGGATTGCTCTACAGAACGCTGGTATGGACTCAATGGGCTGAATAGCCTCCTTATGTGCCATAATGGCTATCTGCCGCTCAGATTGCAAAGATGTACCACAGTACCAGTAGTTCAGAGTGTAGAATGGGTAACCGGCGGAAGGAAGTTAGAGAGCAAGTGAAACAAATAACTGGAATATTTGGATGGGAAGAGGGAGTAAGAGGGACATTACTGACCGAGAGTTAGTAAGGGAGAGGGATCTTGCAGAAGAATGGTTTGGGGAGAGGTGTTAAGGGGAGAGGAATAACGGGGGAGGGATGCTGGGGAGAAAATTTAAGTGAGGCAGATTCTGGAGCAGAGAGGGGAAAAAGGAGGGATTCTGGGGACGTGTAAGTCGGGATTGTGAAATTTGAAGGAAAATGACATTGAAATCATTCTAAAGCAGAGCACACAGCAAATTGGGGAATTCATATTTTAAAAACAACAATTTCTGAGAAAGAAATATTTTCTGAGCCAAAATATTTCTGGAGAATCATTTTAAAGATTGACAGTCTTTTGGGAGCTGTTGTCTGCGTGCATTAGTCTCTCTGCATGTGATGGAATCTGTAGCAAGAGGATACAGCACTGCATATGTTATGAGGTTTTTAGAAGGTTATTGACTGCTGTACATGGCTGGGCAGCTGATCGAATGAGACAGATAAAGCAGCTACACTTCATAATGTGAAATGCTAAACCACCCAGACCCAATTGTTTAATGTTCCACATTTAATGGGAACAATGGCTTCAGAGCACAGAAAGAAGGGAAGGGCATTGAACAATGTAGTTTATTTGTTTACTTTCCTGCTGGCAAGGACCAACAAACCTTGCCTGAAACTATTTGGGGTTGTGGACTTCTGCAGGACATCTAGCAGTGCAAGTGCTGCTGAAAGTTGCTCATGCCTCTTATTTCCTAATCCAATATAACATTAATAAATTAGCAGAGGGGAACCATGTGTAGCCTCACATTTTTAAATGTCAGTGCACATTGAGTTCCAGTTTGAGACTAGCAAAGTGTACCTTCTAGCATACAGCCACCTGTGTATATCTCCTGCTTGGTGGCAGTGCCTTCAGCTGCCTTGGCTCTATGTGTTGGAATTTCCTCCCTAAACCTCTACTTCTTTCTACTTTGTTGCCTTTTAAGATGTTCCTTAAAAAAAAAACCTTTTTGACCAAACCTTTGATCACCTACTTATCTTATGGTTCGGTATCAAGTTGTGTCTGGTTAACAATGCAATGAAGCGCCATAGAATGTTTTACTATGATAACGACACTATATAGAATCATAGAATCCCTATAGTGCAGAAGGAAGCTATTAGGCCCATTGAGTCCACACCAACCCTCCAAAAGAGCATCCTACCTAGGCCCACTGCCCCATCCTAACCCCCTACCCTCACCTAACCCTTGGACACTAAGGGACAATTTAGCATGGCCAATCCACCTAACCTGAGACAACTGATGGAGGCCATAATACGGGATGAGATAAATATACACTTAGAGAAAAATAAGTTAATACTAGACAGTCAAAATAAAGGCAGGTTATATCTGACAAATTTGGGACTTCTGGTGGTGGCCATGGAGTGAGCGGTCGAACATTTGGTAGCTCCTGCTCGTGGCAGTATTTTTTGGTCTTTTCCTCGTCTGAAGGGATGGATGTTTTTGGATGGAAAGAGGTGTAGGAGTATCTGGAGAAGGTGTCATTCCTCTGGTATGGCTGGTGGATGGATCCACAAACTAGGAGTGGGGCACGAATAAAGAGCTGCTGGATGAGGAGATTCTTCATGGTGTGCCACAGGATAAGATGGCGGAGGGCAAGGGGGTTGTCCTGTCCACCCAGTGGTCAACAGAACAGCTAGTGGAGTTTCTGAACACAAAGTTCAGCCAGAAGAGGAAGGAGGCCCTGGAAGATCTGGCCAAAGTGGTGGAGCCGATTAAATTGGGGATCGAAAGAGTGGAGCAGAGGCTAGAATTCCAGGGCCGGGTGATCCAGAAAGTGGAGGAGGCGGTGGGGGAGCACGAGGAGGAGTTTGCCTCATTGGTGGCCGAGGTGGGCGTGTTGCGGGATATCCAGAAGATGCTGAAGGAGAAGGTGGAGGATCTGGAGAATCGCTCCAGAGGGCAACATTTGAGGATCATGGGGATATCCGAAGGCTTTGAAGGTGCGGAGGCCGGCACGTTTGTGGCCAAAATGTTGGAGCAGTTGATGGGGCAGGAGGCCTTTGATCAGCCCCTGAAGGTCGACCGAGCGCACAGGGTGCTGATGAGGAGGCTGCAAGCAGGCGAGCCGCCAAGGTCGATGGTGATGCGGTTGCACCCCTTTCTGGATGAAGAGAAGGGGCTGGATTCTCCGTTTCTATAGATAAGTGCCAATGCCGGCATGGGAACCGTGGCGTTTCACGATCGGCTAATCGGCGCAAAACCCTCACCGATTCCAGTACCAATGAGGGGCTATCACCTGCGCCAACTGAAACTCCCACCTCCCACACCGAAAACGGCCTGAGAATGGCTGGGTCCCAGGCCGCGAATGCGCACGGCTGATGACCTGCAACGGTCGCGCCGTACAACATGGCCCCGGCGGTGCGTGGACCCAACCTGCCATCCCCGACCTCACAGCCCACCCCTGCCCACCACCCCCCCCCCCCCACCCACTAGTCCCCCCAACCCTCGCAGAAGCCCCACCCTGGCCAGAGGCACGGATTGTGGCCGAGTATGGCGGCGCTGGACACAGTCTGCAGCCGCCATGCCGGGTTCATGATTTGTGTGACCACATGTGGTCTGCGCTGTCAGGAACTCAGCCCATCGGGGGCGGAGCTTCACGCGGCACGGGGAACTCACCTGAGGAAGGAGCTGCGCTCCGAAAGCTAGTGCTGCGAAACAAACCTGGAAACTTTAACCTGGTGGTGTAAGACTTCTTACTGTGCTCACCCCAGTCCAACGCCGGCATCTCCACATCATTTATTAAGTTGTACAATTCTGCTTCAGTTTGTTTTTATGAAAATGCCTGAATAAAATACATTTTTTAAAAATGTCTGACAAATTTTAATTGAGTTCTTTGATGAGGTGACACAGGCAGTGGATGAAGGTAGTGCCGTGGATGTTGTATATTTGGACTTTCAGAAAGCATTTGATATGGTGCCACATGGCAGGTTGGTTAGCAAATTAGAAATTTTTGGGGTTGCTGGGTCCTGGGCGGCATGGATTAGAAGTTGACTAAGAGATAGGAAACAGAGAGCAGGTGGAGATGAGCATTTCTCAGACTGGAGACGAGTTGAAAGTGGTGTTCCCCAGGGCTCAGTATTGGGACCCTTGCTTTTTCTGATTTATATAAATGATTTAGAAGTGGGTGTTGAGGGCAAAATCTCTAAATTTTGAGATGATACCAAGACAGGGAGAATAGTGAATTGTGAGGATGACGCTGAGCGACTTCAGACGGACATTGACAAGTTGGCCAAATGGGCAGACACCTGGCAAATGAACTTTAATGCAATGAAAAGTGAGGTATTGCATTTTGGTGGAAGAAGCATGGGGAGACAATATAGGCTCAATAGTACAGCTTCGAGGGGAGCACAGGAGCAGAGGACCTCAGGGTTCAAGTGCATAATTCTCTGAAGATGGCCAGGCAAGTTGAAACAGTTGTTAAGAAGGCTTATAGGGTCCTTGGGTTTATAAATAGAGGGATAGAGTATAAAAGCAAGGAAGTGATGCTACACCTCTTCAAATCACTGGTCAGACCACATTTGGAATATTGTGTTCAGTTCTGGGCACCTTATATACGGAAGGATGTTAAAGCCTTGGAGAGAAAGTGCAGAGGGGATTTACTAGAACGATACCAGAAATGAGGAATTTTAGATACAAGGAAAGATTGGAGAAATTGAGCTTAGAACTGTAAACATTTCACTGCCATAGAATGTCATTTTTTTCATTTGAAATGACTAATACTGAATTAATTTGGATTGGGTGACCTGTGACCTCTGGCAGTATATCCCCACATTCCAGTGATGGGCGAGGTTGTGAGTTCAAACTCCAGCTTTGAATGACTATATCTCATTGGGTGTTTCTTGCCAGTTTTTGCCAATTCTTCAGATAAAACACTGATCCCATCCGCGAGCTAGCAAGACCCTCTACATAACCTCATCTGTTGTTAAGTGCACATCTCGACCTTAGTAAGTGTTGAGTTGCCAGAAAACGTTTCGGATAAGGGATAAATCATTTAGGGCTGAGTAGAGGAGAAATTTCTTCATATAGAGGGTTGTGACTCTCTGCTTAGTACTGTGAATTCTTCGTCCATGAGTCTATTCAAGGCCGTAAATGATAGACTTTGGGTGCTTTGAGAATCAAAGGACATAGGAATACTGGAGTTGATGTCAGAGTTCACCCATGAGCTTATTGAATGTCGGAGCAGGCTCAAGGACCTGTGATGCTACTATTTCTTAGATTCTAATTTGACTTCTTTAAAATAAAAGGGATTTGTCACAGTCTTGGGCATGAAAGAATATTGTGTGAGGTGTCCCAGTGATATTTGAACTGGAGGGTCATCATCCTTATACTAATTAAATTACAAAAACATGAGCTGATTACAGGTGACAGTGCCCCTTTAATAGATCATTGGTGTTCACAGAGGAACACCAATGTTACGGTACAGGAATGTGGAGACATACTGCCATTTGGCCCATAGTTTCTGCAGAAACGGCGCTCCAATTGAGTATCACGACTTAGTGCCATTTCCCTGTACACCTTTGCATTGTTTCTATTCGGATAACCATCTAATGCCCTCTTGATATCTTGATTGAAACTGCCTTCACCACACTTTCAGGCAGTGCATTCCAGACCCAAACCACTCTGTGTGAAAGAGTGTTTTCTCGCTTCACAATTGCTTCTTTTGCAAATCGCTTTAAATTATCCTTTTATGAGTGGGAACAGTTTATCCCTATGTACTCTGTCCAGTCCGGTCACAATTTTGAACATTGCTATCAAATCTGCTCAGTCTTCTTCTCTCCAAGGAGAACAGTCCCAACCTCTCCAATCTATCCTCCTAACTGAAGTTTCAGACCCTTGGAAACATTCTTGTAAACCTCTTTTTGTGTGATGCCCAGAACTGTACTAGTGTCTTGTATAAGTTCAGCATAACCTCCCTGCTCTTGTACTGTATGCTCCTATTGATAAAGTCTAGAATATTATATGCTTTATTAACTACTCTTTCCACCTGTCCTGCCACCTTCAATGGTCTATGCATACAAACACCCAGGTCCCTCTGCTTCTGTACCACCTTAACAATTTTACTCCTTATTTATATTGCCACTCCATGTCCTTCTTATCAATAATGCACCAGGTCACACTTCTCCGCATTGAACTTCATCTGTCACCTATCTGCCCACATCACCAATTTGTCTATTCCCCTTTGAAGTTCTACACCGTCCTCTTCACGGTCCCAATACCGACTCTTGGGGAACACCACAATAAACCTTACTCCAGCCTGAAAAATATCCATTGACCGTTACTCTCTGCTTCCTATTATTCAGCCAATTTTGTATCCATATTGCGACTGTCTTTTTAATCCATGAGCTATAACTTTTCTCTGCTGTGTGGCACTTTCTCAAATACCTTTTGGTAGTCCATGTACACCACATCAACAGTATTACCTCCTCAACGCTTTCTGTTACCACCTCAAAAAACTCCAGAAAATTAGTTAAACATGATTTCCCCTTTAGAAACAAAGTTCCCTCGTCTGTGACAATGGCCTGGGCAGCATCTACCTCCTTGTTTAGTACCTCAACATGGCCTCGGCCTCCATGTAGAAATGCTGTTTTAGATCCCTAATCGGCTCTATTCCTCCTTTTACTATTTAGATGGCGAAAGAAGATTTTGGGATTTCCCTTTATGTTGACTACCAGTCTTTTCTAATAATCCCTCTCCTCTTTTTCTTCTCATTTCTGAACCTGTCGTATTCTTCTTGCTTCTCAAATGTACTTTCGAAGATAAAAATAGAAAACCCTCCCCACACAACCCCCCCCCCCACACTGACCACAGAATTTTTCCCCAACACCGCAGAACTCCCTACCCACTCCCACCTCCTCCCTTATCACAAAACTCCCCAACCACACCCTCACCACAGAATTCTTCACCCACCCTCCCAACATGGTACTCTCCACCCCATTCTCCACAGAACTCCTCACCACTTCCCTCATCGCAGAATCCCCAAATGCCTCTCCACCACAGAATTGCCCACCCACTCTCCCAGCATGGAACTGCCCAGCCCTACCCCCACCCCCCAACACGGAACTCCCCACACCTCCACGGAACTCTCCATCACCCTCACCACCACAGAACTCCCCACTGTACTCCCCCACACAGTGCTAACACCGTCCACCATGGTACTCTCCCTGCCCCCATGGAACTACCCTTTCCCCCACCCTCAGGTACTGCCCCCCCCCTACTGCAGAGTGTGGTGAACTCAGCCCAACGCATCACACAAGCTTGCCACCCCCACATTGATTCTGTCTACACCTCCCACTGTCTCAGGAAGTCAGACAGCATTATCAGAGGCCCCTCCCACCCAGGCATTGCCTTCTTCCAGACCCTTCCATCAGGCAGAAGGTACAGAGGTCTGAAGACTCGCACATCCAGACATAGGAACAGCTTCTTCCTCACAGCTACAAGACTCCTCAACGACTCCCCCTTGGACTGATCTGTTCCCTGTAAGAACACTATTCACAATGCCCTAAGCTGCTCTTGCTCATTTATTTGCTTTGTTTGCTTTGTTTGGCCCCTTGTTCCGCACTGTAACCAATCACTGTTTGTCGATGTACCATTTGTCAATGTTCTCTGTTGATTATTCTCTTTGTCTACTATGTACGTACTGTACCCCCTCTGGGACTGGGTGGGGCAGTGCGTCAGACTTCAGATCCTGCTGATTTATGATGTACCTATCTCTATGTCCTGATAACATGAATAACTGGAATTCTCCTATATATAGCTCAACAGATAATGGAGTAAAGGTATCTGTGGCCTGTCTCGTTCGCTGTTTTCAACTAGACTGGTGCTGCGTGGTTTGGGCGGAGTGCTTCTGAATGCCTGGATTCAGGAGGGGGTAGATGAATCATCCAGGTTCAGTCCTGTCTGCTTCCTCCCACTGCCTGTTTTCAGTGGCCGCCACAATAGCCTGGCACTTCTCGTACGATGGACCTGACGCTCTGTGAGGCAGGTCGAATGACTGCGTCGGTGCCAGTGTACCTCAATCGTATTTATTACAAACTTGTTTTTATATCTGTACACATCATTCTGTGTGTGCGTATGTATATGCATGTGATAACACACAACTTTGGAATAAAATCGGGAGGATTTGTCAAAAAAAAAATGTATGTACTGTGTATGTTCCCTCGGCCACAGAAAAATACTTTTCACTGTACTTCGGTACATGTGACAATAAATCAAATCAAATCAAATCAAAAATCAAATCAACGTCAGAATCCCCGTTATGTCATTGGCAGGGGGCGGTGACAATCGACTTGGGGAATCCTGCCAGCATAAAATACATTTTGGACTCCCATGGGATTCTCTGCCGCTGCCATCGTTTCCACACGCCAATAATGAGAGTGGAAAATCCTCCACCTTGATTGTGTCCAGAACATTTATGTCTTGAAAGTAGCCCATTGTTCAGCTACAGTTTCCCCCCCCCCCCCAACCTTTAATTTCAATTTTAAAAAAAAATATTTATTAAAGTTTTTTAACACAATTTTTCTCCCTTCCAAACAATAACCCCCCCCCCCCCGTAACAAAAAAAAAACTGAGAAATGGCGCAGAGCAAGATATATACATGGCAAAATGATATATTTACACAGCTTTGTACACTGGCCCTCACCCGTACGGGCCAGTTTCCCCAACCCATCATGTTATCTCTTGCTCATCCACCCTCCCAGGCAGTCCCCCCTTTCTCCCCCCCCCCCCCCCCCCACCCCTCCCCCCCCTTTAATTCCAATTTAACCATTCCTGCTCAGTTCTTCGCCCATTGAAGTCAGCTCCCTTCCGTTTAGTTGTTTTTACTCTGGATTGCCTATTACACTTTTCTATCATCATCCTAAAATTTATGATACAATGATCGCTGTATCCTAAATGTTCCCCCATTGATACTTGATCTACTTGGCCCACCTCATTTTCATGAACCAGATCCAACAGTGCATCCTTTCTTTTTGGACTGGAGACGTACTGCTGTGGAAAACTTTGCTGAACATAATCCAGGAACTTGTATCCCTCTTCGCCCTTTAGTTTAAAGACTAATCAGTCACATCTTCAGGAAAGCAACAACTCCAATCACCCAGTGAGGCAATGTATTTTAAGGAAGTATGCAAGCACTCACAGTGGGAGTCTGATTGCAATAACTACAGTCAAGTACCCTGCACTGTGAGTACATAGCAACCTCAACTGAATCAAATTTTCGAGAAGCAAATCCAGACAACTAAATGTGATTCTTCATCATAGTGCTTGTTACAATGTCTGGCTGCAGTAGACAAGTGTGTATTTAAGTAAAGAACCAACAGAAACATTTCATTTAATGAGCCAGTGATTGATAGACGGGCTTAAATAAAATAGAAATCTCCCTGAGACCAACCATACAGTTAGATTCCATTTGAAATAATGGCTTCAGTTCTGGGCACTGCACCAAGCAAACAGTCCTAATCACATTTACTCACACTGTTCCCATGTGCCTTCAACCCCATCTCCTTTATCCACCTATCCATCCAATCTAATCTTGAATCTCAACCATTAACTCCTGAAGCGAATTCCACAGCCTCACAATTCTGCATAAAGATGTTGCTCTTGTTCCCTATTTTTGTATTTATGGCTCCTTATTCAAGGTTTCTCACCTGCAGGAAACAGTCTGTCCTGTCTCTTCATCACATTGGAAACACTTCCATCACATTGCCTCATAATCTACTGTTCTCATGAAAAAGATCCTAATATTTCAAGTCTTCTGTCCTGATTTCCAGTATAAATTCCAATATCTTCATTTATAATATTACCGATGTAAATTTATACTGGATAAAGTTGACAGATGTGAGTTTTTAATATATTTTAGGTTTACTGGAATAAGAAATTATGGAACAAGAACAAAATATTTTTAAAAATAAATTTAGAGTACCCAATTATTTTTTTCTCCAATTGAGGGGCAATTTCAGCGTGGTCACTCCACCAAACCAGCACATCTTTGGAATGTTGGGGCGAAACCCACGCAAACACAGGGGGAATGTGCAAACTCCACATGGACAGTGTCCCAGAGCCGGGATCGAACCTGGGACCTCGGCGCCATGAGGTAGCAGTGCTAACCACTGCACCACCGTGCCGTCCAACAAATCTTCTTTTAATTGAGCACAATGACTCAGTTATTTTTTTTTAATTAATGTTTTTTATTGGGTTTTTGAACAAAGTATATTTACCGTTATGTACACAGAATAAAATATATATATAGAAGAGAAGAGCACACACAAAAGAAACAAAAAAATAAAATGACTGGTCGGGTATTATACACTAGCTCAACAACAGCAACTCTGTACAATTGGCAATATTATTTTTGTGGGGGAGGGGAACTGGGGAGGTACATATACATTTGGGTGCCGGAGAAACAATTACAGAGGGCAAATGTATCTGGTGTTAGTGTTGTCACATGACTCAGTTATAAGAGTTTGGGGATATTTTGCATTTACTTGTTGCAGGGATCTTCTACATTCCCACAAATGTGATTTTCTTTTACACTTTCAAAACATTTCATATTTGCTAAAGACTGTCCTGTAAGTTTTTTTAAAAATCACATCTCCAACCATATCTGGGTGTCGTTTTGCAAATTAGGTATGAATTCAATGTACAGTGGAAGCCCCGTCCAAGATGTTGAGAATGTGCTTTGTTTGAAATTTTGATGTCTGTCCCATGTAGGGACATCAACTCAAGAGAAAAATGCACGAATGAGCTATTGCTTTTACATAAATCATAGAATCCCGACAGTACAGAAGTAGGCCATTTGGGCAGCACGATGGCACAGTAGATAGCACTGCTGCCTCACGACGCCGAGGACCGAGGTTCGGTCCCGGCACTGGGTCATTGTCCATGTGGAGTTTGCACATTCTCCCCGTATTTGCGTAGGTCTCACCTCCACAACCCAAAGATGTGCAGTGTAGGTGGATTGACCACCCTCTAAATTTTTTGTTTTTAATTTAAAAAAAGAAGTAGGCCATTTGGCCCATCGAGACTGCACCAACCCACTGAATGAACACCCTACATAGGCCCAATTCCCCCTCCCTATCCCTGTAACCCCACCTAACCCTTTGGACACTAAGGGGCAATTTAGCATGCCCAATCCATCTAAGCCACACATCTTTGGACTGTGGGAGAAAACGAGCACCTGGAGAAAACCCACACAGTCACTCAAGGTCAGAATCAAACCCGGGTCCCTGACGCTATGAGGGAGCAGTGGAAACCACTGTGCCACCATGCCACCCTCGTAAATCTAGTGAATTATTCATGGAAGACCATGCTCTCCTTTCTAAAACAGATATCTTTCTTGGAATGTGGGCGTCACTGGCAAGTCAGACAATGGCACGGTAGCACAGTGGTTAGCACTGCTGCTTCACAGTGCCAGGGACCCGGGTTTGATTCCCGGCTTGGGTCACTGTCTGTGCGGGGTCTGCAAGTTCTCCCCGTGTCTGCCTGGGTTTCCTCTGGGCGCTCCGGTTTCCTCCCACAAGTCCTGAGTTGGACATTCTGAATTCTCCCTCAGTGTACCAGAACAGGCGCCAGAGTGTGGCGACTAGGGGATTTTCACAGTAACTGCATTACAGTGTTAACGTAAGCCTACTTGTGACACTAATAAAGATCATTATTATTTATCGTCTATCCCTAGTTTGTGAACGTGCTGACGGATGTTCTTCTTGAACACGACACTCAGTGTGAAGAAGGTGTTCTCATAATTCCAATGGATAGGGAGTTCCAGCATCTTAACTCAATGACAATGAAAGAATACTCAGTATATTTCCAAGCCAGGATGGTGTGGGGCTTGCATTTTCTTCCCTTGTCCTTAGTTGTTGGTGGTCACTGGTTGTGAGGAAATTTAAGTCATATATTTACCAAATTTTTTTCATTTGAATAGTCAACAATAACAATCACCCAACAGACAACATCCTATCCTAACCTATGCAAAGTGTACAAGAACAGCCTATGGATTTAGTTTAGCTTCATCAAGGGTTTTAAACGTATCAGTGAAATTAGACTGAATGAATCACAGTTCAATCTATTCCTTTTGCATTGCAGGACGGAGAGAACAAAGGAGCTGTTCAGTGCAGGCTTGTGCATCTCGATCAGAGACCCAGCGACCACCTGCTACAAGTCAGTCAGGGTCTATGCTGGAAACACAGCAGCCACATTCACAGGCATCAACATCTGTCCAGGGCCTGGTTCAAAGGTTATCCAATAGTCAGCTATCATTCAATAATTCAATTGCTTCTATGTTATCCCAAGTACCTCGACTCTCCACTGCAAGTCAGCTCAGTTGCCAGGGCCACTCGGGCACACAGAACAGGTGCAGCATCACCTCCTCCACGAGCTCTACCCTCAGCCTCTTGTTTGGGAAAAGGAGTTTATCCAGTGGACTTGTGATATCCGGGCTGTCAGCAGCAGAGGGAGGGAACACAACTGACACCCAGTCAACAAGCAGTGTCAACATCGCACTTGGACCATCAGTCAGCCGTGGGAGCCAAATGACAAGGGTAACAAGCAACTCTTCACCTCCATTCTAGAGGGTCCCAGTAGAGTTCAGCGTCGGGGGTTATTTGTTTGCCGGGGGGGAGGGATCAATAATGAATTCAAATTCAGGTGGGGGTTCCTTTGGGATAATTGTTTCCTAAATCACCTGTGCTTGCACCTTCTGTGGCAGCTGCTGCTGCTGCATAACCCTTGGTATAGCAGCTGAAGGTTCTTGTCCTTTCCCCTCCCTGAATGCATTAACTTTGTGCCGGCAATATGCATGGTAAGGATCATTCGGATTCAAGAAGTTAAACTTGGAGTTGTTTATTTCATTCTGACAGATACGGGCTTCAAATTCTGGGTCATTTCTGGCTACGAAATTCACAGTCTTGTCAACAATGTTCCTGACCTCGGGAGGAGGGTAGGTAATACCAACAATAGGTTTGGAAGTTGCAGTTTCATCTTTTGTTACTCCTGGCAACTGGTTAGTTTCAGTCTGAGGTGGCGGTAGGACTTTTACGGCATGACTCCGGTACTGGGAGAGAGAGGGGGGGGGAGACCTCAACCCGTTGCAATTGTGTCAGGTGTTATTTTTATCCATTCTCAGGATGTGGGCATCCTTGACAAGGAATATTGCCTATCCCCAATTTCCTGTGTGGTGTAGGTACATCCAAAATTATGTTCAGTTGGGAATTCTATGATTTTTGACTCCGTGACAATGAAGGAGCGGCAATATATTACCAAGTGAGGATGGTCTGTGACTAGGAGGGAAACTTGCAGGTGGTGGTGTTCCCGTGCATCTGCTTCCCTTATCCTTCTTATGGTAGAAGCCATGTATTTTGAAGGTGCTATCAAAGAAACAACCTAGAATCCCGACAGTGCAGAAAGAGGTAATTTGCCCCATCAAGTCTACAGTGATGCTCTGAAAGACCACCCTACCTGAGCACACTCCCCTGCCCTATTCCTGTAACCAAATAACCCCACCTAACCTTTGAACACGAAGGACAATTTAGAATGGCCAATCGACCTCACTACACCTTTGGACTGTGGGAGGAATCCGGAGCACCCGGAGGAAACCCACACAGACATGGGGAAAACATGCCAACTCCACACTGACAGTCACCCAAGCCTGGAATTGAACCCGGATCCTTGGTGCTGCGAGGCAGTTGTGCTAACCACTGTGCCACCGTGCTGCCCCAACAAAGGTTTGGCGAATTGCAGCAGTCAATCTTGCAGCCATGGTGCAATAGTGGAGGAGGAAGTGAATGTTTAAGGTGGTGAGTATGATGCCAATCAAACAGTTTACTTTGTCTTGGGTAATGTTTGAATCTGAGGCAAGAGGGTTGTAAGTTTGAGTTTCTGGACTGGCCATCACTTCAGCTCACCCATGGGCCGGGATTCTCCAAAATCCCGGGCAAGTGTTGACGCCGGCATAAACACCGGAGTGCTGCACTCCGGCGTCAACGGGCCTCCTGACCCAGCGATTCAGCGGCCGTCAGGGGCCAGCACGGTGCCGGAGTGATGCGCGCTGCACCGGCACCAAAAGGCGGCCCTGCACTGCCGCTGCGGGTCCGTGCATGTGCGCGGCGGCCGCCTCCATGCGAGCGCAACATGGCGGTGCCCTACCACGAGCCGCGCGGAAGGAGGTTGGCCCCCTCCAGATCGCGGGCGCCCGCTAATCGGTAGCCCCCCGATCGCGGGCCTGGAGGCCGTGGAGGCCCCCCCAGAGTCTGATTCCCCCCCCCCCGTCTCTCCACCAGACGCCCACTGCGGCTGTGGGTCCGAGGTCCCGCCGGGTGATACCAGGTTGGAACCACGCCGGCGAGTCTCAGCGGGAATTCGGCCAGTCGACCGCAGAGAATCGCCGCAGGGACCTCTTTCAGCAGCCCCCGACCGGCGCCGCGTCTACTGCGTGGGCGTGATTAGCGCCAATTCTCTGGTCGCCGGAGAATCGCATCCTGGCGTCGGAGCGGCGTGGCGGGAATTTCCCACGTCACAGACGATTCTTCGTCCCGGCGCGGGCCTGGAGAATCCCGGCCTGTTTTTAAAAAAAATATTTTTATTGAGGCATTTATATATATTATACATCAAACACAACCATATCATAAAGAAAGCAAACAGGAATACACATAACAAATAATTAACTATCTAACACTCCACCATCCCTCCTCCTTGCCACTGCCCTCCATCTCCCCTACCTCCTTTTTAACCCCCAAAACCCCCCTCCCTTCTAAGCCCTTCCTCCCATTTATGCTTAACTATTCCTATTGGGGCTCCCTCCTCATCCATTAGCTCTTTATATATTTCTGACACTCTGCCCTCTAGCTCACTCATGTTTGGGTGAGCTTTGTTCACGTTGTAGCTGACAGCCGGATTACACCTTGGACAGATAATCCACACACAGTATGGACAGATTTGGTGGACAGCTCTCAGTTTGGCTCAATATTTCCTCCAAGCTGTAGGCAGGTGGGGATACAATACAAAAACAGCGAGAGAATGAAAATAACCACATAATAAGATGAACTGGTGACGTTCAGTGTCAATCAAAAGAAACAATGATATTAACAGATCTGTTAACAAACATAGATCACATCAAACTGTTGTGAAGCAAATTAATGCAGAGAAAACTTATGACTCTTTGGGTTTTCTCCATAAATAATTCCATTTTGCTTCCTCTCTCCAAGTGCTTACAGCCAATGAAGTATTTGCTGAAGTGTAATCATTGTGGGGAAACACGGCAGCCAATTTGCATTGCATTAGGGCTCAGGGCTCCCCTGCTGTGCCCAAGCTCAGAACGCCTGCCAGTCCAAGTGTGTTTAGTGTGGTTTTCACTGCTACATGCACATGTTTATCTCGGTGTACAAATAGTGATGGGGGAAAATGAAATGAGAAGAAATTCAGATACATTATACCTAATGTTGAAGATGCAGAACAAAGACAGGAGGAAACCATTTAGCCTTTGAACCTATTCCAACATTCAGTGGGAACCTGGCTGATCTGTGACCAGTTCCTTAACACACCTTTGTCCCTTAAGACATTTGGTCAGCAGATGTTTGTCAATCTTAGATTTAAAATCTAGCACCAAGTGCTGTTTCCAGAAGGGAGTTTCAAACTTTTACCATCCTCTGTGTGTATTAATGTTTCCCTCACTTTTGAACTTCAACTTGAAAAGCCTGGCTCTCGTGTTTAGGCTCTGTCCCTTCATTCTAGATTTCCATCCACAAAAGCAGTTTTTCTCTATCAACCCGATCAGTTCCCATTAATACCTTGAAAATGTTGATAAAATCTCCGCTTCATTTTCTAAATTCCAAGGAATACAACCATATTTTATGTAATCTCACCTCATAATTCAATCTTTAGAGTCTAGGTATTATTCCAGGGGGGAAGTGTTGGCGATTGGATCCCCTTCATATACTTACACAAGTGAAGAAAGAAAAAATAATGAATAAACATTATTTTCATGAATTCAGGATGTTCCAAAGTGTCTCATGAATTTTTGAAGTGTGGTCACTGCTACAATGTGGAGCATATGCTGGCCCTTTTATAGGGAAATCGTTTTTTAAAAAGTTATTAATTATGCAGGGGTTTGGTCTTCTACATCTACTGCCGGATCAGTTGGGACATCCTCAAAGATGAATGTGCAGCATCTGTATGTTGGGTCACAATGAAGGCCTAGGTCATGGGGAGCCTGACATTCAGAGAGTCCTTATCCTCAGTCCAACCCCCCCACCCCCTCTTAACTCCATATAATTAAAGTGGCAATATACCAAATGTCCATGGAATTTCAAGGCCAATATCTTTTGTAAATGTCAATGTTCTCCATGGTTTTTACAGACTGATCTATTTTGTTAGAATTTTGGCTCAGATTTCTAGGTGAACCAGTTTATAAAGCTTGCACAATCAGTAGGATATCTGGCAAAACAAAGAAATGTGAAAACAGAAAAATAAAATAAATATGCTTGTGCTCCGGGGGTCTTTTATCCCTTGGATGACAAATTGATAAAAACGTAATCTGCCCTTTTCGTCCTTGCGACAAATGCAAAATCGCAAGGGCAATGTAAAATTACAGTCAGTAGGCTTTTTAATGGCCTTAATTAGCCCTTTGAGGTCAGCGGGTACTGCTTTGACTCTGTGTGCCTGCTGACAACCTAAATTACTCGTAGGCATGATCCAACCGCAACTTGTGCAACTTTATGTGCATTCAGGTTAGGCACGTGCCCAGTGGAGCACCGAAAAATTCCCTCTGCACAACTGTCACGTAAAAAGCCCAAGGCTTTTTACACGTACATAAAAAGCAAGAGGGTAGCCAGGGAAAGGGTTGGCCCACTGAAGGATAGGCAAGGGAATCTATGTGTGGAGCCAGAGGAAATGGGCGAGGTACTAAATGAATACTTTGCATCAGTATTCACCAAAGAGAAGAAATTGGTAGATGTTGAGTCTGGAGAAGGGTGTGTAGATAGCCTGGGTCACATTGAGATCCAAAAAGACGAGGTGTTGGGTGTCTTAAAAAATATTAAGGTAGATAAGTCTCCAGGGCCTGATGGGATCTACCCCAGAATACTGAAGGAGGCTGGAGAGGAAATTGCTGAGGCCTTGTAGAAGCCAAGTATTTCAAATACAACTAGTATAGGTAAAAGATAGCTGTTTAAGCATAAATGTTGAGCCCCAGTTTTTAATACCCATTTATACAGCATAATTCACTTTTACTGAAGTCCATTGTTCTGGCAAATGCATATTTTTAAAGACAGTGTGACATTAAAACAGCAAGATAATTTGACACTGCTTGTGCTAATTGTCAAGGACAGGGACTGAATACACAGCAACATTGTTCACAATGCAGATAACAGCTGGGTCAGAAAAGCTGATGTTGCACATTGAAGATGGACGGCTTGCCATCAAATCAAATGTGTTTGAGTCTAACCCAAACCAATTAGGATTATATTGGGGTGTAATTAGATGACTTAAGACAGATATGAAAGTGTATAACTAAAAAGTTTCTCCCCGCCATTTTGGGTTTTGTTGTCTTTGTGAGTATTGTCTTTGTGGGTTTGGTTTTAGTGTTTAGTTTAGTCAGTTTTGTCCTTTATAGTCTCCATTTTAGAGATGTCTTTTGGGGGTTGTCAGTTTAACAGTCTGTGTCAGTGATGTTAGTCCACTTTTGACTTTGAGTTTGAGTTTAGCTGAAGATTAGCTCTCTCTCTCTCTTCATGTTTCATTGCCAGACTTTGACCTTTAAAAAGTTACTTTCGAGCTGTCTGCCTAAGCAAAGAAAGATAATGTCTGTAATTCTCTGAAAGCTTCGAATTGTCTACGAATTGCCTTTTAAATGACTTTCAAATTGTAATCCAGCGACTACGAATAAAACAATTCTTTTTGGCACCTGAGGAGTTTATACTGCAAATTTCTGCTGAGTTCCAGTATTCGCAAAGTGCTACTGATAACCGAATAGCAGAGATGATATAAATTCCTTCAACTATACACAGTCGAATAATACAAGGAATCGAACAATTTAACACAGATTATCTGGTCATTTATCTCATTGTTGTTCGTGGGACCTTGTTCTGTAAACTCTGGCTGCAGCTTTTTCTACATTGCAACAGCGACTATACAGTGACTGTACCTTGTTGGCTGTAAAGTGGATTGGCATGTTCCAATGTCAGAGTCTTAGGGCGTGATCTACCGGTAACGTCGTGCTCGGCCGTGCGCTCGGCCCGGCCCGGCCGGTAGATGCCATGTGAAGCCTCCCAGCAACCAGTATGCCTCGAGAGATCTACCCAGACCCCACGAGGGCGATCAGGATTCCGCCCACAATGGGCATGACCAAGCCGTGCTCGCTTAAACCCACTTAGGCATCAGTGGAACAAATGTGGAACGGCACCCAGGGGGTCCCCCAGACCATCAGACGCCCCTGGGTCATCAGGGACAGTACAGGGTGGCTCTCTGGCCCTCCCCCTGGAATGTGGGCACCTTGGCATTGCCACCCTGGCAAAGTTGGCAGGAACACTGCCAGGGTGGCAGTGCAAGGGTACCCGGGTGCCATGGTGGCACTGACAAAGGGGGCGATTCCCATGAAAGGAGGGTGGGTGGCCTGGAAGGGGGCGTCTGAAGAGGGGGGTGCCCAGTGACCCTATACCGGGCTGCCTTGGGCCGCTTATTATACAGTAGGGAGGTATCTTCTATTTACTTGTGAGTGCTGTGCTTTCTCCTTCCTCACCCCCCACCCCTCCACCCCCCACCTTCTCCTCACTTGCGGTGTTTCTTTGGGGGTTCCATTTCTTGTGGCCTTGCTCTGGGCCCCCCGATATCTGTTTCCGTTGTTTTCCGGCCTCCCCCTGCTCGCTCTGTGGCCTCCCCCACCTCTCCTCCCCCTCCCTCCCCCTTGTCCATTCCTTGCACTCTCATAGGCTCCGGTGTGCCCCTCCCCTTGCTCTATTGGCTGTTGACCTCTAACAGATCCTGGAACAAGTTGGTGAATAGCCCCCACGCTTTGTGGAAGCCATCCTCTGACCCTCGTATGATGAACTTGATCTTCTCATGGTGCAGAAATTCCGACAGGTCTGCCAACCAGTCTTAGCTGTGGGTGGTACTGCTGATTACCAGCCGAGCAGGATTCTCCGGGGACCGATTAGGGAAGCAAAGGCTAAGGCTGGCTGGTCCGATGTCTCAAAGACTGCCACGTGGGCACGGCTCCACCCTCAGCCCCACAACCTTGGATATAAAACCCGACAAGCCTGGGGCATGCCCAGAACATGTGGGCGTGGTTGGCCAGGCCTCCTTGGCACCGTTCACATTTGTCCTTCACCTCCGAGAAGAACCTGCTCATTCGGGTTCTTGGTAGGTGCGCTGTTAGGTATGCTCTGTGCACAACTTTCAGCTGCATGAGGCTTAGCCTTGCGCATGAGGAGGTGGAGTTGGCTCTGCTCAGTGCTTCATTCCAGAGTTCCCACCTTATTTCTGTCCCTAGCTCTTCCTCCCATTTTTCCCGTGTTAAGGGAGGCACGGCAGCACAATGGTTAGCACAGTTGCTTCACAGCTCCAGGGACCCAGGTTCGATTCCCGGCTTGGGTCACTATCTGTGCAGTGTCTGCACATTCTCCCCGTGTCTGCGTGGGTTTCCTCCCACAGTCCAAAGATGTGCAGGTTAGGTGGATTGGCCATGCTAAACTGCCCTTGGTGTCCAAAAAGGTTAGGTGGAGTTACTGGGTTACAGGGATTGGGTGGAGGTGTGGGTTTAGATAGGATGATCTTTCCAAGGGCCATTGCAGACACGATGATCCGAATGGCCTCCTTCTGCACTGTAAATTCTATGATTCTAAGTCCAGTGGGGAGCGTGTCTTTTCTAATTGTCGTCCGTACAGGTCTCTGCAGTTTCCCCTCCCCAGATTGCCACGTCCAGTAGCTTCCCTAACATTGTGTGTCTTGGGCTTGTGGGTATGCTGTTGTCTCCTTGCGAAGAAAGTTTTAAACCTGTAAATGTCGGAGTTCTTTTCCGTTAGGTAGCTCCAGTCTCTCCGTTAGTTCCTCTAGGGTCGCTAGTCTGTCTCCCGTGTAAAAGTCTCTAACCACCAGTGTCCCCCCATCCTGTCTCCACCTCTTAAAGGTGGCGTGAAGCATGGCTAGTGTGAACCTATGGTTGCCGCAGATGGACATGGTGGACATTTCGGTCAAACCGAAGTGCTGCCTCATCTGGTTCCAGGTTCTGAGGGTGGCTACCACCACTGGGCTTGTTGAGTGTTTTGTTGACGGCGTTGGGAGCGCTGCTGTGGTGAGGGCCCGGATGGTCATCCCTGTACAGGAACTCTCCTCCATCCTCACACATTACATGTCTGGTTCTTTCACCCATCCCTTCACTCTTTCCGCCGTGATTGCCCAGTGGTTGTACTGTAGGTTTGAGAGGGCCAGGCCCCCTATGTTTCTTCTTCTTTGTGAACTTCTTTGGGGATCCTTGGATTCTCCCCCAGCCTTCCCCCACTCCACTCCGTCCCACACAAATGCCATAATCATCTTATCTATCAAGTTAAAAAAGGCCTTGGGGATGTAAATCGGTATGGACATGAACAAGAAGAGAACACTGGGCAATATGTTCATATTGATCATCTGAACCCCCCCTGCCAGGGAGAGTGGGAACGTTTCCTCAGGTCCTTTTTTACTTCCTCAGCCAGACTGGTCAGGTTCCGCTTGTGGATCCGTGCCCAGTCATAGGCAATCTGGTCCAAGGTAGCGGAATTTGTTTTGGGCTAGTTTGAGTGATAGTCACTCCAGCTCCGCCCCTCCCCCTTTCAGGTTCACAGGGAATACTTCACTCTTACTCAGGATGGGTTTGCAACCCGGGAAGGCTCCAAACTCTCTCAGGAACTTCATGGTTCCTTCCATTGGCACTTTACGGGTCCGAGATGTAGAGAAGCAGGTCAACCGCATGCAGCGACACTTGGTGTCTCCTCTTTGGATTCCCTTCCAGCTTTCCGCCACTCTGAGGACGATCGCTCGTAGTTCAATTGCCAGGACGAATAAAAGCAGGGACAGCGGGCATCCCTGCCTTGTGCCTCTGTGCAGCTGGATGTATTCCAAGCTGGTGGTGTTGGTTCAAACGCGCCTTGGGGGCATTGTACAGGAGTTTCACCCATGAGGTGAACCCTGTCCCTAGACCATACCACTCTAGTACCTCAATTAGGTACTTCCACTTGACTCTGTCAAAGGCCTTCTCTGTGTCCAGGGAGACGATCATCCCTGATGTCCTCTTCCCGGATGGAGTCATTATCACGTTCAGCAGTCATCTGATGTTCGCTGTTAGCCGTCTCTCCTTAAAACCTATCTGGTCCTCTGCGACTACCTCTGCAGTACTCCAGCCACTTAGCCAGGACTTTTGAGAGTATCCACATCGAGCAGCGAAATGGGTCTGTACGATCCGCAATCCGTTGCGCCTTTGTCCTTTTTGGGTATCAGTGATATGGTGGCCTGTGTTAGCGTTGGAGGCAGGGTGCCCCTCGTTAGTGAGTCTGAGAACACCTCCTGCAGGTGCGGGGACAGTGGCATCGCAAACGTTTTGCAGAAGTTTGTTGGGAACCAATCAGATCCCGGCACCTTCCCCGCCTGCATGAAGTTGATGCTCTCCATGACCTCTCTCAGTTCTAGTGGCGTTTTCAGCCCCTCAGTCTGTTGTTCACAACAACTGGCATGTCCAGTCTGTCAAGTAACTGTTTCATCCCTGAGTCCCCGTCGGAGGGTTGGGGGGAGGGGGTTCGGAGGTGTACAGCCCCCGGTTATTGGCCTCAAACGCTTTGTTGACATTTTCTAGTTCGGCTACCAGTCCGGCTCTGCTATCCTTTACCTGGGCTAGCTCTCTTGTAGCTGCCTGCTTTCTCAGCTGGTGAGCCAGTAGGTGGCTAGCCTTCTCTCCGTGTTCGTAGAAGGTCCCCCATGTCTGGCGGAATTAGTGCACTGCCTTCCTGAAATCCATTCCTGGCTTTTTCCTCTCTGGTCGAGGCCTCTGAGTACCTTCTGTTGCCCTCCAGAATTGAGTCAATCAGTTGCCTGGCTGCCGTCTCTTCCCTGTCCCTGCGCGCATTATAGGCAATAATTTCTCCTTTAATCACAGCCTTCAGTGCCACCCAGAACATGGAAGGTGAGACTTCCCCATTTCAGTTGGTAGTAACATATCCGCTTATGGCCTGTGATGTTTTCTGGCAGAAGACCTTGTCAGCCAGGAGGGTCATGTCCAACCGCCATGTGGGGCATTTGGCATGGCCGGTCTCCAACCTCACAGCCACATAGTGTGGAGCATTGTCGGAGATTGTAATTGTGGTATTCCAGTCTTACTATCTCTGGCAGCACTGATTTCCCCACTACAAAGAAGTCGATGTGGGTATAGACCCTGCATACTGGCAAGAAAAAATAAAATCCCTTCTCACCTGGGTACAGGGACCGCCATGGGTCCACAGTCCTCATTTGTTCCATAAATGTTCCCAGTTCTCGAGTCATGCCTGCCGTTTTCCCTGTTCTGGGGTTTGATCTGTCCGTCAGTGGGTCCTGTACACAGTTAAAGTCTCCCCCCACGATCAGTCGGTGCGTATCTATGTTGGGGATTTCTACCATGGTCTTCTTTGCAAATCCCATGTCATCCCAGTTGGGCACATGCACGTTCATCAGACCAACCAGTGCCCCATCGAGGACACCACTGACCGTCCCCCTGGGTCTTTAACAGTCCTCGTCGTAGTAAACACTGTCCTCTTACTTATCAAAATGGCCCCCCCTGGCTCTCGTCCCGAAGCAGGAATGGTAGGTCTGTCCCACTCAGCCCTTTCTTACCCGCAATCTGCCTTTGTCCCTCAGGTGCGTCTCTTGGAGGAAGACTGTCAGCTTTTATACTTTTCAGGTGGGCGAAGACTCTGGCTCTTTTAGATGTTCCAGGTGACTATTCTGATGGGGGGGGGTTCTGTCCCCCCCCCATTCATGCGGGACCAACCATACCTACCCTGTAGATGCGCCCTGCACTCCGGGGTTTCCCTTTGTTCAGGGACCGCCCAAATTGGCTTCTTGCGGTGCCATCTTGTTCCACGTTTCTGAGAGTGACCTGCTGAGGCCAGTCTAGAGCCTTCCCACCCACCCACTTGCCATTTTGTTCCCCTTGTGATTTTGTTTTCCACTCCCACTTGCTGGCCCCCCTACCCCCCCAAGCCCTCTGTTGTGTCTACCCCTTTGCTTCCCTCCCCAGGCGCTGTGTCCCCACCACCTGCCAGACGCCCTGAAGATGAGCCGCGGCCCTCCCTCTCACTCATACCTCCTGGTGCTAACTTTCCCACTCATGTGGTGACCCCCCCCCCCTTTCCCAGGTCTGGTCTGAGCCCCTCCTATGCCCCCTCTGCTGGTGTCCCTACTATCTCCTCCTCACCCTCTCCTGTGCCCAGCTGCACTCGCCCCCTCCTTTCTACGAACTGGTTCCCTGTTCATAACGAGGCGATGCAGTCCCGTGCAAAATTGTCCATTAATTCCTCTGTGTCTTCTTCATCGCTGTATCCAAACCATTCTTATGGATGAATTTGTCTGCCTCTGCAGGGGCAGTAAAGTAATGTTCCTTGCCCTGATATGTTTTTTTTTATAAAATATTTTATTGAAAATTTTTGGTCAACCAACACAGTACATTGTGCATCCTTTACATAATATTATAACAACATAAATAATTTTATAAACAGAAAATGAATAAATAATAAATAACAAAAATGAAAACTAACCCTAATTGACAACTGCCTTATCACAAGTAACACTCTCCAAAAATATAATTTAACAGTCCAATATATAATTATCTGTAGCAACGACCTATACATATTATACAGTATATATTAACAACCCTGAGAGTCCTTCTGGTTCCTCCTCCCCCCCCCCCCCCCCCCCCCCCCCCCCGGGATCCTGGGCTGCTGCTGCTGTCTTCTTTTTTCCATTCCATCTATCTTTCTGCGAGGTATTCGACGAACGGTTGCCACCGCCTGGTGAACCCTTGAGCCGACCCCCTTAGAACAAACTTAATCCGCTCCAGCTTTATAAACCCTGCCATGTCATTTATCCAGGTCTCCACCCCCGGGGGCTTGGCTTCTTTCCACATTAGCAATATCCTGCGCCGGGCTACTAGGGACGCAAAGGCCAAAACATCGGCCTCTCTCGCCTCCTGCACTCCCGGCTCTTGTGCAACCCCAAATATAGCCAACCCCCAGCTTGGTTCGACCCGGACCCCCACTACTTTTGAAAGCACCTTTGACACCCCCATCCAAAACCCCTGTAGTGCCGGGCATGACCAAAACATATGGGTATGATTCGCTGGGCTTCTCGAGCACCTCGCACACCTATCCTCCACCCGAAAAAATTTGCAGAGCCGTGCTCCAGTCATATGCGCCCTGTGTAATACCTTAAACTGAATCAGGCTTAGCCTGGCACACGAGGACGACGAGTTTACCCTGCTTAGGGCATCTGCCCACAGCCCCTCCTCGATCTCCTCCCCCAGCTCTTCTTCCCATTTCCCTTTTAGTTCATCGACCATAGTCTCCCCTTCGTCCCTCATTTCCCTATATATATCTGACACCTTACCATCCCCCACCCATGTCTTTGAGATCACTCTGTCCTGCACCTCTTGTGCCGGGAGCTGCGGGAATTCCCTCACCTGTTGCCTCGCAAAAGCCCTCAGTTGCATATACCTGAATGCATTCCCTTGGGGCAACCCATATTTCTCGGTCAGCGCTCCCAGACTCGCGAACTTCCCATCCACAAACAGATCTTTCAGTTGCGTTATTCCTGCTCTTTGCCACATTCCATATCCCCCATCCATTCCCCCCGGGGCAAACCTATGGTTGTTTCTTATCGGGGACCCCCCCAAGGCTCCAGTCTTTCCCCTATGCCGTCTCCACTGTCCCCAAATCTTCAGTGTAGCCACCACCACCGGGCTTGTGGTGTAGTTCCTCGGTGAGAACGGCAATGGGGCTGTCACCATAGCCTGTAGGCTAGTCCCCCTACAGGACGCTCTCTCTAATCTCTTCCACGCCGCTCCCTCCTCCTCTCCCATCCACTTACTCACCATTGAAATATTAGCGGCCCAATAATACTCACTTAGGCTCGGTCGTGCCAGCCCCCCCCTATCCCTGCTACGCTGTAAGAATCCCTTCCTCACTCTCGGGGTCTTCCCGGCCCATACAAAACCCATGATGCTCTTTTCAATCCTTTTTAAAAAAGCCTTCGTGATCACCACCGGGAGGCACTGAAACACAAAGAGGAATCTCGGGAGGACCATCATCTTAACCGCCTGCACCCTCCCTGCCAGTGACAGGGATACCATATACCATCTCTTGAAATCTTCCTCCATTTGTTCCACCAACCGCGTTAAACTTAACCTATGCAATGTGCCCCAATTCTTGGCTATCTGGATCCCCAGGTAACGAAAGTCCCTTGTTACCTTCCTCAACGGTAGGTCCTCTATTTCTCTACTCTGCTCCCCTGGATGCACCACAAACAACTCACTTTTCCCCATGTTCAATTTATACCCTGAAAAATCCCCAAACTCCCCAAGTATCCGCATTATTTCTGGCATCCCCTCCGCCGGGTCTGCCACATATAGTAACAAATCGTCTGCATACAAAGATACCCGGTGTTCTTCTCCTCCTCTAAGTACTCCCCTCCACTTCTTGGAACCCCTCAACGCTATCGCCAGGGGCTCAATCGCCAGTGCAAACAATAATGGGGACAGAGGGCATCCCTGCCTTGTCCCTCTATGGAGCCGAAAATATGCAGATCCCCGTCCATTCGTGACCACGCTCGCCACTGGGGCCCTATACAACAGCTGCACCCATCTAACATACCCCTCTCCAAAACCAAATCTCCTCAACACCTCCCACAAATAATCCCACTCCACTCTATCAAATGCTTTCTCGGCATCCATCGCCACTACTATCTCCGTTTCCCCCTCTGGTGGGGGCATCATCATTACCCCTAACAGCCTCCGTATATTCGTGTTCAGCTGTCTCCCCTTCACAAACCCAGTTTGGTCCTCGTGGACCACCCCCGGGACACATTCCTCTATTCTCATTGCCATTACCTTGGCCAGAATCTTGGCATCTACATTTAGGAGGGAAATAGGTCCATAGGACCCGCATTGTAGCGGGTCCTTTTCCTTCTTTAAGAGAAGCGATATCGTTGCTTCAGACATAGTCGGGGGCAGTTGTCCCCTTTCCTTTGCCTCATTAAAGGTCCTCGTCAATACCGGGGCGAGCAAGCCCACATATTTTCTATAGAATTCGACTGGGAATCCATCCGGTCCCCCGGGCCTTTCCCGCCTGCATTACTCCCCCCATGTTGCTCCCAGAAGTCAGCAAACTCTGGCCGACCTCGGCTTCCCCCCGTGACCTCTGCTCGCACCGTGCGACGCCCCCTCCTTCCTGCTTCTCTATTCCCGCCATGATTATCATAGCGCGGGAACCAAGCCCGCGCTTCTCCCTTGGCCCCGCCACCAATGGCCAACGCCCCATCTCCTCCACCTCCCCTCCTCCCCCCATCACCACCTGTGGAAGAGAGAAAAGTTACCACATCGCAGGATTAGTACATAAAACTCCTCTTTCCCCCCTTTTTAACCCCCCTCTTCACCCCCCACATTCGCCCCACCACTTTGTTCAAACGTTCTTTTTAATAACCCGCTCATTCCAGTTTTTCTTCCACAATAAAAGTCCACGCTTCATCCGCCGTCTCAAAGTAGTGGTGCCTCCCCCGATATGTGACCCACAGTCTTGCCGGTTGCAGCATTCCAAATTTTATCTTTTTATGAAGCACCGCCTTGGCCCGATTAAAGCTCGTCCTCCTTCTTGCCACCTCTGCACTCCAGTCTTGATAAACGCGGATCACCGCGTTCTCCCATTTACTGCTCCGAGTTTTCTTTTCCCATCTAAGGACCATTTCTCTGTCCTTAAAAAGGAGGAATCTCACCACTATGTCTCTGGGAATTTCTCCAGCTCTCGGTCCTCGCGCCATCACTCGGTATGCTCCCTCCACCTCCAATGGACCCGCCGGGGCCTCCGCTCCCATTAACGAGTGCAGCATCGTGCTCACATATGCCCCGACGTCCGCTCCCTCCGCCCCTTCAGGAAGACCAAGAATCCTCAAGTTGTTCCTCGTTGCGTTGTTCTCCAGTGCCTCCAACCTTTCCACACATCTTTTCTGATGTGCCTCATACATCTCCGTCTTCACCACCAGGCCCTGTATGTCGTCCTCATTCTCGGCTGCCTTTGCCTTCACGACCCGAAGCTCCCGCTCCTGGGTCTTTTGTTCCTCCTTTAGCCCTTCGATCGCCTGTAGTATCGGGGCCAACAGCTCTTTCTTCATTTCCTTTTTGAGCTCTTCCACACAGCATTTCAAGAACTCTTGTTGTTCAGGGCCCCATGTTAAACTGCCACCTTCCGACGCCATCTTGGTTTTTGCTTGCCTTCCTTGCCGCTGTTCTAAAGGATCCACTGCAATCCGGCCACTTTCTCCTCCTTTTTTCATCCGTATCCAGGGGGGATTCCCTTCTGGTTTACCGCACAGTGTTTTTAGCCGTCAAAATTGCCGTTGGGGCTCCTATCAAGAGCCCAAAAGTCCGTTTCACCGGGAGCTGCCGAAACGTGCGACTCAGCTGGTCATCGCCGCACCCGGAAGTCTCCTTGCCCTGATATGTTACCCATAGCCTGCCTGGGTACAGCATCCCAAATTTAATTTTGTTTTTGTATAGGGCCGACATTGCCTGATTAAATTCTGCCCTGCGCATTGCCAGGTCCGTCCCAATGTCCTGGCAGACTCTGATTTTGTGTCCCTCCCAGTTGCAAGCTTTCATCTGTCTGTCCCAGCGAAGGGTCCTTTCCCGGTCCTGGTGCAGCTTAGCTATTACTACTCTCGCCTCCTCCCCCGCCTTGGGTTTTGGTCGGAGCAACCTGTCAATCTCTGGCGGCTTGGGAAAGTTGTCCATTTATATTAGGTTGCCCAGCATTTGGGCCCCATTGTCAGTCGGGTCCCTGCTCTCAATTCCCTCTGGGGGGTCACTATTCTGCTATTCTGCCGCCTGGACCGAATTTATTGGTCCTGGACATTTCCTTTGGGCTCCCCTGGGTCGCCACCAACCTCTTGATTTCAGCCTCCAGGGGGATGATAGGTTCGCGCTGGTCCATCGATGCTTTTTCCAACTCCTTTATCGTGCTCACCTGGACTTCCAGTCTCTTTCCCATGCTGTTGAGAGCCATCTGCACAGCGGCCAGCGCCTACGCCATCGCAATCTTGACTGCCGCCTTTATGTTGTCTCTCCCACCCATCACAAATCAGGGCTGGGATCGAACCCAGCGCCATGAGACAGCAGTGCTAACCACTGCGCCACTGTGGTGTCCATGTATATTTTGACGTTGAGGGTGAGGGGATGTTTTCATCCGATTGTGTGGGCTAAATTCGGTCAAAAGTGTCTATTTTCCTGTCTTATAGAGAAGGGCCACCTGATGTGCGACTACTCAGCACATTTCCCGTCACCGGAAGTCTTGAGCACCAATCTTTTCTAATCCCATTTTTCAGCATTTAGTCTGTAGCCTTGTATGCTACGGCGTTTCAAGTGTTCATCCAAATGCTTCATAAATGATGTGAGGTTTCAGGCAGTGAGTTCCAGATTCCCACCACCCTTTGGGTTGTAGCCACTTAAAATGGCCAACTCCCGATTTAAAATGGCGAACGGCAAAGGCTGATGGGAAAGTCAGCCAACAGGACACAAACGAGCAGCTGCAGGTTGAGTGTGTATTTACCTCTGGAAAGGCCAGACAAGATCGATACCGGCAACCATCAGCATAATAAAACACCAGCCATCTGCATACTAATGAGCAATCCCCGGGAACAATGATTATCATAGATTATCGTAAAATTTACGGTGCAGAAGGAGGCCATTCGGCCCATCGAGTCTGCATCGGCTCTTGGAAAGAGCACCCTACCCAAGGTCTACACCTCCACCCTATCCCCATAACCCAGTAACCCCACCCAACACTAAGGGCAATTTTGGACACTAAGGGCAATTTATCATGGCCAATCCTCCGAACCTGCACATCTTTGGACTGTGGGAGGAAACCAGAGCACCCGGAGGAAACCCACGCACACACGGGGAGGATGTGCAGACTCCGCACAGACAGTGACCCAAGCCGGAATCGAACCTGGGACCCTGGAGCTGTGAAGCAATTGTGCTATCCACAATGCTACTGTGCTGCTCTAAATGAGCAACATTTAGACACATAAAGCAAAACCAGACTCTTTGGCGCCAGCAGAAGCCTACACAAAGGGAGGTGAACGACCACCTCAGGACCGCCCATCGATCAGGGAACCGCTCCAGCATTGGAGAAAATCGAACCAAGTGATTGGGACAAAGTCCAATCACTTGGAACCAGGTACAGGGTCCGCCCCGAAAGGCGGGAAGCCCCTGGGGACTATAAGAATTAAGCCCAAGTTCAAATCGTTCTTCTTGACCGGGTCACTCAGCAACGCGAACCAACCCTTGACAGTGACCGGTTCAGCCGCCGCCAATATCCAGTAAGTCTTACTTCAACGCTCGCTACGAGATAGGCGCTCCTAGCTACCAATCTGTACCAACTTCGAAACCCGCAGACTCAGAACCCGAACGAAAGGCCATTCGTTTCCCTGACCTGGTGGGCCAGTTCCGAGGTAAGTATTGGCCTGTTAGTCATAGAAGTAGATTAGACGTAGAATTTGTACATGAGTAGTGATTACTGTGTATAATAAATGTGCTTTGATTTAAATTTTACTAATCGGTGTAGTGGATTATTGATCATTACTCGGACTTGAACCACGTGGCGGTATCATAAAGATACCTGGTGACTCAAGAGCAAAGGTGATAAAACAGAGCAATTAAACTAAGGCAAAGTTAGCAACATTATTTGGCGACATCCTGACGGGACCCGATCTAGAAGTGGAAAACCACTCCGGGAGAACCCAAGAATTTGAATTAGAGATCCAATTGGAAACAGAAAACCACAAGTGTTCAAGTAGTTCTGATCAATACTCATAATTCGGAAGTGTGTGTATGCATGCGTAACTAACGGTGATAAGGTAAAACAGATAGATTTTTTTTGTTGCGTCAAAACTGTCGGAAGTTTGTACTTCGGAAAGTAGCGAAAGCCGTACCCGTATTTACAGAACCGCCTTAGCTCCCCTGTTCCAAATTTAAAAGAAGCATTCGGATAGGAAAGATGGCAATGCAGGCAATGCAGCGCCTAATAAACCCTGAGGAATTTGCGGTCGCAGCGACCAGCAGCAATAGAGTGGGACAATGTCCCATTTGGGGGGAAGAGATCAGGAAATATCTCAAAGGGAAAGGATGGCCCCTTTGGAATGAATTCTGTGACAACGAGGAATCAGGTCCCGGGAGGATAGGACATACTTGGTGGGAGAACCTGAGCGAGATCCACAAAAAGAACTTAGGGAAAGTTCGCAAGCCGATGGCAATTGTGTCCTGCTTGGCACAATTGCGAGGCACAGAGGAGGTCGTTAGGACGCTCCGGAAAGAAGTTGAGGGCATACATCGAATGAGTAAGGTCGATGTAAGCGAGGTAGAAAAGGAGAATTTGGAATTGAGAAGGAAGTTGGCAGCAAAAGATGTAGAGGTAGAGGATGCCAAAAGGACTCACCAGTCTTGTCTGGCGCACTTAAGCAGCTTCCAGTCTCAATACGAAAAGGCCTATCAGGACACGCAACGTGCAGTCCTGGTACGTGAGGAAACGGAAAAGCAGGTAGAGGCATTACAGAAACAGTGTAGTGACCTCAAGGCAGCATTAAGAGCATTCCATGCTGCTACCACAGAACAAAGACAAAGCACATTAGACCACGCAAAGTGCCGGAAGCAGATTGCAGAGCTGCAATCGTTGCTTTCTGTTCAGAAAGGTTTTCAGGAAACCTTTGGAGAAAGATTAGATCAGGAAGACGGCCCTGATTGGGAAGAATTGAATGAAACAGCGCAGAGATATGTTCAGGGAACATGTGCGCAGGGAAAGGATCGCGGTATGCATTTCTGCAAGGGTGCCTCCTCCTACATTCTGTGGGTCGGGAAGGGCTGCTGCACCTGAAGGGTCTAAACTTAAAACTGTGAGCTTTATATGCTCTCGCTCATCCAGGCCGTACATGGTCGCCTGATGCTTAACTGTGGCAAAGAAATGGTGGGGGTCTGAGGTGGGGAGGAACGGTGTGATCTTATCACACGCGTCCCGTAATTGGGTCACTGTTAAAGGGGTGGAGTATAGAAATTCCGCATCGTCCGATGTGGCTGTGCGGTGGGTGGTGACTGGGTTCATTGGAGCCTGAACTATCTGCTGTGTGGGGGGTTGGGGTGCTTTTCTCTTTTGAGGCTTTCCCTGCGCACATGTTCCCTGAACATATCTCTGCGCTGTTTCATTCAATTCTTCCCAATCAGGGCCGTCTTCCTGATCTAATCTTTCTCCAAAGGTTTCCTGAAAACCTTTCTGAACAGAAAACAACGATTGCAGCTCTGCAATCTGCTTCCGGCACTTTGCGTGGTCGAATGTGCTTTGTCTTTGTTCTGTGGTGGCAGCATGGAATGCTCTTAATGCGATCGAGTATAACCGGGGTGACCCCGTAGATGGCCTCAACAAATGTAGGCAAAAGAAATCCAAGCACCCCACAGCGTTTGCTGGACGCCTGTGGACCAACTTTGCAGCAGTCTTTGGAGACCTAGACCATTTGTCCCCAGACAACATGGCCAAATGGACCCGCACCCTTATCTCCCATGCCACAGAAACAGGACAGAAAGCCTGCGCGAGTTATGATCCCTCAGAGGAGGCCCATAACGAGAAGTGGGTAGTGAAAAGATTGTCCCGCGCTTGGGAGTAATCTGTTCAAAGTAAACCCGCAGTTAAGAATACCGAGGAAAAGCAGGCCGGCGCAGATATGCAGGCAGTAAAGACAACACATCAGAACCCCGCATGGGTGAATGAGGGAAAGAACAGCCCCCCACCCAAGTCACAGGAGTGTTACAACTGTGGACAGTTGGGACACTTTGCAAGAGAGTGCAATGCCCCTACAAAGCCACAGAGAGCCCAGCAGACGGGCAGTCTGAGTAAGAAAAAGACAGAGCCCATTCATAGCGTTAGCGCCTGTTCAGATCAGACGGACTTGACCAGAACGGACTGACGGTGCACGGGCTCCCCCAGTTGGGTCTGCGACACCCTTTGGGATAGATCTGGATGACCGGTAGTTGCAGCGAATATTTAGGGACAGCCCATCGAATTTCTATGGGACACAGGAGGGTCCCGCACCATGATAAATTCCTCCACCATGTTTCAAAAAGACACGTGGCCCACTACAGCCACCATCACCCTCAGCGGCTTTACAGGCCACTCACAGCAGGGACACATTACAGCCCCTGTACCCATTCAAATCGGTAACATCACCACCAAGCACCCCGTAGTTTTAATCGATCTGCCCCACACAGCAGAACACATTCTGGGAATCGATTTCATGAATTCATAAGAACATAAGAACTAGGAACAGGAGTAGGCCATCTGGCCCCTCGAGCCTGCTCCTCCATTCAATGAGATCATGGCTGATCTTTGTGGACTCAGCTCCACTCTCCGGCCCGTACACCATTTCTCCCATAATCTTTCATTCAATCCAGTCAACCAGTGTGTCTGGAAGATGGCAAAATCCGCAAGAGCCCCCGCACCGCTCATCATAGGAGAGTGCATGAACAAAATTAGCGCAGTAGGTGAATTTTGGTTCAATCGACCATGCTTAGTGCGGACAAGCAGGTTCGGGCAGTTCTGGAAAAGAACAGGGCAGCATTCACGACCCACAAGCACGACTGTGGACGGATGACTGGCTCCGTACAAATAACAGGACCTGACCCGAGACCCCAAAAACAGTATGGATTTCCCCAAGAGGCAGAGGGAGAAATCTCCAAGGTAATAGAAAGCTCATTAGAGCAGGGCGTACTTAGATCAGTAGCCTCCACTAATAATGCCCCGATTTGGCCAGTGAGAAAGCCCGATGGATCATGGCGACCGACCATCGATTACCGGGAACTCAACAAAATCACCCCCGCAGCAGCCCCCACAGTAGCAACAAGTCCCGAGACCATGCTCAAACAGGGACTCAATTCCCGATTCTTTACGGTTTTGGACGTCAGTAATGAATTCTGGTCCATTCCATTGGCAAAGGCGTGCCAGTACAAATTTGCCTTCACCTTTAAAGCACAGCAGTACACGTGGACATGCCTGCCACAAGGATTCCACAACTCCCCCTCCATTTTCCACCGATAGCTGGCAAATGGTTTAGCCAAATTCTCTCGCCCCGAATGTCTGGTTCAGTAGTAGACGACCTACTACTGAAGACAGACACCAAGGAAGAGCACATTGAGCTTCTGTCC
Source organism: Scyliorhinus torazame (assembly GCF_047496885.1). Lineage (NCBI taxonomy): Eukaryota > Metazoa > Chordata > Chondrichthyes > Carcharhiniformes > Scyliorhinidae > Scyliorhinus > Scyliorhinus torazame. Next base: position 116,766,920 of record NC_092710.1, on the reverse strand, counting down.
GAACTCCTGGAACTCTTACACTCAATAGGTTGTAAAGTCAACCCCAAAAAGGCCCAGATTTTGGAAGAAAATGTGATATATTTGGGAACAATTATCACACATGGTAAACGCGAGATCGAGCATAAAAGGATTGACTCGATTGCTAAATTGCCCCTTCCCCAGAACGTTTCAGCCCTCCGGTTGTTTTTAGGACTGGTTGGCTACTGCCGAAACCACATTGACGGTTTCGCCAGCAAGGCAGCGCCCCTCTCAGACCTCCCAAAGAAAGGAGCTCCCTGGGAATGGCTTCCGCAGCATACGGATGCTGTGGACTCTTTAAAACAGGCACTCATAGCAGCCCCCACACTACAAGTTCCAGACCCGCTTTCCCCTTACGCCATAGACCACAGACCGCACCCTTTCAGCCGTGCTCCTGCAGGAATGGCACGACCAGTTAAGGCCCGTAGCTTACGTCTCCAGAATTTTAGATGCTGTGGAGCAGGGATTTTCAGCCTGTGAGAGGCACCTGCTCGCAGTATTTTGGGCAGTGCAGTATTTTTCATATATTACCGGACTGAACCCCATTACAATTCTCACCGAACACACCCCCACCCAACTTTTACTGGACGGACGACTCAAGGACGGTACAGTAAGCCAGATTAGAGCAGCGAGATGGACCCTTCTCTTGCAGGGACGGGACATCGCTGTTAAAAGGACAAACACCTATTCAGCCGACAATTTACAGTACCCCGGAACCCCCCATGAATGCGAAATCATCTCTCCACACCACAACACAGGCTCCTTTACCGCTAAAACACCCCCCAGAAAGATAGGTTGTTCAACCCAGAGCCCCCAGCACGCGGACACATGTGAGCCCATAAAGATCTATGTGGATGGATCTTCCACAGCCTTGGATGGGCTGCGCATAACATGTTGCGGTATATATGTCGAGGACGCGCAGGGACGCGCCCTTGAGGAAATATCAATAAAACTGCCAGGCCACTTGGGCGCGCAGGCAGCAGAGCTCGCGGCCATCACGTATATAGTGGAACACCCAGATTCGTTCCCCAGCCCAGCAGACATATACTCGGATAGCCTCTACGTCTGCAACAGCCTCACGGAATTTCTGCCCCTGTGGAAAGCAAGAGGATTTGTTTCCGCAGACGGAAAACCCCTCCCCTCAGCCCCATTGCTCCGTCATATTTTAGAGAGAGCCCAGAACAGGACTTTTGGGATAATCAAAGTCCGCAGTCACCATCGTTCCTCCCCCCTGGAAAGTGAAAGCCGACGCACTGGCTAAAGCAGGTTCCAGGCATGGATACCTTTGGACACCCCCCGAAAGCGCACCAGTGAGTGCAGTTCAGGTCTCACAGATAAAGATCGAGGATCTAGTGGAGGCCCAGAAGCAGGACAGCAATCTCCGGGTGATTGTAAAAGGAAAATATCCAGCTCCCTATGAGAGATTTAAAAATGCACTGACCACACATGACGGTGTGGTGTTAAAAGACACCCTTTATGTGGTTCCTGAACAGGACAGGAATCAACTGATTTGTTTGTTCCATGATGGTCATGGACATCAGGGAATCGATCCCACTACAGCCCATCTCAAGCAGCTTTGTTGGTGGCCGAATTTAAAGGAAGATGTAAACCATTACATCGAGAATTGTCTTATCTGTGCCCAGAATAATCCGGCCAGATATGCCAAAAAGGCTCAACACCCGACCCGTTAATGGCGCCTGGACTAACCTCCAGATCGATTTTATAGGACTATTGCCCCCTTGCAGGAATGGCTATAAATATGTACTTGTGGTAATTGACACATTTACGAAATGGGTGGAAGCATTCCCAGCCCGCACAAACACTGCAAAAACCACAGCCAAGATTTTGACCCACCACATCTTTACAAGATGGGGACTCCCCCGCAGCATTGAATCCGACCAAGGTTCCCATTTTACGGGACATGTCATGCAGAACACCCTCATGATACTTGGCATCACCCAAAAATTCTACATAGCATACCACCCACAGTCGAGTGGTATCGTGGAGCACATGAATCGGACCCTAAAATCCACCCTCAGAAAAATAGTCCAGCAGAACAACACCACTTGGGACTCAGTTCTCCCTTTTGCGCTGATGTTTATACGTAACACAATTTCCACTTCCACAGGTTACACCCCACACGCCCTCATGACCGGACGCCCCATGAAAGGCACAGAATATTTATTAGGTTTAGACTTGACCAGCCCCGAAGTGACGGCCCTCACACACGAGAAAGCAGTAGAACAATTGGTGGAGAATGTTAAAACGCTCAGCTAGCAGCCGCAGTAAAATTGGGCACCAGAAAGAAACAGAGCAAGGCTTGTTTCGACAAGACAGTGCATGCGACTGAGTACAGTATAGGACAGCAAGTTATGCTCTCTGTATATAACCCCAGCACATTCCTGTCACCAAAATACTCGGGTCCGTACTCCATTGAGGATAAAGTAAGCCCTTCCATTTTTAAAATAAAGTACCCCAACGGTAAGACTGCGTGGTTCCATATAAACCAGCTGAAGGCATATGGAACACAGTCGAACCACGCACACCACGTCATGCTCGACGCAGCACACCTCGCCCCGCCCACAGCCAACGTAACCCTACCATCCCCCAACACGTCCAGCCCAGCCACGGACTCGACCTCGACTCCACCCCCGAAATATACACTCCCCCCCCGAAACGCCCACAGACTGCAGCAGCAGAGACAGTGACTGTGACTCAGACAATAGCCACAGCACGCCTCCCTACTATCCCCATGCAACAGGACCCACACCCAGCGATTCCGACTACGATCCAAGTGATCCCTTCATGATCACTTTCCTAAACAAACCCCACCACCGACCACCGAACCACACTGACGACCCCGATTTTGTCCCCACACAGCGAGACACCAACTATTGGCACCGAGATAACTCGTTCCGACTCGTCCGCAACGACGAGAGCGGCCCCACCTCACACCATGCTGCCCTTTCAGCCCTGATACACTCAAGAGTTTGGCACCCGGGAGAAGATGACGACCTTGGGTCTGACTCCCAAACCGAGAACCCCTTTGCGACCCTGTTCGCAACCGAGAACTGAGGTGTCCAGATGATGTTTTAAAAGGAACCGCTTTGGAGAAGTGGTGTCCTTTCTGATGGAACCTGCAGAATGTTTTATGTTGTTTGTAAGTTTGTTAAATGTTGTATGTCCGACAGGAGAATTTTTTTCTCACTGCCCCACGCCTATTCGGCCGAAACCTCTGAGGACTTGCTTACAGAGACTCACTATTGCCGGACACTAGTTCAGCGGAACTAGCTTGTCTGCAAAGACTGGTTAAGGAACCAGACGTCCGCTCATAACTGCCCTTCTGGTTCGAAAGATAGAACCACTACGGCAGCCCCACCACAATGACTACATTTCTTGCCCGTTCTTGTCGGTTGCTCAGGCAGTGGAGAAACGGCTTGGGACCCGCCCTGCCTGGGAACCCCCCCTCTGGTCAACTACACTTGGGTAGGAGAGACACGGAATTGGTAGCCGTCCTACCCGGGGACTCCATCCAACTCTTACCCGTCGCGGCCCATACGCACCTCATTTTGGCACTTTTCGTTCAAAAAGTTTTGTTTTGTTTTAGATAACTTTTAGGTTGCCAACCACAAGTTATTTACATCGTGAAACATTTGGATGGTAAATTGCACAGTCTGCGAGACGGCTCGCACTGGTTCATTATTGGGAAGTGTGTCTTGTCCTTAAAATTCGATTTTTGAAAAAAAATGAGGGAGTCACACATAGTGACCAATTATAAAGGGAGTAATTGGCACTAAAGGACAGACACACTATCGTACAAGATATTAAACCAAGATAGTTACAGACACTATGCTTGTTTCCACAGAACTCCAGAAGCTCCAGGACCGGAAAAGAGAAGAAAGAAAAGGAAAGAGAAGAGCCATGAGGACTTCCTTCACATGGATCATCATCTTTATGGACATTTGGTTGCGAATGAACGCGAACCCCTTGACTTCAAGCCCCCCCAGCCGCTAATGTTTCACTTCCCCGCAGTACCCAGAGCCCAGTCACCAGCGACACCACATCATCTTGGTGTGCCAGGTTTATAACCTGGTACTCTCTGTCCTATGTAATAGAAACATTACTGGTATTAGTGATACTCTGCTGCATAGTGCAGACTATGCGTCTACAGAAATGGAGAAGGAGAGTCTACCGCGCTCGAACCCCGGTATACAGGATCAGATCCCCTATTTTCGGATACGTCCAGACCCCCGACCCCCGCGATCTATAATAAAGTGCATTCACTTGCGTTTATTGTAAATAAAGAAATGTACAGAACTGTTCATGAGCAAATTGTACAATCCTGAGCTTGACTGCCAAGCCAGGAAGACCGATGTATAAAATGCTATAATTTTGTTTGTATGGTTGAGGAAGTTAGGATGATGAAATGTTTAAGTGAGTGTAGTGTATTAAAAATAGTTAGAGGTTCCCAGTTTATTGTTTTGTAATGCATGTCCCTGTTTGACATAGCGCCCTTAGAATTGTCAGATAAAGATTTTTTGCATAGCTATGGTCAGTGCAGAGGCCATGAAGGAAGTGCCCCCCCCCCAGGTCAGGGAATGGAAAGCAACATAGTTATGTGATCCTTCACGCTTCGCGTTAGGATCACAAGGAGGGAATGTAGCCACTTAAAATGGCTAACTCCCGATTTAAAATGGCGAACGCAAAGGCTGATGGGAAAGTCAGCCAACAGGACACAAACGAGCAGCTGCAGGTTGAGTGTGTATTTACCTCTGGAAAGGCCAGACAAGATCGATACCGGCAACCATCAGCATAACAAAACACCAGCCATCTGCATACTAATGAGCAAGCCCCGGGAACAATGCGCAACATTTAGACACATAAAGCAAAACCAGACTCTTTGGCACCAGCAGAAGCCTACACAAAGGGAGGTGAACGACCACCTCTGGACCGCCCATCGATCAGGGAACCGCTCCAGCATTGGAGAAAATCGAACCAAGTGATTGGGACAATGTTCAATCACTTGGAACCCCGAAAGGCAGGAAGCCCCTGGGGACTATAAGAATTAAGCTCAAGTTCAAATCGTTCTTCTTGACCGGGTCACTCAGCAACGCGAACCAACCCTTGACAGTGACCGGTTCAGCCGCCGCCGATATCCAGTAAGTCTTACTTCAACGCTCGCTACGAGATAGGCACTCCTAGCTACCAATCTGTACCAACTTCGAATCCCGCAGGCTCAGAACCCGAACGACAGGTCATTCGTTTCCCTGACCTGGTGGGCCAGTTCCAAGTTAAGTATTGGCCTGTTAGCTGTAGAAGTAGCTTAGACATAGAATTTGTACATGAGCAATGATTACTTTGTATAATAAATATGCTTTGATTTAAATCTTACCAATTGGTGTATTGGATTATTGATCATTACTCGGACTTGAACCACGTGGCGGTATCATAAAGATACCTGGCGACTCAAGAGCATAGGTGATATAACAGAGCAATTAAACTAAGGCAAAGTTAGCAACGGGGTGAAAAAGGTTTTCCTCAAATCCCCTCTCAATCTCCTGCTCCTTACCTTAAATCTGTGCCCCCTGGTCATTGACCCCCCTGTCATAATATCCACTCATGTATATAATGAGATGCAGACAGGCAGTGATTGACACACACGGTGACCAGTAATCACACAACACAGTGCAGCCAATCACCAGACAGGACACTACCACTATAGAGCCAGAGGGCACTAGGTTTCCCGCTCTCTCGGGACCCAGCCACTGAAGACAGTCAGAGTCCACGAGCTAGCAAGTGCAAACACCATGCGGTAGCTAGTAAGTCTGGTCAGGCTACTACAAGGTCTCCAGTCAGTTCAGTATAGTGTCGCCCCACAGCTGAATATGTATATCAGTTCTATCATTGAATAAAACAGTGTTGGATCTTCTCCAGTGTTAGACGTCTGTTTCTAGCTTCCCTGCATCGAGTGCAGTCCACATCGAACCTACCTGCCCAACACATCACCCTCTATTATGTCCCTCAAAGTATTGTACATAATGAGGTTCCCCCCTCACCCTTCTCTGCTCTAAGCAAAACAACTTCATAGCTGAAAAGCTCCAGCCCAGGAAACATTCTGGTGAATCTCCTCGGCAACGTTTCTCATGCAATCACATCCTTCCTATAGTGTGGGGACCAGAAACTGCACACTGTACTTTGAGCCTAATGAGTGGTCTTGAAAGCTGCTATCTAAGTTCAAGTTCTTTCTCCTTAGATTCTGATCATCTGTAATACTTTCCAGCCCTGCGGATGGGTTTACATCTGACATGAGTATCTCCGACAGACCTGCTAAGTTATCTAGCATTTTCTATTTTAGTTTCTGACTTGCAGGGTTGATTTTTTTTAAAGCCAATAATAGGAGAGTAACCACTAGAGGCTACAACATTACCCAAGTTAGGTTATCTCAGCATCGGGACCATATATCTGGTGAGTATAGTGCAATAATCAACACAATTTATCAACCCAATATTTTCTCAGCACCATCCAATTGTTGAGTCTCTGGGTACAGTAACAGTTTTTCAGCCACTGGTTTCTGATCCTGCAAAATGGTTTAGTTAATCCTGCAGGATTTGCAGTTAAAGGAGTTCTTATTGTCCTTTAACAAGATCAATATTCCTGCCATGTGTTGCAGAGATAGCCTGCAGGAAAGGTTTGCTGAATTACTCTGACTAAGATGAGAGCTATTTCTGATGCAGGCATTTTATATAATTCAGCAGGCATCCCTGGAGGCATGAACACTGCTAATTTATTTCATTGCTATGTCTGAACTCAATATATTTTAATCTTGCTCGGCAAGCCCTTGGATAGAAAGTACGGAAGTAAAGGTAAATATTAATCCTAGAAGTAAAGAATTGCACCTTTACACCTCCTGCAGCTTGTAAGTCAGAAGTGATTGTGGGATGATTTGGGAAATGGGATGCGAGGAGGATTAGGCAGCAGAATACTGTCAACTTCGATGGTTTCAACCTGCCACTGATCACAGCCTCAGGAATGGGCACAAACAAAATGGCTGCCATTTTCTCTTCCACCAGGGTAAGGACATGCAGCAGTGTCTGTTCCCTCTGGTTAGCACTTGCAGTCTGTGGTTTGTGCCATCTTGTCCTGCAAGAGGGAGTGAAATATCAGTGAATGAGCTGCAAAGCGTTTGGATGATGTGGCTGTCATGACTGAATAGCTGACAGTTTGTGCAAGCTACAAGATATAGGTGTGAGACATTCTGCAGGGCTAAGTGTATCAGGGTGAGGTAAAGCTGTGAATGTTAAATATGAGCGATGGTGGATAGCGATTATTATTAGGTGAGTGATGAGAGTGTGGGCATTGAGCAGTGTGTGAGAGAGCATTAATCCAATTGGTGGGATGTAACATTTAAAGATACATTCAATGTCCCTGTTCAATCATGTCATAAAACGTTTCCAACACTGCTTCCCGGTCCTCAGGGCTAGATTCCTGGTATTGATCGCCGCAACTATGTGAGGGGCGATTCTCCCAAATGGAGCCCAAGTGTTCGTGCCGTCGTCAACGCCGTCGCGTTTCACGATGGTGCGAACCGGGCCCGGGTACGAGCTAGTCTGTCCCCCACAGGGGGCCAGCAAGGCGCTGGAGTGGTTCACGGCGCTCCAGCCTCCCTTCCCGGTGCCAAATGGACGTCGCGCCAACCCGCGCATGCGCAGTTGGGCCACACCAACCTGTGCATGTGCGGGGGACTTCTTAAGCGCGCTGGCCCCGACTCAACATGGCGTCGGTGTTCAGGTGCCGGCCGCGCAGGAAAGTAATCCTGGGGGGGGAGAGAGAGGCCCCGATCATGGGCCAGACCCCATCGGAGTTCCCGCCGGCAACGACCAGGGGTGAACGGCGCCGGCGGGACTCTGTCGTATCCGCACGGCCGCTCGGCTCATCCGGCGGCAGCGGCAGCGCCGCGCCAAACGCGCTGGTGCAAATGACGTTGATTCTCCGCACCTCGGAGAATCGCGCACCGGCATCGTGGAGCAGGTGCGGCGATTCTCCGGCCCGGCGCGGGGCTCGGAGAATCACCCCCGTGGTTTCACTGCCTTTGAAAAATTTGTCTGGAGTGTCTCCTGACCCCTGTGAATCGATGATATCTCTGCTCCTCTCCAACTCCTATACCAAGGCCTACAGTGCAGTTGGAAAATCTTGAGTCCATGCTCTACAATGCTGAGCTATTATTGGGAGTTTCCCATGGCTTTTAGAATGCCTCAGATCTAACTGTAATGATGACCTAGTCTGACAACTCAATGGGGAAGGGTGGAGAGGACTGGGGTGAAATCTCAGGGAAGTACATTCAGGGTTCTAGTCATGGAAGAGTTAGGGAAGGCCTGATGTTATGGGGAAGGAGATGAGCACTTGTGGGGTGAGATGGGGGGTTGCATATTGAGCTGGGAATCTCTTCAGGAGGGGGAACATTCGGGGAAAGGACCCCTGTAGTTTGTCTTCACCCAATATGATGGGCAAAACAAGGTCATTAAGAAATGTGCATGCAGCCTGAGGTATTTGCAGAGTGCCTAAAAATTAGAGGTTGTGCAATGCCCTCGTGTTCTCATCAAGTGCAAGCCCTTAGTGCCTGGGAAATATCTATAGTTTTGCGCTCAGCATTATCACTGTTTAATAACTGATTGCAGGACATAATCAGATGAAACTATGCCAAGGATAATTGTGTGTATCCACCTCATGCAATATTGGGCGTGATTCTCAAGCCTCGCTGAGCTCTCGCTCGAGTGCAACAAGGCTGGTGAATAGCGGAAGAGGCTGAAAACAAGAACCGCAGCAGGGGCCAAATAGTTTGCAATGCAACTTGGCCGTTTCCATAGGAGAAATCGGGATCTCGCCGTACCGTGGCGAGAAACCAATTATCACCACTTAAGCCCTATTTCCATACAATTAACGGGTGCAACCCCATATCCAACGGCCTCCTGTGATTCATCGGCATCCCCAGCCAGTGGCCATGCTGGCGCCGATTTTTTAAATGTGAACCTGGCGGAAGGGCTTCTGCGAGGAGCTGAGGAGGTGAGTAGCCACCTTTGCTCACAGGTAAAGAGTTTGGTGATGCTGGGCCTGCAGCCCCAGTGCTCAACTAGGGGTGGGCCACCATGCATAGTGGGGGGAGGCACTGCGAGGGGTATCCACGCACCAGCATGCCAACCCCTGGATCATGTGTATCCGTCCCGGGGGAAATCCTAGCCCCTGCTTGTGTGCCCTACCGACCACCCATAACCCCCACCGACCGCCAAGGCCTCTGGCTATTGCTTTGAGGGAATTGGAAATTGTGGTTAAATGGGCACTTTACACAACGTAAGTGGATCCCCATGAGTGGGCGTGCCATGGAGCGTGTGGAAGTCATTGCCTAGCATTCCAATCACAATTGATGCCTGGACAGTGTGCCTGGACATGGCAGGAGGCAACACCACACATGCAGCAGCCAACATCCGAACACCCAGGGGAAGGCACACAGCTCCGGGACGTGTCCACGGCCGGAGACTGGGAGAGTGCTAAGGGGAGGGGGAGATGCCTGGGGAGATGGGCCAAGGGTTCAGAGGTCGAGCTGCATTGCAGAACAAAGTGACAGTGGCTTTATACTGCTTATGGTCAAGGGTTTTTAATGTGTCACAGGTGTCCAACAATGCCCCATTCTCCCGATGGTGCCCCTCAACCCCCCCCCCCTCTCCTGCTCTCCTGGTGCCCTCAGCGATCCTCAACAAACTTAACATTCCTTGTTCTACCGCTACGCCTAGGTGTGTCTCCAGGATGCACATCCGAGGTGGAGGCAGCCAGCTGCTTACCACGTCCCGTGGCCTTCGAAGCCCAAGGCGGGTGTCCTCTGGGTCTTTGGGGCCGGAGAGTCCCGGCGCACTTGTCGATGGCACATGCACAGCCGTGCCGCCCTGTCCCGTGTGCTGACTCAGAGACGTGGCCTCATTGACGGGGTGGAACTCAGAGAGCTGGTGGCCAGCATCACCACTCCATGGGATGGGTCCGGGTTGGCACCCAGCGACCTCTCCTCCTGCTCGGTGCCCATTAGGCTCCTGGTTTGAGCCATGGCTGCCCCTGCGTCATCTGGCTCTGCCAGCCCTGGCAACTCTTCTATGTCTGCACCATTGGGTCGATGCCCTCAGCGATGCTCCTCAGTGTTTGGGCCATGCTCTGCAGTGCCTCGGCAATGCCCACCTGTGACTGGGATAAGCTCTGCAGTGCCTCGGCCATTCCCATCTGAGAGCAGGAGATGTCAGTCCTGCATCTCATCAAGGTCAGCCTGGTACTTGGTCACAGCCCTCAGCGAGTTGGACATTCTGCTGAGACCCTCAGCCATGGCCGTAACTGACTGCATCACGCCTTGGACACCTCCACAAATGGTGCTGAGGTCGTGCACCAGGCTCTCCACTGCAGTCGCCACCCTAGCAGTGTTGACCTTGGTGCCGCGCATTGCCGGTGACATCTCCTGCACCTGTACCTTCTGGGACTCCTCCTATGGACCTGTCGCTGATATTTCCCTTTGAATGTCCTGGCCGCACTTAGTGTCTCCTTCAGCTCTAGGTAACCCTGTTCCAGAGGATCAGCATCTGGCTGGGACCTGGGTCCAGCAGACCTCGGACTGCTGTCTCGCCTGGGGGTTCCTGACTCCACCTGATGTGCATCAGCAACTGTGTGATGCTCACCAGATTGTGCCCCAAAAGCCTGTCCACTAACGTTTCCCACTGAGATGTGTGCATCTGCGCTGGTGGAGGGTGGGGGGTGACAGCTGTGACGCATCGATCGTGGCATCCTTGGAGCTCTCCTCCTGGGAGGCAGGGGAAGGAGTCACCCATGATGGGCCATCGCTGTTGGCTGGAGGACCTGCGGGAGAATGGACATGTGGTCAGTGGGAGGGATGGGACAATAACAACTCACGTGTGACAGATCCTCCGGGTGGGACCCAGTGGATCCTCACCTCTGCGGCAACTGCCAGCTTCCGCGTTGGTGACTACCCTATCCTCGGCCACCCGACTCACCTCCAGGGCCTGTTCCTCAAAGGTAGTGAGGATTCTAATGTCCACACCCCTCTGCCAGTCTGGGCCCTCTCCCGGCGATTGTGGGAGAGCATCTCCTGCGGAGACACAGAGAGGGCATAGTTAGTCGCACGTGTGATTCATGGTGGTGGGAGGGTGGGGGTGTGAAGGAAGGGTGGGGGGGGGTTGAAGGGTGATTGGATTGGATTTGTTTATTGTCATGTGTACCGAGGTACAGTGAAAAGTATTTTTCTGCAAGCAGCTCAACAGATCATTAAGTACATTGGAAGAAAAGGGGGATGAAGTGAGGGTTGCGGGACATATGGAGGGCTGGAAGGTGAATGCTTGCGTGGGGGTGGAAAGGCCTGGGGGGGGGGGGGGGGGGGAGGTGGTTGGTGTCAATTCACCCGTGCTGCCCAGTGGAGGTCGTTGAACTGCTTGAGATGCTGGAGGCCAGTCCTCCTGATCACATTCCCCGAGCTTACGACCACCGCCACCTCGTTGCAGGCTGCACTGCCTGCCCTGTGGCTCACCCTCTGGGACCCTCAGGGAACAGGAGATCCCTCCAGGCTTCCACTGTATCCAGGAGCCTCCCCAGGTCTGCATCCCCTAATCTTGGGGCTGGTCGTCTTGGCGCCATGGCTGTGCAACTGCTGTGTATGTGCTGCCCGACTTTGTTGGGGGGCGGGGGGTGGGGGGGGTGGCTGGCTGGCGAGTGCGGTCCCTGTGAGTCGACTGGTGAGTAATTTGCGCCGAGAAGCCCATGGGGCCTTATTAAGTGGATCAATTAACGCTGAATAGCATTGCTTGCCTGGCTGGGCAGAGCGCCGGGAAGCTTGCGGCAGTTCCCGCTCGCTACCGCACTTAGAAATCTTTCCGGAGAATTGCGCCCATTGTGAATTTCACACATTTGGGGCCCAGCCATTGGGGATGGGGTGTTGTGCTTTTATTTATTTTAGAGAAAATACTATTGCTTTGTGTTTAAACCTACTTTCTGAAAACCAGGAGATAATCCACATTTTTAAGTGAATTATCCACAAAAGAGATGAGTCACAAGGCTGTCGAGCAGAAAATGGTGGCTATTAGTGGAGCAGAAATTAATCCCTCTTTGACATCTCAGTACACACCTGGCAGTCTCCCAAAATTGTGCAGGAACAGATGGCTTTTTATTAATTAGTGTATAATCTGAGAGTTTGGACAAGGAAAACTGAGTCATCAGAAAGTGAAATAGTGAATTGTTCCAAACAGGATAGTGTTGAGGCAGAAAGGGGGGGGAAAACCTTGCCCAAGGTCAAGAGGATGAATGAGGATTGTGAATCGCAAGGGATTCTATCCTGCAAAGTTGTGAACACAAAAGGAATCTGGAAATATGGCCAAATTAAGATAGCTTCACCACCAAGCAGTGAACCATTACCGTATCAAATCAAAATAATCACAGAATAAAATCTTAAAAAGAGACATAAGAATCAGGGAAAGTGTTTGAGTCAAAGAGAGAAACAGAAAGTGTTGAGGCAAACAGAAAAAGAAAGGGAGGTAAGGTGGGTAAGTTATTAGAAGGTATTCTGAGAGGCAGGATCTACAGGCGTTTAGACAGGCAAGGACTGATTAGGGACAGTCAGCATGGCTTTGTCAGTGGAAAATAAGTCTCACGAAGTTGATTGAGATTTTGATGGGGTAACCAAGAAGGTAGATGGGGGCAGTGCAGTCGACGTTGTCTACATGGACTTTAGCAAGGCCTTTGACAAGGTACCGCATGGTAGGTTGTTGCATGAGGTTAAATCTCACGGGTGAGGAAGCTAATTGGATACAAAATTAGTTTGACGACAGAAGACAAAGAGTGATTGTAGAGTTGTTTTTCAAATTGGAGGCCTGTAACCAGCTGTGTGCTCCGGGGATCAGTGCTGGGTCCACTGTTATTGTTATTTATATTAATGATTTGGATGAGAATTTAGGAGGCATGGTTAGTAAGTTTGAAGATGACACCAAGATTGGTGGCATTGTGGATATTGAAGAAGGTTATCTAGGATTGCAACGGGATCTTGAACAATTGGGCCAGTGGGCCGATGAATGGCAGATGGAGTTTAATTTAGATAAATGTGAGGTGATGCGTTTTGGTAAATTGAATTGGGGCAGGAGCTACTCAATTAATGGTAGAGAGAGTTATAGATCAAAGCGATCTAGGAGTACAGGTCCATAGCTCCTTGAAAGTAGAGTCACATGTGGACAGGGTGGTGAAGAAGGCATTCAGCATGCTTGGTTTCATTGGTCAGAACATTGAATACAGGAGTTGGGACATCTTGTTGAAGTTGTACAAGACGTTACTAAGGCCACACTTGGAATACTGTGTACAGTTCTGGTCACACTATTATAGAAAGAATAGTATTAAACTAGAAAGAGTGCAGAAAAGATTTATTAGGATGCTACCTGGAGTTGATGGTTTGAGTTACAAGGAGAGGCTGGATAGACTGGGACTTTTTTCCCTGGAGGGTAGGAGGTTTAGGGGTGATCTTATAGAGGTCCATAAAATAATGAGGGGCATAGATAAGGTAGATAGTTAACATCTTTTCCCAAAGGCAGGGGAGTCTAAAACTAGAGGGCATAGGGTTAAGGTGAGAGGGGAGAGATGCAAAAGGGTCCAGAGGGGCAATTTTTTTCACACAGAGGGTGGTGAGTGTCTGGAATAAGCTGCCAGAGGCAGAGGCGGATACAATTTTGTCTTTTAATAAGCATTTAGACAGTCATATGGGTAAAATGGGTAGAGGGATATGGGCCAAATGTGGACAATTGGGACTAGCTTCGAGATAAAAACTGGACGGCATGGACATGTTGGGCCAATGGGCCTGTTTCCATGCTGTAAACCTCTATGACTCTATGAAGAGGAAAGATAGGTACAGAGAACAAGAGCAATTTAATTTTGTCCAAGAGTGCTGCGTTAGATGATCGACTAGTTTACAAATGTTTGCCTTGCCATGTGACCATTTATCTTCAAATATCCTCCCACTTTCCATTATTCTGGCATCCTTAGTAGGGCCAAAGCTGTAGATTAAGCAGAATACAATAAATTATCTGATCAGAGAGCATTGAAATAATCTGGCTGATTGCATATTTCTGCCGCAATCTACATGAGCGCCCAATCTCTGAACAATGCCACCACCTTTGAAAATCCACCTTGTGACATTCTTTAACAAATATCTGATGATCAATTTATTTACAATGGATGTTCTTAATTGATTGGAAGTATCTTTGCTATTAGTTACTTTAAAAAGAGGATATACCTTTTTTAATGTTGAAGGAGATAGCGGGGGTTATTTTGGTGAAAGATTGAAAACAGGTGTTAAGTGGATGTCATTTTAACATGCCTATTTGGCTGCAACTTTGGTCCGAATGGCTGATTAGCATACTTTGAATTTTCCTGGCAGTTCTAAAACAAACACTGGCAGGTTCAGCATTCAGAAGCTGATTACATGCAGTTTTCAGCAGCAGGATTGGGTCTCCAAATTACAGGGGCCCCTGTAGCAGTTTTCCTATTACAGGGTTCTCAAACAGAGAATCTAGCCCGGAATCTTTATAGGGCTATACAGAAAGAGTCAGGAGACAATCTTATCGGATAGCTCTTTCTAAGGACAGGAATGAAGGGCCAATATTCTATGCTGTGTGGAAGGGATTAATTTTCTTTCTCATTTTTTAAAGGGCACCTCTGATGCCTGGTCATCTCTCGATGTTACAAGTTCCAGCCAGCAGAAAGATGCAATGCAAACAGATGATGTTTCACGCTCTCAGAATGGAGAACATAAATTACGGGATGAAAGAAGAATGTGACTTCTTACCCAATGTGAGACCAGAACTACCAGTGACCTCTTGTGTGTAAATTGGAGGAGCTCGGGTCTAAATGAAGCAATCAAACCAGTGACAAAGCATAGAATTCTAAAGAGAGAGTAGCAATGGGGACATAAAACTGGAGCAAATAATCCAGTAGAATTATTCAGAATTAAATGTTGAATATTGCTTTGTTTCGTGAAGTGGGAATGTACACTTTCATTTTCAAAATCAAATGCTATCCCATTGAAAACTGGATGGCTGTGAATGACAATGTCATTTCATGTGACTATAAAGGTCACATTCCTGCTTATTCAGCCAGACAGCTGAAGCTGAAATTGATTGGACTTCCCCAATGTTCTGAGTTCCCAGAAGAGAAGTAGGGTCACGTGTTCTTCGGTTCGATCATTCTGACCAACAAGTAGATGTGGGTAAAAGCTGATGCAAGGTCACGAGAAAGGAATAACTGAATAGTCCCTCATTCATAGTGTTTCTCTTAGAAAGTCTAATCTTCCAAAATGGATTCTCAAATATTATCAGAAAGCTGGATGGATGCTTATGAATGATGTATTCAAATCATTGCTGATGATCTTGTGTTGTATTCCATAGCTGCGGCCACATTATATAATTTAAATGTATATTGAACCTTGATTGACCCACATTTGAAGTACTGTGCACAGTCTCCATATGATACAAAGATTATAGTGACACTGGTGAAGGTGCAAGAAATATTTACAAGATTGATACTGGAACTGAGCTGTTATATCTATCAGGAAAGATTAAACAAGCTGGGCTCCTTTCTGCAGAAAAGAGTAGGCCAAGTGGTGACTGAGTAGGGGTCTTTGAAATTATGAGGGGTTTCAATAGGGTAGGCATAGAGATATTTTAACTTGTGGGGAAATTCAAAACTAGAGGCCATTATAAGAATGTCTCTAATAAATCCAATAGGGAATTCGGAAGAAACATCTTTACCTGAGGGCGGCACGGTGGCGCAGTGGTTAGCACTGGACCTGGGTTCGATCCCGGCACCGGGTCATGGACCGTGTGGAGTTTGCACATTCACCCCGTCTCTGTATGGGTCTCACCCCAACAACCCAAAGATGTGCAGGGTAGGTGGATTGGCCACGCTAAATTGCCCCTTCATTAGGAAATTTAAAAAAAATCTTTACCCAGAGAATGTTTGGAATGTTGAACTCACTAAACATGGAGTGGTTGAAGCAAATCGCTCCCATGCTTTTAAGGGCAAGCCAGATACACACGAGGAAGGAAGGAATAAAAGGATATACTGATGGAGTGAGATGACTGTGATGAGTTGTGAATTAAATGATTAAATCAAAGTACACTCCAATCTTTGAATTGGCATAACTATGACCTTTCAGTTGCTCATGGTCGATGAGTGGAATCCATTTGGCCACTGATGAATTGCATTAACTGTTAACCTGTGTCTCCCCTTCACCGATGAGATGGCAGAAATGATGACAGTAGGTGGAAAGAGGTACATGCAGAAATGCTAGCAAAGACCTGTTGGGCCAAAGGGTCTGTTCCTGTCCTGTAATTGCTTTGTAAAATTATAAAGTGATTATTTATTCCTTCTAGGTTTGGTGTTGGAAAACTCAAAAAATGGAAGTATTTTAAAATATTATCACTAGTCAGGATTGTGGAGGGACAGGGAGGAGTTTGAATGAATCCTACAGTTAAAGCCGACGGGGAGAACTGGTGGAGGGAAGGAGCAGAAAGTTCCAATCCTTTTATGATTCATTTAGCATTCATATCCAGAGCTGAGCTCTGGCTCTCAACCTTGGTGTGTGCTATGCTTACTCTAATGTTTGTGTTTTGAGGACAGGGTAGAAACAAGGCAAAAATGAACAAAAATAACCATGAGTGGTGATAATGAAAATCTGTGCTAGTTTAACAAAGGCAACTCCTTATCCATGGACTCGGGTGGAGACATAAACTAACTGTTTGTAGGGCAAATACTCACCTTATTTCCTAATGTTACCTGGCAAAATAAATAAAGAGTAGTAGGCACTGCAGTCTTTTGGGGATTTATCATGTGTTTGAAATATGCTCTGAAAATAGCTCTTGCATTACTGCCAGCAATCAACTTTGAGATTCCAGACCAGTGCCACCCCGAATGTATCAAAACCTTGACAAAGGGTCACCTGGACTCGAAACATTGGCTCTTTTCTCTCCCTACAGATGCTGCCAGATCTCCTGAGATTTTCCAGCATTTTTCTTTGGTTTCTTTCCTGCTCCACCTCCGGGAAGGTCAACCCATCCAAGAATTGTCTAATTGCTGAACCCTCCATTGGAGACCCTGACTCATACAACCCACAGTAGAAGACCTCAAACACCTAATTAACCTTCTCTGGGGCAGAAACTATCCCACCTCCCAAGAGGCTACCTCAGCTGGTGAGCCAACAGACAACTGGCCTTCTCTCCATTCTCATAGAAGGTCCCCCTCAAGTATGCAACAATTCAAACTCCATTCACAACTTATTTCTGTCCACCAGTAACTCTGCGTTGAGGCAATCGAGTACTAGCGGTCCACCTCAAGAATGGAGTCCACCAACCTCTGTCTCTCCACCTTCCCAGATTTATCCCTATGTGCCCTAAAAGAGATTATCTCCCCCCCCCCCCCCCCCCCCCCGCCCCTCCACCTCCCATTCCATCTACAGTCTTCAGGGCCTCCCAGAGCGTGGAAGGCAAGAACGCCTCATTCTTGTTGAACTCAAAATACTTCCCAATGGCAGAGGTTACCCGCTCATAAAATCTCTTGTTCGCGAGCAATGCTGTGTCCAGTCTCCACAGAAGTCTCTGAGAGCCGCCCGGCTAGAACACCAGGTCCAGAAAATGCGGAGCATGATCCGATATAACGGTCATCGAGTAGCCTCACCCAGGGAGAAGAGACCTACCCACTACCACGAAGAAATCAAATCGGGAGTAGTTTTCTAGAGAAAAACCCTTTGCCTTGGAAATATCAATCTCCATGACCCCCACCCCCCCATCACTTGTTCCAAGAACACCAATAACTCCTTCACCACCTCTGATAGACTCGAAACCTTGGACTCGACCTAATCAATTTAGGATCCAAAACACAATTGAAGTCACCCCCCACCCCCATAATTAACTAATGAGGTTTGAAATCTGGGATAGACACCAGCATCTTGCTAATGAATGCCGTGTCATCCCAATTTGGTGCATACCCATTGACCAGCATCACCTGTGTGCCAATGACCCACTGATGATTACGTACCTCCCACATGAGTTTGTCAGTATTTTGCCCGCAGAAAAGGCCACCCTCTTAGTAATCAACACTGCGGACCCCACACCCTACAATAAAAACCCGAGGTATATTCCTGCCCCACTCATCTCTTCCGCAACCTTAATTCTCAAACGGATCTCTTGTTTAAAAAAAACCACATCTGCTATCATACTTCTCAAATGAGCAAATACCTGGGACAATTTTACTGGGCCATTTAACCCCCTCATATTCCAGGTTATCAACTGGATCAGGGGCCTCTGCCACCCTCCCCTTCCAACCCAGGATCAGCGTATCCAACCTGTGAGGTAATCCAGCAGTGCCTCAATCTGTGCCATTTTTTGGTCCACTCAAGATGACCGCCATAAAGCCAGTTGCAAAACAAAGGATTCGTCATCATCAACATTCCTCCCACTTCCCCCCTCCTCATCCCTCCCAGCCCCACCCTATCCTGAAGACCAACCAAACAGCCAACAGAAGAACAAAAGCCCCTTTCCCTCCATTCTCAAGCCTATACAAAACATACATCAAAAGCCTAAGCTCATTACCTTAAAAAAAAACCTCCCATGGTAACAAGCTGCCGATATCACCCCTTCTCTGCTCCCATTAACTGGCTATATTGTTAGCAGGCAGACCCCCGTACAGGGTGGAAATCAAAGTCAACACATCAGACCAAACTTTAATACAGATCTCTAGAGGAAAAACAACGCCCAGTCCCTCTCCCACCAAAATAAAATTCAATAGTGCAATATATAAATTCCAACTTCACCCAGAACAAACACCCACCAACGAGCCCAGGCACAACCCCAAGCCCTCTTTGCCATCTTGACCTTTATCGCTCCCCGCTCCTCCGCCAGCATCACCTTCTCTTCCTCCAAGAAGGCAATCTGCCTTCACTGTGGTCAGAGAGTGTTGCCTCCACCTTCTGAATCAATGCCCCATGTAACTCTATCCACCGGTCCATGGCCACCCGAATTGGGGCTAAAGCCCCCTCCATGGCCTTCTACAGGTCCTCAATGACTGCCTGCTGCTGCTGTTTAAATTTGTCAGTCATAAACCTAACCAACTTCTCAGTCGTCCACTGAGGGGCCACAAACTCAGAAGAAGCATCCGCTATGTTCCCCCTCCTCGGATCGAGGAACTTTTGATCGAGGGACTTTTGATTTGAATGACGCTTCCTTGCCCGATTTCTGCTTTTAATTATCTCTACCAAATATTATTCGGACAAGAGGGCCTTATACCCTCAAATTACATCAATTTCCTCCAAAATGTCGCCTGTAAACCAGGCGAAATACCTTGGCGGGAGCCACCACGTTAACGACTGCTCACCACATCACTTCCATTGGAAGTCCTGAGATGATATTTTTTAAGCAAGGAGCTCCTATGATCTGGAATTGATCACCTCTAAAAGTGGAAGCAGTTTCAATAGTAACTTTAAAAAGGAAATAAAGAAAGCCTTGCAGTTATATCATGCCTTCCACATTTTCAGGACATAACCAAATACTTTACAGTCAATTAAGTAAATTTGAATTGTATTCACTGTTGTAATGTAGGAAAGGTAGCAGCCAATTTTTATGCAGCAAGCTCCCAGAAAAAGCAATGTAATAATGACCAGATAATAATGGACCTGAACTTCCACGCAGTGGCAATCAGTCGGGTCTTGTATTCTTTTTTTCTTGTCTTACCCAACCCTCCCATTCAGGCTGGGCAAGGACTGTGCAGTGAAACACGCTCCTGAGGCCTTCAGTCGAGTGCTGCTGGAGCAGAGGCAAAGAGGCCACACACCCTCCTCTATGGCAACATGTCGGTCAACTGGGGTTGGGGGGATGGGGGAGGGTTGTGTGTGTGTGCAGACATTCAGGGGGTGGAGAAAGACAATCGCAGGGGAGGGTTGAGCCTGGAAGAGGTGGTTGGGGTTGTCTTCTGGGGAACTCCCATGTGGGGGGGGTCTAGTCAGGGGAGTGTGGAGGAGGCGGTTGGGAGTCTTGTGGGTGGGGGTGGGGGGAGTGCCATGGAGGTTCAGGGAGGTGGGGGTATTCCATCAGAGGTTGGTTTGTATCTGTCCAAGAGTTACCCAGAAGCTAGAAATTGTTTTAATTCCATTTTTTTCTGGGAAACAATTAATGTAAGACAGGCAAACAGGAAGTGCAGAGAAATAAAATTAAGAGAAGGTAGCTTCAGTTAGAGCTCACACTGACACAAGTACAATAGACCAAGTGACCTACTTCTGCTGTAAATCCTATGATTTCCTGGCCATGGGAACAACTAACTGGGTCAGGCCCTCTGACTCGACTTCTGCTCGTGGATAGAGGGTAGACCGTTTGTTTATTGTCCATTTATCTTGCTGCCTTTCTCCAATTTCCACTTTGCCTTCCAGTGTGATCATTTCTAATAGTTTATTCATGAACAAAATCCTTTGCCTGCCGTTTCTTCTTCTGTGCTTATGAAAACAACTTGCATTTATATCGTGTTTTTTACATAGAAAAAAGTCCCAAGGCACTCCATGGAAGCATAATCAGACAAAAATAGCAGTGCAATTCATCTTTTCACAGGGTCTTGCCTGATAAAAATTGACATCAGTCACATTTATGAGGCAAAGTTGTATTGTACAGCTGCAGAAAACCATACTTAGCCTTAGTAGCATGCGCTGTAAGGTGGAAGAGGAAAGATATCCTCTGTTGGTGAACAAATTCAATATTTCAAACCACTTCACATAACAGCTACACAAAAGTTTCGATACCTGTAATTGGTCTGCAAGATACATTAAAAATTAAATTTTTTCTAAAAGATAATTTCCCCTCTAATTTCCTCTTAGCTTTCTATTTTTTTTTAGTGATAAGCAACATACTAATTTGCCTTTTAGTAGCAAGATTAGACTTTCTGTTGAAATTTGAGTCTGAGTTACACTCTGCAATTATATCAATCATTCAGCATTTGGGACCATACACTATGAAATGGCAATGCAAATTGGTCTGAAAACCTGGCCATTTGAGTGATTGTGCAAGTATGAACAATCTGTTCAGAGGTTCAGTAATAGTCACCCACCTGTTTAGAAATTTTGAATATGTCAGTTTGTGCTTTAATATATTCACCATAACAGAAAAGGTGACTCGTAGTTGAGGTTGCTTTTTTCATTGGAAAGACCCTTTTCACTTGCTTGCATGTCTTCTTCAATTGATGACTATATTGTTGTTCTTTCTAAATGGTTTATAGTAATCACGTTGCGTTATTGCAGAAATTGTACTTTCTTGTAGGAAGATACTTGATATGCAATACCAGTTAAGAGAACAAACTGTCCACAGTACGTTTTCTTACTGCCTTACTCTAGTGTACATTAGCACTGCCTGTAAAGTGCTCTGTTTTGAATAATTTATAATTATGCTTTTCTTGTTTTGAATGTTTCATTTCTGCATGGAGTGTGCTTTGGTTCCTGGAAAACAACACAAATCACTTCAACAGTTAATTATTTCTTCAAATTATTGAAATTAAATTTTAAAAGAATTTTAGAAATTGATGTTTATTTTTACCTTTTCAAGCACAGATTTATGGGTATAGTAAATCAATTTAACACCCAGGAGGTCAGAATTTTCTGCTTCACATTAATGCTGCACTGGGGAAAAGATGAATTTGCTTTGGGCTACTCAGAGACTTGCATTAAATATAACTGCATGAGGTTGCCTGTTGAGATATACTAAATAATACTTACGAACTTATAGCTCTGTTAGTGTAGGTGAAAACTGAAGGTTTAAAGATATTATTGGATCAAAATTGTAGAATAGAATGGAATGTGACTTGTTTTAAGCTTTAAAACAGTGTAAATTTAATTGTACAATGTCATTGCACTGAGACTATATTCTTGAACCATATGCACACATTTGTGTGGTCTTTATACCCGTGATCAACATGGGAATATGCACTATAAGTATCAGGTTCTAGATCTTATTTCTGCGAATTTAAAATACGGTATATATTTGTTATGTTAATTCAGTTGTCTTGGAATTTTATGAACACAGTTTAAATTTGCTATGCATGATGCAGTATGGAATCTTTATATTATTTCAGAAAATTAAACACTGAAATTTTTACCTTGTTTTATTGATTATATTTGAACACCACAGTGGCCGCTATACTTTATGGAGGCAAATAAGGCAATTTTAATGCATCATGCATAACAGAAGGGTGTCATTATACACTCATTAAGGTGACAAAATTCTGGCGTTGAGGTCACAGCTGAGCTTGAACATAATTTGGTCAATAGTTAGTGATGGCAGGTGATTCAATTTCTATATGGATATTCATCTTCACATAATCTAAGCATGCTTAAGTACAAGGAGTAGTTTTTCAGTTGACAATGTCAATATACCGCAAAGAACTAATTGCCTGAATTGTCTAAACATGGGGGGCCTGCTCTGGGTGGTGGACCTGTGTTGCCAGGTGAGTAAACCTGTAAGTTCACATCTGAGCCCCTAAATGGTGAGGGTTAAACAAAATTACATTTATCTCCACACCACTTTGTAAATATTCTTTCTTCGACATTATTTTTCTGAAATTACAACGGGTGGGATTTAATGGGAAAGTTTTGAAGTGTCATTTCGGGTGAGTTTGGCTGGGTGTTTCCCACTGACTTTATCGATGAGACCCACACGCTATTTAATCACACTTAAGACATTTTTGAGGGCCTTGGGGAATTTCCCCCCGTCCTGCTCACATTTTGTCAACAGTGGGGAGCTGAACTCGCTGGTGAGACTGGCACCTCAGAGATCTGCTTGCCCCGATCTCGAAGTGCTTGAGGGTCCGCAATACCCTCACCCACAGGCAATGTCACCCCACACACAGATGGACATTACCCCCCTCCCCCAAATTGAGGACACCCCGCTTGAGGGTCGCTGATGGACCCCCCTCCTTTTCAGGCCTTCCCACCCCACCTGTCACCCCCACCCTCTTTCTGGAAACCACCCTTCACCCCCCCCCCCCAAACTTTAAGAGGCCTTCCCTTGGGTAAGGTAAAGTTGCCATAGTCCCAGATGGCCAAAGGCTGCTTTCCCCTGATTGATGGTGATTTAACCTGAGAATCATCACACCTCAGGCGAGGGGCAAGGTTGAGAAGGCAGGGCCTTCATGAATAACCTCAGCCAGTGTGAGAATTGAACCCAAGCTGCTGGGATCGCTCTGCATTACGAACCAATTGTCTAGCCAATTGAGCTTATACCCACCCTTCAACACTCTCCACCCTTCATACCCCTTATTCCCACTTTCATGGGCACAGCCCCCTCAGGCCCTTGCCCTTGGCCATCTTGATGTTCGGGTGCCAGAGGGAGAGCCAGGGTGCCACCCTGCCCTGTCCCTGACCACCCAGGGGTTTCCAATGGCCTGGGAAATCTCCTCTCAGGTGTCTTTGCAACCGGTCCATATTTGTATAGACCAGTGCTAATCAGCGCACGCGTGACCTCTCACTGTGGTGCCAATTAAATTCCAGGAGGCCATTAGATAGGGCGTCCATCTCTTTAATGATTTGGAGATTGTCCTTAATTATATTATTATTATAATAATTGGTGATAATTGGCATCTCACCACTCCCTGGTGGGATTCGGAACCTGCCAATATCAGCGGGCTGGTTAGATCGCAAAGCAGCCGGCGCCCGACACGGATTGCGATTTCAGCCTCTCCCATCATATAACCAACACACACGGGTCAACACCGGGCACAAAGCGGCCATTAAATCGTGCCATTAAGTTCAGTTGCTGTTGCAAATTTTAGTCCTTAAAATGCCTGATTACCAAGAGCATAAAACAAACTGGGTGATCCTAAATAATTAAAGCAAGCATTCAGCCTTAACTCACATCACTAAGAAGTCATGTTAAAATCAACAAATCATTTTGATTCACTGCACCAATACAGACAGGTTCCTGTTGTATCTGATATCAGTTCATTGTGATGTAGACCACGATCACTGATAAGATGCTGATATTGAATCCTCCAACAGTGTAAGCAGGCACCAGTTTCAGACAGAGCATTTACTACCTCCCTGATACGGTGCCTTTACCCTGCTTCTTTTCAATAGCCTCTGGCTCTTTCCATGTATTTCAGGCTGTGGTGATATGCATCACTGTAAATACATAAGGGGTTAATATTAATACACTATAACTAAGTAGACACTAGAGGGAGCACCAGAGATGTCATGACACACAGACATACAGACAATGGGTCATTACAACAGGACACAACCAATGGGTAATCAGAATACCCAGAGGTGGCATTACCACAAGGGGGCATTACACAACCCATATAAAAGGCTAGGGCACACATGCTCTTTCTCTTTCCACAGGCGACACTTAGAGAGAAGGACAGGGGCAGATCAGAAGCATCACATCCACCACATGGCTTAGAGCAGACTGGTTAGTTAGACTGAGTTACTATAGCAAGATCAGCAGGACAGTCGAACTCAAGTAGGTGAATTGTTAACTGTTCAATAAATGTGTTAAACTTATCTCCTAGTCTGAACCTTCCTTTGTCAGCGCATACATCAAGGAAGCAGCTTATGCTACATCAAGAAGCATAACACAACACAGGCTTTCTGTTACGGGAGTTTTAAGAGTACATTCATGCATTTCAATGGCAGGTCTTCCAAGGGTTACCAACTGTTGCCGAACCTATTAGTTACTAGCACAAACTCACTTCGTTCAGAATGAGGGTCATTTAGTTCAGAGCCAATCTGGCATAAAATTGGGAAATTTTACATCAAAGTTTCCATATATTTCATTCACGATATTTCTTAACTCCAAGTATCTGGAGTTCAGCTGTAGCATGCCATTATTAAATTAGTGAATTTAGGTGCAATAGTATAAATCCAAATTACTGTAATGCTATCTTAAGGATGTTTTATGGTGATTAAATACAATCTATTAAATCTATAATCTGTTTGCTCTGCTAAAATATATCAGAAAAATAGGATCAAACCAGTTCTAAAACAAGTGCAGAAAGACTGAAAGTAAAAGATCTAAGACACAGACTCCTAATCTCCGGATGGTTGTATGCTGGTGGTACCTGCACTAGCAGACCCCTTGGAAATCCTGACGCACTGACTACAGGAATTGCCCGAGAAGTTTGGACTTTTCATGGACAATTCCCCTGTGTCTGGAACCCTCCAAAAAAGTCTTCAACTCTCGTATCTGGTTAAAATGATTAAATCAGTAACTCTGTTTCTCTCCACAGAAGTTACCAGACACGCTGAGTTTTTGCAGCATTTTGTTTTTACTTCTGTTTTCTGGCATCTGCAGTATTTTGCTTTTACTTCTCTCTGTAGCTTCTCAAAGTGGCTTTAGGACATTTAATTACTACTTTACCAAAATAGGTAGGGTGCTCTTTCAGGGGCCAGTGTAGACTCAATGGGCCGAATGGCCTCCTTCTGCATTGTAAATTCCATGGCAGCTACTGCCGTAAAAATGGGACGTGGCTTCCATGATGATTCTCTCCGCTGCTCCTTGTGAGGATTGCTGCACTGCATGAGTTTGGAAGGACCCTCCATCAGAGGACACACCCGAAAAGGTAGGACGGTAGGTAGGTAATCTTTTGTCTGATCTGGATCGGTGATGCACTCTCAATTACGACGAAACGATAGTAGAGAGTAATCGAGGCTTTATTACAGAGATGTGTGGCCTCCAACAGCTGCTGCCGAAATGGCTGCAGTTCGGAGAGCACACACATTTATACTCTGCCTACTGGGCGGAGCCAGCAGGCAGGGATCTACCCCTGTACCTGTAATACAGGGGCCTTACCGTAATACCCTCGTATGCAGTGCAGTATATACAATATAATACAACAGTGGTGACTACCACAATGGGAAATAGTGATTCTGACCCAGATTGGATGTTCTGGGCTTCAGCTAGCAGTGATAACGGGTTCGCATAACATTCCTCTGTCTGCTAATTTAGGTATGTTATAAATTTAGGAAAGTCATAAAAATACATCAGTTTCTCTTGTCAACATTAATTTCCACATTTCAGGGCCGGGATTCTCCATTTTTAACTGGATTCTCTCGCTTAAATTTCTGCTTGTATGCCGGGAGAAGGAGTACTGTCTTTTGGTCCGATTTTCCAACCTGTTTTGGGGGGATGGATCGGTAGGCGTCCTTGATGTTTGTGTGTTTGTGCAGCAGTGGTCGAGGATGTTGGCGCCACTGGCAGGACAGGTGATGTGTTGGTGGAATATAGGCAGTACACTTTTGAAATTGGCCTGGTTGAAGTCCCTGGCCACGATGAATATAGCCTCCAGGTATTCGGTTTCACTGTTAGTGTACAATTCATTCTTCACTTCCACCTGGGTGGAATGTAGACTGCCATCATGAACTCCGTGGAAGGTAGTATGGGCGGCACTTCAGTCAGGTATTTCAGGTCTGGGGAGCAGCAGTTTGCCATGTCCGGGCACCAGGAGGAGTTGATGAGGAGGCAAACCCCTCCACCCTTCGTTTTGCCCGATGACGCCGAACCGTCCATCCGATGTATTGATAAGCCGTCAGGTTGTATGGCACAGTCTGATGAGGCAGGGGTGAGCCATGTCTCCGTGAAACAGAGAACACAGCCATCTCTTACCTCCCTCTGAGAAGTAAGTCTAGCTTTAAGCTTGTCCAACTTGTTTTTGATTGCTTGGACGTTTACCAGGAGTATGCTGGGGAGATGTGACCTGAAACTGCGTTGTTTTAGTGTCACTTGTAGACCGCCGCGTTTTCCTCACTTCCTTGGTTGGTGGCTGCTTCTGGGTCCGTCTGACCTTGTGTAACGTTAGTGGTTGTGTCTGGTGGAGTCCTGGGCGCTGGATGTGATTTCGAGGTCGGGTCTGGCAGGGTCCCATTTGCTGGTTGCGATTTTGGAGTCGCCAGGGGTGGCATGTTCGCGATCTGGACAGATTTAATTTCCTTTGAGGTTGTCCTATTATCTGATATGTATGATATGAACAGCAAAACTACATCCATGCCAATAATTTTTTTTTAATATTTTTGCTTGTGTTTCCCTTACTGGAACCACCTACACTACTCATAACATCTCCTTTTTATAACTCATCGGTAATACCACTTGATGAACTTCTGACCACTTCTAATCTGCCTGAATCTGCAAAGGTCTCCACTTTCTCATTAATACATTCTTTCTAAGGTAATAACACTCTGGTATAGACTCAGATTCTATTGCTGTATATGCTTTCTGATACAACTGCTTTATCTCTGAATCTTTCTGCTGTAATTTTACCAACTTTCTTGAACTAAAGATATCTGCTTCATCTGCCTTGTTCTTTATCAACCATCTGATCAAACATTTTTTCTGATAACTGAACCTCAGCCTCGAGTTCTCATCCTCCTGTCTCAACCTGTGGCTATGTGGATCTTGTCCCAGTCAATCAGCAAACACCCCAGGACATGCTTCTTGCAACATCTCAGTTGTTTGATTTTCAACCGGCTTTTCAACCACAGAAGGCATCACCTGTATGTATGTGTGTGTATACACATATAAATATATGAGCTGTATCATTGCCCAGGATACAGTGAAAGGGTATTTTCTATTACTCCTACCACCACTTCTCACCGGACTCTAACTCTACCATACATAGTTGCACACTACTCCTTTTTGCCACTAATTCCACATAACACCACCTTTTCTGGCATTACTTCCGAACTACATATTTCTTTATCTGCCATTGTTAAAGTTTGACTTCCTGCTGTGGCCCTTAAGACCTTAATCTCCTTACCTACTCCACATGAGTAAATAGGGACACATGAGTAAATCATACTCTCACAAATAAATTACTTTAAAAGATCTGGCACCTGCTTATCCACCAACCTCTGAATAGGCTGTACACTCTGTTGCACCTCTTCCACTGGAGCCATGTTGTTTTTTTCCACTTTAATAAACTCCACTGGCCTATATTGTTTTAACGAGTCTGTCTTCCCAGTACTTTTCTTAAATCACCAACATTGTGACTTCATGGGCGTCATTTTCCGCCGGCGGGAGTCTCCGTTTTGCCGGCGCCCGGGGGTTTCCCGACGGCGTGGGGCTGCCCCACAATGGGAAATCCCATTGACCGGCCGGTGTTACGGAGACTCCCGCCGGCCGCTCGGCGCAGAAATGTGGCGGGGCGGGTAGGAGAATTTCGCCCAAGTTGTCCAAATTTATTACAATGAAAACATGTAAGTTTTGTTATCTCTCTTCCACTAGCATATGTTTCCTATTTAACTTGAGGCAAACTCTCCTTAATATCTCCAACTAGATCTCATTTGCCTTGTCCACCTGTGGATTTCTCATTTCCCCAGTTTTTGTCCTTCACAGATTGAAATTGATGTCGAAAATCAGACCTTAATTTGGGAACTAATTCAAAATAATCTGCCATTTTTGCTGCCAGTCCAGTAGTTTTAACTCTTTGCTATCCCACATGAGTTCTCACTACTGAGGGAAGTGAATCTTTAAATTCCTCCAAAATAATAATTTCCCAAGAGCGTCATACGTTTGGTCTATAGTCCTATCAAAATAATTTTGTTTAATTCTTTCAAACTCTATATCTGCCTGACCTGGTTCTTTCCTTTGATTTCTAAACTTTTGTCTGTAGGCTTCTGGCACAAGTTGATATGCACTTAATATGGCTTTTAGCATCTCATCAGAATCCCTATATACCTCCTCTGATAGTAATGCAAATACTTCACTAACTCTATACAAACTGTATTTGAATCAACAATATCGACATGGTCTTTGGCCAATTCAATTATTTAGTCATTTTCTCAAATGAGACAAAAAGATACTTCCAAATCTTTCTCGTCAAACCTTGGCAATGCTTGAATATATTTAAACATATCCATACACAATTTTTGACGAGGAGGGATTTCTCCTTCCTCTAGACTTTCCTCAATTTCTGCCTTTAACTTCCGACACTTTTAAGTTTTATTTATAACTTTAGAGTACCCAATTATTTTTTTCCAATTAAGGGACAATTTAGCATGGGTAATGCACCTACTCCGCACATCTTTGGGTTATGGGGGTGAGACCCACAGGGAGAATGTGCAAACTCCACACGGACAGTGACCTGGGGCCAGGATCGAACCCGGGTCCTCAGTGCTGTGAGGCAGCAGTGCTAACCATTGTGCCACCATGCTGCCCAACATCCAACATTTTAAGCTGATACTCTCTTTTACTTTCCAACTCCCACTTATTCATTTTCATTTTGTGAAGTTCATATTCTCTCTCAATACTCTTCTCTTGCCATTGCCTCTCTCTCATGGGTGGTATGGTAGCACAGTAGTTAGCACTGTTGCTTCACAGCACCAGATTCCCGGGTTCCATTCCTGCTTGGGTCACTATCGGAGCGGAGTCTGCATGTTCTCCCCGTATCTGTGTGGGTTTATCTCTGGGTGCTCCGGTTTCCTCCCACAAGTCCTGAAAGATGTGCTGTTAGGTAATTTTGACATTCTGATTCTCCTTCTGTGCACCCATATAGGCGCCTGAATGTGGCGACGAGGGGCTTTTCATGGTAACTTCATTGCAGTGTTAATATAAGCCTACTTGTGACACTAATGAAGATTATTATCTTTAACTGAACTGTTTTGACAGAAACTGCTAGTCAGTCCACAGAGAGATCTAACCTCACTGTATTTAGAGTAGCTGCTTGTCCCAGTCTAAAACTAAACTTTTTAAACTGCTTCAGCTCCTGGCTCCTCCATTAATTACATCATCTTACTAAAACAAAACACAACGAGCGGGATTCTCCGTCTCGCCAGCCGGCCAATGGGGTTTCCCATTGTGGGCAGCCCCATGCCGTTGGGAAATCCCCAGTCTGCCGGCGCAACGGAGAATCCAGCCCCATGTCTCTAATTATCTACACCTCAGGGAACCCTCTTGATATAAACTTAAGTCCATCTGCCCAAACTTTTACAATTCTTTACCAAACCACGAATTTTAAAAACATGACTGCAAAAGTCACATTCTATCCCAGGCTTTTAACCCTTACTGCACCAAATAATACAATTTATCTGAAATTCCTTCATTCATCATAGCCCTCAGGCAACATGCAGTCCATGTTGGAAAGGGTGACTGTTAATTTTGTTTCATTTGTGGATAAATTCCAAATCCGAATATCAGTATCTTTTAATTTCCATTGCCTGAGGAATTTACAACTTAATGGCAGTAGGGATCGAAACTTTATATGTGGCTCTCATGATAAGCAGCTAAGTGGCCCATGGGAGAGTCTGGATATACAAGAACACAAGAATTAGGAGTCAGCCATTCGACCCCATGAGTGCGCTCCATCATTCAATAAGATCATGGCTGATCTGATTGTGGCTTCAGCTCCACTTTTCTGTCTGCCCTTCATAACCCTTGACTCCCTTGTTGATCGAGAATCTGTCAAACTCAACCTTTGATATATTCAATGACCCAGCCTCCACTGCTCTATGGGAAAGTGAATTCCGCAGACTAACACGCAGAGAAATTAAATTCTCCTCACCTCAGTCTTAAATGGGAGACCTCAAATTTTCTAGTTCTAGACACTTCAACAAGGGGAAACCCTCTCAGCATCCACAGTCAACTTCCCTCAGAATCTTGTATGTTTCAATACGTTCTCTTCTCATTCTTCGAAACGGCAATAGGTATAGGCCCAACCTTTTTTCAAAAGATAGCCTCATCATCCCAGCAATCAGTTGAGTGAACCTTCACTGAACTATTTCTAATGCAATTATATCTATGTTTAATTATTCCAATCTCCCAATATCTAAATGTTGTACACTATTGGAATAATGATAATGTTGACATAGTATTTTGAAGTTTGGTGCAGTTCAGAGAATGTAGATGGGCAAGAGTGGGCCAAATCTCTGCCATTCAGTTAGATCATGGCTGATTATCTACCTTAACACCACTTTCCCACGCTATCCCCATATTCCTTGATGTCATTAGTATCCAGAAATGTATTGACTTCTGTCTTGAACATGCTCAATAATTGAGCTTCCACAGTCCTCTGGGGTACTGAATTCCAAAGATTCACCTCCCGCTGGGTGAAGAAATTCTTCCTCATTTCAGTCTTCCTTATTCTGAGACTGTGTCCCTTTGTTTGAGACTCACCAGCCAGATTTCCACACTACATACACAACATGAACAATCTACTTTGTAGGCCTGAGGCCATTAATTTTTGCAATTTTGTATTTTTACATTTCCGCTTTGCTCTTGATTTTAAGCCTGTAGTGAATATTTAAAGTCATTTTGTAACCCAACTATGATTGTGCTTTGATTAATTATCAATAATAATCTGTAGTGACCTGTTTTTCCAGGCATTGTTTCATAGAATTTACAGTGCAGAAGGAGGTCATTCGGCCCGTCGAGTCTGCACCGGCGGGACCTCCGGTTGCGGCTATGCGGAGCTAAGCCGCACAATTCGGCAGCTCCCGCTATCACGGACTTTCGGGCTCTTTAGAGGAGACCCAACGGAAATTTTTTTGAAGACAACCCGTGGGGAAGGGAAGAGCGAGGTCCCTCTTCAACTTTTATGGACCGGACCAGAAGTGAAACAGCCAAAAAAGCGGCATTGGAGCAGCGAGAGAAGCGAGGGAAGAACAGCAAAATGGCGGCGGCCGGGGACAAAGCAGAGTGTGGGCCGGAGCTGCAGGAGTTCATCAAGCGCTGCTTCGAGGAGCTGCGGAAGGAGATGCTGGCGCCTATGTTGTCGGCAATTGAAGGACTAGGGATGACCCAGAAGGCCCACGAGGTAAAGATCCAGGAGGTGCAGAAAAGAGTCAGTGAGAATAAGGACGAGATCTTGGGCCTGGCGATGAGAGTGGAGGAGCACGAGGCGCTGCACAAGAGGTGGGCGGGAAGAAAGGAGACCTGGAGAACAGGTCGAGGAGAAAGAACCTGCGGATCCTGGGTCTCCCTGAAGGAGTGGAGGGGGCCGATGCCGGGGCATACGCGAGCACGATGCTCGAGGCGATGATGGGCGCGGAGGCCCCTTCGAGGCCGCTGGAGCTGGATGGGGCACACCAGGTGCTGGCGAGGAGGCCCAAGGCAAACGAGCCGCCAAGGGCGATGGTGGAGAGATTTCACCGTTTCACGGACAGAGAGAGGGTCCTGAATTGGGCCAAGAAGGAGCGGAGCAGCAAGTGGGACAATGCAGAGATCCGAATATACCCGGACTGGAGCACGGAGGTTGCAAAGAGGAGAGCGGGTTTCAACCGGGCCAAGGCGGTGTTGCACCGGAAAGGAGTGAGATTCGGAATGCTGCAGCCAGCGCGACTGTGGGTCACACACAAGGATCAGCACCATTATTTTGAAACGCCTGAAGAGGCGTGGACCTTCATTCAAACCGAAAAGTTGGACTCAAACTGAGGGTTTGTGAGGGTGGAGGGGATGTTTGATGTTTGTTGTATATAGGGGGTCAATCACGCGCAGGAAATGTTACATGGGCTGGGGGAGAGAGACAAGGCCGCGACAGGAGCTGCGCCAGAGGGGGCGGGGTAGGCTTAGGAAAGCGCGTTTTTTTCCCCCGCGCTAGGGAAGAAAGGCGGGAAGGGGAATGGAGGAACGCACACTGATTGGGAGACTCCCACACGGGGAGGTCAATGGGACGGCGGGGAAGCCGGGGTCAGCAGGTGTCAGCTGACTTACGGGAGTGATATGGGGGGAGCAAAAAAGCTAGACAGGGGTCTAGCGGGGGGAGAGGGGAGGGGAGGGGGGAAAGGGTTGCTGCTGCACTGGCCGAAAGGGAATGGGACACAGAAGAGGTGGTCGGGGCGGGGGTCTCCCGGCTGGGGGACCGGAGGGTGAGGGCGGCGCGGACACGAGACTGGCCTAGAAAAGGAGATGGCTAGTCGGCTGGGGGGCGGGGGTGGGGGGTGGGGGTGAGAGAGCCCCTCCAATCCGGCTGATAACGTGGAACGTGAGGGGCCTGGACGGGACGGTGAAGAGGGCCCGAGTGTTCGCGCGCTTAAAGGGACTGAAGGCAGACGTGGGCATGCTCCAAGAGACACATCTGAAGGTGGCGGACCAGGTCAGGTAAAGAAAGTGATGGGTAGGACAGGTATTCCATTCGGGGCTGGACGCGAAGAATAGAGGGGTGGCAATATTGGTGGGGAAGCGGGTGCCATTTGAGGCCAAGAATATCGTAGTGGATAACGGAGGGCGATATGTGATGGTGAGCAGTAGGTTGCAGGGGACGTGGGTGGTGTTGGTAAATGTATACGCCCCGAACTGGGATGATGCCAGATTCATGAAGCGCATGTTGGGGCGCATTCCGGACCTGGAGGTAGGAGGCCTGATAATGGGTGGGGACTTCAATACGGTGTTGGACCCAGCACTGGACCGCTCCAGATCGAGGACTGGAAAGAGGCCGGCGGCGGCCAGGGTGCTTAGGATGTGGGACTGCTGGCAGATGAGGTGTTGTGTGGGAAGGTGAGGGGGTGCGTCGAAAGGTACTTGTAGGCCAACGACAACGGGGAGGTGCGGGTGGGGGTGGTATGGGAGGCGTTGAAGGCGGTGATCAGGGGAGAGCTAATCTCCATTAGGGCTCATAAGGAGAAGACAGAGGGCATGGAAAGGGAGAGGTTAGTGGGGGAGATTTTAAGAGTGGACAGGAGATACGCAGAGGCCCCTGAGGAGGGATTACTTGGGGAAAGATGACGTCTCCAGACGGAGTTTGATCTGTTGACCACAGGGAAGGCAGAGGCACAGCGGAGGAAGGCGCAGGGGGCGACCTACGAGTACAGGGAAAAGGCGAGTCAGATGCTGGCACACCAGCTCCGTAAGAGGATGGCAGCGAGGGAAATAGGGGGAGTCAAGGATAGAAGGGGAGCCACGGTGCGGAGTGCGACGAAAATAAACGAGGTATTCAAGGCCTTCTATGAGGAGCTGTACAGATCCCAGCCCCCAGCGGGGGAAGAGGGGATGAGACGATTCCTAGACCAACTGAGATTCCCGAGGGTGGAGGAGCAAGAGGTGGCTGGTTTGGGGGCACCAATTGGGTTGGAGGAGCTGAGCAAGGGTTTGGGGAGCATGCAGGCGGACAAGGCCCCGGGACCGGACGGGTTCCCGGTGGAGTTCTACAGGAAGTACGTAGACCTGTTGGCCCCGCTACTAGTGAGGATCTTTAATGAGGCAAGAGAGGAAGGGACCCTGCCCCCGACAATGTCGGAGGCGACGATTTCTTTGATCCTAAAGCGGGACAAGGACCCACTGCAATGTGGATCGTACAGGCCGATCTCGCTCCTCAACGTGGATGCCAATTTGCTGGCAAAAGTGCTGGCTACGAAGATCGAGGACTGTGTCCCGGGGGTGATCCTCGAGGACCAGACGGGATTTGTAAAGGGCAGGCAACTAAACACCAATGTGCGGCGGCTCTTAAACGTGATAATGATGCCATCGGAGGAGGGAGAGGTGGAGATAGTGGCAGCTATGGACGCGGAGAAGGCCTTTGACCGAGTAGAGTGGGAGTACCTCTGGGAAGTGCTGCGTAGGTTTCGGTTCGGGGGAGGGTTTATCAGTTGGGTTAAGCTCCTTTACAGAGCCCCAGTGGCGAGTGTGGTGACGAACCGGCGGAGGTCGGAGTTCTTTCGGCTGTACCGAGGGACGAGGCAGGGGTGCCCCCTGTTGTTTGCATTGGCGATCGAACCCCTGGCCATGTCATTGAGGGAGTCTAGGAAATGGAGGGGGGTGGTCCGAGGGGGAGAAGAGCATCGGGTGTCGCTTTATGCGGATGACCTGTTGCTGTATGTGGCGGATCCAGTGCAGGGGATGGCGGAGGTCATGCAGACTCGAAGGGAGTTTGGGGATTTTTCGGGCTATAAGCTCAATGTAGGGAAGAGTGAGCTTTTTGTAGTACAGGCAGGGGACCAAGAAAGGGGGATAGGGGATCTACCGCTGAGGAGGGCGGAGGGGAGCTTTCGGTACCTGGGGATCCAGATAGCCAGGAGTTGGGGGCCCTACATAAACTGAATCTGACGAGGTTGGCGGAACAGATGGAGGAGGACTTCAAAAGATGGGACATGTTACCGCTCTCGCTAGCGTGTAGAGTACAGTCGGTCAAAATGGTGGACCTTCCGAGGTTTCTTTTTGTGTTCCAGTGCCTTCCCATCGTGATCACCAAGGCCTTTTTTAAGAGAGTAGGTAGGAGTATAATGGGGTTTGTGTGGGCGAATAGGACCTCGAGGGTAAGGAGGGGGTTTCTGGAGTGCAGTAGGGACCGAGGAGGGTTGGCACTGCCGAACCTAGGGAGCTACTACTGGGCAGCAAATGTGGCGATGATCTGCAAGTGGGTTATGGAGGGAGAGGGGGCGGCATGGAAGAGGGTGGAGATGGCGTCCTGTAAAGGAACGAGCCTGGGGGCGTTGGTGACGGCACCGCTGCCGCTCTCGCCGTCAAAGTATACCACGAGCCCGGCGGTGGCGGCGGCAACGCTAAGGATCTGGGGCCAGTGGAGACGGCACAGGGGTGCAATGGGTGCCTCGGTGTGGTCCCCGATCAGGGGTAACCACTGGTTTGTCCCGGGGAGGATGGACGGGGGGGTTTCAGAGCTGGCATCGGGCGGAGATTAGGCGAATGGGGGACCTGTTCATTGATGGGACGTTTGCGAGCCGGGGGCACTGGAGGAGAAGTTTGGGATACCCCCGGGAAATGCTTTTAGATACATGCAGGTGAGGGCGTTTGTGAGGCGGCAGGTGAGGGAGTTCCCGTTGCTCCCGGCACAGGAAATTCAAGACAGGGTGATCTCGGGTGTATGGGTCGGGGAGGGCAAGGTGTCGGCAATATACCAGATGAAAGAGGGGGAAGCATTGGTAGAGGAGCTGAAGGGTAAATGGGAGGAGCTGGGGGAGGCGATCGAGGAGGGGTTAAGGGCTGACGCCCTAGGTAGGGTTAATTCCTCCTCCTCGTGTGCCAGGCTCAGCCTGATACAATTTAAGGTGGTTCACAGAGCGCACTTGACGGGGGCGAGGTTGAGTAGGTTCTTTGGGGTAGAGGACAGATGTGGAAGGTGCTCAGGGAGTCTGGTGAACCATGTCCATATGTTTTGGTCATGCCCAGCACTGGAGGGGTTCTGGAGAGGAGTGGCGGGAGTAATACCTCAGGTGGTGAAAGTCCGGGTCAAGCCAAGCTGGGGGCTAGCAATATTTGGAGTAGTGGACGAGACGGGAGTGCAGGAGGCGAAAGAGGCCGGCATTCTGGCCTTTGCGTCCCTAGTAGCGCGGCGAATGATCTTGCTAATGTGGAAGGAGGTGAAGCCCCCCAGCGTGGAGGCCTGGATAAACGACATGGCTGGGTTCATTAAGCTGGAGAGGATAAAGTTTGCCTTGAGAGGGTCTGCGCAGGGGTTCTACAGGCGGTGGCAACCGTTCCTAGACTATCTTGCGGAGCGTTAGAGGAAGGTCGGTCAGCAGCAGCAGCAACCCAGGAGTGGGGGGGGGGGGGGGGGGGGGGGCGTCCTGTGAGGGGGAGGGAGGCTTGCCTGGGGGGGGGGGGGGGGGGGTTGAGCAAGAGAAAACATGAAGAATTTGGGAAACTGGCACGTGCGGGAGAGAGCCAGTGTACAAAGCTATGTAACATATCGTTTTACCATGTATATATCTTGCTATGTGCGATTTCTTGCTATTTTGTTACGAGTGGGGGGGGGGGGGCGTTATTGTTTGTAAGGGTGACAAATTGTGTTAAAAAACTTTAATAAATATATATTTTTTTTTAAAAAGTCTGCACCGGCTCCTTGAAAGAGCACCATACCCAAGCCCACACCTCCACCCTATCCCCATAACCCAGTAACCCCACCCAACACTAAGGGCAATTTTGGACACTAAGGACACTAAGGGCAATTTAGCATGGCCAATCCAATACTGGCCAGACACAGCTGGTATTTAGACTACATCTTTGCTTTTCATTTTTCAAGCTAGAATACTGATTAAAGTTGTCTATTCTTTATCAGAAGTCATTTTACTTACTGCATTCAGTGACCCTTGGACTACAGGCCAGGGTGATGAGTAACCAACCTTATGTGGGGTAGTCACTTAGTATAAAGCATCAGAAAATGAAGTTTGATTTGATGGACATAACTTGAATGACCACAGATGGAAAAATGCCATCAAAAGATGCATAAATAACTTGGATGTTGGCCTTGCAATGCCAATAAGGAAAATTAAGAACTGAGACTTGTTTTTGGAAAAGACTGTACCAGACATCAAAAGACTGGAATGGAGCCAGAAATTTGGCTTAAGGGATAGGACTCGTAGTGGAATAGTCACCACCAAAGACGGGAGGGAGGGCCAGGAATGGAGTGACTGACCATAGTGCTCACCCGTCAGGTTACTCAGCGATTTGGTAATGTGTGTACCAATTTGGACATCTGTCATGGAACAGACTAATTTGGGGCTATCCATTTTGAGGGGCTGTGGTGAAACAGACCAATTTGGAGTTATTGCTTGTGCTTTAGAAAAATCTGTCTTTTATTTTTCTACAAAAAATGCTTTCTCCTTTCAATAGTTATTTTACTTCCTTCTTGTTTATTTTTCTTTTTTAAAATCAATTATAATTGTCATATCATTGATACCATTATTCAATAATAAAACTGTACTGCTTTAACACATTACCTGCCAGTCATTCATTCCTGGTACGTCCAGAGTATGGCTCTAAACTTAAGTGAGACTCCGAAATGGAATCTCATGCCAAACTCCTTACACTTTTTTGTTTAATTTATTGCTTACGAACAGTACGGTATTTGTCAAAATAAAAACTCTCAACAAAATTGTCAGTGGCTGCAATATATTGCATTTTCCACCAAATATGAGGTGATAATTCAGATTTGTAATTAAATTTGTATATATCTCATAAATATATATATTTACACATCAACATTTTTAGAACATTTGAACATCTTTTGGTTCACTCTTGACTTTGCTGCATGATCTCAGTGTTCAT
The DNA here is from genome assembly GCF_047496885.1 of Scyliorhinus torazame. Taxonomy (NCBI): domain Eukaryota; kingdom Metazoa; phylum Chordata; class Chondrichthyes; order Carcharhiniformes; family Scyliorhinidae; genus Scyliorhinus; species Scyliorhinus torazame. Next base: position 116,728,878 of record NC_092710.1, on the reverse strand, counting down.
TGATTAGCAGCAGAGCAACATCAACAAAGCATGCCATAGTGAAGATTATATAAACAGTTTATTAGAAGTTTACTTTAATTTTCTTTTTTTTTGTTTTATAAATTTAGAATATTTATCTTTATTTTTCCCGATTAAGGGGCAATTTAGCGTGGCCAATTCACCTACCCTGCACATCTTTTTGGGTTGTGGGGGGTGAGACCCACCCACGCAGACATGGGGAGAATGTGCAAACTCCACACGGACAGTGACCCAGGATCGAACCTGGGTCACAGGCAGACCAAGAAATATATCAATCAGCAACACACGCTGCTTCCTTGAATTTCTAACATGGGCAGGATTGGATGGCAATAACTTTTTATAAGAGTACACTCCTTTGTAATTTTTAAAATTGAATTTTGCCAAAAAAACAAATATCAATTTTCTCAGGAAACACAGAAAAGCTGTTTGTGTGGCAACCCAGTAGAAGGCACTATTTCAAACATGTTCATCTATTTAAAATGCCTTAATTCTAAATCAGTTCACTTTTGAGGACAAGTAATTTTCCCATGGACTGTTGCTTCCATGCAGTCCGTATACACTAATCGTTAAAGCATTCCATTACACGTTCCAGTCAGCATCATGAGCATATATTGGAAGAAAAGCTTAAATGCAAATAACCACTTTTATATACAAGAACAAAATATTACTTTAGTACAATCGAAGTTGAAGGAGCAACTTGGAAGTACATTCAATCTTTAAGCATTACACAAAGTAGTGCGGAGGCCAAAAAAAATTAAGCACAAATCAGAATATAAACCTCAACCAGAAATCTGTGCTCATGGGGCATGTCCTCCTGTATCATCTATAATTTGAATCAGTTTCCTTTTAACTTTCTGCAGTCTTGCACTGATGTGACAATCTCTTGTACAATACTGTTCCTATTATCCTTTGTAATCTGTAAAACAAATGTAACCATTTAATAGTCAGTACACTTGACTATAACCAAAGCTTTCTCAAAACTAGGGAATATTGGAGGAAGGTAGATGGAAAATTTAACTCAAGATTATTTTGTAGTTGTGCGCTTAAGTATAATTTTAAAAGCTTATAAATATTTTACTATTTGAAATGAGTAAATTCACTGTGCCTGCTCAAATTGCAAATGTCAATACTCAGGGTCTTACATTAAAGATTTTAACTTCCCTTCTGCTTCTGATTTCTTCCACAAGTCTTAAAGGTTTTCCCTTAGAGACAGGAATAGTCCCGAGGATGGTGGCACCAACTCCGTCGAGGATTTGATGTACAGACTGGATAAAGGGTTCACTGAAGAGCTCCATTTTTCCTATCTCATCTATCACGTACACCTTTTTCTCCATGTCTTCTCTGTCATTAACCTACAAGGATTAGAGGAGAGAAACAAATTACAGTGCTACCCTATTAACCTATTGATTTCTCTAATGGCACCATAAGGTTGATATTTGTGGGCTGCACTTCCAATTATCACAACTAGTCATCAATTTTTTCGACTTAAATTTGAATTTTCATAATTAGAACAAGTCTCTAAAGTAAACTGGCATATAACCACAGTTATAACAGATGAACAACAAATAGGACCAGTGCACCTTTCATGAGCATAATTCACCATCTTACTTTTTCGAGAAGTGGCAGGACCAGGCGTTCAAATGACGGAAGATCCACTGCATACTGACCAACTCTATATTCACATCGCCTGCTGTTCGGAATACCTGAATCATTGCTAGGGGCAGGAAAATATAACTTTAAAACTGCCAAACTCATGATCTTGAAATAGTATTTTAACAAATTTGAGGAATTAAAACAATTTGTACCTTATTCTGGACAAGGTTCCTCGCTTACCAGACACCGTAACAACATCAAATCCTACTCTTCTTCCATTTTTTCTGACTTCCTCGGTGTAAAATCCATCAACAGGAATCCCAGACGTTTTCAACACATCTATGGTTTTGTGGATGAGGGTTGTTTTACCAATACCTAGAAAAATATGAAACAATTTATTCAAGTGATAAATGGGATTGGCGAGTGTAACTTTACTTAAATAGAATAAAGTAACATGAAATAAACAAAAGAAAAACTTGCGCATTAAACTTTTAGACATTGCCCATTTTTTAGGTTTCCCTCTCCCCAAGCAATATCCCTGGCCTAGAAATGCCACTTTATATTTAAGTAGTATTTTCTTCTCCTTTCTCAGAACAGTCCCTCGCCTCCATTCAGCATCTCCTTTGATGTCTCTCGAGATGTAAAGAATTTATCATCTGAAAGCCCTTTTATTGAGAACACTTAAATATAATGTGGACATGGTTATGACAACTTTTGGTTCAGCTTTTGAGCAACATTAATCATCTGACTTTAATACTATTTGGAAGATAAACCTTCATACCATTTCCAGGAAATGCTGAATTTCTTGGATAATTCTGAGAACTAACATTTTCCTAATTAAAACCCAAAAGTTCACGCATGTTGACACATTACATATATCTGTGTCCTGTGCTCTATAAAGTGACATGAAGCATCAGTTGAATATCAGTGGAACAAACATGAACTGCAGGACTCAGACTGCCGGTACTGTACTGATACACCAGGTTAAATCACAACTACAAAATGCTGTCTTCAACACTTCGGCTACAGCTTTTATTGATGTTTTAAATCTCGCTATGTATTTTGTTCTTGTGTGTTCTGAAGAAACCCAGGACACTTTAAAATACCAAGCTGTTTATATTCATGGGTACAACAGAACTATTCTTTGGCCAAGCTTTTACTCATCTGACCTAATGCCTCATCCTTTGGCTTTGTGTACATTTTTGTCTAATTATCCTCCTGTGAAGTGCTTTGGGATGGTTTACTATGTTAAAGATGCTATTCATATGTCAGTTATTGTATTTATGGTACCCAATATCCTTGTTTGGCCTTGATAGAATGTTGTCTGTTGCCATATGTTCGCAACTCAACCCATTAATACAATGGCTTTAATGACTCACCCAACTGACGTTTTCCTTGCTGGATTCTTCACAGCTACTGACCAAAGCCCAAAGTAATATTGGCAACATTAACAAACATATGTTTAACGAATATATGGTGTTTCTTTCCGTTTTGATTCTGATTTTCAGTTTCTTTTGAAAGTACAGCTGGGTGAATGATTGTGCATGCCTGAAATAGAACCATTTATGAGAACTGCGATGTGTAAATGTAGCTAGCTTTTATCACAGAACACTTGCTGTTTTGGAAATAAAATTGGGAAAAGTATTTTTACCGACACAAAAAGATTCAGATTTTTCGGTGCCAATCTCCCCCTCTGACCCAGAGTGTGGTTCTGTTATAATTTGAAAAAGAAGTTATAGTATTGATTGATTTTTTTAAAGATATCACAATTGTCAGCATGCAGAGACTCACAGGTCTCCAGGTCATAGCAATGACATTTCTGCTTTCAGCAGCAAGACTTCCCAGGATTTGTTCTAAAGACACAGCCCCTTTCCAGTTAATGGAGCCACTTAGGGCTCGTCGACGAACATCTCCCCATATGGGTTCCAATGGATTGTGTCCCCGTGGAGCTGGGTTTGTCTCACCTTCTATTCCACATGGCCTATTTTTAGAGGCTGGATTTCTTAGTGACCATCTCACAACATTCTGTACTGAATTTTTAGTGGTGGGGGGGGGGGGAGGAAGCTGGTGGAGGGTTAAAAGCTTATTCTTAATTAATCTACCAATAAAACCACCACAGTAGTTATTCGGGTATTTCTGAAATGTCTTGTAATTCAGGGCTGCCAATCTGTACACAGTAAGAAGTTTTACAACGCCAGGTTAAAGTACACAGAATGATCTCACAAACAGGAAGGGGAGGGCATGCAAAACGATCCAGATTTCCGACGAAACATCATAGTCTTATCAGGTAACGCGCGTTTTTGCGCTGCGACTTTGATTTTTCTTTCATACATTTTGGCTGACACTACCTGGGGGGCCGGTCAAAAAAACATGCCGGCTCATCTCGCCGTCTGTCCGTCCGTCCTCCTCCCGCCAATGGGCCCGCCGCGCGCCGTCAGCTGACCTCGGGGCCCGCCGCGCGCCGTCAGCTGACCCCGGAGCCCGCCCGCCGGCGCGTGCCCGCCGCGCGCCGTCAGCTGACCTCGGAGCCCGCCCGCCGGCGCGTGCCCGCCGCGCGCCGTCAGCTGACCTCGGAGCCCGCCTGCCGCGCGCCGTCAGCTGACCCCGGAGCCCGCGGCGCGTGCCCGCCGCGCGCCGCCACCCTGCACCTGTGACGGTTGGCAGCTGCGTGCGCGGCGGGGGATCGGCGTGTCGGAGGAAGCCAACGCTAAAAAAAATTAATTTTCCTTGTTTACTTTCAACTTTCCCTCACTCATTCGTGGCGATTTTCCCTTTCTGTACCCCCTTCAACAATGATCTGGACCCAAAAAAAAATCGGTGCCAGTTGTAGATTATATAATGTAGATGCTGAGGAGCCACTGAAGCCAGGCAGACCTAATTTACAGAATGAGTTATTTAGACAACGTATGCAAGGTGGTCGATTTTTGATGCTGCCTAGTGCAAATTGCTGCAAGTTGGAGGGGAAAATAGGTGGTATATGTAATTAAAGGTATTAAATTAGCTAAGGATGGGACCCAATAAGTTTTTTGTGTGGACTTGGCACCAAACATATCCAACCAATGTCAACAAAAACAATAGGCCATTGAGCTGTACCTATCCAAAAAAATAAGAGGAAACCGTGTTCAAAGTCTACAGCTCTTATGATCGCACTGCACCATGTCCACGTTTGGTGTCTTATAACCACAAGGCAGATGTTCAAACATTGGATCTACTGCAGAGAGCAGCCACAAAGCAGATGAACCTCAGGAAGGATATATATTCGCCTTGAAGAAAGTTCAGCACAAATTCACCACCAATTGTGTCAAACTATAAATTCAAGACTTCATACTTCAATCCTAAAAAAGTAGGATTTAAATTAGAAAAGAAAGGTCAGTGTGCCTTTTATTGAATGAGTGCACTCAATATTATGTGTTACTGGACTGTTCAAATTAAATTCTTAAAGCATTTTGGTATTAAATCATTTACTGATACAGTAGCCATTTGGCCTTCGAAAACTGGTGCTATAGTGACTTCATTAAGAAATGTAATGATGACTTCCGGGTGCGGCGATGACCAGCTGAGTCGCACGTTTCGGCAGCTCCCTGTGAAACGGACTTTTGGGCTCTTGATAGGAGCCCCAACGGCAATTTTAACGGCTAAAAACACCGTGCGGTAAACCAGGAGGGTGTTCCCCCTGGACACGGATGGAAAAAGGAGAGGAAAGTGGCCGGATTGCAGCGGATCCTTTGGAACAACGGCAAGGAAGGCAAGCAAAAACCAAGATGGCGTCGGAAGGTGGCAGTTTCATATGGGGCCCTGAACAACAAGAGTTCTTGAAATGCTGCGTGGAGGAGATAAAAAAGGAAATGAAGAAAGAGTTGTTGGCCCCGATACTACAGGCGATCGAAGGGCTAAAGGAGGAACAAAAGACCCAGGAGCAGGAGCTTCGGGTCGTGAAGGCGAAAGCAGCCGAGAATGAGAAGATATACAGGGCCTGGTGGTGAAGTCGGAGATACAGGAGGCACACCAGAAACGATGTGTGGAGAGGTTGGAGGCACTGGAAAACAACGCAAGGAGGAACAACCTGAGGATTCTTGGCCTTCCTGAAGGTGTGGAGGGGGCGGACGTCGGGGCATATGTGAGCACGATGCTGCATTCGTTAATGGGAGCGGAGGCCCCGACGGGTCCGTTGGAGGTGGAGGGAGCGTACCGAGTTATGGTGCGAGGATCGAGAGCAGGAGAAACTCCCAGAGCCATAGTGGTGAGATTCCTCCGTTTTAAGGATAGAGAAATGGTCCTTAGATGGGCGAAGAAAACTCGGTGCAGTAAATGGGAGAACGCGGTGATCCGCGTTTATCAAGACTGGAGTGCGGAGGTGGCGAGAAGGAGGGCGAGCTTTAATCGGGCCAAGGCGGTACTTCACAAAAGGAAGATAAAATTTGGAATGCTGCAACCGGCAAGACTGTGGGTCACATATCAAGGGAGGCACCACTACTTTGAGACGGCGGATGAAGCGTGGACTTTTATTGTAGAAGAAAAACTGGAATGAGTGGATTATGAAAAAGAACGTTTGGACAAAGTGGTGGGGCGAATGGGGGGGGCGAAGAGGGGTTTTATGTTCTAATCCTGCGGTATGGTAACTTTTCTTTCTCCCACAGGTGGTGATGGGGGGAGGTGGGGAGGGAGAGGAGATGGGGCGTTGGCCATGGGAGGCGGGGCCGAGGGAGAGGCGCGGGCTTGGTTCCCGCGCTATGATAATTATGGCGGGAATAGAGAAGCAGGAAGGAGGGGGCGTCGCACGGTGCGAGCCGTGGTCACGGGGGGAAGCCGAGGTCAGCCAGAGTTTGCTGACTTCTGGGAGCAACATGGGGGGAGTAATTACGCTAGCAGGGGGTCTAGCGGGGGGGGGTGGGAGGGGGGAATTACTGGGTTGCTGCTGCTGGGGAAAGGGGGGAGTGGGTACGGGAGAGGATGGGCGGGGGGGCACCGCCTGGGGGAGATACAGCTGCGTGGGAACTGGGTGAGAAGCTGGAAAAAGATGATGGCTAACCGGCAAGGGGGGGGGGGGTGGGAAGCCCCCCAACTCGGCTGATCACGTGGAACGTGAGAGGGCTCAACGGGCCGATAAAGAGGGCACGAGTACTCGCACACCTTAAGAAACTTAAAGCAGATGTGGTTATGTTACAGGAAACGCACCTGAAACTGATAGACCAGGTTAGGCTGCGTAAAGGATGGGTGGGGCAGGTGTTCCATTCGGGGCTGGATGCGAAAAACAGGGGGGTGGCTATATTAGTGGGGAAGCGGGTAATGTTCGAGGCAAAGACTATAGTGGTGGATAACGGGGGCAGATACGTGATGGTGAGTGGCAAATTACAGGGAGAGATGGTGGTTTTGGTAAACGTGTATGCCCCGAACTGGGATGATGCCAACTTTATGAGGCGAATGCTAGGACACATCCCGGACCTAGAGACGGGAAAGCTGATAATGGGGGGAGACTTTAACACGGTGTTGGAACCAAGGCTGGATAGGTCGAAGTCCAGGACTGGTAGGAGGCCGGCAGCAGCCAAGGTGCTTAAGGATTTTATGGAGCAGATGGGAGGTGTGGACCCGTGGAGATTCAGTAGACCTAGGAGTAAGGAGTTCTCGTTTTTCTCCTATGTCCATAAAGTCTATTCGCGCATAGACTTTTTTGTGTTGGGTAGGGCATTGATCCCGAAGGTGAGGGGAACGGAATATACGGCTATAGCCATTTCGGATCATGCCCCACACTGGGTAGACTTGGAGATAGGGGAGGAAACAGGAGGGCGCCCACCCTGGAGAATGGACATGGGACTAATGGCGGATGAGGGGGTGTGCCTAAGGGTGAGGGGATGTATTGAAAAGTACTTGGAACTCAATGACAATGGGGAGGTTCAGGTGGGAGTGGTCTGGGAGGCGTTGAAGGCGGTGGTTAGGGGGGAGCTGATATCAATAAGGGCACATAAAGGGAAGCAGGAGAGTAAGGAACGGGAGCGGTTGCTGCAAGAACTTTTGAGGGTGGACAGACAATATGCGGAAGCACCGGAGGAGGGACTGTATAGGGAAAGGCAAAGGCTGCATGTGGAATTTGACTTGCTGACTACAGGCACTGCAGAGGCACAATGGAGGAAGGCGCAGGGTGTACAGTATGAATATGGGGAGAAGGCGAGCAGATTGCTGGCACACCAATTGAGGAAAAGGGGAGCAGCGAGGGAAATAGGGGGAGTGAGGGATGAGGAAGGAGAGATGGAGCGGGGGGCGGAGAGAGTGAATGAAGTGTTCAAGACATTTTATAAAAAATTGTATGAAGCTCAACCCCCGGATGGGAGGGAGAGAATGATGGATTTTTTGGATCGGCTGGAAATTTCCAAGGTGGAAGAGCAGGAAAGGGTGGGACTGGGAGCACAGATCACGGTAGAAGAAGTGGTGAAAGGAATTAGGAACATGCAGACGGGAAAGGCCCCGGGACCGGACGGATTCCCAGTTGAATTTTACAGAAAGTATTTGGACTTGCTCGCCCCGGTACTGACGAGGACCTTTAACGAGGCAAAGGAAAGGGGACAACTGCCCCCGACTATGTCTGAAGCAACGATATCGCTTCTTTTAAAGAAGGAAAAGGATCCGCTACAATGCGGGTCCTACAGACCAATTTCCCTCCTAAATGTGGATGCCAAGGTCCTGGCCAAGGTAATGGCAATGAGAATAGAGGAATGTGTCCCGGGGGTGGTTCACGAGGACCAAACTGGGTTTGTGAAGGGGAGACAGCTGAACACGAATATACGGAGGCTGTTAGGGGTAATGATGATGGCCCCACCAGAGGGTGAAACGGAGATAGTAGTGGCGATGGATGCCGAGAAAGCATTTGATAGAGTGGAATGGGATTATCTGTGGGAGGTGTTGAGGAGATTTGGTTTTGGAGAGGGGTATGTTAGATGGGTGCAGCTGTTGTATAGGGCCCCAGTGGCGAGTGTGGTCACGAATGGACGGGGATCGGCATATTTTCGGCTCCATAGAGGGACAAGGCAGGGATGTCCCCTCTGTCCCCATTACTGTTTGCACTGGCGATTGAGCCCCTGGCGATAGCGCTGAGAGGTTCCAAGAGATGGAGGGGAATACTTAGGGGAGGAGAAGAACACCGGGTATCTTTATATGCGGATGATCTGCTACTATATGTGGCGGATCCGGCGGAGGGGATGCCAGAAATAATGCGGATACTTGGGGAGTTTGGGGATTTTTCAGGGTATAAATTGAACATGGGGAAGAGTGAGCTGTTTGTGGTGCATCCAGGGGAGCAGAGTAGAGAAATAGAAGACCTACCGTTGAGGAAGGTAACAAGAGACTTTCGTTACCTGGGGATCCAGATAGCTAAGAATTGGGGCACATTGCACAGGCTAAATTTAACGCGGTTGGTGGAACAGATGGAGGAAGATTTCAAGAGATGGGATATGGTAGCACTGTCAATGGCAGGGAGGGTGCAGGCGGTTAAGATGGTGGTCCTCCCGAGATTCCTCTTTGTGTTTCAGTGCCTCCCGGTGGTGATCACGAAGGCTTTTTTTAAAAGGATAGAAAAGAGCATCATGGGTTTTGTTTGGGCCGGGAAGACTCCGAGAGTGAGGAAGGGATTCTTACAGCGTAGTAGGGATAGGGGGGGGCTGGCATTACCGAGCCTAAGTGAGTATTATTGGGCCGCTAATATTTCAATGGTGAGTAAGTGGATGGGAGAGGAGGAGGGAGCGGCGTGGAAGAGATTAGAGAGGGCGTCCTGTAGGGGGACCAGCCTGCAGGCTATGGTGACAGCCCCATTGCCGTTCTCACCGAGGAACTACACCACGAGCCCGGTGGTGGTAGCTACACTGAAGATTTGGGGACAGTGGAGACGACATAGGGGAAAGACCGGAGCATTGGGGGGGTCCCCGATAAGAAACAACCATAGGTTTGCCCCGGGGGGAATGGATGGGGGATATGGAATGTGGCAAAGAGCAGGAATAACGCAACTGAAAGATCTATTTGTGGACGGGAAGTTCGCAAGTCTGGGAGCGCTGACCGAGAAATATGGGTTGCCCCAAGGGAATGCATTCAGGTACATGCAATTGAGGGCTTTTGCGAGGCAACAGGTGAGGGAATTCCCGCAGCTCCCGACACAAGAGGTGCAGGACAGAGTCATCTCAAAGAAATGGGTGGGGGATGGTAAGGTGTTGGATATATATAGGGAAATGAGGGACGAATGGGAGACTATGGTGGACGAACTAAAAGGGAAATGGGAAGAAGAGCTAGGGGAGGAGATCGAGGAGGGGCTGTGGGCAGATGCCCTAAACAGGGTAAACTCGTCGTCCTCGTGCGCCAGGCTAAGCCTGATTCAGTTTAAGGTATTACACAGGGCACATATGACTGGAACACGGCTCAGTAAATTTTTTGGGGTGGAGGATAGGTGTGCGAGGTGCTCGAGAAGCCCAGCGAATCATACCCATATGTTTTGGTCATGCCCGGCACTACAGGGGTTTTGGGTGGGGGTGACAAAGGCGCTTTCAAAAGTAGTAGGAGTCCGGGTCGAACCAAGCTGGGGGTTGGCTATATTTGGGGTTGCACAAGAGCAGGGAGTGCAGGAGGCGAGAGAGGCTGATGTTTTGGCCTTTGCGTCCCTAGTAGCCCGGCGCAGGATATTGCTAATGTGGAAAGAAGCCAAGCCCCCGGGGGTGGAGACCTGGATAAATGATATGGCGGGGTTCATAAAGCTAGAGCGGATTAAGTTCGTCCTAAGGGGGTCGGCTCAAGGGTTCACCAGGCGGTGGCAACCGTTCGTCGAATATCTTGCGGAAAGATAGATGGGGGAAAAAAGAAGGCAGCAGCAGCAGCCCAGGACTTGGGGGGGGGGGGGGGGGAGGGATGGGGGGTGGGGGGTGGGTGGGGGGGTATAGCCTGTGACAAGGCAGTTGCCAATTAGGGCTAGTTTTCATTTTTGTTATTTAATATTTATTTATTTGTTGTTTTTTGTTTATATAAAAAAGGTCATTATTATCTGTATTGTTATAATGTTGTGTAAAGGATGCACAATGTACTGTGTTGGTTGACCAAAAATTTTCAATAAAATATTTATTAAAAAAAAAAGAAATGTAATGATCTTTGGTGTATAAAAACATCCAAATTCAAAATTATAGCTACATTTCCTTAATATTTTACACTCAGCTGTTCAAATAAGGTATTGTGACAAGCTCAAACCTTCACATTATTCTTTTAAGCCATGTGTACTTTTCACTGTTTCACAAAGCAAAAAACTGCAGTCAGAGGTGAATCCTTAAAGAAAGGAGTTCCTTATTTATTTCAATATAGTTTGAGATATGTTTATTGGTACTGAAAGTGAATTTAAAAAATGTTTTTACCCTGTAAAGTCATGATCTCACTCAGTTGAGCCAACTTTATAGGCTTAAAAATATAATTAAACTGATCATCTTCCCTATTGAATCTGATGCACTATTCTGTCCAAACCATTCATTTCCTCAAACTGACTGATTCTGGGAGTGCTGGATGCTTAGTCTTTTTCCTGTGGCAATGTTGGACTTCAGACAATTATAGTTTGTAATTTAGCTTAATCATGACTTTTAAAAACTATTTGTTTCATTTCTTAACTCACGGCAATAATAATAATCTTTATTATTGGCACAAGTCGGCTGACATTAACACTGCAATGAAGTTACTGTGAAAATCCCCTGGTCGCCACAGTCCAGGGTCTGTTTGGGTACACTGAGGGAGACTTCAGAATGTCCAAATTACCTAACAGCACGTCTTTCGGGACTTGTGGGAGGAAACCGGAGCACCTGGAGGAAACCCACGCAGACACAAGGAGAACGTGTAGACTCTGCACAGAAAGTGACCCAAGCCGGGAATCGAACCTGGGACCCTGCTGCTGTGAAGCAACAGTGCTAAGCACTGTGCTACCGTGCTGCCCACTATGTTCCATATAAACCTATTACAGTATTATTTATCTAATCCAAATATCATAGAATGGTTACAGGAGACCATTTGACCCATCGTATCAATGGGTCAGCCTACAATATCTATGCCAGCTATCTGCAAGAGCCTCTCGTCTAGGGCCTGTTGCCAGTTTAAATGGCTAACTCCCGATTTAGAATGGCTAACTCCTGATTTAAAATGGCGAACGGCAAAGGCTGATGGGAAAGTCAGCCAACAGGACACAAACAAGCAGCTGCTGGTTGAGTGTGTATTTACCTCTGGAAAGGCCAGACAAGATCGATACCGGCAACCATCAGCATAACAAAACACCAGCCAACTGCATATTAATAAGCAATCCCCGGGAACAATGAGCAACATTTAGATACATAAAGCCAACCCAGACTCGTCGGCGCTGGCAGAAGCCTACACAAAGGGAGGTGAACGATCACCTCAAGACCGCCCATCGATCAAGGAATCGCTCCAGCATTGGAGCAAATCGAACCAAGTGATTGGGACAAAGTCCAATCACTTGGAACCAGGTACAGGGTCCGCCCCGAAAGGCAGGAAGCCCCTGGGGACTATAAGAATAGAGTCCAAGTTCAAATCGTTCTTGACCGGGTCACTCAGAAACGCGTACCAACTCTTGACAGTGACCGGTCCAGCCATCGCTGCAATCCAGTAAGTCTGACTTCAACGCTCTCTACGAGATAGGCGCTCCTAGCTACCAATCTGTACCAACTTCGAATCCCGCAGGCTCAGAACCCGAACGAAAGGCCATTCGTTTCCCTGACCTGGTGGGCCAGTTCCGAGTTAAGTATTGGCCTGTTAGTCATAGAAGTAGCTTAGACGTAGAATTTATGCATGAGTAGTGATTACTGTGTATAATAAATGTGCTTTGATTTAAATCTTACTAAGCGGTGTATTGGATTATTGATCATTACTCGGACTTGAACCACGTGGCGGTATCAGAAAGATACCTGGCGACTCAAGAGCAAAGGTGAAAAGAACAGAGCAATTAAAGTAAGGCAAAAGTTAGCAGCATTATTTGGCGACATCCTGACGAGACCTGATCTAGAAGTGGAAAACCACTCCGGGAGAACCCAAGAATTTGAATTAGAAGTCCAATTGGAAACAGAAAACCACAAGTGTTCAAGCAGTTCTGATCAAAAGTCATAATTCGGAAGTGTGTGAATGCATGCGTAACTAACAGGGTTATAAGGTAAAACTGATAGATTTTTGTTGCGTCAAAACTGTCGGAAGTTTGTATATCGGAAAGTTGCGGAAGCCGTACCCGTATTTACAGCACCGCCTTAGCTCCCCTGTTCCAAATTTAAAAGAAGCATTCGTATAGGAAAGATGGCAATGCAGCGCCTAATGAATCCTGAGGAATTTGCGGACGCAGCGACCAGCAGCAGTGGAGTGGGACAATGTCCCATTTGGGAGGAAGAGATCAGGAAATATCTCAAAGGGAAAGGACGGCCCCTTTGGAATGATTTCTGTGATAACGAGGAATCAGGTCCCGGGAGTATAGGACATACTTGGTGGGAGAACCTGAGCGAGATCCACAAAAAGAGCTTAGGGAAAGCTCGCAAGCTGATGGCAATCGCGTCCTGCTTGGCACAATTGCGAGGCACAGAGGAGGTCATTAGGACGCTCCGGAAAGAAGTTGAAGGCATACATCGGATGAGTAAGGTCGATGTAAGCGAGGTAGAAAAGGAGAATTTAGACTTGAGAAGGAAATTGGCAGCAAAAGATGGAGAGGTGGATGACGCCAAAAGGGCTCACCAGTCTTGTCTGGCGCACTTAAGCAGCTTCCAGTCTCAATACGAAAAGGCCTATCAGGACACGCAACATGCTGTCCTGGTACGTGAAGAAATGGAAAAACAGGGAGAGGCATTACAAAAACAGTGTAGTGACCTCAAGGCAGCATTAAGAGCATTCCATGCTGACACCACAGAACAAAGACAAAGCACATTAGACCACGCAAAGTACCGGAAGCAGATTGCAGAGCTGCAATCACTGCTTTCTGTTCAAAAAGATTTTCAGGAAACATTTGGAGAAAGATTAGATCAGGAAGACGGCCCTGATTGGGAAGAGTTGAATGAAACAGCGCAGAGATATGTTCAGGGAACATGTGCGCAGGGATAGCCACAAAAGAGAAAAGCGCCCCAACACCCCACACAGCAGATAGTTCAAGCTCCAATGAACCCAGTAACCACCCACCGCACAGCCACATCGGACGATGCGGAATTTCTATATTCCACCCCCTTAACAGTGACCCAATTACGGGACGCGTGCGATAAGATCACACCGTTCCTCCCCACCTCAGATCCCCACCATTTCTTTGCCACAGTTAAACATCAGGCGACCATGTACGGCCTGGATGAGCGAGAGCATGTAAAGCTCACCGTTTTAAGTTTAGACCCGTCGGTAGCAGCAGCTCTTCCCGACCCACAGAACGTAGGAGGAGGCACCCTTGCAGAAATGCATACCGCAATCCTGGATGCGATCGGGTATAACCGGGGTGACCCCGTAGATGGCCACAACAAATGTAGGCAAAAGAAATCCGAATACCCCACAGCGTTCTCTGGACGCCTGTGGATCCACTTTGCAGCAGTCTTTGGAGATGTAGACCGTGCCCATTTGTCCCCACACAACATGGCCAAATGGACCCGCACCCTTATCTCCCATGCCACAGAAACAGGACAGAAAGCCTGTACGAGTTATGATCCCTCAGAGGAGGCTCATAACGAGAAGTGGGTAGTGAAAAGATTGTCCCGCGCTTGGGAGCAATCTGTTAGAAGTAAACCCACCGTTAAGAATAGCGAGGAAAAGCAGGCCGCCGCAGATATTCAGGCAGTAAAAACAACACACCACAACCCCGCATGGGTGAATGAGGGAAAGAACAGCCCCCCACCCAAGTCACAAGAGTGTTACAACTGCAGACAGTTGGGACACTTCGCAAAAGAGTGCACTGCCCCTAAAAAGCCACAGAGAGCCCAGCAGACGGGCACTCTAATTAAGAAAAAGGCAGAGCCCATTCATAGCGTTAGCGCCCATTCAGATCAGACGGACTTGACTGGAACGGACTGACGGTGTACGGGCTCCCCCAGTTGGGTCTGCGACACCCTTTGGGATAGGTCTGGACGACCGGTAGTTGCAGCGAAAATTCAGGGACAGCCCATCGAATTTCTCTGGGACACAGGAGGGTCCCGCACCATGATAAATTCCTCCACCCTGTTTCAAAAAGACACGTGGCCCACTACAGCCACTATCACCCTCAGCGGCTTTACAGGCCACTCACAGCAGGGACACATCACAACCCCTGTACCCATTCAAATCGGCAGCATCACCACCAAGCACCCCGTAGTTTTAGTTGACCTGCCCCACACAGCAGAACACATTCTGGGAATCGATTTCATGAATTCCCACCACCTTTCATTCGATCCAGTCAACCAGTGTGTCTGGAAGATGGCAAAATCCGCAAGAGCTCCCGCAACGCTCAACATAGGAGAGTACATGAACAAAATTAGCACAGTAGGCAAATTTTGGTTCAACCCGACCTCGCTTAGTACGGACAAGCAGGTTAGGGCAGTTCTGCAAAAGAACAGGGCAGCATTCGCGACCCACAAGCACGAATGTGGACGGATGACTGGCTCCGTACAAGTAACAGGACCTGACCCTAGACCCCAAAACAGTACGGATTTCCCCAAGAGGCAGAGGGAGAAATCTCCAAGGTAATAGAAAGCTTATTAGAGCAGGGCGTACTTAGATCAGTAGCCTCCACTAATAATGCCCCGATTTGGCCAGTGAGAAAGCCCGATGGGTCATGGCGACTGACCATCGATTACCGGGAACTCAACAAAGTCACCCCCGCAGCAGCTCCAACAGTAGCAACAAGTCCCGAGACTTGAATGTTGTATGTCCGACAGGAGAATTTTTTCTCACTGCCCCACGCCTATTCGGCTGAAACCTCTGACGACTTGCCTATAGAGACTCACCATTGCCAGACACCAGTTCGGCTGAAACCTCTGAGAGCTTGTCTGCAGAGACTGGTTAAGGAACTAGACGCCCGTTCGTAACTGCCCTTCTGGTTTGAAGGATAGAACCACTACGGCAGCCCCACCACGATGACTACATTTTTGCCCGTTCTTGTTGGTTGCTCAGGCAGTGGAGAAACGGCTTGGGACCCGCCCTACCTGGGGAACCCCCTCTGGTCAACTATGCTCGGGTAGGAGAGACACGACATTGGTAGCCGTCCTACCCGGGGACTCCATCCAAATCATACCCGTCGCGGCCCATACGCACCTCATTTTGGCACTTTCAGTTCAAAAAGTTTTGTTTTGTTTTAGGTAACCTTTAGGTTGCCAACCACATGCTATTTACATCCTGAAACATTTGGATGGTAAATCGGCACTGGTTCATTATTGGGAAGTGTGCCGTGTCCTAAAATTTGCGACCAATTATAAAGGGAGTAATTGGCACTACAGGACAGACACACTAGCGTACAAGATATTAAAAAAAGATAGTTACAGGCACTATGCTTGTTTCCACAGAACTCCAGAAGCTCCAGGACCGGAGCAGAGATGAAAGAAAAGGAAAGAGAAGAGCCATGAGGACTTCCTTCACGTGGATCACCCCCATGATTTTGGACATTTGGTTGCGCGTGAATGCGAATTCCATGACTTCAAGCCCCCCCAGCCGTTAATGTTTCACTTCCCCGCAGTACCCAGAGCCCAGTCACCAGCGACACTACAGCATCTTGGTGTGCCAGGTTTATAACCTGGTACTCCCTGTCCTATGTAATCGAAACATTACTCGCATTAGCGATACTCTGCTGCATTGTGCAGACTATGCGTCTACGGAAATGGAGAAGGAGAGTCTACCGCGCTCGAACCCCGGTATACAGGATCAGATCTCCTATGTTCGGATACGACCAGACCCCCGACCCCCGCGATCTATAATAAAGTGCATTCACTTGCGTTTATTGTAAATAAAGAAATGTAAAGAACTGTTCATGAGCAGATTGTATGATCCTGAACTTGACTGCCAAGCCAGGAAAGACTGTGTATGAAATGCTATGATTTTGTTGTATGATTGAGGAAGGTAGGATAATGAAATGTTTAAGTGAGTGTAGTGTATTAAAAATAGTTCCCAGTTTATTGTTTTGTAATGCATGTCCCTGTTTGACATAGCGCCCTTAGAATTGTTAGTTAAAATTTTTAAGCATAGCTATGGTCAGTGCAGAGGCCACGAAGGAAGTGTCCCCCCCCCAGGTCAGGGAATGGAAAGCAACATAGTTATGTGATCCTTCACGCTTCGCGTTAGGATCACAAGGAGGGAATGTAGCCAGTTAAAATGGCTAACTCCCGATTTAGAATGGCTAACTCCTGATTTAAAATGGCGAACGCAAAGGCTGGTGGGAAAGTCAGCCAACAGGACACAAACAAGCAGCTGCAGGTTGAGTGTGTATTTACCTCTGGAAAGGTCAGACAAGATCGATACCGGCAACCATTAGCATAACAAAACGCCAGCCATCTGCATATTAATGAGCAGTCCCCGGGAACAATGAGGAACATTTAGATACATAAAGCCAACCCAGACTCGTCGGCGCCAGCAGAAGCCTACACAAAGGGAGGTGAAAGACCACCTCAAGACCGCCCATCGATCCTAGCTACCAATCTGTACCTAGCTACCAATCTGTACCGACTTTGAATCCCGCAGGCTCAGAACCCGAACGAAAGGCCATTCGTTTCCCTGACCTGGTGGGCCAGTTCCGAGTTAAGTATTGGCCGGTTAGTCATAGAAGTAGCTTAGACATAGACTTTATGCATGAGTAGTGATTACTATGTATAATAAATGTGCTTTGATTTAAATCTTACTAAGCGGTGTATTGGATTATTGATCATTACTCGGACTTGAACCACGTGGCGGTATCAGAAAGATACCTGGCGACTCGAGCAAAGGTAAAAAGAACAGAGCAACTAAGGCAAAAGTTAGCAACAGGCCATCCCCCTGTCTTTTCCCATTGTTTTTTACCTGGAACTTTGAGGTTTTTTCCATGATTTCAACTGGTCTTCAGACATGATCAATAAAATCTTGGAAACACAGGAATCAATTTTAAAAATAGTAAGTAGTGTAGGAAATGATTAAACTATGCAACAAAGACAAGAGGATATAGGATCAAACTACTGTAGTAATAGGCAGATTTTTGCCTGATGATATGAAGTTGATCTTCCTTTGGTGTGACATTTTAGTCCATTCAACACCCATCTACTTGCACAGAATTAAAATTGGGCCCATAAAGAATAGTGTTCCCCGATGTGGACTTGTGGTTGCAAACCTCTTGAATAAGTTAAGAAATAAGTCGGCAGGAGCTATTATCTGAGCCAGTGAGCTAAGATTGGCCAAGTGATCACCTTCACCTGTCTCACTCTGTGCTGGACATTGAAGTTCTCTGCCCCGAGTTTGTTCTGTACCCTTAATATTTTTCCAAATGGTGTTCAACATTGCAGAGTTCTGATTCATCAGTGGTAGATAGTAATCAACAGGAGGTTTCCTTGCCCATGCTTGATCTGAAGTCTTAACAAGGTCCAAAGTTAACGGTTACCACCCTCCCTCCAAGTTCTCCTCCCCCCCTTCTCCACCCCCCCCCCCCCCCCTCCACAAGCCCTAAATCTTAATTTCTGAATTGCCTCCTCCCATTCTTTTTCTCCTAGTTTGGTATTGTTTGCAAATTTGACCAATTTGCATTGAGTTTGTGAATCCAAGTAATTGACGTAAACTATAAACAGTAGAATCATAGAATTTACAGTGCAGAAGGAGGCCATTTGGCCCATTGAGTAGGATGATCTTTGAAAGATCATCCTACTTAAGCCCACACCTTCACCCTATCTCAGTAACCCCACCTAACCTTTTTGGACACTTAGGGCAATTTTGCATGGCCAACCCACCTAACCTGCACATCTTTGGACATCTCGTAGTCCTAACTTTGCCCCTGGAGCATTCCAGCCAATATCCCCATCCACACTCAAACATTACTATTCTAACAAGTACTTGCTTTTTTATGACTTTCCTCTAATTTTGTGTCCAATCCTATCAGCATGCAGATTTGAACAGAACTAGTAGCCTTTAGTATGAAACTTTATCGAACAACTTTTGGAAGTTTTAAGTGCACCTTTTCATGTTTCTTATTTTTTATGTCATTTGTAAATTTCAATGCTGTGTACCTATATTCAAGTTATATATGAATTATATATAAATTATATACTTCTTTTTATGTAGTTCTCCTATCTAATTGATTCTCTTCCTTCTCATGTACCTTTTCCTTCCCACTGCCATATCCTTCCCCTTCTCTTATCTTGCCTGCTCGTCCATTTCATTACTTGGCACAAGGGCTGTAATTCTCCGACCTTTAGGATTCTCTGTTCCCACTGGCAGTGGGGTGGGTACAATGGGAAATCCCATTGACACGAGGCAGGAGTGTAGAGCCTGCACCACCATTCAATATGATCATGGCTGATCATGCAAATTCAATATCCCATTCCCGCTTTCTCTCCATACCCCTTGATCCCTTTAGCCACAAGGGCTAAATTTTCTTTAATTTTCTAACATCTCTTCTTCTCGCCTTGCCCCTGTTTAGTGATCTATAAAACACTTCTCTTTCCTCATGAATTTACTCTGCATGCGGATCAATCACCTCTCAAATATTCATTCCAGGAACACTTCAGTCTGTTGCTTGTGACAAGGTATCATCAGTTGTTTCTCAAGTTTAGTAACCTTGAGCTTATTCATAAACTGCAGAATTCATAAACCAAGAGAACCAGTCACGGCACCAGAGCTTAAGGAGAGTGGACCTGCCGGGGCGGCACGGTGGTGCAGTGGTTAGCACTGCTAGCTCACAGCGCTGAGGACCCAGATTCGATCCCAGCCCCGGGTCACTGTCTGTGTGGAGTTTGCAAATTCTCCTCATGTCTGCATGGATCTCACCCCCACTACCCAAAGATGTGCAGGATAGGTGGATTGGCCACGCTAAATTGCCCCTTAATTGGGAAAAAAAATTGGGTACTTCAAATTTATATTAAAAAAAAGATAGTGGGCCTGCCGGAAGGGATTGAAGGCACAGATTTTGGGAAACCTGGTGGGAAGAGAAATCTTCCCCAATCTGCTAGAAATAGACAGCGCACTGGCCACTCTGGCCGAAACCCAAGGCTGGAGAGCAGCCGTGGGCAAGAATCGCCAAAATGCACCGATACGAGGACCGGGAAAGAATACTGCGCTGGGTCGGCAAACAAGGACCTGCAATTGAGAAGGGCACCAGATTAGGATATATCAGGACATTGGGTCAGACCTGGCCAAGCGCTGGACGGAGTTCAACAGGGCAAATACAGCCCTGTACAAGAGCAAAGTGAAGTTTAGGATGCTATACCTGGCTAAACTCTGGGTCACATTCTAGGGCTTTCTTTACCCCTGCGGATGTGGACAAATTTGTCCAGAAAAACAGGCTGGGAAATCTTCAGTAAAGGCAGCTGTACAAAGATCACCCGAAGGGACTGAATTTACTTGAGAAACACTTTGTGCGGGATTGCACTGCCTCGCTCTGAATACGGGAACCAAAACGTATAAAGGAAGGGACGAGGGCAACGGAGCACAGAAGAGGGTGAGGAGGATTACAGGAAGGCAAACCATATACAGGTCGAAGGGTAGATACATAACCGACTCAGGAGGGGGGGCCACCACACCAGGAAAGATAGCATCAGGAACTATGAGCGAGGGGGGTGGGTCACCTGCGGCGCATCTCCCGCAGAGGAGAGAGCACCTGGCAATGGGGGGGGAGGGGCTGGTACACAACACCGATGGGGGAACAGCTAGGGGGGGTAAATGGAGAAAGGAAAGTAGGGAGGGGAACAATAATAGAAGGGGGGAGAAGACAAGGAGGGAGGAAATCAAAGGGCAAACATCGGGACAAGAATGGTAAGGGCTATAGGCTGGTTACAACAGGCCACACGTGGCTAATTGGAATACAGTGGCACCGTAAGCAGCCACTTTGGAGGCCCCTGAACAAAGGGAAATCCTTGAATGCAGGGGCTCACCCACATGGTGTACACATAGTTGGCGGCCACGTTGGGTGGTCCCTGGACAAAGGGCAACCCCGGAGCGCAGGGGCCCAGCCTCATGGCTAGTACAGTGACTGTGATCATTTTGGATGGCCTCCTAACAAAGGGAAACCCCTGGAGTGCAGCATCTACAAGGTAAGTATGGATAATGCTGCAGGAGGGGGAAACAAAAATACCCCAGCAGAATAGTCACCTGGGGGGTGGCTTGCGGCATAGTGGCTAGCACTTGTTGCTAACTTTTGATTGGTTCTTAATTTGGCTCTATTTAATCATGTTTGCTCAAGAGTCGCCAGGTATCTTTCAACACCGCCACAAGGTTCAGAACCGAATACTGATCAATGACTCGATACACCAGTTAGTAAGTTCAAAAGCAATGCTCATTTATTTACACAGTCAAATCTACTCATGCATAAACTCTGCAAACTAAACTACCATTATTATTAAAGCCTATACTTGTCTTCGGGCGCCCACTCAGGCAGAGGAACAATGGCCGTTGCTCGGTTCTGAGGCTGCTGGGTTGAGCTGTTTACAGGGTAGCAACTAGGAGCATCTATCTCGTAGCGTGCGTTGACTTGGGACTTACTTGGTCTGATGCAGCTGCTAGGCAGGTCTCTCTCTTCGGTGAGAGCCAAAGCCAAAGGAGGAAGATTCTCCCTTGGGTGATACCTCTTATACTGCAAAGGGCTTCGCGCTCTTTTGGGCAGGCCTTGAACTTGGCCTCAACTAATTGGGTCTTTCCCAATCATCTGTATCGATTTTCCTCCAATTGAGGGGTGGTTCCCTGATCGCTGGGCATGTCCTGGTGACTGTCAGTCTGCTTTGTCTTAGCTTCGTCTGGCGCCGCGGAGTCTGTCCTAACATTGTGTATCTAAATGTTTCCCTTTTGTCCCCGGAGATGGCTCATTAGTGTGTAAATTGTTTGGTAGTTTCTGTCCTGTCTGAGCGTTTAAGGTTCTAATCAACAGACAGAGCTTGCACCTGCTTGTTTCTTAGCATTGTCCAATTTTCCCTGCATTCTTTGCGGGTATCCATTGTGTAATCGGGATGTGGACATCCCAGATGGCTACACTCCCTCCTTGTGATCCTCAACGCGAAGCGCGAAGGATCACATTACTATGGCGTCTTCATCCTCTGATCCCCGGGGCACCCATGCTTAGGCTCTACACTGTCCTATCCGATGCAACACAATTTTACCTAAACCATTTTAAATACATTCATTATCAAAAAATTCTACGGGGCGCTATAACATTAATACATGCATTACAGAAAAATAAAAAAACTGAAACCTCTAACTATTCTCAATAAACTATCCTCATTTAAACAATCCAAAAATACAAACAATCCAAAAATAATCTGTACATCGTAAACTGTACAAAATAGCAGAACACAAATTTCTCTGGCCTGACAGTCAGACACAGAGGTTTACATCTCTTTATTCCATAAAATACAAACAATCCAAAAATAATCTGTACATCTTAAACTGTACAAAATAACAGCACACAAATTTCTCTGGCCTGACAGTCAGACACAGAGGTTTACATCTCTTTATTCCATAGAATAGATTAAACAAAATGGATGCTCTTTAATCCGTCCCAATGTGTTCGGGGATCTGGTGAAATCCGAAAATGGGGGACCTAAATCTGTATACCGGGGTGCGAGAGCGATATGCTCTGCTTCGCCATTTCCTGACTCGAAACGTTTGCACGACACTGCAAAGTATCGCCAGCACTAAGAGTGCTTTGACTACATATGAGAGTGAGTACCAGGTGATAAACGTATCACACCAGGTCGGGGTATTGCTAGCTGTCACTGAGCTAGTTATCTCGGGGTTCCGTGTATTGCAGGGGTGAGTGTCATTTACGGTTTGTGTGGTAGGGGTCGGGGGTAACGTCCACGCGCAACTGAAGGAATCCCGCTAAGATCCATGTGAACACGAAGGCTGTCTTCATCTTTGTCGGACTTCTTCTTTGTCTTCCTCTGGAGTTCCTGGGTTTCTGGAGTTCTGTGAACACAAGCATAATTTCTGTTATTATCTTGCTTAAGATCTCGTATGTCTGTCTGTCTGTCCTTTATTGCCAATTTCCCTTTATAATTGGTCACCATCTGTGACTCTCTCATTTTTTTTTTTAACGGAATATTTGGACAAGACATCTACGAAATTTACTGTCGTACTGCGAGCCGTCTCGCAGCCTGTGTGATTTACCGTCCCAGTGTTTGAGGATGTAAATAGAATAGGGAAGCAGCCTAAGGGTTGCCAAAACCAAACAAAAGAATTTCGAACGTAACGAGCCAAAATGGGGTGCGTATGGGCCGCAGCGGGTAAGAAATGGGTGGAATCCCCGGGTAGGACGGTGATCAATGCCGTACGTGTTCTACCCGAGCGTAGCTGACCAGAGGGGGGTCCTCAGGCAGGGCTGCCTCTCGAATTAGGAGAGCAACTATGAGTCGGGTTCTGTCGACAGACTAGTTCCTCTGAACTATTGTCTGGGACAAACTTGTACCTTTAACAAGGTTCTGGTGACAAACTAGTTCCTCTGAACTATTGTCTGGGACAAACTTGTTCCATTAACAGCAGGGGGCGTTAAAGGAGTGGTGACGTGGGGCCGTGAAAAACTTTTCGAGTTTACACACAACACTTAACGATAACACGAATGAACAAACATTCAACAAACATGGTGCAGGTTCCATAAGAAAGGACACCATATTTCCCCATCGGTTCCTTTTTTCTCCATCATCTGGACACCTCACTGCTTAAGAGCGAACAGGGTCGCAAAGGGATTCATTTGGTGGGAGTCAGACTCTAAGTCATCATCTTCTCCCGACTGCCAAACCCTTTGTCTGTAGTAACCATGCTGAAGCTGCTTGGGGCGAATTGGGGTCCATCTCATCATTCCGGATGAGCCTGAACTAATTGTCTCGGTGCCAGAATCGTGTGTCGAGGTTGGAGCTACTATACTTCAATCCGTAATCGTCGGGCGGTGGGTCTGGGTCAGGGTCTTTGATATAAGTGATCTCAAATGGGTTGGTAGAATCATGCTCAGATTTGCTGGGAGTGGGGCCTGGTGCAGGGGTGTAGTCGTAACGTGGTGTGCTGTGGCTATCGCCATTGTGATCGCTATCACTGTCGCTGCTGGTTGAGGGCAAGGAGAGGCGGAGTCGTGCCTCTGGGGGCGGAGTTGAAGTCGTGTCAGAGGACGGGCTGGAGTGGTTGGGGGAGGGTAGGAATACGTAATCTGTGGGCGGGGTGTGCTCATCTGCTGCTGCGAGCAGGATGTGGTGTGTGTGGTTATTATGAAACCACGCAGACATACCATTGGGATAGGTTATTTTGTATACTGAGGGGCTGACTTTGTCCGAAATGGAATACGGTCCAGAAAATTTTGGGGTGAGGAATGAACTGGGGTTGTAAAGGGAAAGCATAACTTGTTGCCCTACTGTAAACTCAGTGGCGTGTACTGTTTTGTCGAAACAGGCCTTGCTCTGTTTCTTCCTGGTTCCAAGTCTCACTGCTGCGGCGAGTTGGGCTGCCTTTATGTTCTGTACTAGTTGTGTAACCGCATTTTCATGCGTGAGGGCTGTAACTACGGGGCTGGCCAAATCCAGTCCCAGTAAATAGAACATAGAACATAGAACAATACAGCGCAGTACAGGCCCTTCGACCCACGATGTTGCACCGAAACAAAAGCCATCCAACCTACACTATGCCATTATCATCCATATGTTTATCCAATAAACTTTTAAATGCCCTCAATGTTGGCGAGTTCACCACTGTAGCAGGTAATACTAAGTGCCTTTCATGGGGCACCCGGTCATGAGGGTGTGGGGGGTGTAACCTGTGGATGTAGATACCGTGTTTCTTAAAAACATCAAAGCAAATGGGAGTACTGAATCCCAAATGCTGTTATTTTGCTGCACCATTTTCCTGAGGGTGGCTTTCAATGTCCGATTCATTCGTTCTACTATACCACTTGACTGGGGGTGGTATGCAATATGGAACTTCTGTCTAATTCCGAAAATCGTGAGGATGTTTTTCATTACACGTCCGGTGAAATGGGAGCCTTGATCGGACACTATACTGCGTGGGAGGCCCCATCTTGTAAAGATGTGGTGTGTTAATATTTTAGCTGTTGTCTTGGCCGTATTAGTTCGTGATGGAAATGCTTCCACCCATTTTGTGAAGGTGTCTATGACCACCAACACATACTTGTAACCATTTCTGCACGGGGTAGGGGTCCTATATAATCTACCTGGAGATTTGTCCAGGGGCCATTAACGGGGCGGGTATGGCTAAATTGAGCCTTTTTCGCATATTTGTCTGGATTGTTCTGGGCACAGATTAAACAATTCTCTATGTAGTGTGTGACATCGCTTTTTAAATCAGGCCACCAGCAAAGCGGCCTGAGGTGGGCTAGGGTGGGTTCAATTCCTTGGTGTCCATGATTGTCATGGAACTGATAAATGATCTGGTTCCTGTCCTGGCTGGGAACTATATAAATGCCATCCTTTAAAATCACACCGTCGTGTGTGGTGATTGCGTTTTTAAACTTGTCGTAAGGGGCTGGGAAGGTTCCCTTTAAAACTCGTCCTCTTTCTGGGCCTTCGCTAAATCCTGAATGTTGGTCTGTGAGACGTGAACTGCGTGTACTGGGGTGCTTTCGGGGGGGTTCCAAAAATAACCATGCCTGGAGCCTGCCTTCGCTAGGGCGTCTGCTTTAACGTTTCCAGGGGGAAGAACGGTGATGACTGCAAACCTTAATTATGCCGTATTTCCTATCCTTCGCTGTCTCTAAGATATGGCGGAGTAATGGGGCTGAGGGTAGGGGTTTACCGTCCGCGGAAACAAATCCTCTTGTTTCCCAGAGTGGTAGGAACTCTATCAAACTATTGCAGACATACAAGCTGTCTGAATAGATGTCTGCTGGGGTCAGGAACGAGTCTGCGTGGTCTACAATATATGCAATTGCTGCCAGCTCTGCTGCCTGCGAGCCTAAGTGTCCTGGCAACTTTAAGGAAATTTCATCTAGGGCGCGTCCCTGCGTGTCCTCTACATATATACCGCAACCGGTAATTCTCTTTCCGTTTAACACTGTCGATGAGCTATCCACATATATCTTCAGGGATGCGCACGTGTCTGTGGGCTGGGTTCTCTGGGGTGTACTACCTGTTTTCCTAGGGGGTGTTTTGGGAATAAATGGGCCTGTGTTCTGTTTAGTGGTGATGATCTCACATTCATGAGGGGTGCCTGCATACTGCAAATTATCGGCAAGGAATGTGTGGGTTTTGGTTCTCTTTACCGTGATATCCCGTCCCTGTAAAAGAAGGGTCCAACGGGCTGCACGGATTTGGCTGACTGTGCCATCCTTAAGTCGACCGTCTAACAATAGCTGTGGCGGTGTGTGTTCTGTGAGGATGGTGATGGAGTTGAGTCCTGTAATGTCGGCAAAGTATTGCACTGCCCAAAAAACTGCGAGCAGGTGCCTTTCACAGGCAGAAAATCCTTGCTCTACGGGGTCTGACATGCGTGAGGCGTATGCTACGGGGGGTAACTGGTCGTGGCGTTCCTGGAGGAGCTCGGCCGAAAGGGTTCGGTCGGTGCTTGCTACCTCAATAGCGTACGGGGAATGTGGATATGGGACCTGTAGTGCGGGGCCTGTGCTGAGTGCTCTTTTTAAAGCGTCCACGGCATCTGTATGCTGTGGAAGCCATTCCAAAGGTGCCTGCTTCGTGAGAAGTTCGGATACGGGCGCTGCTTTAGTGGCGAAACCGTCAATATGGTTTCGGCAGTAACCAACTAGTCCTAAAAATGACCGGAGGGCTGAGACATTGTGGGGAAGGGGCAATTTGATGATCGAGTCAAGTCTCTTGTGCTCGATCTCGCATTTACCATGAGTGATCACTGTTCCCAAGTAAATCACTTTTTCTTTCAGAATCTGGGCCTTCTTGGGGTTGACTTTACAACCAATTTCTTTTAGGAGTGCTAGGAGTTCGGCGAGAAGCAAAATGTGCTCTCCCTTTGTGTCTGTCTGTAGTAACAAGTCGTCTACATACTTGACCAGATAATCGGGGCGGGAAAATTTTGCTAATCCATTTGCCAGCTGTCGGTGGAAAATGGAGGGGGAGTTGTGGAAGGCACGTCCACGTGTACTGTTGCCCTTGGAATGTAAAGGCAAATTTGTACTGGCACGCTTTAGCCAATGGAATGGGCCAGAAGCCATTACTAATGTCCAAAACCGAAAACAAATTTGACTGGAGTCCCTGTTTGAGCATAGTCTCGGGACTCGTGGCTACGGTGGGGGCTGCTGCTGGGGTTACTTTGTTCAGTTCCCGGTAATCAATGGTCAGTCGCCATGATCCACCCGGTTTCCTGACGGGCCAAATCGGTGTGTTGTTTGTGGAGGCTACTGATCTGAGTACGCCTTGATCCAACAAACTCTATTACTTTGGAGATTTCTCCCTCTGCTTCCTGAGGAAATCCGTACTGCTTCTGATGTTTAGGGTCGGGACCTGTAATGTTCACAAAGTCGGCCAAACTGCCACAGTCATGCTTGTGCTGTGCAAATGCTGCTTTATGTTCCTGCAGGACTGCCCTAACTTGTTTGTCTGCACTAATGGTTCGAGGGTCGAACCAGAAGTCTCCTACTGAGCTAATCCTATTTACGTATTCTCCTACTGTGAGCGTGGCAGGGGCTCATGCTGCCTTTGCCATTTTCCATACACACTTGTTAACTGGATCAAAAGAGAGGTTATGGGAGCTGGTGAAATCGATCCCAAGGATATGTTCTGCTGTCTGGGGCAGATCAACTAAAACTACGGGGTGCTTGGTTGCGATGTTCCCTATCTGTATTGCTATAGGGGCTGTGATGTGTCCCTGTTGTAAATGGCCTGTAAAGCCGCTGAGTGTAATGGTGTCTGTTGTGGGCCACGTGTCTCGCTGGAACATCATGGAGGAACTGAGTGTGGTGCAGGTCCCTCCTGTGTCCCAAAGAGATTCCACAGGTTGTCCACGAACTGTGCCTGCTACTACCGGTCTACCGGACTTGTCCCAAAGGGTGTCGCAGACCCAAGTTGGGGCGCCCGAACACCGTCAGTCGGTGCTGTTCATGTCTTTACTCTCTGAACGGGCGCTAATGCTATGGATCGGCATTGCTCTATTCTTGTTTAGGGTGCCTGTCTGTTGGTTTCTCTGCTGCTTCTGGGGCGCGTTGCACTCTCGTGCAAAGTGTCCTAGCTGTCCACAATTATAACATTCTTGAGGTGAGGTTTTGGCTGAGGTTGGCCATTTCTGCCCTCATTTACCCATGCGGGGTTCTGGTGTGCCTTAACTGGGTTCATTTCTGCCTGCTCTTCATCGGGTGTTATAAATGTGGTTTTGCCTGCAATTGATTGTTCCCAAACGCAGGACAATCTCTTCAAAACCCATGTTTCATTGTGGGCCTCACCTGAGGGGTCATAATTTGCGCAAGCTTTTCGTCCTGCTTCAGTGGCGTGGGAGACTAGAATTTGGGTCCATTTGGCCATATTATCTGGGGACAAATGGGCACGGGCTAACTCTCCAAAAACTGCGGTAAAGTGATTCCACAAACGTCCAGCAAACGCTGTGGGGTGCTCTGTCTTCTTTTGCCTACACTTATTTAGGCCTTCTACGGGGTCTCCTCTGTTAAAGCCGATCGCATCAAGGATCGCTGTGTGCATCTCTTGGAGTGTGCCTCCTCCTACATTCTGTGGGTCGGGAAGGGCTGCTACGACTGAAGGGTCGAGGCTTAAAACTGTGAGCTTCACTTGCTCCTTTTCGTCCAGGCCCTACATGGTTGCCTGTTGTCTGACTTGCGTGAAAAATTGGTGGGGGTCTGAAGTGGGAAGGAACTGTGTAATTTTTCCACACGCGCCCCGTAATTGGGTCACGGTTAACGGGGTTGTGTAAAGGAAATCTGCTTCTCCTTCTCCTGCGGCCCTGCGGTGTGTGGTCACAGGATTCATGGGGGTGTGTTCTGCCGGTTCGGTTGGGGGTTGGGGCGCTTTCCTTTTCTGGGGTTTTTCCTGCGTACATGTCCCATGTATGTATCTATGGGCAGTCTCGTTCAATTCCTGCCAATCGGGGCCGTTTTCTTGATCTAATTGGGGTCCGAATGTACTCTGAAATCCATTTTGCACGGACAGCAGAGATTGCAATTCTGCAATTTGCTTCCGGCACTTTGCATGGTCTACTGAGCTCTGCCTTTGTTCCGTCGTGGAAGTATGGAGTGCTCGTAGGGCTGCTTTTAAATCGTTGCACTGTTTCTACAATCTCTCAACTTGCTGTTCTGTTTCTTGTCTTACCAAGACCGCACATTGCGTGTCCTGGTAGGCCTTATTGTATTGTGCCTGAAAACTGTTCAAATGCACGAGAGAAGACTGATGTGCCCGCTTGGCATCATCCACCTCTCTTTCACTCACTGCTAACTGCTCTTTTAAATCTCTATTCTCCTTCTCTATCTCACTCACGTCTACCTCACTACTTCTGTCTCTCTCCTCTATCTCTCTACAGAGCATCCTAACGACCTCCTCTGTGCCTCACAATTGTGCCAAACAGGACACGATTGCCATCGGCTTGCGAGCTTTCCCTAAGCTCTTCTTGTGGATCTCTGACAGGTTCTCCCACCAAGTATGTCCTATACTCCCGGGTCCTGTTTCCTCATTATCACAGAATTCACTCCAAAGGGGCCATCCTTTCCCTTTGAGATATTTTCTGATCTCTTCTTCCCAAACGGGACACTGTCCTATTCTACTGCTGGTCGCTGCGACCTTGAATTCCTGGGGAGTCATAAGGCGTTCCATTGCCTTCATTGCCATTCTCTCTACTAGGATCTCTACCGAATTTGGAACAGGGGGTGATAAAGCGGTGATGTAAACACAGGCACGGCTTACGCTAATTTCCGGCCTACAAAACTCCCGACAGTTTTTCGCAACAAAATCTCTCAGGTTTACCTTATATCCCTGTTAGTACGCATGCATTAACACACTTCCAAATCTCAGAGGCTTGAACAGTACTGTTTTGATGCTTGTAGTTTTTCTTTCTGTTCCCAATTGGATTCTCAAATCAAATTTTGGGTTCTCTCGGATTGGTTAGGCCACTTCTAAATCGAGTCTCATCAGATGTCCATAAGACCATATGACCATAAGACGTAGGAGTGGAAGTAAGGCCATTCGGCCCATCGAGTCCACTCCACCATTCAATCATGGCTGATTTCAACTCCATTTACCTGCTCTCTCTCCAGAGCCCTTAATTCCTCGAGAAATCAAGAATTTATCAACTTCTGTCTTAAAGACACTCAACGTCCCGGCCTCCACCGCCCTCTGTGGCAATGAATTCCACAGACCCACCACTCTCTGGCTGAAGAAATTTCTCCTCATCTCTGTTCTGAAGTGACTCCCTTTTATTCTAAGGCTGTGCCCCCGGGTCCTAGTCTCCCCTGCTAATGGTAACAACTTCCCTACGTCCACCCTATCTAAGCCATTCATTATCTTGTAAGTTTCTATTAGATCTCCCCTCAACCTCCTAAACTCCAATGAATATAATCCCAGGATCCTCAGACGTTCATCGTATGTTAGGCCTACCATTCCTGGGATCATCCGTGTGAATTTCCGCTGGACCCGCTCCAGTGCCATTATGTCCTTCCTGAGGTGTGGGGCCCAAAATTGCTCACAGTATTCTAAATGGGGCCTAACTAATGCTTTATAAAGCTTCAGAAGTACATCCCTGCTTCAATATTCCAAGCCTCTTGAGATAAATGACAACATTGCATTTGCTTTCTTAATTACGGCCTCAACCTGCAAGTTTACCTTTAGAGAATCCTGGACTAGGACTCCCAAGTCCCTTCGCACTTCAGCATTATGAATTTTGTCACCGTTTTGAAAATAGTCAATGCCTCTATTCTTTTTTCCAAAGTGCAAGACCTCGCACTTGCCCACGTTGAATTTCATCAGCCATTTCTTGGACCACTCTCCTAAACTGTCTAAATCTTTCAGCAGCCTCCCCACCTCCTCCATACTACCTGTCCCTCCACCTATCTTTGTATCATCTGCAAACTTAGCCAGAATGCCCCCAGTCCCGTCATCTAGATCGTTAATATATAAAGAGAACAGCTGTGGCCCCAACATTGAACCCTGCGGGACACCACTCGTCACCGGTTGCCATTCCGAAAAAGAACCTTTTATCCCAACTCTCTGCCTTCTGCCCGACAGCCAATCGTCAATCCATGTTAGTACATTGCCTCGAATTCCATGGGCATTTATTTTACTCAGCAGTCTCCCGTGAGGCTCCTTATCAAAGGCCTTTTGGAAGTCAAGATAGATAACATCCATTGGCTCTCCTTGGTCTAACCTATTTGTTATCCCTTCAAAGAACTCTAACAGGTTTGTCAGGCACGACCTCCCCTTACTAAATCCATGCTGACTTGTCCTAATCCGACCCTGCACTTCCAAGAATTTAGAAATCTCATCCTTAACACTGGATTCTAGAATCTTGCCAACAACCGAGGTTAGGCTAATTGGCCTATAATTTTCCATCTTTTTCCTTGTTCCCTTCTTGAACAGGGGGGTTACAACAGCGATTTTCCAGTCCTCTGGGACTTTCCCTGACTCCAGTGACTTTTGAAAGATCATAACTAACGCCTCCACTATTTCTTCAGCTATCTCCTTTAGAACTCTAGGATGTAGCCCATCTGGGCCTGGAGATTTATCAATTTTTAGACCTCTTAGTTTCTCTAGCACATTCTCCTTTGTGATGGCTACCATATTCAACTCTGCCCCCTGACTCTCCTGAATTGTTGGGATATTACTCATGTCTTCTACTGTGAAGACTGACGCAAAGTACTTATTTAGTTCCTCAGCTATTTCCTTGTCTCCCATCACTAGATTACCAGCGTCATTTTGGAGCGGCCCAATGTCTACTTTGGCCTCCCGTTTGCTTTTAATGTATTTAAAGAAACTTTTACTATCATTCCTAATGTTGACTGGCTAGCCTACCTTCATAATTGATCCCCTCTTTCCTTATTTCTCTCTTTGTTATCCTCTGTTTGTTTTTGTAGCCTTCCTAATCTTCTGACTTCCCACTACTCTTTGCCACATTATAGGCTTTCTCTTTTGCTTTGATGCATTCCCTAACTTCCTTTGTCAGCCACGGCTGCCTAATCCCCCCTCTGATAACCTTTCTTTTCTTTGGGATGAACCTCTGTACTGTGTCCTCAATTACTCCCAGAAACTCCTGCCATTGCTGTTCTACTGTCTTTCCCACGAGGCTCTGCTCCCAGTCGATTCTACCTTCTTTCTTTCAAATTGGAGATTGAATTCTACCATATTATGATCACTGCCTCCTAAGTGTTCCCTTACTTTAAGATCTTTAATCAAGTCTGGCTCATTACATAACACTAAGTCCAGAATGGCCTGTTCCCTCGTGGGCTCCATCACAAGCTGTTCCAAAAAGCCCTTCTGTAAACATTCAATGAATTCCCTTTCCTTGGGTCCACTGGCAGCATTATTTACCCAGTCCACCTGCATATTGAAGTCCCCCATGATCACTGTGACCTTGCCTTTCTGACATGCACTTTCTATTTCGTGGTGCATTTTGTGCCCCTGGTCCTGACCACTGTTAGGAGGCCTGTACATAACTCCCATTCTGTTTTTTTTGCCTTTGTGGTTCCTCAACTCTACCCACACAGACTCCACATCATCTGACCCTATGTCGTTTAGTGCTATTGATTTAATTTCATTCCTAATTAACAAGGCAAACCCGCCCCCTCTGCCAACCTCTCTGTCTTTCTGATAGGTTGTGAATCCCTGGATGTTTAAATGCCAGTCCTGAACCCCCTGCAACCACGTCTCTGTGATGCCTACCACATCATACCTGCCAGTCACAATCTGGGCCACAAGCTCATCTACCTTGTTCCGTACACTGCGCGCATTTAAATATAGCACCTTTAATTCTCTATTGACTGTTCCTTTTTGTTTTCTTAGTGTGGTGGACCTTGGTTTACTGAGCCTTTCCATACACTGTGTCATATTTTGTGGGATGGGGACTATCGTAACCTCTCCTGAGTTTTGTCTTTTCGTGCTTTTTTGTATTCCTAAGCAGCTACGCTTCCCACTGATTACTTCACCTCTTGGTTCCCTGACTTTCCCTTCCCCCCCAATCTCTAGTTTAAAGTCCTATTGACCACCCTATTTACTCTTTTCACCAGAACACTGGTCCCAGCTCGGTTCAGGTGGAGACCATCCCAACGGTATAGGTCCCCCCTGTCCCAAAACTGTGCCAGTGTCCCATGAAAAGGAACCCCTCTTTCCCACACCATTCTTTCAGCCAAGTGTTAACTTCCCTTATTCTTGCCTCCCTATGCCAATTTGCACGTGGCTCGGGCAGTAATCCGGAGATTATGACCCTTGAGGACCTGTTTTTTAATTTGAATCCTAGCTCTTTATAATCTGTAAACAGGTCCTCTTTTCTAGACTTGCCTATGTTGTTGATACCGACATGGACCACAACAACTGGATCCTCCCCCTCCCTCTCCAGTATCCTTTCAAGCCGGTCAGAGATGTCCCGCACCCTAGCACCGGGCAGGCAACATACCATGCGGGACTCTTTATCCTGCTCACAAAGGATACTATCTATCCCCCTGATAATAGAATCCCCTACAACTACAACTTGCCTATTTACTCCCTCCCCTTGAATGGCCTGCTGAACCATGGTGCCTTGGTCAGCTGACTCATCCTTCCTGCAGCCCTGTTCGCCATCCACACAGGGAGCAAGTGCCTCATACCTGTTGGACAGGGTCAAGGGCTGAGGCTCCTGAGTTCCTGACTGCTGGTTCCCTTTACCTGCCTGACTTGCAGTCACACCCTGCTGTGCCTGGCCACTGGCAGGATTTAAACTACTTACTCTGACAGGTGTGACTGCCTCCTGAAACACAGTGTCCAGGTAAGTCTCCCCCTCCCGGATGTGCCTCAGTGTTTGAAGCTCAGACTCCAGCTCATCAACTCTGAGCCGGAGCTCTTCAAGCAGCCATCGCTGCAGGTCGCAATGGGATCTGCCAGCTCCCACATCAAGCAGCACAAGCACATCACCTGACCAGCCATCTCTAATTAATTAATTAGTTTAATTTAAGTTTACGAGTTTAGCTGTGTTTTTTTTTTAAATTTGGGGCAGATTTGCTATCAACCAATCAGATCACAGCTTCCCTCTGATGTCACTTTTGGAAGAAAAAAAACTGGAAAACGAAGTTACTGTTAGGTTTTTATACTCACAGAGACTGCTCCTCCTCCTCTGAACGGCTCCCGAAATTAGGCCCGGAGAAAGAGAGAGAACAAAACAGTCGGGAAAAAGCACCTTCTCCCACTCTTCACCAAATTACCTCACTGCACCAAATTACCAAATTCTCACTCTGTCTGTGTCTCACTCATTCAGGCTGTGTCTCCTTGACCTGCGCAATGCTTACTAAGTGCACTTTCTGTCTGTCTTTTATACAGACTTTAGGATGACTCACACTAAAATTTCAAAGAGAAGAATACAATGTGTACCTTTGTGCCCCTTAACAGGCCTCAGGTGACTGCCAGATAACTGCCTCTCAGCAATTAGGGTGGGGGCAGCTTCAGCCAATCAGACACTAATCTACACTGCACTTTTAACTGAAAAACAGCAAGTAAATGTCGCCAGTAAATGTTGCTAACTTTTGGTTGGTTCTTAATTTGGCTCTGTTTAATCATGTTTGCTCAATAGTTGCCAGGTATCTTTCAACACCGCCACAAGGTTCAGAACCAAATACTGATCAATGACTCGATACACCAGTTAGTAAGTTCAAAAGCAATGCTCATTTTTTAAATTTAATTTAAATATATTTTATTAAAGTTTTCAAACACAATTTTTTCCCTTACAAATCAAAAGAAAAGGTAACATTATAACCGCAATATAACATTGTTTAACTAACATGGTAAACTAACCAAATAACACGAAATAATACTCCCCCCCACCCCCTCTCCCCCTCCAAAAACCCAAACAATTTACCTCCCCCCCCCGCTGGGTTGCTGCTGCTGGCCATCTATCTTCCCTCTAACGTTCCGCTAGGTAGTCGAGGAATGGTTGCCACCGTCTGGTGAACCCTTGAGCCGATCCTCTCAGCGCAAACTTCAGCTGCTCTAGTTTTATGAACCCCGCCATATCGTTTATCCAGGCCTCCAGTCCAGGGGGTTTCGCTTCCTTCCACATGAGTAAAATCCTACGCCGGGCTACTAGGGACGCAAAGGCCGCGACATCGGCCTCTTCCGCCTCCTGCACTCCCGGCTCATCCGCTACTCCAAATATAGCTAACCCCCAGCCTGGCTTGACCTGGACCTTCACCACCTTCGAGATCACTCCCGTCACTCCCCTCCAATACCCCTCCAGTGCCGGACACAACCAAAACATATGTGTGTGGTTCGCCGGGCTTCCCCCGCACCTCCCACACTTGTCCTCCACTCCGAAGAACCCGCTCAACCTTGCTCCCGTTATGTGTGCTCTATGCAGCACCTTAAATTGGATCAGGCTAAGCCTGGCACACGAGGAAGAGGAAAGCAATGCTCATTTATTTACACACAGTTAAATCTACTCATGCATAAACTCTACAAACTAAACTACCACTATTATTAAAGCCTATACTTAGCTTCAGGCGCCCACTCAGTCAGAGGAACAATGGCCGTTGCTCGGTTCTGAGGCTGCTGGGTTGAGCTGTTTGCAGGGTAGCAACTAGGAGCGTCTATCTCGGTCTTACTTGGTCTGAAGCAGCTGCTAGGCAGGTCTCTCTCTTCGGCGAGAGCCAAAGCCAAAGGAGGAAGATTCACCCTTGGGTGATACCTCTTATACTGCAAAGACTTTGCGCTCTTTTGGGCGGGCCTTGAACTTGGCCTCAACTAATTAGGTCTTTCCCAATCATCTGTATCGATTTTCCTCCAATAGAGGGATGGTTCCCTGATCGCTGGGCATGTCCTGGTGACTGTCAGTCTGCTTTGCCTTAGCTTCTTCTGGTGCCGGGGAGTCTGTCCTAACATTGTGTATCTAAATGTTTCCCTTTTGTCCCCGGTGATGGCTCATTAGTATGTAAATCGTTTGGTAGTTTCTGTCCTGTCTGAGCGTTTAAGGTTCTAATCAACAGACAGAGCTTGCACCTGCTTGTTTCTTAGCATTATCCAATTTTCCCTGCATTCTTTGCGGGTGTCCATTTTGTAATCGGGACGTGGCCATCCCAGATGGCTACACACTGGGACTATGGCGCTGAGGATCCGGGTTCAAATCCCGGCCGTCACTGTCCGTCTGGAGTTGGCACGTTCTTCCCATGTCTGCGTGGGTTCCACACCCACAGCCCAAAGATGTGCTGGTTAGGTGTATTGGCCACGCTAAATTGTCCCTTAATTGGAAAAAAGAATAATTGGGTACTCTAAATTTATTTTTAAAAAGTGTAGACACCTGGAACGTCAGGGGACTCAACTGCCCAGTGAAAAGATGCAGAGACCTCGCCCACCTGAAAAGTATGAAAGCTGACATAGTCTTCCTCCAAGAGACTCACTTGAGGGAGAAGGACCGACTGCGGATAAATAAGGGCTGGGAGGGATAGACCTACCATTCCTGCAATAGGACGAGGGCCAGGAGGGTAGCCATATTATTAAATAAGAGGACGATATTTACTGCAACGAGGACAGTTTCAGACCCAGGGGGACAATACGTCATGGTCAGTGTTGCCCTGGATGGGGCACTGGTGGTCCTGGTGAACGTGTACGTGCCCAACTGGGACGACACAAAATTTATAAATAAGACCATGACGGAAATCCCCGACATCGACACACACTGACTTATCATGGGTGAGGGCTTTTAACTTTATACAGGACCCACCATCAGACAGGTCGAACTCCAAAACAGGAAGGACCTTTAATATGACAAAGGAACTCGGCACATTCATGGAGCAGATGTGACAATTGACCTGTGAAGGTTCACCCACCCAGGGGAGAATGAGTTCTCATTCTTCTCCCAGGTACATAGCATATCCTCCCGGACTGACTTCTTTTTAGTGAGGAAATCGGTGCTTCCAGGGATAGCAAGAGCGAATACTCCTGGCCCACAAGCCTATCTGCGAGGAAATATCACAGGCCATAGACAAGTATATTACTCCCAACCGGAGTGGGGAGGTTTCACCCTCCATGCTCCGGGAGGCACTTAAGGCTGTGATCAGGGCTGAGATTATTGCCTACAAAGCACAAAAAGGCAGGGAAGAGAGGGTGGCTAGGCAACTGGAAGTCGACCGGCAATACTTCAAGGCCCCGACTGTAGAGCTGGAAGAGAGGAAAAAGCTACAAATTGACTTTAACCTGCTCTCCACGATTAAAGCAGTGCACCAACTCCGCCAGGCACAGGGGACCCGGTACGAGCATAGAGACAAAGCCAGCTGCCTGCTGGCTCACCAGCTGAGAAAGCAGGCAGCCACGAGAGAAATAGCACAGATTAGAGGAAGCTGGGGCAAACTAGTAGGGGAGCTGGAAAAGGTCAATGACGCATTCGAGACCTGCGACCGGGGACTGTACACCTCCGAGCCCCCGAATGGGACTTGGGGATGAAGCAGTTCCTTGATGGACTGGACAAGCCTGTAGTGGGGGAGGATAGGAGACGGGGGCTGGAAGCACCATTAGAACTGGGAGAAGACATGGAGACTATCAACTCCATACAGGTAGGGAATGCGTCGAGACCTGACGGATCCCTGGTGGACTTCTCCAAATAATTCACGATGGCACTGGCCCTGCGGGAGATGTTCAGGGACTCGCTGGTGAGGGGCAGTCTGCTGCATACGCTAGCAAAAGCCTCAATCTCGCTGATACCCAAAAAGGACAATGATCAATAGAAGGAAGGCCCTACAGACCCATTTCGCTGCAAAACTAGATGTGAAAATACTGTCCAAAATCCTAGCCAGGCGACCTGAGAACTGCATACCAGAGGTGGTTGCAGAGGAGCAGACAGGCTTTGTTAAGGGTAGACAGCTAACATCGAACATCAGGTGCCTGGTGATCAGCTCCCTGGACACAGAATGAAGGTCTTCGACAGAGTAGAATGGAAGTACCTCGGTCTTGGAACAAGGTTCACCACCTGGGTGAAACCCCTGTACAGCGCTCCCATGGCAAGTGTGCAGACGAACATCACCAGCTCTAAGTACTTCCAGCTGCACAGTGGCACAAGGCAGGGATGCCTGTTCGCACTAGCGATTGAGCCACTAACAATAGCACTCAGAGTGGCAAAGAATCCGGAGGGATCGGAGAGGAGACAGAGAGCAGTCTCCTTCTATGCGGATGACCTGGTCCTCTATGTTGCGGACCCACAAAGCACCATGGAGGGAATTATAGAGCTCTTGAAAGAGTTTGGAGCCTTCTTGGGCTGAAAACTCAACTTGAGAAAAAATGAGATATTCCTGGTGAACCCACAAGGGGGAGGGGCAAAGCTGGAAGGATTGTCATTTAAACAGCCCAAAACAAATTCCGCTCCTGGGGATCCAAATAGGCCACGATCGGACAAGGATCCACAAGTGGAACCTGACCAGCCTGGTGGAGGAAGTTAAAAAGGACCTGCAGAGGTGGGACTTACTACCACTCTCCCTGGTGGGGAGGGTGCAGGCGATCAAGATGAATATGCTGCCCAGATTTCTCTTCCTATTCAAATCTGTATCAATCTGTATCCCAAGGCCTTTTTCAACTCAGTAGACAAAATGATCATGGCATTTATGCTGAGGGAGGGCAGGGGTGCGGGGGAAGAAAACACAAGGCTCCCCAAAAAAGTCCTGAAAGAACGAGAAATATAGGGAACCTGGTCCTCCCAAATCTGCAATATTACCACTGGGCAGCAACGGCGAGTAAAGGGATGGATAAAGGAACCGGAAGCCGAATGGATAAAAATGGAGGATGTCATAATATGCACCCATGCACATCATGAGGTAAAAGCATGCAGTGACAGACACCCAGGTGAGCCAATCAACATACAGAACAGAACACAACCAATCACCAGAAAGAACACCAGAGGGGGGCTTCCAACTATAAAACACACGAGGCATCAGTACTCTGTCTCTTTCCACTGGTCCTTGATGTTAACTGTCACTTGACAACAGCTCCTCCACAAACCACCTTCAAGTTACGGTGACCGCAATGCACTGATGCAAATTTTCCCTGCAACAGCCAATCAGCAGCTCCGCTCTACTGCCCTCTGCTGGATGCTTGCCTTCACTTGAACACCTAGGGTGTCTTGCTCAGGTACACTTTCTGGATGCAGTGAACGCAGTGTACTGATGCAAATTTTCCCCGCAAGTCAATCAGCAGCTCCACTCTACAACCCTCTGCTGGATGCTTGCCTTCACGTGAACACCTTGGGTGTCTTGCTCAGGCATCTCTTAAAATTGTGACTTCTTTACCTGCTCCTCCTGATACACATGAGTAAACTTTACCCACACAAGTAAATTCTTTAAAGACATCTGGCACCTTCTTATCAATCACCTCTTGAACAGTCTGTACAATCTTTTGCACCTCCTTCACTTCCCTTGGGCTTTCCATTACCACTCTAACAAACTCCACTGTCTTATCCTGTTTTACTACATCAGCCTTCCCAGTATTTTTCTTCAACCACCAACACTGTGACTTTACATGGCCTAGTTTATTACAGTGAAAACATTTGAAACTTTTCATTTCTTTTCTACCCTCCTGGAATTTTTTTAAAATCTGAGGTACACTCTCCTTATTATCTCCCATCAGATCACCTTTACCTTTACCATTTGAGTATTTCTCATATCCCCAGTTTCTATCCCTCACAGGCTGAAACTGATGTCGGAAACCAAGCTTTGATTTATGAACTAATTCATAATCATCTGCCATTTCTGCTGCTAATCTCACAGTTTTAACCCTCTGCTCTTCCACATGAGTTCTCACTACATCAGGAATTGAATTTTTTAATTCCTCCAAAAGTATAATTTCTCTGAGAGCTTCATACGTTTGGTCTATTTTCAAAGCCCTTATCCACCTTTCAAAATTACTCTTGAGCCTTTCAAACTCCATGTATATTTGACCAAATTATTTCCTTAAATTTCTAAACCTTTGTCTGTAAGCTTCAGGCACTAGTTCATATGCACCTAAGATGGATTTTCCACCTCCTCGTACGTCCCAGATACCTCCTCCGGTAGTGATGCAAACATTTCACCAGCCCTACCTACCAGCTTTGTTTGAATCAGTAATACCCACATGTCCTGTGGCCATTTCATTTGTTTAGCTACCTTCTCAAATGAAATGAAAAAGGCTTTTACCTCCTTCTCATCAAACCTTGGCAATGCTTGGACATATTTAAACAGATACCCACCACGCCTTCAACTATGACGCCTTTTCTCACTATTCTCATCACTATCATTCAACTGTACGTTTCCTATTACGTCTACCAATTTTAACTGACTGTCATGTTTCATGGCCATTTTCTGAAGTTCAAACTCTCTCTCTTTATCTTTTTCCCTGATCTGTATCTCCCTTTCTTTTTATTTT
Source organism: Scyliorhinus torazame (assembly GCF_047496885.1). NCBI lineage: Eukaryota > Metazoa > Chordata > Chondrichthyes > Carcharhiniformes > Scyliorhinidae > Scyliorhinus > Scyliorhinus torazame. The sequence goes on along the minus strand of NC_092710.1, from coordinate 116,688,655 downwards.
TGTTCTGCTAGGGCTATTCTTTCTTTCCTCCTTTCTTCACTCTCCTTTTCTTTGTCCTCTCTATCTCTCTCTTTTTCTTTCCCCTCTCTTTCGTATTCAAGCTGCTTTAATTTCTCATGTTCCATTTGTTTAATTTGTAACTAAATTTTTGCCATTTCAATGAGTCAAACTGTATCTCAGGCAACTTTAAATGCTTAATCACCGCCATAATTACCTCATCTTTTCGCATTTTGTCAGGTAATGTTAACTGCAATGTTTTTGCCAAATCTAACAGTCTGCTTTTAGTCTCTGTCCGTAAGGTACTGCATGTGACCGTCTCCACCCCAAAAACCTCTGAGCCTCTGAAAGAGCCATTGTCCACAGCACACTCCCCACTTAAACTAAAATACCACACCTGAAAAGCAACCACAATATGCTCACCCCTCACTGTCTTTAAGTTCACTAAGCCAATCCAATAGATGGACTTTTATCCCGGACGAGCCCCCAATTGTTATGGGTCAGGGTTTAGAGAATCCCAAAGTGTCTCAGGGAGTTCACCTGACCCACAACTTTTAATAGATTGTGATATGGGGAGCACACGGCTCACTCAACAGGTATGGTACAGCAGAAATGGTATTTTTAAAAACAAAACAATGTTTATTCTATGAACTCAAGTTAACCTTTTTAAAACAAACAATGAATATCTTAGCAACCATTAATTCAAAGATAACCCCCAAAGAAGACAACACTAAGTAATCCTTTAAGCTGTGCTTTTAACATCCAAAAGACTTAACAAACCTTTAAACAGGAGCACATTAGGTTCACATTCACTATTGAGAACATTTATAATTCTGAATTCACCAAATGATCCAGAGATAGTCTTTGGATGGCAGAGATCAACAGGACAGCTCTTTGTTTACTTCAGCTGCAGCTCACTCGAAAACCCAGACACACCTAAGCTTTTTCTCAAATTGAAACTAAAAAGCAGAACCAGAGCTCAGCTCCACCCACACTCTGACATCACTGCAGCAACATGAGCAGCTAACCATTTCTTAAAGTGACATTCTCATGACATTAGAGTAGTAGAGAGTCAACCCACAGGCAGCTGTGTGCTTCGTTACTGAAGTTCAATAAATCTTATTGAACCAACGCCTACGTTTGGTGTATGCTTTATCGTTTACCTGCATCATGTTGCAGTCCGTATTACTCCAGGGTGAATAACACGCCATGATACCAGAAGTGGCTACTGCTTCTAAGTAATTTACCTTCGTAAATTCACTGATGACCAGCAGCTGCCTTCCAGCGGCATGGAAAAGATCCAGGCACCTTCACAGGTCCGGTTCTCCAGAAATCTTGGCGCCAACTGGCGGGTCTTGAAGCAGAAATTCAGTCTATACATTGAGGCCTCGGGCCTCGAAAGTGCATCTGATGCCCGAAAAATCGTGCTGCTACTATCGACTGCGGGGGACCAGGCCACCCAAATCATCAATTCGCTCACTTTTGCCGACGGTGAGGACAAGACCAAGTTCCAGACCGTCTTAGCCAAATTCGACAGTCACTGTGAAGCCCAAACGAACGAAAGCTTCAAGCGTTATGTCTTTCAGCAGCGCCTTAAGGGTAAGGATGAGCCTTTCCAGTCTTTTCTCACTCATCTGCACATTCTAGCGCAATCCTGCAACTACGGTGACACCGCTGACTCCCTCATCAGGGATCAGATCGTGTTTGGCGCCACTCCGACGCCCTGCGGGAGCAGCTCCTAAAAATAAAAAATATGACTCTGCCAGTAGCCATCGAGACGTGCAAAGTCCATGAACAGGCGAAAGGTCGCTATTCCCACCTTAAGTTGGCAGAGCAGGACCAACTTGCCTCCCACGAGGCTGAGAGTGTACAAGCCATCGCCCGAATGCGGCGCTTGAGCATCGACAAAGGCGGTCATTGCGTGCGTTTTTCCAGGGGTCCCACGTATGCGCACCACGGTCAGGAGAACAAAGTGGCCGAAGACCACACTGCGCAGGTGCGAGCGGCGGCGGCTGACCGCACTGCGCATGTGTGACGGCGCACGGAGCGTCACGACGTCGACGTGATAATGTGCCCCAACTGCGGCACCGCCCATTTAAAGTGGCAATGCCCTGCAAGAGGCAGGCGATGTCTCAACTGCAAGAAGCCTGACCATTATGCGGCCTTGTGCAGGTCTGCACCTCCGACAGGGGGCCAGCGATCCCAGTTCCAACGCAGACGCATTCGAAGTGTGCAGCAAGGGCTGATGAATTTGGAACCTGATCCCGCCACGGATCCAGGGGACAACTGCCCGGAGTCCCCATATCGAGTGGGCATCATCACCATGCATGACAAGGCCTCCTTGCATTCAGCAACACACACACCCATCCTCAATGTGGATTCTGCGGACGAGTGGCGTGCCACAGTACAAGTCAACCATTGTAGCATCCGGTTCAAGCTGGACACCGGTGCTTCGGCCAATCTAATCTCCCGAGCAGATGTTGCTTGTATCCAAAGGCAGCCAACAATTCTTCCGCCGGCCTACCAGCTGCTTGACTACAATGGCAATGCCATCACTGCGTTAGGGTCCTTCATGGAATTATAGAATTTACACTGCAGAAGGAGGCCATTCGGCCCATCGAGTCTGCACCGGCTCCTACAAAGAGCACCCTACTGAAGCCCACATATCTACCCTATCCACGTAACCCAGTAACCCCCACTTAACATTTTTTGGACACGAAGGGCAATTTAGCATTGTCAATCCACCTAACCAGCACATCTTTGGACTGTGGGAGGGAACCGGAGCACCTGGAGGAAACCCACGCAGATACGGGGAAAATGTGCAGACTGCGCACAGACAGTGACCCAGCAGGGAATCAAACCTGGGACCCTGGAGCTGTGAAGCAATTGTGCTAACTACTATGCTACCGTCCTGTCACCTCCTGCATGTGTCTAACAAGGCCATCAAGGCCACTTTGCGGTTTGAGATCGTCAAGCCCGGCAAGGCTTCTCTGCTTGCTGCCCATGCATGCAAGCTACTCCATCTCATCCAGCGTGTACATGCCATGTCCTCTGCCAACACCACTCTTCAGGCCGTCATTGATGAGCTACTATTGCAATACCCGGATGTGTTCAGTGGGATGGGCACGCTGCCCTACCGCTATAAAATTTTGCTCAGGCCTGATGCCACACCTGTAATCCATGCGCCACGCCGGCGCCTCGAAAGGACCGTCTAAAGGTGCAGCTGCAGGAGCTCCAAGGTCAGGGTATAATATCCAAGCTGATGGAATCAACTGACTGGGTCAGCTCAAATGGTCTGTGTCAAGAAGCCCTCTGGAGAACTGCGCATTTGTATCGATCCCAAGGATCTGAGCCGTAATATTACGCGGGAACACTACCCGATCCCGAAGCGGGAGGAGCTGACAAGTGAGATGGAACATGCCAAATTCTTTACAAAACTGGATGCATCGCGTGGCTTTTGGCAGATACAACTGGACGAGTCCAGCAGGAAGTTGTGCATGTTTAATACACCTTTCGGAAGGTATTGCTACAACCGCATGCCGTTTGGTATTGTTTCGGCCTCTGAAATCTTTCAGCGAATAATAGAACAAATGCTAGAGCGCATTGAGGGTGTACGGGTTTATGTTGATGACGTCATCATCTGGTCCACGACTCCGGAGGAACATATTTCTCGTCTGCAACAAGTCTTCAGACGCATACAAGCCATCGGCCTGAAGTTAAACAAAACCAAATGCTCCTTTGGCATGTCATCAATTAAATTCCTGGATGATCAGATATCCCAGCAGGGCGTGCAACCGGACTCAGACAAAGTCAAGGCCATCAACACAATGAAGACCCCAGAGGACAAAAAGGCGGTCTTCTGCTTCCTGGGTATGGTAGATATTTTTGGGAAGTTCATTCCCAACCTCGCCTCACACACCACGGCTCTCAGGCATCTGGTGAAGAAGTCCACCACTTTCCAGTGGCTACCCGCACATCAAGAAGAGTGGCTTGAGTTGAAAGTGAAGCTAACCACCGCTCCTGTTCTAGCTTTTTTTGACCCAACGAGGGAGACTAAAATCTCCACAGATGCCAGCCAGGAAGGCATTGGGGCGGTGCTCCTTCAGAAGGACGACACCTCGTCCTGGGCTCCAGTGGCCTACGCGTCAAGGGCCATGACCCCCACTGAGGAACAATATGCTCAGATAAAGAAAGAATGCCTGGGCCTTCTCACTGGCATTGTGAAATTCCACGATTATGTCTATGGTCTCCCAACCTTTATAGTAGAGACGGACCACAGACCCCTAGTGCACATTATACACAAGGACTTAAATGACATGACGCCCAGGCTCCAGCGCATTCTCCTTCGACTCCGCAGGTATGATTTTGAACTGGTTTACTCACCTGGAAAGGAGCTAATCATCGCGGATGCCCTGTCGTGTGCCATCACCTCGCCATGTGAGCAGGTAGACTTCATATACGACATTGAGGCACAGGTGCAACTGTGTGCCAGCACCCTCCCAACATCCGACGAATGACTCGTCATCATTCGAGAAGAGACCGCCAAGGACCCTCTTCTGCACCGGGTCACACATCACCTCACGAATGGCTGGCAGAAAGGGCAATGCCCCAAGTACTATAATGTAAAGGATGACCTAACAGTTGTCGAGGGGATCCTCCTTAAATTGGATCGTATTGTCATTCCTCGCAGCCTCCAGAGCTTGGTGCTCACGCAGATCCACAAGGGTCACTTCGGTATTGAGAAGTGCAGGCGCAGGGTCCGGCATCAATGAGGATACATCAAACGTCGACCCCAATTGCGTGACCTGCCAGCGCTTCCATTATCCATTATCAGGCACATCAGAAGGGCACTACGCGGGACTTACGGGTGCGGCGATGACCAGCTGAGTCGCACGTTTCGGCAGCTCCCTGTGAAACGGACTTTTGGGCTCTTGATAGGAGCCCCAACGGCAATTTTGACGGCTAAAAACACTGTGCGGTAAACCAGAAGGGAATCCCCCCTGGATACGGATGGAAAAAGGAGGAGAGAGTGGCCAGATTGCAGTGGATCCTTTAGAACAGCGGCAAGGAAGGCAAGCAAAAACCAAGATGGCGTCGGAAGGTGGCAGTTTAACATGGGGCCCTGAACAACAAGAGTTCTTGAAATGCTGTGTGGAAGAGATCAAAAAGGAAATGAAGAAAGAGCTGTTGGCCCCGATACTACAGGCGATCGAAGGGCTAAAGGAGGAACAAAAGACCCAGGAGCGGGAGCTTCGGGTCATGAAGGCAAAGGCAGCCGAGAATGAGGACGATATACAGGGCCTGGTGGTGAAGACGGAGACGCATGAGGCACATCAGAAACGATGTGTGGAAAGGTTGGAGGCACTGGAAAACAACGCAAGGAGGAACAACCTGAGGATTCTTGGTCTTCCTGAAGGTGTGGAGGGAGCGGACGTCGGGGCATATGTGAGCACGATGCTGCACTCGTTAATGGGAGCGGAGGCCCCGGCGGGTCCGTTGGAGGTGGAGGGAGCATACCGAGTGATGGCGCGAGGACCGAGAGCAGGAGAAATTCCCAGAGCCATAGTGGTGAGATTCCTCCGTTTTAAGGATAGAGAAATGGTCCTTAGATGGGCAAAGAAAACTCGGAGCAGTAAATGGGAGAACGCGGTGATCCGCGTTTATCAAGACTGGAGTGCGGAGGTGAGAGAAGGAGGGCGAGTTTTAATCGGGCCAAGGCGGTGCTTCATAAAAAGAAGATAAAATTTGGAATGCTGCAACCGGCAAGACTGTGGGTCACATATCGAGGGAGGCACCACTACTTTGAGACGGCGGATGAAGCATGGACTTTTATTGTGGAAGAAAAACTGGAATGAGCGGGTTATTAAAAAGAACGTTCGAACAAAGTGGTGGGGCGAATGTGGGGGGCGAAGAGGGGTTTTATGTACTAATCCTGCGATGTGGTAACTTTTCTCTCTCCCACAGGTGGTGATGGGGGGAGGAGGGGAGGTGGAGGAGATGGGGCGTTGGCCATTGGGGGTGGGGCCAAGGGAGAAGCGCGGGCTTGGTTCCCGCGCTATGATAATCATGGCGGGAATAGAGAAGCAGGAAGGAGGGGGCGTCGCACTGTGCGAGCCGAGGTCACGGGGGGAAGCCGAGGTCAGCCAGAGTTTGCTGACTTCTGGGAGCAACATGGGGGGAGTAATTACGCTAGCGGGGGATCTAGCGGGGGTGGGTGGGAGGGGGGAATTACTGGGTTGCTGCTGCTGGGGAGAGGGGGGAGCTGGTATGGGAGAGGATGGGCGGGGGGGCACCGCCTGGGGGAGATACAGCTGCGTGGGAACTGGGTGAGGAGCTGGAAAAAGGTGATGGCTAATCGACAAGGGGGGGGGGGTAGGAAGCCCCCCAACTCGGCTGATCACGTGGAACGTGAGAGGGCTGAACGGGCCGATAAAGAGGGCACGGGTACTCGCACACCTTAAGAAACTTAAGGCAGATGTGGTTATGTTACAGGAAACGCACCTGAAACTGATAGACCAGGTTAGGCTACGCAAAGGATGGGTGGGGCAGGTGTTCCATTCGGGGCTAGATGCGAAAAACAGGGGGGTGGCTATATTAGTGGGGAAGCGGGTAATGTTCGAGGCAAAGACTATAGTGGCGGATAACGGGGGCAGATACGTGATGGTGAGTGGCAAACTACAGGGGGAGACGGTGGTTTTGGTAAACGTATATGCCCCGAACTGGGATGATGCCAATTTTATGAGGCGGCTGCTAGGACGCATTCCGGACCTAGAGATGGGAAAGCTGGTAATGGGGGGAGATTTTAATACGGTGTTGGAACCAGGGCTGGATAGGTCGAAGTCCAGGACTGGAAGGAGGCCGGCAGCAGCCAAGGTGCTTAAAGATTTTATGGAGCAGATGGGAGGTGTAGACCCGTGGAGATTTAGCAGACCTAGGAGTAAGGAGTTCTCGTTTTTCTCCTATGTCCATAAAGTCTACTCGCGAATAGACTTTTTTGTTCTGGGTAGGGCATTGATCCCGAAGGTGAGGGGAACGGAGTATACGGCTATAGCCATTTCGGATCACGCTCCACACTGGGTGGACTTGGAGATAGGGGAGGAAACAGGAGGGCGCCCACCCTGGAGAATGGACATGGGACTAATGGCAGATGAGGGGGTGTGTCTAAGGGTGAGGGGGTGCATTGAAAAGTACTTGGAACTCAATGATAATGGGGAGGTCCAGGTGGGAGTGGTCTGGGAGGCGTTGAAGGCGGTGGTTAGAGGGGAGCTGATATCAATAAGGGCACATAAAGGGAAGCAGGAGAGTAAGGAACGGGAGCGGTTGCTGCAAGAACTTTTGAGGGTGGACAGACAATATGCGGAAGCACCGGAGGAGGGACTGTACAGGGAAAGGCAAAGGCTACATGTAGAATTTGACTTGCTGACTACAGGCACTGCAGAGGACCAATGGAGGAAGGCACAGGGTGTACAGTACGAATATGGGGGGGAAGGCGAGCAGGTTGCTGGCACACCAATTGAGGAAAAGGGGAGCAGCGAGGGAAATAGGGGGAGTGAGGGATGAGGAAAGAGAGATGGAGCGGGGAGCGGAGAGAGTGAATGGAGTGTTCAAGACATTTTATAAAAAATTATATGAAGCTCAACCCCCGGATGGGAGGGAGAGAATGATGGGCTTCTTGGATCGGCTGGAATTTCCCAAGGTGGAAGAGCAGGAAAGGGTGGGACTGGGAGCACAGATCGAGGTAGAAGAAGTGGTGAAAGGAATTAGGAGCATGCAGGCGGGAAAGGCCCCAGGACCGGATGGATTCCCAGTCGAATTCTATAGAAAATATGTGGACTTGCTCGCCCCGGTACTGACGAGGACCTTTAATGAGGCAAAGGAAAGGGGACAACTGCCCCCGACTATGTCTGAAGCAACGATATCGCTTCTCTTAAAGAAGGAAAAGGACCCACTACAATGCGGGTCCTATAGACCTATTTCCCTCCTAAATGTAGATGCCAAGGTCCTGGCCAAGGTAATGGCAATGAGAATAGAGGAATGTGTCCCGGGGGTGGTCCACGAGGACCAAACTGGGTTTGTGAAGGGGAGACAGCTGAACACGAATATACGGAGGTTGTTAGGGGTAATGATGATGGCCCCACCAGAGGGAGAAACGGAGATAGTAGTGGCGATGGATGCCGAGAAAGCATTTGATAGAGTGGAGTGGGATTATTTGTGGGAGGTGTTGAGGAGATTTGGTTTTGGAGAGGGGTATGTTAGATGGGTGCAGCTGTTGTATAGGGCCCCAGTGGCGAGCGTTGTCACGAATGGACGGGGATCTGCATATTTTCGGCTCCATAGAGGGACAAGGCAGGGATGCCCTCTGTCCCCATTATTGTTTGCACTGGCGATTGAGCCCCTGGCGATAGCGTTGAGGGGTTCCAAGAAGTGGAGGGGAGTACTTAGGGGAGGAGAAGAGCACCGGGTATCTTTGTATGCGGACGATTTGCTACTATACGTGGCGGACCCGGCGGTGGGGATGCCAGAAATAATGCGGATACTTGGGGAGTTTGGGGATTTTTCAGGGTATAAATTGAACATGGGGAAAAGTGAGTTGTTTGTGGTGCATCCAGGGGAGCAGAGTAGAGAAATAGAGGACCTACCGCTGAGGAAGGTAACAAGGGACTTTCGTTACCTGAGGATCCAGATAGCTAAGAATTGGGGCACATTGCATAGGTTAAATTTAACGCGGTTGGTGGAACAGATGGAGGAGGATTTCAAGAGATGGGATATGGTATCCCTGTCAATGGCAGGGAGGGTGCAGGCGGTTAAGATGGTGGTCCTCCCGAGATTCCTCTTTGTGTTTCAGTGCCTCCCGGTGGTGATCACGAAGGCTTTTTTTAAAAGGATTGAAAAGAGCATCATGGGTTTTGTGTGGGCCGGGAAGACCCCGAGAGTGAGGAAGGGATTCTTACAGCGTAGCAGGGATAGGGGGGGGCTGGCACTACCGAGCCTAAGTGAGTATTATTGGGCCGCTAATATTTCAATGGTGAGTAAGTGGATGGGAGAGGAGGAGGGAGTGGCGTGGAAGAGATTAGAGAGGGCGTCCTGTAGGAGGACTAGCCTACAGGCTATGGTGACAGCCCCATTGCCGTTCTCACCGAGGAACTACACCACAAGCCCGGTGGTGGTGGCTACACTGAAGATTTGGGGACAGTGGAGACGGCATAGGGGAAAGACTGGAGCCTTGGGGGAGTCCCCGATAAGAAACAACCATAGGTTTGCCCCGGGGGGAATGGATGGGGGATATGGAATGTGGCAAAGAGCAGGAATAACGCAACTGAAAGATCTGTTTGTGGATGGGAAGTTCGCGAGTCTGGGAGCGCTGACCGGGAAATATGGGTTGCCCCAAGGGAATGCATTCAGGTATATGCAACTGAGGGCTTTTGCGAGGCAACAGGTGAGGGAATTCCCGCAGCTCCCGACACAAGAGGTGCAGGACAGAGTGATCTCAAAGACATGGGTGGGGGATGGTAAGGTGTCAGATATATATAGGGAAATGAGGGACGAAGGGGAGACTATGGTAGATGAACTAAAAGGGAAATGGGAAGAAGAGCTGGGGGAGGAGATCGAGGAGGGGCTGTGGGCAGATGCCCTAAGCAGGGTAAACCCGTCGTCCTCGTGTGCCAGGCTAAGCCTGATTCAGTTTAAGGTATTACACAGGGCACATATGACTGGAGCACGGCTCAGTAAATTTTTTGGGGTGGAGGATAGGTGTGCGAGGTGCTTGAGAAGCCCAGCGAATCATACCCATATGTTTTGGTCATGCCCGGCACTACAGAGGTTTTGGATGGGGGTGACAAAGGTGCTTTCAAAAGTAGTAGGAGTCCGGGTCGAACCAAGCTGGGGGTTGGCTATATTTGGGATTGCACAAGAGCCGGGAGTGCAGGAGGCAAGAGAGGCCGATGTTTTGGCCTTTGCGTCCCTAGTAGCCCGGCGCAGGATATTGCTAATGTGGAAAGAAGCCAAGCCCCCGGGGGTGGAGACCTGGATAAATGACATGGCGGGGTTTATAAAGCTAGAGCGGATTAAGTTCGTCCTAAGGGGGTCGGCTCAAGGGTTCACCAGGCGGTGGCAACCGTTCGTCGAATACCTCGCAGAAAGATAGACGGAATGGGAAAAAGAAGGCAGCAGCAGAAGCCCAGGATCGGGGGGGGGGGGGGGGGGGGGGAGGGGGAGGAGGAGGAACCAGAAGGACTCTCAGGGTTGTTAATATATACTGTATAGTATGTATAGGTCGTTGCTACAGATAATTATATATTGGACTGTTAAATTATATTTTTGGAGAGTGTTACTTGTGACAAGGCAGTTGCCAATTAGGGCTAGTTTTCATTTTTGTTATTTATTATTTATTCATTTTTTGTTTATAAAATAGGTCATTGTTATTTGTGTTGTTATAAGATTGTGTAAAGGATGCACAATGTACTGTGTTGGTTGACCAAAAATTTTCAATAAAATATTTAATAAAAAAAAAAGAAGGGCACTACGCAAACTTGCCTGCCCACCACCGGATCTCACATTCCCAGATGTCGTTATGCCTTATCCGGACACCTCGCTCCACGAGGCCTTCAGTCTGGCTGCGTGCCAGCCTATCAAGACGCCATCATCCCCACCTCCACCTCTCAGGAAGTTCACAAGAATCCGACGACAGCCCCAATGACTGGACTTATAAATAGTTCCTTTGTATATATACTGTTATGTTTCTGCACACTGGACACCTTACATACATATGCATTCACTCACCAATTGCTGTAAATAGTTACTTTTGTAAATATGTCCTATATGCTTTAAGCAACCGCCAATTCTTTTATAAAAGGGGGGATGTCATAATATGCACCCATGCACATCATGAGGTAAAAGCAGGCAGTGACAGACACTCAGGTGAGCCAATCAACATACAGAACAGAACACAGCCAATCACCTGACAGAACACCAGAGGGGGGCTTCCAACTATAAAACACACGAGGCATCAGCACTCTGTCTCTTTCCACTGGTGACAACTGTAGTGACAGTCAGAGTGTACAAACCATTCAACACTTTCTACACGTGGATCAGAGCTAGCCTGGTCTAGATAGTTAGAGTTAGTTTACTTAGAGTAGTAGAGAGTCAACCCACAGGCAGCTGTGTGCTTCGTTACTGAAGTTCAATAAATCTTATTGAACCAACGCCTACGTTTGGTGTATGCTTTATCGTTTATCTGCATCGTGTTGCAGTCCGTGTTACCCAGGGTGAATAACACGACAGAGGAGAGTTCCTGCTCAGAACATCCCTCTGGACTCTGGCCATGGCAGTGCTCCCATCCCAACCAACTAAGCATTCAACGAGCCCAGTGCTAATAGCCACGCTCTAGCCGTGCGACCAACTAAAACAGCACTTCGGTCTAATCGAAATGTCCATCAAGGCCCCCATCTGCAAAAACCACAAGTTTGCGCCAGCCAAAATGGACGCTACCTTCAAAAGGTGGAGACAGGACGGGGGCACACTGACAGTTAAGGACTTCTGCACTGACAACAGACTGACAACACTAGAGGAACTGACAGATAAGTTCCAACTGACCAGAGGAAACGAGTTAAGATACATGCAAATTAAAAACTTCCTACGTAGGGAAAAAAAGACATACCACGGGCGCCACAATCGCTAATAGAGAATCTACTGTTCGCTGACCACTTTGGGGGGGAAACAGGGACCTGTATGGGCGACTACTGGGAAAGCCACTCTCGCCACTGGAGGAGACCAGAGAAAAATGGGAGGAAGACCTAGGGTTTGAAATTGGGTAGGGACTCTGAAGCGAAGCATTGCACAGGTCCTACTCCACCTCCACTTGCACAAGGCTAAGCCTAAAGCAGCTGAAAGTGGTACACTTAACCAGAACCCGAATGAGCAGGTTCTTCCCGGAGGTGGAGGACAAATATGAATGGTGCCAGGGAGGCCTGGCCAACCACGCCCACATGTTCTTGTCATGCCCCAGAACTGTCGGGTTCTTCAAGGCGATGTCCAAGGTTGTGGGGATGAAGGTGGAGCCATGCCAGAATGCGGCAGTCTTCAGGGCATCAAAGCAGCCAGAACTCTTTATATGGTGGAGGGCCAGTGTCCTAGCCTTTGCCATCCTAATTGCCCACTGAAGAATCCTGCTCGGTTGGGGATCGGCAGCACCACTTAAACTTGCAGACTGGCTGTCCGACCAGTCGGAATTTCTTCAAATGGAGAAAATCAAATTCACCATCTGTGGGTCAAAAGACATGGAGGCTATCCACCAACCTGTCCCAAGCCCTGTTGTAGCCAGCAGCCAATAAGCCAGAGGTAGGGAGTATCCACATGAAGACACAACGGAAGAAGAGGATGTGGGAGGGGGGGGGGGTGTGGGGGGGGGAAGGAGGGAGGGAACAGTCACAGAACCCAACCATACCCAACATGGTTGGGGGGGGGGGGCACGCCCTCTTTCGATCAAACGCTTATGAACAGGCACTGAATATGAGCTGAGCAACTTAACACGGAGCAACATACGTAGCACTATGCTAACCCAATAGGTTCAGGTTTGATGAAACAAGAAGTAAAGAAGACACCAGATAGCAAGAAGGAGAGGGCAACTTGGGAGAGAAAGGAGGAGTTGGGATTAGGAGGCCAAGTCAAAGCTGAGCACTTGTAAAAAATGTGAATTGTAACCGATGTATTTAGTTTCTGTGTATGTTCACTTTCATCTTTGTTTTGTATGAAAGAAAAACCCTAATAAAAACATATATTTTTTAAACTCTGTCTCACTACACATTTCCAGGTCTAAAATAGCCTGTTCCCTGATTGCTTTTGGAATGTATTATTTTCAGAAACTGTCCCAAGTCCATTCTATGAACTTATTCCCAAGGCTATTGTTGCCAATCTATATGAATTAAAATTGCCCAAGCTTATTGCAGTACCTTTCGAACATGCCCCATTATTTCTTGATTCATACCCTGTTCTCCACTGTAGCTCCTATTAGGGGGGCCTAGTCCCACCAGAAACTTCTTTACCTTGCTATTTCTTATTTCCAGGCAAATTAATTCAACATCGTGATGTTCCAAGTCAAAATCTCACTACTGTACTGATCTCATCCTTCATTAACTGAGTTACCCACCTCCATTTCCTTTCTTCCTACCTTATTCAAATGCCCAATGAATAACAGATTCAGTGGCATTCTGTCATGTATGAGGAAATACAAATACTAAAAAAAAATTAAAAATTGGAGCCTTTTCATTAAAATAATGTATTACAATATGATGGAAGTATTTCAAATGAGGAAAGAACAGATAAGGGCAGAGAAGTAGATTTCCAGTAAACGAGGGATACAAGATTAAATGGAAGACATTTAGAATAGGGAATAAGGGAAAACATCTTTATGCAAAGAGTTGTATAGCTATAGGCTAGGGCTGTTTAGCACAGGGCTAAATCGCTGGCTTTGAAGGCAGACCAGAAGCACAGTTCAATTCCCATACCAGCCTCCCTGAACAGGTGCTGGAATGTGGCGACTAGGGGCTTTTCACAGTAACTTCATTTGAAGCCTACTTGTGACAATAAGTGATTTTCATTTCATTTCCAGGATTATCTTTCAGAGTTAAGAGTTGAGGCAGAAACTGTAATAACATTCAGAGTTAGTTTCGGTGGATATCGGAAATGGGGATGAAAGGATATGGGAACAATGCATATAAATGTGATTAGGACTGTTTGCTTGAATGGTGGATAAACACGATCATGGACTGGTTGGATCAATTGCTTGTTCTCCAGCTGTTACTTCTTTGTTAACTGGCCATTTATCTCTTCTGTTTTCAAGAGCTTTGCACAAATTTAATGTCATGTAATACTATTAGTGAGTAGAATTCAAATAAGTAATTTGTTGAATCTGAAGATAATTGTGAATGTAGGTTTCACAAAGCCTGATGTTTCCCAAGTGGTACAGAGAAAATAGGAGCAGGAGGAGACCATTCGGCCCCTCGAACCTGCTCCTCCATTCATTATGATCGGGGCACGGTGGCAAGCACTGCTGCCTCAAAGCTCCAGTGTGCCAAGTTCAATTGGGTGACTATGTGTGGAATTTGCACTTTCTCCTCATGTCTGCGTAGGTTTAATCCAGGTGATCCGGTCCCCTCCCACAGTCCAAAGATGTGAAGGTTAGGTGGATTGGCCATGCTAAATTGCCCCTTACTGTCCAAAAGGTTAGGTGGAGTTACTGGGTTACGGGAATAGGGTGGAGGCGTGGGCTTAAGTAGGGTGCTCTTTCCAAGGGCCGTTGCAGACATGATGGGCTGAATGGCCTCCTTCTGCACTGTAAATACTATGTTCATCCAACTCAATAGCCTAAAGTGCTTTCCCCCCATATCCTTTGATCCCCTTTGCCCTAAATGCCATATCTAACTGCTTCTTGAAAACATGCAATGTTTTAGCCTCAACGACTTCCTGTGGTAATGAATTCCTCAGGCTGACCACTCTCCTCGGGTGAAATTCTCCGTTATCGGCGGAAACTCCGCCGATCGGCGCAAAAAACGGCGCAAATCCCACTTGCGTCACGTCATAAAAATGGGCCGATAGTCTGCGGCCCGAAATGGGCTAGCAGCGACGTAACGGGATCCGCGCTTGCGCAGTGGTTCACGCCGTGCAGCGTCATACGCGCTGCACGGCGTGACGGCTCATAAGGCCGCGCAGCTCCCCCCCAACCGACCGGAACAGCCGACCGCAACACCCGACTTGATGGCTGGCCGTCGCTCAGCCCCGAGGTTCGAGTCACGCGATGTGGAGGCGCTCCTGGATGCGGTGGAGCAGAGGAGGGACGCCCTGTATCCCGGGCACGGCCGCAGAGTTGCCCCACGCCACAGCCGGCGTCTGTGGAGGGAGGTGGCAGAGGCCGTCACCGCTGTGGCCCTAACACCACGGACAGGCACCCAGTGCCACAAGAAGGTGAACGACCTCGTCAGAGCAGGCAGGTTGAGCCTCCCCATATCCCCCATATCCCCTCTCCCCCAAATCCCCCCTCCCCCATATCCCCCCCTCCCCCATATCCCCCCCTCCCCCATATCCCCCCTCCCCCATATCCCCCATATCCCCCCCTCCCCCATATCCCCCCCTCCCCCATATCCCCCATATCCCCCCTCCCCCATATTCCCCCCTCCCCCATATCCCCCCTCCCCCATATCCCCCATATTCCCCCCTCCCCCATATCCCCCATATTCCCCCCTCCCCCATATTCCCCCCTCCCCCATATTCCCCCCTCCCCCATATCCCCCATATTCCCCCCTCCCCCATATCCCCCCTCCCCCATATCCCCCCTCCCCCATATCCCCCATATCCCCCCCATCCCCATATCCCCCCCTCCCCCATATCCCCCATATCCCCCCTCCCCCATATCCCCCCCTCCCCCATATCCCCCCTCCCCCATATCCCCCATATCCCCAAGTGAATCCAGCCCTAACCTTAACCTCTGCAATGCACGCGCAACCGATGGCGTGCATTCATATACCTGCCTAACACTGTTGCCTTTTACCCCTGCCACCACCCCGCCCCCCCCCCCCCCCAGGAGAAGCACGCACACAACAATAGGGAGCATGTGAGGACTGGAGGAGGGCCCGCTGATGAGAGGCCACTGACCGTACACAAGGAAAGGGCCCTGGAACTGGCTGGCGGACCTGAGGACCGGGAGGTTGCTGATGCAGAGGTCGGGGCCCCACGAGCAAGTGAGCCACCAACAGCCCGTCCCCATATCCCCCCTCCCCTATATCCCCCTCTCCCGTATCACCTGATCACTGCCTGATGTCTAACCATGCATGCTTCATTGTGTATCGCAGGACCAAACGTCCAGGCACCCATCCCCGCAGATGCAGACCGCCCGCAGGATGCCCCTCGGAGACCACAGGAGACGGAGAGACCCGCACCCTCCAGCATGCGACGCCCGCAGGATGCCCCTCGGAGACCACGGGAGACGGAGAGACCCGCACCCTCCAGCATGCGACGCCCGCAGGATGCCCCTCGGAGACCACGGGAGACGGAGAGACCCGCACCCTCCAGAATGCGACGCCCGCAGGATGCCCCTCGCACACCACGGGAGACGGAGAGACCTGGAGCAACAGGGAGACGACACCCCCGTCACGTGCGGGAGCGACCACCCAGCGATGAGGGGGGCAGCCACAGGCCCCCGTCACATCCGAGCCAGGACACCACTACCCAGGACACCACTATCCAGGACACCCCTACCCGGGACACCACTACCCAGGACACCACTACCCAGGACACCCCTACCCGGGACAGCACTACCCGGGACAGCACTACCCGGGACAGCACTACCCGGGACAGCACTACCCGGGACAGCACTACCCGGGACAGCACTACCCGGGACAGCACTACCCAGGACACCCCTACCCGGGAAGACGAAATACCGGACAGTGACTCAGAGTGGATGGGTGGAGACGAACCCCCACCCCAAAGTGCCATGGACTCAGAGTGGGACGAAGAGCACGACACAACGCCACTGCTGTCACCAACACCCTCCACCATCGCAGAAACACTCACCACGGTTGGGCACTTTAGTGATGAGGCGTATGGTACACTCACTGGTGCGCACAACACAGCCGTCCCGGTACAGCAGGTGGAGGTAGGAGCAGCAGAGGGACCGGGCGGTCGGAGGGCAGCCCAGGCCAAGCGAACATCTGCCGCCCAGATGGATCCCGGGTTCCTGCAGTTACCACACCCACACATAGATCCGATGCAACCACTGACACGGAGACGAGCGAATAGGGTGACGGGTGGCTTGCGGCGGCTGCGGTCGCAGGTGGAGGAGTCCACCCGCGTCCAGGAGCTGGGAGTGGTCCCGATCATGCGTGCCACCCAGGCTGACACCGCACGGGTGGCGTCCGCGGTGGAGGCAATGGGTGCGACGGTGTCAGACATGGGGAACGGTTTGCGAGGCCTGGGGCCTTCCGTGCAGGCGGCGTCTGTGGCCCAGGAAATGGCTGCCCTCTCACAGGAGGCCATGAGCCAGTGCCAGCGCCAGATGGCAGAGGCGCTCAACGCCATAGCCCAGTCTCAGCACGCCATAGCCCAGTCTCAGCAGGCCATGACCCAGTCTCAGCAGGCCATGACCCAGTCTCAGCAGGCCATGGCCCAGTCTCTGCAGGCCATCGCTGAGGGCATCGGCGCCAGTGGCCATGTGCGAGCTGGCGTCGCACTGTCGCAGACAGGGTTCGACAACCCCCTGGGCTCCATGGCTGCAAACCTGCAGACCCCTGTCGATACCAGCACGGGCCTCCAGGACTGGCAGCGCCAGATGTCGGGGGCGCGTCGGATGGCCAGTCCGTTCGCATCCCCCACCCATGTAGAGGCCTGGGGGCCATCGGGCACCCCGAGGGAGGAGGAGGTGGTGTGGTCCGTCCCGGCTCCCTCTGTAGGGGAGGTCCCGGTACACCGCGACACCTCGGACTCCCCCCCTTCCGTCCTAGGTGCATCGGGTGGGCAACGGGCAGGACAGGCTGGCAGCTCGCCATCCCAGTCGCCCGGGCCGCAGCCTGGCCCATCTAGGCCAGGACGCCCCAGGAAACGGCCGCCAAAGGGGTCCAGTGTCAGAGGGCAGGAATCACAGGAGTCCACCTCCAGTTCTGCTGTACCGTCTGGGGAACCACGTAGACGTAGTCAAAGGGCCCGTAAGGCCAAACAATTAGACACTGAGTAAGTTGGCACGGGTGCAGGGCACAAATGAGTTTTAGGCGCTAGGGCACGTGCATGAACTCCTTTGGTTATTAAAGTCAATGTTACACCTACCGAAGCTGCCTTTGTGCTCTGTCCAAAGTGTGCGGGGGTGTCATGTACGTTGAGCGCAAGTGTGTGTGTGAGGGGTGGTCTTACCTCAGCCCCAGGTGAGTCTGCCCCCTTCCCCCTGGGCCGCCATCAACATCCCCCGGGCAGAGGACGGGACCGTGCGCTGCAGTGTCACAGCCGCATGCAGGGATGGTCCGGGTGGATGGTGGTACTGTGGCCATGGGTCAGACATAGTCCAACGATGTAGAGCCAGGAGCTCATCGGAGGCGGGTTGTCATCATTCTCCATGGCCTGCGATAGACACGCGTCCACCCGCAACTGGGTGAGCCCGGCCCGTTGTGCCGCCGGTGGATCGGCAATTGGGGGTGGGGGGGTGGTGTGCATGCGGGTGGGGTGTGTGGGGTTGGGGAGGGGGGTGAGGGTGCTGGGTGGGTGGATGGGTGGGGGGTGTGGGTGGTCGGCTGTTGTCATGGTGTGCGGTCTGTGGCCATACTACCCGATTCCCACGCCCATCTAGTCAGTGAAGCGGGCGTCTATCAGTCTGTCCCGTGCCCGCTGGGCCAGCCGGTAACGGTGGACAGCCACCCGTCTGTGTCTACCCCGTCTGCCCTGACCATTGCCCCCATCCCCCTCATCTGGGGAGGACTGGGCCTCTTCCTGCTGCTCCTCCACTCCGCCCTCCTCTGCCTGCGGCACATCGCCCCTCTGCTGGGCTATGTTGTGCAGGACGCAGCACACCACAATGATGCGGCCGACCCTATCTGACCGATACTGGAGGGCGCCCCCAGAGAGGTCCAGGCACCTGAAACGCATCTTCAGCACGCCAAAGCACCTCTCGATCATTCCCCTTGTCGCTACATGGGCATCATTGTAGCGGTTCTCCGCCTCATTGCGTGGCCTCCGTATAGGCGTCATCAGCCACGATCGCAATGGGTAGCCCCTGTCGCTCAGCAACCAGCCCCTCAGCCGGGGATGGCGTCCCTCGTACATGCCGGGGATGGATGACCGCGACAACACGAATGAGTCGTGTACACTGCCTGGGTGACGGGCGCAGACGTGCAGGATCATCATGCGGTGGTCGCAGACCACCTGTACGTTCATCGAATAGGTCCCCTTCCTATTAGTGAACACGGCCCTGTTATCTGCAGGTGGCCGCACGGCGACGTGCATCCCATCGATCGCGCCCTGGACCATGGGGAACCCGGCAATGGCAGAGAAGCCCACGGCCCGGGCATCTTGGCTGGCCCGGTCCACGGGGAAGCGGATGTAGCGGTGCGCCATGGCATAAAGGGCATCTGTCACTGCCCGGATGCACCGATGCACCGATGTCTGCGATATGCCGGACAGGTCCCCACTCGGTGCCTGGAATGACCCCGTTGCATAAAAGTTCAGGGCCACCGTAACCTTGACGGACACGGGGAGAGGGTGTCCCCCGCCAGTGCCACGCGGTGACAGGTGTGCCAGCAGGTGGCAGATGTGTGCCACGGTTTCCCGGCTCATCCGGAGTCTCCTCCTGCATTCCCGGTCCGTGAGGTCCTGGTATGACTGCCGGGGCCGGTATACACGGGGCGCCCTCGGGTGCCTCCGTTGCCGTGGGGCCGCGACGTCCTCCTCCCCCTCCTCGTCCTGTCGGTCAGGTGTCCCTCCAGCCTGGGCGGCTGCCGCCTGCCCCTCTGCGGCAGCCTGCGCCGCCTCTCTGGCACGCTCCTCCTCCTCCTCCTCCTCCTCCTCATCCAGGGCAACATAGACATGAGCGGCTGCCACCACGGCGGCCAACATCGCTGGATGGTCTGAAAACATGACGGCCTGGTGGGGGGGAGGGGAACGACGACATGTCATCATTGCCCATATCCCCTCCTCCCCCCAGCCAGGTGGCATGGACCGCATGGGTCCAACTGTTGGAGGCTGGCACCTGGCCAGGTGGACCAACTCATTTGCCCTCCCATCACCCACCCCAGCACGGACCCCCCCCAACCCCCAACCTCCACCCCGGCACGGACCCCCTCCCCAACCCCCAACCTCCACCCCGGCACGGACCCCCCCCCCAACCTCCACCCCGGCACGGACCCCCTCCCCAACCTCCACCCCGGCACGGACCCCCTCCCCAACCTCCACCCCAGCACGGACCCCCCCCAACCCCCAACCTCCATCCCGGCACGGACCCCCCCCCCAACCTCCACCCCGGGACGGACCCCCCCCCCCAACCTCCACCCCGGCACGGACCCCCTCCCCAACCTCCACCCCGGCACGGACCCCCTCCCCAACCTCCACCCCAGCACGGACCCCCCCCAACCCCCAACCCGGCACGGACCCCCCCCCCAACCTCCACCCCGGCACGGACCCCCCCCCAACCTCCACCCCGGCACGGACCCCCTCCCCAACCTCCACCCCGGCACGGACCCCCTCCCCAACCTCCACCCCGGCACGGACCCCCTCCCCAACCCCCAACCTCCACCCCGGCACGGACCCCCCCCCCCCAACCTCCACCCCGGCACGGACCCCCTCCCCAACCTCCACCCCGGCACGGACCCCCTCCCCAACCTCCACCCCAGCACGGACCCCCCCCCAACCCCCAACCCGGCACGGACCCCCCCCCCCCAACCTCCACCCCGGCACGGACCCCCCCCCCCCAACCTCCACCCCGGCACGGACCCCCTCCCCAACCTCCACCCCGGCACGGACCCCCTCCCCAACCTCCATCCCGGCACGGACCCCCTCCCCAACCCCCAACCTCCACCCCGGCACGGACCCCCCCCCCCCAACCTCCACCCCGGCACGGACCCCCTCCCGGCACTCCCCCGGAGCCCAACCTACTCTAACCACCCCCCCCCCCCCCCCCCCACGGCCGCACACACACACACACAAGCCGAGACACACCTCTCCTCAGGCAATCAGTCTGCGGCCACGCCATTTCCTGCCCAGAGCCAACCCCCCAGGCCGTCACTCACCTCCTCGCTGGTCGGCGTGAGCCTGGAGCACCGGGTCACGCCGATGAAAAGGAGGTTTGATTCACGTCGACGTGAACGGTCATCACGTCGACGGGACTTCGGCCCATCCGGAAGGGAGAATATCGGCAGGCCGAAAATCGGCTGCCTTGCGCAGACCCGTGACATTCTCCGCGGCAGCGGCACCATTAACGCCCCGCCGACTTTTCTCCCTTCGGAGACTTCGGCGGGGGCGGGGGCGGGATTCACGGCGGCCAACGGCCATTCTCCGACCCGGCGGGGGGTCGGAGAATGACGCCCCTCATCTCTGTCCTAAATGGTCTACCCTGTATCCTCAGACAATGACCCCTGGTTCTGGATGCACCCAGCATCGGGAACATCCTTCCTGCATCTCCCCTGTTTAGTCCTGTTAGAATTTTTTAGGGTATGAGATACCCCTTCATTCTTCTGGACTCCAGTGAATACAATCCTAACTGATTCAATCTCTCCTCATACATCAGTCCTGCCATCCCAGGAATCAGTCTGGTAAACATTTGCTTCATTCTAGAGCAACAACATCCTTCCTCAGATAAGGAGACCAAAACTGCACACAATATTCCAGGCACGCCCTCACCAGGGTCTTGTATAATTGCAGCAAACCATCCCTGCTCCTGTACTCGAATCCTTTCGCTATGAAGGCCAACATACCATTTGCCTTCTTTTACTTTTAAATGTTTTTATTAAGGAGTTTTCATATTGTACAAAACAAAGACAAGCGTGACCACACATCAAGAGCAAAAGAAAAAAAAGAAATATATACACATCGGTCGCCTTTCATTATTCACATCAGTTGACTTCTATTATTTACAATGATTATGGCTTCTTGTTTTACTTTCTCCAGTAGGTGTTCATTTCTAGCAGGCTCTCCTGCCTCCCTCTCCCCTTTTTTTCCCTGACCCCCCCCCCCCCCCTTTCCCCTCTGGTCTTCTGGCGTGCCCTCTTCCCTCATCAGTTTATGTGTCCTGTATATGTTTGGTTGGCATGACGTTGTGTTTTATGTAATTTGCTGGGCACGATTGGGCTCCATGCCTCTTTATTCTCCCCCCCCCCCATTTTGTTTGTGTTTGTTGTTGTAGGTTCGATTCCGGCTTAGGTCACTGTCTGTGCGGAGTCTGCACGTCCTCCCCGTGTCTGCGTGGGTTTCCTCCGGGTGCTCCGGTTTCCTCCCACAATCCAAAGATGTGCGGGTTAGGTGAATTGGCCAATGATAAATTGCCCTTAATGTCCAAATTGCCCTTGGTGTTGGGTGGAGGTGTTGAGTTTGGGTAGGGTGCTCTTTCCAAGAGCTGATGCAGACTCAAAGGGCCGAATGGCCTCCTTCTGCACTGTAAATTCAATGATAATCTATGATTAATCTAGGACAAAGGTTCGGCACAACATCGTGGGCCGAAGGGCCTGTTCTGTGCTGTATTTTCTATGTTCTATGTACTCTAGCTTCCCTCTCCCTTCCTCTGGCTTATTGGCTGTTGGCTACAAACAGGTCTTTGAACAACTGGGTGAAAGGCTCTCATGTTTTGTGGAAGCCTTCTTCCGACTCCCGAATGGCAAATTTAATTTTCTCCATCCGGGGAAATTCCAATAGATCAGACAGCAGTCTGCAGCTTTGGGTGGTGCTGCTGATCGTCAGCCGAGCAGGTTTTAAAAATTTTTTTTAGTGTACCCAATTCATTTTTTCCAATTAAGGGGCAATTTAGAATGGCCAATCCACCTAACCTGCACATCTTTGGGTTGTGGGGGCGAAACCCACGCAAACACGGGGAGAATGTGGAAACTCCACACGGACAGTGACCCAGACCGGGATCGAACCTAGGACCTCGGCGCCATGGGACTACAGGGCTAACCCACTGCTCCACCGTGCTGCCCATTAACCGAGCAGGTTTGCCGGTCTACCACCAGTATGGAGTCGACTAGCTGTGGCCCAGCTACCCTCTTTTCCCTATCTCCACATGCCTTGTAGGTAATGATTTAACCCCTGATCACAGCCTTCAGCGCCTCCCAGAGCATGGAGGGCGAGACGTCCCCATTCTGGGTTATTAGTAATATACCCGTGGCCTGTGATATTTCTCACAGAAAAGCCTTAGATACCTGGAGGACCACATCCAACCACCATGGTGAGCACTGGGTGCAGCCCATCTCCAACCTCATATCCACATAATGGGGAGTGTGGTCGGAGATTACGATCATGGAAAATTCCACCCTTACAAACCCCGGAAGCACCGATTTCTCCACTACAAAGAAGTCGATCCATGTGCAGATATTGTGTACCTTGGAGAACTCCTTCTCCCCTGTGAGGGGGGCGGGGAGAGAGAACCGCCATGTGTCCACTGCCCCCATCTCCTCCCGTGTGCAGCACGGTTGCACAGTGCTTAGCATTTC
Organism: Scyliorhinus torazame; assembly: GCF_047496885.1. Classification (NCBI taxonomy): domain Eukaryota; kingdom Metazoa; phylum Chordata; class Chondrichthyes; order Carcharhiniformes; family Scyliorhinidae; genus Scyliorhinus; species Scyliorhinus torazame. Next base: position 116,665,493 of record NC_092710.1, on the reverse strand, counting down.
TGGTAGTACCAGGTATTGCGGTACCTAAGAGGCTGATGACCATTGGTTAGACCCAGGAGTCTACCATTGGCTGTTGTTACGTAGCTCCGCCCTGACAGGCAGAGTATAAGAAATGGTGCCGTCCCAGCAGCCTTCATTTTCTGTACCGAAGCTGCTGGGGAACAAGTTTGAGTAGATTAAAGCCTTCAGTTATGAAATCACTTCGTCTTGAGTTTAATCGATCGTGCATCAGCATTGTTGCTTCATCGCACCAGGGACCAGATTCGATTTCAGGCTTGGGTCATTGTGTGGAGTCTGTACGTTCTCCCCGTGTCTGCTTGGGTTTCCTCCGGGTGCTCCGGTTTCCTCCCACAAGTCCCGAAAGAAGTGCTGTTAGGTGATTTGGACATTCTGAATTCTCCCTCAGTGTACCTGAACAGGCGCCGTAGTGTGGCGACTAGGGAATTTTCACAGTAACTTCATTGCAGTGTTAATGTAAGCCTACTTGTGACACTGAAACAGATTATTATTATTATCCATGAATAAGCGGAGTTCTTTAACCATGTTGGAGATCTTCCCCGTTTTGGGGTTTGATCTATCTGTCTGTGGGTCCTGTAAACATTTAAGGTTCTTCCCCCCCCCCCCCCCCATGATTCGTCGGTGCTTGTCTATGTCGGGGATTTCTGTCAGGGTCGTCTTTAGAAACTCTTAGTACAGAGCAAACACTTTCACCAGGACTACCGGTGCCCCATCCAGGATACCGCTGACCATCACGTACTGTCCCTGGAGTCCGTAACTGTCCTCATCACAGTAAATATTGTCCTCTTATTTAACAATATGGCTAGTCCCTGGCCCTCGTCCCGTGGCAGGAATGGTAGGTCTGTCCCACCCAGCTTTTCCTAACTCACAGTCGGTCCTTCTCCCTCAGTGCATCTCTTGGAGGAAGATTTTGTCGGCTTCCATACTTTTCAGGTGGGTGAAGACTCTGGATCTTTTCACTGGGCCGTTCAGTCACCTGACATTCCAGATGACTATCCTGACAGGGGCTTTTCCTGATAGGGGCTTTTGTCCCCCACCCCCTGAGAGATCAACCATACTTACCTTGTGGTTGCGCCCCCGCACTCCGTGGTCTCCCTTTGTTAGGGGGGCATTTAAAATGGCCACGGCCACCGTTCTCCCCATAAGGTTGGGCCCCTGTACTCCGGGGTTTCATTTGGTTCTCTTTGTTCAAGGACCCTGCAAAGTGGTTGCTTGCAGTGCCTTTATGTTCTAAGTCATCACGTGCAGACAGTTGTAGCCAGCCTAATGCCCTTTCTATTTTTGCTCCTATGCCTCCCCTATGGTACTTTCTCCCCACCCCCTGCCCTCTTTCCTCCCCCTCGTTGTTGTCTCCTCCCCCCATGTTCCCTTCCCCCTGTTTCTTCCCCTTTTGTTCCCTTGTTGCTTATGCATCACCCCCCCCCCTTTGACAGTGGTGCTCTCTCCCTTATGGGAGATGCGACGCGGCCCCTCTCTCGCTCATGTTTCCTGGTGCTAGCTTTCCCTCTAGTGTGGTGAGCCCCCCTTCCCGGGGTCGGTTATGTACCCACCCATCGCCCGCTGTCTATTCTCCCAACTACCATTCGCCTCACCCTTTCTTACGTTCTGCTGCCCTCGATCTTTCACTCCTCTGTTGCACCACCCCCCGTCCTCAGAAAAAGGCAATGCAGTCCCGCGCAAAGTGTCCTTCAAGAAGATTAATTAAATTAGTAAATAAATAAAGTCTCTTCGGGTACTCTTTTCATCGCTGTCCTGTTGCCGTTTCTCCAGCCAGTTCTCCAGGACAAATTTGTCTGCGTCCATAGGGGCTCTCTGCCTTGGAATGTGCCCTTAGTTTGGTCGGGTACAGCATCCCAAATTTTATGCTGCTTTTGTACAGCGTTGCTTTCGCCCTCTTGAATTCTGCCCGGCTCTTGGCCAGGTCAGCCCAGTGTCCTGTTATATCTTGATCCGGTGACTTTCCTAGTTACAGTTTTTCGTCTGTCTCGCCCAGTGCAGGATTCTATCACGGTCTTGATATCGCCCTCGGTTGTTCTTCGACCTTGGGTTTTGGACGGAGCGACCGGTGGGCTCTGTCTATTTCTGGTGGTTTGGGAAAGCTATCCCTTCCCACCAGATTGCCCAGCACTTGGGCCACAAGCGCACTTTGATCCCCTCCAGCTGGCCCACTATCCGCAGGTTTTTGTGCTTTGATTGCTTTTCCTGATCCTCTACCTTCCCCTCAGACTATACTGTGTCGCGACCAACCGTGTTCTCTCTTTCTCCAGGGCAGCGATCCCTTCATTCTGGTCTGTTGAGGCCTTTCCTGGCTCCTTTATGGTGCTCTCCTGGGCTTCCAGTCGCCTCTCCGCCTTGTCCAGGGTCACCTGCATGGTTGCCAGAGCTTCCGCGACCGAAACCCTGACCACCCCTGAATGTTGTTTTTTGTTTCCTCTCTATGGTCTCTCAATTCCCTTGAGAGAAACATCCTCCCACCACCCTCTGGTGAGGGCTGGCTCCTTGTGTGGCTGGTTGATCCTTCTTGCTCTACGTGGTCGAGTTTCGTCGCCTTGTGCACCTGCCGACTCAGCCATTTGCTTCTCCTGGCTTTTCCCATTTCTCATCTCCTTTTGGCCCCTCGAGTTGCTGTTGCTTGGCATCTCCATTTGCGTTGGTTGAGACTAGGGATATTATTTCTCCTGTATTAGCAAGTTATTTCGGGTAAAATAACCTATTTTCGGGTTTGTGGGAGGAGAGCCACCTGATGTGTGTCTACTCAGCACATCCCCATCACCGGAAGTCCACCATTTGCCTTCTTTACCACCTGCTGTACCTGTATGCTTACCTTCGGTGACTGGTGTACAAGGATACCCAGGTCTCATTGCACATTCCCCTCTCCTAATTTATGGCTATTCATATAATAATCTGCCATCTCTTTTTTGCTACCAAAGTGGATAACCTCACATTTGTCCAAATTATACTGCAGCTGCCATTGATTTGCCCACTAACTCAACTTCTCCAAGTCACATTGAGGGATCTTTGCGTCCTCCTCACAGCTCACCCTCTCACACAACTTGGTGTCATCTGCAAATCTGGAGATATTACATTTTCTTCCCTCATCTGAATCATTAATATATATTGTGAATATCTGGGATCCTAGCACTGATCCCTTCGGTACCTCACTAGTCACTGTCTGCCAATTTGAACAAGACTGATTAATTCCTACTCTTTCTTTCCCGTCTGCCAACCATTGTTCTGTCTATCTCAATTCACTGCCCCTAATCCCATGTACTTTACTTTTACAGGCAGCACGGTGGCGCAGTGGTAGCATTGCTACCTCATGGCACCGAGGTCCCAGGTTCTATCCCGACCCTGGGTTACTGGCTGTGTGGAGTTTGTACATTCTCCCCATGTTTGCATGAGTTTCGCTCCCACAACCCAAAGATGGAAAGGGTAGGTGAATTGGCCATGCTAAATTGCCCCTTAATTGGAAAAAATGAATTGGGTACTCTAAAATTCTTTTTTTTTAAATAAAAACATTTTACACATTAATCTCTTATGTGGGACCTTGTCAAAAGCCTTCTGAAAGTCCAAATATACCACACCCACTGGCTCCCACTCGTCAACTCTACTAGTTACATCCTCGAAGAATTGCAGTAGATTTGTCCAGCATGATTTCCCCTTCATAAATCTATGCTGACTCTGTTTTCTAAGTTCTCTGCCATAAAACCTTTGATAATGCATTCTAGAATTTCTAGTCAGGCTTACTGGTGTATATTTCCTGTTTTCTCTCTACCTTCCTTTTTAAATAGTGGAGTACTCTAATCTGTAGGAATATTTCCAGAGTCTATAGAACCTTGGAAAATAACCACCAATGCACACACTATTCCTAGAGCCAATTCTTTAAGTACTCTGGAATGTAGATTAATAGGCCCCGGGAAATCCTGTCAATTTCTCCAATACCTTTTCTCTACTAATCTTGATCTCCTTCAGTTCCTCCCTCTCACTAAATCCTGCATTCCCCCACATTTCTGGTATTTTAGTTGTGTCCTCATTTGTGATGACAGAACCAAAATATGTGTTTAGTTGCTCAGTCATTTTGTTGTCGCCTATTATACATTCCCCTGTTTCTGACTGTAAGGGACCTACATTTGTCTTCACCAATCGTTTTCTCTTCCTGTATCGATAAAACTTTTACAGTCGGTTTTTATGTTCCCTGCAAGTTTACTCTGGTATATTAGTTTCCCCTTCTTTTAAAAAAAAATATATTTTATTAAAGTTTTTCGATCAAACAAAAATTTCCCATTTTACAACTTTGTAATAATATATACATTGATCATTTTTTAAATAAATAATATGCTGACAAACGGCAACTGCCAACAACAAAATAAGAAACAACAGAAATAGTAACTAAAATAGTAACTTTGTGAAATCAAATATAAATAACTAATATATAAACACACACATGAAACCCCTGAAGACCCAAATGAGCCCTCCCCCCACCCCCACCCCCCCCCCGCCACCCCCCCCTCCCCCCTGGGCTGCTGCTGCTGCCTTTCCTATTTTCCCTTATCGCTCTGCGAGATAGTCGAGGAACGGTTGCCACCGCCCGGTGAACCCCTGAGCCAAACCTCTTAATGCATATTTTATCCGCTCCAGTTTTATAAACCCTGCCATGTCGTTGATCCAGGCCTCCACACCCGGGGGCTTAGCTTCTTTCCACATAAGTAGAATCCTTCGCCGGGCTACTAGGGACGCAAAGGCCAACACGTCGGCCTCTCTCGCCTCCTGCACTCCCAGCTCATCTGCAACCCCAAATATAGCCAACCCCCAGCTTGGTTTTACCTGGACCCCCACCACCTTCGAGATCACTTTTGGCACACCCACCCAGAACCCATGCAATACCGGACATGACCAAAACATGTGGGTGTGGTTCGCCGGGCTTCCCGCGCATCTCCCGCACCTATCTTCCACTCCAAAAATCCTACTCAGCCTTGCTCCCGTCATATGCGCCCTGTGTAGAACCTTGAATTGTTTCAGGCTGAGCCTGGCACATGAGGACGAAGAGTTTACCCTTCTTAGGGCATCTGCCCACAGCCCCTCCTCAATCTTTTCCCCCAGCTCCTCCTCCCATTTTCCCTTCAGCTCCTCTACCATCGTCTCCCCCTCGTCTCTCATTTCCCTATATATATCTGACACCCTACCATCACCCACCCATGCCCCCAAAATCACTCTGTCCTGGATCTCTTGCGCCGGGAGCTGCGGAAATTCCCTTACCTGTTGCCTCACAAATGCTGTCACTTGCATATAGCGAAATGCATTCCCAGGTGGCAACCCATATTTTTCTGTCAGTGCTCCCAGACTCGCGAACGTCCCGTCTAAGAACAAGTCCTGCAATTTCGCAATTCCTGCTCGCTGCCAAGATTTAAATCCCCCATCTATCGTTCCTGCGACGAACCTATGGTTGTTCCTTATCGGGGACCACACTGAGGCACCCGTCACTCCCTTATTTCGTCTCCACTGCCCCCAAATTTTCAGAGTTGCCACCACCACTGGGTTTGTGGTGTATTTTTTCGGGGAGAACGGTAACGGCACCGTCGCCAGTGCTTTTAAGCTAGTTCCCCTACAGGACGCCATCTCCAGTCTTTTCCACGCCGCTCCTTCCCCTTCCCTCATCCGCTTACATATCATTGACACGTTGGCGGCCCAATAATAATCACTTAGACTCGGCAGTGCCAGTCCCCCTCTGTCCCTACTGCGCTGCAGGAACCCCCTCTTTACTCTTGGGGTCTTTCCAGCCCACACAAAGCTCATAATACTCTTGTCCACCTTCTTAAAAAAGGCCTTTGTAATCAATACAGGGAGGCACTGGAACACAAAAAGAAACCTCGGAAGGACCACCATTTTAACCGCCTGCACCCTGCCCGCCAATGACAGGGGCGCCATGTCCCACCTCCTAAAGTCCTCTTCCATCTGCTCTACCAGTCGTGCCAAGTTAAGCTTATGCAAGGTTCCCCAGTTCCTGGCCACCTGGATCCCTAAATACCGGAAATCTCTTCTTACCCTCCTCAACGGTAAATCGTCTATTCCCCTGCCCTGTTCCCCGGGGTGCATCACAAACAGTTCACTCTTCCCCATATTCAATTTATATCCTGAAAATTCTCCAAACTCCCTGAGTGTCTGCATTATCTCAGGCATCCCCTCCACTGGGTCCGCGACATACAACAACAAATCATCCGCGTATAATGACACCCGATGCTCTTCTCCTCCTCTAAGTACCCCCCTCCACTTCCTAGAGCCCCTCAGCGCTATGGCCAATGGCTCAATTGCCAACGCAAACAGTAACGGGGACAGGGGACATCCCTGTCTTGTACCCCTATATAGTCGGAAGTGGTCAGATCGTTGCCTATTTGTAATCACCCTTGCCACCGGGGCCCTGTACAGGAGCTGAACCCATCTAATGAATCCCTCTCCAAATCCAAATCTCCTCAGTACTTCCCACAGGTAGTCCCACTCCACTCTATCAAATGCTTTCTCTGCATCCATCGCCACCACTATCTCTGCCTCCCCCTCCGGTGGGGGCATCATCATCACCCCCAACAGCCTCCGTATGTTAGCATTCAATTGCCTCCCTTTAACAAACCCAGTTTGATCAACATGCACCACCCCAGGGACACAGTCCTCTATCCTCGTCGCCATCACCTTGGCCAAAAGCTTGGCATCTACGTTCAAGAGGGAAATAGGCCTGTATGACCCGCACTGCAGCGGGTCTTTGTCTCTTTTCAGGATCAGCGATATCGTCGCCTCCGACATCGTCGGGGGTAGTGTCCCCCTTTCCCTAGCCTCATTAAAGGTTCTCATCAGAAGTGGGGCCAGCAGGTCCACGTACTTCCTATAGAACTCCACCGGGAACCCATCCGATCCCGGGGCCTTCCCTGCCTGCATGTTCCCAATTCCTTTTACCACCTCCTCCACCTCAATCTGCGCTCCCAGTCCTGTCATCTCCTGTTCCTCAACCTTCAGGAACTCCAGCTGGTCTAGGAAACGCATCATTCCCTCTTTCCCTTCTGGGGGTTTAGCCTTATATAGCCTCTCGTAAAATACCTTAAACACCCCGTTCACCCTCTCCGCTCCCCGTTCCATCTTTCCCTCCTCGTCCCTAACCCCTCCGATCTCTCTCGCCGCCCCCCTCTTCCTACGTTGTTGGGCTAGCAGCCAGCTCGCCTTCTCTCCATATTCATACTGCACTCCCTGTGCCTTCCTCCATTGTGCCTCCGCCTTACCCGTGGTCAACAAGTCAAAGTCCATGTGCAATCTCCGTCTTTTCCTGTATGGCCCTTCATCTGGAGCCTCCGCATATTGCCTATCCACCCTCAAAATCTCCCCCAACAATCTCTCCCTTTCTTTACCCTCTTGTTTCCCCTTATGTGCCCTTATGGAGATCAGCTCCCCTCTAACCACCACCTTCAGCGCCTCCCAGACCACTCCCAACTGGACCTCTCCGTCATCATTGATCTCTAAGTACCTTTCAATACATCCCCTCACCCTTACACATACTCCCTCGTCCGCCAACAGTCCCATATCTAATCTCCAGAGTGGCGCTGCTCCTTTTCCTCTCCTACTTCCAGATCTACCCAATGTGGGGCATGATCTGAAATGGCTATAGCCGATACTCCGTTCCAGCCACCTTCGGGATCAGTGCCCTTCCCAGGACAAAGATGTCTATCCGGGAGTACACTTTGTGGACATGGGAGAAGAAGGAAAACTCTTTACTCCTTGGTCTAGTAAATCTCCAGGGATCCACTCCTCCCATCTGCTCCATTAAGCCCTTAAGCACCTTGGCCGCTGCCGGCCTCCTCCCGGTCCTAGATCTGGACCGGTCCAGCCCTGGGTCCAGCACCGTGTTGAAGTCCCCCCCCTCATTACCAACTTTCCCATCTCCAGGTCCGGGATGCGCCCCAACATACGCTTCAAAAAGTTTGCATCATCCCAGTTCGGGGCATATACGTTCACCAGCACCACCGCCTCACCTTGCAATCTGTCACTCACCATCACGTATCTACCCCCACTATCCACCACTGTGGTCTTCGCCTCAAACAATACCCGTTTCCCCACCAGTATTGCCACCCCTCTATTTTTCGCATCCAAGCCCGAGTGGAATACCTGTCCCACCCATCCTTTTCTTAATCTGACCTGATCCGCCAGTTTCAGGTGCGTCTCCTGAAGCATGACCACGTCTGCCTTTAGCTTCTTTAGGTGCGCAAATACCCTTGCCCTCTTAATCGGCCTATTCAACCCTCTCACGTTCCACGTGATCAACCGGGTTGGGGGGCTCTTTACCCCCCCCCCCCCTCGTCTACTAGCCATCCTCTTTTTTAGACCAGCTCCTCACCCGGTTCCCACGCACCCACTTATCCCCCGGACGGTGCCCTCCCGTCCCGACCATCCCATCCCGTAACAGCTCCCCCTTCCCCTTAGCAGCAGCAACCCAGTTAACCCCCCCCCCCGCTAGATCCCTCTCTAGCTTAGTTGCTCCCCCCATATTGCTTCCGGAAGTCAGCAAACTCTGGCTGACCTCGGCTTCCCCCGTTTATCCTTAGCCTCCCATTATGTGAGGCCCCTTCCTTCCTGCGCCCCCTTTTCCCGCCACAATTTTCATAGCGCGGGAACAAAGCCCGCGCTTCCCTCTCGGCCCCGCCCCTGATGGCGCAGCTCCCTCTCTCCTTCCCCCTCCCCTTCCCGTCCACATTTCTTCGTGTGTCCCCCCTTCGAGGGGAAAGAAAATTTTCCCCCATCTGATTCACAGTCCCTTGCCACCACCTCGCTACTTCATTTCAAACACTCTTTCTCAAATCTAGTCCAACTTCTCCTCTTCAATAAATGTCCACGCCTCCTCTGCCGTCTCGAAGTAGTGGTGTTTACCCTGGTGTGTAACCCACAGTCTTGCTGGCTGCAACATTCCAAATTTCACTTTCCTCTTGTGGAGCACCGCCTTGGCCCGATTGAAACTCGCCCTCCTTCTCGCCACCTCCGCACTCCAATCCTGATACACGCGGATCACCGCGTTCTCCCACCTGCTGCTCCGTGTCTTTTTCGCCCATCTCAGGACCATCTCCCTGTCCTTGTAGCGGTAGAACCTCACCACTATTGCTCGAGGTATTTCTCCTGCCTTTGGTCTTCTCACGAGGACTCGGTACGCTCCCTCCACTTCCAGGGGGCCCGTCGGGGCCTCAGCTCCCATTAAGGTATGGAGCATTGTGCTCACATACGCCCCAAAGTCCGCTCCCTCTGCCCCTTCGGGAAGACCCAAGATTCTTAAGTTCTTCCTCCTCGAGCTATTTTCCAGGGCTTCCAGTCTCTCCATACACCTCTTATGCAGTGCCTCGTGCGTCTCCGTCTTCACCACCAAGCCCTGTATCTCGTCCTCGTTTTCGGCAGCTTTTGCCTTCACTCCACGGAGCTCCATCTCTTGGGTCTTCTGCGCCTCCTTTAACCCCTCAATCGCCTGCAGCATCGGCACCAGCACCTCCTTCTTGAGCTCCTCCACACATCGCCGGAGGAACTCCTGCTGTTCCAGGCCCCATACCAACTGGCCGCCCTCCGCCGCCATCTTGCTTCTCACTTCCCTTCTTTGCCGCTGCTCCAGAGGATCCTCCGCAATCTGGCCACTATTATCTCTTCTGTCCATTCACATCCGGGGGGACTCCCTTCTATGTCGCCTCACAGTGGGTTTAGCCTTCGAAAATTGCCGTTGGGGCTCCCGATAAGAGCCCAAAAGTCCGTTAAAACGGGAGGTGCCGAAACGTGCGACTTAGCTGGTCATTGCCGCACCCGGAAGTCCTAGTTTCCCCTTCTTAATCAATCCCTTGGTCCTTATTTGTTTAATTCTAAACTGCTTCGATTCCTCAGACCAGTTGTTTTTCTTGGCCAATTTGTGTGCTTCTTTCTTGGATTGAATACTATCTCTAATTTCCCTTGTAAGCCATGGATTGGTCACCTTTCCCGTTTTACTTTTGTACCATACAGGAATAAAAAATTGTTTGCAGTTCGTCCATGCGCTCCTTGAATATTTGTCATTGCCTATTCACTGTAATCCTTTTAAGTAATAGTTTAATGCCTTTAATCTTATATTCCTAATGCTTATTCCTCTTTCCCAGTCTCATCTTCTTAAAATTCTTAAATTTGAATTAAACTTTTAACACAATCAATCTTTAAATCGATCCAGACAGACCTTCTATGTTTGGTCTAGTTGTTCTTGTTATTTGCATCTCATCTCCAATTTTATATTATTAGTATACCTGGATTATTTAGTTTATGGCCGCACTTGCACTCCACCAATATCCATTGTAAATAGTAATAGCTCTGGATTATTCCTTGATATGTGTTTCTAACCACATTTCCCATTCTGATGTCACACCACAATTATTCTTTGTATCCTCTTCTGACTCACCCCAGAAGCTCTCCCCACATTCTGATGCTTTCATTATTGTGTCCAGGGTTTTGCTATAACTTCTGAGGTCCATTTTTAGGGATTCTATTATTCACCAATTAAGAGGCACCCCAGTTTGGAAGATTATAAAATTTCCACTTCAGTGAGCTCTTCGCTTTTGTAATTATTCCCTGGTATACGTTATGTCCTTTATGTGGAAGCTTGGTTATGGAGAGCAACAGATTTCTAGATATTAAAAGGTATATGGGGATAGTGCGGGAAAATGGCATTGAGGTAGAAGATCAACCATGATCCTGTTGAATGGTGGAGCAGGCTCGAGGGGCCAAGTGGCCTACTCCTGTCCCTATTTCCTGTGTTCCTATATAACCTTATGACTGCTGAATGTCTGCCTCAGTTATTCTGACTGGCCTGATTCATTGCCTAATGTAAACACAGAGGCAGCATAAATTAGGGATACCAGTGACAATGACTGGGATTCTGAATTGTTATCGCCATCACAGGCAAGTATGAGATCAGTTCAATTTCACCTTGTGTGATGAAATCTTGCAGATTAAATCCAATGCCATATCTTTTCCACCCCGGGAAGCAATGTGGGAAATAGTCAGCCACTTCACGTTAAGTCACAGACAATGCTGCTACAATTTATGCCATGGTTTGAAAACAATAAATCACAGATAAAGTTTTGGACTTAAACATTGAAGCAAAGGTTGAGTTATAAACAGAATATACAACTACCATCTCTGATGAACAATCCGTTGAAATAATGAATCCAACCTGCATTCCCAGCTGATGAGTTATTCCTCCCTTGATTGTGGAGGCAGATTCACATCTGGTACCACAAGTAGGTGTTCTCTGTCTCCTAAATTGGGAGAAAAATACATCCACTTGTGAAAAATAATCTACACAGAATCCTTGATGTTGATGAATGATCTGATCTTGAATGTTTAAGCACAACTTGTGGTCACTGGTTGCTATGGGTACTTTTCAAATGTTTGCTTTTTTTTGTAACTCTTTCATTCGCACAGTCGACATCTTTACAGAGAACCCTTGAATACGTCAAAGAATTCCTTTGTAGCGACTGATTTTTCAAGACAAATGGTGTTCTCCACCATTTCAAATTCTGGCATATTACTAACAAGTACTACGTGCAAAAGGTATAAGAAGTTAAATTAGGCATTCCTGATTTCTAGCATAAATCCCTCAATAAACAGATTTTCTCTGTTTCCTTGTTTACTGATGTTTTTTTCCAAATCTTTGCCTTAATTTCTTCTAATTTTGCACTTAACTCATGTGACATCGAGTCCACTGCTCAGGAACAGGCCACTTGTCCACCTGGCCTATGCAAACAATTATGCTCCATTCATGCTCCTTCTGTCTTTCTTCACCAGCAGACACTTCTATTCCTTTTCTTCATAATATTCATTGAGCTTCCTTTAAATGCAAATGTGGCACTCGTCTAAACCATTCCATGTAGGGAATTCCCATATGTCCAGGTATTTTAGATTTTATCTAATCCTTTGGGTTATTCAAGCTTTAAAATGAAGTGGTTACCTATCACTGAGTTATATCGCAATAATATTCTGAAGAGTAACAGCTGTGCAATTTTCTAATTGTCAATATAACATTCAAAGTGGAAGAGATAATGGAGTGGTTTTAAGTACTTTACGCTCTCTCTTTAAGAGCGCCTTCGGTGACATACAAAACATGCATCCTCAGAGACAACCAGCTTTATATAATTCCTCTATTAACAAGTAAAACCACAGGGAATAAGCTAGATCAGAGGTCATGGTCTTTCTGTGAGAGTTACAATTATTAACTAACTATCTTGAGAAGGTGGCAGGGGAGCTAATAATTGAAATCAGGACATCGGGGGTCTGGCAGGGATAGTACGGGGGGGGGGGTGGAGCACAGAGTCTTGTGTCATGCAAGAGTGCCTTTCAGAAATGGATGTGTAAGCAATGTACCTTTAAGAAAACAGTGATGTCAGAGAGTGGGTGGAGCTCAGTTCAGGTCAGCCATTTTTCAGTCTGTGTTTTGCAGGTTTTTAGTTTCAGTTTAAAAGCAGTGTTTGTGTGTCTGTGTGTTTCCAGAGAGCTGCAAGTTTTGCAGTTTGGTTTTGCAGCTTAAAAAGTGCCTGGCTGGTTTTGCTGAGAGCAGCTTAAAAGTGCCTGGCTGATTTGCTGGAGCTGAAGGCAACCAAGCTAATATATCTCTGCCATTCTACAGAAAAAATATATATCCTTTAACCTGATGTGATACTGTTTAAAGGTGTTAAGTCTCTTGGAAGTTTGAAGGAACATTTTAAGGAATTATTTACTGTTGCAATATTTTCTGAGTTATCTTTGAAGTAAGGGGTTTTAAGAGATCCAATGTTTATTTAAGATGTTAAGTTGAGTTCATGGAATACACAGTGTTTTGTGTTTAAAAACCCACGTGTCCATAATTGTAATACCACACCTAGGGAAAAGCCGTGTGCTAGGAAAAGCAACAAATACATTAAAGGGTGAGGTTAGTCGAACACTATGATACATTTTGGGGTTCTGAAAACACCTCACCCATAACAATTGGGGACTCGAGGGGGATAAAAGTCTATCTATTGGATTGGCTTTTGTGAACTTAAAGACAGTGAAGGATTGTTGCTTTTCCGGTGTGGTATTTTAGTTTAAGTGGGGAGAATGTTGTGAACAATGGCTCTTTCAGAGGCTCAGAAGTTTTTGGGGGTGGAGAATGTCACATGTAGTACTTTACGGACAGAAACGAAAAGCAGACTGTTAGATTTGGCAAGAACATTGCAGTTAACATTACCTGTCAAAATGCGAAAAGATGAGGTAATTATGGCAGTGGTTAAGCATTTAAAGTTGCCTGAGACAGAGTTTGACTCATTGGAAATGGCAAAAATTCAGTTGCAAATTAAATGGAACAGGAGAAATAATTAAAGCGGCTGGAATACGAGAGTGAGAGAGAGGAAAAAGAAAGAGAGAGAGAGAGGAAAAAGAAAAGGAGAGAGAAGAAAGGAGAAAAGAAAGAATAGCCCCAGCAGAACCAGAAAGAAAAGAAAGGGAGATACAGATCAGGGTAAAAGATAAAGAGAGGGAGTTTGAACTTCAGAAAATGGCTATGAAACATGACAATCAGTTAAAATTGGCAGACGTAAAGGGAAACGTACAGTTGGATGATAGTGATGAAGGTAGTGAGAAAGAGCATCATAGTCGAAGGCTTGGTGGGAATCTATTTAAATATGTCCAAGTATTGCCAAGGTTTGATGAGAAGGAAGTGGAAGCCTTTTTCATTTCATTTGAGAAGGTAGCTAAACAAATGAAATGGCCACAGGACATGTGGGTGTTACTGATTCAAACAAAGCTGGTAGGTAGAGCTAGTGAAGTGTTTGCATCACTACTCGGAGGAGGTATCTGGAACATATGAGGAGGTGAAGAAATTCATCTTAAGCTAGTGCCTGAAGCTTACAAACAAGGGTTTAGAAATTTAAGGAAATAATTTGGTCAAACATATATGGAGTTTGAAAGGCTCAAACAGAGTAATTTTGATAGGTGGATCAGGGCTTTGAAAATAGACCAAACGTATGAAGCTCTAGAACATAGAACATAGAAAAATACAGCACAGAACAGGCCCTTCGGCCCACGATGTTGTGCCGAACCTTTGTCCGAGATTAATCATAGATTATCATTGAATTTACAGTGCAGAAGGAGGCCATTCGGCCCTTTGAGTCTGCACCGGCTCTTGGAAAGAGCACCATACCCAAACTCAACACCTCCACCCAACACCAAGGGCAATTTGGACATTAAGGGCAATTTATCATTGGCCAATTCACCTAACCCGCACATCTTTGGACTGTGGGAGGAAACCGGAGCACCCGGAGGAAACCCACGCAGACACGGGGAGGACGTGCAGACTCCGCACAGACAATGACCCAAGCCGGATTCGAACTTGGGACCATGGAGCCGTGAAGCAATTGCGCTCTCCACAATGCTACCGTGCTGCCCTTAAGAACAAATAAATCTACACTAAATCATTTTACCGTCATCCATGTGCCTATCCAATAGCTGCTTGAAGGTCCCTAATGTTTCCGACTCAACTGCTTCCACAGGCAGTGCATTCCATGCCCCCACTACTCTCTGGGTAAAGAACCTACCTCTGATATCCCTCCTATATCTTCCACCTTTCACCTTAAATTTATGTCCCCTTGTAATGGTGTGTTCCACCCGGGGAAAAAGTCTCTGACTGTCTACTCTATCTATTCCCCTCATCATCTTATAAACCTCCATCAAGTCGCCCCTCATCCTTCTCCGCTCTAATGAGAAAAGGCCTAGCACCCTCAACCTTTCCTCGTAAGACCTACTCTCCATTCCAGGCAACATCCTGGTAAATCTTCTTTGCACCTTTTCCAGAGCTTCCACATCCTTCCTAAAATGAGGCGACCAGAACTGTACACAGTACTCCAAATGTGGCCTTACCAAAGTTTTGTACAGCTGCATCATCATCTCACGGCTCTTAAATTCAATCCCTCTGTTAATGAGCGCGAGCACACCATAGGCCTTCTTCACAGCTCTATCCACTTGAGTGGCAACTTTCAAAGATGTATGAACACAGACCCCAAGATCTCTCTGCTCCTCCACATTGCCAAGAACTCTACCGTTAACCCTATATTCCGCATTCATATTTGTCCTTCCAAAATGGACAACCTCACACTTTTCAGGGTTAAACTCCATCTGCCACTTCTCAGCCCAGCTCTGCATCCTATCTATGTCTCTTTGCAGCCGACAACAGCCCTCCTTACTATCCACAACTCCACCAATCTTCGTATCGTCTGCAAATTTACTGACCCACCCTTCAACTCCCTCATCCAAGTCATTAATGAAAATCACAAACAGCAGAGGACCCAGAACTGATCCCTGCGGTACGCCACTGGTAACTGGGATCCAGGCTGAATATTTGCCATCCACCACCACTCTCTGACTTCTATCGGTTAGCCAGTTCGTTATCCAACTGGCCAAATTTCCCACTATCCCATGCCTCCTTACTTTCTGCAGAAGCCTACCATGGGGAACTTTATCAAATGCCTTACTAAAATCCATGTACACTACATCCACTGCTTTACCTTCATCCACATGCTTGGTCACCTCCTCAAAGAATTCAATAAGATTTGTAAGGCAAGACCTACCCCTCACAAATCCGTGCTGACTATCCCTAATCAAGCAGTGTCTTTCCAGATGCTCAGAAATCCTATCCTTCAGTACCCTTTCCATTACTTTGCCTACCACCGAAGGAAGACTAACTGGCCTGTAATTCCCAGGGTTATCCCTAGTTCCTTTTTTGAACAGGGGCACGACATTCGCCACTCTCCAATCCCCTGGTACCACCCCTGTTGACAGTGAGGACGAAAAGATCATTGCCAACGGCTCTGCAATTTCATCTCTTGCTTCCCATAGAATCCTTGGATATATTCCGTCAGGCCCGGGGGACTTGTCTATCCTCAAGTTTTTCAAAATGCCCAACACATCTTCCTTCCTGACAAGTATTTCCTCGAGCTTACCAATCTGTTTCACACTGTCCTCTCCAACAATATCGCCCCTCTCATTTGTAAATACAGAAGAAAAATACTCATACAAGGCCTCTCCTATCTCTTCAGACTCAATACACAATCTCCCGCTACTGTCCTTGATCGGACCTACCCTCGCTCTAGTCATTCTCATATTTCTCACATATGTGTAAAAGGCCTTGGGGTTTTCCTTGATCCTACCCGCCAAAGATTGTTCATGCCCTCTCTTAGCTCTCCTAATCCCTTTCTTCAGTTCCCTCCTGGCTATCTTGTATCCCTCCAATGCCCTGTCTGAACCTTGTTTCCTCAGCCTTACATAAGTCACCTTTTTCCTCTTAACAAGACATTCAACCTCTCTTGTCAACCATGGTTCCCTCACTCGACCATCTCTTCCCTGCCTGACAGGGACATACATATCAAGGACACGTAGCACCTGTTCCTTGAACAAGTTCCACATTTCACTTGTGTCCTTCCCTGCCAGCCTATGTTCCCAACTTATGCACTTCAATTCTTGTCTGACAACATCGTATTTACCCTTCCCCCAATTGTAAACCTTGCCCTGTTGCACGTGCCTATCCCTCTCCATTACTAAAGTGAAAGTCACAGAATTGTGGTCACTATCTCCAAAATGCTCCCCCACTAACAAATCTATCACTTGCCCTGGTTCATTACCCAGTACTAAATCCAATATTGCCCCTCCTCTGGTCGGACAATCTACATACTGTGTTAGAAAAGCTTCCTGGACACACTGCACAAATACCACCCCATCCAAACTATTTGATCTAAAGAGTTTCCACTCAATATTTGGGAAGTTAAAGTCACCCATGACTACTACCCTATGACTTCTGCACCTTTCCAAAATCTGTTTCCCAATCTGTTCCTCCACATCTCTGTTACTATTGGGGGGCCTATAGAAAACTCCTAACAAGGTGACTGCTCCTTTCCTATTTCTGACTTCAACCCATACTAGCTCAATAGGGTGATACTCCTCGAACTGCCTTTCTGCAGCTGTTATACTATCTCTAATTAATAATGCCACCCCCCCACCTCTTTTACCACCCTCCCTAATCTTATTGAAACATCTATAACCAGGGACCTCCAACAACCATTTCTGCCCCTCTTCTATCCAAGTTTCCGTGATGGCCACCACATCGTAGTCCCAAGTACCGATCCATGCCTTAAGTTCACCCACCTTATTCCTGATGCTTCTTGCGTTGAAGTATACACACTTCAACCCATCTCCGTGCCTGCAAATACTCTCCTTTGTCAGTGTTCCCTTCCCCACTGCCTCATTACATGCTTTGGCGTCCTGAATATCGGCTACCTTAGTTGCTGGACTACAAATCCGGTTCCCATTCCCCTGCCAAATTAGTTTAAACCCTCCCGAAGAGTACTAGCAAACCTCCCTCCCAGGATATTGGTGCCCCTCTGGTTCAGATGCAACCCGTCCTGCTTGTACAGGTCCCACCTTCCCCAGAATGCGCTCCAATTATCTAAATACCTGAAGCCCTCCCTCCTACACCATTCCTGCAGCCACGTGTTCAACTGCACTCTCTCCCTATTCCTAGCCTCGCTATCACGTGGCACCGGCAACAAACCAGAGATGACAACTCTGTCTGTCCTGGCTTTCAACTTCCAGCCTAACTCCCTAAACATGTTTATTACCTCCACACCCCTTTTCCTACCTATGTCATTGGTACCAATGTGCACCACGACTTCTGGCTGCTCACCCTCCCCCTTAAGGATCCTGAAGACACGATCCGAGACATCCCTGGCCCTGGCACCCGGGAGGCAACATACCTTCCGGGAGTCTCGCTCGCGACCACAGAATCTCCTATCTATTCCCCTAACCATTGAATCTCCTACAACTATTGCTTTTCTATTCTCCCCCCTTCCCTTCTGAGCCCCAGAGCCAGACTCCGTGCCAGAGACCTGACCGCTAGGGCCTTCCCCCGGTAGGTCATCCCCCCCAACAGCATCCAAAACGGTATACTTGTTTTGAAGGGGAACGGCCACGAGGGATCCCTGCACTGTCTGCCTGTTTGTTTTTTTCCCCCTGACTGTAACCCAGCTATTCTTGTCCTGTACCTTGGGTGTGGTTACCTCCCTGTAACTCTTCTCAATCACCCCCTCTGCCTCCCGGATGATCCGAAGTTCATCCAGCTTCAGCTCCAGTTCCCTAACACGGTCTTTGAGGAGCTGAAGTTGGGTGCACTTCCCGCAGGTATAGTCAGCGGGGACACCGGTGGTATCCCTCACCACCCACATCCTACAGGAGGAGCATGTAACTGGCCTAGCCTCCATCCCCTCTTACCTTAAAGAATATAGCTGCTGTGTGGACTAACTAGATCTCCGCCCTCCGACTCTGCTCCCAGTCAGCTACACTTCCTGTAAACTCCTGGCTCTCTTCGCACTCTTTGCGGAAATGTCGGAAACAAAATGAAAGGAGCACCTTACTCCCTCCTCACCTAACTCCCTCGGTCACCAAACTCTCACTATCGCACTCAAAAAGCACCAAATTCAGCACTCCCTCGGTCACCAAACTCTCACTATCGCACTCAAAAAGCACCAAATTCAGCACTCCCTCGGTCACCAAACTCTCACTGTCGCACTCAAAAAGCACCAAATTCAGCACTCAGTGCAAACAAAGTCTGCACTGTAGGGGATCACTTTTATACTGTGAATCTAGCCTCTGAAAAACTGGCCTAATCCAATTAACTAATTAACAAGCTCCAGCTGCAAGTGCCTAGAAGTAGAAGCCTGTTTAAAGCTGATTGAAAATTCACCTTCTTCTAAACCAAACAGCAACTTTTAAGTTAATTAACTAAATAAAAGAAAGACTAAACTTTAGATAAAAATGAAGCCTTATACTCCCTCGGTCACCAAACTCTCACTATCACACTCAAAAAGCACCAAATTCAGCACTCAGCTCTCAGAGAAATTATTCTTTTGGAAGAGTTTAAAAATTCAATTCCTGATGTAGTGAGAACTCATGTGGAAGAACAGAAGGTTAAAACTGTGAGTTGAGCAGCGGAAATGGCAGATGATTATGAATCAGTTCATAAATCAAAGATTGGTTTCCGACATCAATTTCAGCCGGTGAGGGATGGGAACTGGGGACATGAGAAATACTCAAGTGGTAAAGGTCAAGGTGATGTGATGGGAGACAGTAAAGAGAGTGTACCTCAGATTAAAAAAGAAATCCAGGAGGGTGGAGAAGAAATGAAAAGTTTCAGATGTTTTCACTGTAATAAACTAGGCCATGTAAAGTCACAGTGTTGGTGGTTGAAGAAAAGCACTGAGAAGGCTGATGTGGTAAAACAGGATAAGACAGTGGGGTTTGTTAGAGTGGTAAAGGAAAGCCCAAGGGAAGCATAGGAGGTGCAAACGATTGTACAGCCTGTTCAAGAAGTAATTGTTAAGAAGGTGCCAGATGTCTTTAAAGAATTTACTTGTGTGGGTAAAGTTTACTCATGTGCATCAGGAGGAGCAGGTAAAGAAGTCACAATTTTAAGAGATACAGGGGCTAGTCAATCTTTAATGGTAAGAGATGAGGAATTATGTAGTTTGAGAAGAATGTTGCCAGAAAAGGTGGTGATATGTGGAATTCAGGGTGAGAGGAGTAAGGTTGGAAAGTCCAGTGAAGAGTGGTGAAGTGGTAGTATGAGTAATAGATAAACTATCTTGTCCAGGAATACAGTTTATCTTGGGTAATGATTGTCGCTGGATCGCAGGTGGGAGTGATGCCTACTGTGGTTGATAAGCCAGTGGAAAATCAGCCAACTGAAGTGTTGAACGATGAATATCCTGGGATTTTTCCGGATTGTGTAGTAACAAGGTCGTAAAGTCACAGGTTAAGACAAGAGGAGAAGTCAAAGAGTGAAGATGAAGTTGAAGTGCAATTATCAGAAACGATTTTTGATCAGATGGTTGAAAAAGAACAAGAACAGGTGGAGAATGAGGCAGATATTTTTAGTTACAACAGAAAGATGTAGAAATCAAACGGATATATCAGAAAGCATATACGGAAGAGGAATCTGAGAGTATACCAGAATGTTATTACCATAAAAATGATGTCTTGATGAGAAAATGGAGACCTGTACATATGCAGGCGGATGAAAAGTGGGCAGAAGTTCATCAAGTAGTGTTGCCGGTAGGGTATAGAAAGGAGGTGTTGCGAGTTGCGCGTGATGTATCAGTGGGAGGTCATTTGGGAATAAGGAAAACTCAAGCTAAAATCCAGAAACATTTTTATTGGCCTGGACTACATAAAGATGTAGTTAAACTTTGTCAATCATGTCACACATGTCAAGTGTTAGGGAAACCTCAAGCAGTGATAAAACCAGCGCCCTTAATACCCTTTCCAGCATTTAAGGAACCTTTTACAAGGGTCCCAATCGATTGTGTAGGACCGCTTCCTAAAACAAAAAGAATCAATATCTTTTGACTATAATGGATGTGTCTACTAGGTTTCCAGAGACCATTCCAGTACGTAATATTACAGCTAAAAGGATTGTGGAGGAGTTACTTAAATTCTTTACTAGATATGGACTACCCACAGAAATTCAATCGTATCAAGGAACAAATTTTACTTCAAAGTTATTCAAAGAAGTTATGGATAGCTTAGGAATAAAACAATTTAAATCAACTGCGTACCATCCAGAATCGCAGGGAGCGTTAGAAAGGTGGCATCAGACATTAAAGACAATGTTGAGGGCGTATTGTCAAGATTATTCAGAGGATTGGGATAAAGAAATCCCATTCGTATTGTTTGCAATTAGGGATGCACCTAATGAGTCTACCAAATTTAGTCCTTTTGAACTAATTTTTGGTCATGAGGTAAGAGGACCACTTAAATTGATTTAGGAAAAATTGGTGGGTGAGAAATCGGAAATTACACTATTGGATTACATGTCAAATTTTAGGGAACGATTAAATAGAGCAGGTGAATTGGCTAGACAACATTTGAAAGTTGCACAAAATGTGATGAAACGGGTAGTGGACAAGAAATCCAAAGTTCGTAGTTTTGCCAGTGGGGATAACGTTTTTGTGTTGTTACCAGTGGTAAGGGAGCCTTTAAAAGCTAGGTTTTGTGGACCGTATCAGATTGAAAGGAAATTAAGTGAGGTGAATTATGTGGTAAAAACACCAGATAGAAGGAAGACTCACCGAGTGTGTCATGTGAATATGCTTAAAAGGTACATTGAAAGGGAAGGAGAGAAAAAGGAGGTTTTAATGATTCTAACTCAAAGTGACGAACCAAATCCAGATGATTGTGAATTTGACATACCACAAATTAAATTGGAAAATGAGGATGCTCTTAAAAATTGGGATGAATTTTTAAGTTATCTTCCAGAGGAAAAACGAACTGACCTGAAAGAGTTATGTTGTGTTGGGTGCTCTGCCACACAGACGAACCAACACGGTTGCGGATGGTACAACTCAGTTTTATTACTAACATATATTTACAATGGTAAACTGGTTATTGTGGTTCGATCATAACCGTTGAATCTGTGGACCTATTCCTAATGCTATCTTGGAGTTGCACTCAGCTCATGGTGGATGTCTGAGTGGCTTGTTGTGAGCTCTGTTCCCTGAGCTGTCTCCTGCTGGAATGCCCGGGAAGTGTTGTGTTCCCCGTTTTATAGTGTGTATGCTCTTGCCTGTGATTGGCTGTGGTGTTGTTTGGTGTGTATTGATTGGTCCGTTGATCTGTCCATCAGTATGTATGTGTGTTTGCACCATGATGTTTACCTGAATATCATGACATCCCACTTTTTTTACAAGAACATGTGCCTATGTGGTTATAAATAGAGATGTGTACTTAGTGCAGCTGAATGTGTGTGTGTGCAATATCTACAGCATGTACATGAGGCTAAACTATATACAAGGGATGATGTCAGGTGCGACATATCAACGAGGTTGTACCATAAACAAAAGACGGGGAAATGTTGAACGTCAAAACGAACTCCTGTAACGACAAGGAAAAACAGAAACATATCATGCATGTGGTATCATGCATCAGTGAGTTCAATGATCAAACAGGCTCATAAGTCCAGTCTAGTAGGTGGGCGACAAATTCGAGTTGACCGCCTCAAGGGTGGGTCAGGATCCACCGGCTGAGGAATGGGCCTGGCCACGGGCGATGACGGAATGGGCATGGTGGCAGGAAGCTCCACGAAGTCGACATTAGGAACAACAGGAGGGCGTGGTACCGGTGTAAGTTCCCATAGCGAGCGTGGAAGCAGGCGAAGAGCCCGGCGATTGTGCCTGCGAATGGAGCCATCAGGCATGCGAACCAGAAACGAGCTGGTGTGTTGTGTGTGTATTGATTGGTCCGTTGATCTGTCCATCAGTATGTATGTGTGTTTGCACCATGATGTTTACCTGAATATCATGACATCCCACTTTTTTTACAAGAACATGTGCCTATGTGGTTATAAATAGAGATGTGTACTTAGTGCAGCTGA
The DNA here is from genome assembly GCF_047496885.1 of Scyliorhinus torazame. Classification (NCBI taxonomy): domain Eukaryota; kingdom Metazoa; phylum Chordata; class Chondrichthyes; order Carcharhiniformes; family Scyliorhinidae; genus Scyliorhinus; species Scyliorhinus torazame. Next base: position 116,643,019 of record NC_092710.1, on the reverse strand, counting down.
ATGTGTGTGTGTGCAATATCTACAGCATGTACATGAGGCTAAACTATATACAAGGGATGATGTCAGGTGCGACATATCAACGAGGTTGTACCATGAATATCATGACAAGTTATTGATATCACATGGGCAAGTTTGTAGAGATAAATTGGGAAGTACTAAAATGGCTATACATGATATAGATGTGGGAAATGCTGTTCCTATCAAACAACATCCATATAGACTTAATCCTTTAAAATTGGCACAGGTTAACAGAGAGATTGAGAGTATGCTGAAGAATGGCATAACTGAAGTGGGTTGCAGCCAATGGCGTTCACCCATAGTGATGGGACCTAAACCAGTCGGTACCCAACGGTTGTGTGTGGACTATGGAAAGGTGAATGCAGTTACAAGAACGGACTCTTATCCTGTCCCATGTTTGAAGGATTGCATGGAGAAAGTGGGACAATCTGCGTTTATTTCTAACTTCCAGACATGGAAAGAACATTTTAAACATCATATGGAGTTCTTTGATTGACTTCAGGAGGTGGGTTAGCCGAAAGTGAATTTGGAGAAGCCCGAATCACTTTCCTTGAGGAGTTTCCAATACCCTCAAGATGAAGGGAGGCAATGCTCTTAACCTGAATGAATTTGATCGAACAGCTATGCAAAGGTTTTGTGGCGTGATTACGCCACTGATGGAATTGCTGAAGAAACGTTAAAAAATTCAATGGGCAGTGGACTTTCAACAGGCATTTGCAACAGGCCATCACCAATGCTCCTGTATTGAAGAATTGCAAGAGACTCTGTGGTCAGATTGAACTAAAGTATCTGATTCTAAAGAGAAATGCCGAGGAGTAGAGGAATGGATGGATCGTGCAGAGACTTTGTTCAAAGAGACTGTCAATCGAGAAGGTTTTCGGTTGGAGGAAGAAAAACAAAGAAAAATGGACTATATTATTATACCTGTTTGCGTGAGTTGTTTTCTTTAATTGAAAATTTATATTTACTGTGTGCATTTCTTTGTAGATGGTGCAAAAGTGAAAAATTAAACCATCTTGAAGTTGATGGTTTATTTTTTTTCTTGGGGGAGGTGTCATGCAAGAGTGCCTTTAAGAAATGGATATGTAAGCAATGTACGTTTAAGAAAACAGTGATGTCAGAGAGTGGGTGGAGCTCAGCTCCGGTCAGCCATTTTTCAGTCTGTGTTTTGCAGGTTTTTAGTTTCAGTTTAAAAGCAGTGTTTGTGTGTCTGTGTGTTTCCAGAGAGCTGAAAGTTTTGCAGTTTGGTTTTGCAGCTTAAAAAGTGCCTGGCTGGTTTTGCTGAGAGCAGTTTAAAAGTGCCTGGCTGTTTTGCTGGAGCTGAAGGCAACCAAGCTAATATATCTCTGCCATTCTACAGAAAATATATATATCCTTTGACCTGATGTAATACTGTTTAAAGGTGTTAAGTCTCTTGGAAGTTTGAAGGAACATTTTAAGGAATTATTTACTGTTGCAATATTTTCTGAGTTATCTTTGAAGTAAGGGGTTTTAAGAGATCCAATGTTTATTTAAGATGTTAAGTTGAGTTCATGGAATAAACAGTGTTTTGTGTTTAAAAACCCATGTGTCCATAATTGTAATACCACACCTAGGGAAAAGTCGCGTGCTAGGAAAAGCAACAAATACATTAAAGGGTGAGGTTGGTTGAACACCATGATATATTTTGGGGTTCTGAAAACGCCTCGCCCATAACACTTGCTATACGTGGATAATTTACGTCTATATATTTCAAACCCGCTAGGGGGGATTGGAGGGATTATGGGGGTCGGTTTTCAGGGAATAAATTGAATATGGGCAAGAGTGAGGTCTTTATGATTCAGGCAAGGGGACAGGTGAAGAGATTGGGAGAGATGCCATTCAAGATGGTGAGGGGAAGCTTTCGGTATTTGGGTATCCGGGTGGCATGGGAATGGGAGAAGCAGCACAAGCTGAATTTGGGTCGGTTGGTAGAATAGACGAGGAGGGACTTTTGGAGGTGGGGTGCGCTCCCGCTGTCGTTGGCGGGGCGGGTACAGACGGTGAAAATGACGGCCTCCAGAGGTTTTCCTTTGTCTTCCAGAGCCTTCCAATTTTTATCCAGAAGAATGAGACTCAAATTGGGTGCGGAGACGGCAACCCATCAACATCTCAGTTGGTGCAATGCCCGTCATAGCATGCGGGGTTGTCCGGTAGCAGAATAAAAACCCTGCTAAGCGGGTCTCCCAAGATCCCAATGCTTGTTTTTTCATGCCGAGCTTAAATGTTTATGATGCATTATCAATTACTACAAGACGAGAGTAGAGAATAATCAAGGCTTTATTAAGCAGAGATATGTGGCCTCCTGCAGCTGCTCCCAGAATGGGAGCAGCTCCGGTGTGCGCACACATTTATACACCGCCTACTGGCCGGAGCCAGCAGGCAGGGATTTACCCCCGTACCTCTAGTACAGGAGCCTTACCGTATTACATCTAATGTACAATTACTACATCTAATATACAGTTAGTGGTGACTACCACAGTTTACACAGCCCATTCAATGCTGGGTGGTATGGGGCTGGACAGATCCCATTGGCAACATGAATGCTGCAAATTCCGCATTCGTAAACGCAGTACCATTGTCCAATACAAGCACCTTGGGTATGCCGTGCGTGCTGAAAATGTGCTGGAGTTTCTCTTTGCTGGTCCGGACCTTCGTCGCCTGTACCTTGAGGTCCTCCATTCACTTTGAGTGGGCATCGGTGAGGACAAGGAAAGGAGCCCTCAAAGTCTACATGGAGGCGAGACCACGGATGACCCGGCCATTCCCACGGGTGGAGCGGGGATGCAGGAGGCAACTTCTGATGTGCCTGATACTGGATGCAGTGCTGGACCACCTGCTCGATGTCCGCCTCGATGCCGGGCCACCAAACATAGCTTCGAGCTAACATTTTCATTTTGGACACACCAAGGTGATCATTGTGGAGGTCCATCAGGAGCAGGCCGCGTCCACATTTGGGGACCACCACGCGGGTTCCCCCAAAAGAGTACACTGTCCTATATGCTAAGTTCCTGCATCTTTGTAGCGTAGGCCTTTAGGTCCTGGGGGAACAGCCCTATGCTAAACTCCATGTGACAGACATGGGATAGCTGAGGGTCAGTTGGAGTCCACCCGTGGATGTAGGATGCCGTGACTGGTAGCGAGTCCATAAAATGGAGGGTCAATTACCTCTCTGGCCGTCGCTGGTTTAGGTGGCCTGGTCAGCAGGGGTAGACGACTTAACACGTTGGCGTGGGGAATCTTGGGCCCGGAGCAGTGCTCCAACACATTGTCATATTCTGCGAGTAGCAATGCCCATCGCTGGATGCGGGCAGAAGGGGAAATAGGGGAAATCGGCAGATCCTCCTTGAAGAGCCCTAGGAGAGGCTTGTAGTCCATGAGAATGGTGAAGCGATGCCCGTAGACATATTGATGGAATTTGTTGACCCTGAATACGACAGCAAAGCTCTCCTCGATCTGGGCATCGCGCTTCTCTGTGTCAGCCAATGTTCTTGAGGCGAAGACGATGGGACGTTCTGATCCGTCGTCCATTTCATGGGTCACCACGACCCTGCCGCCATATGGAGAAGCATTGCAGGTCAATTGGAGTGTCCGGGATGGGTCGAAGTCTTGACGAGAAGACTTGTCATTTCACCTCGACGAAATCCAATTGCTGTTCTCGGCCCCATTCCCAGTGTTGTTCCTTCTTCAACAGATGGTGGAGGGGGGCTAAAGTGGTGTGGTAGTCACCACTGTTGTATTATATTGTATATACTGCACTGCATACGAGGGTATTACGGTAAGGCGCCTGTACTACAGGTACAGGGGTAGATCCCTGCCTGCTGGCTCTGCCCAGTAGGCGGAGTATAAATATGTGGGCTCTCCGAACTGCAGCCATTTCGGCAACAGCTGTAGGAGGCCACACATCTCTGTGTAATAAAGCCTCAATTACTCTCTACTCTCGTCTCGTCGTAATTGATAGTGCATCAAGTGGTGGCCAGGTTTGGGAGGAACTTTCCATGTCAGATTATCATTCCCAGGAACGAATGGAGTTCCATTGGGCCATCTGGTATGGACCTTGCCAAATTGCTTGTACCTTCTCTTCCACTGGATGCAAGCCCTGGCGGTCAATGTGGTAGACGACGTGCATTACTTCGGCGGCATTGAATACACATGTCTCCTGCCGGCATCCTCAAAACGCTCCAGCACCTTGGCCAGGTTTTGTAGGTGCTCCTGGTCGGACGAGCCCACGATCATAATGTTGTCGAGATAGACCGTCATGCGGGGCAGGCCTCGCAGGATGTTCTCCATTACTTGTTGGAAAATCGTACGCGCAGAGGAAACCCCAAAGGGGTATTCATAGGTCCCCTGTGCGTGTTCACGATTACAAAGTGTCTGGACTCGGGGGCCACGACCAACTGGAGGTAAGTGAGACTGATGTTGAGTTTTGTTAAAGTGTGCCCTCCGCTGAGCTTAGCGTAAAGGGCCTCGATCCAGGGAACTGGGTACCAGTCCAGTCGAGACACACGGTTGACCGTCATTTTATATTCACCACACAAGCATACTGTTCCATTCGGTTTCATGACCGGGACGACCAACACGCCCAGTCGGAGAACTGTACCGAGCGAATGATGCCCAAGTTCTCCATCCGGTCCAACTCTGCATCCACCTTGGGTTGAAAGGTATACGGGACAGGTCGGGCAAGGAAGTAGCGGGGTTGAGCCATGGGATTCACACTTATTCAGGCCACAGCTCCTTTTATGGTGCCCACACCTGCTGCCAATCTAACCACAAATAGCATAGCCAGTCACGTCCCGACATGCTTGGACCGCTCCTCTGGACCACCACCAGAGGAAGGTTTGAAGACTGTTGAAGTGCTCCATATTGCCAGTGGTTCCCCCGTGCAAGTGGCCAGTCTCGCGTTGGTGTCCGACAGGTTCAGCGATTGAAGGCCAGATTGAATGCAGTCGAACATACGACGGCTGACTACTGACACTGATGCCCCAGTGTCAAGTTCCATGTAGATTGGGTGTCCATTGATCCACAGAAAGATCCGGATAGGCGCCATTCTTGGTGCAGGCACATGGGGTAACTGCTGGTAGGTGCTGTCTGCATCTTCCACGTGGTAAGCCCCGTCATGTTGGAGGGGTCATGCCCAGCAGGTTAGCAGTCGGGTAGATCCTCGCGGGGCCTCCTGTCTCTCTGGTTTCTGCAGCATGTTGAGGCCCATGCAGGTTAGTGGCCATATTCCTGTCCCTCCCGGTGGTGGAGAATGTCCTGCGGCGTCCCCGGTCTCTATTACAGCGGTCCATGTTCCTCCGGTAGGTGTCCCATTATCGGGTGCCAGCCTCCTCAGGTCTAGCCGAGCGTGCTAGGTGCCTGTGATTGCGTTCCAGACTGAACACTGTCAGTCCCTGGATTTCCCTTGCTCGATGCTTTCTCTGAAGATAGCTATCACCACCCCGGGTTTGAGGTCCAGGTAGGCCTCACATAGTAATTTCAATTGCATGGCCGCATCGCGGAGTCCACGCACCAAACCCTCCCCAAGTGTCTCATTCAGTGTCACTCCGAATTCGCAAGTCTCAGCCAGTTTCCGGAGGCAGGCCAGGAAGCCACTCACTGTCTCGGCTTGGGCCTGAGCAGCCGTGTGGAACCGGAAACGGCGTACGATGAGAAATCATAAGACCATAAGACATAGGAGCGGAAGTAAGGCCATTCGGCCCATCGAGTCCACCATTCAATCATGGCTGATTTCAACTCCATTTACCCGCTCTCTCTCCATAGCCCTTAATTCCTTGAGAAATCAAGAATTTATCAAACTTCTGTCTTAAAGACACTCATCGTCCCGGCCTCCACTTCCCTCTGTGGCAATGAATTCCACAGACCCACCACTCTCTGGCTGAAGAAATTTCTCCTCATCTCTGTTCTAAAGTGACTCCCTTTTATTCTAAGGCTGTGCCCCCGGGTCCTAGTCTCCCCTGCTAATGGAAACAATTTCCCTACATCCTCCCTATCTAAGCCATTCATTATCTTGTAAGTTTCTATTAGATCTCCCCTTAACCTCCTAAACTCCAATGAATATAATCCCAGGATCCTCAGACGTTCATCGTATGTTAGGCCTACCATTCCTGGGATCATCCGTGTGAATCTCCGCTGGACCCTCTCCAGTGCCAGTATGTCCTTCCTGAGGTGTGGGGCCCAAAATTGCTCACAGTATTCTAAATGGGGCCTAACTAATGCTTTATAAAGCTTCAGAAGTACATCCCTGCTTTTATATTCCAAGCCTCTTGAGATGAATGACAACATTGCATTTGCTTTCTTAATTACGGACTCAACCTGCAAGTTTACCTTTAGAGAATCCTGGACTAGGACTCCCAAGTCCCTTTGCACTTCAGCATTATGAATTTTGTCATCGTTTAGAAAATAGTCCATGCCTCTATTCTTTTTTCCAAAGTGCAAGACCTCGCACTTGCCCACGTTGAATTTCATCAGCCATTTCTTGGACCACTCTCCTAAACTGTCTAAATCTTTCAGCAGCCTCCCCACCTCCTCCATACTACCTGCCCCTCCACCTATCTTTGTATCATCGGCAAACTTAGCCAGAATGCCCCCAGTCCTGTCATCTAGATCGTTAATATATAAAGAGAACAGCTGTGGCCCCAACACTGAACCCTGCGGGACACCACTCGTCACCGGTTGCCATTCCGAAAAAGAACCTTTTATCCCAACTCTCTGCCTTCTGCGTGACAGCCAATCGTCAATCCATGTTAGTACCTTGCCTCGAATACCATGGGCCCTTATTTTACTCAGCAGTCTCCCGTGACGCACCTTATCAAAGGCCTTTTGGAAGTCAAGATAGATAACATCCATTGGCTCTCCTTGGTCTAACCTATTTGTTATCTCTTCAAAGAACTCTAACAGGTTTGTCAGGCACGACCTCCCCTTACTAAATCCATGCTGACTTGTCCTAATCCGACCCTGCACTTCCAAGAATTTAGAAATCTCATCCTTAACACTGGATTCTAGAATCTTGCCAACAACCGAGGTTAGGCTAATTGGCCTATAATTTTCCATCTTTTTCCTTGTTCCCTTCTTGAACAGGGGGGTTACAACAGCGATTTTCCAGTCCTCTGGGACTTTCCCTGACTCCAGTGACTTTTGAAAGATCATAACTAACGCCTCCACTATTTCTTCAGCTATCTCCTTTAGAACTCTAGGATGAAGCCCATCTGGGCCCGGAGATTTATCAATTTTTAGACCTCTTAGTTTCTCTAGCACTTTCTCCTTTGTGATGGCTACCATATTCAACTCTGCCCCCTGACTCTCCTGAATTGTTGGGATATTACTCATGTCTTCTACTGTGAAGACTGACGCAAAGTACTTATTTAGTTCCTCAGCTATTTCCTTGTCTCCCATCACTAGATTACCAGCGTCATTTTGGAGCGGCCCAATGTCTACTTTTGCCTCCCGTTTGTTTTTAATGTATTTAAAGAAACTTTTACTATCATTCCTAATGTTACTCGCTAGCCTACCTTCATATTTGATCCTCTCTTTCCTTATTTCTCTCTTTGTTATCCTCTGTTTGTTTTTGTAGCCTTCCCAATCTTCTGACTTCCCACTACTCTTTGCCACATTATAGGCTTTCTCTTTTGCTTTGATGCATTCCCTAACTTCCTTTGTCAGCCATGGCTGCCTAATCGCCCCTCTGATAACCTTTCTTTTCTTTGGGATGAACCTCTGTACTGTGTCCTCAATTATTCCCAGAAACTCCTGCCATTGCTGTTCTACTGTCTTTCCCACTAGGCTCTGCTCCCAGTCGATTTTCGGCAGTTCCTCCCTCATGCCCCTGTAGTTACCTTTATTTAACTGTAACACCTTTACATCTGATTCTACCTTCTTTCTTTCAAATTGGAGATTGAATTCTACCATATTATGATCACTGCCTCCTAAGTGTTCCCTTACTTTAAGATCTTTAATCAAGTCTGGCTCATTACAAAACACTAAGTCCAGAATGGCCTGTTCCCTCGTGGGCTCCATCACAAGCTGTTCCAAAAAGCCCTCCTGTAAACATTCAATGAATTCCCTTTCCTTGGGTCCACTGGCAGCATTATTTACCCAGTCCACCTGCATATTGAAGTCCCCCATGATCACTGTGAACTTGCCTCTCTGACATGCACTTTCTATTTTGTGGTGCATTTTGTGCCCCTGGTCCTGACCACTGTTAGGAGGCCTGTACATAACTCCCATTATGGTTTTTTTGCCTTTGTGGTTCCTCAACTCTACCCACACAGACTCCACATCATCTGACCCTATGTCGTTTAGTGCTATTGATTTAATTTCATTCCTACTTATCAAGGCAACCCCGCCCCCTCTGCCTACCTCTCTGTCTTTTCGATAGGTTGTTTAAATGCCAGTCCTGAACCCCCTGCAGTCACGTCTCTGTGATGCCTACCACATCATACCTGCCAGTCACAATCTGGGCCACAAGCTCATCTACCTTGTTCCGTACACTGCGCGCATTTAAATATAGCACCTTTAATTCTCTATTGACCGTCCCTTTGTGTTTTCTTAGTGTGGTGGACCTTGGTTTACTGAGCCTTTCCATACATTGTGTCATATTTTGTGGGATGGGGACTATCGTAACCTCTCCTGAGTTCTGTCTTTTCGTGCTTTTTTGTATTCCTAAGCAGCTACGCTTCCCACTGATTACTTCACCTCTTGGTTCCCTGACTTTCCCTCCCCCCCCCCAATCTCTAGTTAAAAGTCCTATTGACCACCCTATTTACTCTTTTCGCCAGAACACTGGTCCCAGCTCGGTTCAGTTGGAGACAATCCCAACGGGTCCCCCCTGTCCCAAAACTGATGCCAGTGTCCCATGAAAAGAAACCCCTCTTTCCCACACCACTCTTTCAGCCACGTGTTAACTTCCCTTATTCTTGCCTCCCTATGTCAATTTGCACGTGGCTTGGGCAGTAATCCGGAGATTATGACCCTTGAGGACCTGTTTTTTAATTTGAATCCTAGCTCTTTATAATCTCTAAACAGGTCCTCTTTCCTAGACCTGCCTATGTTGTTGGTACCGACATGGACCACAACAATGGGATCCTCCCCCTCCCTCTCCAGTATCCTTTCAAGCCGGTCAGAGATGTCCCGCACCCTAGCACCGGGCAGGCAACATACCATGCGGGACTCTTTATCCTGCTCACAAAGGATACTATCTATCCCCCTGATAATAGAATCCCCTACAACTACAACTTGCCTATTTACTCCCTCCCCTTGAATGGCCTGCTGAACCATGGTGCCTTGGTCAGCTGACTCAGCCTTCCTGCAGCCCTGTTCGCCATCCACACAGGGAGCAAGTGCCTCATACCTGTTGGACAGGGTCAAGGGCTGAGGCTCCTGAGTTCCTGACTGCTGGTTTCCGTTACCTGCCTGACTTGCAGTCACACCCTGCTGTCCCTGGCCACTGGCAGGATTTAAACTACTTACTCTGACAGGTGTGACTGCCTCCTGAAACACAGTGTCCAGGTAAGTCTCCCCCTCCCGGATGTGCCTCAGTGTTTGAAGCTCAGACTCCAGCTCATCAACTCTGAGCCGGAGCTCTTCGAGCAGCCAACACTTACTGCAGATGTGGTCGCTGCAGCTCGCAATGGGATCTGCCAGCTCCCACATCAAGCAGCTCAAGCACATCACCTGACCAGCCATCTCTAATTAATTAATTTGTTTAATTTAAGTTTACGAGTTTAGCTGTGGTTTTTTTTAATTTGGGGCAGATTTGCTATCAACCAATCAGATCACAGCTTCTTTTGGAAAAAAAAAAAACTGGAAAACAGGAAGTTACCGTTAGGTTTTTATACTCACAGTGACTGCTCCTCCTCCTCCGAACGGCTCCCGAAATTAGGCCAGAAGAAAGAGAGAGAACAAAACAGTAGGGAAAAAACACCTTCTCCCACTCTTCACCGAAACAGCTTACCTGTTATTCACGCCCCTTCTCAGCAAGCACTCACTCAGCAACCTCTGCGCCCTGCACGATAACACCTGAGGGAAAATAAAAGAAAAACTACTTACCGGTCACCAGCCAATCCCTTACCTGCAGGCTGTGGCGTCACGGTTCAACTTCTTTCTACTTCTACCTGACCTTGAGCCTTCCTCTTGATCTTTACAGCGGTTGTTTTTTTTTTGGTTAGAGGAGGGGGTAGGGAGGGAAACACTGAAGAAGTGTTTCGGGTTTAAGTGTCACTTGACAACAGCTCCTCCACAAACTACCTTCAAGTTAGGGTGACCACGACGGAGGTATGCAAATTTCCCTTGCAACACCAATTAGCAGCTCTGCTCTACTGCCCTCTGCTGGATGCTTATCTTCACTTGAACAGCTAGGGTCTCTAGCTCAGGTACACCTTCAAGTTAGGGTGACCACGACAGATGTATGCAAATTTCCCTTGCAACACCAATCAGCAGCTCTGCTCTACTGCCCTCTGCTGGATGCTTATCTTCACTCGAACAGCGAGGATCTCTAGCTCAGGTACACCTTCAAGTTAAGGTGACCACGACGGAGGTATGCAAATTTCCCTTGCAACACCAATCAGCAGCTCCGCTCTACTGCCCTCTGCTGGATGCTTATCTTCACTCGAACAGCTAGGGTCTCTAGCTCAGGTCCACCTTCACCTTAGGGTGACCACGACGGATGTATGCAAATTTCCCTTGCAACACCAATCAGCAGCTCTGCTCTACTGCCCTCTGCTGGATGCTTATCTTCACTCGAACAGCGAGGATCTCTAGCTCAGGTACACCTTCAAGTTAGGGTGACCACGACAGAGGTATGCAAATTTCCCTTGCAACACCAATCAGCAGCTCCGCTCTACTGCCCTCTGCTGGATGCTTATGTTCACTCGAACAGCTAGGGTCTCTAGCTCAGGTACACCTTCAAGTTAAGGTGACCACGACGGAGGTATGCAAATTTCCCTTGCAACACCAATCAGCAGCTCCGCTCTACTGCCCTCTGCTGGATGCTTATCTTCACTCGAACAGCTAGGGTCTCTAGCTCAGGTACACCTTCAAGTTAGGGTGACCACGACGGAGGTATGCAAACTTCCCTTGCAACACCAATCAGCGGCTCTGCTCTACTGCCCTCTGCTGGATGCTTATCTTCAATCGAACAGCGAGGATCTCTAGCTCAGGTACACCTTCAAGTTAGGGTGACCACGACAGAGGTATGCAAATTTCCCTTGCAACACCAATCAGCAGCTCCGCTCTACTGCCCTCTGCTGGATGCTTATCTTCACTCGAACAGCTAGGGTCTCTAGCTCAGGTACACCTTCAAGTTAGGGTGACCAAGACGGAGGTATGCAAATTTCCCTTGCAACACCAATCAGCAGCTCCGCTCTACTGCCCTCTGCTGGATGCTTATCTTCACTCGAACAGCTAGGGTCTCTAGCTCAGGTACACCTTCAAGTTAGGGTGACCACGACGGAGGTATACAAATTTCCCTTGCAACACCAATCAGCAGCTCCGCTCTACTGCCCTCTGCTGGATGGTTTCGGGCGGCGAACGACTGGGAATCTGGGGTGTCCAGATGAGTCAAGCTCTATCACACTGTAAATGGGCCCCCCACAAGCCGTCAGTAATATCACAGTTTTTTGTGCATCGCCAGTAATCACATTATTTCAAAAAAATTAGTCCATGCGTGCAACATATTGTCCCCAATCATCTGTACCTGCATCAAAAGGTTCCAGCTTTCCTATGAGTGGCATTTCCCTGGTTAGTAGTGGGGCTTGCCAAAGCCTAGGCGAGGTGGGCCGGGCACGTAGCAACTGGTGTTCCATCCCATCCTCGTCACCAGTAGTGAATCCGCGGTCGGCAGGACACATAGACATAGTAGAAATTATAGATCAAGGTTTATTTTGTTACAATTACAATACTCCTCCACTGGTCTCAGCATATCCTTCCTTCCCTTTTAAAAAAATTTTTTTTGAAACAATTTAGAGTACAATTCATTTTTTCCAATTAAGGAGCAATTTAGCACGACCAATCCACCTATCCTGTACATCTTTGGGTTGTGGGTTGTGGGGGCAAAGAAACACGCAAACATAGGGAGAATATACAAACTCTACAAGGACAGTGACCCAGAATCGAACCTGGGACTTGGGACCTCAGCGCCTGATGTACCGTCAATTACCACGAGACGAGAATGGTGAAACAATCGAGACTTTATTGCACAAGATGTTGTGCCTCTTGTAGCTGGAACCAGAGTGGGAGCAGCGCAGGAGAGCACACTATTTTATACACCGCCTGCTGGGAGGAGCCAGCAGGCAGGGATTTACCGTAGTACTTGTATTGCACGGGCAGTGCTGTAATACATACAATATATCACTAGTGGTGTTTCCACATTCACCCCCTGTTTATAGAAAGTCCGGCGGGGGTTACGAAAACATTACAGATTAATGTTGGGGGCTTTGACCCTCCGCTGCGATCGCCTCAGTCCTGGTGGTGATGTGGGCGCTGACGTGGTCACCTGCGACTCCGGGAGAGTGTTGTCCTCGTCTTTGTCACCCCTGAATGGATCCAGTGAGAGGACAGATCCTGTTGGGGTGGGAGCTACGGTGAGGTTCACTGGTGGGAGGATGGGTGGCGCAGGGGTGAATGAGGCAACCGGTGGGGGAGTAGCGGTGTCAGGTCGGGGGTCGTGGGTGGGGACCCAGCGGGTGCCAGGTCCCGGAGGGAGACTGTGTCCTGGCGCCCGTCGGGGTGTGCCACGTAGGCGTACTGCGGGTTTGCATGGAGGAGGTGGACTTTCTCGACCAAGAGATCTGATTTATGGCTTCGCACATGCTTCCGGAGGAGGACCGGTCCAGGAACTGTCAGCCATGTTGGGAGCAAGACCCCGGAGGTGGACTTCCTGCGGAAGGCAAACACACGTTCGTGAGGGGTCTCAGTAGTGGCGGTGCAGAGGAGCGACCGGATGGAGTGGAGCGCGTCAGGGAGGACCTCCTGCCAGCGGGAGACCGGGAGATTTCTAGACCGAAGGGCCAGCAGGACGGCCTACCAGACCGTCCCCTTCTCCCTCTCCACCTGCCCGTTTCCCCGGGGGTTGTAGCTGGTCGTCCTGCTCGAGGCGATGCCCTTGCTGAGCAGGAACTGACGCAGCTCATCACTCATGAAAGAAGATCCCCGATCACTGTGGATGTAGGTGGGGAAACCAAACAGAGTGAAGATGCTGTGCAAGGCTTTAATGACCGTGGTAGTAGTTATGTCAGGGCATGGGATGTCGAAGTGGTACCGGGAGTACTCGTCAATTATTTGAGGAAGTACACATTGCGGTCGGTGGAGGGAAGGGGCCCTTTGAAGTCCATGCTGAGGCGCTCAAAGGGGCGGGAGGCCTTCATCAGGTGCGCTCTATCTGGCTGGTAGAAGTGCGGCTTGCACTCTGCACAGATTTGGCAGTCTCTGGTTACGGTCCTGACCTCCTCAATGGAGTAGGGCAGGTTGCAGTCCTTGACAAAATGGAAGAACCGGGTGACCCCCGGGTGGCAGAGGTCATAGTGGAGAGCCCGGAGTCGGTCTACTTGTGCGCTGGCACATGTACCGCGGGATAGGGCATCAGGGGACTCATTGAGCTTCCCCGGGCGATACAAGATCTCATAGTTATAGGTGGAGAACTCGATCCTCCACCTCATGATCTTGTCATTTTTGATCTTGCCCTGCTGTGTATTGTTAAACATGAAGGCAACCGATCATTGGTCAGTGAGGAGAGTGAATCTCCTGCCGGCATGGTAATGCATCCAATGTCACACAGCTTCCACAATGGCTTGGGCCTCCTTTTCGACAGAGGAGTGCCGAATTTCAGAGGCATGGGGGGTGCAGGAAAAGAAAGCCGCGAGTCTGCCCGCCTGTTTGAGGGTGGCGGCCAGAGCAACGTCTGATGCATCGCTCTCCACCTGAATGGGGAGGGTCTCGTCGACCGCGTGCATATTGGCTTTCGCGATATCCGCCTTGATGTGGTTGAAGGCCTGGCGGGCCTCAGCCGTCAGGGGGAAGACTGTGGACTTGATGAGTGGGCGGGCCTTGTCTGCATAATTCGGGACCCACTGGGCGTAATACGAGAAAACCCCAGGCATCGTTTCAGGGCCTTGGGGCAGTGGGGGAGAGGGAGTTCCAGGAGGGGGCGCATACCGTCGGGGTCGAGCCAAGGATGGCTAACCGGTTGGTGTGGAACACGCATTTCTCCTTATTGTAGGTGAGGTTAAGGAGTTTGGCGGTATGGAGGAATTTTTGGAGGTTTGTGTCGTGGTCCTGCTGATCGTGGCCGCAGATGGTGACGTTATCTAGGTACGGGAAGGTGGCCCGCAGCCTGTACTCGTCAACCATTCTGTCCATCTCTCGCTGGAAGACCGAGACCCCATTGGTGACGCCGAAGGAAGTGATAGAGGCGGCCATCTGCTTCGAACGCAGTGTATTGGCGGTCCTCCGGGCGGATGGGGAGCTGGTGGTAGGCGAACTTCAAGTCAACTGTGGCGATACTGCGCAATCTGATTGACCATGTCAGATATGCATGGGAGGGGGTACGCGTCGAGCTGCGTGTACCGGTTGATGGTCTGACTGTAGTCAATGACCATCCTGTGCTTCTCCCCAGTCTTCACTACCACTACTTGAGCTGTTGCTAGCCTCAATGATCCCCTCCCGCAGAAGCCGTTGGACCGCCGACCTGATGAAGGTCCTGTCCCGGGCACTGTACCGTCTGCTCCTAGTGGTGACGGGTTTGCAGTCCGGGGTGAGGTTCGCAAATAGTGAAGGTGGATTGAACTTAAGGGTCGTGAGGCCGCAGACGGTGAGGGGGTGCAGGGGTCCGCCGAATTTCAAAGTAAGGGTTTGGAGATGGCATTTAAAATCCAGGCCGAGCGAAATGGCAGCGCAGAGGTGGGGAGGACGTAGAGCCTGAAGTTGCTGAACTCTATGCCCTGGACGGCGAGGGTCGCAATACAGTACCCCCGGATTTCAACGGAATGGGATCCGGAGGCCAGGGAGATTTTCTGGGTTACGGGGAGTACCGGGAGGGAGCAGCGCCTTACCATAGTGGGGTAGATGAAACTCTGTGCTCCCGGAGTCAAAGAGGCAGGTTGTCTCGTGCCCATTGATCTTCACCGTCATCGTAGTGGTCGCGAGGTTGCGGGCTGAGACTGATCCAGGGTGATGGAGGTGAGCTGTTGGGAGGTCCCGGGCTGATCAGCGGTGGCGGAGGTATCGGTAGTCAGCTAACGGCCAGACAAGCAGGGGTCCTGAGGCACGGTCCAAAATGGCGCCGAAGATGGCGGCGCCCATGGGGCACACATGGCAGGTGGCATCAAAGATGGCGGTGCCCATGGGCCGCGCGTGGCTTTTGGTGGAGAAGATGGTGGCGCCTCTGGATCGCACGTGGGGTGTGTAGAAATGCTGGGCCTGGAAACAGCAGCGACCGACCGGTCCTGGCAAACGGAAACAAAGTGTCCTTTCTTCCCACACCCATGCAGGTCGCGCTCCAGGCCGGGCAGCGCTGCCTGGGGTGTTTGCTCTGTCCACAAAAATAACACTTGGGCCCTCCGGAGATGGCTGGCTGCTGCGCGGCACAGGCTTGCGGTGAGCTGGAGTCGGCAGCTGGTGGGGCCCACGATGCCCACGAGGGTGCCGCGCGGTCGGGGGTGTAGGCCTCCAGATTATGGGAGGCCACTTCTAGTGAATTAGCGAGCTGCCTAGTATCCGCAAGATCGAGCATACCCCCTTCCAATAGCCGCTGGCGAACGTACGTAGACTTCATGCCCGTGACATAAGCGTCTCTGATTAATAGTTCAGTGTGTTGGACTGCCGAAACTGCCTGGCAGTCACGGTTCCTACCGAGAATCTGTAGGGCCCGCAAGAAATCGTCCAGAGTCTCCCCCAGGAGTTGCCGTCTCGTGGCCAGGAGGTGCCTGGCGTACACTTGATTCACCGGTTTAATGTAATGTCCCTTTAGGAGCGTCATGGCTTCTGTGTAGGTGGGTGCAACACGGATGAGGGGAAAAATTTCAGGGCTCACCCGTGAGTAGAGGACTTGGAGCTTCTGTGGGTCCGAGAGTTCTTCAGTGGCTGCCCTGAGGGAGCCTTCGAAGCAGGCTAGCCAGTGGTCGAAGGTGGATGTGGCGTTGGCTGCGTGAGGGCTCAGATGCAGGCGATCAGGCTTGATTTTTAAAAATCTTGTGCAATAAATTGATGTACCGTCAATCACCACAAGACGAGAATGGTGAAACAATTGAGGCTTTATTGCACAAGATGTTGTGCCTCCTGTAGCTGGAACCAGAATGGGAGCAGCGCAGGAGAGCACACACTTTTATACACCGCCTGCTGGGAGGAGCCAGCAGGCAGGAATTTACCGTAGTACTTGTAATGTTGCAAATTGTGTTTCTCTTAATTTGGCTCTGAAGATGGCGGCCAGTATGGTCGCCTTCCTTAATTCTAATTATGTTTTGCTCTAGAGTTGCCAGGTATCTTTCGATACCGCCACAAGGTTCAAAACCGAATACTGATCAAAGATTCGATACCCCAGTTAGTAAGTTCAAACTCAATGCTCATTTATTTACACACACAGTCAAGTATACTCATGCATAAAACTCGACAAACTAAATTATCACTACTGCTAAAGCCTATACTTAGCTTTGGGCGCCCACTCAGTCAGAGGAGCAATGGCCGTTGTTCGGTTCTGAGGCTGCTGGGGTCGAACTGGTATGGAATAACAGCTAGGAGCGTCTGTCTCGTAGCATGCGTTGACCTTGGACTTACTTGTCCTGATGTTGCTGTTGGGCCGGTCTCTCCTTGGTGAGAGTCGGAGCCACAAGAGAGCAATTCTCTCTTGGGAGATTCTTCTTATACCCAAAAGGGGCTTTGCGTGCTTTTGGGCGGGCCTTGAACTTGGCCCCAATTAATTGGGCCGTTTCCCAATCGTTCCTATCGATTTCCTCCAATAGAGGGGTGGGTGCCCTGATTGCTGGGCGTGTCCTAGGTGGCCGTTGGCCTGCTTTGTTCTAGTCTCCTCTGGCGCCGGGGTGTCTGCCTTGGTATCGTTTACTTAAATGTTACTCTTTTGTCCCCGGAGTGGCTCATTAGTATGGTAATTGTTTTGCAGTATCGGTCTTGTCTGGGAGCTATGGCTCCAATCAACAGCCAAACCCTGCACCTGCTTGCTTTCTCAGTATTGTCCATTTTCCCTGCAATCTTTGCAAAGTGTCCATTTTGTAATCGGGAAGTGGCCATCCCAGATGGCTACACTAATACACGGGCAGTGCCATAATACATACAATATATCACTAGTGGTGTTTACCACAGCGCCGTCAGGCAGCAGTGGTAGCCACCATGCTGCCCTACATCTCCTTCCCTGATCTGCAGCTAGGCCGGGGTTTTATACAACTGACGCTCTCTTGTAAAGGGGAAACCCCGCCCCCTTAAAGGGGAAGGCCTGCCTGTCTTAAAGGGGAAATTCATATCCCAGGGAGGTCACGGGAAATTGTATTGTCATGATTCCAGGACCTGCTTTGGGGTTATAACAGTAACTATAAATGATATTCCACAGGGATCGGTGCTGGAGCCTCTGTTGTTTGTAGCATACATAAACAATTTGGATGAAAATGTCGCTGGTCTGATTAGTAAGTTTGCGAATTACACCAAGGTTGGTGGAGTGGTAGATAGTGTTGAGGATTGTCAGAGGATATAGTAGGACATAGATAAGTTGGAGACTTAGGCAGAGAAATGGCAAATGGAGTTTAATCCAGATAAATGTGAGGTATTGCATTTTGGTCGATCTGACATAGAGGGGAAATATACAGTAAATGGTAAAACTCTTAGCAATATAGAAAACCAGAGAAATCTGGGCTTACAGGTCCACAGGTCTTTGAAAGCGGCAACACAAGTCGACAAGGTAGTCAAGAAAGCATATGGAATGCTTGCCTTCATTGACCGGGGCATTGAGTATAAAAACTTGCAAGTTATGCTACAGTTGTATAGGCCTTTGGTAAGGCTGCACTTGGAATATTGCGCACAATTCTGGTCGCCACACTACCAGAAGGATGTGGAGGCTTTGGAGAGAGTGCAGAGGAGGTTTACCAAGATGTTGCATGGTCTGGAGGGTATTAGATATGCAGAGAGGCTGAATAGACTCGGACTGGTTTCATTAGAACGATGGAGGTTGAGGGGCGACCTGATAGAGGTCTACAAGATTATGAGGGGCATGATTAGAGTGGATGGGCAGGCACTCTTTCCCAGGGTGGAGGGGTCAGTCAGTAGGGGGCATAGGTTTAACATCCGTGGGACAGAATTTAGAGGAGATGTGCGAGGCAGGTTTTTTATACAGAGGGTGGTGAGTGCCTGGGACAAGTTGCCAGGTGAGGTTGTGGAAGCAGATACATTAACGGCGTTCAAAAGGCATCTCGGTATATACATGGATGTGGTGATGTGCATCAATGTAAATGCATGTAGGCTAGCTAGACACTAGAGGGAGCACCAGAGACATCACACACACACACTCAACCAATAGATCAGTTAGATAGGACACGACCAATGGACATTCACGATACACACAGAGGTGACATGACCACAGGAGGGCATTACATCAACCCATATATAAAGGACACCACACGCATGATCTGCCTCTTTCCAGTGGAGGCAATCAGTGAGTAGAGACACAGGCTGATTCAATATCACTCCCACCACGTGGATTGCAGCAACTGGTTAGTCAGTCTGGGTAGCTATAGTAGGATTAGCAGTAGTGTCGAACCCGAGTAATAGAAGTGTAAATAGTTTAATAAATGTGTTGAAGTTATCTCCACGTCTGAACCTTCCTTTATCAAGTGCACCACAAGGAAGCCACTTATGTTACACCTAGAACATAACAAATCATGGTACCAGCAGTGAACTGTTTCAATCCATATAGCCATACCTCAGCGTACAGTGACAACCAGCAACGATACCCAGGCAAGATGTTCGAGATCTGAGTTCCGCAGCAGCTCCAGTGCCACGGCGATCTCCGCGAAAACTGGTGGGTATTCCAGCAAATGTTTGAAATCTTCCTGGGACCTATAAGACGTGGCCGATGCTGAAAAGACAGAACTTCTGCTCACCATCGCCGGTGCCAGAGCAGAAGAAACCTTTTAAAAATTCAAGTTCCCCAAAGGGCAAAACGGGAGCGACTTCCAGGCAGTCCTGGACAAATTTGGTAAATACTGTGAGGAAAACACACTCCAACCAGCAAGAAAAGGTAAGAGAAGCGCCAGTACTCACCACGAGGCCGAGATCCCGGAGCAGAGAACAATTTTGATCGGCGGCCATCTTTCTAAAGGGACTGCACTTGCGCAGTTGCGAGACGCCGCGCATGCTCAATCACGAAAACGGCCATTGGTACAGGAACAGCGATTTGCGCAGACGCAAACTCTTCCTACGTAAGATGTCACATGCGTCTTGACGTCAGAGGCTTCGGACCACACACATTTAAAGGGGAAATGTCACAAATCAAAGAAAAAATCTTTTAAAGCCGTTAAACAACCTTCCTTCACCTGGAATAACAGCACAATGCCTCAAATTGAACCAGGAAATGAAATTAACTTCCGAAGAACCCTGCAACAAACAGTTACCTACGCCCAAACCGATGATTCCGACCTTGAATACTTCGAAACCGACCTTTACATTTTCTCTGGACCTCGCGAGCCCAATGCCAGCTCCGACGCAAACAGTGATGATATGGTCCTAGAAGACAACGACTCAGACAAACCTTTCACCTTGGGAGGCTACCCCAGTACCAAATCCAAACCACAACTAGACTTGTTGCACATTGATGACCCTGACAACGAGTTCTTCGGATTTGAGGATCTTCAGCCCAGCAGATATGACATCCCGACTCGTGAGTGCAGGATTATGCTGCGGCCTGAAACTAAGAGACAGAGAGTGGTACAAGCCCACAGAGAGCGGCCTGCTGCCACACAGAGTGTGGTCCACGCACCGCTCAGGGTTCCCGACTCTACGAAAGAAGACACGCAAGACTCCACACCGCAGTCCTTGCATGAACAAGAAATGACTCCAGTGTCACAAGCCTCCACAGCGAGCTCATGGACAGACTCCACGATAGAAGAAACGCAAGACTCCAGAGTGCAGTCCTTGCACACACAAGACGCGACTCCAGTGTCAAAAGCCTCCACAGCGAGCTCGTGGACAGCCTCCACGATAGAAGCAACGCAAGACTCCGACGTGCAGTCCTTGCAGGAACAAGACCATGAGGGTCTAGCAACCTCCTCTGACCAACTAGCGGCAGATGATGCCAGTCTGCCATGCTCAAGTAAACAGCAAGAAGACTATGACAGTCTATCATGCTCCAGTGCACAACAGGACGACCATGACGGTCTGTCATGCTACAGTGAAGAACAAAGCGACGATGACAGTCCAAGCCCAAATGAAGGACAACAGCAAGACAATGACAGTCCACCCACATTGGTTGGCCACCAGATGAAGACTCTGACAATTTAACCAACCCAAATGAACAACAAGCAGCTACTGAGGCTCTACCCACGGTATGTGAGACGAGTAACGACAGCATCCCACTTCCCATGCAAGATGTGCAAAGTGACAGACCTCAGCTAGTGTGTACAGAGGCACTCGACGATCACTGTGAGACCACTGGTGACTCCGGTGACACCACGATACTTCCACCCTCATTCGCTCGAACCTCTCCACAAGTCAATGCATTCCTGCATGTTCCGACTCCAGACGTGCAGCTTCAAGAAATCTCAGCTGACTCCAGTGAACCTGCTAAGACTCCGGACGGGGAACATCAACAAACCAACACTGATTCAGTTAAAACAGACCAGACTCCAGATGGGGAGCAACCAAACGCCGACTCTGATTCACGTAAGCCGGACTTTACTCCAGACATGGAGTGCCGCAACCTCAGTGATGGCACGCTCAGGGTGACAGCAGATGCCACAACGACAGGAGATGGATCACTTAACAATTACACTGGGTCAGTAATAAAAAGCAGCGGCTACAGTCCAAGAGGAATACACCAATATTCACCACAGCCATATCCACACATTTTGTCCACACCAGCAGTGCAGCCAATGACAGCTCATGCTGGACAAACCCAGTATTCAGGCATGCAACAGCCAGCAGTCTATGCAGCATATTCTCAAACAGGCCAGCACTACGGATTGCCCACTAATGGAATCAAGGCCGAAGGAGGACTACCGTAAGCGCAATCTGCACTACAGACTGGATGCCTTAGTTACAGGCCAGGATTTGCTGCACCCCAGTCTGGCCAGACGGCATATTCCTATCAGATGCAAGGTTCTAGTTTCACACCATCACCAGGTATTTATGTGAGCAGCAATTCAGTTTCCAATTCGACAAGCTTCAACGGTTCTCAGCAGGATCACCCTTCCCGCACAGCATGTGGCCAGAACCAGTATGTACAGTCTTATCCAACTTCATCATATGGCACATCCATGACCTCGAATGATACTGTTGATGGTACCTCTTAAACGTCAACACCTTATCAGCTACAAGATGCCATCCGACAGCACCATCACAAACATCGAAAAAGAAAGGAACTCCAAATCAGACAGCGAAGTGATTTGACCACTTCTTGGTTCCTGTGGCAAAGGGACATTGATGGCGTTCATAACAAAGAGAGACATTTGACCATGATGATTGATGGTTTTTGGACTCACACAAATGATTTGGACTTATTGTTTAATCACTGTTCCCATGACTTGTATATATCTTAGCTTGTCTACCTGTTCTTTGTTCAATTTTCTCAAAGTGTACAGAAAATATGTAACATATAAAAAAGCGGGGGGATGTGGTGATGTGCATCAATGTAAATGCATGTAGGCTAGCTAGACACTAGTGGGAGCACCAGAGACATCACACACACACACTCAATCAATAGATCAGTTAGATAGGACATGACCAATGGACATTCACGATACAGACAGAGGTGACACGACCACAGGAGAGCATTACACCAACCCATATATAAAGGACACCACACACATGATCTGCCTCTTTCCAGTGGAGACAGTCAGTGAGTAGAGACACAGGGTTGATTCAATATCACGCCCACCACGTGGATTGCAGCAACTGGTTAGTCAGTCTGGGTAGCTATAGTAGGATTAGCAGTAGTGTCGAACCCGAGTAATAGAAGTGTAAATAGTTTAATAAATGCGTTGAAGTTATCTCCGCGTCTGAACCTTCCTTTGTCAAGTGCACCACAAGGAAGCCACTTATGTTACACCTAGAACATAACAAATCAATGGATAGGATGGCTATAAAGGGATACAGCACGAGGAAGTGCTGAGAGTTTTGCCCAAGGGTAGTATCAGGACTGGTACAGGCTTGGAGGGCCAAAAGGCCTGTTCCTGTGCTATATTGTTCTTTATAACCAGGTATTTTAGGAAACAAATTGACTGCTACTAAGATTAATTAAGATATTTGCATATATGGAATACTTAAACCAAGATTAAAATTTGATGCCTATTCATTTTTCTCAGAAACTATTGGGCCCTTATGACTGGGCTTGAAATTGGCTGAAAGAAATGGATTTTGCACAGTGTCAATCACACACCTGTGTACCCTCAAAATACTTTATTCATAGTTCATTAAATATGTGTACAGTTTTGCACTGTTATTCCATATGGGCAGCACTGTAGCAGAGTGGTTAACACTGCTGCTTCACAGCGCCACGGTCTCAGATTCGATCCCTGGCTTGGTCACTGCCTGTGTGGAGTCTGCATGTTCTCTGTGTCTACGTGGGTTTCCTCCGGGTGCTCGGGTTTCCTCCGGGTGCTCCAGTTTCCTCCCTCAAGTCCTGAAAGATGTGTGGTTTAGGTAATTTGGACATTCTGAATTCTCCCTTAGCATACCAAACAGGTGCTGGAATGTGGCGACTAGGGGATTTTCAGAGTAACTTCATTGCAGTGTTAATGTAAGCCTACCTGTGACAATAATAAAGATTATTATTGTATTGACCAATCACAATAATGTATCACTTACCAAAATTGGCTTTTCTTGCAAGAGTTATTGACAAAAGTGGTTAAGCTAATTTTCTTTGGGGCTTCCAGTGGCGACATGTAGAAGAAGGACACACGAAAGGTAGCTCCCTCTAGAATCGGTGGTTTTTGGTTCTTTTTACCAGGTTTCCAGGGGTAATTGGAGGCATTTATTAAAACTGAAGTGCTTGGACTGCACTGAAGGGGCTTGCATGGGACTTGGTTAGTGGTTGGGATGGGTTTGTATGGGAATATTGTAGCAGTAACTGTGTACGTAAGTATATTTTTTGTTTCC
Organism: Scyliorhinus torazame; assembly: GCF_047496885.1. Taxonomy (NCBI): domain Eukaryota; kingdom Metazoa; phylum Chordata; class Chondrichthyes; order Carcharhiniformes; family Scyliorhinidae; genus Scyliorhinus; species Scyliorhinus torazame. The sequence goes on along the minus strand of NC_092710.1, from coordinate 116,619,679 downwards.
CTTGTCCCCTCGCTCCTTTTTCTTCACATATATTTGTATAGAGTAGATGGAAATTGAAATTGATACAGGTTGCTTTGGGGGGCTCTATCTTTTTGTCATATATTTGCATTGGTTTTTGTATTAAAGGGGGCACAGGGGGAGTTGGGTGGTTTTGGATGGTGGAAGGTGGGGGTGGGGGATTTTTGGTTTCAGTTAGGGGTCTGTTTTTTGTCTTGGATGGTTTACGCTGGGCTCTGGTGCGGGGGTTGCCTTGCTAGCTGGGTGAGATTGGCTAGTGAGTGATAGGAGGGGCTGCAGCTCACTGGACCTGGTTAGGCAGGTGCTGTTGAGCCTAGACAGTGTGACAGGGGTTGGAAGTTGTCCCGTTTGTGGGGCAGGGTAGGCAGCCATCGTGGGTGGGCTCTGGTTTGCTTTCTTGGTGCAAATGGCTGACTTGAAGGGGAGGAGGAGTGAGAGACCCCTGATTTGATTGGCTACGTGGAATGTGCAGGGTTTGATGGGCCCAATGAAATATGCAAGAGTTTTCTCTTATCTAAAAAAGTTTGAAAGCCGGAGACCCACCTGCGGGTAAGGGACCATGTTAGGCTCTGTAAGAGTTGGGTTAGCCTGGTGTTTGTGTAGGGGAGGTGCTTGTCGTCCAATGTGAGGCGATTTATGAATGTGGTATTGTCCCCGGTGGAGGGGAGGGAGCAGGAGATCATAGTGGCAATGGGCACTGAGAGGGCCTTTGATAGGATAAAATGGGGATATTTATTTGCAGTGCTGGAACTGTTTGGGAGAGGGCCTAAGTTTGTGCTGTGGGTTCGGTTATTACATAAGGCAGCTAAGGCTAGTGTTTAGACAAACAATGTGAGCTCCAGATATTTCCAGTTGAACAGGGGAACAAGGCGGGATGCTCTATGTTCCCCCTCTTCTTCTTGTTGGCAGTAGAGCATTTGGCCATTCCCTGAGAGCTTCAGATAGATAGAGAGGGATAGTAAGCAGGGGGGTTGAGCATAGGGCGCTCTTGTATGCAGATGATCTTCTTTTGTACGTAACGGAACTTATCCCCACAATGGGTGATATTATGGCACCGCTGAAGCAATTTGGGGCTTTTTCGGAATATGAATTGAATTGCGAAGAGTGAGTGTTGTCAGGTAACTAAGATGAGGAGGGGGGTTAATTTGGGAATGTTGCCATTTGTCTTACAGGTTCCCATTTTAGATATTTAGTGATGCAGGTAGTGAGGGATTGGCCCCGGCTTCGGAAATTAAATTTCATTAGCCTGGTGCTTAGGGTGAAGGCCACTACAGAGGTGGGAAAGCCTCCCTCTCTCCTTGGCGGGCAGATTCAGTTGGTGAAAATGAATGTCCTGCCACGTATTATGTTCTTATTCCCATGTTTGCTGTTTTGTTTTGGCAAAATACTTTTTTGGGGGCATGGAGAGATTAATTTTGATGTTCATCTGGGAGGGAAAAGTAGCCAAGATTAGGTGCTTCAGAGGGACAGGCAATCAGGAGGCTTTGCGTTGCCAAACATGATATATTATTATTGGGCGGTGAACACTGAGAAGGTATTGTCACCATGTCGGCGATCCTACAAATTGAATTGAAGCTTTGTCCCCTCGGGGCCATAGTCGGGATATCGGACCTGCTGTAGCTGCAGACTGGGACAGGGGCTGATGTTCTGGTCTTCGCCTCATTGACTTCTCGAAGGCGGTTGCGGATGGGTTGAAGGTCAGCTTCTCCACCCAGTGCCTCGGTGTGGCTGGGGGGATATTATGGAGCTTTCGTATCTCGAGAAAATTAAATATACTGTGAAGGTTTTACCGAAGATAGCAGCCATTTATTTTGTACTTTAAAGAGCTGGTCATCGTTAGTGGATTGGGGGGGGGGGGGGGGGGGATTTCAGTTGGGCTTTTTTGCAGGGGGGAGGGTTTGGGGAGGTAGTTTGTTATTTCCTGATTTTGTTATATATAAAATTGAAAAAGCTGAATAAAAATATATTTTTAAAAAAGTTAATTTTCTTTAGAACTACTTTGAATTTGCTGATAAAACAGATGAAAATGATAGACCAGTTGACCCACATGGAGTCAATGGGCGGAATTCTCCATTTTCTGAGACTAAGTGCCAAGGTGGGCAGCTCCGGCTGGCCAGAATGGTGGAATCCGCACCAGATTTTGCGCATGGAATCTCATTAATTATGCACAGGTGTGTTCCCCTCCAAGTCACCTGGCGAGCCGGCAGCTGTCAGCTGGCTAGTTCGAAGGACCCAGCACCATATTTAAGTACTAGTCCAGCACATCCTTATCACTCTCCAGCTCACCTGTCTTCATCAAAACGTGCAGGATGCCAACAGTATAGAGGAAAAAGACTATTAGCCTCAAGAAGACGTCTGTCCCTTGATTTAACCATCCTCCATCTGAGCCCATTGCCTGTGAGCTGCCCCTGTCCCACTTGGTCCTCTACACACTGCCTCTGGAGTCTTTGTGAATCTCCTTCAGTAAATGATCAGTGTCCCTTTGGTCCCTTTGTGAACTTTTCATGCAGCCTTGTCAAGATCCAACTGCCCTCCCCTCAGTCTTCCATTGTTCCTCTTCTTCATCCACCTTCTGGCCCCTCTGCCTGCCATCATTAGCCCTCACATTTGTCCCTCTCCTTGCACAGCCCTTCTTCCACATTGCAACCCTTGTCTTCACCAGCTCCCCCACCTCCCTGGTCTCATCTCACATTTCATCCCCGAACTTAGAACTTAGGATCTTTATTGCGGTGGCTGCATGAGTCCAGCAGCACAGTGCTGTCCAGATAGACACTGGCGTGTGGCACTCGGGGAAAGCAGACCACTGTACTCCCCAACTCTCGGTGCAATACGGTGACTGAGCCAGTGACTAAGGAGGGTCTATGGGTCCAGCAGCATAGTGCTGTCCATGAAGACTAACCCGGCACAGAGATGGAGGGCAGGTGCTGGTCTACTCTGGCAGAGTGGTGAACAGCGCATTGGGAGCAGTGCAGCACTCTGATAGAAAGGCTTTGTTGCACTCACCTTGAAGTCCCTTGCGAACTGAGGATCGCCTTGTGCACGCCACTCTTTAGCAAACGGTTTTTAGACCGATATAATTTTACGCTGGCGTGATTCAAGATTGGATGGGATGCCGGCAGGCAGTGCTCTAATGAGCATTCATGAGATGCAAATGAAAGCAAAATGGCATTCATACCAGCAGCCAGCAGGAAGACCGACCCGCCTTTAACCTGCCACTGGGAGACTTTCAACGTGAATTTACGCCGGGAAATTTCTGACATTTTGGCCCGAGCTCGATTCTCTGCTCCAACCTGCTGTAGGCAGGATGGGAAACTTCCACAAAATGTCTTTTTGACATACTTCAAAATCGATAAACTAGTTTTTACTTTAAGATCAGCATTTTGAATGGAATTGAATTTTTGGAATTTTTAAATTAATCCACAGGATGTAAGCAATGCTGCCAAGACCAGCATTAATTGCCCTTGATAAGGTGGTGGTGAGCGATTTTTCTTAAACTGCAGTTCCACAACTGCTGCAGTCTTTGTGGTGTAGGTACACCTACAGTGCTGTTACGGAAAGAGTTCTGGGATTTTGACCCAGCGACAGAGAAGGAAATAGACTATGAGCTGTAATATTCTATTAACTGTCACAAGAATGTTGTGTTACCTGTAGGTGAACATGGAGATGGTAGTGTCCACATATGTATGCTGCCCTTGTCATTCTAGAAGTAGGTTTGGAAAATGCTGTTGAAAGAACCTTCCAATTTGCTTCAGTGCATCTTGTAGATGGTACACACTGCTGCCACTTTATGTCAATGGTGGAAGGAGTGAATGTTGAGCTTCTTGAATGTTGTTGGAGTGGAATTCATATTGGCAAGTGCAAAATATTCACCTGATGAAGGAGCTACGCTCGTGATTCCAAATGAACCTGTTGGACTTTAACCTGAAGTAAGACTTCTTCTTCTGTGCCCACCCCAGTCCAACGTCAGCATCTCCACATCATGGCAAAATATTCCAACACACTCTTGCAGCGATGCCCTGGGCTGAGAATTGGTTTCCAACCACCACAAACAATTTATTTTGTGCTAGATACGACTCCAACAATTGAAGAGTTTTCCTCCAGATTCCCATTGATTTTGATTTTGCCAGTGTGGCCTTGATATCACATTTGGTTAATGATGCCTTGATGTTAAAGGCAGTTGTTGTCACATTATTACTCAATTAATTAAGTTCTTCTGTAATTAGTTATTTTCTTCAACAATAATAAAGGATTTTGTCAATTTTCCTTATGGATTTAATGAATTGCAAATAACTTTATGTATGTAGAATGCACGTAGAAAATAAGTTTAAAGTTCTTTGAGTTGGGAACAAGGTACATCTTCTCCATTTTGCTTTGTCTAGATAAACAAAGCTAACTGAGGATTCTGACTTTTAACTTGAATTTATACAGTGGATATCTTAATCCCTTGAGCAGGAAATAGCACTGGAATGTACTACTAAATCACAATTCATATTGTACAACAATCATTGCATTCAAACAGCAATTCACTGCCTCAACACTGTTTTAAGAGTCTAGGTCAGGGCCTGAGGGGGCCACGCCCATTAAAAGAAGGGACGAGGGGGGTATGAAGGGTTGGGGTGTGAAGGGCGGGTATGAAGGGGCCTCCAGAAGGTTGGGGTGGTGAAGGATGGGGGTCCTGAAAGGGGGAGGGCCGAAAGGGGACATGGGAAGGCCTGAAAAGGGGACCCCTCAGTGACCCCCATAGCGGCGTGTGTGTGGGATAATGCCCATGTGTATGGGGGGGGGGGGTGATATTGCCTGTAGGTGGGGGGGTGTGGAGGACCCTCAAGCCCACTTAGAGATCGGGCACACTTTCAAAATGGTGGCCTGATCTCTGAAGAGCTGCTCTGGCCAGCGAGTTCAGCTCCCTCGTGATAAAAAAAAGTTGAAATGTGGGCTAGCCCGGAGAGAAACTCCCCAGGGTCCAAAAAGATGACTAAGTGTGGTTAGATAGCGGCAAGAACTCGCCAACAGAGCCGGGGAGAAACTTCTATCCAAACCAGCCTGAAATGACACTGAGAAAAGATTCTGCTAAATCGTGCCCACTGTCTTTTGGATAAAACATTAAAGTGAGTCTCTGTCTGTTCTCCCGGGTGGATGTAAAAGATCCCATGGCACTATTTGTATAATGGGAGTTCCCCCAGGGTCTTGGCCAATGTTTATCCCTCTAGCAACATCAGTAAACATACTACCTGGTCATTATTTAAATGCAATTTGTGGTCTTGCTGTGTGTGAATTGGCTGCTGTATTTCAGACATTACACACTGACTGCCCTCAAAAGAACTTGATTGGCTAAAATACTTTAGGAAATCCTAGGTTGTAAAAGGCACCATATTAATGTAAAATGTTATTTCTTCCCCCTTACAAGAAGGCTTACAGATTTAAAGAAAATCTCTTGGACACTCTCAAAAAGATTAGGTGTCATCCAGGATAATGGGTTTTGGATAGAACAGTTTTTAAAAATAAATTTAAAGTACCCAATTCTTCTTTTCTTCCAATTAAGAGTTAATACAGCATGGCAATTCCACCTACCCTGCACATCCTTGGGTTGAGGGGGTGAGACCCACGCAGACACGGGGAAAATGTGCAAACACCATACAGACAGTGAGTGACCTGGGGCCGGGATTGAACCCGGGTCCTCAGCACTTGAGACAGCAATGCTAACCATTGTGCCATTATGCCGCCCACTCATTAAATCAGTTTGTAATAGACTATGAGCTGTAACATTCTATTAACTGGCTCATTTGGTTATAATACACATTTTCTTCAGCGTCTGTGCCATTTTTAATCCTGTGTAAATTCACTTTACTTAAAGCATTAAAACATAATGGGCAGGATTCTCCCGCAACCGGCGGGGCGGACCGTACCGGCGCCAAAGTGTGGCGTGAACTTGACCTTGAGGCATCTTGACATCTGCTGGCTGATAGAAATGGTGCCGTGAGGCACAGGTCACCAAGCAGTGACATGCATACCAGGAAGACTTGAACTCTCTCAATAACACATGTTTCTCTTGAGTTCCAATGCAATACGCCATCTAAACATTAAGTTCTCTCCCTGATGTGGTCTTGTAGTCATTCATTAAATATCCTTACCATCTCGCTGTCCTTGTCATCACAACATACCAATTAATCATCCCCTGAGGGAATCCAATCACCCCTCAGTCACGAGCCTGATTGGTGATAATCCTGATATATTGGCCAGCCCGACAATACATGACATCCGCACCTGCTTTATACATACCCTATGTCAACACTGGTGCTCACCTTTACACACTATCCATCTAATTGCATCCAGATCTGGTCTGTACCCACTGGTCATAGAATCATAGAATTTACAGTGCAGGAGGCCATTTGGCCCATCGTGTCTGCACTGGCCCTTGGAAAGAGCACCCTACCTAAACCTACATCTCCACACTATCCCCCATAACCCAGTAACCCCATTTAATCTTTTTTGGTCGGTGCAGAAATAAATAATAAGCTGTTAATGAGTGAGTCTAAGTTCCTTTAACTCTCAACAAACATGTAAGGCTGCATTGAGGGAACACCTGTGAAACCTCAGTGCTTGTTTGTGTATTTACAAAGAACAGGACAGCACAGGAACAAGCAATTTGGCTCTCCAAGCCTGCGTTCATCAAGATGCCTGTCTAAATAAAAACTTTCTGTGCTTCCGAAGTCCGTATCCCTCTATTCCCATCCTATTCATGTATTCGTCAAGGTGCCTCTTAAACATCGCTATCGTATTTGCTTGCGCCACCTCCCCCCGGCAACGCATTCCAGGCACACACCACCTTCTGTGAAAAGCTTGCCTCGTACATCTCTTCTTAACTTTCCCCCTTGCACCTAAAACCTATGTCCCCTAGTGATTGACTTTTCCACCCTGGGAAAAAGCATCTGACTATCCATTTTGTACATGCCACTCATAATTTTGTAAAACTCTATTGGATTGCCCCTCAACCTCCGTCGTTCCAGTGAAAACAATCCGGGTTTATCCAACCTCTCTTCATAGCTAAGTCCCTCCAGACCAGGCAATTTCCTGGTGAACCTCTTCTATCCCCTCTCCAAAGCATCACATCCTTCTGGTAGTCTGGTGACCAGAATTGTACACAATATTACAAATGTGGCCTAACTAAGGGTAAGTGCAGCTGCAGCATGACTTGCCAATTTTTATACTCAATGCCCTGACCGATGAAGGCAAGCATGCTTTACTCCTTCTTGACTACCTCATCCATCTGTGTTGCCACTTTTGGTGATCTGTGGACCTGTACGCCCAGATCTCTGCCTGTCAATACTCCTACGGGTTCTGCCCATTTACTGTATAATGCCCATCTGTATTAGACCTTACAAAATGCATTACCTCACATTTGTCCAGATTAACATAGAACATAGAAAATACAGCACAGAACAGGCCCTTCGGCCCACGATGTTGTGCCGAACCTTTGTCCTAGATTAATCATAGATTATCATTGAATTTACAGTGCAGAAGGAGGCCATTTGGCCCTTTGAGTCTGCACCGGCTCTTGGAAAGAACACCCTACCCAAACTCAACACCTCCACCCAACACCAAGGGCAATTTTTGACATTAAGGGCAATTTATCATGGCCAATCCACCTAACCAGCACATCTTTGGACTGTGGGAGGAAACCGGAGCACCCGGAGGAAACCCACGCAGACAAGGGGAGGATGTGCAGACTCCGCACAGACAGTGATCCAAGCCGGAATCGAACCTGGGACCCTGGAGCTGTGAAGCAAATAAATCTACACTATATAATTTTACCGTAATCCATGCACCTATCCAATAGCTGCTTGAAGGTCCCTAATGTTTCCGACTCAACTACTTCCACAGGCAGTGCATTCCATGCCCCCACTACTCTCTGGGTAAAGAACCTCCCTCTGATATCCCTCCTATATCTTCCACCTTTCACCTTAAATTTATGTCCCCTTGTAATGGTTTGTTCCACCCGGGGAAAATGTCTCTGACTGTCTACTCTATCTATTCCCCTGATCATCTTATAAACCTCTATCAAGTCGAAAAGGCCTAGCACCCTCAACCTTTCCTCGTAAGACCTACTCTCCATTCCAGGCAACATTCTGGTAAATCTCCTTTGCACCTTTTCCAAAGCTTCCACATCCTTCCTAAAATGAGGCGACCAGAACTGTACACAGTACTCCAAATGTGGCCTTACCAAAGTTTTGTACAGCTGCATCATCACCTCACGGCTCTTAAATTCAATCCCTCTGTTAAGAACGCTAGCACACCATAGTCCTTCTTCACAGCTCTATCCGCTTGAGTGGCAGCTTTCAAAGATGTATGAACATAGACCCCAAGATCTCTCTGCTCCTCCACATTGCCAAGAACTCTACCGTTAAACCTGTATTCCGCATTCATATTTGTCCTTCCAAAATGGACAACCTCACACTTTTCAGGGTTAAACTCCATCTGCCACTTCTCAGCCCAGCTCTGCATCCTATCTATGTCTCTTTGCAGCCGACAACAGCCCTCCTTACTATCCACAACTCCACCAATCTTCGTATCATCTGCAAATTTACTGACCCACCCTTCAACTCCCTCATCCAAGTCATTAATGAAAATCACAAACAGCAGAGGACCCAGAGCTGATCCCTGCGGTACGCCACTGGTAACTGGGATCCAGGCTGAATATTTGCCATCCACCACCACTCTCTGACTTCTATTGGTTAGCCAGTTCGTTATCCAACTGGCCAAATTTCCCACTATCCCATGCCTCCTTACTTTCTGCAGAAGCTTACCATGGGGAACCTTATCAAATGCCTTACTAAAACCTTACTACATCCACTGCTTTACCTTCATCCACATGCTTGGTCACCTCCTCAAAGAATTCAATAAGACTTGTAAGGCAAGACCTACCACTCACAAATCCGTGCTGACTATCTCTAATCAAGCAGTGTTTTTCCAGATGCTCAGAAATCCTATCCTTCAGTACCCTTTCTATTACTTTGCCCACCACCGAAGTAAGACTAACTGGCCTGTAATTCCCAGGGTTATCCCTAGTCAATTTTTTGAACAGGGGCACGACATTCGCCACTCTCCAATCCCCTGGTACCACCCCTGTTGACAGTGAGGACAAAAAGATCATTGCCAACGGCTCTGCAATTTCATCTCTTGCTTCCCATAGAATCCTTGGATATATCCCGTCAGGCCTAAACTTGTCTATCCTCAAGTTTTTCAAAATGCCCAACTCATCTTCCTTCCTAACAAGTATTTCCTCGAGCTTACCAATCTGTTTCACACTGTCCTCTCCAACAATATCGCCCCTCTCAATTGTAAATACAGAAGAAAAGTACTCGTTCAAGACCTCGCCTATCTCTTCAGACTCAATACACAATCTCCCGCTACTGTCCTTGATCGGACCAACCCTCGCTCTAGTCATTCTCATATTTCTCACATATGTGTAAAAGGCCTTGGGGTTTTCCTTGATCCTACCCGCCAAAGATTGTTCATGCCCTCTCTTAGCTCTCCTAATCCCTTTCTTCAGTTCCCTCCTGGCTATCTTGTATCCCTCCAATGCCCTGTCTGAACCTTCTTTCCTCAGCCTTACATAAGTCTCCTTTTTCCTCTTAACAAGACATTCAACCTCTCTTGTCAACCATGTTTCCCTCACTCGACCATCTCTTCCCTGCCTGGCAGGGACATACATATCAAGGACACGTAGTACCTGTTCCTTGAACAAGTTCCACATTTCACTTGTGTCCTTCCCTGACAGTCTATGTTCCCAACTTATGCACTTCAATTCTTGTCTGACAACATCGTATTTACCCTTCCCCCAATTGTAAACCTTGCCCTGTTGCACGCACCTATCCCTCTCCATTACTAAAGTAAAAGTCACAGAATTGTGGTCACTATCTCCAAAATGCTCCCCCACTAACAAATCTATCACTTGCCCTAGTTCATTACCAAGTACTAAATCCAATATTGCCCCTCCTCTGGTCGGACAATCTACATACTGTGTTAGAAAAGCTTCCTGGACACACTGCACAAACACCACCCCATCCAAGCTATTTGATCTAAAGAGTTTCCACTCAATATTTGGGAAGTTAAAGTCACCCATGACTACTACCCTGTGACTTCTGCACCTTTCCAAAATCTGTTTCCCAATCTGTTCCTCCACATCTCTGCTACTACTGGGGGGCCTATAGAAAACTCCTAACAAGGTGACTGCTCCTTTCCTATTTCTGACTTCAATCCATACTACCTCAATAGGGTGATACTCCTCGAACTGCCTTTCTGCAGCTGTTATACTATCTCTAATTAACAATGCCACCCCCCCCACCTCTTTTACCACCCTCCCTAATCTTATTGAAACATCTATAACCAGGGACCTCCAACAACCATTTCTGCCCCTCTTCTATCCAAGTTTCCGTGATGGCCACCACATCGTAGTCCCAAGTACCGATCCATGCCTTAAGTTCACCCACCTTATTCCTGATGCTTCTTGCGTTGAAGTATACACACTTCAACCCATCTCCGTGCCTGCAAGTACTCTCCTTTGTCAGTGTTCCCTTCCCCACTGCCTCATTACACGCTTTGGCGTCCTGAATATCGGCTACCTTAGTTGCTGGACTACAAATCCGGTTCCCATTCCCCTGCCAAATTAGTTTAAACCCTCCCGAAGAGTACTAGAAAACCTCCCTCCCAGGATATTGGTGCCCCTCTGGTTCAGATGCAACCCGTCCTGCTTGTACAGGTCCCACCTTCCCCAGAATGCGCTCCAATTATCTAAATACCTGAAGCCCTCCCTCCTACACCATTCCTGCAGCCACGTGTTCAGCTGCTCTCTCTCCATATTCCTAGCCTCGCTATCACGTGGCACCGGCAACAAACCAGAGATGACAACACTGTCTGTCCTGGCTTTTACCTTCCAGCCTAACTCCCTAAACTTGTTTATTACCTCCACACCCCTTTTCCTACCTATGTCGTTGGTACCGATGTGCACCACGACTTCTGGCTGCTCCCCCTCCTCCTTAAGGATCCTGAAGACACGATCCGAGACATCCCTGGCCCTGGCACCCGGGAGGCAACATACCTTCCGGGAGTCTCGCTCGCGACCACAGAATCTCCTATCTATTCCCCTAACCATTGAATCTCCTACAACTATTGCTTTTCTATTCTCCCCCCTTCCCTTCTGAGCCCCATAGCCAGACTCAGTGCCAGAGACCTGGCCGCTAGGGCCTTCCCCCGGTAGGTCATCCCCCCCAACAGCATCCAAAACGGTATACTTGTTTTGAAGGGGAACGGCCACGAGGGATCCCTGCACTGTCTGCCTGTTTGTTTTTTCCCCCTGACTGTAACCCAGCTATTCTTGTCCTGTACCTTGGGTGTGGTTACCTCCCTGTAACTCTTCTCAATCACCCCCTCTGCCTCCCGGATGATCCGAAGTTCATCCAGCTTCAGCTCCAGTTCCCTAACAAGGTCTTTGAGGAGCTGAAGTTGGGTGCACTTCCCACAGGTATAGTCAGCGGGGACACCGGTGGTATCCCTCACCACCCACATCCTACAGGAGGAGCATGCAACTGGCCTAGCCTCCATCCCCTCTTACCTGACAGAATATAGCTGCCCTGTGGACTAACTAGATCTCCGCCCTCCGACTCTGCTCCCAGTCAGCTATACTTTCTGTAAAGTCCTGGTTCTCTTCTCACTCTTTGCGGAAATGTCGGAAACAAAATGAAAGGAGCACCTTACTCCCTCCTCACCTAACTCCCTCGGTCACCAACTCTTACTATAGCACTCAAATGCACCAAATTCAGCACTCCCTCAGTCACCAACTCTCACTATAGCACTCAAATGCACCAAATTCAGCACTCCCTCGGTCACCAAACTCTTACTATAGCACTCAAATGCACCAAATTCAGCACTCAGTGCAAACAAAGTCTGCACTGTAGGGGATCATTTTTATACTGTGAATCTAGCCTCTGAAAACTGGCCTAATCCAATTAACTAATTAATAAGCTCCAGCTGCAAGTGCCTACAAGTAGAAGCTTTGTTTAAAGCTGATTGAAAATTCACCTTCTTCGAAACCAAACAGCAACTTTTAAGTTAATTAACTAAATAAAAGAAAGACTAAACTTTAGATTAAAATGAAGCCTTATACTCCCTCGGTCACCAAACTCTCACTATAGCACTCAAATGCACCAAATTCAGCACTCAGTGCAAACAAAGTCTGCACTGTAGGGGATCACTTTTATACTGTGAATCTAGCCTCTGAAAACTGGCCTAATCCAATTCACTAATTAACAAGCTCCAGCTGCAAGTGCCTACAAGTAGAAGCTTTGTTTAAAGCTGATTGAAAATTCACCTTCTTCGAAACCAAACAGCAACTTTTAAGTTAATTAACTAAATAAAAGAAAGACTAAACTTTAGATAAAAATGAAGCCTTATACTCCCTCGGTCACCAAACTCTCACTATAGCACTCAAATGCACCAAATTCAGCACTCAGTGCAAACAAATTCTGCACTGTAGGGGATCACTTTTATACTGTGAATCTAGCCTCTGAAAACTGGCCTAATCCAATTCACTAATTAACAAGCTCCAGCTGCAAGTGTCTACAAGTAGAAGCTTTGTTTAAAGCTGATTGAAAATTCACCTTCTTCTAAATCAAACAGCAGCTTTTAAGTTAATTAACTCAATAAAAGAAAGACTAAACTTTAGATAAAAATGAAGCCTTATACTCCCTCGGTCACCAAACTCTCACTATAGCACTCAAATGCACCAAATTCAGCACTCAGTGCAAACAAAGTCTACACTGTAGGGGATCACTTTTATAAAACTCCATCTCTCTGCCCAAGTCTCCAACCGATCTATATTCTGCTCTATCCTTTGACAATCCTCTTCACTATCCGCAACTCTACCAATCTTTGCGTTGTCCGCAAACTTACTAATCAGACCAGCTATATTTTCCTCCAAATTGTTTTAGCGGAACACGACTAGTCACAGCCTTCCATTCAGAAAAACACCCTTCCACCGCTACCCTCTGTGCTCTATGACTGAGCCAGTTCTGTATCCATCTTGTCAGCTCACCTCTGATCCCATGTAACTTCATCTTTTGTACAAATCTGTCATGAGGGACCTTGGCAAAGGGTCCTTGTCATAGGGACCTTGTCATAGTCATGCCTCGTGCATGAGTCAGCCAACAGGCGTCACATTTCATGGGTGTCTTTTCATTCATGCTAGGTATACATAATTGGCAGTATACAATTATGAACGACGCTCTCCTTTTTCAACAGAACCAGGTCATTGAATCTCTTCCTACACTGGACCCACGTTTTTGTGACTACCCTGCGGCTACTGACTTGCTCGGCAATATCAATCTATGCTTTGTAAGACTCGCTGATCTCTTCCCATCAGATGGAAACAGCGCCTCCATCTGTTTGCTTGCTAACAGCGGGAGCACCTCCAGAAACGCGTCACTCTAACTTTCCTTGCATTGCAGCCAGTTCTCCCTTGCTCAGCACTCCTTTCGAGGGACCCTGAGCCTGAAGGCTGAAGACTGCCGTTGCCTTCCAGCATTAGCTCCTGTCCAGCACCTGTAATTGGCTAACTTTCCTGCCTGCCAGCCGTTCACTGACTCTTCTACATGACAGGATCGACGAGGATGTCCTGCCACCCGGTGTGCAGCTGGACAACCCAGATATGACGCCACTCTCGGCCCTCCAGATGAATAATAAAATCTATCCTTATAACACAGATGTGAGCTGTTTGACTTAACCACTCAGTATCAGTTGTCTTAGTTCCATGTGCCTGCTCTCCTCTGTTCTTGTATCCTTTTATTCCCCTGTCTAACCTATAGTTTAATATTATTATGTTCCCTCCCTCAGTCATTTACCTTGATGGTGCCCAAAAATACATCTGGATTGTTTTTGAGCTTATATTTAAATACCTGTATAAATACATTATACTTAAATGGTTTATAGAGATGAGTTTATATATAGTATTCAAAAATCAGTTAACTATTGCACTTCATTTGGTTATGGCTTTTTCCACTGTTGCTTATCCACCATGGATTCACATTTACTTTTCTCAGTTGACAACATTCCACAATATATGTCATTCATTATTTTGTATTTCAGCCGATCATTACTCATTCACATTTTGACATTTGTAATGGACCTTTTATTGCGCTGCTCTCCACAGATTTTTCCCTTCGAGATGCCGCTTACTCCCAGTCCAATTTCCCATCCCAACTCTGACTAAGCAGATAGAGCAGACATTGCCAGAACTACCTTTGCTCTATGATTGCAGAACAAATTGAGATAATCAGTCAATTTCTAGCCATTTCCCCTACCCGAAAGGCAAAAACTGGGGTGGAAGCATTCACTCACGTGAAACATTCCACCGAACAGCCGGGACTCAAATCTCCAGCTGGATATCTGACACTTTTTTGCTTAAACTGCTGGGCCACTTGTCATTTATAGCATATTTTTCCCTCATTATTGTTATGGTGAAACTGCAATTCAGTTTGGTGATGAAGATACATTGATTAACAATCATTTTCACAATTTTATAACTATAATTACTAAACTAATGCAGAATACAATTAAAACATCAATCAGAGCACGTATTCAGCAAGTAGCTTTAGGAACTGATTGTTTGGCAAATTTAATTAATGATTTTATATTGCAACCATGAGCACTTACCCAGTGAAACACTGAGAGTGCAAGAGGCCAATAAAATGCACTGGCCCAGGCGAGGTTTTCATGTGCATTTGCATTCCTGTTTTCAAGAACTAACCTTTTCCTATTTGATTCAAGGAATTGACACAATAGTGCATTATTTTATAATGTGATCCTTTTGTATTTTTACACAGAACACAGGCATAGAGTATATTCAATTTTAAATGAAAATTCCACAGTGACATGAGGTGGTGTGGGTGAACATGATTGTGGACAAGCATTGAAAATTGTGTTCCCAGAAGAATTTGTTGGATCCTGACACCTCTGGGATGCAAAGCGATTCTCAAAGGGAGAGTGGGGTTGGTGGTGAAGCTGGAAACGACTGTTGAGCTCATTCAAAAGCTCTAGGGGAGCAGTTTAAAATATTTTTTAAAAATGTATTTTTATTTAAATTTTCAAATTTTTACAAACATCGCAGCAAAACAAACAAAAAGAGCAAAAAGCCATCAGTATCAATGTAAAGCAAGTAGAGCACATAACAGGAGTCATTACAAAAATCCCCAACCTCTCCCCTTCACAGATACTAGATCCATCTGCACCAAAACAGGATACAGTCAACAACACAAGACATCATACCCATCTTATGATGGGTTCAAAAAAACAACAGAGGGCAAAAAACCACAAGAACCCCAGTGCTAAGAGTGGAATTGATACGCCACAACGCAGTCCAATCCTATCATGGCCGAGGGCGGATCAGACAGCCAGCATATGACTACAATACTACAAAGAGAGGACAGGTTGCAGCTGGTCCAAGTAAAATTCAGACCTCAAACCTCAGATCCTGGGTCTCCCATAGAGAATCACAAGAAAGAGCAAGAAGTGAGAAATAAAGACCCGAGTTACCAGGGTGGTACGGCAGCACAGTGGTTAGCACTGTTGCTTCACAGTGCCAAGGACCTGGGTTCAATTCCCTTCTTGGGTCACTATCTGTGCGGAGTCTGTATGTTCTCCCCGTGTCTGCATGGGTTTCCTCCCACAAGTCCCAAAAGATGTGCCTGTTAGGTGAATTGAACATTCTGAATTCTCTCTCAATGTACCCGAATAGGTGCCGGAGTGTGGCGACTATGGGATTTTCAGAGTAACTTCATTGCAGTGTTAATGTAAGCCTACTTGTGACACGAATAAAGATTATTATTATATTATTACCAGACCCTGCTTATCAAGTAAAACAGCCAAAGAGGGAGACCCATATCAGGAGAAAAGACTAACTTGACCCAAAGGAAGAATCAGGATAACATGGTAGAGAGAGAGAGAGCGAGAGAGAGTGGGGGTAACATGATATGAATTGTTACGTCAGGATATCCAACGATACAGGTCATGAGGCTTGCTGGCATCACATGGGAAGCAAAGGTTGCCAGAGAAAGCCCTATTGAATGAATGAGTTCCAGCTGAGGAAGTTGGTATGAGAACAGGCTACTCTGACATTGGATAGAGTAGCAGGTGGAGTTTCATCAGATTCAGATGCCTGGGCAGAAGGAGATCAGCAGAGTGAGCGAGGGTTTAAAAAGCGAAGGAGGTGCTACAAAAACATTGGTGGAATTTTCCATTCTTTTACAAATGCTGGCTCAGGCAGCAAATTTGGTGTGCAGCCTGCCAACTGCGTTGCCGGCTTTTCTCACTATATTTTCCAATACTTAATAATTTCCAACAGTAAATAATTGCTGGAGGTGTGTCTCATGCTGTCATGCTGGCTGTGAAAGAGTCCACCCCACCGGCAACATTGTTTTTTCAGAGATGAGGTGCCCCCTATCTAACAGCACTAAAAATAAAAGTAAAGATCCTCTCCACAAGGAACCCATCCCTCCATGCATACAGGGAATCATTTCCATCCAGGCCCTCTTGTTGACTTGTTACGATTTCTTCAGCCAGATGCTGGCAACAGCATCTGAAGAGCATCTGTTTCCTATCAGTCACTGGCATGGTTAAAGCGTCAAGGGAGGTGTTGGGGAACATTAGAGTCACCCATAGATGCCTGCTTTGTGCCATCTCACAATGAACAGCAACCCAGTCATAGCTGCTGCTCACCTTTTCAAACAGTGTTTGCTTACTATGTCCCACCCCCAGCCTGTTCCCAGTACTGCCATTGGGTGCCAAACTCACCCTGAGCCATTTAGGCCCATTACATTTAAAAATCGCATTGTGTCACTGAAGCTGACGCAATGCAGGGTTCAAACGATTGGGCATCGGGTTGTTGATCCTGCATTGAAAATCCAAGCCATGGTATCATAATATGCTCAAAGATAGGTAGTGGAGATTTTCCGTTGGATTTAGCTATAATCCCTGGTAGAGGGAAAACTGGCAAGCTGCATCTGTCATGGGTCATGGAGGAAAGTTGTCCATGTTCACTATCTTGTTAATGTTGATGCAAATTCTTGGATTTCTTGAATTCTAAAGCAACTGAGTCATGTGTGTTGGTTGTATTGGTGCGATAAAGCTTGTAGTATGTGTGGAGCTCTTCATAGAACATACAGTGCAGAAGGAGGCCATTTGGCCCATCGAATCTGCACCAACCCACTTAAGCCCTCACTTCCACCTATCCTCGTAACCCAATACTGCCTCCTAACCTTTTTGGACACTAAGGGCAATTTAGCATAGCCAATCAGCACACCTTTGGACTGCAGGAGGAAACCGGAGCACCCGGAGGAAACCCACGCAGACACGGGGAGAACATGCCGACTCCGCACAGACAGACCCAGCGGGGAATCGAACCTGGGACCCTGGCGCTGTGAAGCCACAGTGCTATCCACTTATGCTACCGTGTTGCCCACGGTCTTCCTTACTCATTTTCGGTGTAATGCAAGCATACAGTGAATATGGCTGTTACGTGCTTTGTTGAAGAGGAGTGTCTACATTGTAAAAATTAATTTGGTATCTTTTTCTCTTCCCCCTTATTTTTTCTTTACCTTTTTCTTCTATTTTTTCATCAATTTATGGGTTTCTTCTATTTCACAGCCACTACCTCAAATTATCATGAAGAAACACTAACATTTAGATTGAACATACGTATCATATTTTTGATACAAAATATTTTTTCCCCTTCTGTCACCAGTTGTCTTACCCTGCCAACATTCAAATCCATATTATGTATAAATGGCAAGCCTTCAACATGTTAAGGATGCAACTATAATCCTTTCTTAGATGTTCAGTCACATTTTATGCACTTTTATTCTTTAATATTATCAATATTTTCACATCAAAAATGTGTTGAAATCATTTTTAAGGATGTCACCAGAACTGAGAGGATGCAACTAACAGTAATGAGTGAGCATAATGGTGCACTTGCTGGAAAAGAACAATCTAGTGGGGATACCTGATAAAGATCTTTCAAATTATGAAGGCGTGGATGTAGTAAAAGTGTTTCCACATGTGGCAGAATCCAAAACAGGTGGTCATAAATATAAGATGACCACCAAAAAGCAAATAAAGAATTTAGGGGGAAGTTCTTTACACATAGGGTTAAAAATTCTACAGTTTTTTAAATTCATTCATGGTATGTGGGTATTGCAGGCTGGGCCAGCATTTATTGCCCATCCCTAATTGCCCTTGAGGGGGCAGTTAAGAGTCAACCACATTACTGTGGGTCTGAAGTCACGTGTAGGCCAGACCAGGTAAGGACGACAGATTTACTTCCCTAAAGGACATTAGTGAACCAGATGGGTTTTCACAAAAATTGACAATGGTTTCATGGTCATAAGTAGACTTTTAATTCCAGATTTTTATTGAATTCAAATTTCACCATCTGCAGTGGCGGGGATTTGAACCTGGATCCCCAGAGTATTACTCTGGGCCTACTGATTTACTGGCCCAGTGACAATAGGACTAGGCCACCGCCTCCCCTGATAGTGTGGGTTTTTGGGCACAGGAATCGCAATGCTACATACTTGTCTAATTGCAGCACTTACATAAGCTAGCACCTCGCAGCTACTACCGGAGGCTTAAATACAACTCCCGTTACAATCTTAAATTATTTCCTTTTCTTAATTCTACCCATAAAGTCTCCACTGTCTGCTTAACTCCCAATATATCCTCTCCTATCATTGAAGCAATTTCATCCTTAGTTATTATGGCTATTTGTCCTCCTCCTCTATTATTTTCCCCATCTTCCCTGTACATGCTTGATACTAAGTAGGCTCAGGCTGCTGCCATCATGGCTGAAGATACTGGTGCTCAAAGGAGCATGCAGGCTCTCACAGTAGTCCAGCAATCTGCTCCAACACGTCACTCGGATTGTGACAGTGGCTGCATGGTGCACAAACCTCCAATTCTTATCTCAGGAGGTCAATATTTATACTCCTAACACTGTCACTCTGCAGTGCCCCATTTGATGTTTTCCAGATAACTGCTGTCCATGCTGAGGTGGTGCAGTCCAAAACTGGGCCCTTGATGCAGAGCTGCTTAATGGAGTCCTGCAAGGACATTTGCAGTCTTCCCCACTGAAAGTCAGCAGCTTTCCATGAGGTATGCTGTAGCCACTGGAGTAACACTGCATAGACGCACCAGGCCAGGCAAAAGCATCAAAAGACAGGCACAAAGGTAATGTACAAGGGTGCATAGTTCCAAAGCAAAATACTGTAGGTACTGAAAATCTGAAACAAAAACCGAAAATGCTGGAAATACTCAGCATGTCAGACAATATCTACAAAGAAGTGATAATAGATTAATTTTGGTAGGAATAATGAGTAGTTGCAATGTGAAATAAAGAATAAAATGCTAAAAGGAGCACAGAAGCAGAGAGACCTGATGGTATATGTTCAGAAATCATTGAAGGTGGCAGGGCAGGTTGAGAAAGTGATTAGCAAAGCATGTGGGGCAGGATTCTCCACCAGCAGGATTCTCCGGTGTGCACCCATGCATGGCGTGGGGTGGCCCCAATGGGAAATCACATTGGCAGGTGGTGGGAACAGAGAATCCTGCTGCTGGAGAGGGTGCGCCGCCCAGGAAAATGCAGCTGGCAGACCGGAGAATGTGATAAAATGGGAACAGCACATTTTAGGACTATATTTGCCGGTTTCAACTGGATGTTCGGAGAAGGTGTTAAAATCATCTGGGGCAGAATCTTTTCCTTCTTCACTCACAAATGTTTCTTGAAGTCAATTAATGCTGATTTTGGACAGATCTCCACTCTGAGCTATAACACACTCATAATCAAGGAAGTTAGTAAGATAAGGCAGAGCTAACTTGGGGATGAGACAAAGAATGGCTAAAAATATTTACACTAAACAATAAAATGATCCTACTAATTAATTTTCAATGTTAAGCTACAAGTTTTTTTAAATGTTTTATCGACTGAGGTAAACATTTTGGGCTCATACTAATTTAATAAGAGCGAACTCAAGTTACAGCAGATGTTTTGAAACAACATATGAAGAAATATGATGGTTAGATAATCCAGAAAAATCTTGAATGATTACATTACGCCAAAAAATGACTATTTAGGTTGAGTAATCTACACCCTATCACATTATGTAAGTATTGTTGTGCAGTTCGTTTTTTAAAAAATGGGTTTCTGTTTGTGACTTCACATCAATCATTCAGGTAATCAGCCACACAGAAAATCAGGTACTCTACAGTATGCGTATAATAAACTGAAGGTGATGGACTGCAAAAAAAAATGTATTATCACATGTCAAGTGTCTTATATGGCATATCTGAAATTTCTGCTGTGAATTAGAGTGACATTTTTGGGACTATAATAGCAATGAACACATCTGGCAATTACTATCACATTTCACAGGAACCTGCATCTGTTTATCGAAAAAATATTAAGTCATCATTGGCCTTTGCTATTGCAAATTAAAATAACAATAATAATTGCTGCCTATTTCTTTCCCTATTTTGTTAAAATGTAAGCTGTTACAAAATACATTTAATCTTATAATGGCTTTATGTGAGCTCAAATAGAAATTCATCATGTTAAGTTTTTATTTAACTGCATGAATATGCCATATAAAAGTCTAAATACAACAAAACATCAAGAATAATAATTTAAATTTCAAATATTAATATAAGGAACTTTCATTTGAGGGCATTCAGGGAGGCTCCTATATTGCAGCAGGAAATTGATATAGAACACTTTCAAAACTAAAGTGCATGCGATGAATATTCTAAACATTTTATAAATCCATCACAAACCTCAGAATTTAAGATATGAACAAGAGCTCCTCCAATAAAATATTTGAATCATATTGGCTCATTGACGCACTACTATGAGTGGCTATGTGCAGAATTCACCAGGTTAGTATCTGTTGCCACCTAACGTGGCCTCTGCTCCACTTGACCTTGGAATGTTTGCTGCTAAACTGGACAGGTTTTTTGTGTTGTGTGCAAGTTCATTTCCCATGACTGATGGAGTGTCAAGCATGACATTGGTGGACAAAAATGGATCTTATTGATCTGTTTCCTATCCAATTTTCTTGATCTTAGTAAATATTACATAAATCAAGCACAGGTCCATATTGAGCTGATTATGATAGTGTCTACATTTCAAATGTGCTTAATTGGCTATATAATGCTTTGTAAGGTCCTGCAGTTGTGAAAGACAGTGGGGAGAATTCTTCCATGCCACCCATGGTGGGTACGATGGCGGATGGGGGACGAATGTGGCAGGAGGTCTAAAACTAAATTTCACACTGACACAAAATGATAGCGGGAACTTCCCTCCCAACTGCCATAATAGGTCACAATTCCTGCTGGAGGCCAGCGTGAAACCGATTTGCATCCTCTTGATGGGGTGCATATGAAGGCCCTGCCGGTCTTTAGGAAGATCCCAATGTATACGTGTTCTGGACCAGCGTGATTTATTCAAAAAGGGAGGGTGACAGAAAGCAGGAAACTACAGTCCAGTTAACTTAACATTTGTCATAGGGAAAATGTTCGAAGTTATTATTAAAGTAATTATTGCAGGGCATTTAGATAAATTTACAATAATCAAGCAAGGTCAACATTGTTTTGTTAGAGGAAATCATGTTTAACAAATTAATTTGAATTCTTTGAAGAGGTAATATATGCTATAGATAAAGGGGGAACGGTGGATGTACTGTACTTAGGATTTCCAGAAGGCATTTGATAAGGTGCCACATCAAAGGTTATTGCGGAAAATAGAAACTCATGGTGCATGGGTTAACATATTGACATGGATAGAAGATTGGTTAGCTACCAGGAAACAGAATGTAAGCATACTGTGGTAGGCTATATTAGGGTATCGCGGTACCTAGGTGGGATGTACCTTATACTGTAGTATGAGTGGTGGAACCTGCCTGCTGGTTCCACCCAGCAGGTGGAGCATAAGAGTCTGTGTTTCACCACAGCAGTCATTCTGTATCATTACTGCTGGGGTTACTACTTGTTCATTAAAGCCTTCAATTGGACTACAATCTTGCTTCAGTAGTGATTGATCGTGCATCAATTTAATGAACAAAATTGAAGAATGGCTGCTCTCCGCATCAAGCCAGAGTGTCTTCAAATCAACCCCTACGCGGCAAATGCAGCAGCAACTTTTGAACAATGGCTGGCAAGTTTCAACGGGTACATCAGGACGGCCCCGACTACCCCCACGGAGGAACAGAAAATGCAAGTCATCCACTCAAGGGTGAATCCAGAAATCTACACGCTTATTGAAGACATGGACGGTTTTGAGGACGCAATGACTTCGTTAAAAGGGCACGACTTCCGCACTGTGAATCAGATATACGCTCGGCATCTTTTAGCTCCCAGACGGCAGATCCCAGTGAAATCACTGGACGATTTTTACCGCGTATTGTTAGTGTTAGGTAGAAACTGTAACTGTCCACAAGTCTCAGCCAATGACCACACCAAACTCTTAATACAGGATGCTTTTGTTGCGGGCATGCTGCCCTCTAAAATCCGCCAGCGACTGCTGGAAAATGGCACGCTAGGGCTTAAAGAGGCACGGAAACTTGTGCAATCCCTAGATGTAGCCTCCCGCAACGCCCAGGCCTATGTTCCCGACCGCGCGGTACCCGCATGGACAGGGTGGACCCCACCCGCGGCCGATTCCAAAGCACCCCTAAATTCCCTACAAGCTTGTGCAGTGTGGCAGCCAGGAAACCCCGAGGGGGGGGGGGGATGCTATTTTTGCGGGCAAAACAAACACCGCCGGCAACGCTGCCCGGCCCGATCTACAATCTGCAAGGGCTGCGGGAAGAAGGGGCACCTCGTGGCAGTATGCCAGGCCCGGTCAGCCACCACTAACTCCACAGGCGAATCGGGCCCGCTGCCATTCCTCTCCTCACAGGCCATGTGCGATTCATGGGGGCAGCCATCTTGGATATCATCTCAGGACCCCGACCCGGCTGGCCATGTATCGCCTGATGAGATCTCCCAGCTGGCCATGTGCGATTCATGGGGACAGCCATCTTGGATGACGTCTCAGGACCCCGACTCGGATGGCCGTGTATCGCCCGACGAGATCTCTCAGCTTCTGCCACAACTTGCCTCAGTGGTCCAGTGACACTGGACCAGTCTCGGCCCCGAACGCTTTCAACCGCTACGACGTCGGTACTCATCAACGGGCACAAGACATCCTGCGTGATCGACTCTGGGAGCACGGAGAGCTTCATCCATCCCAATACGGTAAGACACTGCTCCCTTGCTGTACACCCGATTAAACAAAAGATCTCCCTGGCCTCTGGGTCCCACTCTGTGGAGATCCAGGTGTACTGCATAGCCAACCTCACGGTCCAGGGCATGGAGTTCAATAACTTCCGACTCTACGTCCTCCCCCATCTCTGCGCTGCCTCACTCCTGGGACTGGACTTCCAGTGTAACCTGCAAAGTTTAACGTTCAAATTCGGCAGCCCCATACCTCCCTTCACTGTCTGCAGCCTCGCGACCCTCAAGGTCAACCCGCCTTCCCTGTTTGCAAACCTTACTCCCGATTGCAAACCCGTCGCCACCAGGAGCAGACGGTACAGTGCCCAGGACCGGACCTTCATTAGGTCGGATGTCCAACGGTTACTAAAGGAAGGCATTATCGATGCCAGCAACAGCCCCTGGAGAGCTCAAGTGGTGGTTGTAAAGACCGGTGTGGTAGTCTGTGTAGAGGTATTACGGTACCTGGTAATGCTGGAACACCATTGGTAGATATTGTATGTTTCCTATTGGTCAAGCTGTATGGTAGCTCCGCCCTACAAGGTAGCTTATTAAAGCCTCCAGTTGGATTACAACCTCGCTTTAGTGGTCATTGATCTTGCATCAATTTAATAAGCTAGATTTAAAAGGATGGAGCTCCGAATCAAGCCGGAGTGTCTGCAACTCAGCCCCCATGCGGCAAACTCAGCGACAACCTTCAAGCACTGGCTGGCGTGTTTTAAAGGATTTGTCGGAACGGCCGAAAACACACCCACGGGAGAACAGAAATTGCAAGTCCTGCACTCGAGGGTGAGCCTGGACATTTGCACCCTCATCGAGGATGCGGACGACTTTGATGCAGCAATGGAGCTGTTAAAAGGACATTATATCCGCCCGGTAAACCAGGTCTACGCCCAACATCTGCTACCAACGAGGCGACAAATCCATGGGGAATCGCTGGAAGAATTCTACCGTGCGCTCCTGGTGTTGGGGAGAAACTGCAGCTGTCCGCAAGTTTCGGCGAGCGACCACACAGAACTTTTGATCCGGGACGCTTTCGTGGCAGGTATGCTGTCCTTCCAAATCCGCCAGCGATTGCTGGAAAAAGACACGCTAGGCCTCAAGGAGGCACGGGCCCTTGCAGGCTCCCTGGATGTGGCCTCCCGAAACACCCGCGCTTACATTCCCGACCGCGCGGCAGCCCCCTGGGCAGCGTGGAACCCCTCCGCAGCCGACCCCGAGACATCTCCCATCCCCCCACAAGCTTGTGCTGCAAGGCGGCCTGGCAACCCCGGGGGGCCCCTCTGCTACTTTTGCGGGCAGGCCAAGCACCCCCGGCAGCGCTGCCCGGCCCGTGCATCCACCTCCAAGGGATGCGGTAAAAAGGGCCACTTCGTGGTGGT
This sequence comes from Scyliorhinus torazame, assembly GCF_047496885.1. NCBI lineage: Eukaryota > Metazoa > Chordata > Chondrichthyes > Carcharhiniformes > Scyliorhinidae > Scyliorhinus > Scyliorhinus torazame. Next base: position 116,594,927 of record NC_092710.1, on the reverse strand, counting down.
ATGCCAGGCCCGTGCAGTCGCTGCGGTCTCCGGTGGCGAATGCGGACCGCCACCACAACCCTCTCCACGGACCCTGTGCAGCCAGCAGATGCTGCCATCTTCCTCCTCCAGGGCCACGTGCGGCTCCCCGGCGCCACCATCTTGTCCCGCGGACGCCACGTGCGATGGATGGGCGGCGGCATTTTGTGCACCCCAGCCATGTACGACCAATGGGAACCACCATCTTGGATGGACTCCCAGGACCCCAGCTCGGCTGACCGCACACCGCCCAAAGAGAACACTCAACTGCTGTGATTAGCCTCGGTGACCCTGGAACAGTCCCGGCGTCGAACACTCTCAACTTCTACAACAACAGTACTAATCAACGGGCACGAGACATCCTGCTTTATCGACTCTGGGAGCACGGAGAGCTTCATACACCCCGACACGGTAAGGCGCTGTTCTCTCCTCGTCCACCCCGTTAATCAAAAAATATCCCTGGCCTCCGGTTCACACTCGGTGGAGTTAAAGGGGTTTTATGTCGCAAACCTCACGGTCCAGGGAAGGGAGTTTAAAAATTACCGGTTCTACGTCCTTCCCCACCTCTGCGCGGCTACACTCCTAGGGTTAGACTTCCAGTGCAATCTCCAAAGTCTAACTTTCAAATTCGGCGGCCCTACACCCCCTCTCACTCTCTGCAGACTCGCGACCCTCAAGGTTGATCCGCCTTCCCTGTTTACGAACCTCACCCCGGATTGCAAACCCGTCGCCACCAGGAGCAGCCGGTACAGTGCCCAGGATCAGATCTTTATTAGGTCAGAGGTCCAAAGGCTACTGAGGGAAGGAGTCATTGAAGCTAGCAACAGTCCCTGGAGTGCTCAAGTAGTGGTGGTAAAGACCGGGGAGAAGCATAGGATGGCCATCGACTACAGTCAGACCATCAACAGGTTTAAGCAGCTGGACGCGTACCCTCTCCCCCACATATCCGACCTGGTAAACAGGATTGTGCATTACAAGGTCTTCTCTACGGTGGATCTTAAGTCCACCTACCACCAGCTCCCCATCCGCACTAGTGACTGCAAGTACACTGCCTTCGAGGCAGATGGGCGGCTCTAGCACTTCTTAAGGGTTCCCTTTGTTGTCACTAATGGGGTGTCGGTCTTCCAGCGCAAGATGGACCGAATGGTTGACCGGTACGGTTTACAGGCAACGTTCCCGTATCTCGATAATGTCACCATCTGCGGCCACGACCAGCAGGACCACGACACCAACCTCGGAAAATTCCTCCAGACCGCAAAGATCCTTAACCTTACAAGGGTGCACCCCAGCTCGGTGACCCTGGAACAGTCCCGGCCTCGAACACCGAGGCTAATCACAGCAATTGAGTGTTCTCTTTGGGCGGTGTGCGGTCAGCCGAGCTGGGGTCCTGGGAGTCCATCCAAGATGGCGGCTCCCATTGGTCGCACATGGCTGGGGGTGCACCCTTGTAAGGTTAAGGTATAACAAGGATAAATGCGTGTTTAGCACCGACCGCCTAGCCATCCTCGGCTACGTAGTGCGAAAAGGAGTTATAGGCCCCGACCCTGAACGCATGTGCCCCCTTATGGAGCTCCCCCTCCCTCACTGCTCCAAGGCCCTGAAGCGCTGCCCAGGGTTTTTCTCTTACTATGCCCAGTGGGTCCCCAACTATGCGGACAAGACCCGTCCTCTGATCCAATCCACAATTTTTCCCCTGTCGATAGAGGCCCGCCAGGCCTTCAGCCGCATCAAAGCAGACATTGCAAAGGCCACGATGCCCCCTTCCAGGTCGAGAGCGACGCGTCTGACGTAGCTCTGGTGGCCACCCTCAACCAAGCGGGCAGACCCGTGGCCTTCTTCTCACGTACCCTCCATGCTTCCGAAATCCGCCACTCCTCAGTCGAAAAGGAGGCCCAGGCCATAGTAGAAGCTGTGCGACATTGGAGGCATTACCTGGCCGGCAGGAGATTCACTCTCCTCACTGACCAACGGTCGGTTGCTTTCATGTTCGATAATGCACAGCGGGGCAATGATAAGATCTTGCGGTGGAGGATCGAACTCTCCACCTATAACTATGAGATCTTGTATCGTCCCGGGAAGCTAAACGCGCCTCCTGATGCCCTGTCCCGCGGCACATGTGCCAACGCACCAGTGGACCGCCTCCGAGCCCTCCACGAGGACCTCTGCCACCCGGGGGTCACTCGCTTCTTCCACTTTATCAAGACCCGCAACCTGCCCTACTCCATCGAGGAGGTCAGGACAGCCACCAGGAATTGCCAAATCTGCCTGGAGTGCAAACCGCACTTCTACAAGCCAGAGAAAGCACACCTGATAAAGGTTTCCCGTCCCTTTGAACGCCTCAGTATGGACTTCAAAGGCCCCCTCCCCTCCACCGACTGCAACACGTACTTCCTAAACGTGATTGACGAGTACTCCCGGTTCCCATTCGCCATCCCCTGCCCCGACATGACCGCAACCACCGTCATCAAGGCCCTCCATAGCATCTTTACGCTGTTCGGGTTCCCCGCTTACATACATAGTGATAGGGAGTCCTCCTTTATGAGCGACGAACTGCGTCAATTCCTGCTCAGCAAGGGCATTGCCTCGAGCAGGACGACCAGTTACAACCCCCGGGGTAATGGACAAGTAGAGAGGGAGAACGGAACAGTCTGGAAGACCGTCCTACTGGCCCTACGGTCCAGGAATCTCCCAGTCTCCCGCTGGCACAAAGTCCTCCCGGATGCCCTCCACTCCATCTGGTCACTGCTTCATTTTCAAGTGTATACAGTTAATTGTGAATCTGTAAATAGTACGACAATAAGACAAAAACACCTCACGAACGTCTCCTTGTCTTCCCCAGGAAGTCCTCCTCTGGGACCTCACTCTTGACCTGGCTGGCAGCTCCCGGACCCATCCTGCTCCGAAACCACATGCGGGCGCACAAGTCAGACCTGTTGGTCGAGAGGGTCCATCTTTTCCACACTAACCCCCAGTACGCCTACGTGGCGTACCCCGACGTTGGCCAGATACGGTCTCCCTATGAGACCTGGCGCCCGCCGGATCCCCACACATACCCCTGCCACCAGTCCCACCCTCCCTCCCACTGGTGCACCTTACAGCCGCCCCCTTCCTAGGAGGATCGGTCCTTCCGCTGGCCCCGTCTAGGCCCCCCCACCCACCGACGCACCCCGCAGACGCTCCCTTCCCAGGTCAACCGTTTTCCCCACCAGCGCCATCTAGGGGTGTCGAAGCTGCCACAGAGATCGAGGCCACGCTCCCGGAGCCACAGATGCCCGAGCCTCCACCGGCATCACCACCAGAGATTCGACGATCACAGAGGACGACCAGGGCTCCCGATCGACTGATTGCTTCATTTTTAAGTGTATATAGTTAATTGTGAATCTGTAAATAGTACGACAATAAGACAAAAACACTGTACGGCGGTAATACGGTACCTCCATAACTATAATTTCTACCACGTTACCATTTTGTAATATCAAGCCACCACCCCCGCCGGATTCTTTTTTAACAGGGGGTGAATGTGGTGGTCTGTGTAGAGGTATTACGGTACCTGGTAATGCTGGAACACCATTGGTAGATATTGTATGTTTTCTATTGGTCAAGCTGTATGGTAGCTCTGCCCTGCAAGGCGGGGTATAAGAGCCCGTGCCACCCCAGCAGCCTTCTTTCTGTACCTGAGCTGCTGGGGAAACATCTAGCTTATTAAATCCTTCAGTTGGACTACAATCTCGCTTTAGTGGTCATTGATCGTGCATCAACCGGGGAGAAACATAGGATGGTCATAGACTACAGTCAGACCATAAACAGGTATACGAAGCTCGACGCGTACCCTCTCCCCCGCATATATGAAATGGTCAACCAGATAGCGCAATACAAAGTTTTCTCCACAGTAGACCTCAAATCAGCCTACCACCAGCTCCCCATTCGCCCGGACGACCGCAAGTACACTGCATTCGAAGCAGATGGGCGGCTCTACCACTTTCTAAGGGTTCCCTTTGGTGTCACAAATGGGGTCTCGGTCTTCCAACGGGAGATGGACCAAATGGTTGACCGGTACGGTCTGTGGGCCACGTTCCCGCACCTCGACAATGTCACCATCTGTGGCCACGACCAGCACGACCACGACACCAACCTCCGCAAATTCCTCCATACCGCAAAAATCCTTAACTTAACCTATAACAAGGACAAATGCGTGTTTAGCACCGATCGCCTAGCCATCCTCAGCTACGTAGTGCATGATGGAGTCATCGGCCCAGATCCTGAACGCATGCGCCCCCTCATGGAGTTTCCCCTCTCCCACTGCCCCAAGGCCCTGAAATGTTGCCTGGGCTTCTTTTTACGCCCAGTGGGTCCCCAATTATGCGGACAAGGCCCGCCCACTAATCCAGTCCACGGTTTTTCCCCTATCGGCAGAGGCCCGCCAGGCTTTCGGTCACATCAAAGCAGACATCGCCAGGGCGACGATGCACGCAATCGATGAGTCCCTCCCCTTCCAGGTCGAGAGTGACGCATCAGACGTAGCTCTGGCTGCCACCCTCAATCAGGCAGGCAGACCCATGGCCTTCTTTTCACGCACCATCCACGCCTCAGAAATCTGCCATTCCTCCGTCGAGAAGGAGGCCCAAGCCATCGTCGAAGCGGCATTGGAGGCATTACCTGGCCGGCAGGAGATTCACTCTCCTCACTGACCAACGGTTGGTAGCCTTCATGTTTGACAAGGCACAGCGGGGCAAAATTAAGAATGATAAGATCTTACGGTGGAGGATCGAGCTCTCCACCTATAATTACGAGATCTTGTATCGTCCCGGGAAGCTCAACAAGCCTGCTGATGCCCTGTCCTTGATGCACTTGTTCCAGTGTACAAGTAGACCGACTCCGGACACTCCACCACAACCTCTGCCACCCGGGGGTCACCTGGTTCTTCCACTTTGTTAAAACCCGCAATCTGCCCTACTCCATCGAGGAGGTCAGGGCCGTAACCAGAAACTGCCAAATCTGCACGGAATGCAAGCCGCACTTCTACAGACCAGAGAAAGCGCACCTGGTGAAGGCTTCCCGCCCCTTTGAACGCCTCAGTGTGGATTTCAAAGGGCCCCTTCCCTCCACTGACCGCAACACGTATTTCTTAACCGTGATTGATGAGTACTACTGGTTCTCTTTTGCCATCCCCTGTCCCGACATGACAGCTGCCACCATCATTAAAGCCCTCCACAGCATCTTTACCATGTTGGTTTCCCCGCCTACATCCATAGCGATAGGGGGTCCTCCTTCTTGAGTGACGAGCTGCGTCAATTCCTGCTCAGCAAGGGCATTGCCTTGAGCAGGACGACCAGTTACAACCTCCGGGGAAACAGGCAGATAGAGAGGGAGAACAGGACGGTCTGGAAGGCTGTCCTACTGGCCCTACAGTCCAAGAATCTCCCAGTGTCCCGCTGGCAGGAGGTCCTCCCCGATGCACTTCACTCCATCCGATCGCTACTGTGCACTACTACCAACGAAACACCTCAAGAACACCTCCTTGCCTTCCCTAGGAAGTCCTCCTTGGGGCCCTCGCTCCCAACATGGTTCGCAGCCCCCGGACCCGTCCTATTCCGCAAACACGTACGGGCCCACTAGTCGAGAGGGTACATCTCCTCCATGCTAACCCCCAGTACGCCTATGTGGCGCACCCCGACAAGACACGGTCTCCCTCCGGGATCAGGCCCCCATTGGATCCCCACCCTCACCCCCCCTCCCCCACCCCACCAACCCCAACCATTTTTTCACCGGCGCACACCACCGCAACCCCCTTCCCAGGAGGATCCATCCTCCCATTGGCCCCATCCGGATGCGATGAAGCTGAAGATGACATGCTCCCAGAGCCACGGATGCCTGAGCCGATGCCAGCATCACCGCCGGGACTGCGACGATCGCAGAGGACGACCAGGGCCCCCGACCGGCTGATAGTTTCATTGTAAAATGAACTTATAAATAATTGTCTGTAAATATGTGTATTGCATGTAAAGGCACCGAAGGGTACCGCTATAATCTCTACCACTGTAAAAGCAAGGCCACCACCCCGACGGACTCTTTTTTAAACAGGGGGTGAATGTGGTAGGCTATATTAGGGGTATCGCGGTACCTAGGTGGGATGTACCTTATACCATAAGTGGTGGAACCTGCCTGCTGGTTCTGCCCAGCAGGCGGAGCATAAGAGTCTGTGTTTCACCCACAGTAGTCATTCTGTACCGGAGCTGCTGGGGTAACTACTTGTTCATTAAAGCCTTCAATTGGACTACAATCTCGCTTCAGTAGTGAATGATCGTGCATCACATACATGGGTAGTTTTCTTGTTGGCAAGATGTAAGGAGTGGTGTGCCACAGAGATCAGCGCTGGGGCCTCACCTTTTTAGATTTTTAATAAATTACTTGGATGAAAGGACAGAAGGTATGGTTGCAAAATTTGCTGCTGATACAAAAATAGGGTAGAAAGTAAGTTGTGAAGAGAACATAAGGGCGCTACAAACAGAGAGAAAGGTTAAGTGAGTGGGCAAAGATCTAGGGCATGATTTATTGGCTGCGTTGCGCTTAAGCGAAAGTGCAACAAAGTTATTAAATCATGATGTGTTTGTGACCTAACTGGCCCACTCCCGTTGGCAAAATGAGGATCCCACTTGGCGTAGTGAGAAACTAATAATCATCACGTGAGGCCCATTTTCCATACAATTTAAGGGGGTGACCCCCTATCTAACGGCCCCCAGTGATCTAATGGCCTCCCCAGCAAGTGGTCACGTGGGCGCTGATTAGTACTCCATTTTAAAAACAGGAAATTGGCGGAAGCGCTGCTGCTGGAACCTGAGGTGGTGAGTCGCCATCTTCCCTCCCAGGCAATGAGCCCAGGGGCACTGGGGTTGCTGCCCCTGTGCTCAGAGGGTTGGGGGAGCCCGAGGCTGGGGGAGGGGCAATCTTGGTCAGAGTGGGCTGCTGTCAGTGAGGGGGAGGGGTCACGGAGCAGGGGTGGTGGCCTGGGCTGGGCTTGGGGAGATGGGTGTCACAGTGCCCGTGGGTCCGCCACGCCAACCCCTGGATCGTGTGGTCCCATTCTGGGAGAAACCCAAGCTCCTGCCCGCCTGCCCCACCATCCACCCATAACTCCCACTGACCGCGGAGGCCTCTGGCCAGACGGCTGAGGGCTATTGCTAATACGAAATTGGCAATTGTAGTTACGTGAGCACTCGTACATTCCAAGTGGCTTTATATGGGTAGGCGTGCCATGCAGCATGTGGGAGTCATTGCCTAGCATCCCAATCAGACCGTGGAGCCCGGACACTGTGTATAAACACTGCGGGAGGCAATATCACAGAAGCAGTGGCCAACATCTGAACATGCAGGGGCTGGGCCCCAGCAACAGGGACATTTCCATGACCAAAGGGTGGACGTATGCACGGGAGGGGACCAGTGCCCGGTCCAGGTAATGTTACATGCTGGTGTCTGGAGTGGATGGAAGTGCATGGGCAAGGTGTGTCTTTTTTTAAATAATCTTTATTATCACAAGTAGGCTTACATTAACACTGCAATAAAGTTACTGTGAAAAGTCCCTAATACCACATTCCGGCGCCTGTTCGGATACACAGAGGGAGAATTCAGAATGCTCAAATTACCTAACAGCACATCTTTCGGGACTTGTGAGAGGAAACCCACACAGACACGAGGAGAACGTGCCGACTTTGCACAGACAGTGACCCAAGCCGGGAATCGAACCTGGGACAATGGAGCTGTGAAAAAACAGTGCTACCCACTGTGCTACCGTGTTGCCCACAGCCTGGCACAGCAGCGAGGTGACTTGCTGGAGGTAGAGGGGGAGGAACATGTGTCCACTGAGGAGGATGAGGACGATGAGGCACCGGACCAGGAGGGGCTGGAGGACAAGCCCAGGGAGGACTCACAGGACCAGCTGGTGGATGGAGGACAGGCAGCAGCAGGGAAGTTCCAGCAATCCCAGAGGGCCAGGGAGGCCCTCATCCTCACCTGCTTCACATAGGACATTGCCACCTCTGTCATTGTTCCTCTCCCTAACACCCTCCTTCCCGCTGCCCTCTCCCTACCCCTCAGCCTTCCCCCTCCCCCCATCTCCAATTCCCTTCCCACTTTCCCCTCCCCCCACACTGTTGTGACGCTCAGACATGGCCATCACTGACTGAGCAACACCTTGGACACCTCCACTCATTCTGCCGATGTCCTGCACCAGGATCTCCACTGCAGTCGCCACGCTAGCTGTGTTGGTCTCGGTGCCACGTATTGTCAGTGCCCTGTCCTGCACCCATAGCCTCTGGGACTCCTCCAATCTGCTATGGAACTGCTGGAGGGTCGCTGACATCCCCCTCTGAATCTGGTGACGACGATGTGCTGAGCAGTCACACGTCAAGTGGCTCTCCTCCCACGGACCTGTAATCACCTTTTAGCAAAATCTCACCAAAATACCCGGCAATTCATTCCCCAAACCTTAGAAGGACAGGGGGAAGAAAGAAACAGAGAGAAAAATGCCCGCAAAAAGCCATCCAGGGGCCGAATGGAGATCAGGAGTGGAAAGGGAATGGAACGGGGGCAGTCGGCCGAGCCAATCAGCGCACGAGGCGGATGAGCGTAAGTTTCAATGGAGCGAAAAGGACAGACCATCCACGCACAAATCCCTCCCTCACCGGGGGGGGGGGGGAGTTGGACGGTATCCCTCTCAGAGGCACTGAGGGAACCCCGGGTGGAGCTAAAAATGGGCATATAGGCTGCAGTGAAAGACACAGTGGCTGAAACTTTGACACAGATACAGATCGCCCTGAGCAGAGCAGAAAAGAAACTGGAGGCCCAAGAAGCTACCATCAAGGACTTAGAAAAAGCCGCAACCGACCAGAGCGATCGGATCGTGGCACTTGAGAAAGAAGTGACGAGGTTGGTCACTACGCAGGGCAACCTGAGGGGAAAAGTAGACGTTGAGGAAAACCGGTCAAGGAAGCAAAACCTGCGGATTGTGGGTCTACCAGAGGGAATGGAGGGGGCAGGGATCTCACGAACTACGTGACCCAGATGCTAGGCAACCTGGTGGGAAGGAAGACCTTACCTATCGCATCATAAATAGACAGGGCTCACCGGTTGCTGCGACCGAAACGCAAGGCCGAGGAACAACCAAGGGCAATAATAGCAAACTGCACTGGTACCAGGACTAGGAAAGAATCTTGCGCTGGGCCAGGCAGTCCAAGAACTGCAGTTGGGAAGGACACAGAATTAGAATATACCAGGACATTGGGGCTGGTCTGGCCAAGCGCAGGGCGGAATTTAACAAGGCAAAAGACGCACTGTCCAAGAGCAGTGAATGCTTTGGTATGCTGTACCCAGCCAAGCTCTGGGTCACATATCAGGGCAAAGAACATTTTTTCACAGGCCCTATCGAAGCAAACAAGTTTGTTGTGGAGTGTGAACTGGAGCAGCGACAACAGGGGAAACGATAAAGAGCCCTTGGTGAGGAACGACAGCGCGGCAGCAGACCGACAAAGGGTGGGGAGAGAAGAACCTCTCCCCATTGCCCACCCAAACACACAGGGGCCCGACCTCACGGGGAGAACAGTGACCGCGCCCATTTTGGACGGCCTCCTAACAAAGGGAAACCCCGGAGTGCAGGAGCGCGTCCACAGGGACGTATGGTTGATCCCAAAGGAGCGGGGGATAAAAACCCTTCAGGATAGTCATCTGGAATGTTAGGAGACTTAACGGCCCAGTGAAAAGATCCAAAGGCTTCGCCCACCTGAGAAACATGAAGCCGACATAGTCTATCTACAGGAGACACACCTGAGGGAGAAGGACCGACTGTGGATAAGGAAGGGCTGGGTGCGACAGGCCTACCATTCCTGCTATGGGACGAGGGCCAGGGGATAGCCATTTTGCCAAATGAGAGGACAATGTTCACGGTGACCCAAGGGGACGGTACGTCATGGTCAGTGGTGGCCTAGATGGGGCACCAGTAGTCCTCGTTAACATGTACTCTCCCAACTGGGACGACACCAGGTTTATAAAGAAGACCATGGCGGAACTCCCCGACATAGACTGACCATGGGGGGGGGGGTACTTTAACTGTGTACAGGACACACATACTGACAGGTCGAATCTCAAAACGGGAAAAACCTCCAACATGGCGAAACAACTCAGCCTATATATGGAGCAGATGAGGGCAGTGGACCCATGGCGGTTCACCCACCCAGAGGAGAAGGAGTTCTCCTTCTTCTCCTCAGTACATAATGTTTATTCAAGGATTGACGTCTTTGTAGTGGGAAAATCGGTGCTTCCAGGGCTAGTAAGGACAGAAAACTCAGCCATTGTAATCTCCGACCACGCTCCACATTATATGGATGTGGGGTTGGAGACAGGCCGTGCCTAGCGCCCCCCATGGAGGTTGGACATGGCCTTCCTGGTCGACAAAGTTTTTGCAAGAAAATATCACAGGCCATAGACGAGTATATTACTAACAACCAGAACGCGGAGGTCTCTTGGAGAGCATTAGCTCCAAGCAGGCGGGGTAGATGCCGGGACCGGATGGTTTCCCGGCAGACTTCTACAAGAGATTTGAGACAGCACTGGCCCCGCACCTGCGGGAGATGTTCACAGACTGGATGGCGAGGGGCAACTGCTGCCTACGCTAACTCAAGCCTCAATCTCGCTGATACCTAAAAAAGACAAGACCTAACAGAATGTGGTTCCTACAGACCCAACTCGCTACTAAACATAGACGCAAAAATACCGCCCAAGGTCCCAGTCAAAAGGCTGGAGGACTGCGTACCTGAGGTGGTTGCAGAAGACCAGACGGGCTTTGTCAAGGATAGACAGCTAAGTTCGAACATCAGGCACCTGCTAAATGTGATCGTGACTCCATCTGGGGATAGACACCTGAGGTGATTGTCTCGCTGGAGCTGAAAAGGCCTTTGACAGAGTCGAATGGAAGTACCTCAGAAGTACGGGCTTGGAGCAGGGTTCACAGCCTGGGTGAAACTCCTGTACAAAGCTCCCAAGGCGAGTGTGTGGACAAATACCATCAGCTCAAAGTACTTTCAGCTGCACAGGGGCATAAGGCAGTGATGCCCATTATCCCTGCTGCTGTTTGCCCTAGCGATCGAGCCACTTGCGATCCCACTCAGGACGGCAAAGAATTGAAAAGGGTTCAGGAGAGGAAGCAGAGAGCACTTAGCCTCGCTCGATGCAGATGACCTGCTCCTTGACATCTTGGATCCGCGAAGCAGCATGGAAGGAATCGTGGTGCTCTTGAAAGAGTTTGGAACCGTCTTGGACTACAAACTTAACCTGTGCAAAAGCGAGATCTTCCTGGTGAACCTGCTGGGAGTGGCAGCACAGGTGGGGCTGCCGTTTAAACAGGCCTGGCACAAATTCTGCTCCTTGGGGATCCAATTCGCTAACAATTGGACAGGGATCCACAAGTAGAATCTGACCAGCCTGACGGAGGAAGTAGAAAAGGACCTCCAGAGATGGAACACACTCCCACTCTTCCTGGTGGGGAGGGTACAGACAAATTAAATGAACGTACTGCCCAGGTTCCTTTTCCTATTTAGATCCATCCCGATCTACATCCCCAAGACCTTTTGCAACTCACTGGATAAACTGATTATGCCGTTTATAGTGGGGGGAGGGAGGCCGATGTTCTGGCCTTCTCCTCCCTGGTGGCCCGGAGACGGATTTTGCTGGGATGGAGAGACTCGGAACCCCCAAAGTCACCCCCGCCATGTCACTGACCCACAGTCCTGACTTTGGGGGGTTCCGAGTCTCTCCATTCCAATAAAATCCGTCTCCGGGCCACCAGGGAGGAGAAGGCCAGAACATTGCCCCCCCCCCCCCCCCCTACTTGGCCCCCGGATCTGCCGATACCCTAAATATTGCCAATTCTGGACTCGGAGTCACCTTTATTTTTTTAAAAATATTTTATTGAAGCGTTTGTCATTTTCAGTTTACAGTTTAACACTTTAACATTCCTTAAACGACCTCGTGGGCTGACAAGACGCAAAAAAACTAAAAATAACATCCCCTACTACCCCCGCCCTATTTCCTAATTACCCATGTACTAAGTTCCCTGTCCTTGTCTTACAGTACCATGCCTCAAATTTTCCTCCCCCCCGCATTTCTTACTGCTGACATTCAGTTTTCCTTGAAGAAGTCGATGAACGGCGAACCCCTGAATTGATCCTCTCAAGGCGAACTTAATCTTTTCCAGCCTGAGTAACCCCACCATGTCACTGACCCACACTTCTGACTTTGGGGGTTCCGAGTCCCTCCATCCCAGCAAAATCCGTCTCCGGACCACCAGGGAGAAGGCCAGGACATCAGCCTCCTTCCCCCCACTTGGTCCCCGGATCTTCTGATACCCCAAATATTGCCAATTCTGGACTTGGAGTCACCCTCCCTTCCAGGACCTCTGACATAATGTCCGCAAATCCCTGCCAGAAATTCCTCAACTTCGGACAAGCCCAGATTGTACATGATTCGCCGGGCTTCCCCCACAGCATCCACAACTGTCCTTCACTTCCTCAAAAAACCTGCTCATCCGGGCTACCATCATGTGTACCCTATGAACCACCTTGAATTGGATCAGACTAAGTCCGGCACAAGACGAGGATGAATTAACTCTCTTCAAAGCCTTTTCCCTTAATTCGATTTCCAACTCTCCTCCCAACTCCTCTTCCCACTTTCTCTTCGCCTCCCCGATAGGGACTCCATCCCACTCCATCAACGCCTTATATATCTCCGAGACCCTCCCCTTCCCAACCCCCGTTTTTGACATCGCCTTATCCTGTAGTCCCCTCAGGTGAGGTGAGGAAAACTTGGAACCTGCCTCCGAACAAAGTCTCGTACCTATAGGTACTGAAACCCGTTCCCACCTGGCAACTCAAACTCCTCCTCTAATGCCTCCAGGCTCGGGAAACCCTTCTGAATGAAGAGACCCCCAAATCTCTCAATCCCTGCCCTCTGCCACCTCCTAAAGCCCCCATCTAGATCCCCTCCCCCCCCCCCCCGGAACAAACCAGTGATTGTCACAGATCGGTGACCACACTGATGCTCCCTTCAGTCTTATGTGTTGTCTTCATTATCCCCACACCCTCAGGGCTGCCACTACCACAGGGCTTGTGGAGTACCGAGCCGGTGAGAACGGCAAGGGTGCCTTCAATAAAGCCTCCAAACCCGTACCCTTACAGGATGCCGCCTCTACTCGCTCCCAAACCGACGCCTCCCCCATTACCCACTACCTGACCATCGATATGTTGGTCACCCAGTAATATTTAATAAAACTCGGGAGGGCCAAGCCCCCCTCCCCGCGACCCCGTTCCAGGAGTGCCTTCTTCAGCCTCGGGGTTTTACCAGCTCACACAAAACCCGAGATCGTCGCATTCATTTTCCTAAAAAAGGCCTTCAGGACAAAAATCGGGAGACATTGAAAAAAAAACCAGCAGTCTCGGGAGGACTGTCATCTTCACCGTCTGCACCCTCCCCGCCAGTGTCAGCGGGAGTATGTCCCACCTGCGGAAATCCCTTTTCATCTGATCGCTTTACCCAGATTTAACTTGTGGAGCTGTCCCCAATCCTTAGCCACCTGGATCCCCAGATACCTTAAGCTCCTCCCCACCACCTTAAAAGGTAACACCATCAGTCTCCTTTCCTGCCCCTGTGCCTGAATCGCAAACACCTCGCTCTTTCCCATGTTTAACTTGTAGCCTCAAAATCGCCCAAATTATTCCAGTGCCTCCATAATTCCAGCCATCCCCTCCAACGGGTCAGTGATATAAAGCAGTAAATCGTCCGTGTAGAGCGAGACCCTGTGCTCCACCCCCCTCTCACTATCCCCCGCCAAACATTCGATGACCTAAGTGCCATTGCCAAGGGCTCAATGGTCAGGGCAACAGTAGTGGGAAGAGCGGGCACCCCTGTCTTGTCCCCCTACAGAGACTAAAATATTCTGACCGGACCCGGTTGGTTCTTACATTCGCCACCGGAGCCTAGTGTAGCAACCGGACCCACCCACAAATCCCTGCCCAAACTTGAACCTGCCTAAAATATCCCATAGGTACTTCCACTCCACCCGGTCAAAGGCCTTTTCTGCATCCATAGCTACTACCACCTCAACCCCTCAGTGGCATCATTATGACATTCAGGAGCCGTCTAACGTTGGACGTCAGGTGCCTTCTTTCACAAATCCTGTCTGGTCCTCCTCGATTACCTCCGAGACACAATCCTCTATACGTGTGGCCAAGATCTTTGCCAGCAATTTAGCGTCTACGTTCAAAAGAGAAATCGGCCTGTACGATCCACAGCTCTCCGGGACCTTGTCCCGCTTCAAGATGAGAGAGATCAATGCCTGTGATAGTGTTGGGGGAAGCACTCCCAGCTCCTTAGACTCGTTAAAGGCCTTAACCAGGAGTGGCCCCAGTAACCCAGAGAACGTTTTATAAAACTCCACTGGGTATCCATCAGGTCCTGGAGTCTTACCTGATTGCATCACCCCCAACCTGTCTATCACATCCCCGAGTCCAATTGGGTCCCCCAGGCATTCCACCAGCATGTCCTCTACCTTCGGGAACTCTAGCCGTTCCAAATTGCTCATACCCTCCTCCCTGGCTGGGGGTTCAGATTGATAGAGTAGACTACAGAATTCGCGAAACACATCATTTATTGCCCCGGGTCCACCACTACCTTCCGCCTCATATCATTTACTTTCTCAATTTCTCTTGCCACCTTCTGCTTCCTCAGTTGATGTGCTAACATCCTACTGCCCTTCTGCCTTACCTGTGGTCAGGAGCCCAAATTCCATTTGGAGTCTCTGACGCTCCTTCAGGAGCTCCTCATCTTGAGAATCCGCATATCTCCTGTCCACCTGTAAGATTTCCCCTACCAGCCTGTCCAAGTCCGCCCATTCAGTCTTCTCCCTATGGACCAGAATCGAAATAAATTCCCCTCTGATAACCACCTTCAATGCTTGCCAAACTACCCCTGGCATGGTCTCTCCCGTGTCATTGCTCTTTATGTACCCCGGAATGGCCTCCCTCACCCGCTCACAAATCTCATTCTCCGCTAACAGCCCTACATCTAACCTCCACGGTGGACGCTGGGCCTTTCCTGTGCTCAACTGTAGATCTATCCAGTGTGGAGCGTGGTCCGACACCACGATTGCTGAATACTCAGTGTCCTCCACCCCCGCTAGCAGCGTTTTGTCAAGTCCAAAAAAGTCTATCCTGGAATATACCTTGTGCACATGGGAGTAGAACGAATACTCCTTGCTCCTTGGCCTCCCAAATCTCCACGGATCCACCCCCACTATGCGCTCCATAAACCCCCGCAATTCTGTTGCCATTGCTGATACTTTTCCCGACCTGGAACTCGACCGGTTCCTAGACTCGAATCCAGAACCATATTAAAATCCCCCCCCCCCCAATAATCAGCCGGTGCGAGTCGAGGTCCGGAATCTTCCCCAGCACCCTCCTGGCAAACGCGACATTATCACAGTTTGGGGCGTATATATTGACCAACACCACTGCCATTCCCTCCAACTTCCCGCTAACCATAATAAATCTACCCCCCCGGTCTGCCTCTATCTTCCCCACCTTTTTATTAACCAGGATTGCCACTCCCCCTTGTTTTAAAGTCCAATCCCGAATGGAACACCTGTCCAATCCATGTCATCCTCAGCCTAACTTGGTCTCCCAGCTTCAAGTGCGTCTTCTGAAACATGGCCACATCCACCTTCAGCTGTCTCAAGTGTGCGAACACACGGGCTCTTTTGACCGGCCCATTCAGTCCACAAATATTCCACGTAACCAGCCTGGTCAGTGGGGCACCCTGTCGATCAGCCATGACCTTTCCTCGGCCAGCCCTTGACTTATGCCCCGCACCTCACCTGGCCCGCCCCTCAGCAGCTACCGTCATCTACTCTCCTCCTCCAACCTCCTAAAAGTCCCCCCGTCAGCAGCCCCCCCTTCCTGCCCTCCCCCATTACGTTAATCTTCAGATCACCCTCCACTTTGCTTCCGTGAACTAGTCCTGCCAGCTAGTTCCCTCCTCCCTTAACAAAATCTTGTCTATTCTAACACCTTCAAGCAGGATCAAAAGAAAAGACCGGACAAAGAAAAAGGAATTGTACATTTGGCCAGCACAAATGGATCGCACTGTGGCTTCGCAGCGCCAGGGTCCCAGATTCAATTCCCTGCTGGATCACGGTGTGGAGTGTGCACATTCTCTCCGTGTCAGCGTTGGTTTCCTCCGGGTGCTCTGGTTTCCTCCCAGTGTCCAAAGACGTGCAGGTTAGGTGGATTGGCCATGATAAATTGCCCTTAGTGACCAAAAAAGGTTAGGAGGGGTTATTGGCTTACGGGGATAGGGTGGAAGTGAGGGCTTAAGTGGGTGGGTGCAGACTTGATGGGCTGAATGGCCTCCTTCTGCTCTGTATGTTCTTCTATGGACTTGTAAAAACTCAACCAGTTTTTCAAACATCACAACTTTAATTACAGAGTTAAAAGACTAAGGTTTTTAAAAGGGCAACACATAACTTGTAACTCAGTTCTCCACAGTCAAGGTTTAAGATTCTTGTTTGTCTACCAGGTTATTGTCCTTCATGAAGCCTGCCACGTCCTCCGGTGAGCCAAAGTACAGCTCCCGACCCTCATAGATCACCCAAAGACGGGCCGGGTAAAGCAGACCAAACTTTATTTGCTTCTCATACAGGGTCGCCTTGACTTTATTAAAACTCGCCCTCCTCTTTGCGTGTTCTGCTCCCAAGTCCTGGTTCACCCGGATCTCAGAATCTTCCCACATGCACCGTTTTGTCTGCCTGGCCCACCTCATGATGCGTTCCTTATCTAGGAACCGATGCAACCGTACCACCATCGCCCTTGGGGGCTCACTCCCCTGGGGCTTACGCATAAGCGCCCTATGAGCCCGGTCCACCTCCAATAGCTTTGGGAACGAACCTTCCCCTATCACCTTCTCCAACACCTTCCCCACATACACACTAGCATCCGATCCTTCCTTCCCCTCTGGAAGACTGACGATCCGGATAATCTTGTCTCTGAGAATGGTTATCCAGGTTCTCCACCTTCTCCAGCAGCCGTTTCTGTTGGTCCTGTAGCATCCCGATCTCCATTGCCATCGCAGTGGACTGCTCCTCTCGTTCTGCCGCCAGGTCGTCCAGCTTCTGGATTGCCTGTCCCTGGGTCGTCAATCTCTCCTCCACATGGTCGACCACCGCCCTGGTCGAGTCCACTGCCCAGGCCAGGTTCTCCGCACATTCCTTGCGATGTTGAGTGAACTTCTCAATCAAGAAGTCCACCAACTGGTCCGTCGACCTTGGAGCTGGCGAGGTCAAACCCTGCTTCCCCGCCATTGCCTCCTTCAAACTCTGGTCCTCGCTTCCAGACAACTTCTGATTTCTCCTTTTTCGATTTTTCCTTGGGCGCAGCTCCATAAACTAGGGGTCACTCCCTTCTCCTCTCGCTTTTACACCTTTATTCTGAAACATTCCTATAGATATCCAGCTTAAAAGCCACAAAAAGACCATCAAAAGCAGGAGCTGCAAAATGTGTGACCTTTCACTCCATAGCCGCCACCGGAAGTCCCCAAAGAGAGTCTGCAGATAACGAGTTCTGTGGGAGGCCTCGCCCTCCCAAATCTAAAATATTACCACTGGGGAGAGTAAAGGGGTGGATGGGTAAAGGAGCCAGAAGCTGTTGGGTGCTCATGGAGGAGGGCTCCTGCAGAGGGACCACCCTCCGGGTCCAAGCCACGCCAGCACTCCCATCCCCACTTAATAAATATTCAACAAGCTCAGTGGTGGTAGCAACATTCCACTCCTGGAACCAACTGTGGCAGTATTTCGGGCTAACCGAAAATAGTCCGATAAAGCCCCCATCTACAACAACCACAGGTTCATGCCGGCGACCATGGACTCCTCCTTCAAAAGGTGGAGAAAGGGCTGGGGGAACGCTGACAGTTAGGGACTTATACATCAACAACAGGTTAACAATGTTCAAAGAGCTGACAGAAAGACTCCAGATGACGGGGGGCAGTGAACCTAGGTACCTAAATTCAAAAGCTTCCTACGAAAAGAAACAAGGATGTACCCACGACCACCAGGACAGTCACTGTTGGAGGACCTGCTGGACGCAGACATCTTAGGAAAAAGGAACTGTGGTGACATGTACAGACAACTGCTAAGGGGGCCAACACCCAACTGGACAACACAAGGGAGAAGTGGGGGGGGGACTTCTGGTTTGAAATAGGCTGGGGACTCTGGAGCGAAGCACTGCACAGGGTCACCTCTACATGTGCAAGGCTAAGCCTAATGTAGCTTAAAGTGGTACACAGATCCCACTTAACCAGAACCCGAATGAGCAGGTTCTTCCCGGAGGTGGAGGATAGATGTGAACGGTGCCAAGGAGGCCCGGCCAACCACGCCCACATGTTCTGGTCTTGCCCCAGACTTGCCGGGTACTGGACAGCCTTCTTTGAGTCCAAAGTGGTGGGGATGAGGGTGGAGCCATGCCCGAGAGTGCGCAGTCTTCAGGGCAGAAGAACAGCCAGTTCTCTCGATGGAAGGAGGGCCGACGCCCTTGCCTTCGCCTCCATAATCACCTGCTGGAGCAGCACCACCCAAAGCTGCAAACTGGCTGGCAGGCCTGTCGGAATTTCTCTAAATGGAGAAAATTAAATTTGCCATCCGAGGGTCGGTAGAAGGCTTCCACAAAACGTGGAGTGATTTATTCAGTTTTTACAAGACCTGTTTGAAGCCAACAAATAGGAAGCCAAAGATCGGGAGGGGGTAGCCACGACACAGTAAGGAATGGAGAGATCAGGGGGACAAGGAACTCAGCCAAACCCAACAAAGGAACCAGGAGACACAAGTGGGGGTGGGGGTTGGTGCAGGGGCAACAACAACCTGAACCAAAAGGAAGAAAAGCAATGGGAAAACTAGTGGGAAACGTAACACAGGGGACCACAATTACCACGGCAAACACTGCAAGGAAGGAATAAAAGAAAAGGAAGGGAAAATGGCGATGTATTTATGTAAATAGTCAAAACCGATCTTGTCCTTTCTAAGTTTTACTTCTTATATATTTTCCTGTTAAACTCCTATTGTTTGTTCATATTTATATTTGTTTTGTGTACTAAAATCTGAATTAAAAAACACTTAAAAAAAAAAAGAATATGTCACTATCTGTTCAAGATATTTTCCTTTCATAAATTATTGTTGTTTGCACAGCTCCAGATATTGCATAAGGCCAGGTTCAAAGAAGTGGAGCTGGTTACATATGAGTGACCAAGTTGCATAAGTCTGACAATGCGTTGGCTGTAAAATGTATCATATGAGCTTTCAGTGGACTTTATAAATAGAGGCATTGACTATCTATATTATATGAAACAGTTTGACTTCACTGTGACTATGGCTCCCAATTCTGGGCACTGAAGAGCACGAGGCACCATGATTTCGCTCCTTCACCCTGGTAGATTGAATACACTGCTGCCACTGTGCTTTGGTGGCAGATATAGTGAATAGGGGTGGATGGAATAGCAATCAAACTGGCTGCTTTGTTCTGAATGACGTTGAGCTTGAGTGTTGTTGGAGTTGCACTTATCCAGGCAGTGGAGAGTATTCCATTACAATCATGACTTGTGCCTTGTAGATGATGGACAGATTTTGGGGAGATAGGGGGGTGAGCTACTCGCTACAGAATTTCCAGCTTCTGACCTTTTCTTGTCGCCAGTATTTGTATGACTGATCCAGTTCAGTTTCTGGTCAACGATAACTTCTCAGGGATGTTGATAGTGGAGTATTCAACAATGATAATGCCATTGAATGTTAAGGGGAGATGTTTGGATTCTCTTTTGTTGGAGATGTCATTGCTTGGCACCTGTGTGGCGTGAATGTTACTTGCCGCTTATCAGCTCTAGTCTTAATGTTATCCAGGTTTGGCTATAATAAAGGAGCTGAGTGCCCTGGCAGAACCCAAACTGAGTGTCAGTGAGCAAGCTATTTCTGAGTTAAGCGCCATCTGATAGCACTATCAATGACCCCTTCCATCTCTTTACTGATGATTGAGAGTAGATTGAAATGGTGATAAATGGCCGGGTTCGATTTGTCTTGCTTTTTGGGTGCAGGACATACCTGGACAATTTCCACATTGCCGGGTAGATGCCAGTGTTGTAGTTGTACTGGAACAGTTTAACTATGGGTGCAGTTAGTTATGGGGTACAAATTGCTAGGATGTTGTCAGGGTACATAGCCTTTGCAGTATTCTTGGGAGTTCATCGAATTGGCTGAAGACTGATATTTCTGATGCTGGGGACGTCTGGAGGATGTCGAATTGGATCATCTACTGAGCACTTCTGCCTCAAGGTGGTTGCAAATACTTCAGCCATGACATTTGCACTGATATTCTGAGCTTCCCCATTATTGAGGATGGGGATATTTATGGAGCCACCTTCTCCAGTCAAATTGTCCACCACCACCATTCACAAATGGGTGTGGTAGGACTGCAGAGCCTCGATATGATGCTTGGCATGTAAGTATTCCTGTATTGTAGTTTCACCAGGTTGACCAAATTTTAGGTCTGTCTGCTGATGCTCCTGGCGTGTCCTCCTGCATTTTTCATTGAATAGGCTTGATAGTAATGTTATAGTGGGGGTATGCCAGGCCATGAAGTTATAGATTGTGGTTGTATACAACTCTGCTGCTGCTGATGGCCCATAGCACATCATGGATGACCAGTTTTGAGTTTTGAGTTGCTAGATCTGTTCAAAGTTGATCCCATTTAGCACAGTGGTACTGCCACACAACACGATAGAGGGAATCCTCAATGTGAAAGTGGGATGTCGTCTCTACAAGGACTGTGCAGTGGTCACTCCTACCAATACTTGGTGAGGACAACATCATCATGAGATAGTCATTTTTTCCTTCTTGTTGATTCCCTCCCCAGCTGCCGCACACCCAGTCTCACAGCTATGTCCCTCAGGACTCGTGCAGCTTGGCCGTCGTGGTACTACTGAGCCACTCTGTACCTTTGCCAATCGGAATGCTTCCTCCAAGGGATGTTCAACATGGAGAAGTGCCAATTCATCAGCTGAGTGGGTGGGATGGGGTAACCAGCAAGAGGTTTTCTTCACTACATCCTTCCGACTCTATACCACTGTGCCACCACAACTGGTGGATGGTGGTGTCTGGGATAGTCTGTAAGGTATGATTCTGAAAATTTGCTGTTCCTTGACTAGTCTGTGGAACAGCTCTCCCAATCTTGCCACAAGCCCTGGATGTTAGTAAGGAGGACGTTGAAGGGTCGATGGGCTGTTGTCGTTTCCGTTGCTTATGTCAATGCCCGGTGGTCCATTCGGTTTCATTTAATTTAGATTTTGTAGCGGGTTGACACAACTGAAGTGAATGGCTTGCTAGGCCATTTCTTTTTTTTTATTTTAAATTATTTATTTGAAACAAATTTGTAAAATTTACAGAAAAAAGGCAATAAGCAAAGAACCTTAACATGGTGAAAACAAACAGTGGGAAAAAACAAAAATAAGGCACTTCCCCTGTCGGCTCTGTTTGCACAGCCCGCATATGGTCATCTAAACTAAAGTGGCTCTCACCCCCCCGGATGCTGCTGCTGCCGGTATCCTAGACTTCTCCCCGAAAGTCGACAAGCGACTTCCATCACCAGGGTATCCCTGGTCCCCACCACTGGCCCACTTGTGCCTCCCCTACCCTATCTCACAGCAGCCCCTCCCAGCCCTAAAAGCCTGAACTCCCAGGTCAGCCATATGCTTGGCCCTAGCTTGCCCCTCCTCCTACGCTCCCTAGTGCCCCCTGACCTATACTAGCCTCGCTGACCCCTACCCTCGGTGCCTGTCTGACTACCACCCGACCACTCGGAAAAGACCATTAACCTGATTGCATTCCTTAGTGAGTAAACAGCTTCTCTCTAAAGGACCTTTACATAGCTCTTAACCAGCCCAGAGTCCCCCAGAACAGAGGCCCCGCTCTCCCACCGAAAGATACTGACTGCAGGCCCCCCGGCTCCCCTCCCCAGACAATGCGCCCTCCAACCGTTCCTCCAGTCCATATTCTCTGCCAAGACTAAGTACCTTCTTGAATGGAGCAGTGCAGCACCAATTAAATTAACAAACCGCCGCCACATTACATCTCTGGAAGCCAAAAGTCCTTTAGTTCAAGTCCAGTTTCTTCTCTTAATAAAAGTCCAAACCTGATCAGGACAAATTAGATTAACAAACCACCGCCACTGTACAACACTGGAAACTAAGTGTCCTTCAGTTCAAGTTCAGTTTCTTCTCTTTAATAAAAGTCCAAACCTGATCTGGCGACTCAAAGTAGTAGTGATGCTCTTCGAACATTACCCAAAGCATCGCAGAATACAGTATTCCAAACCTCACCTCCGTTTTAGAGAGCCGCCTTTACCTCGATGAACCCCGCATGCCTCTTGGCCTGCTCCGCTCCCAGGTCCTGGTATATGCGCACCTCAAAGTTCTCCCACCTGCTGCTCCGCTCCGTCTTGGACCACCGCAGCACACGTTCCTTGTCTGAAAGCTGGTGGAAGCGAACCACCAGAGCCCTCGGTCGGTCGCCCGCCTTCGGCTTCCTTGCAGGGGCTCTGTGCGCCCCATCCAGCTCCAGGGGTCGAGGGAAGGCCCCCGGCCCCATCAACACCTCCAGCATACTCGCGCGTATGCTCCCGCGTTCGATCCCTCACTGCCTTCGGGAAGGCCAACGACCCTTAGGTTCTGTCTTCTGGCCCTGTTTCCCAGCTCCTCAAGCTGCTTCTGCATCCTCTTTTGGCGGGCGTTCAGTTCCTCCACCTCGTGCTCCAGCACCATTATCGGGTCTTCCTGGCTGGAAAGCTTCGACTCAACCTCCTTGATTGCCTTCTGGTCTGCATGTGTCTCGACCATTCGGTCCATCACCGCTCTCATCAGGTCCAGTGTGTCTCTTTTCAATTCGGCAAAGCAGTTCTTAAAAAATTCCATCTGCTGCTCCTTTGGCC
Organism: Scyliorhinus torazame; assembly: GCF_047496885.1. Taxonomy (NCBI): domain Eukaryota; kingdom Metazoa; phylum Chordata; class Chondrichthyes; order Carcharhiniformes; family Scyliorhinidae; genus Scyliorhinus; species Scyliorhinus torazame. The sequence goes on along the minus strand of NC_092710.1, from coordinate 116,571,855 downwards.
AGTGAGCCTCTGGTCTCTGGTCCCTGCCGTCCGCCATGATTCGCCGCCCGGTCTGCTGTCCTCGCTGCTCCCACTTCGATCCAAGCCGCTTCACTCAACCACTTCTGGTCCAGCCGTCCATACCCCGGGGGGGGGAAAACCTCTTCCCTGTTGTTTCCTCCACGGATTCAGGCCGCAACGTCCCGAAATATCCGGTCGATAAAGGTCCGTTAGCCCATCACCAGCGGGAGCGATCGGACCTGCGACCTACTTCATCCTGGCCACCACTGGAAGTCCTGCTTGACCATTTCATAGCACATTGCTGTAGGTTGCGAGTCACATGTAGGCCAGACCATGGAAAGAAGGACATTAGCAAACCAAAATGGTTCCCCATACGTAACTTTTTCAATTCCACAATTATTAATTGAATTTAAATTTTACCAGCTCCCATGGTGGGATTTGAATTTCTGTCCCCAGAGCATTAACCTGGGCCTCTAGATTACTAATCCAGTGTCATTACGACTTCACCACTGCCTTCCCCATGTCCTTCAGGACTTGCTAACTTGATCACTCGTGTTGCTACCGAGCGAATCCTTGTGGTGAATGAAGTCCCCACCAGGAGTACATTCTGTGTCCTTGCTACCCTCGATGCTCATGGTGAATCAGAGAGTGCTGTTTTATAATAGTCGATACAGAGCGTCACATATATAACAGCCACTGATTTACAATGACTGAAAAAGTCAAATTTCATTTTTATTTCATGGCATTTGACCAGTATTTTGGACAATTAAATTCTATTTTCCAGCTTCACCTTAAAAACGTATTCCTCTTAGGGGGCAGAGCCAGCTTTTAGTGCCAGATATGTTTGTGCTGCATTGTTGACAGTATTACAAGGATTACAAGGATAAGAGTGGTCCGAGGATGAATGTGCTAAATTGGGGGAAGGCTAATTATAACAATATTAGGCGGGAACTGAAGAACATAGATTGGGGGCGGATGTTTGAGGGCAAATCAACATCTGACATGTGGGAGGCTTTCAAGTGTCAGTTGAAAGGAATACAGGACAGGCATGTTCCTGTGAGGAAGAAAGATAAATACGGCAATTTTCGGGAACCTTGGATGACGAGTGATATTGTAGGCCTCGTCAAAAAGAAAAAGGAGGCATTTGTCAGGGCTAAAAGGCTGGGAACAGACGAAGCCTGTGTGGCATATAAGGAAAGTAGGAAGGAACTTAAGCAAGGAGTCAGGAGGGCTAGAAGGGGTCATGAAAAGGCATTGGCAAATAGGGTTAAGGAAAATCCCAAGGCTTTTTACACTTACATAAAAAGTAAGAGGGTAGCCAGGGAAAGGGTTGGCCCACTGAAGGATAGGCAAGGGAATCTATGTGTGGAGCCAGAGGAAATGGGCGAGGTACTAAATGAATACTTTGCATCAGTATTCACCAAAGAGAAGGAATTGGTAGATGTTGAGTCTGGAGAAGGGGGTGTAGATAGCCTGGGTCACATTGTGATCCAAAAAGACGAGGTGTTGGGTGTCTTAAAAAATATTAAGGTAGATAAGTCCCCAGGGCCGGATGGGATCTACCCCAGAATACTGAAGGAGGCTGGAGAGGAAATTGCTGAGGCCTTGACAGAAATCTTTGGATCCTCGCTGTCTTCAGGGGATGTCCCGGAGGACTGGAGAATAGCCAATGTTGTTCCTCTGTTTAAGAAGGGTGGCAGGGATAATCCCGGGAACTACAGGCCGGTGAGCCTTACTTCAGTGGTAGGGAAATTACTGGAGAGAATTCTTCGAGACAGGATCTACTCCCATTTGGAAGCAAATGGACGTATTAGTGAGAGGCAGCACGGTTTTGTGAAGGGAAGGTCGTGTCTCACTAACTTGATAGAGTTTTTCGAGGAGGTCACTAAGATGATTGATGCAGGTAGGGCAGTAGATGTTGTCTATATGGACTTCAGTAAGGCCTTTGACAAGGTCCCTCATGGTAGACTAGTACAAAAGGTGAAGTCACACGGGATCAGGGGTGAACTGGCAAGGTGGATACAGAACTGGCTAGGCCATAGAAGGCAGAGGGTAGCAATGGAGGGATGCTTTTCTAATTGGAGGGCTGTGACCAGTGGTGTTCCACAGGGATCAGTGCTGGGACCTTTGCTCTTTGTAGTATATATAAATGATTTGGAGGAAAATGTAACTGGTCTGATTAGTAAGTTTGCAGACGACACAAAGGTTGGTGGAATTGCGGATAGCGATGAGGACTGTCTGAGGATACAGCAGGATTTAGATTGTCTGGAGACTTGGGCGGAGAGATGGCAGATGGAGTTTAACCTGGACAAATGTGAGGTAATGCATTTTGGAAGGGCTAATGCAGGTAGGGAATATACAGTGAATGGTAGAACCCTCAAGAGTATTGAAAGTCAAAGAGATCTAGGAGTACAGGTCCACAGATCACTGAAAGGGGCTACACAGGTGGAGAAGGTAGTCAAGAAGGCATACGGCATGCTTGCCTTCATTGGCCGGGGCATTGAGTATAAGAATTGGCAAGTCATGTTGCAGCTGTATAGAACCTTAGTTAGGCCACACTTGGAGTATAGTGTTCAATTCTGGTCGCCACACTACCAGAAGGATGTGGAGGCTTTAGAGAGGGTGCAGAAGAGATTTACCAGAATGTTGCCTGGTATGGAGGGCATTAGCTATGAGGAGCGATTGAATAAACTCGGTTTGTTCTCACTGGAACGAAGGAGGTTGAGGGGCGACCTGATAGAGGTATACAAAATTATGAGGGGCATAGACAGAGTGGATAGTCAGAGGCTTTTCCCCAGGGTAGAGGGGTCAATTACTAGGGGGCATAGGTTTAAGGTGAGAGGGGCAAAGTTTAGAGTAGATGTACGAGGCAAGTTTTTTACGCAGAGGGTAGTGGGTGCCTGGAACTCACTACCGGAGGAGGTAGTGGAGGCAGGGACGATAGGGACATTTAAGGGGCATCTTGACAAATATATGAATAGGATGGGAATAGAAGGATACGGACCCAGGAAGTGTAGAAGATTGTAGTTTAGGCGGGCAGTATGGTCGGCACGGGCTTGGAGGGCCGAAGGGCCTGTTCCTGTGCTGTACATTTCTTTGTTCTTTGTTTGTTCTTTGTATAAGTGGATTTAGAGCCTGACAAAGCCAAGAAGCAGTCGAGAGGACAGGAAAGCAGAAACTCTGGCCGGAATTCTCTGTCCATTCGCGCTGGCGGGATTCTCCAGTCCCGTTGCAGTGAATGGAGTCTTGGCTGGGTGCCGAATTCTCCATTCTCACTGGTAGCAGTGGTGGGGTGAACTCTGATCGCAGAATCCTGGCCTATAGAACTGATCCATATAGGGGAAGAAAGTATCTTGGTCCGTTGCATATCAGCGTGGGCCGTGACTAGGGTTTGGAGACCTGGAACAGTGCTCATCAATTTGGTGTAGGTGACAGTCTAGCATCTGTCAAGTGACTATGGGCAGCACGGTAGCATTGTGGATAGCACAAATGCTTCACAGCTCCAGGGTCCCAGGTTCGATTCCGGCTTGGGTCACTGTCTGTGCGGAGTCTGCACATCCTCCCCGTGTGTGCGTGGGTTTCCTCCGGGTGCTCCGGTTTCCTCCCACAGTCCAAAGATGTGCGGGTTAGGTGGATTGGCCATGCTAAATTGCCCATAGTGTCCAAAATTGCCCTTAGTGTTGGGTGGGGTTACTGGGTTATGGGGATAGGGTGGAGGTGTGGACCTTGGGTGGCGTGCTCTTTCCAAGAGCCGGTGCAGACTCGATGGGCCGAATGGCCTCCTTCTGCACTGTAAATTCTATGATTCTATGACTGGGTATTGTCCAAGGGGTCATAACTAGATTTGGACAGTTTGATCATTTTTTTTACTAGTCACGTATAAACTGAATTTCTTAGTTGTCAGCCTTGGTACTCAGTGGTAGTAAACACATCTCGGAGTTACACGGTCATGAGCTCAACTCCCACTCCACAGACTTGAGCACATAATTTAACTGGCAATGTCAGTGATGCACTGAGGTCAGGCAGCTAGAGTGAGAAACAGAATTTATGTTCTGGGCCAATGAACTTTCATCGACTATCTAACATGAATATTCCCAGCATTTTCTGTTATTACATATAGAGTCTGATCCAACATTAATTATTTCGAGGGCAGCATGTAGAGGAGGGAGGGGAATTAATTATGCCTTTCGAGGGTTGGAGATACAGGTAGCAATTGCTCAATCTGCAGTCGAATAGCTAGAAAATAAAGATGGAAGATAAAGAACTAAACCGGACAATGGAGGAGAGGGGTTGAAGGAGGGTATTGTTCATTGTTTCTAAGGATTCTGAGTTTGAGAAGCAGAACACTCTCAAGTAGAGAGCTAAAACTGCATCTCTTTTCATACAGCCACTTTGTCACATGTATTATAAACAACATATTGTGCAGATAACATTTACTCATGGGTCAAGAAAAATGGAATGAATTATAACACAATGAAACTAGAACACAGTTTTAGGAAGCTGAGCATAATAACAAAGTTAGCTCAATAACTTCAGTGATAGCATCATAAAGTGTATCCAGGAAGTCTGTTGACTATTAATTCAGAAATATGTCTGCACTCATTGACAATTCCCATGGCATCCAGTTCACTCACATCTTCTTTTGGAATATCTGCTGTGTTAATTGCAAGCCCACTGCAGGCAAGGTCAGACACACTGGATGGTACATACGAACTCACTTGAGACGTTCCTAAGGACTGACTCCCTTCTAAAGACTTGCATCCAGTTGTTGAGCTTGAAGGTCGGGGGACCTCTGTGCTGACTGGACTGATGTCTAACCTAGAACCCTGCAGGCAATTTGACTCAAGATGTTTCTTGTTTTCTTCTTTATTTGTTGGGTTCAGTATATTTTTGACTTGATTTCCCTCTGTTGAGCTGGTTGTGTCATCAGATAGATTTGAGGCTGCCACTTTCTGATGGTGACTTTTTACAATGTATGTTCCTCTTAAAGATCGAATTGGAGATCGCTCAGATGGTGTTGGGACCATAACTGAATTGTCTTCCCTCTCACTTTGAGCTGCTCCCTGACCATCACGGAAATCTTTGGAAAGGCTAGATTCTGATTCATCGTTAGAATATATACAGGTACGTAGCAGCCTAGTGGATGCTGCCTCTATACCACTACCCACTTTATCTGTATACCTGCTTGTAGGTTCAGAACTGGTAAAGTCATCTGAGAGTCCTGTTGCTTCAGGACTTGTGAAGTCTTCAGAATATTTGGGGTCAGGACTGCCATTATAACCATTCAAAGAGATCTGTGCATCACTGCTTTCCCCTATTGTTGCATCAATTGTAAAGCCAGGATTCTTCCCTGAAGACTGCAGCATGTCCACTACTTCATTATATGTCTCACTGACACTGTGCTCATAATCGTGATTGGATATTTTGGGTAAACTGATTGTTACATCTTTTCCAAAAAATACCCAGTCATTTGTTTCCTTCTTTGACTTCTGCAAATCAGAGAACTCTACGGAATGATTTAATGGCCCCAGAGTTTGAACACACATCTGTTCTTTACTAGTAGCACTTTTTGGTTCGGATTTTGCTCCAAAGTTATTTGTGTATCTAATTTTTTCATTTCTTAGAACCTTTGAATAATGAGGGAAGTCAACACTATTTTGAATCAGCGTTTCAATGTTTTCTTCAAATCGGCCACTTTGGAAAGAAAAGGTTCCAGGAAGATGCTGATCATTTTTAAGAAGTGGTAAAGAGCCTCTTTCCCCTTTGCCTTTATAGCATGGTCCAGTCGTCTTTCTCTCTTTCAATTGTCTTTTTCTCAACAACTCCCTTTGTTCATGTAATATCAACATATTTGGGTTTGTCTGCTGCAGCCTTAACCGCAAGGTATGTGTTAATCCATACATCAGCTTTTTTGGATGTTCTGAGTCTTTCTTTGTAGTGGTTTGTTTAGTAGTATTTTCTTTATCAAAATGTTTTAGGGACGTTGGATGCTTTAATTTCTCATTATGTTTTTTAACATTGGAACTGGTAGATCTAGGGCAGTCTGATGCTATTGAGCTAGTCGATTTGTGAAATTTGGGTGAGTCATTCTCCAATCCACTGTAAAGCCAAGCAAGCTGAGGATGAATGGCAAGAGGAACCGTCTGAGGAACCTGGTCATGTAACAAAGAAAGCTCTATCAGAAGTGCGTTGAGTAAAGGCAACTGCCTGATATTGCCTGGATCAAGCTGCAGGAGACTTCTTTGTGTATGTGGCTTTAACTTGGATGTCGTTTCTGACCGATTGGAATAATTTAAATTCTGGTGCATTGCAAACGATCCGGCTTTATCAGGACCTAGTTCCTCGAGTGGGGCAGACTCTGTCTCGGATTCTACTATGTGTACTTCCATCAATTTTTCTCCGGGTCCACCTGTTGACTGGCTGTAGTACATTGGGGGCGGACAAAACACGTTATCTAGGCCCATATCCATACTTTGTTCAGTTTCTATTCTCCACAGTCTCATTTGGTGTTCCACGTATGCCCCCTTTGCCAGTTTGTTTGGTTTACGTTTTTTCTCCTTTGACTTCGAGATGACAACAGGTACTTCACTCTCACCTATTTGGGCATGCTGGACGAGAACCCGGTCACCGAGCACCAGATCGGGACGTTTTGCGGAGTGAGATGGAGTTTTCCTGGTAACATGATGTCCGGCCTCCTCACCATCTTCCTCGACCTGCAGCACAGGTGTGTCGTTGGGCAAAACTAGCGATTCCACAGGTTTAAGTGGAAATTTCTCCATGTGTTCCACTCCAACTTTCAAGACTTGGTTCTCTGGAATGTGAGGCAGTAAACTCCCACCCAAACTCAGGAGTCTGTATCCTACCGAAATGTGGCCGATCTTTTCGCCCATGAGATTAGACAGAGCGTGCAGACCCTTGCTCCCATGCACGGAAGGTACTGCAGTGCTATGCTCCTCAACATCTCGCCTGACTTTCTCCACCCCACCTGCCAGCGAAATCAGGCAACTGCCCAGTAACTTGGGCACCCGAGGGAAGACGTCCAGCAGCATGGCGTACAAGGGGGTGTTACTTAAATGGCTGTGCAGGGAGTCCAGGCTGATCTTGAACAGGCAGGACTTCCCTTTGCCGAACGGGATGTCAGAGCCGCCCGGCGGCTGTTCGGGGCCCCCGTTATTCTTATTGCAATCCCAGCTCCGACGCATGCACTCCGCTCGCTCCGGTTCAGTTTGATGGACCAGCAAAGTCGGAAAGTCCAGAAGCCTGAAAGCCACAGCCAGCAAGGGGCCTGGTCCGGGGTCAGTCCAAGGCCTAGGCTCAAGCTGCACGTAATCCACGAGCAACTCCAGAGAAAAGAGCGTCTCTACGGTCGGGGCGTTGGCTGCACTCATACTTAACTGTCTTAAAGAAAGGTGAATGGCACGAGATTCAACTCGACTTACTCGTCATTCCCCCCCCCCCGAACAATCACTGAAAACACAACAGCCAACTTCTGTCTACACAAAAGCTTCGGTGCCGAAACCTTGGTAACGCCGCCTCAGAAACTCGAGCGGCACGGCGGTCTGGCAGCGTTTGGGGGTGTAATTGTGCATTGCCCTTTGGGAGCTGTAGTCTGTTCCTGAGTCTGCCGACAGCGCCAGGAGAAACTACAACTCCCAGCGAGCCTCTGGGCTTCTCCCCAATGGAATTCATGGGGGGGGGGGTGACGGCTCCAGTGACGGTCCTGTCCTGTCCAACCAATTGGGAGCCGAGCTGCCGTGTCCCAGTGGCGCGCGGCCAATGGAAGGAGCGTCAGGCGGGCGGACAGGAGGCGGGATCTCGGCGTCAGGTTGGGTTGAGGTGCGGGAGAATGTGAAAACTTTCCCAGTCTACTGGCCGGAGGAGGTGGTGCTGAGATCGGAGGCTAAGAGCTGAGTGAAGCGGCAGCGGGAATCAGGGTCGGTTGGCAGTTCCATACGGTGGAATAGACTGGGACTACATGAAAGATCTCCTGCTTACATGTCCGGCTCCTGTCCCTGGCGCGGCACCTCCAGGTATATGGGGGGAGACTGAGGAAGGTGTTAAGCGTCGGCTTGTTGACAAATCATCGGTGCCCTCTTTAAGACGGAGAGTCGATGTTGGAGCCCAGGTTTTGGCTCGGTGTGTTGAGGCGTGGGCACGGTCTGATGCTGTTGGTGGGGTAGGGGGTTCGCACCAGTAGCTACATAGCCTCACCCCTCGCCTGGTCTTAACGCTTTTATCTATTCACGCCCCTGGTGCCCCCTTCTCTTCCCGCCATTCCTAAAGCAAGAGACTCTCTCCCCCCCCCCCCCCATTCAGAAATACCCCTAGGCGGAACACCCATCCCCCAGAAATGTCACTCCCCCACCCCCGGCTTTTTCTCCTGATGTAGGACAACGATCCCTCTTCTTGAAGGCTGTTGTGTTCCTCATATAATCTGGCTCAAGAGACGGCAGGAATAACGGGACCTTTTCCCGGAGCAGTCTGGATTTGGGGACAGGTGCTGCTATCGGTGCAGCTGGAAGGCCAGGGAGTTCAGTTTATTGATGTGTGTTTTCCCTTTTGTTCAAACAAAAGGGTTTGTTCCAGAGTCACTTACCCCCCTCCCCCTCCCGCGTAACTGCTCCTCACTCTCCAATCTGAAAGCCTGCAAAATCCACCGGACCTAGGATGGCAGATATCCAAGTACTTCGTTGTTGATTGATCGATCGAAACTTGGAAGTAGAGACTTGTATTTCAAAGAGTGTGTAACCCGGTGACCCACTGAGATTCCAATTGCGCATACCCTTGTTTTTTTCTGGAAGTCGAAGGCATTGGTTGATATATTTTTGAAATTGGTTAGACTGCTGTGCTTTTCCCTGCCGCCTAGCTTTGTCCGCTAGATGGCTTTGAATTACAACACAGTCATCGGATTTTTGAGTTGAATATGCACCAGAATACTTCCCACATGGATATTATTTTCTTTAGTGATCTGCAGTGTTTACTGATTCTGCACCTTAACGCATTTTGACAAGCGCAACGTAAAACAGGACACAACTATGATCAATCTTTCGAGTTGACTGTGGGCAGCAAGTATTCATATAAACATATTTTCTTAAAAACTGTGAACTCATCATATAGAAAAATGGACATTGCGGCGGATTTCGTGTTGTTGATCAGTGCTCACTTTAACAATGCTCACTTTACACTTTAACTATAGTAGATTCTGTGAAAATATTAATATCGTACATCATCTTTAGAAAGATGTTTTTTATCGGGACCGAGTAGGTAACTTATTGCATTATCTGCAACCAAAACATCCCTCCAAAGCTGGTAAAGATTACACTGTCGCTGACCATGAACAATGTAATCGATCACATTCCCTATTTGTTTAACTAATTGTGTTACAGTGTATGTTTAATAAATATTTTCAATTCCGTTCAGCTGAGCAACCGCACGGGGTATGTCTGATATAATTACGATTTCTGCAAAATGTGGTCCTTGAATGCATTATAGTCCTCGCGGCAACGTTTGGCGGAGTAACCTTGCCGAGGCGTTTTTCTCTTTACGGAAGGGTTAACGGTCTGGTTTCTTAGCATGATTGCCTACTCTGATATAGTGGTAGTAAGTTGGACATAATATTTACAACGTTTTTATGTTAAAGGCAATACTTGAGTATTTATTTTTTTATTAAGCATCTAACACTTTCAATGCTTTTTGGCATGTGACAAGGATGTAAAAAGCGGATCCGATGCTTTAGGGTAAAACCATTTTATATAGTTCTGAGTACTCTGTACCTCTGGTAATGTGTGTATATATATAATATATATATATATGATGCTGTTTGACATTATTTTTAAAAGTGAGGGGGCAGGAATTAATGGCTTTCTAACTCAGAATATTAAATATAGCATTTGAAAGATAAATTTTGCTTCCTTTGGGCAAGTACACACATTATTTAACAAGTTATTGGTCAGAGTTTATACGTACATACATTATAGCCAAAACCAAAGTGTTTGGCAGAAATTATCCACATTAACATTTCATTTATACTGTAATGGTAAATTGCCAATGCAGGGAAACTTATGTAGAATGACTAGAATACAGACAAGAGTTTTGAATGAACATCTAGATGTAACAAATCTTGCCAGGCACTAGAATATTGAAATTAAAATATGCCTTTCAGAAAACTTTGCAGTTATTTTTTCAACCATCATTGTGACCTTTCTTTTGATATAGTGTCAAAAGTAAAGTAGGCTCTACCGTACAATTTAAAAAAAAAACAATCAGTGCAACAGCTGTTCAAAAATTGGTCAGCGCTGAAAGGGAGGAGGTTATCCTACATGTTCTACCGGCCTTAAGTAAGCTCAATCTTCAGACTTAAAAGTTGTCAGGGCAACAGTTGATTATTTCCAGTCTTCAGTGAATGGAATCATGCTTTGAAACTGTGTTGCTAATGATGGCAGCTGTGCTATGGGCAGAGTAAATGCATCTTGTCCTTTGACATTAATTCTTTAATTTGGTATCGTTAGGTGCTTTTTTAAATTAAAAAAATAAGTATTAGTAATCATATCTCAATTTCTAAAGACAGCTAAAATTGTGACAGTGTTAAATGAGATGTGTAGTGTGATGCAGCAGAAAGTTGCTACAAGTCTGGATTATATCAGTCTGTTTTATCTTCCCCTGGATAATAATAGCCGTAGACCTTGAAACTGGCAAAGCAAAAGTGATCCAGTGGACTAATTGTGATGTACTATACATCAGAACAAGCTGCAATTTCAGTGCTAAAGCTGCACTGAATGGGCTTTGGAGTTTCTTTTGGCTGTTTAAAAGGAGTCTGCACCGACCCTCTGAAAGAGCACCTTGCCTAGCCCCACTGCTATGCCCTATACCCATAATGCCACGTAACCTTTGGACACTGAGAGAGTGGAGAAATGTTTGGAGTCGCAGATCCGAGAGATTGAGAGGGTGATGTTGGACCACAGCGATCGGGTGGTGGCATTGGAGGCAGAGTTGGGGCTCTCAGGAGATGTTTGCAAGACATGAGAGCAGAGGTGGAGGAGCAGGAAAATAGATTGAGAAGGCAGAATCTGTGGATAGTGGGCCTGCCTGAAGGAGTGGAAGGTGTGACTGCCATGGGGTACATTTTGAGGATGCTGGCAGAGCTGGTGGTGGATGGGGTGTTGGATAAGGTTCACCCTGAAGTAGTCAGAGTGCACAGGTCTCTGAGGCAGAAGCCTAGAGCAGGAGAGCCGCCACGGGCGGTGATCATGAGGCTCCATAAGTTTGTGGAGAAAGATAAGATTCTGCAGTAAGCCAGGGAGAAGTGCAACTGTGAATGGGGGGGGGGAACAAGATCCTAATATAGCAGAACATTGGAGCTGAGCTGGCAAAATGGTATGCGGGGTTCAACAAAGCCAATGCGGTGTTATATAGATACAGATCAGGTTTGGGACGCTCTACACGACAAAGTTTTCGGTGATGTATGAAGGCCGGGAATACCACTTTGAGACCCCAGAAATGGCCAATGACTATCATGGAGCATAAACTGGGGGAAGAACTGAACAATTCTGGGAGACTAAGGTGCTGGCACTTTGCAATAATTGGGAGTATGGGGGGGAGGGGTTCTTTTCCTCCGATTTTTTTCTTTTTTTACTGTTGGATTGACAAAGGGTAGCTGAGGTGAAAAGTTTGTAAGGGGACAGCTGTCCCCCCCCCCCTCTTGCTGCCTGTTTGTTTGCTCTTGGGGAAGGTGAACTGTGGTTCGAGAGGAGTCTTTGTTTGGGTGGGGGGAGGGTTAGGTCAGTGGGGAGCCTTCTTACAGAACAGCGAGGTGAGATTGGGGCAGGCAATGCTGGTGAATGGAAGTGAGGTGGGGGAGAAGGTCGAGGGGCGGGGGGGGGGTGACCAGTCAAAAGATCTCGGGTCTTTGCTCACCTTAGGAGCTTGAAAGCGGAGGTGGTCTTTCTGCAGGAGACGCACCTCCGTGTGAAGGACCAGGTTAGGCTAAGGAAGGGCTGGGTGGGTCAGGTTTTCCACTCGGGGGTTTGATTCAAAATCGCGGGGAGTGGCAATTTTGATGAGTATGAAAACAGGGTTTGTGAGTGCAAATGAAGTGAGGGACCCGGGCGGGAGATATGCGATTGTGAGTGGGGTATTAGAAGGGACGGCGGTGGTGTTGGTGAACGTGGATGCAAAAAATTGGCATGATGTAGGTTGTTGGCAGATAGAGGGTTTTCTGACAGTGCGGGCTGTGATTATAGATTATGTAGAATTGAACCGAAATGGGGAGGTGTTAGCGGTCACCTTTTGGGAAGCGCTAAAATGTCTTGAGTATTTGCTCACCATAAAAGTTTAAATTCTGCCGTGGTGTTTTTGCACGAGACTCATTTGTGGGTCAGAGACCAGACAAGACTGTGGAGGGGGTGGATGCGACAAGTCTTTCGTTTGGGCTTCAGTGGTAGGGCCTGGGGTGTGACAATACGAATGAATAAAAGGGTTCCATTTTCTACCGCTAAGATCTTGGCCGACCCTCAATAGCAAACATGCTATTGTTTGTGGCACTCTGGCGGGCACTCGGTCATTTTGCTCCAAGCAGGGATGATACAAATTTTATAAAGAATCTACATCCGTCCCTCCCCGTTTCAGATGCATCAGCTTATTTTAGGTGAGGACTTAAATTGTGTTCTGAACCCTAGTCTGGATCAGTCTAAGCCTAAATCTCTGACTTCATCAGGGGTGGCCCAAGCACTGTTGTTTACATGGAACAGATGGGGGTCGATCCTTGACAGTTTTGTGCACCCAGGTAATGAAGAATTTTCATTTTTCTCGTATGTGTATCAGGTATACTCGTGGATCGATTTTAATTTTTTTGTGGATAGCTCTCCTCCCATCTCTGGTGGTGTCTGGTTACTCTGCGATTGTGATTTTGGACTATGCCCCTCACTTTATTGATTTGGTACTAGCGTGGTCCCTGTCAGCCTCCACCGTGGATGTTGGACACAACATTATTAGCGGACAAGAAATTTTGTGACCGCATGTCCACTGACATTGGGGAATGTGTAAAATTTAATACAAGTGAGTCAATATCACCTTCTATGCTGTGGGAAGCCCTAAGGTGATCCACAGTGGGGAGATGATCTCCTACAAAGTGCATGTGGTGAAGACTGAGGGCGGAGCAGCAGAGGCTGGTGGACTCCATTCTTGAGCTGGACCAGCAGTAGTCATTTGCCTCAACTCCGGCATTGTTGGCAAGTAGGAAAAGGCGCAGGTGCAATTTGAGCAAAAGTCAACAGACTTTGCGGTGGGCCAGCTGTGATGCTCGAGGGGTGTGTTTTCTGAATTGTGGGGAGAAGGCCAGTTGCTTCTTGGTTCACCAACTTAAATGACAGGTGGCTTTGAGGGGGATCGTACAGGTATCGGCCTGGTTTCCGCCCCATCACAGGTTGATGCAACTTTTGAATTGTTCTATTGAGGTCTCTATAGATCGGAGCCTCCGGCTGAGGGATTGGTCTTGACTGACATTTTGGACAACCTATCTAACCCAACTGAGGAGGGGGAGAGGAGCGCGGAGTTGAAATCTTCATTGGGCCCATTGGAAATCATGAAATGGATTGGGTTGATGCAGACTGGAAAAGCCCCTAGCCCGGATGACTACCCCATTAAATTTTATAAGAAGTTTGTGGAGCGGTTGATACCTTTAATTCTGGATATCTTCCTTATTCTGGCTCGTTGCCCTCTATCCCCACACAGGCTTCTATTTCCTTGATTCTTAAGAAAGACAAAGACCCAGCAGAGGTGGATCATATCGACCTATCTCACTCTTAAATGTGGCTGCGGCTGGAGCCCTGCCTCCCAGAGGTGATCTCGGAGGATTAGACAGGCTTAGTTAAAGGTTGCCAGCTAAATATTGTCCTTTTCCCTCTTTGCCCAAATTGGATGTGATTGTTTCCCTAGATGCTGAAAAGGCATATGATAGAGTGGAATGGGAATATCTGTTTGATATTCTTGGGCGTTTCAGATTTTGACACAAGTTTACCTCCTGGACCCGAGTACTGTATAAGCTACTCTGGCTACTTCGCGTTGAATAGGGGCACGAGACGGTTGGACACCATCTCCGTTCCTGTTTTGCTTTGGCAATAGAACTGCTTGCTGAGGTCCTCTGTTAAGTGAAGAGGGATAAATCGCGGAAAGGTGGAGCATCGGGTGCCCCTTTTACAAAGATGACCTACTTCTCTGTATTACGGACCCTCTAGGGATGAGATAATTAAGCTTCTTGGGAGTTTTGCTCCTTCTCTGGGTACAAGTTGAACGTGGACAAGAGTGAATGTTTCCTGGTCAACCTCCTGGGGAGGAGAGCCCAAATGGGAACCCAAGATTTACCTGCAGGAAGTGCAGCCATCTCCAGCTCCTCCAAGACCGAGTTAGGGAGCTGGAGTTGGATGAACTTCGGATCATTCGGGAGGCAGAGGGGGTCATAGATAGCAGCTTCAGGGAATTAGTTACACCAAAGATTGGAGATAGATGGGTAACTGTAAGAGGGACTGGGAAGAAGCAGTCAGTGCAGGGATCCCCCGCGGTCGTTCCCCTGAGTAACAAGTATACCGCTTTGGATACTTGTGGGGGGGGGGGGGACTTACCAGGGGTAAGCCATGGAATACGGGCCTCTGGCACGGAGTCTGTCCCTGTTGCTCAGAAGGGAAGGGGGGAGAGGAGCAGAGCATTAGTAATTGGGGACTCGATAGTCAGGGGCACAGATAGGAGATTTTGTGGGAGCGAGAGAGACTCACGTTTGGTATGTTGCCTCCCAGGTGCAAGGGTATGTGATGTCTCGGATCTTGTTTTCCGGGTCCTTAAGGGGGAGGGGGAGCAGCCCCAAGTCGTGGTCCACATTGGCACTAACGACATAGGTAGGAAAGGGGACAAGGATGTCAGGCAGGCTTTCAGGGAGCTAGGATGGAAGCTCAGAACTAGAACAAACAGAGATGTTATCTCTGGGTTGTTGCCCGTGCCACGTGATAGTGAGAGGAGAAATAGGGAGAGAGAGCAATTAAACACGTGGCTACAGTGATGGTGCAGGCGGGAGGGATTCAGATTTCTGGATAACTGGGGCTCTTTCTGGGGAAGGTGGGACCTCTACAGGCAGGATGGTCTACATCTGAACCTGAGGGGCACAAATATCCTTGGGGGGGGGGAGATTTGTTAGTGCTCTTTGGGGGGGTTTAAACTAATGCAGCAGGGGCATGGGAACCTGGATTGTAGTTTTAGGGTAAGGGAGAATGAGAGTATAGAGGTCAGGAGCACAGATTTGACGTCGCAGGAGGGGGCCAGTGTTCAGGTAGGTGGTTTGAAGTGTATCTACTTCAATGCCAGGAGTCTACGAAATAAGGTAGGGGAACTGGCAGCATGGGTTGGTACCTGGGACTTCGATGTTGTGGCCATTTCGGAGACATGGATAGAGCAGGGACAGGAATGGATGTTGCAGGTTCCGGGGTTTAGGTGTTTTAGTAAGCTCAGAGAAGGAGGCAAAAGAGGGGGAGGTGTGGCGCTGCTAGTCAAGAGCAGTATTACGGTGGCGGAGAGGATGCTAGATGGGGACTCATCTTCCGAGGTAGTATGGGCTGAGGTTAGAAACATGAAAGGAGAGGTCACCCTGTTGGGAGTCTTCTATAGGCCTCCAAATAGTTCTAGGGATGTAGAGGAAAGGATGGAGAGGATGATCCCGGATAAGAGCGAAAGCAACAGGGTAGTTATTATGGGAGACTTTAACTTTCCAAATATTGACTGGAAAATATATAGTTCGAGTACATTAGATGGGTCGTTTTTTGTACAATGTGTGCAGGAGGGTTTCCTGACACAATATGTTGACAGGCCAACAAGAGGCGAGGCCACTTTGGATTTGGTTTTGGGTAATGAACCAGGCCAGGTGTTAGATTTGGAGGTAGGTGAGCACTTTGGGGACAGTGACCACAATTCGGTGACGTTTACGTTAATGATGGAAAGGGATAAGTATACCCCGCAGGGCAAGAGTTATAGCTGGGGGAAGGGCAATTATGATGCCATTAGACATGACTGGGGGGGGGGGGGGGGGGTAGGTTGGAGAAGTAGGCTGCAAGTGTTGGGCACACTGGATATGTGGAGTTTGTTCAAGGAACAGCTACTGTGTGTTCTTGATAAGTACGTACCGGTCAGGCAGGGAGGAAGGTGCCGAGCGAGGGAACCGTGGTTTACCAAAGAAGTGGAATCTCTTGTTAAGAGGAAGAGGGAGGCCTATGTGAAAATGAGGTGTGAAGTTTCAGTTGGGGCGCTTGATAGTTACAAGGTAGCGAGGAAGGATGCTAAGATGAGCAAGGAGGGGACATAAGAAGTATTTGGCAGGAAGGATCAAGGAAAACCCAAAAGCTTTCTATAGGTATGTCAGGAATAAAAGAATGACTAGGGTAAGAGTAGGGCCAGTCAAGGACAGGGATGGGAAGTTGTGTGTGGAGTCTAAAGAGATAGGCGAGATACTAAATGAATATTTTTCGTCAGTATTCACTCAGGAAAAAGAGAATGTTGTGGAGGAGAATGCTGAGACCCAGGCTATTAGAATAGATGGCATTGAGGTACGTAGGGAAGAGGTGTTGGCAATTCTGGGCAGGCTGAAAATAGATAAGTCCCCGGGGCCTGATGGGATTTATCCTAGGATTCTCTGGGAAGCCAGGGAAGAGATTGCTGGGCCTTTGGCTTTGATTTTTATGTCATCATTGGCTACAGGAATAGTGCCAGATGACTGGAGGATAGCAAATGTGGTCCCTTTGTTCAAGAAGGGGAGCAGAGACAACCCCGGCAACTATAGACCGGTGAGCCTCACGTCTGTTGTGGGTAAAGTCTTGGAGGGGATTATAAGAGACAAGATTTATAATCATCTAGATGGGAATAATATGATCAGGGATAGTCAGCATGGCTTTGTGAAGAGTAGGTCATGCCTCACAAACCTTATCGAGTTCTTTGAGAAGGTGACTGAACAGGTAGACGAGGGTAGAGCAGTTGATGTGGTGTATATGTATTTCAGTAAAGCGTTTGATAAGGTTCCCCATGGTAGGCTATTGCAGAAAATACGGAGGCTGGGGATTGAGGGTGATTTAGAGATGTGGATCAGAAATTGGCTAGCTGAAAGAAGACAGAGGGTGGTGGTTGATGGGAAATGTTCAGAATGGAGTTCATTTACAAGTGGGGTACCACAAGGATCTGTTCTGGGGCCATTGCTGTTTGTCATTTTTATAAATGACCTAGAGGAGGGCGCAGAAGGGTGGGTGAGTAAATTTGCAGACGACACTAAAGTCGGTGGTGTTGTCGACAGTGCAGAAGGATGTTGCAGGTTACAGAGGGACATAGATAAGCTGCAGAGCTGGGCTGAGAGGTGGCAAATGGAGTTTAATGTAGAGAAGTGTGAGGTAATTCACTTTGGAAGGAATAACAGGAATGTGGAATATTTGGCTAATGGTAAAATTCTTGGAAGTGTGGATGAGCAGAGGGATCTCGGTGTCCATGTACATAGATCCCTGAAAGTTGCCACCCAGGTTGATAGGGTTGTGAAGAAGGCCTATGGAGTGTTGTCCTTTATTGGTAGAGGGATTGAGTTCCGGAGTCATGAGGTCATGTTGCAGCTGTACAAAACTCTGGTACGGCTGCATTTGGAGTATTGCGTACAGTTCTGGTCACCTCATTACAGGAAGGACGTGGAAGCTTTGGAACGGGTGCAGAGGAGATTTCCCAGGATGTTGCCTGGTATGGAGGGAAAATCTTATGAGGAAAGGCTGATGAACTTGAGGTTGTTTTCGTTAGAGAGAAGAAGGTTGAGAGGAGACTTAATAGAGGCATACAAAATGATCAGGGGGTTAGATAGGGTGGACAGTGAGAGCCTTCTCCCGCGGATGGAAATGGCTAGCACGAGGGGACATAGCCTTAAACTGAGGGGTAATAGATATAGGACAGAGGTCAGAGGTAGATTCTTTACGCAAAGAGTGGTGAGGCCGTGGAATGCCCTACCTGCAACAGTAGTGAACTCGCCAACATTGAGGGCATTTAAAAGTTTATTGGATAAGCATATGGATGATAATGGCATAGTGTAGGTTAGATGGCTTTTGTTTTTTGACTTTGATGCTGTTGGTGCAGCATCGTGGGCCGAAGGGCCTGTACTGCGCTGTATCGTTCTATGTTCTAAGACTAGCTTTCGTTATCTGGTGTTTCGGACGGCCCACAATTGGGCCTCGCTTCATAAATTACACTAGTCTGGTTGATAGTGTCAAGTCAGACGTACTCCTGAGATTTTTACTTCTTTTTCAATGTCTCCCCATTTTTTTTCCCCCCAAGTCCTTTTTTTTTCAAAGTAAATACATGAATGTCCTCCTTTATGTGGGTGGGTAAGAGTCCAACAATCCCTACGGCTTTGCTCCAAACAGGTAGGCAGTTAGGGGGCTTGGCTCTACCCAATTCATTGTTTTATCATTGGGCAGCCAATATTCAGAAGATATTGTCATGGTTCAGTGATCCTTGTTCCATATGGGGAAAAATGGAAGCAAGCTCCTGTTCTCGCCTTGGTGCAGTAGTAACCGCATCGTTGCCTTTACCTCTGATGAGCATTTTAAGCTCTGTTTCCTGTCTTCGCTAGCCCCCATCTGCAACAACTACCTTTTCCTGCCTACAGGTTTGGACTCGACATTTAAGCATGGGAAGGAAAGGGTTTGGAGAGGTTTTGAGACCTGTTTATGGAGAGGAGGTTTGCCAGTTTTAAGGAGTTGGCAGAGAAATTTTAACTGCCTGGTTTCGATACTTTCAGATTTGTGATTTTTCATGTCAGGCTTTTCCCTCCTTTTCCTTGCCTCCACACTTCCCTGTTGAGGACTATTTTGTCTTTGTTCGGGCCGGATGGGGGGCCATTTCGGACATGTGTGGTCTTATCCTCTTAGTGGAATCAGTTCCAATGAGTGAGTTGAGGGTGAAATGGAAGGGTGAGTTTGGTCCCCTTCTGGATGATGAGTTATGAAATGAAGCCTTTCACAGGGTCATCTCGAGGTCTTTGTGTGCTCGGCCACGTCTAATCCAATTCAAGGTGGTGCACAGGGCACATGTGACTAAAGTGAGGATGAGTGGATTTTTCTTTGGGATGGAGGACAAGTGTGAGGGATGCTCTTGGGGGCCGGCTAACCATACTCTGGTTCTGGTCTTGTCCCAAATTTGTATCTTTTGGACCTCTTTCTTCAACACCATGTTGGAAATAGTGAATGTTGATTTGAATCCATGTCCGCTGGTGGCCATTTTCGGGGTATCAGACTCACCGTGCTTCAGGCGGGGGTGAAGACTGATGTCCTTGCCTTCACTTCATCGGTGGCCCAGAGATGAGTTCTGCTTGGGTGGAGGTCTCCTACTCTGCCCAGTGCCTTGGCATGGTTGGGTGAACCCAACTTGCATTTGGAAAAAGTTAAGTACACCATTAGAGGGTCGATAGAGGGGTTCTACCTAAGATGGCAGCCATTCATTTCCTTTTTTAAGGAGCTCGTCGCCGTCAGCTGTTTGGGGGTTTAGGTGGGGTTAAGTTAATAAATGCTTTTGCTTGTTAGTCTTGTTCTTTTATTGTGTAACTTTGGTTAATCATGTTGTATGATTTTGTTTATTGAAATTTTTTAATAAACCTATTAAAAAAAGAGAAAGGAAGTTTAAATTTACCGTATGTATAAACATTCTGATAACTGGTGTAAACTGTATTGATGGCTCTTGCACTAATTTTCTTCAACACTGGCTTTACAGTACCTACTTTCTGGGCAAATTATATCCTTTTTTTAATAGAGTATGACCAGTGATTGAATACAATTAATTATAGTGCTTCAAAGTAAATCTGGAATAATGTGAATCTGACATTTGTGCAAATTGAACTAAAAGAATTGCAGAAAGTTAATATTGGAGCAGCAAATGGTGCTGTGGTCATTCTAACACTAAATGTCGAGCAGTTTCAAAGTAACTTAAAAAAACATGTAAGGCGAAGAAGCTGGTTTGAACCATGTTTTCTCACTTTCTAATATGACTGTTTAGATTTCTTACATTTTCTTCATCCATAACAGAAGTGTTCAGACATTTCAAAGTATGTCAGATTGTTTAAATTATTTTCAGTTATTGTAGCTGATCCTGACACTTAAATAACTGAGCTCTTGTTACCCCTACCCACAAAATTAATGTAGCCCCACCTTGAAAAGTTTTAAATCATTTGGGTGCAAATAAATTGCACTTCTTTCTGGACTTTTTTCTGTCAAATCAAAATTTTTGTTTAGTACATTGATAACACATTTTAGAGCTTGAAATTCAGGTTGTTTTGTTTACATAGGCTAAAGTGAATGTTAGCCAGCATGAAATAGGAAAGCACATCTAATCCCTTAGTAAGACCTGAATGCTGGGCCTTGTGAAGCAATGGAGGAAAAATGTAACATTACTGTTGAGAGCTTTATACTCATCCTGTTCGTTTATTTCATCCCAAGCTGCTCTCAATAGATTGAACTAAGGATTCAGTTTTATGACTACCAACTTGATATCAGGCTGCAGGGATAATCGTGAAGCGGAGGATTCATATTGCTGGTCTGTGGCACCAGTTGTTGACGGATTGTGGAAAATCATTTCAAGGCAACTGCATGTGAGGTCATCCCTATTTGGGATTCAGTGCTGATTGTGCTAATTTTATGCTGATGAAGTTAAACATTAGAAAGGAACTGAGCTTTTCCCAAGTGAGAACCAGCAGCCTCACTGATACCTTCGCTGTTATGTGTCTGATGTGTTATTTAAATGGGGGAATGGAGCACTGGAGAGTTTACTGATGCTCTGATCATGGCTCATGCTGTAGCAGTCTGAGACGGGTTTTGTACAATCTCTGTTTCTGCTGGAACAGTATTTGGCTTCTCAGTTAGTTTGCTGAATCAGAGCCTTTCTCAAATAGAAATTTGTCATGGGCAAATCGTAACAAGATAGTCTGCTGCATTGTACTTGCAGGTACGCATTTTAGTCTGTGTGGATTTACTGAAGTATTTGTCCTCTTCCTGAGGTGGTGCAGAATTTAGCCTTTTTAAAATGATAATTGGTGTTGAGTAGGAGGGAAACATGTTTGATGACTCTTGCTTGAGGGTGTTTAATTTATGGATGCCAGCTACTGTACAAAATTCTGCACAATGCACCAATTTAGCTGGTGCTGAAAATGAAATCAATGCTTGAAGCAAAAATCCAACCACTGGTATTAAAAAAAAATGTTGAATGCAGCGAAATGCAATGACCTGTACAGCAGTGCTTTGATGATTTATTTCTAACACTGTGTATGGCAATAATTTTGCTGATTATCACCAGTGGGAACATGTTTCTTTCTTAAAATATGCTGTTCTAGAAAATGAAACTTGCATTTAGCTATCTGTCTAAAATTTAGTAGAGCATCATCAAATGCAGTATATGGAAGTGTACATATTTTGTAAATGGCGATACATTCACTATCAAATGTAACTTTCTTTTATCCCTAATCTTTTTGATTCTTTCAGTGATAGATTTTGAATTGACGTTCTACTAAAAGCTGAAAGATCATTTTCAGGAGCGATTTTGAATCCTATCTTTTAGTCAAAACCCCTAAGATCTCTTTAATTGGCTGAATGTGAAATTTTACTACGAACACATCTGTTAAGTGCCTTGGAATGTTTGCTAGATTAAAGCGAATCTATAAATGCAAATTGGTGTTGTGAAGAGTTTTATCATGTATGTGAGAATTTTGTAATGTCCTTCAATTTGTGTAAAGTTGAAATGGGGTTTGATTTTGATTATAGCTTCACAGTACCTTTTTTCCTCCTGATACATTTTGCTAAATAATATAAACATTTTGCTTCAACTGAAAAGCATTATCAAATGCAATGAGGTATTCTGGAAGAAAATGGGAGTATACCAGTGGGGAAACTTTGCCATTTTGGTAAGGCATGATTATTACCTCTAGGCAGTTGCATGTTTCCATTGGAATAAATTGTGATGCGGAAAACCTCAGTTATGTAGAAAGATTGGAGAAGTTGGGACTGATCTCCTTGGAGAAGAGAAGCTTGAGGGGGAGGCTTTGATAGAGGTATTCAAAATCATGAGGTGTCTGGACAGAGTAGATGGGGAGAAACTACTAAGGATCGAGAACCAGAGTGAACAATTTTAAGGCGATAAACAAAAGAAGCAACAGCGGCATGAAAAACCTTTTCAAGCAGCGAGTGTTTGAGATCTGGATTACACTGCGTGACTGTAGTGGAGGAGGGATCAATTGAGACTTTCAGAAGGGAATTGGATCATTATTTGAAAAAGGAAACATATTTGCAGGGTACAGGGAAAATGCGCTTGTCCTTCTAGTTGGTAGTAGTTGTGGATTTGGAAGATTCTGTCTGAGGAACATGCGAGTTCCTTCAGTACATCTTGTAGATACTACTGCTAATGTGTGTCAGTGGTGGAGAGAGCGAATATTTGTGGAAGGGGTACCAATCAACCAGGCTGTTTTATCCTGGTGTCAAATGCCTTGAGTGCTGTTGGATCATCTCCATGATCCTCCTGAAAGAGAAGTTTATATAACCATAACCAAAGTTACAAAAGTTTCAATTGCCTACAGCCCCCAATATATTCTCCTAGTACTTGTATGGTAACTGCAGAGCTTGGCCCATTTCTATGACAAAGGCCTACTGTTGATTCTACACCCAAAATAGTTGTTAGGAACCACAATAGTTACATAACCCAGATAGGTATTTTATAGTCAACATTAGTTGCTTGTTATCATGTCAATGTCTGTTGTCATGGCAACACCTTAATTACCAGTTTTGATTTGGTCCTGACTAGATCCACCAGAAATTGCTGATTAAAGCGTTTGCCTTGTGATATATTAAACTATGGGCGTGATTTAGCAGAAAGGTTTCTAAGTGTAATTTGTGGTGAGTTTTGCTAGGAGTTTCCCACTGGCTTTGCCGGTGAGTTCCTCACTTCTATCTAATGACACTTAGTCATTTTTTGGGGCCCTGGAGAGTTTATCACTAGTTTAACCCATACATGGGGCATGATTTTGAGTCTGCGTTGCGCTCGAGCGAGATCACAACGCGGCTGGTAGATCCCGCGAGAGGCCTCTCGTGGGCTTGCCGGCAGCCTTCATGCCTCATGGGATCTGTCCAAGTCCTGTGAGGTGTTGGAATCTGAAGCACGCTCAAATAGGGCGTGACCAAACGGCGTGCCCTAAGTAGGTTTTAAATTGAATGGCTCAGTAAAACGGTTGAGGGCATTTGCCCATCTTAAGAACCTAAACTCTGATGTTGTCTTCTTGCAGGAAGCCCACTTGCATGTCAAGGGCCAGACCAGTTTACGTAAGAATTAGGATTGGCAAGTTTTTCACTCCAGTTTTAATGGCAGGGCCAGAGGTAATTAATAAGAGAATTCAATTCTCCTCCTCTCGAATTATAGCCAACGCTAATTGTCGTTATATTGTGTGTGGCTCTCTAGTGAAAACTTCATCAGTCACGGTTAATGTCTATGCCCCTAACTGAGATGACACAAACTTTGTTAATTCTCTCTTGAACTCACTCTTCCCAGCCTTGACTCCACCAGATGATTCTAGGAGATGACTTGAACTGTGTTTTGAACCCTAAATTGGATTGTTTCAAACCTAAATCTCTTTTTCCATCTGGGACGGCCAGGGCTTTGTCCTCTTTTATGGTACAGTTTATGGGGTGGATCCCTGCCACTTTCTTTTTTTTTTTAAATAAATATTTTATTGAAAATTTTTGGTCAACCAACACAGTACATTGTGCATCCTTTACACAATATTATAACAACACAAATAACAATGACCTATTTTATAAACAAAAAATGAATAAATAATAAATAACAAAAATGAAAACTAGCCTTAATTGGCAACTGCCTTGTCACAAGTAACACTCTCCAAAAATATAATTTAACAGTCCAATATATAATTATCTGTAGCAACGACCTATACATATTATACAGTATATATTAACAACCCTGAGAGTCCTTCTGGTTCCTCTTCCCCCCGCCCCCCCCCGATCCTGGGCTGCTGCTGCTGCCTTTTTTCCATTCCGTCTATCTTTCTGCGAGGTATTCGACGAACGGTTGCCACCGCCTGGTGAACCCTTGAGCCGACCCCCTTAGGACGAACTTAATCCGCTCTAGCTTTATAAACCCCGCCATGTCATTTATCCAGGTCTCCACCCCCGGGGGCTTGGCTTCTTTCCACATTAGCAATATCCTGCGCCGGGCTACTAGGGACGCAAAGGCCAAAACATCGGCCTCTCTCGCCTCCTGCACTCCCGGCTCTTGTGCAACCCCAAATATAGCCAACCCCCAGCTTGGTTCGACCCGGACTCCTACTACTTTTGAAAGCACCTTTGTCACCCCCATCCAAAACCCCTGTAGTGCCGGGCATGACCAAAACATATGGGTATGATTCGCTGGGCTTCTTGAGCACCTCGCACACCTATCCTCCACCCCAAAAAATTTACTGAGCCGTGCTCCAGTCATATGCGCCCTGTGTAATACCTTAAACTGAATCAGGCTTAGCCTGGCACACGAGGACGACGAGTTTACCCTGCTTAGGGCATCTGCCCACAGCCCCTCCTCGATCTCCTCCCCCAGCTCTTCTTCCCATTTCCCTTTTAGTTCATCTACCATAGTCTCCCCTTCGTCCCTCATTTCCCTATATATATCTGACACCTTACCATCCCCCACCCATGTCTTTGAGATCACTCTGTCCTGCACCTCTTGTGTCGGGAGCTGCGGGAATTCCCTCACCTGTTGCCTCGCAAAAGCCCTCAGTTGCATATACCTGAATGCATTCCCTTGGGGCAACCCATATTTCTCGGTCAGCGCTCCCAGACTCGCGAACTTCCCATCCACAAACAGATCTTTCAGTTGCGTTATTCCTGCTCTTTGCCACATTCCATATCCCCCATCCATTCCCCCCGGGGCAAACCTATGATTGTTTCTTATCGGGGACCCCCCAAGGCTCCAGTCTTTCCCCTATGCCGTCTCCACTGTCCCCAGATCTTCAGTGTAGCCACCACCACCGGGCTTGTGGTGTAGTTCCTCGGTGAGAACGGCAATGGGGCTGTCACCATAGCCTGTAGGCTAGTCCCCCTACAGGACGCCCTCTCTAATCTCTTCCACGCCGCTCCCTCCTCCTCTCCCATCCACTTACTCACCATTGAAATATTAGCGGCCCAATAATACTCACTTAGGCTTGGTAGTGCCAGCCCCCCCCCTATCCCTGCTACGCTGTAAGAATCCCTTCCTCACTCTCGGGGTCTTCCTGGCCCACACAAAACCCATGATGCTCTTTTCAATCCTTTTAAAAAAAGCCTTCGTGATCACCACCGGGAGGCACTGAAACACAAAGAGGAATCTCGGGAGGGCCACCATCTTAACCGCCTGCACCCTCCCTGCCAGTGACAGGGATACCATATCCCATCTCTTGAAATCCTCCTCCATCTGTTCCACCAACCGTGTTAAATTTAACCTATGCAATGTGCCCCAATTCTTAGCTATCTGGATCCCCAGGTAACGAAAGTCCCTTGTTACCTTCCTCAACGGTAGGTCCTCTATTTCTCTACTCTGCTCCCCTGGATGCACCACAAACAACTCACTTTTCCCCATGTTCAATTTATACCCTGAAAAATCCCCAAACTCCCCAAGTATCTGCATTATTTCTGGCATCCCCTCCACCGGGTCCGCCACGTATAGTAGCAAATCGTCCGCATACAGAGATACCCGGTGTTCTTCTCCTCCCCTGAGTACTCCCCTCCACTTCTTGGAACCCCTCAACGCTATCGCCAGGGGCTCAATCGCCAGTGCAAACAATAATGGGGACAGAGGGCATCCCTGCCTTGTTCCTCTATGGAGCCGAAAATATGCAGACCTCCGTCCATTCGTGACCACGCTCGCCATTGGGGCCCTATACAACAGCTGCACCCATCTAACATACCCCTCTCCAAAACCAAATCTCCTCAACACCTCCCACAGATAATCCCACTCCACTCTATCAAATGCTTTCTCGGCATCCATCGCCACTACTATTTCCGTTTCTCCCTCTGGTGGGGCCATCATCATTACCCCTAACAACCTCCGTATATTCGTGTTCAGCTGTCTCCCCTTCACAAACCCAGTTTGGTCCTCGTGGACCACCCCCGGGACACATTCCTCTATTCTCATTGCCATTACCTTGGCCAGGATCTTGGCATCTACATTTAGGAGGGAAATAGGTCTATAGGACCCGCATTGTAGCGGGTCCTTTTCCTTCTTTAAGAGAAGCGATATCGTTGCTTCAGACATAGTCGGGGGCAGTTGTCCCCTTTCCTTTGCCTCATTAAAGGTCCTCGTCAGTACCGGGGCGAGCAAGTCCACATATTTTCTATAGAATTCGACTGGGAATCCATCCGGTCCCGGGGCCTTTCCCGCCTGCATGCTCCTAATTCCTTTCACCACTTCTTCTACCTCGATCTGTGCTCCCAGTCCCACCCTTTCCTGCTCTTCCACCTTGGGAAATTCCAGCCGATCCAAGAAGCCCATCATTCTCTCCCTCCCATCCAGGGGTTGAGCTTCATATAATTTTTTATAAAATGTCTTGAACACTCCATTCACTCTCTCCGCTCCCCGCTCCATCTCTCCTTCCTCATCCCTCACTCCCTCTATTTCCCTCGCTGCTCCCCTTTTCCTCAATTGGTGTGCCAGCAACCTGCTCGCCTTCTCCCCATATTCGTACTGTACACCCTGTGCCTTCCTCCATTGTGCCTCTGCAGTGCCCGTAGTCAGCAAGTCAAATTCTACATGTAGCCTTTGCCTTTCCCTTTAGTCCCTCCTCCGGTGCTTCCGCATATTGTCTGTCCACCCTCAAAAGTTCTTGCAGCAACCGCTCCCGTTCCTTACTCTCCTGCTTCCCTTTATGTGCCCTTATTGATATCAGCTCCCCTCTAACCACCGCCTTCAATGCCTCCCAGACCACTCCCACCTGGACCTCCCCATTATCATTGAGTTCCAAGTACTTTTCAATGCACCCCCTCACCCTTAGACACACCCCCTCATCTGCCATTAGTCCCATGTCCATTCTCCAGGGTGGGCGCCCTCCTGTTTCCTCCCCTATCTCCAAGTCCACCCAGTGTGGAGCGTGATCCGAAATGGCTATAGCCGTATACTCCGTTCCCCTCACCTTCGGGATCAATGCCCTACCCAGCACAAAAAAGTCTATTCGCGAGTAGACTTTATGGACATAGGAGAAAAACGAGAACTCCTTACTCCTAGGTCTGCTAAATCTCCACGGGTCTACACCTCCCATCTGCTCCATAAAATCTTTAAGTACCTTGGCTGCTGCCGGCCTCCTTCCAGTCCTGGACTTCGACCTATCCAGCCCTGGTTCCAACACCGTATTAAAATCTCCCCCCATTATCAGCTTTCCCATCTCTAGGTCCGGAATGCGTCCTAGCATCCGCCTCATAAAATTGGCATCATCCCAGTTCGGGGCATATACGTTTACCAAAACCACCGTCTCCCCCTGTAGTTTGCCACTCACCATCACGTATCTGCCCCGTTATCCGCCACTATAGTCTTTGCCTCGAACATTACCCGCTTCCCCACTAATATAGCCACCCCCCTGTTTTTCGCATCTAGCCCCGAATGGAACACCTGCCCCACCCATCCTTTGCGTAGCCTAACCTGGTCTATCAGTTTCAGGTGCGTTTCCTGTAACATAACCACATCTGCCTTAAGTTCCTTAAGGTGTGCGAGTACCCGTGCCCTCTTTATCGGCATGTTCAGCCCTCTCACGTTCCACGTGATCAGCCGGGTTGGGGGGCTTCCTACCCCCCCCCCCTTGTCGATTAGCCATCACCTTTTTCCAGCTCCTCACCCGGTTCCCACGCAGCTGTATCTCCCCCAGGCGGTGCCCCCCCACCCATCCTCTCCCCATACCAGCTCCCCTCTCTCCCCAGCAGCAGCAACCCAGTAATTCCCCCCCCCCCCCCCCCCCCCCCCCCCCCCCCCCCCCCCCGCTAGCATAATTACTCCCCCCATGTTGCTCCCAGAAGTCAGCAAACTCTGGCCGACCTCGGCTTCCCCCCGTGACCTCGGCTCGCACCGTGCGACGCCCCCTCCTTCCTGCTTCTCTATTCCCGCCATGATTACCATAGCGCGGGAACCAAGCCCGCGCTTCTCCCTTGGCCCCGCCCCCAATGGCCAACGCCCCATCTCCTCCACCACCCCTCCTCCCCCCATCACCACCTGTGGGAGAGAGAAAAGTTACCACATCGCAGGATTAGTACATAAAACTCCTCTTTCCCCCCTTTTTAACCCCCCCTCTTTGACCCCACATTCGCCCCACCACTTTGTTCAAACGTTCTTTTTAATAACCCGCTCATTCCAGTTTTTCTTCCACAATAAAAGTCCACGCTTCATCCGCCGTCTCAAAGTAGTGGTGCCTCCCTCGATATGTGACCCACAGACTTGCCGGTTGCAGCATTCCAAATTTTATCTTCTTTTTATGAAGCACCGCCTTGGCCCGATTAAAGCTCGCCCTCCTTCTCGCCACCTCCGCACTCCAGTCTTGATAAACACGGATCAACGCGTTCTCCCATTTACTGCTCCGAGTTTTCTTTGCCCATCTAAGGACCATTTCTCTATCCTTAAAACGGAGGAATCTCACCACTATGGCTCTGGGAATTTCTCCTGCTCTCGGTCCTCGCGCCATCACTCGGTATGCTCCCTCCACCTCCAACGGACCCGCCGGGGCCTCCGCTCCCATTAACGAGTGCAGCATCGTGCTCACATATGCCCCGACGTCCGCTCCCTCCACACCTTCAGGGAGACCAAGAATCCTCAGGTTGTTCCTCCTTGCGTTGTTTTCCAGTGCCTCCAACCTTTCCACACATCGTTTCTGATGTGCCTCCTGCGTCTCCGTCTTCACCACCAGGCCCTGTATGTCGTCCTCATTCTCGGCTGCCTTTGCCTTCACGACCCGAAGCTCCCGCTCCTGGGTCTTTTGTTCCTCCTTTAGCCCTTCGATCGCCTGTAGTATCGGGGCCAACAGCTCTTTCTTCATTTCCTTTTTGATCTCTTCCACACAGCATTTCAAGAACTCTTGTTGTTCAGGGCCCCATGTTAAACTGCCACCTTCCGACGCCATCTTGGTTTTTGCTTGCCTTCCTTGCCGCTGTTCTAAAGGATCCACTGCAATCCGGCCACTTTCTCCTCCTTTTTCCATCCGTATCCAGGGGGGATTCCCTTCTGGTTTACCGCACAGTGTTTTTAGCCGTCAAAATTGCCGTTGGGGCTCCTATCAAGAGCCCAAAAGTCCGTTTCACCGGGAGCTGCCGAAACGTGCGACTCAGCTGGTCATCGCCGCACCCGGAAGTCCCCTGCCACTTTCTACACCCGAAAGATCAGGATTTTTCTTTTTTTTTTTGTCACGTATCCATCGTGCATATTCCCTCATTGAGTTTTTGATAGGGCTCTCCTCCCTTCTGTGGTTGCAGCTAAGTACTCCATTATTGTTACCATCGATCATGCTCTACGTTTTGTCGATTTGCTGTTAGAATCTGGCCCTGCCCAACGACTAGATACCACTCGGTTTTCAGACAATAACTTTTGTGAGTGTTTGTCTGCCTCCATAAGAGGATTTTATTAAAATAAACAATTCAGACTCAATTTCTCCCTCCATGCTTTGGGAGGCTTTTAATGCTGTCATTAGGGGGGAAATTATTTCTTATAGGGTGTGTATGCTGAAAACTGAGCAGTTGGAGACTGCTGTCACTTTCTACACCCGAATATAATCTTTATTATTGACACAAGTAGGCTTACATTAACATTACAATGAAGTTACTGTGAAAATCCCCTAGTTGCCACACTCCGGTGCCTGTTCGGGTACACTGAGGGAGAATTCAGAATGTCCAAATTACCTAACAGTACATCTTTCGGGAGGAAACTGGAGCACCTGGAGGAAACCCACGCAGACGCAAAGAAAATGTGCAGACTCCACACAGACAGTGACCCAAGCCGGGAATCGAACCTGGGACACTGGCGCAGTGAATCCACAGTGCTAACCACTGTACTACCGTGCTGCCCACAAAAGAATTCCAGTGCTAAATTAAACTCTGGTCTAATCAATATTGTCAGAGCGGATCTACAGAGGTGGAACAACTTCCTTCTGTCTCGGCGGGTAGGATCCAAATGAATTTACTTCTTAGGCTTTTCTTTTTTACAATGTATGCCTATTTTCTTTGCCCCAAACCTTTTATTATTTTTTTTTAACACAATTTTTCTCCCTTACAAACAATAACCCCCCCCCGTAACAAAAAAAGAAACGAGAAATCGGGCGGAGCAAGATATATACATGGCAAAATAGTATATTTACATAGCTTTGTACACTGGCTCTCTCCCATACGTGCCAGTTTCCCCGACTCTTCATGTTATCTCTTGCTCATCCACCCCCCCCCCCCCCCCCCACAGGTAGCTCCCCCTCCCCGGACTCCCCCCCGGACTCCCCCCCCCCCCCCCCCCCCCACCGGTTGCTGCTGCTGACCGATCTTCCTCTAACGCTCCGCGAGATAGTCTAGAAACGGTTGCCACCGCCTGTAGAACCCCTGCGCAGACCCTCTCAAGGCGAACTAAATCCCCTCCAACTTTATGAACCCAGCCATATTGTTTATCCAGGCCTCCACGCTGGGGGGCTTCGCCTCCTTCCACATTAGCAAGATCCTTCGCCGGGCTACTAGGGACGCAACGCCAGAATGCCGGCCTCTTTCGCCTCCTGCACTCCCGGTTCGTCCACTACTCCAAATATTGCTAGCCCCCAGCTTGGCTTGACCCGGACTTTCACCGCCTGAGATATTGCTCCCGCCACTCCTCTCTAGAACCCCTCCAGTGCTGGGCATGACCAAAACATATGGACATGGTTCGCCCAACTCCCTGAGCACCTTCCACATCTGTCCTCTACCCCAAAGAACCTACTCAACCTCGCCCCCGTCAAGTGCGCTCTGTGAACCACCTTAAATTGTATCAGGCTGAGCCTGGCACACGAGGAGGAGGAATTAACCCTACCTAGGGCGTCAGCCCTTAACCCCTCCTCGATCTCCTCCCCCAGCTCCTCCTCCCATTTACCCTTCGGCTCCTCTACCAATGCTTCCCCTTCTTCTTTCATCTCCTGGTCTATTTCCGACACCTAACCCTCCCCAACCCATGTGCCCAAGATCACTCTGTCTTGAATTTCTTGTGCCGGGAGCAATGGGAATTCCCTCACCTGTCGCCTTACAAAAGCCCACACCTGCATATATCTAAAGGCATTTCCCGGGGGTAACTCAAACTTCTCCTCCAGTGCCCCTAGGCTCGCAAACGTTCCGTCAATGTTCAGGTCCCCCATTCTTCTGATCCCCGCCCGATGCCAGCTCTGGAACCCCCCCTGTCCATCTTCCCCGGGATAAACCGATGGTTACCCCTGATCGGGGACCACACCGATGCTCCCATTGCACCCCTGTGCCGTCTCCACTGGCCCCAGATCCTTAGCGTTGTCGCCACCACCGGGCTCGTGGTATACTTTGACGGCGAGAGCGGCAGCGGTGCCGTCACCAACGCCCCCAGACTCGTTCCTTTGCAGGACGCCATCTCCATCCTCTTCCATGCCGCCCCCTCTCCCTCCATAACCCACTTGCGGATCATCGACACATTTGCTGCCCAGTAGTAGCTCCCCAGGTTTGGCAGCGCCAACCCTCCTCGGTCCCTACTGCGTTCCAGGAACCCTCTCCTTACCCTCGGGGTCTTATTCGCCCGCACAAACCCCATAATACTCCTGCCTACTCTCTTTATAAAAAAAAAAAGGCCTTAGTGATCACGATGGGAAGGCATTGAAACACAAACACAAACCTCGGAAGGACCACCATTTTGACCGATTGCACTCTACCCGCCAGCGAGAGCGGTAGCATTTCCCATCTTTTAAAATCCTACTCCATTTGCTCCACCAACCTCGTCAGATTCAGTTTATGTAGTGCCCCCCAGCTCCTGGCTATCTGGATCCCCAGATACTGAAAGCTCCCCTCCGCCCTCCTCAGCGGTAGGTCCCCTATCCCTCTTTCTTGGTCCCCCGCCTGTAATACAAAGAGCTCACTCTTCCCTAATTTAGCTTATAGCCCGAAAACTCCCTTAGAGTCTGCATGACCTCCACCATCCCCTCCATTGGGTCCGCCACGTACAGCAACAGGTCATCCGCATATAGTGACACCCGATGCTCTTCTCCCCCCCGGACCATCCCCCTCCCTTTGTTAGACTCCCTCAATGACATGGCTAATGGTTCGATCGCCAATGCGAACAACAGGGGGGGCAGGGGGCACCCCTGCCTCGTCCCTCGGTACAGCCGAAAGTACTCCGACCTCCGCCGGTTCGTCACTACACTTGCCACCGGGGCTCTGTAAAGGAGCTTAACCCAATTGATAAACCCTCCCCCGAACCCAAACCTACGCAGCACCTCCCAGAGGTATTCCCACTCTACTCGGTCAAAGGCCTTCTCCGCGTCCATAGCTGCCACTATCTCCGCTTCTCCCTCCACCGATGGCATCATTATCACGTTTAAGAGCCGCCGCACATTGGTGTTTAGCTGCCTACCCTTTACAAATCCAGTCTGGTCCTCGTGAATCACCCCTGGGACACAGTCCTCGATCCTCGTGGCCAGCACTTTTGCCAGCAACTTTGCATCCACATTGAGGAGCGAGATCGGCCTGTACGATCCACATCGCAGTGGGTCCTTGTCCCGCTTTAGGATCAACGAAATTGTCGCTTCCGACATTGTCGGAGGTAGGGTCCCCTCCTCTCTTGCCTCGTTAAAGCGGGGCCAACAGGTCTACGTACTTCCTGTAGAACTCCACCGGGAACCCGTCCGGCCCCGGGGCCTTCACCGCCTGCATGCTCCCCAAACCCTTGCTCAGCTCCTCCAACCCAATTGGTGCCCCCAGACCAGCCACTTCTTGCTCCTCCACCCTCGGGAATCTCAGCTGGTCTAGGAATCGTCTCATACCTTCTTCCCCCGCTGGGGGCTGGGATCTGTACAGCTCTTCATAGAAGGCCTTAAATACCTCGTTTATTTTCGTCGCACTCCGAACCGTGGCTCCCCTTCCATCTTTGACTCCCCCTATTTCCCTCGCTGCCATCCTTTGACGGAGCTGGTGTGCCAGCATCCGACTAGCCTTCTCCCCATACTCATAGGTCGCCCCCTGCGCTTTCCTTCACTGTGTCTCCGCCTTCCCTGTGGTCAACAGGTCAAACTCCGTCTGGAGCCGTCGTCGTTCCCCAAGTAATCTTCCCTCCAGGGCCTCTGCGTACCTCCTGTCCACTCTCAAAATCTCCCCCACTAACCTCTCCCTTTCCATGCCCTCTTTCTTCTCCCTGTGAGCCCTAATGGAGATTAGCTCTCCCCTGACCACCGCCTTCAACGCCACCCATACCACCCCTACTCGCACCTCTCCGTTGTCGTTGGCCTCCAGGTACCTTGCCCCCCCCCCATCTGATCCATAAACCCCCTAAGTACCTTGGCCGCCGCCGGCCTCTTTCCAGTCCTTGATTTGGAGCGGTCCAGTGCTGGGTCCAACACTGTATTGAAGTCCCCTCCCATTATCAGGCCTCCTTTCTCCAGGCCCCCCCCCCCGACCCCGGGCCGACTAGCCATCTCCTTTTCTAGGCCAGTCCCGTGTCCATGCCTCCCTCACCCTCCAGTCCCCCAGATGGGGGACCCCCGTCCCGACCACCTCTTCTATATCCCATTCCCTTTCGCACCCCCCCCCTCCCCCGCTAGACCCCTGTCTAGCTTTTTTGCTCCCCCCATGTCACTCCCGTAAGTCTGCTGACCCCGGCTATCCCCGCTATCCCTTTGACCTCCCCGTGTGGGAGTTCCCCCTCCCACCTTCCTGCGTGGGAAAAACCAAACCCCGCGCTTTCCAAAGCCTGTTCCGCCCCTTCTGGCGCAGCTCCTGTCGCGGCCTTGTCTCTTCCCCGCCCCCCCCAGCCCATGTAACATTTCCTGCGCGCGATTGTGATTGACCCCCTATATACAACAACCATCACACATCAAACATCAAATATCCCCCCCACCCTCACAAACCCTCAGTTAGAGTCCAACTTTTCAGTTTGTATAAATGTCCACGCCTCTTCAGGCGTTTCAAAGTATTAGTGTTGGCCCCTGTATGCGACCCACAGTCGCGCCGGCTGCAGCATTCCGAATTTCACTTCTTTCCGGTGCAACACCGCTTTGGCTCGGTTGAAACCCGCTCTCCGCTTTGCAACTTCCGTGCTCCAGTCCGGGTATATTCGGATCTCTGCATTGTCCCACTTGCTGCTCCGCTCCTTCTTGGCCCATTTCAGGACCCACTCTCTGTCCGTGAACCGGTGGAACCTCACCACCATCGCTCTTGGCGGCTCATTTGCCCGGGGCCTCCTCGCCAGCACCCGGTGTGCCCCGTCCAACTCCAGCGGCCTCGAAGGGGCCTCCTTGCCCATCATCGGCCCGAGCATCGTGCTCGCGTATGCACCGCCCGGCATCGGCCCCCTCCGCTCCTTCAGGGAGACCCAGGATCCACAGATTCTTTCTCCTCGACCTGTTCTCCAGGTCTTCGAGTCTTCCCGCCCACCTCCTGTGCAGCGCCTCGCTCTGCTCCACTCTCACCACCAGGCCCGAGATCTCGTCCTCGTTCTGACCAACTCTTTTTTTGTACCTCCTGGATCTGAACCTCGTGGGCCTTCTGGGTGATCCCTAGTCCTTCGATTGCCGAAAGCATAGGCGCCAGCATTTCCTTGCGCATCTCCTCGCGATGCTCCTCGAAGCAGTGCCTAATAAACTCCTGCATCTCCACTTTGTCTCTGGCTGCCGCCATTCTATCTTTCTTCCCCGGTCCTTCCCACTGCTCCAGCTCCTGCAGCTCACCTTTGTCTCTGGCCGCCGCCATTTTTTCTTTTTTCCCCGGTTTTTCCCGTTGCTTCAATGCCACTTTTGTGGCCGTTGCGCTTCGAGTCCGTTTCATGCAAGTTGGAGGGGGACCTCCCTCTTACCTTCCACGGGTTAGTTTAAAAAAAAAAAAAATCCCGTTGGGGCTCTTCTAGCGAGCCCGAAAGTCTGTGGTAGCGGGAGCTGCCGTCTCGTGCGGCTCAGCTCCGCATTGCCGCACCCGGAAGTCTCCAGACCTTTTTTTATTAAGGTTGACGTCTTGATTTCTATTTTTATTTGGGTGGATAAGTGTCCCAGAATCCACGGTGTTCTGCTCCAGAGAGAAAGATGGGCGGGAGGCTTGGCTCTCGTAAATTCTTTGTGTTACTATTGGATTGCCAACATCCAAAAAGTTTTGCAGGGAATTAGTGACCCCGACTTGATTTGGGGCAAAATGAAGGCTGGCTCATGCACTACCTCTACTCTTCATGCCATAATTATTGCACCAGTGCCCTTCTCTCCTGCTGGAATTTCCTCAAATCCGATGGTGCACTCTCTCTCTCTCTCTCTCTCTCTCTCTCTCTTTCCCTCCCCAGGGATTTGGAAACAGTTTTAGCAGCATTTTAAGCTTTCTTCCCTGTCTTCTTTAGCCCCTATTTGTAATAATCACTTCTTTTTTTATCTTCTGGCTTGGAGCCTTCATTTAAATCTTGGAGGGCAAAGGGACTTGAGTATTTTAGGGACCTATTTCTAGAGGGGAGATTTGTCAGTTTTAAAGAGCTGGCTGACTAATTTCAGTTGCCCAATTCTAGCCTCTTTCATTATTTTCAGATTTGTGACTTTTCTCGGAAAGTGTTTCCTTCTTTCCTTTGGCCCCACTCCTCTCCTTATTAAAGAAGGTTTTATCCTTGGCTCAACCTGACGAGGGGTCTATTTCAGACCTGTATGGCTATATTATAGCCATTGGATGGTGTGTGGGAGCTAGGTCCTGTACTTGCAGATGAGGCCTAGCCATCTTTTGTTACCTTACTGTAGTGTGTTTGGTAGCACTACTGTATGTAACATGCGTTACTCAATCCAGTTGCTGCAGAGGCCTTCTGCACCTTGATAAAGAAGGCTCAAAGTCGTCCAGAGGTATTGAAAGGTTTATTGAGTAACAGAATTTATCAACTGCGTGAGTTCTGACTTTAAGATCAATACCAGTAGAAAGGTTACAACGTTTATATACAGTAGCTATGTCTGACCACACTAGTAGCCCTGAGCTAGATCTATGCTCCTGCTCTCGTCACAGTCTAATCAACAAGAGGCAGGATGAACTCCACACACCCTCTTGTGCTCAGTTGAGTTTAATCCAATTCATATTACACAGGACGCACTTGACCGTAGTGAGGAGGAGTGGGTTTTCCCCAAACGTGGAGGACAGATGTGATTGTTGTTCACTTGTCCCAGCTATACACACACATGCTTTGGTCTTGTCCCAAACTTGCCAGCTTCTCCGTTTCCTTTTTCCATACTATATTGGAGATTCTCCGGGTGGTTCGAGAACCATGTCCATTGGTAGCCATATTAGACTCACCCGTTTCACCCAGGGGTATGGGCAGATGTTGTCGCCTTTGCCTCACTGGTAGCCTCCCAGAGGTGAATATTGTTTAGCTGGGGGGTCTCTCATCCCGCCCAGTGCATCTGCCTGGCTGGGTGATTTAATGACATTCCTACACTGAGAAAAAATTAACTACACAATCTGGGGGTCGGTGGGGAAGTTCTACCTTAAATGGAAACCATTTATTTCCTTTTTTAAGGATCTAGATAGCGTCAGTTGTTAGGGGGTTTAGTTATAGTGTTTAAGTTTTAGCTTGTGCTTTTGATTAGGAATTTGTTTAACTTTTTGACATTGTACCTTTCTTTACACCTTTGTCGGTTGATTGATTGTAATATTATGAGTGTTTTATAACATTTCAATCAGTATATAAAAAGTGTTATCCTCCAAACGTTTCCAAAAATGTTAGATTGGGTATTCAGCTTATTGCTATTGGCTGGGCTTTGTTACATACACATTTTCAACTGTGGTTGCATATATTGCAAAAGTAACATTTGAAAAGTTAATTATATAGCAATAACAACATTCAAAGAAGGTCGTTCAATTCAGCCAGTACATTTTGAAGTTTGTCCTACACTGCAGCAGTAGTCCATCCTATAACCATGTCTTTTCAAACTCCATTATTTCCCCCTTAACCATCTAACTATTTTTGAATAGTCTGTGCTTCCACCGTTGACTCTGGTAGTGGATTCCATAGCTTCACAATCCTCCCTGTAATAAAACCAGTTTCTATTCACTATATTTGCCACCTTCCCAAGCAACTCTTGAGGTTTGTCAAGCAATATCTTCCTTTGAATTCAATGTTGGCTGCTTCTAATTATCTCGGCATCAAGCTAGTTAGTAATTTCATCTTTAATTAAAATCTTTCCGTACCACAGATGGTAAACTAACTGGCCTGCAAATATCTGGCTTAGCTGTGCCTACTTTTTCAAAAGGGAGTATTACATTGGCCACTCACTAATCCTCTGGCACAAATCCACTCCTCATTGATCCTTGAAATATAATTTCTAGTGCATGTGCTATTTCTTCTCCCATTTCCCTTTGGATCCTTGGATGTATTCCATCACTTTGCATTTCTTTACCTTAATTAACTTTTCAAATGCATACAATTTTATTATATCCCTCATCTTGCTTTTCATCAATTTAGAGTTTACCTCTTTGACAATTTTTTTTCCTCTGTAAACACTAAAATAATGGGATGGATTTTTGCTCCTGTGGCAAATAGCTCGGGTTGGGAAATATCTGGACTTGGCACATCCACCTCGGGGAGGGCGGGGTCATGCCCAGTTGTTTTGTGAAATTTTCGGCCAACTCGTCCTCACCCCACCTACTCTCTATGCCCCTTCCATGCCAACTCATGCCCTTCACCTACCCCATGGCCCACTTATTTTTATCATCCCTATC
Source organism: Scyliorhinus torazame (assembly GCF_047496885.1). Classification (NCBI taxonomy): domain Eukaryota; kingdom Metazoa; phylum Chordata; class Chondrichthyes; order Carcharhiniformes; family Scyliorhinidae; genus Scyliorhinus; species Scyliorhinus torazame. The sequence continues at coordinate 116,533,909 of NC_092710.1, read as the reverse complement.
GACAGTAATACACTTTTAAATTTATTTCTTCAGACTTCTGAAATTTAAAGCAGAACCTTTTATTTATTTGATGGCATATATTCACCCTATTTTGAATTTTAAAGAAAAGTTCCTATTTTTTTATTAATAAACAATTTTATTGAGGTATTTTTGGCATTGTAAACAGTTAGTGTACAGTAATGTGCAAATATCAACACAAAGCAGAAACATAGTGTAAAAGACCACTCCTCTCTCATAAACAGTATCCGCCTATTTCTCCCTCCTATTCTATTCTATTCTACCCCCCCCCTCCCCCTGCTGACATTTAATTCCCTGCGAAGAAGTCGATGAATGGTTGCCACCTTCGGGCGAACCCTAATACAGATCCTCTTAAGGCAAACGTAATTTTTTCCAGCCCTAAAAAGCTCGACATGTCCGAGAGCCATGTCTTTGGGGGCTTTGAGTTCCTCCAGGCCAGCAGTTATATGTCGCCGGGCTACCAGTGAAGCAAAGGCCAAGATGTCGGCCTCCCTCTCCTCCTGGACCCCCGGGTTTTCCGAGACCCCAAAAATTGTCACCACTGGACTCATCACCACCCTAGTTTTCAGTACCTGTGACATGACATCCGCAAATCCCTCCCAGTATCTCCTAAGATTTGGGCATGCCCAGAACATGTGGACGTGATTCGCTGGCCCTCCCGCACACCTAGCGCATTTATCCTCCACCCCCAAAAATTTACTCATCCGGGCCACCGTCATGTGAGCCCGGTGGACGACCTTGAACTGAATCAAGCTGAGCCTAGCACATGTTGCAGTTGAATTTACCCTACTCAGGGCTTCCGCCCATACCCCCTCCTCCATCTCCTCGCCAAGTTCCTCCTCCCACTTGAGCTTCAGTTCCTCTGTCAGGGAGTCCTCCGCTTTCATAAGTTCACGGTAAATATCCAAGACTTTCCCCTCTCCTACCTCTACCATAGACACTACTCTGTCCTGGATCCCATTTGGTGGGAGGCGTGGGAAGGATGGGACCTGTCTACAAAAAATTGCAGAGCCGTTGGCAATGATCTTTTCGTCCTCACTGTCAACAGGGGTGGTACCAGGGGATTGGAGAGTGGCGAATGTCGTGCCCCTGTTCAAAAAAGGGACTAGGGATAACCCTGGGAATTACAGGCCAGTTAGTCTTACTTCGGTGGTAGGCAAAGTAATAGAAAGGGTACTGAAGGATAGGATTTCTGAGCATCTGGAAAGACACTGCTTGATTAGGGATAGTCAGCACGGATTTGTGAGGGGTAGGTCTTGCCTTACAAGTCTTATTGAATTCTTTGAGGAGGTGACCAAGCATGTGGATGAAGGTAAAGCAGTGGATGTAGTGTACATGGATTTTAGTAAGGCATTTGATAAGGTTCCCAATGGTAGGCTTATGCAGAAAGTAAGGAGGCATGGGATAGTGGGAAATTTGGCCAGTTGGATAACGAACTGGCTAACCGATAGAAGTCAGAGAGTGGTGGTGGATGGCAAATATTCAGCCTGGATCCCAGTTACCAGTGGCGTACCGCAGGGATCAGTTCTGGGTCCTCTGCTGTTTGTGATTTTCATTAATGACTTGGATGAGGGAGTTGAAGGGTGGGTCAGTAAATTTGCAGACGATACGAAGATTGGTGGAGTTGTGGATAGTAAGGAGGGCTGTTGTCGGCTGCAAAGAGACATAGATAGATAGGATGCAGAGCTGGGCTGAGAAGTGGCAGATGGAGTTTAACCATGAAAAGTGTGAGGTTGTCCATTTTGGAAGGACAAATATGAATGCGGAATACAGGTTTAACGGTAGAGTTCTTGGCAATCTGGAGGAGCAGCGAGATCTTTGGGTCTATGTTCATACATCTTTGAAAGTTGCCACTCCAGTGGATAGAGCTGTGAAGAAGGCCTAAGGTGTGCTCGCGTTCATTAACAGAGGGATTGAATTTAAGAGCCGTGAGGTGATGATGCAGCTGTACAAAACTTTGGTAAGGCCACGTTTGGAGTACTGTGTACAGTTCTGGTTGCCTCATTTTAGGAAGGATGTGGAAGCTTTGGAAAAGGTGCAAAGAAGATTTACCAGGATGTTGCCTGGAATGGAGAGTAGGTCTTACGAGGAAAGGTTGAGGGTGCTAGGCCTTTTCTCATTAGAACGGAGAAGGATGAGCGGCGACTTGATAGAGGTTTATAAGATGATCAGGGGAATAGATAGTGTAGACAGTCAGAGACTTTTTCCCCGGGTGGAACAAACCATTACAAGGGGACATAAATTTAAGGTGAAAGGTGGAAGATATAAGAGGGATATCAGAGGTAGGTTCTTTACCCAGAGAGTAGTGGGGGCATGGAATGCACTGCCTGTGGAAGTAGTTGAGTCAGAAACATTAGGGACCTTCAAGCAGCTATTGGATAGGTACATGGATTACGGTAAAATGATATAGTGTAGATGTATTTGTTCTTAAGGGCAGCACGGTAGCTTTGTGGATAGCACAATTGCTTCACAGCTCCAGGGTCCCAGGTTCGATTCCGGCTTGGGTCACTGTCTGTGCGGAGTCTGCACGTCCTCCCCGTGTCTGCGTGGGTTTCCTCCCACAGTCCAAAGATGTGCAGGTTAGGTGAATTGGCCAATGATAAATTGCCCTTAATGTCCAAAATTGCCCTTGGTGTTGGGTGGAGGTGTTGAGTTTGGGTAAGGTGCTCTTTCCAGGGGCCGGTGCAGACTCGGGGGGCCGAATGGCCTCCTTCTGCACTGTAAATGCAATGATAATCTATGATTAATCTAGGACAAAGGTTCGGCACAACATCGTGGGCCGAAGGGCCTGTTCTGTGCTGTATTTTCTATGTTCTATGTACGTATGAAGTCACACCCTTGCAAGTACCGAAAGTCATTCCCTCTGACTAGTCCGAATTTCTCCTCCAAGGCCCTCATGCTCGAGAAGCTCCCCAAGAACATATCGCCCATCCTTCCCACCCCCGCTCGCCGCAACGCTCGGAATCCACCGTCCATACTCCCAGGGGCGAATCGGTGGTTGTCGCATATTGGAGACCAGACCGATGCTCCCACCTCCCCTACGTGCCTCCTCCACTGGCCCCAGATCCGTAGGGCTGCCACCACTACCGGGCTGGTGGAGTACCTGGCCGGTGGGAGCGGTAGGGGGGGGCGTGACCAGGGCTGCCAAACTGGTGCCCCTGCACGAAGCCGCCTCCACTTGCCCCCAAATAGACCCCGTACCCACCATCCAACTGCTTATCATGGCTATGTTGGCTGCCCAGTAGTAGTTGCTGAGGTTCGGCAGCGCCAGCCCCCCCTCGCTACGGTTCCTCTCAAACATTGCTTTCTTCACCCGCGGGGACTTCCCCGCCCAGACAAAGCCCATAATAATCTTGTTGACCCTTTTGAAGAACCGCGGGATGAAAATCGTGAGGCACTGAAAAATAAACCGGAATCTTGGGAGGATGGTCATCTTTACCGTCTGCACCTTCCCCGCAAGTGATAGTGGGAGTGCATCCCATCTCCTGAACTCGCTCTTCATTTGTTCCACCACTCTAGTCAAATTTAGCTTATGCAGCCTGCCCCAGTCTCGTGCCACCTGCATCCCTAAGTATCGGAAACTCTCTCCGACCATCCTAAATAGCAGCCCCTTCAACCTGTTCTCCTGGCCCCTCGCCTGCACTACCAACATCTCACTCTTGGCTATGTTCAGTTTGTACCCTGAAAACCTGCCAAATTCTCTCAATATTCCTAGTATACTGTCCATCCCAGCCAGCAGGTCCGATATGTACAGGAGCAGGTCGTCCGCGTACAGCGATACCCTGCGTTCCACCCCTCCCCTAATTTATTCCCTTCCACCCCCTCGCAGCTCTCAGGGCAATCGCCAGCGGCTCTATGGCCAGTGCAAACAGCAACGGGGAGAGTAGGCATCCCTGTCTGGTCCCCCGGTGTAGCCTAAAGTACCCTGATGTTGTCCTATTCGTCCTCACGCTAGCTTTTGGGGCCTGGTACAATAGTCCAACCCAGTAAACAAAGCTCTCCCCGAACCCAAACCGTCTGAGTACCTCCCACAAATAGTCCCACTCCACCCGGTCAAAGGCCTTCTCGGCATCTAATGCCATCACTGCCTCTATCTCTCTGCCCTCTGGGGGCATCATGATCACATTGAGTAGTCTTCTCAGGTTGGCTACCAGCTGTCTGCTTTTCACAAACCCTGTTTGGCCTTCCCCGATCACCTCAGGGACAAAGTCCTCAATTAAAAGTTCCTATTGTTGGCCTACTTTGTTTGCTAATGGCATTGCATGTCTACTAACCTTACTCCTTTCTATTTAGACAGTTATATTTTACTTTATCATGGCCATTGCTCCCAAGGTGCTCACCCACATTTAACTAACTTCTAATTTGCTTTATTTTACAGAGAGGTTTGTTTTGTCCTCCATTGAGTAACTGTACGTACATTTTGCTGCCCTCTGGATCGGTCTATGATATCCCCCCTTCCTCCTCCTCTTTCTCCCCCCCCCTCCCCATTGGTTTCAGCACCCTTCCTCTTTTGTGGTTTCCCCATTCCTCCCCCCCGGGTTGTGCAGTCCTTTGGTTCTTCATCTTTTTTTTTTCCCCTGGCTTACCCCTCGTTGCTGGCCTCGAACAGGTTTTGGAACAGGCCGATGGACTGCCCCCAAGTATCCAGGAAGCCTCCCTCTGACCCTTGGATGGCGTACTTAATCTTCTCCAGGTGGAGAATTTCCGAGAGGTCAGCGAGCCAGTCTGCAGCTTTGGGTGGTGCTGCCGATTGCAGCCGAGCAGGATTCTCCGGCATGCGATTAGGGAAGCGAAAGCCAGGGCGTTAGCCCCCTTCCCCACATGTAGCTCTGGCTGCTCCGATACCCCAAAGATTGCCACTATTGAGCATGGCTTCACCCTCACCCCCACAACCTTGGACATTGCCTCAGAGAAGGCTGTCCAGAACCCAGCAAGCTTGGGGCAAGCCCAACACACGTGGGTGTGGTTGGCCGGGCCCCTCTGGCACTGTTCACATTTGTCCTCCACCTCCGGGAAGAACCTGCTCATTCGGGTTCTGGTCAGGTGCGCTCTATGCACCACTTTGAGCTGCATTAGGCTTAGCCTTGCGCAGGAGGAGATGGATGGATGCCCTTCTGTCACTAACCCTTTCCATTTTTCCAGGTTAGGGGCCTGCACTGATGCACACTGGCTTGCCTGCAGCAGTGGCTGGATTCTCACCCACATTTAAAATTTACCAGATCTATATCCCTTGACTGTAAACCACAGCAAGACATCCGGAGAATGTGAAAGAAAATGCAACTCGTACGTATTAAAAAAAGCAGCAACACACAATTTGCTATTTTCTTAGCTGATTTATAATGTTCCTCTTCCTGCAAGTTTCTTTGTTGTCCCGCGCTTTATATTTTGTGTCCTCTCTGTACCAGCTCTTAGCGTTTTGTCTATATGACTCGACATGTTTTTCTCATTGTGACGAGTTTTATCTTTTTTTACTGTTCTGTTTAAGTGTCTCCTCTTCCTGTTTGTATCCCAATACATTGGTTTATTTTCTTCCTGAAAAATAGTAATGTGCACATGCTGGGTCATGGATGAAGATATGAATTGGATGAATACTGACTGCCTGGAATATCTGAGAAAAATGTGGGAGGAGAGGCATCTGAGGCTGGGAAGGAAGGTGGGACTTGATTTGTGGAATGGAGTAGATGGGTGGGGGAGGGGTTGTTACATCAAAGTGGTTTCAAGAGATAATTATCCCATTTCTGGCTAGTAGTCTCTCGGCATTCTAGGAGTCTAGAATCCGTGAATCATCTCTTGGTATTTCATGCTATTAAATCCTGTTTCAGTAGACTGCCAGTCTGTTTCTAAATCTTACAAATCTGTAAGGAAACTTCAACAACAGAACAAATGTTGGGAGTTGGGTCGTAATTCAACTTGATAGACCAATATATCAATCCTTTAGTTCTTGCAAGTTCTTGCAATGCCTGTGGCAGTTAGAAGCTTGTATCTTGTACATGCAACATCTTGCTGTAAAAGATACATATTAAGACTGTAGACTTGCGCTATGGAATGATAGTATTGCATTTATAGCATGATACTTTGCAAGATCTGATGCTGGAGCAGAATTTGGGGGAATTGAATAGATAGATTGTTGTATGAATTAGCAGAATGTGTCACAGGAGTGAAAGGAAGATAAATGATTTGGACTGTGTGGGCAGAAGAGAATACAGATAGGTAGTGTGACAAAAGTGAGATTATTTTAGTCCTGTTTTGGTTTAATGATTGTTCCAGAATGTAGTCAGTACACATGTGGTTTGTTTTTAAAAGCAATTTCAGTTCATGGATGAAGCAAGAGCGATAATTCAAACCTAATGTGGGACTAGTTCAGTGTATCGGTGATTGTTTAAAAAAAATAATTGAATGGTCAGATATTCAAAATTCGCAAAGCTTCAATAACGCTTCCTGGACACAGAGATATTCTGCTTAATATGAATAATCTAATGGAAAAGCTCAAAACTGATTATTTAAAACTCCTGAAGGAGAAAGATTAATTTGAAAGTGTTTTCAATGGCATAGTATGAGTAGTATGGCACAGAAAAATGCCATTCTTGGTTCTGTGCCTTCGATTTGAAAAGTAACCCTGTTACTCCCACGCTCTTATTCTTTCTCATTATTCCTGAATTATTCATTCCTCCTTAATTAGCTCCATCTGTGGCCTAAAATTTTGGGGGAAAAATCTCATTATTTGAAAGTATTTGCAGAAGAACTCTCAAAGTTGCACTTCTATTATTTTGGTCTATTTAGGGAGGTGGTGGAAGTATTGACTACTGTCAAGTACAATTATATTATGTGCTTGTTCATCTTTACATTTACCTGATATTTTAAATGTAAAATGAGGTGTGATGTGATGCTCTGCTGCTTTCCAATATGGGAGTGATGCTTCATAAAAATACCAAACAATTGGTGGTTAGCACTGCTGCCTATGGCAGCGAGGACCCGCCATCTCTACGTGCATCGCAGGAGTCTCATGAGCTCTAACCGACTGATTCCCTCTTTTTCGACCGGTTCTGGCCCTCCCCTCACTCTCCTGCACCTATATTCCGCCTCATATCCACCTGTTAACCGGGGAAAAGGTCAGGAAAAAAAAACCCGCCATGAGCGGGAGCCACCAAATGTGCGACCACTCACTCCATGGTCGCCACCGGAAGTCCGTTTTCATATTTGACTGCTGTGGACTCGGGGAGATAGAAGTGTTTTGTTCCTGCCTTTCTATTTTCATTTTAAATATCCGTTCCAGTAAAACAAAACATTGATTATAGCTCCCTGCTTTAGTAAATTAAAAGATATAGCTTGCTTTTCGGAACGGTTTAAACCTGCTGGTGAGACGGGGGTCAGAGGTTAGAATCTCAGGAAAAGTCGGTCTTATTCAAGTGAGAATACAGAGTGCTGTGCCACGCCCTTAAAAAGGGTTTTTTGGTTTATGGGATTGTTGCTCTTTTTGACCTTAGTCTATTTGCTCTGTTTACGTCACCTTTGCTCATGAGTCGCCAGGTATCTTTATGATACCGCCACGTGGTTCAAGTTCAGGTTATGATTAATAATACAGCACACCGCTTAGTAAGGATTAAATCAACGATCATTTATTATATACAACAAGCAATATTAATACCCTAATACTACTATTTATATAATAAACATATCACTGGGCGGCATGGACTGGTTGGGCCGAAGGGCCTGTTTCCATGCTGTAAACTTCTATGATTCTATGACTACTGGCCAATACTTAACTTTAGGAAGAGCCCACCAGGTCAGGGAAACGAATGGCTTGTCCAATCAAATCTGGCCCGCGGGATTCAAAAGGCTGCTACAGGTCGGTGGCTAGGTGTCTCTACCGGATAGCGATCGTTGGATTCAAACTTACAGTTGCCGGTGGCTGGTCTTGCGAAGGTCTCGAGCAGGCGAAGAGGAGAGAGAGAGAGAGAGATCTGAACTTGGACCTTCACTTTTATAGGGCCCAGGGGCTTCCCGCCTCCCGAGGCGGCCCTTGACCCTGAGTCCCAAGTGATTGGATTCTGTCCCCAATCTCTGGGGTTGATGTGTCCAATGGTGAGGCGATTCCTCGATCGGGGGGTGGTCGCTCACCTGTCTTTGTTTCGGCCACTGCAGGCGCCGACAGGTCTGGCCTGGTGTTGCAATTGTTCCCGGGGATAGCCGATTTAACTGTGGGTGTCTGAATAGATTGGCTGCAAACAGTCCTGAATGCAACTGCGAATACCTGGGTTGATGGGCTGTTGATAGTGACAAATCCCAAATTTCTTTACCCGTCAGTCTGGCCTCAATAAAAGTCGAGATGGATTTGCAGGTACAGCATTAGTTATTTTATTTGGCTTGCAAGCCTGATTCATTTCACAAAGGCATAAGACACATCTAGTCTCCTACACCCTGGAAAGCGAATGGACAAAGGGATCTCTGCAAATCAATTCAAATGGTATCAAGTTTCACATACACGATTCCCATAGGTCATCCTATACCCCTCCTGACCTGGTCATACATTCTGATTGGCTCACTTCTCATCCCTTCCTCTGGCCCCCTTATTACCCAGCATCCTTTTCTCCTCCTTTGGTGGACACACCTCCTCCTTGCTTTGCCATGCGGTCTGAAATCCTTTGTCTGTGAACTCACCAGAATGAGACTGGCCTATCTCTGCATTACAGTAACTAATATCTCTAAAGTAACTATTTTATATCGCATTCGTCAATAGCCCTGAGTATCGATCTGGGCTACCTTCCCAGAGCCGAATATGCAAAACTGTCTGCAGCTGCCTGCTTGTGTCTTCTTGGTTGCTTTTCCCAGCAGTCTTTCGGGTTAGCCGTTTTAAACTGGGTTTTGGCCAGATTAATCGCAACGCAGCCATTTTACATGGCTACAGGATTCTGTTTTTGAATTGGAACAATTAAGGGGGAATTCATTAAGGGTTATACATAGATTACTGTAGCTGTGTGGGGTCTTTATATTTGTAATTGATAAAAATTCTTGCTGTTTGGTTATATATAAATGTTAACTAAATTCTTAGAATAAAACTTATTTTGATTAAAGTGCCTAGGAAGACTGTTGAATAACAACTGAATCACCCTAGCCAAATTCAACATTAAAAAGTTATAGGTCAAGTGAACTCCATAATACACTTTGAAGTTTTTAAACTCTATAGTTTAGAAGAATGAGAGGTGATCTTATTGAAACATGTAAGAGTCTCATGGGGCTTGACTGAGCAGGGCTGGATAGTTTCCCGGTGAAATTTTGCAAGAAATTTAAGGATAAGCTGGCGCCGTTGTCGGTGGAAATATTTAAGGATGCGATGGTCAGGGGGGTTCTACCGAAAACGATGGGACAGGCCTCCACCTCTTCTGCTGAAGAAGGATAATGACCCGGTGGGTGTGGATCGTACAGGCCCATATCTCTGCTGAATGTAGATGCTAAGGTATTGGAAAGGTGCTGGTGCTAAGGTCAGAGCTGTGCCAAATGAAGGTGATTGGGGTGGATCGTTTAGGGCAAGCAGCTGTCGTTGAATGTGCGGTGACTGCTGAATGTGGGGCTTTCTCCGGCAGAGGGAAGGGAGTTGATGGTGGCATTGGATGCGGAGAAGGTGTTTGACAGAGTGGAGTGGAGTTACCTGATTGCTGTGTTCTGGGCGTTTTCAGGGTCTAAGCTTAACTTGGGGGGGAGAGAGAGGGAGAGAGTGAGTGAGTATTTTGTGGTTTCCGCCCCAGGGGTAGGGATCGGGTATTTTGGGGGGGGGGGGTGCTGCCATTTTGTGTGGCAGCTTCTCATTTTAGATATTGGGGTGCAGGTGGCTTGGGATTGGGCAGATCTTGGAAATTGAATTTTTCAAGCTTGATAAGAGAGGGCGAAGCAGATTTTTTTTTTTTAAGGGGCAATTTAATGTGGCCAATCTACCTATCATGCACAGCTTTGGGTTTGTGGGGCTGAGACCCATGCAGACACGAGGAGAATGTGCCAACTCCATACGGACAGTGACTCTGGGTCGGGATCGAATCCGGGTCCATGGCGCCATGAGGCAGCAGTGCTAACCACTGGGCTAGGTCTCCTGAATTTCATGTATTATTATTGGGCGGCGAATGCGGAATCGGGGGGTGGAGACTCTGTGGGTAAGGATGGAGGTGGGCTCGTATTAGGGGGTCGGGGTTGCGGGCTCTGGCGACTGCCCCGCTTCTGTTGGCTCCAGGGAAGTATTCGGGAAGTCTGGTCGTGGTGGCCACGCTGAAGATTTGGAGCTAATTCTTGCAACACTTTGGTTGGGAGCGGAGTCGAGGGTGATGCCAATCAGAGGGGGATCATGGATTTGAGCTGGAGAGGATGGATGCGAGGTTCCAGGGATGGGAGAAGGGGATCGGGGATCTGTTTCTGGGAGAGCAGTTTGCCAGCTTGGTGGAGTTGAATGAGAAGTTTGGAGTGGCGTGGGAGGAGAGTTTTCAGTACATGCAGGTGTGGGACTTTGCAAAGAACGTTTTTCCGACATTTCCGATGGCACACGCCTCCTCGTTGTTGGAGGAGGTGCTGTCAGTGGGGTGGGGGCTGGAGAAGGGGTTAGTCTTGGTGATTTGAGGGAGGATTCTGGATGAGGATAAGGTGTCCATGGTGGGGATTAAGGTTATGTGGGAAGATGAGTTGGGGCAGCATTAGAGGAGGGATTGTGTTGCGAGGTGCCGCGGAGGGTGAATTCCTCAACCTTGTGTGCGAGGCTGGGGCTGATGCATCTGAAGGTGGTGCACAGAGCACACCTGATGAAGGCATGGATGAGCTGGCTGTTTGAGGGGGTAGAGGACATATGTAAGCAGTGTGGCAGGGGCCTTCCAAGCATGTACATATGTTCTGTTCTTTCCCTAGGTTTTTAAGCACCATTTTGGCAGTTCTGTATGTAGATGTGGAGCCTGGACCCCTGGAAGCCATATTCGGGGTGTCGGACCTGCCTATTTATAAGTAAATACATTGTTTTATCTGAAGTCACCTCTTGTTCGGAAAATATGCCCATGTTCCCAGGGCAGCACGGTAGCACGAGGGTAGCACGGTAGTACAAGTGGCTAGCACTGTGACTTCACAACGCCAGGGTCCCAGGTTTGAATCCCCGCTGGGACTCTGTGCGGAATCTGCACGTTCTTCCTGTGTCTGCATGAGATTCCCCCGGGTACTACGGTTTCCTCCCACAGTCCAAAGACGTGCAGGTTAGGTGGATTGACCATGATAAATTGTCCTTAGTGACCAAAAATGTTAGAAAGGGTTATTGGGTTACGGGGCTAGGGTGGAAGTGAGGGCTTAAGTGGTCAGTGCAGACTCGATGGGCTGAATGGCCTCCTTCTGCACTGTATGTTCTATGTTCCATGAACTCTACTGAGCCCCCCCCCCCTTCTCAAACAACATCCAATTTTAGAAAGTCTATAGGTTAAATCCAATTAATCGTTACCACACAATACCGCTTGGGTGGCCAAGTCTAGTAAAATGTCTCTTCCCGGTTCAGCAAAGGCACAAAGCTGCGTCATTTAGGGGAGAGTCTCTGCAATCTGCTGTGGGTCTAAATGTTAGCTGAAACAGGCCTTGATGGCTAGAATCACAGATGGGATTAGCTTGCTGGGCTGTTGGATGGAAACTAGCCTCCCTCCTCAATGAGTGGCCCATCAGCTGTATTGTTCAATCTCTTTGATAATCCCCTTGTGGATTCTGCTGTCGACCTCGTTCAGATTCATTTCCTTTTAGAAGTAACCAATTGCATAGCCTCGCTGATATCTGGTAAACAATGTTTCTGATATTGCCATTCACATCTCAATGTCTCTAGACTCATACTAATCTTGTTACTGGGCAAATTGCATCTCATTATTCCTATCTGCCTGTGAGTCTTGTTACTTGTTTGTTATTTTTATCTGCAGTTCACTGTTAATCTCGTTAACTTCCCACATTCTTGACACATTGTGTTAGATGAAATGTATATAGTTTGTAATATTGTAAAATAAATCTTTACAGAATTAATATGAATTTTTAACTAGCACCATAAAACATAGGAGCAGAATTAGGCCACTCGGCCAATCGAGTCTTCTTCGTCATCCAATATTGGCTGATATTTTTCTCAGATCTATTCTCCTGCCTTTGCCCCATAACCCCTGATCCCCTTATTAATAAAGAACATATCTATCTCTGTCTTAAAGACACTCCGTGATTTGCCCTCCACAGCCTCCTGCGGCAAAGAGTTTCCCAGATTCACCATCCTCTGGCTGAAGAAATTCTCCTCATCTCTGTTTTAAAGGATCGTCCTTTCAGTCTGAGACTATGCCCTCGAGTTCTAATTTTTCCTACTAGTGGAAACATCCTCTCCATGTCCACTCTATCCAGGCCTCTTAGTATCCTGTAGGTTTCAATAAAATCCCCCCCTTTCTAAACTCCCAACGAGTGCAGACCCAGTCCTCAACCACTCCTCAAATGACAACTCTTGATTCCAGGTATCATTCTTGTGAACCTCCACCGGACCCTTTCCAAGGCCAGCACATCCTTCCTTAGATACGGAATACATCCCTGTACTTGTATTCTAGCCCTTGCGACATGAAGGCTAAAATTGTATTTGCCTTCCTAACTGGCGACTGAACCTGCATATTAACCATAAGAGAATCTTGAACTAGGACTCCTAAGTTACTTTGCTTTTCTGTTTTCCTAAGGCTTTTCCCATTGAGAAAATAGTCTATGTCTCCATTCTTTCTACCGAAGTGCATAACTTCACACTTTTCCACATTGTATTCCATCTGCCAGCTCTTTGCCCACTCTCCTAGCCTGTCCAAGTTCTTCTGCAGCCACCCTGCTTCCTCAATACTGCTTGTCCCTCTACATATTTTTGTATCATCTGCAAACTTAGCAACAGTGTCCGGCTGGTTTAGCACAGAGCTAAATAGTTGACTTTTAAAGCAGATCAAGACAGGTCAGCAGCGCGCTTCAATTCCCGTACCAGCCTCCCCGTACAGGCGCCGGAATGTGGAGACTAGGGGCTTTTCGCAGTAACTTCATTTGAAGCCTACTTGTGACAATAAGCGATTTTCATTTCAGTTCCTTCTTCCAGGTCGTTGATGTATATTGTGAAAAGTCCCAACACCAACCCCTGAGGCATGCCACTTGTCACCGGCTGCCATCTTGAAAAATACCCCTTTACCCCCACTCTCTGCATTCTGCCAGTCAGCCAATCCTCTATCCATGCCGTTATCTTACCCGTAACATCATGGGCTCTTAACTTATTCAACAGCATCCTAAAAGATATTGGTTTTTACTCAATTCCATTGTAACTGTCTTTTTTGGCCCAAATCATTTAGCCCCAAATGCATGTCACTTTCTCAAAACATCACCCCTGTAAAAGTCAACACCCTGACTTTTGGCCTAAATAATTAGTCTCAAAAATTAAATTCGACCATTTGGTAACATATGTTTGAAAAATATATATTTTCATTCAAATTTTCAACCTTTTAACATTTTTACAAAAGATCAGCACTACCCCAGCACAACCCCCACTCCTTGAAGGCAACCAGAATCCCGAAGTGTAAGATAAACAAACCCCATCTCACCCCTCATCTGCCCCTCCCCGAGCAAATTTCACCGTCTCCAAATGCAGGAACTCCATTAGATCCCCCAGCCATACCGAGGCACAGAGGGGAGAAGCTGACCTCCACCCAAACAGGACCCGCCTGCGACAAACAACAAGGCGAAGGCTAAGAATTCTGCCCCCGCAGCAGTCTAACTCCAGCCGATCTAACACCCCAAACATAGCCTCCAGGAGACCAAGCTCCAGATTGACATGTAGAACCTCAGGCATGGTGCTGAAAAACAACCCCCAAAATTTCTCCAAACTTCAGGCAGGACCAGAACATGGTTAGCTGGATCTGTCCTGCACCACACGCAGCTGTCCTCCACCACCTCAAACAACCGGCTCATCCTTACCTTTGTTAAGTGCATCTTGTGCACCACTTTTAATTAAGTCAACCCCAGCCCCCACAGCACCTCGCACCATAATCCCCCCCCCCCCATGCCATCCCCAGCTCCTCCTCCCATTTGCCATCCATGAACACCTAATCTTCCTCCATTATCCTCCTGTAAATCGCCAAAACAACCCCAAGCTCCAGCCCCATCACCAACAGTACCCCCTCGAACAACAAAGAAGCTGGCGCCATTGGAAAGCTTGGGAAGGCCTTTCTCACAAAGCTCTGCACCTGCATGTATCTAAAGCCCTTCTCACGCTGAAGTCCAAACATTCCCCCCCCCCCCCCCCCGCCAAACTCCTTCAAGCTTGCACACCGCCCTTCCAAAAACAAATCCCTCTCTCCTCCCATCCCTGGAACTTCACATCCATCCTCCCCAGCTCAAACCCATGGATCTTTCTCCTCAGCATCACCCTTGACCCTGCCCTCAACTTAAAGTGCTGCCCGAATTTCCTCCAAATCTTCAGCGTGACTACCACCACAAGACTACCTGAGTATTTCCTTGGGACAAACGGTAGTGGTGCTGCTGCCAGTGCCCACTGCCCTGACCCGTTACTGGAACCTGCCTCCAACTGCACCCATAAAACCTCTGTCTTCTTACTCCAGCCCCACACCTTTTCCACATTTGCCACCCAGTAATAGGTAACAAGTTCAGAAGGACCAACCACCGACTGCTGCCCCTTTTGCAGCATTGCTTTCCTTATCCTCGCCACCTTCCCTGCCCACACAAATGACCAGCCTATCCACCCCTTAAAAAATAACTTCAATAAAAAGACCGGCAGACACTGAAACAGAAATAAGAACCGTGGTAGAATGTTCATCTTCTTCACTGCCTGCACCCGTCCTGACAACAACAAGGGGAGACTATCCCATCGTAGTAAGTCCTCCTTTACCTTCTCCACCAAACTTGTGAAATTGAGCTTACGAAGCCATGCCCAGTCCTGCGCCACTTGCACTCCCAAATACCGAAAATGAGTTGTCGCCACCCAGAATGATAACATATATGTTTTAAAGCACATTTAGCATGATGATCTGTTTTAGATTATTACATAGAACGCACTTAAAGGTAGTAGTTAAAGTTTCCAGGAATTCTCCAGAACACACTCTCTAGACCTTAAAGGATCTAAGTCCTAGGTATATTGCTGAATTCCTGGAATCACCTGTATGCTCCTTCTGTTAGGCAGCTTCTCAGTGACTAATCTGAGTCTCTTGCAGTATGGGGAAAATGTACATATAATACAATAAAAATAATTAATAAATATATATTTTGAAACTCAATAATGGGGGACAAAGGATTTAACTGAAGTATTTTAAATCTTGTTTTCTCATTACTGATAGATGAGCTGTTACTGAAGAATAAAAAACAACATTATTCTGAGCAATGGCCCATCTGGTAGGGGAGTTGCCCAAAATGTATACTTTTAACATTTCTGTCAAGCTTCAAAGTAACAAAACGAAAAGAAAAATATATTTATTTTTCCTTTGACCTGAATGTTCAAGCACCTTCCAAATAGTTTGCATTTAGTTATAGAAATTAGTTTTTTGCTTGAACTATTAATTAGTTCATCGCCTTAAGAGGAGCAAACAGGTTTAAATACAATTCCATTTTAAGTCAACCCCAACCCCAGTCGCAGAATAATAATTTATTATGCAATAAAACACTCCTGTTGATCTAAAACTATGCATCACCTAAGTGTTCATAACTAGCATAAACTTGCTGGGCTATAGAAGGGAAACAAAATTGTTAAAGGAAATATAGCTTGAATCCTGTGGATTTCAAGGTCCAGGGTTTATATTCTCCTTTCCATTTAAAAGTTTAAAAAAATATTTTAAAAATAGAATCTTGAGTGTCTACACTGAAGTAACAGGCCAGGCCACAAAAACTAATTGGAAATCCGACTTTGCAATTATTTCTTGCTATCATGTCATTGAGTCTGCGCAGCAACATGAACCAGAAGCCTCAGAATTTTATTAAATTTGGGTGGCACCACTGAGGCATTTTCTCATTGCTCATTCCTCCTTGCCCAAAAACATTGAAAGTTAACCTTGTAAAGTCGGCCGGGGCAGGTAGGGCTTTCCTGAAAGGACCTGAATAAATCACTGCTTCCAGATTTATTGAACTCGGGTTTACAATTTGCACTGGAGATATCAACTTATGACCTTTTGGATTGGCAGGTGGCTAACATTTAAAAAAAAAAATTAAGGGGCAATTTAGCGTAGCCAATCCACCTACCCTGCACATCTTTAGATGAGGAGGTGAGTCCCACGGAGACACTGGGAGAATGTTCAAACTCCACACAGACGGTGACCCCGGGAAGGGATTGAACCCGGGTCCTCGGCACCGTGAGGCAGCTGTGTGCCGCCCTCAGGTGGCTGACATAATATATATTATAGAATATTCTTCTTGAAACAGTTCTGTAATATAAAGGTGGTATAATAATGCAATTTCTTCTGAGATTTTTTTGTGGCTTGTGTTTTTGTCTTTGATTTTGCTGGCTGATTGATTCAATTAATAAAATATGCCAGTTGACAACAAAGAAAATCCCAAGTGTTTAACAACTGAAGCAGAACTAAATACTCGCTTGTTACAAATTCAATTGTAGCCACTGCAGTGAGTGAGAGTAAGTGTTTATATATTTTTTAAATGCTAATAAAAATAATGAGAGTTCCACATGATCTTTTTGGTCAGCTGTAACTGGTGTGTGCGCTTTTGTTTCATTAGCTTAAATTTCTTAAAGTCTTGGCACCTGGGATCACGTGATGGGAGTGTGGGAGCAGTTGTGTTTTTGCAAGCTCCAGCTCTGTTCATCTTTCAATCTTTGTTTTTATCCTCATGCACATCACTTTTGTGTCTCCTTTTGGCATAGATGGCTTTTACCGTGTGCTGAGATTTGTTGGTCAATGTTTCAGTTCTTTTTAAGCCGAGACAATATGCTTTGATCCTTGTTGATTAGTGGCGGCTGGAGGGAGTTGATGTGGGGCCTGGTCCTTGGTAGCACAGCTGCCTTCGAGAGGTTTCCCATCCTGATAATATGGTGCGCACTTACGAATGATGGCTGCAAGCAATGAAGGTGATCTGTCTGATAGTATTGGCCCTGCGGTGCAGGACATTAAGGCCAATTTTAGAGTTGTGAGGCATCTTTATGGAGGTGGGACTGCACATGAACACTGTCTCTGGTGGAAGCCTGCCTCGTGATGGTTGAGTTCCTGTTGCAAGGCCTGTTGTCCATCCTAAGGAGAACTAAGGGGAACCGATGAAGAGCCCGGTCATGCCAGGTGTCTCCTGCGAGGTGGCGGAGAGGTCCCCAGCCGAGTTTGAGGACTGCCTGCCATGTTGTGGGCATCTAGATTTGGAGGTTGGGCAGCTCTAATTTGATGGAGCATGTTTAATTCTCGCACTGGCCTGGGGTTGTGCTGGCCTTCTGACCTCCAGGTCTGAGTGGCTTTGTTCCTGTTGTTGGACGAGAGGGTTAGGGGCTTCCTGAGCTGGTTGGGTGTCCTGCCCTGCTGGAGCCTAAGTAGTTGACTACCTGGGCTCAGTTTAGCTGGTGTGTTGGAATAATGAGGTTTGTGCTCTGACTGTTGGAATCCTAGGAAGATCCTGAAGAGTGCGTTCAGATCCTGCTTTATCCTTGATGACTACTTTCTTTGTGCTTCTAGTGGAGCAGTCTTTATCCTGATGACCGGCTCGTTCCTTAGTTGTTATCCTGGACTTTACTCGCTGATAATCATGTTGTTGTCTATTAATATTATCAATTTATCTGTTTGCAGGGAAGTAAATATTTCAGGTGTGGTGTCCTGCACTTTTAAGATCCCCCATAGTCAGTGTTTAAAAAAAATATCTGGCGGTGCCTTTTCAGGCCCAGGTGGACTGCACAGAAGCACAGTGGTTAGCACTGTTGCTTCACAGTGCCAGGGTCCCAGGTTCGATTCCCGGCTTGGGTCACTGTCTGTGTGGAGTCTGCACGTTCTCCCCGTGTCTGCATGGATTTCCTCCAGGTGCTCCGGTTTCCTCCCACAAGTCCTGAAAGACGTGCTGTTAGGTAATTTGAATTCTGAATTCTCCCTCCGTGTACCCGAACAGGCGTTGGAATGTGGTGACATGGGGATTTTCACAGTAACTTAATTGCAGTGTTAATGTAAGCCTACTTGTGACACTAATAAAGATTATTATTACTGTGTATTATCCTGTTGAGGTTTGGAGTTTGTCAGACTTGCCTTTAGGGGTGAGCTGGTTGTTTATCCTGATGTGGATGTGAGTCTCCCTCTTTGGCTGTTATTGGCATCTGTGGGCTGGTTGCGGTAATTTTGGATGGTGAGCTTTGGTGTCATGGACGCTCAGATACGGGCCTGCGTTAGGTTGTCTAATCCTTCCTTCCTTTGAGTGGTCCTGGTTTTGGGGATGGGTTTCTCCCTGTTTTACATTGGAACCAGTTTATATTCCTTTTGGTTCTTGGTCCCACAATATCCTGTTGTCCTCTGAGGGGGGGTGCTGGTTGTCCAATTATCTGTTTTGTCCTTTGATCTGGGGCTTGGAAGTTTGAATTCTTGCTTTTGGCTATTGTTCTTGCTCTCTTTTTACTTCTGAGATACCCTCAATTGCGACTCGGGAGAGAAGATTGATAATTCATAGGCTTTAATTACCAGAGAACCAGACAGCTGCGGAGAAGTGTGCTCACTGCATGCTGCCCACTGAACGTAACATTATATACAGTTCTCTGAGGGCGGAGCCGGAGGCGGAGTCCCCCAGCGTTCCAATCCCGGTCTTAAAGGGGCCTACGCATTAAAGGTACATGTGTATACACATATCATTCATCACAACTTCTATGGGTTTGGTTGTGCCCAGTCCCCTCATTGTTTTCGTTCTTGTTATTTTGCCATCTCTGAGATGGCTGCCTGTTCCGGTCTCGCTCTGGAGAAGAGTTTAAATTGCGCTTTAAAAGTTAGTCCATTTCTCCTTTGCACTGGAGTTTGCGGGTATTGTTTTCTTCTTCTGTCAGTTTGTTTTGTAGCCGCAGTTTGAGATGTTGGTCTATGATGTTGCCTGTATCCTGTTTTTTATCATTTATCTGTGGAAGGAACTTGTTGGGAATTTGGTCCCTGATTCATCCGGTCTTATTTGTTGCCAATTATGTAATGACTATTGTTTTGTACTGTACCTGCTGTACATTGCTATCTATAGATAACTAACCTGTGATTTCTGCTTTTGTTTGTTTGAAACAATTGTTTTTTTTTGTAAAACAGGAAAATCCAAATGAATAGACATTTAAGTGTTGGCTCCTCGTGATGACCAGCAAAATTAAGCATGTTTTTTTATGATCTGAGATCAGTAAGCAGATTTGTACAGAATTTGATTCCCATAAAACTCAAAATTAGTTCCGAAGCAGATGTTCAGCCATCTCTTTTTAAATTTTCTCGTTTGCAATGTTCTCCAATTCCCTCCTTTTAGGGGATTTGGTTCCAAGTGCCGAAATTGCCCGATGTACTTTGCCCAAGTCTTTATTGTGATGAATACAAAAGGGGCTGGTTTAGCACAGTGGGCTAAACAGCTGGCTTGTAATGCAGAACAAGGCCAGCAGCGCGGGTTCAATTCCCGTACCGGCCCCCCCGAACAGGCGCTGGAATGTGGTGACTAGGGGCTTTTCATAGTAACTTCATGGAAGCCTACTTGTGACAATAAGCTATTATTATTATTATTATTATTATTATTATTACTACTGCTACTACTACTACTACTACAAGAAATTGGTTTATATATTGTGTTTTTTGTATCTGGTGCAGTAATGGTTTTAAAAGCAAGGATTAGGGTGTGTATTTATCTGCTGCAGTAATTGGCGGGATTCTCCGTCCTGGGTGCCCCGATGGGACAGAGAATCGGGCGTCGGGGCAAAATCGGGATCGATGCCGGAAGCCGACCCAATCGTGCTGCTCCAATCCCAAGTTGGAAGTGGGAATGAGCTTCTTGCTGCACGCCTGCGGGAGCATGTAAATAAATGCAAATAGATCTTAATGGCCCAATGCACTGGCCTTCCGTGATTCTCCAGTCCTCGTGGCTGGGAATCGTGTGCTTGCAGATCAGTTGTCTTCTCTACCGGCGTGGTGGACCATTGCCCACTTGGCACACGGCGAGGGCCACCCTGGTACCTTCCGAGGGCCGCACTGACCCCCCCCCTCAACAACCCCCGTCACGCAGGCACCTCTGTAATAGGGCACCTCCCCCCACAGGGACCCATGTATTAGGGCCCCCCCTCCTCACCACAGGGACCCCTGTAATAGTGGAACTCCTCAGGGACCCATGCAATTCATGGACCCCCCCTCCCCCAACCTACTCACTTAACGAGACCCGTGTCTGGAAGCTAGAAAACAGTCCAGACAGGAGCAGTGAAAAGAATTACAGCTGTAGCACTTAACTTGCAGCTCCACCTGTCCATTCCTGGAAGGAGAGCAGCTGTGACCTGCATCTGGTTCTCCCAGTGAACTAACACACATGAGTGATTGGAGTGCACTTGGTGCTTGGAATGAACTTACTTCTCTTTAATGTGACAATGCTAACAAACATTGGGGTTTTACTACTTACGCCACTGAATCAGGAAATGCAATTAGGCAGAGAATCGTTTCCGATGCCAAATCGTGGCGGGTGCCGATTTCACACCAAATCGCAATTCTCCATCGCCTCCGTAGCGGCATCAATGCGTTCCAGAACGCATGTAAAGTAAACGCCGTTGGCGTATCATTATGCCACCGGTATTCTCTGGGTCCTCCACGATTCTCTGTCTCCAATGGGTCAAATTCCTGACGCCGAGGTTCACGTGCTTTTAAAAATCGGGAAACTGGCGCCGTGGCTGCCCACTGTGAACTTAAGGCCACGGGCCGTATAGATGTCCCCCAGGCCCGGTCACCCCTCAGCCCTATGGGCGTGCTCCAGCGCAACCAGTGCCATCTTGTTGGCTGGGGTAGTGTGTGTGTGTGAGGAGTGAAGTGTGTAAATGCGGCTGCAGTTTGTCGGCCTCCTGAGTGTCAATCGCAAATCCGGCACTGTTTCTCATTGGAATCTATTGTGTTCTACGTGGCGCTGGTGCTAGAACCTTAACTGTCGCTGAATTGGTCCAGGTGCGACGCTTTTTTTGCTGTCATGGAAGTCCATGAATCCTGCCCTGGTGTCAACACTTAGTTTCAGGAACGGAGAATCCAGAAACGGAGAATCCAGCCAAAGTTTTTAAAAATCATTCCATCATTCGTTGACTCTTTATACAATCTTGCTGTGAGAAAATTGACTGCCATGTTTCCTATAACAAGAGTTATTACACTTCAGAAATAATCTGTAGTCAAGCACTTTGGGACATCTTGAGAATACAATTCAATGCTATATAAATGCAAATTGTCTCTTGAAAGTAACCATGGCTACATTTATATAATAACTGTATTGTTGGTCTGAAGTAATTTTATGTAAATTTACATAAATGTATTGTTGGTGCAACATAAATAGAAGTTCAGGCTGCACCTGACTCTGTCTCTAGGTAGTCTTCCTCCTTTCTGGTGTTGGATAAGGTTGTGATTCTGGATTTGGAGTGAGTTTGCATAATAACTAACATTGATGCAATGTGAGATGCATTCTAAAATTTTACATTGCAAAGAATTCTTGAAGGATGGTGTAACTAGTGAGCATTGATTAAGCAGTTATCGGTATGACATTCATCTTCCCATGGAAAATGATCAAAAGAGAAAATAATGAAAGAAACTTGGTGCCATTTATAAATTCTGATCTAAAACTGGGTCACTTGAATTGTCTTTATATGGACTTGCTGTATGCTTTGAGAAGTCTTTAAAATAAAAGTTAAATTGGAAAAAAAGGCTTATGAGAATTGACAGCATAAAGAAACTACTGAATGAGTGACTAGGAGTAGAGAAGCGACCAAGATCTTGAATGAAATGAGAGACCTTTAAAAATTGCTTATGTATAAGAGACAAAAGTGCGGCAAGTCCTCATCAGAGATTTGCGCTATGCTAATGATGCGCACTAGCATTCCATATTGAGGAAAGCCATTAGCGGCAAATGGACAGACACACTCATTGCTATGAATAGTTTGATTTGACCATCGGTACAAGGAAAAAAAATGTCATGGTCCAATAGGTTGCTGTACCACCATCAATCAGCACTGACAATATGATTCCGGAGGTTATTGACAGCTTCACACATCTAGGCTCCACAATCACTAGCAATCTCCGTTTATGCTGTAATCAACACGTAAAGTACAAAAGCTGTAGCTATTGGGCCACAACATCCTCCAAGTGGCAACCAGTGTTGGATTATCACTCTGGACCCAATTACCTGTGTCAAATTTTGTCCGTGCCTGTCTTGTCTAACATTCTGGACTTAGGCCGGACAAAATCCAGGCAACGCAGCGGGTTCCCAGGTCTAGCGTCAGAGTCTAAAGGAATCTGAGCAAAGGAGGACACCCCCATTTCTTTAAAGCACTAGCTGCCATAAAGCAAGTGAGTTTAAAGGTCCCATTGAAAGTAGCATGCCAGCGAGAAGGCAAGTATCTAAGGTAGGTAGATGGGATTTGGGGATTGACATCTATGGGGTAAATCCCAAATTCGATGTGTCATGTTATTCACCCTGGGGTAACATGGATCGTAACACAATGCAGTTAAATGATCAAGCATACACCAAACGTAGACGTTGGTTCAATAAGATTTATTGAACTTCAGTAACGAAGCACACAGCTGCCTGTGGGTTGACTCTCTACTACTCTAAGTAAACTAACATTAACTATGTCGACCAGGCAAGCTCTGAGCCACGTGTAGAAGGTGTTGAATGACTGTCACTACAGTTGTCACCAGTGGAAAGAGGCAGACTGCTGATGCCTCGTGTGTTTTATAGTTGGAAGCCCCCCCCTCTGGTGTTCTGTCTGGTGATTGGTCGTGTTCTGTTCTGTATGTTGATTGGCTCACCTGGGTGTCTGTCACTGTCTGCTTTTACCTAATGATGTGCATGGGTGCATATTATGACATGATGCCGGGGAGCCAGGAAGCTACGGGCCGTTTTGTCCAAGCTGAGTAAGCGGTTGTGGAGCAACCTGACTGAGAACATCAAGCTGCGAATCTATCTAGCCTATGTCCTCAGTGCATTTTTCTATAGCAGTGAGACTTGAACAACATATGCTGGGCAGGAGAAAAGACTGAACAGTTTCTAGCTTGACATTCAATGGCATTACCATTGCTGGATCCCCCACCATCGACATCCTGGGGGTTACTATTGATCAGAAACTGAACTGGACCAGCCATACATATACTGTGGTTACAAGAGTAGGTCAGAGGCTGGAAGTCTGCGAGTTCCCCAAATTCTGCCCTCTGCAGAGCAATGGGATATTTTCTACTTGCCTGAACATAACTGACTAAAATGAAGAAATTATAATATGCCAGCAATGTACAATACATAATGGTAGATTGCAAATATGTGGTATTTAACAGCATAGTTTAATTTTACATTGTTGGGGATCCATAGAATTTCACAATATATTATACAGATTCTTAACCAAGAAAAGATAGAAAACCACCGCTGTCTTAAATGATCTCCGGACATCCCAAAGTTCTTTATGGCAAATGAGCTATTTTTAAAGTAGTCGTTGTTGTGATGTGGGGGAAACATTGTATCTGTATATTCACATACACGCTTGAAAACCAGCCAGAAATCCAGTGAACTAGCAATGACTAGCTGATTTTATTTCATGTTTATGGATTTTGTTTCCTGAATAAATTATAAAATTATGGCCAGGTCAATGATTCTAATGATTGGGGTGTCATTGCCAATAGTTCCAAAGGATGTGAGGGCTGGATATAACAGAATGAGCGAGTCTTGAATTTTGATGGTTTCTCACGCAATATTAAATGCTCCATTCTCTCCTCTGACAGTTCCTGAAGGTCAAATTCGTGTCCTGTAAGAGACCTTTTTTATGATGGTTCTTTCTGTTCAACTTGAATGGGCCACTAAGGAAAAGTGAAGTCAAAGGAACAGCACTGAACAAGCACAATACTTGCATTCATGTTTTTTTGGAATGAGAATGTGGTTCAGGAATGAGTCAATGTAATTCTGTGAAAAGAAAAAAAGAGTTAAGCATTTTACACCCAATGAAGTACTTTTGAAGTGTATTCACTGTTGTAATGCAGAAATTGTGGTAGCCAATTTGTGTACAGCAGTTCATTCATTCTCTCTCCTCTTGTCGTAATACACTACCAATGTATTATCATCATCATCTATGTCATACATTAGGATACCCATTCTGTTGTTCTTTACACTATACTGAGTACCTTCAACGCCTGGACTCGGAAAAAGATTTGATACAAGGCAGGCTGGAGAGCGGACAGCCCTGCCTGACTCAACATTTGATAAGTAAACTTTCCAATTTGCATCAGTTGATTGAAAAAGCCTAACTGATGTTTCTGTAGAGCAGTCTGCAGATTTCACCAAACCCTGGGCGCGATTCTCCACTCCCACGCTGGTTGGGAGAATCGCCTGGGCCGCCAAAATTTCCGGGGACGCCGGTCCGACGCCCTCCCGCGATTCTCCCAAGCGGCGGGAACGGCCCGGTCGAGTTTCGCAGGCCGGAGAATCGCCGGAGACACCGGAAATGGCGATTCTCCGGCACCCCCGATATTCTGAGGCCCGGATGGGCCGAGTGGCCAGGCCAAAACGGCGGGTTCCCCCCGGCGCCGTCCACACCTGGTCGCTGCAGTCATGGGCGGTGCGTGAATGCTGGGGGGGGCGACCTGTGGGGGGGCGAGGGGGGATCCTGCACCGGGCTTCACCTGGAATGTGAGTGGCCCGCGATCGGTGCCCACCGATCGTCAGGCCGTCCTCTCTGAAGGAGGACCTCCTTCCTTCCGCGGCCCCGCAAAATCCGTCCCCCATCTTCTTGCGGGGCGGACCTAGAGAGGACGGCAACCACGCATGCGCGGGTTGGCGCCGGCCAACCCGCGCATGCACGGATGACGTCCGTTATGCGGCGCGGCCGCGTCATCTATGCGGCGCCGCTTTTACGCGGGCGACAAGGCCTGGCGCGTGTAGATGACGCGGCCCCGATACTGGCCCATTGTCAGGGCCTGAATCGGTCGGGGCCGTTCCGCGCCTTCGTGAACCTCAACGGCGTTCACGACGGCGCGGCCACTTCGGCGTGGGAGTGGAGAATTCCGCCCCCCATTTTGGAGAGTACATCCACCATGTAGGTGTGCGATATTCTGTCAAATACCTTCAACTAGTCCAAGCGATCTATTAAGGTTGCAAACCTGAGACTGTAGAGAGTCTGTTGTGTGATATTACAAAGTACATCTGTCTGCCTCTTCCTGAAAAGCATGGTTTTGTGCACTTTATTTTTACTTCCAACAAAAAGATCTTTTAGACAGATTTTAAGAGTAGCAATGACTTGAACACAAAATCCAGCTGACCGTCCAGTGCAGTACGTGGGCAGCACGGTAGCATAGTGGTTAGCACAAATGCTTCACAGCTCCAGGGTCCCAGGTTCGATTCCGGCTTGGGTCACTGTCTGTGCGGAGTCTGCACATCCTCCCCGTGTGTGCGTGGGTTTCCTCCGGGTTCTCCGGTTTCCTCCCACAGTCCAAAGATGTGCATAGGTGGATTGGCCATGCTAAACTGCCCATAGTGTCCAAAATCGCCCTTAGTGGAGGGTGGGGTTACTGGGTTATGGGGATCGGGTGGAGGTGTGGACCTTGGGTAGGGTGCTCTTTCCAAGAGCCGGTGCAGACTCGATGGGCCGAATGGCCTCCTTCTGCACTGTAAATTCTGTAAAAAAAAAAAGAAGAAAAAAAAAATCAGTACTGAGGGAGTATATACTGTTGGAGATTATGTTTATGGATGAGGCATGAAACCAAAGGCTGTGCCTGCCCTCACTGTTGAATGCTAAGACCATAGGGATGGGACGCCGGCACAGTGGTTAGCATTGCTGCCTCACAAAGCCAGGGACCCGGGTTCAATTCCGACAATGGGTGACTGCCAGTGGAGTTTGTACTTTCACCCCGTGTCTGCGTGGGTTTCCTCCGGGTGCTCTGGTTTCCTCCCACAGTCAAAAGACGTGCATTAGGTGGATTGGCCATGATAAATTGCCCTTAGTGACCAAAAAGGTTAGAAGGGGTTACAGGGATAGGGTGGAAGTGAGGGCTTAAGTGGGTCGGTGCAGACTCAATGGGCTGAATGGCCTCCTTCTGCACTGTATGTTCTATGTTCTTAGGTAGGGTACTCTTTCCAAGGTCGGTGCAGACTCGATGGGCCAAATGGTCTCCTGCACTGTAGAGATTCTCTCATTCTATGATATGACATAAGAATGAAAGTAGGTCATTTGGCCCATTGAGTCTGCTCTGCCATTCAATGAGATCATGACTGATATGATAACCCTCAACTCAACTTTTCCACCTATTCCTGATAACCCTTGATTTCCGTACAGATTATAAATCTGTCTACCTCCGCCTTGAACAGTCTTAACGACCTCTTACAGCTCTGTCGTAGAGACTTCCACAGATTCACTACCCTCTGAGAGAAGAAATTCCTCCTCATCTCTGTCTTAAATGGGTGACCCCTTACTCTGAGATTATGCCCCCTGGTCCTAGATTTTCCCACAAGGGGAAACAACCTCTCAACACCTACCCTGTCGAGCCCTTGAGAATCCTATACGCCTTAGTAAGGACTCTGCTCATTCTTCTAAACTCTAATTTAGAGTACAGACAAAAACTACTTAATCTCTCCTCATAAGAAAATTCCTCCACACCAGGGATCAACCTTGTGAACCGTCCCTGGACTGCCTTCAATGCCAGTATATCTTTCCTCCGAGAAGGAGATCTCCATGACACTCTTTGAACAAGAAAACTGATGTCCTGCCAAATATTTATACCTGCATCAACAGCACAAAAAAGGCTAATCTAGTCATATCATTATCTAAAAGGATTATCTAGTCACGGGTCAAACCCCTGGAACTTCCTCCCTAACAGCACTGTGGGTGCACTATAGACTGCAGCGATTCAAGAAGATGACCAGCCAACAATGCCCACACAGAAAATTCGGCCCATCGAGGTCTGCATTGACCCTCTGAAAGAGCACCCTGCCTAGGCCCAAACCCACCCTATCCCCATAACCCCACCTAGGGGCAACCCCCCCCCCAATTTTGGTGGCTCCAAGTCCCTTCACCCAAGCAAAATCCGTCTCTGGGCTATCAGGCAAGGCAGAGGTCAGAACATCGGCCTCTCTCGCTCTTTGGACTCCCGGGTCTTCTGACACTCCAAATAGCGCCACTTCAGGACTCAGGCCCACCGTCACCCTCAACACCTCGGACATTACGTCTGTGAACTCTTGCTAGAACCTCCTCAGTTTCGGTCATGCCCAGAACATGTGGATATGGTTTGCAGGCCTCCCTGCGCACCACCCACACCTATCCTCTAATTCCTCAAAAAAGCTACTCATTTGTTTCGGTGCAACATCGTGGGCCGAAGGGCCTGTACTGCGCTGTATCGTTCTATGTTCTATGTGCTCCCTGTGAACTACTTTGAACTGGATAAGGCACACGACACATTCACCCTCCTCAGGGCCTCTCCCACATCCTGGCCTCCATTTCCCCTCCCTGTTCCTCCTACCATTTCCGTTTGACTTCTCCTATTGGGGCTCCCACCCCAGCCCATTAGCTCCTTATAAATCTCAGACACCTTGCCCTCACCCACTCCCTCCCTCAATAGCACCAAGGGCGGCAAACCGGGAAAGGATGGCGGCAAACTGGGAAAGGATAGCACCTGCTTCCTCACAAAGTCCCGAACCTGTAAGTATGTAAACGAAATCCCGCTGGGCAGCTTATATTCCTCCTCCAGGTCTTCTAAACTCGCAAAGATGCCTCCCACAAACAGGTGCCCAAACCACTCAATCCCTGCCCGTTGCCACCCCCGAAACCTCATGTCCAACCGCGCCCCCCCCCCCCCCCCCCCCCCATCTCTGTGTAAACCTATGATTGTCGCAGATCGATGCCCACACAGAGGCACCTTCCAACCTCGGATGCTGCTGCCACTGCCCCAATACACTCAAGGCCACCACCACCACTGGGCTCGTGGAATACCTGGCCGTCGAAAACGGTAGGGGCGCCATCAACAATGCCCCAAGACTTGTTCCCCTACAAGAGGCTGCCTCCATCTGCCCCCACGCTGACCCCTCCCCCACCAGCTACTTCCTAACCATAGTGATATTAGCTGCCCAATAATAGTTCATTATATTTGGCAAGGCCACCCCCCTTGCCCCCACTCCAACTTTACCTTCTTAACCTGCGGGGTCCTCCCTGCCCACACCAACCCTGAAATCAAAGCGATTACCTTCTTAAAAAATGACTTTAGGATGAAGATTGGGAAGTTTTGAAACACACAAGAACCTTGGCAGCACTGTCATTTTCACCTGCTCTGCCAGCGACAGTGGGAACACCTTCTACCTCTTAAAATCTCCCTTCATCTGCCCCATCAACCGAGCCAGATTCCGCTCATGCAGTTGTGCCCGTCCCCACATCACCTGGATGCCCAAGTATCTGAAGCCCCCACCGCCTTGAATGGCAACTCTCCCAGTCTCCTCTCCTGCCCCTTGGTCACACTCTTCCCCATATTTAGCTTGTATCCAGAAAAAGGCCAAACTCCTCCAGGATACTCATGATCTCCCCCCCCCCCCCCCCCAAAAAAAAAAGTGGGTCGGAGATATACAGCAACAGGCCATCTGCATACAGTGAGACTCTGTGCTCCCCCCCCCCCCCCACCCCCCCGCGCATAATCCCTGTCCAACTCCTCGACGCACTAAGCACCATTGCCAATGGCTCTATTGCCAAGGTAAAAAGCAGAGGGGAGAGTGGGCACCCTTGCCTTGTCCCATGATAAAATCCAAAGTATCCCGAGTTCATCTGATTCGTCCGCACGCTTGTTACCTACGTCTTGTACAGAATCCACAAACCCTTGCCCGAACCCAAACCGATCTCACACTTCCCACAGATACTCTCACTCCACAAGATCGAAAGCCTTCTGTCCATCCATTGCTACCTCCAAAGCCTGTCCCTCCGGGGGCATCATTATTATGTTCAATAACCTCCTAAGCTTCGCCGATGATGGCCTCCCCTTTACAAACGCCGTCTGTTCTTCCCCCATCATCCCCGGCACACAGTCCTCGATATGCGAGGCCAGGATTTTCGCCAGCAACTTAGCGTCCACATTTAATAACTATATCCGCATTGCTCCGGATCTTTTAACTTTCTTCAGTATTAGGGATATATGCCCTCACCAGCAGAGGTCCTAGGTTCCCCCTCAATTCTTATAAAATTGCACCGGGAACTCATCCGGGTCCGGGGCCTTCCCTGTCTGTATTGCCCCCTCACTCTGGATCACCTCCACCAGCCCAACCACCCCCAATGGGGGCCATCAGTTCCTCCTCCATCTTCGGGAACCCCAACCCATTCAGGAACCACATCCGCATGAAAAAATGAAAATCGCTTATTGTCACAAGTAGGCTTCAAATGAAGTTACTGTGAAAAGCCCCTAGTCGCCACATTCCGGCGCCTGTTCGGGGAGGCTGGTACGGGAATTGAACCGTGCTGCTGGCCTGCCTTGGTCTGCTTTCAAAGCCAGCGATTTAGCCCTGTGCTAAACAGCATTCCCCCTCCCCCCAGGGGCTCCAATTCATAAAGCCTCTTATAGAACTCCTCAAGTACTCCATTCACCCCCAACAGGTCCAGTACCAATCTTCCCATCGCGTCCTTCACCATTCCAATCTCCTTCGCCGCTTCCTGCTTCCTAAGTTGGTGGGCCAGCATCCTACTCTCCTTCTCCCCATACTCATACACTGCATCTCTGACCCTCCGCAGCTGCCCTCTCTCTCTCCTCTTTTCTCTCTCCCCCACCCCCCCCACCTCTTTTTGCACCCAACCCCGGCCACTCTTAAATCTTCTCAGTGCGTCGCGTGGTCTGAGACCACGATCGCCGAGAACCCCGAGTCGATGACCCTCGCCAGTAGCATCTTGTCTACCACAAAGAAATCAATCTGGAGTACACCCTGTGCACATGGGAGAAGTATGAGAACTCCTTCGCCCTCGGCCTCTCAAACCTCCACGTCTACCTTGAAGATCAAGTGCATGAACACACGCGACCGTTTGACTGGCCCATTCAACCCTCTCACATTCCACGTGACCAGCCTGGTCGGTGGTGGGGGGGGGGTGGGGGGAGACCTCACCTCCCCTCCCTTTCCTACCCCCGGTCATCACTCCTTTTCTTGCCGCCACACCTTTTGTCAGCAGCCTCCCTCCCCCAAACAAAACAACAACCCCATCCCTCTCCTCTATGCTAACCGCCTGGCAGCCCCCACCCAAGGTCTCTGAGCCACCTACCCCCATTGATTCCAACACTACCCCGGCTCGCACACCTCCATGAACAAACAGCAAAGAAACAGAAAAAAGGTGCACTCACCCTTGACGCTCCCCAAGTATCCCGCCACCAAACCCAACAAAACATCCCACAGGAGAAAGGTCTCTTTTTTTCCCCCCTTTTTTTTGTTCCTGTAACTACGCTTGCCGTTGGTGCCCCATAAAGTAGTCTAACCCAGCGAATAAACCCATTCCCAAACCCAAACCTCCTTAACACTTCCCATAAATACTCCCACTCCACCCTATCAAAGGCCTTCTCTGCGTCCATTGCCGCCACTATCTCTGCCTCCCCCTCCACTGAGGGCATCATTATCACTCCTAATAGCCATCGCACGTTAACATTCAATTGTCTCCCTTTTACGAACCCTGTCTGGTCTTCGTGCACCACCCTGGGACACAGTCCTCTATCCTCGATGCCAGCACCTTTGCTAGCAGTTTGGCGTCCACGTTAAATAGTGAAATAGGTCTATAGGACCCACACTGCATCGGATCTTTGTCCCTCTTCAAAATTAGCGATATCGTCGCCTCCGACATTGTCGGGGGTAGTGTCCCCCCTTCCCTGGCCTCATTGAACGTCCTCGCCAACAGCGGGGCCAACAAGTCCACATATTTTCTGTAGAATTCCACCGGGAACCCGTCCGGCCCCGGGGCCTTCCCTGCTTGCATGCTTTCCAGTCCCTTAATAACCTCGTCCACCTCAATCGGCGCCCCCAGGCCTGCCACCGCCTGCTCCTCCACTTTCGGGAACCTCAATTGGTCCAGGAACTGCTGCATCCCCTCCTCCCTCTGGGGGCTGAGACATATACAGTTCTTCATAAAAGGTCTTAAACACCTCATTTATCTTTCCTGCCCTTCGCACAGTGTCTCCCCTTTCATCCCTAATTCCTCCTATCTCCCTCGCTGCTGCCCTCTTTCGCAGTTGGTGCGCCAACAGGCGACCAGCCTTTTCCCCATATTCATACCTCCTCCCCTGTGCCTTCCTCCACAGTACCTCCGCCTTTCTGGTGGTCAGAAGGTCAAACTCGGTCTGGAGTCGTCTCCTCTCCCTGTACAGCTCCTCCTCCGGGGTCTCTGCAAATTCCCTGTCCACCCTTAAAATCTCCCCCAGTAATCTATCCCTTTCCTTGGCCTCTGTTTTCCTTTTGTGGGCCCCAATAGAAATCAGCTCTCCTCTGACCACCGCTTTTAGTGCTTCCCAGACCACTCCCACAGGGACCTCGCCGCCGTCATTGACCTCCAGGTATCTCTCGATACACCCCCTCACTCTTGCACACACTCCCTCATCCGCCATCAGTCCCACATCTAATCGCCAGAGTGTCCTCTGCTCCCTGTCCTCTCCTACTTCCAGGTCCACCCAATGTGGGGCATGATCCGAAACCGCTATGGCTGAGTATTCAGCTTCTTCCACCCTAGAGATCAACGACCTTCCTAAAACAAAAAAATCTATCCGGGAGTACACTTTATGGACGTGG
Organism: Scyliorhinus torazame; assembly: GCF_047496885.1. NCBI lineage: Eukaryota > Metazoa > Chordata > Chondrichthyes > Carcharhiniformes > Scyliorhinidae > Scyliorhinus > Scyliorhinus torazame. Next base: position 116,501,986 of record NC_092710.1, on the reverse strand, counting down.
GAGAAGAAGGAATACTCCCTAGCTCTGGGTCTAAGAAATCGCCATGGATCCACTCCCCCATTTGGTCCATAAACCCCTTAAGTACCTTGGCCGCTGCCGGCCTTCTTCCAGTCCTTGAGCTGGATCTATCTAGCCCCGGGTCCAGCACCGTATTGAAGTCCCCTCCTAAAATCAAATTTCCTGCCTCCAGGTCCGGAATACGCCCCAGCATCCGTCTCATGAACCCCGCATCGTCCCAATTTGGGGCATACACATTAGCCAACACGACCTCCATTCCCTCCAGCCTACCACTCACCATTACATATCTACCTCCACTATCTGCTACGATGGTCTTTGCTTCAAATGCTACCTGTTTCCCCACCAAAATGGCCACCCCTCTGTTCTTTGGGTCCAGTCCTGAGTGGAACACCTGTCCCACCCATCCTTTCCTTAGCCTAACTTGGTCCGCCACCTTTAGGTGCGTCTCTTGGAGCATAACCACGTCTGCCCTTCGTCCTTTCAAATGCGCGAGCGCTCGGGCCCTTTTTATCGGTCCATTCAGGCCTCTCACGTTCCACGTGATCAGCCTCACTGGGGGGCTACCTGCCCCCCTCCCGTGTCGACTAGCCATTACCTTCTCTAGGCCAGTCCCATATCCCGCCTCCACGCTCCCGCTCGCTCCCCCAGCGTCGCATTCCGCCCCCGATCACCCTCTCTTTAGCCATTTCCTTTTGGATTTCCGCAGCAGCAACCCAGTTGTGCCCCCCCCCCCCCCCCCCCCCCCAGATCCCTATCTAGCTTGATTGCTCCCCCCATATCACTTCCGTAAGTCAGCTGACTTCAACTGACCCCGGCTACTCCTGCTCGCTCCTCGACCCCCCCCCCCCCCGGTGTGAGGGAACTCCCATCCGCCTTGCGCCTGTTTTCCCGCCTTATTCTTTCTGGCGCGGGAACATCCCTTTACCTGACCCGCCTCTTATGGCGCAGCTCCCTTTCCCCTCCCCCTCTCCTTCCCCATTCTCCGACTATGTCCTGCCTCTCCCCCCTCACCGGCGCCCACATTTCCCCAGTGTCCCCCCCCCCCTTCCCTGTTTACTTCTCAATTAACTTTCACCATCCCATTAACAAAAACAATAATAACAACAATAACAGTTCCCTGCAGCATCAGTCCCTCAGTTCCTGTCCAGTTTCTCTTCATTGATGAAGGACCATGCTTCCTCCGCCATCTCAAAATAATAGTGTCTCTCCTGATGCGTGACCCATAGTCTTGCCGGCTGCAGCATCCCAAACTTCACCTTTTGTGCAAAACCTCTTTGGCTCGGTTGAAGCTCGCCCTCCTTCTCGCCACCTCCGCACTCCAATCCTGGTAGATCCTTACCACCGCATTCTCCCATCTGCTACTCCGCACCTTTTTAGCCCATCTCAGGACCTCTTCTCTGTCCTTAAGGCGGTAGAGTCGCACGATTATCGCCCTCGGTGGTTCTCCTGCTTTTGGTCTTCCCGCCGGGATCCGATTTGCCCACTCCACCTCCATGGGGCCCGCAGGGGCCTCAGCACCCGTCAGTGAGCTCAGCATCTTACTTGCGTACGCTCCACAGTCCACTCCTTCCACACCCTCCAGGAGACCTAGTATCCTGAGGTTCTTCCTTCGCGCTCCATTTTCAAGGGCCTCAATCCTGTCAGCACACTTTTTATGAAGTGCCTCGTGCGCCTGAGTCTTGACCGCCAGGCCCAGGACCTCGTCCTCAATACCTGACACCTTCTGCTCCACCACGCAAAGTTCCGTCTCCTGGGTCTTTAAAGTCTCCTTAAGCCCCTCAATTGCCTGTAACAACGGGGTCATTACCTCCTTCTTCAGCAGATCCACGCACCGTCTCACCACCTCGTCCTGCTCAGGCCCCCATGTCCCCTGTGGTTTCTCCGCCGCCATTTTGTTCCACTCCCTCTGACCTTCTGGTTGCAGATTCTTCGGGCTGCAGCCGCCACCGCCGTTTTTTCCCTCCGTCGTTCGGGGGGGGCTCCCTTCCCTCGCGCCTCGCACCGGGTTTTTCGGCATTCAAAGTCCCCGTTGGGGCTCTTAAAAGAGCCCAAAGTTCCGTCGGAGCTGGAGCCGCCGAAACGTGCGGCTAGCTCATCCCTGCCGCAACCGGAAGTCAGGAGAAAGGTCTCTAACAACCGTCAAAAGAAAAGACAGAAAAAACAAACATCTCCTCACACCTCCTCCTTCAGTGCCCTCCTTCTCCTGCCAGCCCACTGTCTCTCAAAAATTACATCACCTTCTCTGGTGTTCCAAAATAATGTTCTGGGCTGTTAAAGGTAGCCCAGAGGCAGGCCGGGTACAGCATCCCAAACTTCATCCCCTTCTTAAAGAAGGCAGCCTTCATCCGTATAAACTTGGCCTCCACTTCGCCAGGTCCGTGCCCAGGTCTCGTTACACCAGAAGCTTGTTCCCTTCCCAGGTGCACCTCCTCGTCTGCCTCGCCCATCTCAATATTTTGTCCTTATCCAGGAACCAGTGGAGACGCACCTCCATTGCCCTCGGCGGCTTGTTCGCCTGCGGCTTCCTCATCAGCACCCTGTGTGCTCAGTCGACCTCCCAAGACCTTCTTTCCCCCATCAAGCATCTTGGCAGCATACGTGCCGCCGACCACTCCCTCGATGCCTTCAGACATCCCCACGATTCGTAAATTCTGTCTCCTGGAGCGATTCTCCAGGTCCTCCACCTTCTCCTTCAACCACTTCTGGGTCTCCCGCATCACACCTATCTCGGCCGCCATCAAGGTAAGCTGCTCCTTGTACTCTCGCAACGCCTCCTCCACTTTCCAAATAGCCTAGCCCTGGGACTCCAGCTACTGTTCCACGCTGTCAATTCCTGCTTTTAGAGGTTCCACCGCCCTGGCTAGGTCCTCCTGGGCTTCCCTCGACTGCCGGCTGAATTTTTCATTCAGAAGTCCACCTGTTGCTCCTTTGACCATTGGGTAGGCAGGACAGGCCCTTTACCCTCTGCCATCCTGACTTGTGACGCATGATTCTCTTGCTCCAACTGCTCCTTTTTTCACTCCACTTCTGGTCTGTGGATCCATCCACCGGCCACATCAGTGGAGTTTCGCGTTCTCCAGTCATTCCTGCACCTTTTTTCACCAGATCTTCCACCCTACAAACAGGGAAAAGGTCTGAAAAAACTTCCTCGAGTGGGTGCTGCCAAATATGCGACCATTCACTCAATGGCCGTCACTGGAAGTCCTGCCATTGTAAGTTGCAATGTTAACTTTGCGGTGGCACAATGGTTAGCGCTGCTGCATCAGTATCTGGGAACAGAGTTCGATTCCGACCTTGGGTGACTGTGTGGTGTTTGTACATTCTCCCCATGTCTGCGTGAGTTTCCTCTGGGTGCTCCTGTTCCCCCTCCCCCACAGTCCAAAGATGTGCAGGTTAGGTGGATTGGCCATGCTAAATTGCCCTTTGGTGTTCAAAAGATTAACTGGGGTTACAGAGATAATGCAGAGGCATGGGCCTAGGTGGGGTGTTCTTTCTGAGGATCTGTGCAGATGCGATGGGCCGAATGGCCCCCTGCACTGTCGGGATTCTGTGATAATACAATTTGAACTGTCACAATGTAATTACAGACCATGACCACTGGATGGATATGTGAAGCGAGTTTCTAAAATTTTTCTCCCATTTCCGTTGCTATGTTGTAGTAATGTATGATAGATTGAAGTTCACAGAACCATTTTTATATTTATAGTTTAAAATATTTAGAACCCTTCCTGGAGGGAAGGCTGGAACGTGCACTCATGTTAAAAATCTGCATTTGTGTGATTGATCCAAGATTTTATCCAAATTAAATCTCCCCTTAAGCTTACACGTGCCCCTTCAATAGTTTCTAAATTAATTACTGCCAACTGCATACAATCCAAATTGTAACTAATTATATAGTTTTACTAACTAAACTGGGAAACCTAGGATCGCTTTGTAAAATCTGACTGCACAGTTTGAAAACCCACACTATACAGTAGAGGGATTCTTAGTTCTTATAGGTTACAGAGTGATAGCTCCAGTGCAGAAGGACTCCAGATGTCGGAAACTGTTGTTCCTGCTTGAACGTTAAGTGACCTTGCAAAATCAGAACATGCGTTTAATAGCATCTTTGGGAGTGTTGTTGCGTACACCTTCTATCATGCCCGTCGCCTGAGGTGTGGTGATCCTCAGGTTAAATGCCACCAGTCAGCTCTCCCCTCAAGGGGGAAAGCAGCCTGGGGATATGGCGACTTTACTTCCACCTATCATATTCAAAGTGACAGCTGAAAGGAATTTATCAGTTGTATAATTGACCTGATGGATCAACATATAAAAAAACAGGTTTGAGTAAACACCATTCATGTACCTTACTGTAGTCACAACCTTTCCAATTAATTAACAGCTGATGGAACTTCTCAAAGGGCAGCATGGTAGCATAGTGGTTAGCACTGTTGCTTCACAGCTCCAGGGTCCCAGGTTCGAGTCCTGGCTTGGGTCACTATCTGTGTGGAGTCTGCACGTTTTCCCCGTGTGTGCGTGGGTTTCCTCCGGGTGCTCCGGTTTCCTCCCACAATCCAAAGATGTGCAGGTTAGGTGGATTGGCCATTCTAAATTGCCCTTGGTGTCCAAAAAAAGGTTAATTGGGGTTACAGGGTTAAGGGGATGGGGTGGAGGAGGCGTGTGCTTGAGTGGGGTGCTCTTTCCAAGGGTCGCTGCAGACTCGATGGGCTGAATGGCCTCCTTCTGCACTGTAGATTCTATGAAAGAAACATATTGAGGAATGTAATGGACGTTTCAGGTGAACATTGTCTTTAATTATGTTGGAGGACATATTGTGTCCTGTAAGACAATGGTTTGTGCCATGGTATGGCATCTCTGTGTTACAGCAGGGTGACTAACTGTCCCTTATTTTACGGGATCATCCTGTATCTGAGTCTACTGTGCCGTGTCCGGAACTGTATGGTGCCAGAATTTTGACTGTTAAGTTTCACGCACGTGCAATACCGGCTTTATGTTTGCACACCCCAACAGCTCTGGCAGCAGTGTTTTTTGTTTTGGTGTCAGATGGTTTCAGGTCAGCATTCACTCCAGAACTCTAGGCGGGATTCTCCGCTCCCACGCCGAAGTGGCCGCGCCGTCGAGGTTAACGATGGCGTGGAACAGCCCCGGTCCCGACCGATTCAGGCCCTGACAATGGGCCAGTATCGGGGCCGCGTTATCTACCCGCACCAGGCCTTGTCACCCGCGTAAAAGCGGCGGCGCATAGATGACGCGGCCGGCGCCGCATAACGGGCGTCATCCGCACATGCGCGGGTTGGCCAGCGCCAACCCGCGCATGCGTGGTTGCCGTCCTGTCCAAATCCACCCCGCAAGAAGATAGGGGACGGATCTTGCGGGGTCGCGGAAGGAAGGAGGTCCTCCTTAAGAGAGGACGGCCCGACGATCGGTGGGCACCGATCGCGGGCCACCCCACATTGCAGGTGAAGCCCGGTGCAGGATCCCCCCGCGGCGCCGGGGGGAACCCGCCGTTTTGGCCTGGCCGCTCGGCCCATCCGGGCCTCAGAATAGCGGGGGTGCCGGAGAATCGCCATTTTGGGTGTCTCCGGCCTGCGGCCCGCGAAACTCGACAGGGCTGTTCCTGCCACTTGGGAGAATTGGAGGGTGTCGGACCGGCGTCCCCGGAAATTTTAGCGGGCCAGGCAATTCTCCCAACTGGCGTGGGAGTGGAGAATCGCGCCCCCTGTCTTCTGTTATCTCTGGAAAGCACTTAAGCCCAGGTGATGTCAAAGTACTTCACACCCAATTAAGTACTATTGAGGTGCAATGTAGGAAATTAGTATAATGCAAGAAAATCAAGCCAAATTATGCACAGCAAGCTCCCATGACAGTGTGTTAATGGCCAATTGATCTGTTTTAATGATAATTGAAGACTGAATATTGGCCAGGATACCAGGAGAACACCCCTGCAAAAGTGAGATGGGGTCTTTTAGTCCATCTGAGACAGATATTTTAATGTTTAGTATCTGATCTAATACTTGTGGCCCTCCAACAATGCAACATTTCCTCAATACTATCCTGGAGTGCTAGCCAGATTTTGTGTTCATGTCTTTGGAGTGGGACTTGAACTCATGAAACTCTAATTCACTGAACTAAATCTGACACCTTCAGAAAACTGTCTCATACCTCTTGGGCTTGGTTGTGGAATATAACTCTAATGCTGTTGGATACCAGTGAAACTTGTTGACATGTTATAAACTAACCGTAGAGAATTTTTAATGCTGTGAAAAAAAGCAGACACTCCTGTTAAGGAGTGAGGAGTTGTGTAGAGCCAAGGAGTATAATTATAGCCGTTATGCTGTTAATTTGGCTGGCATTGTGCAGATGTTGTTCAGAATTAAAATTGTGGTTGAATTATAGTGCTGTGCGCAACTCCGTATTAAATGTAGGTTTTATTGTCTTATCATAAATTCGTCATCCAATGCTATTGAGTGATTGCATAAGTATCAGATCTTGATGTCTCTGATTTTCTTATTTGGGAATAAAATATGCACAATTTAAATAAACAATTTGAACATTCTAGTGACAGTTGTAGTTATCCTGCAGACAGCGACAGTTTGTAGTTATCTAGCACCTTTTATTATAAAATGTCCCAAGACCAGTTTGCAGCAGCATTATCAAACAATCCAACAGGGGACGGCACAGTGGCTCAGTGGTTAGCACTGCTACCTCACAGCGCCAGGGATCTGGGTTTTATTACAACCTTGGGTGACTGGGTGGAATTTGTATGTTCTCCTGGTGTCTGTGTGGGTTTCCTTCCACAGTCCAAAGATTTACAGATTAGGTGAATTGGCCATGCTAAATTGCCCCATAGTGTTCATTGGCTAGGTGGGGTTACGGGGGTAGGGCAGGATAGTGGGCTTAGGTAGGGTGCTCTTTCAGAGACTCAATGGGCTGAATGGCCTCCTTCTGCACTGTAGGGATTTTATGATTCTTCTACGCAAAGGATATTGGACACCGCGGCTAAGGAAGAGTTATTAGGACAAGCCCAAAAGTTTAGTCAAAGCAGCAGATTTTTAAGGAGGCTCTTAAAGGAGGAAAGCAAGGTGGCGAGGTTTAAGAAGGGAATTCCAGAACTTATGACCTTGGCAGAGGCACGGCTGCCAATGGTGGAATGCTTGAAACCTGGGAAGTACAAGATGCTAGAATTGGAGGCATGCAGTTGTCTGACGATTATAGGACTGGAGGGGTTTGCAGAGATGGGAAGGGGAGAGGCCATGGAGGGACTTGAAAATAAGGTTGATGATTTTAAAGTCAAGTTAATTAATCAATGAAGGTCTGTGATTCTCAAGCTGCTATGGTGGAATTTGAACTTGCATTCTCTTTATTATTAGTTCAGTAAAATACTACTTGGACTCAAACCCTCACTGGAAATGAGGATTGTACATAGACATATTTAATTTTTCCCTCATTTTTGGGTGAGCTGGTCAGCAGAAATAACTTAATGTTAAAAAGTGACCTATTGGGTCTGAGCAAGCAAGATGTCTAGTAGAAACTCCATAAGACTGTTTGGGACTAAAAAATATATGTATCTCCAGTGACCACTAATACCATTGAAATAATTTTAAAGCTAATGTGTTTTGAATAAAACAATAGCACAAAAGAGTAGCAGAAAAATATCGTAATATACGTTCATGTAAAAGTGCAGGACGCTAAAACCATGCCAACTCACGAAAAACCATAGGAAAGGAGTAGTGGAGTGACCAACCCCTGCATCAGGAGCCTGGAAAACAATGTTATTTGGATTACAGTTAAAGAAGTTAAATATTGAGACCTTCATTAAGTAATATGCCATACCGACATTAGAGAGAATATTTGTGTATATATATATAATCGCTTATTGTCACAAGTAGGCTTCAATGAAGTTACTGTGAAAAGCCCCTCATTGCCACATTCCGGCACCTGTTGGGGGAGGCCGGTACGGGAATTGAACCCGCGCTGCTGGCCTGGTTCTGCATTAATAGCCAGCTGTTTAGCCCACTGTGCTAAACCAGCCCCAATTTCTCACGAAAAGAGGAAGCCTGAAACTAAAAAAGATAGATACCATTGAGAAATTGTTGGTGATGGAGAGATGAAGAGCCATAAAGAACAGGAAAAGATAATTGATTTATTTTTTGGGGAAAAAAACTACCAATGATTATATGTTGTGTGTTTTATGGTGCAACAGACCTGTTATTTTAAAGTGGCATTATTGACTCACTGACTCACTGAGGTTCACCAAAGAACCTGTGTGTTTTTGGTTGTAGACTAGTGGAAAAAGGCAGTTGACTTTTTCTCTTCCAAAATAAATGCCTAATATAATTTATGCAAAGGTGGCTGGTGCCACATGTTCTGCAGTCAGGAAATGTGTTTACTGTCAGCAGTGTGACTATTGAAATCTTGTTCTGTGATACATTGATGCCACCTGCAAATCAGGATATGGAGTCCAGCCTTTGGCCACTAAAAACGTGGAGGCAAATATTTTCATTGCTGAGCTCTTCCTGTTTGTAACATGGAATGATTTGTTAGAGAGAGTGGGAATTGGGTTTGTTTACAGGATATTTACTGTATCACAGGAAGGAAAATGAGTTTTATAAAGTCGTTCATTGTTTTAGGATGTTTACCTTTTCCATTTTTTAATGTTAGACTTCAGAGGTGGGACTGATTGTCCTGGAATTGTCCCATGGACCCTGGCTTGTGTGTCCAGGAGAATATGGCGGCACTGTGTGCTTCAGTTTTGCTGAATACCAAACTTGCCTCCAATTAGATAGCACTGTTTTCACCTGTTTGATTTTGAAAGACTCTACAGGTTTATTTTCAGAGGGAGCAGAATTCAGATCAGACTTAAACCGGGGAAGCCAGTGAAACAAAGTGATTGAATTTGACACTTCTGATGAATTATTAAGAATATGGTTTGAATAGGAGGCAGGTAGAAATGAGTGCTGAGTTCAGAATCCCTCAAAGCACTAAGCTTAAGACTACTTTTATGGATTAATTACACAATTAGTGAGGATGGTAAGTTGACAATGATGGGTCTACAACAACAAAAATATTTCAGAATTTTCCACTAATCTTGTATTTGTCAGTGGCCTGCAGGGTAGTATAATGGAGTATGTTAGACTAAGTCCCATCAAGGGCTAATTGTCACAGTCTGTGATTTCATGGAAGGATGTGACATACACTTATGTAATCTGAGACCCAGGAGAGTACAATAATCTTTATTATTGTCACAAGTAGGCTTACATTAACACTGCAATGAAGTTACTATGAAAATTCCCTAGTCGCCACATTCCGGCACCTGTTCGGGTTCACTGAGGGATAATTCAGAATGGTCAATTCACCGTACAAGCGTTAGCCTGGTCAGAAGAGAATGGGCGTAAAGGGGCGTTCTAGTAGCAACTGTAAATATGTTGTAATAAAGTTGGAATGTTTTAGAGCCGTTGAAAATTTATTGAAACTACTCCAACCGAACAACACAATAACATAGGGTAGTCAATGATTAAAGAAAAGATAGTGGGCAAGATTTAACTAAATGGGAATAATGTCTCATAGTGAGTGCGTTTAGCCATATGTATCCTGGTGCTCGCAGCATGGAGAAACACAACGCTATGAAACGGCCTTGCGTTAGATAGGGTGCCTCAGCGAGGAACACCCGACCGAGGCCGCACATAGCCCCGTTTTGTTCACCAAGGAGCTCCGCTCGCTGGAACCCCTTAGTATAGCAGGAAATCATAACGCCATTTAAATATGCCGTCCCAATCTCAGGAGCCCCCAAAGCGCATTACATTCATCCCCCATCATCTGGCCTGCGAAATCCTACCAACTGTCCTGGCTTGACACAATTCACACCTCTTTAACCTGGGGTTACCCCATCTCTGGATCTGTAAAGATTTAATCACCTGCTAATGCTCGCATTCTAAGTATTGTCTGGCATCTTTGAATTTGTCTATATATATATATATATATATATATGTTTCTGGAACAGACCTCTTCATTCACCTGAGGAAGGCGCAGCGCTCCGAAAGCTAGTGACATTGAAACAAACCTGTTGGACTTTAACCTGGTGTTGTAAGACTTCTTACTGTGCTCACCCCAGTCCAACGCTGGCATCTCCACTTCATCGTATATACTTACTGTTATTGCTGTTCTGTTATTGGTTGTTGCTGTTGTACTGTTGGAATGTTGTTATTGGTGCTGCTGTTGGCTCCGCATGTGGCTCCGCCCCCCCCCCCCCCCTGAGGAGGTATAAAGCCCATCGATCGGGGACAGTCTTGCAGTGCGGGAGGAGCTACAGGTTGGCACACATTTAGTCTATTAAAGCAGCGTTTCGACTGAATTGATGTCCATCAATTTGAGCATCCATCTTTGAGCATTGGCTCAGTTGCTTCGAGGCCTACCTCGACTCCTCGACTGCTGTGGCTTCCCCGGCATTCAAACACCGTCTTCTCAACGCCCTGGTGAGCCACAGGATCTTCCAGTTAATCAGGGACGCGGCCTCGTATACAGAGGCTGTAGATGTACTCCAGGGACAGTTTGTGAGGCTGGTCAACGAGGTCCTCGCTCGACACCACCTGACCACGCGGCGTCAGCGCCAGGGTGAGTCGCTCGCAGAATATCTTCGTGAATTGAGGGTACTCGCCCGCAGTTGTAACTGCCAGGCGGTCTCTGCATCGGAGCATTCGGAGCTAATGATTCAGGACACTTATGTGACTTATGCAGCGCCTCCTCGTAAAAGGGGCTCTCGATCACGAGGCGACAGTGAAGCTGGCTACCTCATTACAAGTGGCTTTCCAGAGCCTCGGGGCCTTCCCGTCCGACTATGCGGCATCCTCGGGGACGTCTGAGGCGAAGCCATCACTCGACCCAGGCGTACCTCACTCCTGCGCCGCGTGGCAGCCGGCCAGCTCCGGAGGACCTTGCTGTTATTTCTGCGGGCAGGACCAGCATCCCCGGCAGCACTGCCCAGCACGCAGCGCTGCGTGTAATGAGTGCGGCAAGAAAGGTCATTTTGTCAGAGCCCCAAAATCAAAAGCCTGTCAGGGCCGGCCTGAGGCTCACAGACCTCGCAACGTGGCATTGTGCCTGCCGGGACCGTCCCATTCCGACGTGTCATCCACCGCGTGCGACCCGTGGGGGCCGCCATCTTGGCCGACATTGTCGACACCGCCATGTTGTGATCACGCTGCTGCCACAGATAGTCCTCCGCATTACCTCAGCTCAAGTCCAGCTCGACCAGTCCCGGCCTTACCATCTGCGAAATTCTATGATGGCAGTCAAACTCAACGGGCAGGAGGCGTCGGTCTCTTCGACTCCGGGAGCACAGATAGTTTCAGATATGGTAAGGCGCTGCTCTCTCCGGGTCCTCCCCGTCTCGCAGACTATATCCCTCGTGTCCGGTTCGCACTCCGTGCAGATCCGGGGGTATTGCGTCGCAAACCTGTCAATACAAGGCGTGGAGTACACTAACTTTTAGCTCTACGTCCTTCCTCATCTCTGCGCTCCCCTCGTTTAGATTTCCAGTGGAACCTTAGAAGCCTAATTATAAAATTCGTGGGACCCCTGCCCCCTCTCACGATCTGCAGCCTCGCGACCCCGAAGGTCGCCACTCCCTCGCTCTGCGCGAACCTCACCCGAGACTGTAAGCCCGGAGCAGACGGTGCAGTGTTCTGGACAGGGCTTTCATCAGGTCAGAGGTTCAGCGGATCCTGGAGGACGGGATTATCGAGGCTAGTAACAGCTTCTGGAGAGCGCAAGTGGTGGTCGTCAGGACCGGGGAGAATAACCGGATGGTAGTCGACTACAGTCAGACGATCGACCGGTACACGCAGCTCGATGCGTACCCCCTCCCGCGCATATCTGACATGGTCAATCGGATTACGCAGTATTGAGTCTTCTCTACGGTAGACCACCAAAACTCCCTATCCGGCCGGAGACCGCCAGTACACTGTCCTCAAGGCAGATGGCCGCCTCTTCCATTTCCTCAGGGTCCCCTTTGGCGTCATCAACAGGGTTTTGGTCTTCCAATGGACCGAATGGTGGGCCAGTACGGGCTGCGGGCCACGTTCCCGTACTTGGATAATGTCACCATCTGCGGCCATGACCTGCAGGATCATGATGCGAACCTAGATCCTCTGCACCGCCCGATTCCTTAATTTAACCTACAATAAGGAGAAATGCGTTTTCCACACAACCCGGCTAGCCTTCCTCGGCTATGTCGTGGAAAACGGTGTCCTAGGGCCCGACCCTGACCGCATGCGCCCCCTTCTCCAGCTCCCCCTTCTCCAGCTCCCCCTTCCCCACTGCCCTAAGGCCCTGAAACGATGCCTGGGGTTTTTCTCGTATTATGCCCAGTGGGTCCCCAACTACGCGGACAAGGCCCGTCCACTCATTAAGTCCACCATTTTTCCCCTGACGGCTGAGGCCCGCTTGGCTTTCAATCGCATCAGAGCCGACATTGCCAAGGCCACGATGCACGCTGTGGATGAATCCCTTCCATTCCAGATGGAGAGCGATGCGTCTGACTTTGCCCTGGCCGCTAACCCTCAACCAGGCCGGAAGGCCAGTCGCCTTTTTTTCCCGTACCCTCCATGCCTCCGAGATTCGACACTCCACCCCACCGTCGAGAAGGATGCACAAGCAATTGTGGAAGCTCTGCGACACTGGAGGCATTACCTGGCCGGTAGGATATTCACTCTCCTCACAGACCAACGGTCAGTTGCCTTCATGTTTAATAACACACAGCGGGGCAAGATTAAGAACGACAAGATTTTGCGGTGGAGAATCGAGCTCTCCACCTATAACTATGCCATCTTGTATCGCCCTGGGAAGCTCAATGTGCCCCCAGATGCCCTGTCCATATATGGCCAGCGCGCAAACAGACCGGTTACGGGCCATCCACAACGACCTCTGTCACCCGGGGGTCACCCGGCTTCTTCACTTCATCAAGGCCCGCAACCTGCCCTACTCCACTGACTATGTCAGGGCTGTGACCAGGGATTGCCAAATCTGTGCAGAGTGCAAGCCGCACTTCTATCGGACGGACAAGGCTCACCTGGTGAAGGCCTCCCGCCCTTTTGAACGCCTCAGCGCGGATTCAAAGGGCCACTCCCCTCCATTGACCGTAATGTGTACTTTCTCAACGTTGTTTTTTTTTTTATTAAATGTTTTATTGAAAATTTTTGGTCAACCAACACAGTACATTGTGCATCCTTTACACAATATTATAACAACACAAATAACAATGACCTATTTTATAAACAAAAAATGAATAAATAATAAATAACAAAAATGAAAACTAGCCCTAATTGGCAACTGCCTTGTCACAAGTAACACTCTCCAAAAATATAATTTAACAGTCCAATATATAATTATCTGTAGCAACGACCTATACATACTATACAGTATATATTAACAACCCTGAGAGTCCTTCTGGTTTCCCCCCCCCCGATCCTGGGCTGCTGCTGCTGCCTTCTTTTTCCCATTCCGTCTATCTTTCTGCGAGGTATTCGACGAACGGTTGCCACCGCCTGGTGAACCCTTGAGCCGACCCCCTTAGGACGAACTTAATCCGCTCTAGCTTTATAAACCCCGCCATGTCATTTATCCAGGTCTCCACCCCCGGGGGCTTGGCTTCTTTCCACATTAGCAATATCCTGCGCCGGGCTACTAGGGACGCAAAGGCCAAAACATCGGCCTCTCTCGCCTCCTGCACTCCCGGCTCTTGTGCAACCCCAAATATAGCCAACCCCCAGCTTGGTTCTCAACGTTGTTGATGAGTACTCCCGCTTCCCGTTTGCAATCCCTTGTCCTGATATGTCCTCTGCCACTGTCATCAAGGCCCTGTGCAGCATTTTCTCCCTGTTTGGTTTCCCCGCCTATATCCATAGCGATCGGGGCTCCTCTTTTATGAGTGATGAGCTGCGTCAGTACCTGCTCAGTAAGGGCATTGCCTTGAGCAGGACTACCAGCTACAACCCCCGGGGGAACGGGCAGGTTGAGAAAGAGAATGCTACGGTCTGGATGGCTGTTCTTCTGGCCCTACGGTCTAGAAGTCTCCCAGTCTCTCGCTGGCAGGAGGTCCTCCCTGACGCGCTCTACTCCATCCGGTCGCTTCTGTGTACTGCCACAAACGAGACCCCTTACAACCGTCTATTTGTCTTTCCCAGGATGCCGAACTCCGGTTAACGGAAATGCTCCCATCCTGGTTAACGAAACCTGGGCCGGTCCTCCTACAGAAACACACAAGGAGCCATAAGGTCGATCCCCTGGTCGAGCGGCTTCAGCTTCTCCACGCGAACCCTCAGTACGCGTATGTGGCACACCGCGATGGACGACAGGACACAGTCTCCCTCCGGGACCTGGCTCCCGTGGGTGGCCCCGCGCCCATTATCACCGCGCCCCTCCCAGCCACCTCCCCACCCACACCTTCACCAACATCTCCCACAGGGTCCTTTAGCCCTGCCTCTGCATCATCACCTGCCTCTGCATCATCCGGGACCCTGTTGTGCGGACGATGTGCTCCCGGAGCCGAAGGTCTCCGCCAGTGTCCATGCTGCAGCCGGAGCTGAGGTGTTCGCAGCAAACAATTCATCCTCCTGTGAGACTGAACTTGAGTCCGTTTCACCTCCGCCGGACTTTTTCCTTAATGGGGGTGAATGTGGTGAGCCACGTACGGCTACGTAAGGCTGTTGTATACATGTTCACTATTGTTCTACTGTTCTAGTACTATCATTATCTCCACTGTTGTATATACTTACTGTTATTGCTGTTCTGTTATTGGTTGTTGCTGTTGTACTGTTGGAATGTTATTGGTGCTGCTGTTGGCTCCGCCTGTGGCTCCGCCCCTCTGAGGAGGTATAAAGCCCATCGATCTGGGGCAGTCTTGCAGTGCAGGAGGAGCTACAGGTTGGCACACTTAGTCTATTAAAGCATCGGTTCACTACTACTCAGGGTCTCGACTGAATTGATGTCCATCCAGGACACGCCGTCAATTTCTTTACTTGCTGCAGGTGACAGCCCAAACTAACAGTTGTTGGAGCGGCAAAGAAAGGTACAGGTGTGGGAATTGTCCAGCAAAAGACATGTAATGCCATTGGTGTAAAAAGGTGGTGCATTTTCAGGCAGTATGTCACAGTAGGAAAAATGGGCAGAACTCTCCAAAGAGGAAATTCTAAATGGAACAGAACCCAAGAAGTAGAATATTCACAAGGCATTAAGATGCCCTTCTTAGGAGAGATTAAATAGTTAAGTGGAAACGATTGGAGCAAAAAGATCCTGGTGGAAGGTCGCAAGACATACTTTAAACTAGATACTAGTGCAGCAGTTTGGGTTCTTTCAGCTGCTGAACCATCGTTAAACAAGAGCAAAAAGCTACTCCGACCAGGAGGAACAGAGCTGACTGTTCTGGGAGAACTAACAGCTACTTTAAAACACAAAGGAAGTAACTATTGAAACACAGTCCTTAAATCACTCCCACAACCCCCAAAGATATGCAGGGTAGGTGGATTGGCCACGCTAAATTGCCTATAATTGAAAAATTAAAAAAAAACGAAAATCAGACTTGTTTCCGCAATGGGGATCAGAGCATAACGGGGGTGGAGATTTGGACTTTTAACCCATTAATTGTATCCTAATGAATGCATATCAGCTGTTTGCATGTTCCCGCTGGCGAGGGGCAGGAATCTCGCTATGGGTGGGACCAGAGACTGGGGACAGGTCTGCGATCCCGTTTTTGGGCCGACATGGGATTTTTGGGGCGATTGGGTTCCTGATCTTAGTGGCAGGGAACGTAGAATACTGGCCAAAAATGTTCAAAATGACAAGGGATCTGAAGCATTGGCTTTACAGGAACGACATGGAGCATTAAAGTCTGCCCAGAGACGTGAGGCGGGTGATATATCATAATGGATTATGTTGGACTAAGTCTCATCAAAGGTCAACTGAAGCAGTCTGTGATGTAACAGAAGGAAGTGACATACTCTCCGAGCCTCAGATGAATTAAGTGTAAGCCTGGTCAGAAGTTAGCCTGCTGTAAATATGTTACAATAAAGTTAGTGTTTTACAGTCAGCAGTCTTTAAGAATTTATTGAAACTGGTCCAACCAAACAACACTAGATATGAAGGACACGTTGATGAACAAGTAAAACTGCTATTATACCAGTGCTTATGAGTAGCTAAGTATTTTACCAGGAGAAGGTTTAATAGTGCGAATGACAGCAATCTGATCATGAATACTGGTTACCAGGAACCTGAGCTTAGCAGTGTTAATACTGATGTTTATTGAAGGAGTACAACATTTGAGAAGGACAGTTTCTACTTTTCCTTTTAACTCTGGATGGATTAAAGTCTAAAATATGATAATCCAGTACACGCTCTTAATGACAAAATGATTTGCCAAAGGGCACTCTTGGTGATTGTTATTGGGAAAGAATCCAGAAGAATCACTCGACACTCTGGTATGCTTCAACGTCAACCGGTTTATTAATTTTTAAATAATCTTTATTGTCACAAGTAGGCTTACATTGCAATGAAGTTACTGTGAAAAGCCCCTAGTCGCCACATTCCGGCGCCTGTTTGGGTAAACCGAGGTAATTCAGAATGTCCAAATTACCTAACAGCACGTCTTTCGAGACTATGCCGCTGCCCCCACACGCAAGCGATCTGCAGCCTAGCCACTTGTCATGACGTCACATGATACAGATGTGGACGGTGCCAAGGAGGCCCGACCAACATGTTCTGGTCTTGCCCAGACTTGCTAGGTACTGGACAGCCTTCTTCAAGGCAATGTCCAAAGTTGTGGGGATGAGGGTGGAGCCATGCCCGAAAGTGGTGGTCTTCGTGGTATCAGATCAGCCAGATCTCTTCATTGGGGAGGGGAGAGGGGAGGCAGGGGGCTGACACCATTGCCTTTACCTCCCTGATCACCTGTGTAGAATCCTGCTCGGCTGGCAGTCAGCAGCACCACCTAAAGCTGCAGACTGGCTGTCGGAATTTCTCCAAATGGAGAAAACCAAATTCGCCAACTGTGGGTCGGAAGATGGCTTCTTCAAAACATGGGAGTCATTCACCTGACTGTTCCAGGGCCTGTTTGTGGCCAACACATAAATAAATAAGCAGCCAGGAGCCAGGGCTAAGTAGCCAAGACCAGATAGAAGAGAGGGAAGTGAGGGAGGACCCCGGGGGGGGGGGGGGGGGGGGGGGGGGGGGGGGGGGGAAGAGCAGGAAGGAAGAGCAGGAAGGGGTAGCCAAACCGAGCAAAAAAGAAAGGAGGTAGCAGAGAAGAAGGGGGTAGGGGAGGGAGGGAGAAAAGGGGGGAGCAGGGAGTGAGGGGGTGCGGGGGGAAATTAATAGATGGCCTCTACCTCTCGAATCCATTGGGATAGACAACACACCATGCAACAGGATCTCAACGAATCAAAGGAGGACCTTTACCAGGGAAAGTGCTCTTTTGAATACAATGATTATCGCCGGTGCCTCCACCTTTCTCCCAGGGATGCCTTGCAGCTCATCGAAGTGAGCTCCGAAGACCTGCACCAAAGAGCAGAGATAATAATCTAGAACAACGGGTGGGATTCTCCCAGCCCTGGGCCGGGCTGGAGAATCCCCGCAAATGGGCCACGCCGCCCCGATGCCGGCATGCGATTCTCCACAGAGCGGAGAATTGGCGCTGGCGTGGCACCGGTCGTGGGCCGCCCTACGCAGCCAGCCCGCCGATTCTCCGGCCCGGATGGGCTGAGCGGCTGTACGAAAAGAGCCGAGTCCCGCCGGCGCCGTTCTAACCTGACCTGAGCCGGCGGGACCTCGGCGTGTAAGGTAAGGGTCGGGTGGCGGCCTTTTGGGGGGGGAGGGGGGTCCGACCCTGGGGAGGCCTGGGCCTGGCTCCGATGTGGCCTGGCCCGCGATCAGGGCCCACCTATCGGTGGGCCGGCCTCTGTGGCTGGGGCCCTCCTTTCCTACGCGCTGGCCTCTGTAGTCCTGTGCCATGTTGCGGCGGGGCCGACGCGTTGAAGGAGGCCACTGCGCATGTGCGCGTTGGCGCCGGCGCCACTGTGCATGTCCTAGTTGGCGCCGGCGCCACTGTGCATGTCCTAGTTGGCGCCGGCGCAACTGTGCATGTGCGGATCCCAATGCTGTGCTGGCCCCCTGTAGGGGCCAAAATTAGTCGTGGGAGCGGACCGTTCACGACGTCGTAAAACGCGATGACGTTTACAGCGGCGTGGACACTGCTGCGGGGTTGGAGAATCCCGCCCAACATTCTCAATGGCACCGCCATTCCAATGCACACTGTACCGTGGGACGAAGGCCCTACCCCAGTCAACTCCGACCGCCACACAGTCATACGAAGATTCTCTACGGTTTAACTCTGCTCCTCACTGCAAAACTCCAATCAGTATCATCAAGGGACATAGTTGCCTTTTCGGGGATATATTTCTTGCAGAGCCAGAGCTCGCAAAAACGCAGCCGCTCCTGCACTCGACTTTGCCAATCCTGAGTTCTGATGCAGCTCTGGCTTCAGTTGCTTCCCCATTGGTGGCATGTCTTCAGTTGCCTGGGCCCTAAGATCTCGTATTCCCTCCCTAAATCTTTCCACTTCTCTCTCCCTCCTATAAGCAACCTCTTTGACCAGGCTTTAGATAACTTGTACTAATGTTTCCTCATGTGGCTCGGTGTCAAATTTTATTTCATGATGCTCCTGTGAAACATTTTGGGACATTTTACTACATTAGGAGTGCTGTATGAAGTTGTTTCTAGCCTCCGAATCCCAGGAGTGGGGAGGATGAAAAATAGGCTAGGGCTTTTGATCTCTCCTTTGTTGTCTTGTATTTTTTGTGAGAACCATACTGGGCTCAAGTCTGTTGCTACCTATTGCTTAATTACCGGTTGACACTAATGCTCGAGGCTCTTACATGGAGGCTGATTGCTTACGAAAGGTGGTGGAGAGTTGTTTGTATCTGTGAAATGGTGCACTATGCCGTGAGGAGATAGAAGGGGGGCTTTAAACTATATTGTGGAGGGGAGGGTTCCTGTGAGGAGCAATTTTGAAAGTTAACAAGAAAGCAAGAAAGGACAAGACAATAAGGTAGTAATAAGAGTAATGATAACCCAGAGAATGTCAGAAAGTGACAGAGCATACAAAGTAAGCGTGCGCTAGCAATGTAGGCCTATAGGGAAAAATCATTAAAAGACAGAATTAAAGGTTTGTTATCTGAATGCCCAGAGGTAAATGAGGCAGAGAGAAATAAATGGGTATGATATGATAGCCATTTCTGAGACCTGATTGCAAGATGACCGAGGGTGGCAACTGGATATTTGACATTTCAAAAGGATAGGAAGAAAGGGAAAGGAGGTGCAGTGGCCTTGTTAACAAAGGTTAAAATCAGTGCAGTCGTGAGAAGTGATTTTGGGTTGGAAGATCAAGACGTTGAATTAATTTGTGTGCCAATAAGAAATAGCAAGGGAAATAAGTCACTGGTGGGAATAGTTCATTGGCCCCCTGACAGTAGCTATACTGTAGGACAGAGTAGAAATCAAGTAATAATGGGGGGGTGTAATAAAAGTACTGCAATAATTGTGGGTGACTTCAACTTTCATATAGATCAGACAATCAAATTGGCAAATGAAGCCTAAAGGAGAAGCTAATTCAATGCATTTGAAACAGTTTCTTAGAATAATGCATTCTGGAACCAATCGGAGAACAGGCAATGTTAGACCTGGTAATATATATTGAGACATGATCAAGTAATGTTGTCTAGGCAAGAGGTAACATGGTAGAAGTTCACGATCAGTTTGAGGGTGAGCAATTTGGGTCTGAAACTAGTATCTTAAATTTAAATAAAGGTAATTAAATCAGAGCCCACACATTCAATCTTGCTATCATCTGACAGTGAAGCAAAGGATATTGATGAATTCTGTGAAGACCTGGCTAACGGCAATGTAAACAAATGGGGTGATTTTTGTAATGGGATTAAAATGTAAAAGTTGGTCCTATCAGGAAAGGCAACATAGCTGGATCCCATGGCCTGCGTGGTCCTAATGAAAAAGGGGAAATGTGGGTTGACTAGTGTACAGCAAATGGTCAGGTTATCCTAAATACCTGGTTCAAAGAGTACCCAAGAAGGAAATACACTGCCACCATGACCAGAAATTAAATTGACAGTGCAACAATAAATAACAGATTCCAAAACGCAGTTCAACAAGCAAAGATCTACCTGGGCGCCGACTGTGGGAGCGACTATGTACTACTTCAGTTCGCACCAACAAAATAAAGCTGATAAAGTTGGAAAAAAACAGTAACATTAAAGAAACTAGATTATGAACTACTCAATGTAGAGAGCTCAATTAAAGAACAATTTAAAGTAGAAGTTCAAAATGTTTTGAATAGCGTGAAGACCAAGGTAGCCATTCAACATGGGGAATGTTCAAAGCATCATCAGTGTTGGAATCATCAAAAAGCACCATTCCAATTAAAGAAAAGAGAGAAACAAAATGGGTGACTGATGAAATCGTGGACCTGATGATAGATCAATGGCAATATCAGGAATTGGATAAAATAAACAAAAATGTGTTGGAGAAGGCAAAATGGTTACACAAAATATATGGAGGAATAGAAAGATATAAAAACCGACTCCAGTGTAAAGCATGAAGACACTGGGGAAATAACAGGAAATGTTGCCTGTACATCTGGCAGATGCATCAAAGGGAAATCTAGCAGATTTATAATGGAGAGGGACCAAATGCTTGTAAGATGGACTGAATACATACAAGTATTACTTGAGAATAACAGACCAACAATTAAGAAAAACATGGTTGGTCCAGACAACATGAAAGGCAAACAACAATAAATAAGATGGGAAAACAATAAACTGATTCTATCTTTTTTTGAAAATTTTTATTCTGTTTTTAATATTTTATATATAAAACAAAGCATTGCAAAACGTCAAGAAAAACAGAGACCCACTCCACTGACCAATACCCCAAATTCTCAAATAACCCCCATCCTCCTCCCCTTAGCAGCTGATGGTAACCAGCTCTTTAAAATGTAGAATAAACAGTCCCCCATCTCTTGTGGAACCCATCCATCGCTCCCCTCAAAGCAAACTTAACCGTCTCTAAAAACAGGAACTCCGTCAAGTTCCCAAGCTACACTGAGGTGCAGAGCGGAGAAGCTGACCAACATCCCAACAGGACCCACCTGCGAGCAATCAGTGAAGCGAAGTCTAAAACATCTGCTCTCACTCATGTCTGCAGCGCTGACAAACCTGACACCCCAAATATGGCCCCCAGGGGACTGGGCTCCACATCCATGTGCAGGATCAGCGAAATGGTGCTGAAAAACGACCCCCAGAATTTCTCCAACTTCGTTGGGACCAGAACATATGTACATGGTTGACCGGACCTCTCCCACACTGCTCGCAAGTGTCCTCCACCCCCTAAAACAGTCAGCTCACCCTCGCGCTTGTCAGGTATGCCCTGTGCATCACCTTTAACTGTACTAACCCCAGCTCTGCACACGGGGTTGAGGCATTCACCCTCCCACCACAACCCCATCTCCAGCACCACCCCCAGCTCCTTCTCCACTTGGCCGTAACTCCCTCCAGCGACACCATCTCCTCTACCCCAAACCTCTTGCAAATCGCTGATTGCCCCCCCCCCCCCCCCCAACCCAACACCATCGACAACAACAGCCCCTCCAACAGCGAGGGAGGTGATGTCACCGGGAACACCGGGGAAACCTTTGTTGCAAAGTGCCACCCCTGCATATACCTAAAGGCCTTCCCATGAGAAATCCCAAACTTCTCCATCAGCTCCTCCAAACTTGCAAACCGCACATTCAAAAATAAGTCCTTCATTTCCATCACCCACCACTCCAGAAACCTAGCATCCATCCTCGCCAGCTAAAACACGTGATTCTCTCAGACTGGCATCAACTCCGGTCCCACCCCCAACTTAAAATACTGCCGAAATTGCCTCCATATCTTCAGCATGGTCACCACCACCGGACTACCCAGAGTGTTTCCATGGTGCCAATGCCAGTGCTCGCAACCCAAATCCCCTACAAGAGCCTGTCTCCATCCTCGCCCACATTTACCTCCGGCTCCCTACCCAAGCCCTGCACCTTCTCGGTGTTTGCTGCCCAGTAGTAATACAACAGATTTGGAAAAGCTAAACTCTTTGCTACCTTACCTGCTCAGACAAATGACAAAATCAACCGGTCCACCCCCATGAAAAATGTCTTTTACACCTGCTGCCTCACGGAGCCGAGGTCCCAGGTTTGGTCCCGATTCTGGGTCGCTGTCCGTGTGGAGTTTGCACATTCTCCCCGTGTTTGCGTGGGTTTCGCCCCCACATCCCAAAAAGACGGGCCGGTTAGGTGGATTGGCCTCGCTAAATTGCCCCTTAACTGGAAAAAATGAATCGGGTACTCTAAATTAAAATAAATAAAAAATGTCTTTGGCGAGAAGACCGGTAAACACTGAAAAAAAATTAAAAACCGTTGCAATATTTTCATCTTTCCTGCCTGCACCAGGCCTGATAGTGGGAGACTATCCCATCTCAGTAAATCTGCCGTGACTCTACCCACCAGGCTTGTAAAATTCAACTTATGGAGCCGAGGTCAATCTCAAGTCACCTGCGCCCCAAGTACCTGAAGCCACACAAAATGGAAATCCCCCCCAAGCCAGATCCCGCCCCAAGAGAAGAAACCTAAAAACACGTGTTCATTTCCAAATTTCTGTCCCGAAAAAGCCCCAAACCTCGTGTGCAGCCCCATTATAGTCTCCACCGTGGGACCCTGGCTATAAATATAAAACAAAAGCTCGTTGGCATACAGGGACACCTTATCCTTCAGCAGCAGCCCCCTCACTATCCCCGTCCACTTATCCGAACACCTCAGCACAATGACCAAGGCCTTTCAACAAAATATAAATATACAAAATATCAAAAGAACAACCAAAGAGTATCAGAAGAATATCACATCAACCCAACAAACACCCCAACTGTCCAGCTGCCCTGACACCAACCTTCAATCACGCCCCACCTTTTTAACCCCCTCCCCGAAGGCCTTGCCTGTCATAATATCCACTCATGAATATAATGAGATGCAGACAGGCAGTGATTGACACACAGGATGACCAGTAAGCACACAACACAGTGCAGCCAATCACCAGACAGGACACTACCACTATAAAGCCAGAGGGCACTAGGTTTCCTGCTCTCTCGGGACCCAGCCACTGAGACCGTCAGAGTCCACGAGCTAGCAAGTGCAAACACCATGCGGCAGCTACAAGGCTACTACAAGGTCTCCAGTCAGTTCAGTATAGTGTCGCCCCACAGCTGAATATGTATATCAGTTCTATCGTTGAATAAAACAGTGTTGGATCTTCTCCAGTGTTAGACGTCTGTTTCTAGCTTCCCTGCATCGAGTGCAGTCCACATCGAACCTACCTGCCTAACACATCACTGCCCTGGCATCCCTGGGAAAGACAGCACCTCTCTCCTCAACCTGCAGATACGTAAACCCATTCCCCTTCGACAACTCAAACAATTCCTCCAGCCCCGCAAATTTTCCCCCTCTCAACAAGTCCCTGAAGTACTCAATCCCCGCCTGCCGCCACTCCCCGGAATCTCATATCTGGTCCCGCCGGCACAAACCTGTGGTTGTCACAAGTAGCGCCAACAATGACATGCCCTCTAACCCCAAGTGCTGCCTACACTGCTCCAGACCCTCAAAGCCAACATCACCACTGGATTAACTGAATGCCTGGCCGGCGAGAACGGCAGTGAGGCCAACAACAAAACCCTCAAGCTCATCCCCCAACTCCCGTCCCCAACCCGCCTCACCTCCACAGCCCATTTCCTCATGATTGCAGCCCAATAATCTATCAAATTCGGCAACGCCAGCCTCCACACCCCAACCCCAAAAAAGCCTGCCGCACCCGTGGGGCCTTCCCCACCCACACAAACACCAAAATCAACCCATTAACTTTCCTTAAAAACGATTTGGGGACAAAGATAGGGAAGTTCTGAAACACAAACAGAAACCTGGGCAGCAAGTTCATTTTTCCTTTCTGCACCTGCCCTGCCACCGACAACGGCAAAACATCCCACCTCCTAAAATCCATCTTCATTCCTCCTACCAATTGTGCCAAATTCAACCCATGCAGCTGGCCCCAGCTCTGTGCCACCTTGACACTGAGGTATCTAAAGTTTGTCCCCATTACCATAAAAGGGAACTCTCCTAATCTCCTTTCCTGCCCTCCAGCATTGATTGGGAACACCTCACTCTGTCCCATTTAATAATAATATAATAATAATCGCTTATTGTCACAAGTAGGCTTCAATGAAGTTACTGTGAAAAGTCCCTAGTCGCCACATTCCGGCGCCTGTTCGGGGACCCCTCAATTTATATCCAGGAAATAGGCCAAATTCCCCCCCCCCCCCCCCCCCCCCCCCCCCCCAATAATCCCCTTAATGCTGCCCAACGGGCCTGAAATATATAATAGATCATCTGTGTACTGTAAAACCCCATGCTCGACATCCCCTCAATCCCTCGACACTCCTTCAATCCCTCGACACCCAAAGCACCATTGCCAGTGGCTCTATCGCGGGCACCCTGTCGCGTCCTATGCTGTAACCCAAAGTACCCCTAGCTCGCTCTGTTTGTCCACACACTCGCCACCGGCGCCTTATACAACAACCGGACCCAATCTACAAACCCCTGTTTCGAATCTGAACCCCCCCCAACACTTCAAACAAATACACCCACTCCACCCGCCGGACATTTGCCAACAACTGCCTTCCTTTCACAAAACCTGTCTGATCCTTCTCAATCAACCCCGGCATGCAGTCCTCAAACTGCGATGCAGCACCTTTGGCAATAGCGTGGCATCGACATTCAACAACGATATCGGTTGGAATGACCCACACTGCTCTGGGCCCTTTATCTTTTTGTAAGAATCTGGGATATGGAAGCGTGCGACGAAGTAGGGGGGAGGCCCCCCCCCCCCCAAAAGCAGTGGCCCCAGCTCCGCCCCAAACTTCTTACAAAACTCCACTGGGAACCCGTCCGGACCTGCATCGCCCCCAGGCCATCTATCACCTGCAGCCCAGTCGGGGCTTTCAGGCTCTGCACCTGCCCCTCCTCCACCATGGGGAAACTCCAACCCATCCAGGAAACTCCTTATCCCTTCTTCCACCCTCGGGTGCTCCCACTCATAAAGCCTCCTATAGAAGGCCATATAGCCTCAAATACGCCATTCACCCCCTCTGGATCCATCACGAGCATATTCCCTTCATCCTTCACTTTACCAATCTCCCTTGTTGCTGCTGTTTGCTTTCTCAACTGATACCTTCTCCCCATGCTCATTCACTACCCCTCTGGCCCTCCACAACTGCCCCACAGCCTTTCCCGTAGCCACTAACCCAAACTCCACCTGGAGCCTCTGGCTGGGATTCTCCACCGGCATGATTCTCTGTTATGCCGGCGCCCGGGGTTTCCCGACGGCGTGGGGCTGCCCCACAATGGGAAACCCCATTGACCGGCTGGCGTAACGGAGAATCCCAGTGGCCGGTTGGGGGAGAGATGTGGCGGGGCGGAGAATCCTGGCCTCTGTCTCTCCTTTACCAAGCCCTCCTCTGGCACCACCGAGTACCTCCTATCCACTTCAAGATCTCAAAACCAACCCTACCCTCTCCTCCCGCTCCACCGTCTCCCTGTGCACCAGAATCAAAATAAATTTACCCCTCCCACCTCCGGACATCGCCCTCACCTGTTCTACCAGCCACCCCAAATTCAATTAATGTAGCTGCTCTCACTCCCGCGCACCTGGGTAGCCAAATATTGAATGCCCCCTCCCACCATCTTGAACGGCATCTCACCCAGTCTCTTCTCCTGTCCCCTCGCCTGAATCGCAAAGACCTGACTCCCAGCTCCTTTGCTTCATTGAAGGGCCTTACCAACAGCGGTCCCAACACACCCGAAAACTTCTTGTAGATTTCCACTGGGTACCTGTCCGGTCCCGGGGCCTTCCCCAATTGCATCACCCCCAACCCCTCCACTACTTCTACAAGCCAGATTGGGGTCCCCAAGCCCTCCACCAACTCCTAGTCCACCTTCGGGAACTCCAACCCTCCCAGAAACCTCCTCATCCCCTCCTCCCTGGCCGGGGGTTCCGACTTCTACAGTTTGCTATAGAACACCCCATTCACCCATTCTGTATCCAAGATCGTATACCTTCCCGTGTCCTTCACTTTCCCAATTTCTCTCACCACCTCCTGCTTCCTCAACTGGTGCACTAACATCTGGCTCGTTTTCTCCCCATTATCTTATGCCGCTCCCCCCCCCACTCGCCCTTCGCAACCGCCTATCGCCTTGCCTGCGGTTACCAACCCAAATTCCATTTGCAGCCTCTGGCGTTCCTTTAGCAGCCCTTCCTCCGGGGTCTCTGCATATCTCTGGTCCACCTGCAGGATTTCCTCCACTACCCTTTCTATTTCCACCCATTCCGCCTTTTCCCTATGCGCCCGAATTAAAATGAACTCACCCCTGACAACTGCTTTCAGTGCCTCCCAGTTTGTACCTGCCGAAACCTCCCCTGCGTCATTAATCTCCACATACCCCCAGATAGCCTTCCTCACCTGCTCACACACCTCCTCCTCCACTAACAGTCCCACATCAAACCTCCATTGCGCGCGCTGACCCCCCCCCCCCCCCCCCCAAACCACTCACTCGTAAATCTACCCAGTGCGGGGCATGGTCCGACACCACTATTGCCGAATATTCAACATCTACCACCCCTGCCAACAACGTCTTATCTATTCGCGAGTACACCTTGTGTACATGGGAATAAAGCAAAAATTCTTTCGCCCTCGGCCTCTTAAATCTCCACGGATCCACCCCCCATGTGCTCCATAAACCCCTGGAGTTCCTTAGCTGTAGCCGACACCCTCCCCAACCAGCCGATGAGAGTCTAGGCCTGGAATCTCCCCCAGCACCTGCTTCATAAGTTCCATGTTGTCCCAGTTCGGGGCATAGATGTTGACCAACACCACTGGCAACCCCTCCAGTTTCCCACTTACCATAACATACCTTCCCCCAGAGTCCGCCACTATGCTTCCCACCTCGAACGCCACCAGCCTATTGACCAAAATTGACCCCCCCTGTCGTTTTACCAGCGTCCGGCCCGTGCCCCTCACCTCCCTAGGTCTGCCCTCGGGCACCCACCGCCATCAATCCTCCTCCCCTTACATTTTACAAGCCCTATCCCTGTCAGCAGTACCTCCCCTGTCCCCCACTGCCTTTCCACTCACCCCCCATTGTGCTTCCGTGAACTAGCCCACCCAGCTACCCTGGCGGCTCCCGCCCATGGCGCCTAGCATCCTACCCCCAGCTGATTCCACCCCCTCCCCCGCTTGAACATTAGTGCAAACAAACCAAAAACATCCCCTCCCCAAACAAAGAAACCAACTCCCCATACCCTTAAAAAAAAAATCAAACCTGACGCCGAAAAAGAAAAGAAACATTTTTTGGCCTCGAATATAATTTAATCTTATTAACATCTCCACAAAAAAGTTCAAAGTCAACCTTCTCCTGCCAGCCCATTGTCTCTGACAAATTCTTCCGCCGATCCAAAATACAATTCCCGGCCTTCGTAGGTCACCCACCGACGTGTTGTGTACAGTAGCCCAAACTTCACCCCCTTCTTGCAGAGGGCTGCCTTGACCTTGTAAAAACTCGCCCTCCTCTCAGCCAGGCCCTGATATACTCGAATTTCACCGCCTTCCCAGGTGCAGCGCTTCATCTGCCTGGCCCACCTCATAATCTGCTCATTGTCCATGAACCAGTGTAGCTGCACCACCATAGCCCTCAGCGGCTTTCTTCCCTGGGGCTTCCTTATTAGCGCCTGTCCGCTCGATCACCTCCAACGGACGTGCAAACACACCCTCTCCAAGCAGCTTCGACAGCCTCCTCCCCACATACGAGCCAGCATCAGCTCCTTCCCTCCCCTCCAGCAGGCCAATGATCCTAATATTCTGCCTGCGTGACCAGTTCGCTAGGTCCCCGACCTTCTCCTGGAGCCGCTTCTGCTAATCGCGCATCAGCCCCATCTCCGCTGCCATCGAGGCGAGCTGCTCCTCGTGCTCCCCCACCACCTCCTCCATCTTTTGGATCACCTGACCCAGGGCCGCCAGGTCCTCCAGACTCTCCTTCCGTTGCTGGTTGAACTTCTCGTTCAAGAAGTGTACCAGCTGCTCTGTCGACCACTGAGCTGGCAAGATTGCACCCTGCCCCTCCGCCATCTCCACAGGCGCTGCACCAGCTCCAAAGGTCTGGTGCCCTCTCGTCTGATTTTGGCCCTCGGCTCCATACACCAGAGGGTAAATCTTTTCCTCTCACTCTCATGCACCTTTATTCCGGAAAAAAAACGCCACGAAGAGGGCCACCAAATGTGTGCCCACTCACACCATGGTCGCCACCGGAGGTTCACCCTCTGCCATCTTGACCGGTTGCACACCATGAAAACTGCCCTGCTCCAGTTCCTCTATCTTGCGGCACTTCCTTTTTTTTTTTAAACAAACAATTTTATTGATGCATTTTAGGCATATAGAAAAAGTGACATTCTACAGTACAAAAAAAAGTCAAGACACAAATTAAACATCGTGCAACCTCGGTCTGCGTATCTTCAGCTCCCATTAGTTCCTTGTAGACGTCTGTACCCTCTCCCACCTCTCCCATAGAAACTACCCTGTCCTGCCTCCCGTTCGGCGGGAGACGTGGGAAGGGCGGCACCAGTCTGCGTACAAAATCCCACACGTGTAAGTATCTAAAGTTGTTCCCGCTCGTCAGCCTAAACTTCTCCTCCAGCACCCTCATGCTCGGAAAGCTCCCTTCCAGGAACAGATCCCCCATCCTCACAATCCCCGCCCTCCTCCACAATCGATACCCCCATCCATGTTCCCCGGGGCAAATCGGTGGTTGCCGCAGATTGGGGTCCACACCGATGCTCTTACCTCCCCTACATGCCTCCTTCACTGGCCCCAGATCCGAAGAACCGCTACCACTATCGGGCTGGTGGAGTACCGTGCCGGCGGAAGCGGCAGAGGCGCCGTGACGAGGTCTACTAAGCTAGTGCCCCTGCACCTCCACCTGCTCCCAAACCGATCCCGCACCCACCATCTATTTCCTTATCATCGCTATGTTGGCCGCCCAGTAATAGTTGCTGAAGTTCGGCAACGCCAGCTCCCCTTCTCTGTTCCTTTCAAGCATCACACTCTTCACCCGCGGGAATTTCCCAGCCCATACAAATCCCAGAATAATTTTATTCAGCCCCTTAAAGAAGGACCGCGGGATAAAGATGGGGAGACACTGAAAAACAAACAAGAACCGCGGGAGAATCGTCATCTTAACAGTCTGCACCCTCCCCGCCAATGACAGCGGGAGCGCATCCCAACTCCGGACCTCCTCCCTCACTCGTTCCACCAGTCGGGACAGGTTGAACTTATGCAACTTGCCCCAGTCCTGTGCCACCTGAAGCCCAAATATCGGAAACTCTCCCCCACTAGCCCGAACGGCAACCCCCTCAGCCTACTATCCTGCCCCCTTGCCTGAATTACAAACAACTCGCTCTTAGCCATGTTCAGTTTGTATCCGGAGAACCGGCCAAAATCCCTCAGGGTTGCCATAATACCGTCCATCCCCACCATTGGGTCCGATACGTATAGCAGTAGATTGTCTGCGTATAACGAGACTCTATGTTCCACCCCCCCCCCCCCCCCCCACACCCCCAACCAGCCCTTTCCAGCCCCTAGAAGTTCTCAGTGCAATTGCCAGCGGCTCTATGGCCAGCGCAAACAGCAGTGGGGAGAGACGGCAGCCCTGTCTTGTCCCACGGTGCAGTCTAAAGTAGTCCAATGTCATCCTGTTCGTCCTTACACTCGCCTCTGGGACCTGATATAATAGCCAAACCCGGTCGATGAACCCCGCCCGAATCCGAACCATCCTAGTACCTCCCTCAGATAATCCCACTCGACCCGGTCAAAAGCCTTTTCAGCATCCATGGCTACCATTATCTCTACCTCCCTACTTTCCTGGGGCATCATAATCACGTTGAGCAGCCTTCTTAGGTTGGCCACCAGCTGCCTCCCCTTTAGAAACCCGGTTTGGTCCTCCACAATTACATCAGATACACAGTCCTCAATTCTAGTCGCCAAAATCTTGGCCAGTAACCTGCCGTCTACGTTGATCAAAGAGATCGGCCTGTATGACCCACAAGCCTCCGGGTCCTTATCCCGTTTCAGAATAAGCGAGATGGTGGCCTGCTACATCGTCAGGGGTTAACTCCCTCTGTCTCTTGCCGCGTTCAAGACCCTGACCAGCACCGGACCCACTATCCCGGCAAATTGTTTGTAAAACTCCACCGGATACACGTCCGGCCCCGGGGCTTGACCTGACTGCATGGCCTTCAGGCCCCCCAATACCTCTTCGATCCTGACCAGGGCCCCCAGTCCGTCCACCAACCCCCTCCCCACTTTTGGGAAGGGCAGTCTGTCCAGGAATCGCCTCATCCCTCCCAGTCCCCCGGGGGGGGTTCCGAAGTGTACAGCTTCCTATAAAAGTCCCTAAAGACCTTGTTCAGCCCTACCGGGTCACCCACTAGATTACCCCCCCCCCCCCATCCACGACCCTCCCTATTTCCCTAGCCGCTTCCCTCTTCCTTAGTTGTTGCGCAAGCATTCTACTGGCCTTCTCCCCAGGCTCATAAATCGCATCTTTTACCTTTTCTAAGCTGCTCTACAGCCTTCCCTGTAGTCAGAACCCCAAATTCGGCCTGCAGCCTTTGTCTATCCTGAGTAACTCTGGCCTCGGGGATTCCACGTAACTCCTGTCCTCCGTAGAATTTCCTTAATCAGTCGGTCCGTCTCTGCCCTGTCTGCCCTGTCCCTGTACGCCCAGATTGAAATCAGCTCCCCTCTCACCACTGCCTTCAGTGCCTCCCAGAGCACCGCTGCCGAGACTTCTCCAGTATCGTTCACCTGCAGGTAATTCTGCATGCATTTCCTCAACCTCTCACACACCGCCTCGTCCGCGAGTAATCCAACTTCTGGCCTCCATGGTGGGTGCTGAAAGTTGTCCTTCCAAAACTGCAGGTCTACCCAGTGCGGAGCATGGTCTGATATGGCAATTGCCGAATATTCTGCCCCCACCATTCCGGCCAGCAGGTCCCTACTCACAGCAAAGTCGTCAATTTGGGAATACACCTTGTGGACGTGGGAGTAGTACGAGAACTCCCTCGCTGTCGGCCGGCTAAATCTCCACGGGTCTGCTCCCCCCGTTTGCTCCTTGAACCCTCTCAGTTCCTTTGCCATCGCTGGCAACCTGCCCGTTCTTGAACATGACCGGTCCAGGCTCGGGTCCAGGACTGTATTAAAGTCCCCGCCCATGATCAGCTTACGCCAGTCCAAGTCGGGGATCTTCCCTAGCATCCTCCTAATAAAATCCACATTGTCCCAATTAGGGACATACACACTGACCAGGACTACTCTCACCCCTTCGAGCTTACCCCTCACCATAACAAACCTGCCACCCCCATCCACGACTGTGCCCTCCGCCTCAAATTGTACCGTTTATTAATCAGGATCGCAACCCCCCCTCGTCTTAGAATCAAGCCCCGAATGAAAGACCTGACTGACCCAGCCCTTCCTTAACCTAACCTGGTCTGCCACTTTCAGGTGCGTCTCCTGCAGCATGACTATGTCCGCCTTCAAAACCTACAGATGCGCAAACATGTGCCCTCTCCACTGGCCCATTTAACCCTCTAACATTCCAGGTGATCAGCCTGGTTGCCCCCCCCCCCTTTGCCGATCAGCCATCCCCTTTCCTTGGCCAGCCCCCCAGCCATGTGTTGCGCTTCATCTGGCCTGCCTCCTGACCGGCTCCACCCATGACCTCCTCACTGTTGCCATGCCCAGTTTCCATCCCCGTCAGCAGAACGAACCCCCCCCCCCCCCCCATAGCAACACCATCCTATCACCTAACCCCTGCTCTAATCTAACTATATGCACACCCCCCACGTTGGCTTCCGTTGACTAGCCCCACTCAGCTAGCCTGGGGCTCCCAGCCTCGGCGCCAGCGCGTCTCCCACCCATTGTTCCCAGTCACCCCTCCCCCGACCCATCCATACCACTTCCCCAGATCAGCCCTACTTAAGCAAACACTCTACCCTACTTAAGCAAACACTCTATACAAGTCATAAACAACCCCCACAATAGCACAATTCAAATTAAACAAGAAAAAAAAGATAAGAAATAACAGGCACTCTCAGTCCTTCCCATACAGACACAGAAAAAGATTGCACAAAGTTCCCCTGAAGCATCCATCTTAACCCAACTCTTTTAACCGTTTTCTTTATTATTTTCCCCCCAGCCAAACTCCAACTAATCAAAGAGCCCAAACAGGAAACATTCAGGTAAACCACGCAAAAAGCACGAAAAAACCCCCACATCCCTACCACCTTCCAACCCCTTAAAAGTTCTAACATGAGTCCAAACGTCCTCAGCTCAGGGCCAGCCCTTGCTTCTTAACAAAATCCATCGTCTCTTCAGGTTCCTTGAAATAGTGGTGCTGACCCTCATGCGTAACCCACAGTCGCGCCGGAAAAAGCAGCCCGAATTTCACTTTGTTTTCATACAGTATCTCTTTCACCTGCCTATAGCCTCCCTCCTCCTGGCCACCTCAGCGCTCAAATCTTGGTAAACACGCAGGGTGGTATTGTCCCAAGTACAGCTTTGTGTGCTCTTTGCCCATTGCAGCACCTGTTCCTTGTCCAGGTACCTGTGAAAGCGTACCACTATCGCTCGTGGGGGACCCCCTCGTCGTGGCTGCCTCACCTGCACTCTGTGTGCCCTGTCCACCACTGGCGGGCGCAGGAACACCTTGTTCCCCAGCAATTTCTGAAACATACCCTCCACATATGCCGCAGCGTCCAGCCCCTCTGCACCCTCCGGGAGGCCCACGATTCTCACGTTCTGCCGGCGGGATCTGTTGTCCAGGTCCTCCAGCCTTTCCAGAAGCACTTTTTGCTGGTACCTCAACCTCCGAATCTCCACATCCGCCACTGTTTGAAAGTCAGCCTGCTCCTCCACTGACTTCTCCAACTGCTGGAGCTTCTCAGCGTGATCATCCAGTCAATCGACTTCTGTAGCGGCTCCAAGTTGTCACGCTTCACAGCCAAAAAGCCCTCCTGCATAGTCTGCAGCAGCTGCTCCATTGTGGGCTGGACTGTCGGCGCCTTGCTCTGAACATCAGCATGCTGGTCCCTCTCACAGCCTCCTCTGTGCCCTTACTCGACCACTTCTTCTGCAGTTTATGGTCTCTCCAGCTTCTTGGGTCCATACAATTCTGTATGGGTCCTGTGCCTGAGTACTATTGCTTTCCAGTTCCGCGCTCAAAAGCGCAAAAACGTCAGGGGAAAAGGTCCAAAAGTCTGACCGAAACGGGAGACACCAAATGTGCGACCTACTCCCTCATAGCCGCCACCGGAAGACGATCTTGTGGCACTTCTTGACCTCTGATCCATGCACCAGACTCCCCAGAGGAGTATTGCCTTCCCTGGGCACTCTCACGGTTTTCGCCCTCATACAGACCCCCATACGGGTGGGGAATGACCAACAAAATCCACCTTGAGCGGGAGCCACCAATCACTCCATGGCCGCCACCAGAAGTCTAGCCACCGTCTTCAAAGATCTCTACCAACAGCGGTGCTAACCTATTCAAAAACTTCTTATAGAATTCCACTGGGAACCCACCCAGTCCCGGTGCTTTACCTGTTTGCATCTTCCCTATCGCCATCCGAACCTCCTCAATCCCTACGGGCCCCTCTAACCCTGGCCACCTCCTCCTCTCCTAATTGAGGACACTCCAGGTCTCTCGCTCTCTCTCGCTCTCTCTCGCTCTCTCTCGCTCTCTCTCGCTCTCCCTCGCACTCCCTCGCACTCTCTCGCACTCTCTCGCACTCTCTCGCACTCTCTCGCACTCTCTCGCACTCTCTCGCACTCTCTCGCACTCTGTCTCTCTCTCTCTCTTGCTGCCAAAGAGTGCCGCTTAGAGCAAACCTGTCTTTTAAATCCCCGCCATAAATTAATTGATGTATGTCCAGACTTGGTATGGCAGTCAACATCCCCCATAAATCCTACATCATCCCAATACAGAGCATACATGCTAACCAACACCACCAATCGCCCATCCAGCTCACCCGTTACTATAATGTCCTTCCCCTGGCCCCACCGCCACCTTCTCCATCTGAAACCTAACTCTATTACCCACTAGTACAGCTACTGCCTCCGGGCCCTGCTATCAAAGCCCACTGCACTCGTTCCAGAGCCTAACCCTCAAATGGGTCTCCTGCAGCAGCACCATGTCCGCTCTCAAGCTCTTCAAATGCCCGCTTCACCAGTCGTCGTCCCCCCCCCCCCCAGCCCCTACACGTTCCACATTACCATTTAGACTGGAGGTTTCTCATTCCACCGCCCCCCCCCCCCCCCCAATAAGTCATGACTACAGCCCCCGGCCACACCCTGCAAATAGGACCAGGCCCTACCCCTAGCCACCGCTGGTTCTCATCTTTAATGAAGTTTACGACACTGGAAAATATTCCTGAAGAATTCATAGACTCGCTACAGTGCAGAAGGAGGCCATTCGACCCATCGAGTCTGTACAGACCCTCCGAAAGAGCACTCTACTAGTCCCATTCCCCTCGCCCTATAACCCCATGCATTGATCATGGCCAATCCACCTAACATGTGGACCGTTGAAGGAAACTGGAGCACCCAGAGGAAATCCACGCAGACATTGGGAGATCATGCAGACCCCACAAGTCACCCAAGGCCAGAATAAAGCTCGGGTCCCTGGCGCTGTAAGGCAGCAGTCCTAACCACTGTGCCACCTGCTGACTTAAGTAAATAAATATTTATTGCGCTCCGTATCTTTATGGCACGCATGCTATCAGAAGAACCACAGATGAAAAAGACGTATTCATCTGTTTTATTGATTATAGCAAGGCATTTGAAAGGTGAAACTAATGAGCATGTTAAGAGCTTCTTGAACTAGATACATAGAAAATAGAAGCAGGAGAAGGCCATTCAGCCCATCAAACCTGATCCGCATGATCATGACTGATTATTAAGTTCAATACGCGCCATTCAGTGTCGAATGGCCTCCTTCTGCACTGTAGCGAGTCTATGAATTCTCCCCCGAATATTAAGTTCAGTACACCCCCCAAATATCTCTTGTTCCCTTTAGCCCCAAGAATCATGGAATTTACAGCGGAGAAGGAGGCGGCCATTCGGCCCATCGAGCCTGCACCGGCCCTTGGAAAGAGCACCCTATTCAAGCCCACACCTCCACCCCATCCCTGCAACCTAACCCTTTTGGACACTAAGGGCAATTTAGCATGGTCAATCTACCTAACCTGCATGTCTTTGGACTGTGGGAGGAAACCGGAGCACCCGGAGGAAACACACGCAGACACTGGTAGAAAGTGCAAACTCCACACAGACAGTTACCCAAGCTGGGAATCGAACCTGGGACCCTGGAGCTGTGAAGCAACAGTGCTAACCACTGTGCTACCGTGCCACCAAGAGCTATATATAACTCTTTTGTGAAATCACACAATGTTTTGGCATCAACTACTTTCTGTGGTAGTGAATTCCACGCGTCCACCACTTTCTGGGTGAAGAAGTTTCTTCTCACCTCAGTCTTAAAAGGATGGTCTTGCTATGGAGCGAGTACAGCGAAGGTTTAGCAGGCTAATTCCTGGGATGGTGGGACTGTCATGAGGAGAGATCAAGTCGGTTAGGATTATTTTCATTTGGAGTTTAGCGAAGTGAGGGGGAATCTCACAGAAACGTACAAAATTCTAACGGGTTTAGACAGGGCAGATTCAGAAAGAATGTTCCCGATGGTGGGGAAGTCCAGAACTAGAGGTCATAATTTGAGCATGAGGGGTAAACCGTCTAATCCTGTTAGAATTTTATGTTTCTATGAGATTCCCTCTCACTCTCCTAAACTCCAATAAATATAATCCTAATATAACCTGTGCTAATACTAATTTCCTTCAGCTCCTCACTAAAACGTGTGTTACTCCGAATTCCCAGTTCATTATTCATGTCTTATAATAATAATCTTTATTGTCACAAGTAGGCTTACATTAACACTGCAATGAAGTTACTGTGAAAAGCCCCTAATCGCCACATTCCAGCACCTGTTCGGGTACGCTGAGGGAGAATTCAGAATGTCCAAATTATCTAACAGCACAACTTCCTTTGTGAAGCCAGGAACAAAGTATGAATTAAGCTCCTCAGCCTTGTTCCCTTTAAGTTTGATAGCAAGGATCTTGGGGTGATAAGAATTTTTTATGGGAACAAACTAGCTGTAAAAGTTGAGAATGATCTAAGCTATTTTGTGAAGATTGAAAGAGGAGGCAGACAGTGGTGTGTTTTCTCCCCAGAGTTATTCAATATTGTATTGTGAAAATATTGTTAGACAGATTGAAGACCTTCCTGGATTATTAATTGCAAATTGCAACTTTAATAATATGCCAATGATATTTTTATTGTTGATTCTGAAGAGAACTGCGGAAGATTTTGGATAGTAGTGAGTGAAAGTGAGAAGAAAGGGCTGGACATAAATTGCAAGAAACCAAATAATGGTCCAGTAGTGTCCAAAAAGCAAGTCATACCAGAATATGGGGCAGCACGGTAGCATTGTGGATAGCACAATTGCTTCACAGCTCCAGGGTCCCAGGTTCGATTCCGGCTTGGGTCACTGTGCGGAGTCTGCACATCTTCCCCGTGTGTGCGTGGGTTTCCTCCGGGTGCTCCGGTTTCCTCCCACAGTCCAAAGATGCGCAGGTTAGGTGGATTGGCCATGATAAATTGCCCTTGGTGTCCAAAATTGCCCTTAGTGTTGGGTGGGGTTACTAGGTTATGTGGATAGGGTGGAGGTGCTGACCTTGGATAGGGTGCTCTTTCCAAGCACTTCTTCTGCACTGTAAATTCTATGAAATAAGATCACAGTGAAGAATGAAAAAAGTCACACAGGTAGGCAAACTTTATTACCTATGAAATATTTTAACTTAATTTTAAGACTATAAGACATGGAAGCAGAAGTAGGCCATTCAGCCCATCGAGTCTTCTCTTTCATTCAATGAGGTCTGACTTGAGAATCCTCAACTCCACTTTCCCACCTTATCCCCATAACCCTTTATTCCTTTACTGATTAAAAATCTGTCTAACTCAACCTTGAACATACTTAACAACCTAACCTCTACAGCCCTCAAAAATTCCACAGATTCATTTCCCTCAGAAGAAATTGTTCCTCAACTCTTGTCTTAAAATGGCGACCTTATTCTGAGATTATTCCCCCTGGTTCTAGACTCTCCCACAAGGGGAAACCAGATGGAAAGCCGAGTGAGCAATAAGACGAAGGATTGGAATGGCCAAAGATGCATTTCAAAAAATCAAAATAATGATCATCAACTCAAAATTTGCCATTAAAGTAAAGTTGAGACTCCGTGAATGCCACATACCAATTTTGACATTCAGAAGCAAGTGTTGAACAATGCTGAGAAGTATTGAGACTGCAGAGTTGTGGTTTTTGAGGCGAATAATTAAGAAATCTTGAATAAGCCACACAACCAATGAAGAGGTGCCAGTAAAATCTGAGACCAAAAGAGCGCTGCTGATCAAGATCAGGAAGAGACAGTTAGAATTTCCTGTGCACTTAATAAGAAATATGATTTAGGACTTCCGGGTGCGGCGATGACCAGCTAAGTCGCACGTTTCGGCACCTCCCATTTTAACGGACTTTTGGGCTCTTATCGGGAGCCCCAGCGGCAATTTTCGAAGGCTAAACCCACTGTGAGGCGACATAGAAGGGAGTGCCCCCGGATGTGAATGGACAGAAGAGATAATAGTGGCCAGATTGCAGAGGATCCTCTGGAGCAGCGGCAAAGAAGGGAAGTGAGAAGCAAGATGGCGGTGGAGGGAGGCCAGTTGGTATGGGGCCTGGAACAGCAGGAGTTCCTCCGGCGATGTGTGGAGGAGCTCAAGAAGGAGGTGCTGGCGCCGATGCTGCAGGCGATTGAGGGGTTAAAGGAGGCGCAGAAGACCCAAGAGATGGAGCTCCGTGGAGTGAAGGCAAAAGCTGCCGAAAATGAGGACGAGATACAGGGCTTGGTGGTGAAGACGGAGACGCACGAGGCACTGCACAAGAGGTGTATGGAGAGACTGGAAGCCCTGGAAAATAGCTTGAGGAGGAAGAACTTAAGAATCTTGGGTCTTCCCGAAGGGGCAGAGGGAGCCGACGTTGGGCCGTATGTGAGCACGATGCTCCATACCTTCATGGGAGCTGAGGCCCCGACGGGCCCCCTGGAAGTGGAGGGAGCGTATCGAGTCCTCGTGAGAAGACCAAAGGCAGGAGAAATACCTCGAGCAATAGTGGTGAGGTTCCACCGCTACAAAGACAGGGAGATGGTCCTGAGATGGGCGAAAAAGACACGGAGCAGCAGGTGGGAGAATGTGGTGATCCGCGTGTATCAGGATTGGAGTGCGGAGGTGGCGAGAAGGAGGGCGGGTTTCAATCGGGCCAAGGCGGTGCTCCACAAGAGGAAAGTGAAGTTCGGAATGTTGCAGCCGGCAAGACTGTGGGTTACATACCAGGGTAAACACCACTACTTTGAGACGGCAGAAGAGGCGTGGACACTTATTGAAGAGGAGAAGTTGGACTATATTGTAGAAAGAGTGTTTGAAATGAAGTAGTGAGGTGGTGGCAAGGGACTGTGAATCAGATGGGGGATCATTTTCTTTCCCCTCGGAGGGGGGGACACGAAGAAATGTGGGCGCCGGTGGGGAAGTGGAGGGGGAAGGAGAGAGGGAGATGCGCCATCAGGGGCGGGGCCGAGAGGGAAGCGCGGGCTTTGTTCCCGCGCTATGGAAATTGTGGCGGGAAAAGGGGGCGCAGGAAGGAGGGGGCCTCACATAATGGGAGGCTAAGGATAAACGGGGGAAGCCGAGGTCAGCCAGAGTTTGCTGACTTCCGGAAGCAATATGGGGGGAGCAACTAAGCTAGAGAGGGATCTAGCGAGGGGGGGGGGGTTTAACTGGGTTGCTGCTGCTAAGGGGAAGGGGGAGCTGTTACGGGATGGGATAGTCGGGACGGGAGGGCGCCGTCGGGGGGATAAGCGGGTGCGTGGGAACCGGGTGAGGAGCTGGTCTAAAAAAGGGGATGGCTAGTCGACGAGGGGGGGTGGGTAAAGAGCCCCCCAACCCGGTTGATCACGTGGAACGTGAGAGGGTTGAATAGGCCGATTAAGAGGGCAAGGATACTTGCGCACCTAAAGAAGCTAAAGGCAGACGTGGTCATGCTTCAGGAGACGCACCTGAAACTGGCGGATCAGGTCAGATTAAGAAAAGGATGGGTGGGACAAGTATTCCACTCTGGCTTGGATGCGAAAAATTAGAGGGGTGGCTATACTGGTGGGGAAACGGGTATTGTTTGAGGCGAAGACCATAGTGGCGGACAGTGGGGGTAGATACGTGATGGTGAGTGGCAAATTGCAAGGTGAGGCGGTGGTGCTGGTGAACGTATATGCCCCGAACTGGGATGACGTGAACTTTATGAAGCGTATGTTGGGGCGCATCCCGGACCTGGAGATGGGAAAGTTGGTAATGGGAGGGGACTTCAACACGGTGCTGGACCCAGGGCTGGACCGGTCCAGATCTAGGACCGGGAGGAGGCCGGCAGCGGCCAAGGTGCTTAAGGGCTTTATGGAGCAGATGGGAGGAGTGGATCCTTGGAGATTTACCAGGCCAAGGAGTAAAGAGTTTTCCTTCTTCTCCCATGTCCACAAAGTGTACTCCCGGATAGACTTCTTTGTCCTGGGAAGGGCGCTGATCCCGAAGGTGGCAGGAACGGAGTATTCAGCTATATCCATTTCAGATCATGCCCCACATTGGGTAGATTCATAGAATTTATTCATAGAATTTACAGTGCAGAAGGAGGCCATTCGGCCCATCGAGTCTGCACCGGCTCTTGGAAAGAGCGCCCTACCCAAGGTCAACACCTCCACCCTAT
This sequence comes from Scyliorhinus torazame, assembly GCF_047496885.1. Lineage (NCBI taxonomy): Eukaryota > Metazoa > Chordata > Chondrichthyes > Carcharhiniformes > Scyliorhinidae > Scyliorhinus > Scyliorhinus torazame. The sequence continues at coordinate 116,461,827 of NC_092710.1, read as the reverse complement.
CCCCATAACCCAGTAAACCCCACCCAATACTAAGGGCAATTTTGGACACTAAGGACAATTTACCATGGCCAATCCACCTAACCTGCACATCTTTGGACTGTGGGAGGAAACCGGAGCACCCGGAGGAAACCCACGCACACACTGGGAGGGTGTGCAGACTCCGCACAGACAGAGACCCAAGCCGGAATCGAACCTGTGACCCTGGCGCTGTGAAGCAATTGTGCTATCCACAATGCTACCGTGCTGCCCAGATCTGGAAGTAGGAGAGGAAAAGGAACAGCGCCCACTCTGGAGATTAGATATGGGACTGTTGGCGGACGAGGGGGTATGTGTAAGGGTGAGGGGATGTATTGAAAGGTATCTAGAGATTAATGATGATGGAGAGGTCCAGGTGGGAGTGGTCTGGGAGGCGCTGAAGGCCGTGGTTAGAGGGGAGCTGATCTCCATAAGGGCCCATAAGGGGAAACTAGAGGGTAAAGAAAGGGAGAGATTGTTGAGGGAGATTGAGGGTGGATAGGCAATATGCGGAGGCTCCAGATGAAGGGCTATACAGGGAAAGACGGAGATTGCACATGGACATTGACTTGTTGACCATGGGTAGGGCGGAGGCACAATGGAGGAAGGCACAGGGAGTGCAGTATGAATATGGAGAGAAGGCGAGCCGGCTGCTGGCCCAACAACTTAGGAAGAGGGGGGCGGCGAGAGAGATCGGAGGGGTTAGAGACGAGGAGGGAAAGATGGAACGGGGAGCGGAGAGGGTGAACTGGGTGTTTAAGGTATTTTACGAGAGGCTATATAAGGCTCAACCCCTGGAAGGGAAAGAGGGAATGATGCGTTTCCTAGACCAGCTGGAGTTCCCGAAGGTTGAGGAACAGGAGATGACAGGACTGGGAGCGCAGATTGAGGTGGAGGAGGTGGTAAAAGGAATTGTGAACATGCAGGCAGGGAAGGCCCCGGGACCGGATGGGTTCCCGGCGGAGTTCTATAGGAAATACGTGGACCTGCTGGCCCCACTTCTGACGAGAACCTTTAATGAGGCTAGGGAAAGGGGGACACTACCCCCGACGATGTCGGAGGCGACGATATTGCTGATCCTGAAAAGAGACAAAGACCCGCTGCAGTGCGGGTCATACAGGCCTATTTCCCTCTTGAACGTAGATGCCAAGCTTTTGGCCAAGGTGATGGCGATGAGGATAGAGGACTGTGTCCCTGGGGTGGTGCATGTTGATCAAACGGGGTTTGTTAAAGGGAGGCAATCGAATGCTAATATACGGAGGCTGCTGGGGGTGATGATGATGCCCCCACCGGAGGGGGAGGCGGAGATAGTGGTGGCGATGGATGCAGAGAAAGCATTTGATAGAGTGGAGTGGGACTACCTGTGGGAAGTACTGAGGAGATTTGGATTTGGAGAGGGGTTCATTTGATGGGTTCAGCTCCTGTACAGGGCCCCGGTGGCAAGTGTGATTACAAATAGGCAACGATCTGACTACTTCCGACTATATAGGGGTACAAGACAGGGATGTCCCCTGTCCCCGTTACTGTTTGCGTTGGCAATTGAGCCACTGGCCATAGCGCTGAGGGGCTCTAGGAAGTGGAGGGGGGTACTTAGAGGAGGAGAAGAGCATCGGGTGTCATTATACGTGGATGATTTGTTGTTGTATGTCGTGGACCCAGTGGAGGGGATGCCTGAGATAATGCAGACACTCGGGGAGTTTGGAGAATTTTCAGGATATAAATTAAATATGGGGAAGAGTGAACTGTTTGTGATGCACCCCGGGGAACAGGGCAGGGGAATAGACGATTTACTGTTGAGGAGGGTAACAAGGGATTTCCGGTATTTAGGGATCCAGGTGGCCAGGAACTGGGGAACCTTGCATAAGCTTAACTTGGCACGACTGGTAGAGCAGATGGAAGAGGACTTTAGGAGGTGGGACATGGCGCCCCTGTCATTGGCGGGCAGGGTGCAGGCGGTTAAAATGGTGGTCCTTCCAAGGTTTCTTTTTGTGTTCCAGTGCCTCCCTGTACTGATTACAAAGGCCTTTTTTAAGAAGGTGGACAAGAGTATTATGAGCTTTGTGTGGGCTGGAAAGACCCCAAGAGTAAAGAGGGGGTTTGTGCAGCGCAGTAGGGACAGAGGGGGACTGGCACTGCCGAGTCTAAGTGATTATTATTGGGCCGCCAACGTGTCAATGATATGTAAGTGGATGAGGGAAGGGGAAGGAGCGGCGTGGAAAAGACTGGAGATGGCGTCCTGTAGGGGAACCAGTCTAAAAGCACTGGCGACGGCGCCGTTACCGTTCTCCCCGAAAAAATACACCACAAACCCAGTGGTGGTGGCAACTCTGAAAATTTGGGGGCAGTGGAGACGACATAAGGGAGTGACGGGTGCCTCAGTGTGGTCCCCGATAAGGAACAACCATAGGTTTGTCCCGGGAAGGATAGATGGGGGATTTAAATCTTGGCAGCGAGCAGGAATTGCGAAATTGAAGGACTTGTTCTTAGACGGGACGTTCGCGAGTCTGGGAGCACTGACAGAAAAATATGGGTTGCCATTTGGGAATGCATTTCGCTATATGCAAGTGAGGGCATTTGTGAGGCAACAGGTGAGGGAATTTCCACAGCTCCCGGCGCAAGAGATCCAGGACAGAGTGATTTCGGGGGCATGGGTGGGTGATGGCAGGGTGTCCGATATATATAGGGTAATGAGAGACTAGGGGGAGACGATGGTCGAGGAGCTGAAGGGAAAATGGGAGGAGGAGCTGGGGAAGAGATTGAGGAGGGGCTGTGGGCAGATGCCCTAAGTAGGGTAAACTCTTCATCCTCGTGTGCCAGGTTCAGCCTGGTACAATTCAAGGTTCTACACGGGGCGCATATGACTGGAGCAAGGCTGAGTAGATTTTTTGGAGTGGAGGATAGGTGCGGGAGATGCGCGGGAAGTCTGGCGAACCACACCCACATGTTTTGGTCATGTCCGGTATTGCATGGGTTTTTGGGTGGGTGTGGCAAAAGTGATTTCAAAGGTGGTGGGGGTCCAGGTCGAACCAGGCTGGGGGTTGGCTATATTTGGGGTTGCAGATGAGCCGGGAGTGCAGGAGGCGAGAGAGGCCGATGTTTTGGCCTTTGCGTCCCTAGTAGCCCGGCGAAGGATTCCACTTATGTGGAAAGAAGCTAAGCCCCCGGGTGTGGAGCCCTGGATCAATGACATGGCAGGGTTCATAAAATTGGAGCGGATAAAGTACGCACTAAGAGGTTCAGTTCAAGGGTTCACCAGGCGGTGGCAACCGTTCGTCGACTATCTCGCAGAGCGATAAGGGAAAAAGTTGTAAAATGGGAAATTTTTGTTTGATCGAAAAACTTTAATAAAATATATTTTTAAAAAAGAAATATGATTTAGAAGGTCTGATGGGAAAGATCAATGTTAAACGAGATCGAGGTAAACAAAGAATGATCTTTCTTAAGAGTCATTCAAACTGGATGAATATACCATCAACGAAGATGATGCACGCCTCCACAGCAAAATTAAAATGGGGTCCATGGCTGGCAGCACCTTGGGGCATGGTACCTAAGAAAGAGAGATACTTGCATTGGAGGAAGTTCAGTGAATGTTTGATTCCGAGGATGAAGGGATCATCTGATGAGGAAACCTTGAACATTTTGGGCAAGAATGAGAGCTGATCTTAATGAAGCATATAAGATTCTGAAAGGGTTTAGGAATGTAGATGCTGAGAAGATGTTTCCATCTGGGGGAATCTACAACTTGGGGGACACAATTTCAGAATAAGGAACCTGAGTGAAACTGGAGTCTATGGGAATCGGGGGGGAAACCTCGCTGGTTGCAGTCATACCTGGCACAAAGGAAAATGGTTGTTATTGGTGGTTGGAGGTCAATCATCCCAGCTGCAGGACATCACTGCAGGGGTTCCTCAGGATAGTTTCCTAACCCCAACCATCATCACACCATGTTTGGGGATCTGATTGAGGTATATAAGATGCTAAAAGAGATTGATAAAGTAAATGACCAAATGTTCCCACTTGTAATCTAGAATGAGAGGTCACAAATATAGGTTGAGAGACAGTGGGCGGGATTCTCCACTCCCGCGCCGAAGTGGCCGCACCGTCGTGAACGCTGTCGAGGTTCACGACGGCGCGAAACGGCCCCGATCCTGACCGATTCAGGCCCTGACAATGGGCCAGGATCGGGGCCGCGTCATCTACACGCGCCAGGCCTTGTCGCCCGCGTAAAGGCGGCGCCGCATAGATGACGCGGCCGGCGCCGCATAACGGGTGTCATCCGCGCATGCGTGGTTGCCGTCCTCTCTAAGTCCGCCCCGCAAGAAGATGTCTGACGGATCATGCGGGGCCGTGGAAGGAAGGAGGTCCTCCTTCAGAGAGGACGGCCCGACGATCGGTGGGCACCGATCGCGGGCCACCCCACATTTGAGGTACCCCCCGGTGCAGGATCCACCCTCGCTGCCCCGCAGGCCACCCCCCCCAGCGTTCACACACCGTTCACGACGGCAGCGACCAGGTGTGGACGGCGCCGGGGGGAACCCACCGTTTTGGCCTGGCCACTCGGCCCATCCAGGCTGAGAATAGCGGGGGTGCCGGAGAATCGCCATTTTGTGTGTCTCCGGCGATTCTCCGGCCTGTGGCCCGCGAAACTCGACCGGGCCGTTCCCGCTGCTTGGGAGAATCGCGGGAGGGCGTCGGACCGGCGCCCCGGGAAATTTTGGTGGCCCAGGCGATTCTCCCAACCGCCGTGGGAGTGGAGAATCTCGCCCAGTAGATTTAGAACTGAGATGAGAAGGAACTACTTCTCACAGAGGGTGGTGAATTTGTGGAACTCGCTGCCCCATAGTGCGGTGGCATCTGAGTCATTAAATGGTTTCAGAAGGAGATAGATATATTTCTGATAAAGAAACAGTTAAAGGGATATAGGGAACAGGTAGGGAGGTGCATTTGAGACCAGGAAGAGATCAACCATGATTTGATTGAATGACGGAGCAGGCTCAAAGGGCTGAATTGCCTACTTTTGCTCCTAATTCCTATGTTCTTGTGTTCCTTCCATCATAAGGTCAGAAGTGTGGATGTTCGCTGATGATTAATTAACATTCATTAACATTTGCAACTCCTCAGACACTGAAGCAGTCCATGTCCAAATGTAGCAAGACCTGGACAATATCCAGGCTTGGGCTGACAAGTGGCAAGTAACATTTGTGCCATACAAATGCCAGGCAATGACCATCTCCAACAAGAGAGGATCTAACCATCGCCCCTTGACATTCAGTGGCATTACCATCGCTGAATTCCCCATTACCAACAACATAGGGCTACCATTGACCATAAACTGAACTGGACTAGCCTCGTAAATACTGCGGCTACCAGAGCAGGTAGGAATCCTGCGAATAACTCACTTCTAGATTCCCCAAAGCCTGTCCACTATATACAAGGCACAGGTTAGGAATTTAATGGAATACTGTCCCCTTGCCTGGATGAGTGCAGCTGAACAACACTCAAGAAGTTTGACACCATCCAAGACAGAGCAGCCGGCTTGCATGCTATCGCCTCCACAAACATTCAATGACTCCACCACCGATGCATATTAGCAGCAGTGTGTACCAAAGTGCACTGCAGGAATTCACCATTCCTTCGTCTTCCAAATCCACAACCACTACCATCTAGAAGGACATGTGAAGCAGATACCAGGCTGGGAATGCCACCACCTGGAGGTTCTCCAAGTCACGCACCATCCTGACTTGAAAATATATTGCCGTTCATTCACTGTCGCTGGGTGAAAATTCTGAAATTCTCTCCCTAACAGCACTGTGGGAGTGCCTACGCCTTGGGGACTGCAGAAGTTCAAGAAGTTGGCTCACCACCTTCTCAAGGGAAACTAGGGATGGACAATAAATGCTGGTCTAGCCAATCACGCCGGCATCCCGTAAATGAATAAATAAAAAGAGGGGCCTCCCGTTTAAGATGGAGATGAGGGGAAATTCTTCTCTTGAGGGTTGTTAATTTCGGGAATTCTCTACCCCAGAGAGCAGTGGTGGCTGGATCATTAAATATATTCAAAGCTGTGCTGGAAATTTTTTCTACAAGGGAGTTGAGGAATTTAGGGGGCAGTCAGGAAAGTTGAGGCCACAATGAGATCAGCCATGATCTTATTGAATGATACAGCAGGCCCAAAGGGCAGCACGGCCTACTCCAGCTCCTATTACTTTTGGATTCTTAAATGGAGAATCCCTTCATCCAAGGTTTTCAGTCCCTAAAATAACCGTGTGCTTTGAAAATGTTCACTGCAAAGTTCACAGAATATATAAACCTATATAATACTTTGACAAATAGTATTTTAATTGAATTGCTAGCCACTACTTTGAATCAGTGCACCATGAGCATGCATTAATCTGGTTTTGATCTAATGTGGATGTATTTGTTCAGCATTCCACTGAATGCACTAATGCTATAATTGCTGGTATGTGCCACAGACTGGTGAAAGTGGATTCAGCTGAGCAGAGATTAATTTCCTGATTCATGAATTTAAATGACCACAATAGCAGCAAGGGTATAACTAACTTACCTTTAGTAGACAATCCAGTGTTCATGAATAGATAGAAATAGCAGCTATAATTTATTATTCCGGCCGCTAATGAATTTTTAAATAGTTGTCATATGGACCTTATCAGAGTAGCTTCTGAATTCACAATGTAAATATGGATTGAACAGTGAGCTGCACAGGTTTGCCGGCTCATCTATGCATGCAGAAATTGTGCAGTGTCTGTTATACAATGACCACTGATCCTATTTGAATTATTTGGCGTCAGTCCATGCATCTACCTCTTCTTTTTTAAGTTGGGAAACAAGTGCAACATTTTTAAACCATTACCTCAATAGCTAACTTCATAATGTATGGTCTAAAGGTGACTGGGCTATCCTACAATTATCTAGCTTGTTAGGTTCCTTTGTCTATTAAGTCAGTTTTTAAAATTAATTTGCTTTATTTCATTCAATCCATCTAATGTGCTTATTTTTTGGTTGATGCTTTTCTTAAAGGAAACAAACTTCAAAGTATATTGTTAGTGGATTGTGTGCTTGGTGATATTGAGGTTAATGAACACAAATTACAGCAATCAAAATAGCTCCCAGCACTTCCTGTGAATGGGGAATGCAATGGACAGACACAACACCGGATGACAAGCGTGAGTGTATAGCATAGGCAAAGGAATTAAGTTTCACATACCTATGTGTTGGTGTAAGATAGTTTGATCAGGCTGGAGCTCTTGTCTCTGGGAAACGGGAGACTCTGGGACAACCTCCGAGGTCTTCCAGATTGTGAAATGGTTTGATAAGGGAGGCATAGAGAATATATTTACACCTGCAGGTAGGAGCCATAAATATAAAATTACCATTAATTAACCTAATGGTGAATTCAGGAGAAACCTCTTTTCCCAGGGAGAGGTTAAAATGTGGAACTAGGTACTGCAGGCAATGGCCTAGGTGAATTGCATAGATGCATTGCAGAGGAAGTTAAATAAGAATGTAAGGGAGCAAGGAATAAAAGAATGTGCTGATAGGATGAGATGAAAAAGTGATGGAGAAGGTTTCTGCAGGTTATAAATGCAGCTGGGCTGTGTTTCTGTGCTATAAGTACTTTGTGGGAGCTTGAAAGAATAGCATTGATTGCTTTCTCTTTTTTTGCAATTTAGAAAAATTTGTTAGAAAAGCTGGCGAGATGTTTGTGTCATTGCTGCTGAAATTTGTATTTTCTGATGTAGGACTGAGAAACCTTGTACTCTGCCATTGGGCTCATAGAATTTGGGCTATGTCTGAAAACAAACTGCAGTGCTCAGCAGTAACACAAAAGGCTGGTGCATTTTAATCCCCCCGAGAGACACTGTCATAGGACTCTAATGAGGGATGAGCTGACCTTGTTTTCTAATTGGAATAACAGCTAGAGTTGTAAACCCCCATAATAACACAATTGAAAATGTAATGCTGATTAATGTAAGGACAATTCTTTAACAGTGCAAGAGGGTGCAGAATTTTTGTTATTTTTGGCACGTTGACCTGATCTCATTTATATAGTATGAGAAATGGCATATTTATTTTGTAATATTGAGCTTCAGCGGTGATACTGTTGGTCAGGACAAGGCATTTGAAGTTTACAGGTTAACCCTGCACATCTGAATGCCAGCAATGATTTTACAGTTGATTGCACTGGATAGTTAACATTTAAGTGTTTAAGCCATGGGAGGAGAAGAAATTGTGGCCATATTTTTAAAAAAAAATTCATTTAGCTGCAAGCTATGACAGAAATACAAACAAATTCTATTCCGAGTTGATGATGGCTTTCAGTACCTTCTTTGATCTCAACCAGATCGTTTTTGCCTGCTCTCCTTATTTATTGCCTACTCACTAAGTACATGGAATAAAAGTACAAAAAAGTTCTTCTTTGTTGATTGTACTTTTTCTCCCTCTCAAACTTCGGGCTGGATTCTCCATTATTGGGACTATCTCCCCACGCCGACGTAAAAACAGTAGAGCATGCGCACAGTGGTGGCCTCCAGCAGCCGTGCCGTGCTCCATGGTGAACTCGGACGGCGCAGCTGGACCCAAAAAAGAAACCCCCTCCTCCAACGGCCGCGCGCCCGACCCTCAACGCCCATAGAAGCATTTACCGGCCGCCTAGTATCTCCTCCCCCCTCCCCCCGCACTCCCCGGCCCTCCAATCGACAGGAAGCTGGCACACTGGCTACTAAGGGGAAGTGAGGAGGGGAGTAGTCTTTTCCCGTTAGCAGCATGCAGCTTGAGAACATTGAAGCTGCTTCCCCAGTGCTTGGGGATGAGGGACCCTTCAAGGGGATTGGGCTTACTCAGGGGCTGGAGCGTTCCAGGTCGGGGGAATTAAGAAAAAAAATCATTTTTTGAGATGTGGGTGTCGCTGGTTAGGCCAGCATTTATTGCCCATCCCTAGTTGCCCTTCAGTAGGTGGTGGTGGTGAGCTGCCTTCTTGAACCGCTGCAGTCCCTGAGGTGTAGGTACTCCCATAGTGCTGTTAGGGAGGGAGTTTCAGGATTTTGACCCAGTGGCAGTGGTTTCAAATTGGCAGGCAGTTGCTAGTGGGGTACCACAGGGATCGGTGCTGAGACCCCAGCTATTCACAATATATATTAATTTGGATGAGGGAACAAAATGTAACATCTCCAAGTTTGCAGATGATACCAAGTTAGGCGGGAGGGTGAATTGTGACGAGGATGCAGGGATCCTACAGCATGATCTGGACAGGTTGGGCGAGTGGGCAAATCAATGGCAGATGCAGTATAATTAGGATAAGTGTGAGGTTATTCACTTGGAAGCAAAAATAGGAAGGCAGATTACTACCTGAATGGTTGAAAGTTGGGAGAGGGGAGTGTGCAGCGGGACCTGGGTGTCCTTGTGCACCAGTTGCTGAATGTACGCATGCAGGTGCAGCAGGTGGTAAAGAAGGCTAATGGTATGTTGGCCTTCATTGCAAGAGGTTTCGAGTATAGAAGCAGAGATGTGTTGCTGCAATTGTACAGGGCCTTGGTGAGGCCACACTTGGAGTATTGTGTGCAGTTTTGATCTCCTTCTCTGAGGAAGGATGTTCTTGCTCTCGAGGGAGTGCAGCGAAGGTTTACCAGACTGATTCCAGGGATGGCGGGACTGTCATATGAGGAGAGGTTGTCTAGGTTGGGATTGTTCTCGCTGGAGTTCAGAAGAATGAGGGGGGATCTCATAGAGACTTATAAAATTCTAAGAGGACTAGACAGGGTAGATACAGGGAAGATGTTACCAATGATGGGTGTGTCCAGAACCAGGGGTCACAGTCTGAGGATTCAAGGTAAACCATTTCGGACTGATATAAGGAGACATTTCTTCACCCAAAGAGAGGTGAGCCTGTGGAATTCATTACCACAGGAAGTAGTTGATGCTAAAACTTTGAATATATTCAAGAGGCGGCTAGGGGAGAATGGGATCAAAGGCTATGGGGGGAAAGCTGGATTAGGCTATTGAGTTAGATGCTGAGCCATGATCGTGATGAATGGCGGAGCAGGTTTGAAGAGCCAAAAGGCCTCCTCCTGCTCCTATCTTCTATGTATCTATGAAGGAATGGCGATATATTTCCAAGTCAGGGTGGTGAGTGACTTGGAGGGGATCCTGCAGGTAGTGGGGTTCCCAGATATCTGTGCTCTTGTCCTTCTAGATGGTAGTGGTCGTGGATTTGGAAGGTGCTGTCTAAGGAATCTTGGCGAGTTGCTGCAGTGCATCTTGTAAGTGGTACGCACAGCTGCAACTATTCATGGAGAATGTTTGTGGAAGGGGGAGCTATCAAGGTGCAACTTTGTCCTGGATGTTGAGTTTCTTCTTATTGGAGCTGCACTCATCCAGGCAAGTGGAGAGTATTCCATTACACTCCTGACATGCGCCTTGTAGATGGTGGACAGGCTTTTGGGGGGAGTGGGGGTGGGTGGCAGGAGGTGAGTTAATTGTAGGATTCTTAGCCTTTGACCTGCCCTGGTAGACACAGCATTAATATGGCTTGTCCAGTTTCTGATCAATGGCAACCCCCATGATGTTGATGGTGGGGATTCTGCAATTGAATGCCATTGAATGTCAAGGGACGGTGGGTAGGTCCTCTCTTGTAGGAGATGGTTATTGCCTAGCACTTGTATGGTGTGAATATAACTTGCCACTTGTCAGCCCAAGCCTGAATATTGTTCAGATCTTTCTGCATTTGGACATAGACTGCTGCATTATCTGAGGAGTCATGAATGGTGTTGAACGCGACCCAGTCATCTGCAAACATCCCCACTTCTGACCTTATGATGAAAGGGATGTCATTGATGAAGCAGCTTGAAGATAGTTGGGCCTAGCACACTAACCTGAGGAACTCTAGGAGTGTCAGCACCGTCGAGGCAGCTGCCAATTATCAAACACTAAAGAGCAGGGCTTCACCACTGGGAATCCTCTCGCGGCCAAAGGGTAGGTGGCTGGATAAGTGGGGGCAGCTGAGCACATCCTCCCTACCTAATGTTGCTGGCAGAGATCTAGGGGCTCCTGATGTGGCCAGGGGTGAGTGTGCAGAGCAGTGTTTGCCAACTGCTCATGGATGGCACTCTTGAGAGAAGGCATGACGGTCATGGTAAGAGTTGGGGAGGCTTGGGGGACTTTGGAGTCCCGGGATGGAAGCCCTAACTGATTGTTTCTCGTCTTCTCCAATTCCTTCCAGAAAAATAATGCTTGCTGGTGTAGATCCCGTGGAGGATGCCCTTTCTGTGCTTGAGGCAGCCGAGGCAGACAGACGCCATAGAAGGCAGCAACGTCAACGCAGGCTGAAGGCAGCACCACATTTGCATGGGACGCTGCACACCCTGGAGACCCGGCTGCCCATCAGCTGAGGAGGGAACCAGAAGGGGAGTCCAGCGGCATTGTACAGGCATCGTTGGTCCTGCCATGAGCTGACGGACAGCATATTTCGTAGAAGACGCATTCTCAACAGGGAGACAGTGCAGCACCTGTGCCACATCCTTGTGGATGTGGCACCCTGTGGAAGAGGAGAACACCCGCTCCCGGTGCCCATGAAGGTCACTGCAGCCCTAAACCTCTGTCACTGGGTCATTTCAGAGCTCGAGCGGGGACCTGTTTGGCGTATTGCAGTCATCATCCCACAGATGCATCCAGGAGGTGATGGATGCTCTGTATGCTCAAGCATCAGAGTATATCAACCTCGACCTGGACCAAGCCCAAGATTCCCAGGCTGCAGGATTTGCCACCATGCCAGGATGCCCCAGGTCCAGGGGGGTGATCGATGTCACGCGTGTCACCCTGAGCGTACTGGGGCATCAGGGAGTGCCTCATTTTACCAGGAAGGGTTGTCTCCCTGAATGTTCACAATGTGTGCGACCACCACCTCAGAATCATGCACATGTGTGGACTGCTACCCTGGAAGTGTGCATGACAGCTACGTCCTGGAGCACCCGGGAGATACCCGGTGTCTTTGAAGACTACCCCAGGATGACGGGTAGGCTCATGGGGGAAGTGGATTACCCGTTGAGGTCATAGCTGATGGCACCGGTGCAGAGACCTGAGATGGAGCCCCTTTACATTGAGGCCCACACTGTCATTGAGCAGTACACAGACTGTTCAAGATGTGGTTCTGATGCCTTCGTTGCTCTCGCGGTGTAATTCAGTACACCACTCAGAGGGTCTCCTGCTTTGTGGTGGTCTGCAGTGTCCTCCACAATCTGACACAGCAGCGGGCGACATGCTGGAGGAGACGGTGGACTGATGAGGAAGCGGACCAGGATGGGCTGGAGGACGAGGCCGAAGAAGAGCCAGAGGATGGAGAACAAGGTGCGGCGAGGCTCTGACATGCAAGGAGGACCAGGAAGGTCCTCATCGCTACCGATTCTCGTAGCTCAAGGCAGTGTCTGTCAGCTCAGCCCACCCTCACTCCCATACCTGACCTCCCTTGTTGCCCCCTCTGTTTAACAACACTCCAGGGTGATGGGCCTGTGCTGGCACTGTCATCAGGTCACCATACCAGGCAGAAGAGTGATGAACAGCCACTGTGAGGAAAGCTCTGGAGCTCCTCAGAATCTGATTAAAGTCTGATTCCTGTGTTTCTGCTGGCAGCGCATTCACACCCACCCCCTGAAAGGAGTCTGCATCAGGGGCTTTTGATCTTGGCCCAGGGTGCATATCAAAGATGGAGGCAGCCTGCTGCTTTCCCTGGCTATGGACGTTGATGCTCTTGGCAGAGGGCCTGGAGCCGGAGGGACCTTGCCGACTTACAGGTTGTCACAGGCATCGCTATGTCAACCTGTTCTGCCCACTGCCTGTGAGATGCACCGTTGTCAGGTGAGGGGGTGGTATTCAGAAGAACTGGAGAGCGCCGTAGTCTCCTTGGTGGCAGTTCCCGGATTGACCTGTTGCGAGTCCTCCTCCCTGATGGTACCTGTAGGACCCTGGGGCTCTCCATGGGATGGAGAGACAGCCGCAGGGAATCATCTGGCTCCTGGAACGTGGGCACCTTGGCACTGCCACCCTCACAGCCAAGGTGCTCAAATGGCACTGCCAAACCAGCAGGAGCACTGCCTGAGTGCCAGGGTGGCATTGCCAAGGGTCAGGGGTGAAGGGAGCCATGCCCATGAAATGAGGGTGGAGCGGGGGGCCGGGGGGGAGGGGGGGGGGGTGTTCAGGGCAAGTAAGTAGGGGCCTCTGGGAGGTTGGGGAGTGATGGATAAGGGTCCTAGAAGGGAGGGAGTGCTGTAAGGGGGCCTGAAGTGGGGGAGGGGATCCCCAGGGACCCCATAGGGGGGTGGGGTGGGGATGGGGGGGATTCAGAAGAACTGGAGAGCGCTGTAGTCTCCTTGGTGGCAGGTCCCGGATTGACCAGCTGCATGTCCTCCTCCCTGATGGTACCTGTAGGACTCTGGGGCTCTCCATGGGATGGAGAGACAGCCGCAGGGAATCATCTGGCTCCTCCAGCCCTGGAGGCTCTCCACTGTCTGCACCATGGTGTTGATGCCTTCAGCCATGGTCCTCCGTGACTGGGCCACTGCCAGTGACATATCACTCTCCCTGGAACGTGGGCACCTTGGCACTGCCACCCTCACACTGCCAAGGTGCTCGAATGGCACTGCCAAGCCTGCAGGAGCACTGCCTGAGTGCCAGGGTGGCAGTACAAGGGTGCTGAGTGTCAGGGTGGCATTGCCAAGGGTCAGGGGCGAAGGGAGCCATGCCCATTAAATGAGGGTGGAGGGGGGGGGGGGGGGGAGGGAGGTGTTCTGGGCAAGTAAGTAGGGGCCTCTGGGAGGTTGGGGAGTGATGGGTAAGGGTCCTAGAAGGGAGGGAGTGCTGTAAGGGGGCCTGAAGTGGGGGAGGGGGGATCCCCAGGGACCCCATAGCGGGGTATCCTCACTTGGGGGTGTGTGGGATGGTGTCCATGTGTATGGGGTGGGTGTGTGTGTGGGGGGGGGGGGGGGGGGGGTGGGGGGGGGGTGGACAAGCTCACTTAGAGATCGGAGCGCCCTTTCAAAATGGTGGCCTGGGAGTTCAGCTCCCAGTGCTAAAGAAAATTCCAAGTGTGGCCAAACCGGTGAGAAACTCCCCCGGGCCCAAAGAAGTGACTTAGTGTCATTGAATAGTGGTGGAAAACTCCCTGAAATACCTGCCACAAATTAACTTAGAAATATTTTGGGAAAATCGCGCCTATATCAGTTGAACTGTTCTGAGGCTGTGATTTGTAGTTATTTTGTTATTATGGATATAGAGAGAAGATGGGGAAATGGAGTTGGAGGTCAGCCTTGTGCAAGAGAAGATGAGAGTCATATCATTCTGAACGAGTTGTAATTTGTGAAAATGAGGAGATGATTTAGAGTAGTCAAGCCTGCCTGATCAGTTTGGGAATATTTTACAGAAGGAACCATACTGTTTGGTTTTGTGGAATTTCTGCTGGTAACATGAGAGCTGCTTGAACTCTTGGATCTTTTGGGCGGGTTGGGAATGAAGTAGGGTGGAGTCTTGGAGATATGGTTAGTTAGATAAAGTAGGATATCAGTGAAATATGGGGATAGTTGTGTTTGGTTCCTTTTGTGAATGTAGAAGCTTACTCTTTGCTACCAGGTACTTAATGGCAGAGCCCCCCTTTGGAGTGGAAGTGCAAGGAAGCTGAGGCCATTACTGCACTCTGAAACTAGGGTTGGAGAGCAGAACTTCAATTGAAATACCCATGCTCAAACTCTTTCTTAACTTTGTCCCTCTACAACTTCGTCCAACCTCCCAAGATCTGTGCGAAGCTCCAATTTTGGCCTTTTGCACATCTCTGATATTAATTGCTCCAGCATTGTGCCTTCAGCTGCTTGGACCTCAAGATCTGGAATTTCTCCATAAACCTTTCTTCCCTCCAATCTCTCTCTTTCCCCCTTTAATTCATTCATTAACTCTACCTCTTTGACCCAGCTCTTGTCCTGTCCTAATAGCTCCTGAATTGGTTTGGTATGAAACTTAGATAATGTGCTGGTGAAGTGCCTTAGGACGCTTTGCTCTTCAAAAGGTGAAATAAACGCAAGTTGTTCATGACTTTTCATAGTCATAGCCCTGTTTTTAAAAAAACCATTGGCATTGATGAATATGCATTCACTTTCCCCTGGTTTCCTCATCAGGTTGCCTTTTGACATGTTTTTAAACTTGATCTCTAAGTCTTGACATCTGTTCCTCAAATTATTTGAACTTCGAATGTGCCTGTGAAATTAATTAGTTGAAATTTCAATAGGTAACAGTTAAAAGGGGAAACATCTGTTTTGGCAGTAGAATTGCTGGCGCATTACATACCCATTGTAAATTTTTTTAAAAAAAATTTCAATAACGACTTTGCAAGGTGGCTTAGTACATCAAATAGAAAAATACAACATTTTGATGTAATCTTACAGGTTTCCTTTCCTTGCAGGTCTTTTGCAATTGGTGCTGCCACACATCTTGTGGTCATGAGGGTGGAATGATTTGTGCCACCAATTTCGCTATGACTGAGACCAACTGCTTCGGCATCAGGCAGTAGGACGTGAAATTTGAGCAGCGCAAGTGTGATTTTGGATCTTCATCAACTGGGTAAGACCCTGTAAGTAGTTGAAATGATTGGAAATGTCATCTGGAATACTAGATCCAATTCACCAACATTGCTTATGCTTGTAGTTTGGAGAGAAAAGTTCCCAGAAATATAATTTGAAATGTCTTACTTCACCTTTTACATAAGATATATGCACTAATGATCATTGACCTTTAATTCCTCTCTGTCAAGTGAATTCAGCAATATCTCAGGAGTCATCTGAATTCAGTTTGTTCACGTTTTCCTCTACCGAACCAAAAATAGGAAGTTCTTAACATTTGCACTCACTGGAACAAATAAGTTGAACCATTTACTATAATAGTGAGCCATTGTAATTGTTTCACAATAATCACCAGGAATAAATTCAAACGGTGCAGTGCAACCCCTTTTTAGTTGACGAGTAGGTTGAAATGGTGCGATGTGAATAATTGAGGTCTTGCTCTGTCTGCAAATATCACATTCAATATCCTTCACATAAGTACCTATTCCAGGCTTTTGATAGACATCAATAATAATGAATTGTATATATACGCCACCTTTTAACATGATAAAACGTCCCAAATCACTTCACTGATGTGAAAATAGGACCCCTCTATCAACTTTACTTGGGAATCAATCCAATTCCTGGTGTACATAGCACAAACCTACCCCCAATTTATGGCGGCAAAGCGTAAAGAAATGATTCGGGATAAAATTAATGTTCACTTAGAAAATCGTGACTGTAGGACGTCCGGTGGCGGTCATGAGGTCGCATATCTGGCAGCTCCCGCTCATGGTGGTCTTTTTGTGGCCTTTACGCCGGTCTGTCACAGGAATTTTGTAGGAAAAAAGTACAGAAGTGAGAGCGGAAAAGAGTGACCCCTAGTTTATGAAGTTGTGTCCAGAAGTGCCCGGGAAAAAGCGAACCAGGTGGCTGTGGCGAGTGAGGAGTGGACAACTCACGCGGAGATGGCAGTCGGACAGGGTCTGTCCCCATCGGCTCAGTGGTTGATGGACCAGTTGGTTAGCTTCCTAAATGAGAAGTTCACCCAACAGCGGAAGGAAAGTGCAGAGGGCCTGGCCCGGGCAGTGGACTAGATCAAGGCGGTGGTTGACAGCATGGAGATGGAACTGGCAGCCCATTGACAGGCGATCAGGCGATCCAGAGGTTGGAGGAGCAGGCGAGGGAGCAGGAGGACCAGTCATGGCAGCAGAGATTGGGCTGATGCGTGACCAGCAGAAGCGACTGCTGGAGAAAGTGGAGGACCTGGAGAACCGTTCTCGGAGGCAGAACATTCGGATCGTGGGTCTGCCGGAGAGAATCGAAGGATTGGATGCGGGTCCGTGTGTTGGGAAGATACTGGAGAAGCTGCCCGGGGAAGGTGCGTTTAACCGGCCTTTGGAGGTGGATCGGGCTCATAGGGCACTGATGCGCAAGCCCCAGGGGGGTGAGCCACTGAGGCTGATGGTGGGACGATTGCATCGATTCCTGGACATGGAACGCATCATGAGGTGGACCAGGCAGACGAGGCAATGCACTTGGGAAGACGTCGAGATTAGGGTGTGCCAAAACCTGGGAGCAGAGCTCGCGAAGAGAAGGGCAAGTTTTAATAGGATCAAGTCGGCCCTGTACAAGAAGGGTGTAAAGTTCAGACTACTATACCTGGCTCACCTATGGGGGCCGGGAGTTGTACTTTGGCTCGGTGGAGGAGGCAGCGGACTTCATGAAAGAGAATGGACTGGCAGGAGAAGGATTGAACTTTGATTGAGGAGAACTGAACTATGTTGTGAAAAACTTCTGGATTTATGTTGTTTGGATTTCTTTCGCTTTTTTCCGTTCTTTGGTTCTGTTTAGGGTTAGGTCGACATACAGTGCTTTGGTAAGGGGTGAGTGGTCCTTGTGTCCTTGTGGTCACTGTGTTCGGTCCTTGGGAGGGATTGCCAGGCTAGCTGGGTGGGCTGGTTAACACCCGCCCTGTTTGCACTAAAAGCTTGGGGGGGTGGGGGGGTGGAGGGAAGAGGGGGGGGGGGGGGTGGGTGGAGGGAAGAGAGGGGGGGGGGGGGAGAGAGAGAGCGAATCAGTGGTGAGTAGGATGCTAGGCACCATGGGCAGGATTGCTGGGCGGACTGGTTTACAGGGGGTGAGCTGAAGATCGATTGGGGGGGGGGATTATACTGCTGATGGGGAGGGGACTTTCAAAGTGGAGGACGAGGAGGGTTGATAACGGTAGCTGCCGAGGGCAGGCCAGGAGAGGTGCGGGACATGGGTCGTGGCCTAGGAGAGGTTATGGTTGATCGGCAGGGGAGGGAGGCTGGTCATGGGGAACGTTCGGGTACTAAATGGGACAGTCGAAAGGGCCCATGTGTTCGCGCACTTGAGGCAACTGAAGGCGGACGTAGTTATGTTGCAGGAGGCGCATCTGAAGGTGGGGGACCAGATTAGGTTAAGGAAGGGATGGGTTGGACAGGTGTTCCATTTGGGGTTAGATTTTAAAACGAGAGGGTGGCAATCTTGGTTAATAAGCGGGTGGCATTCGAGGTGGGGAATATAGAAGCGGACCTGGGGGATAGATTTGTTATGGTTAGTGGGAAGCTAGAGGGGATGGCCGTGGTATTGGTAAATATATATGCCCCGAACTGGGATGACGTTGAGTTTGTTAGACAGGTACTGGGGAAGATCCAAGACCTAGATTCACATTGACTGATTATGGGGGGAGATTTCAACACGGTCCTGGAGCCAAGGCCGGACCGGTTGAGTTTCTAGTTCTGGGAAGGTATCAGCTGTGGCAAAGGAGCTTCGGGGGTTCATGAAGCGCATTGGGGGGGGGGGGGGGGGGGGGGGCGGTTAGATCCATGGAGATTTGGGAGGCCAAGTTGTAAGGCGTTTTCATTCTACTTCCACGTGCATAAGATGTATTCCCGGATAGACTTCTTTGTGTTGGCCAAAACGCTGCTGGCTGAGGTGGTAGATGCTGAATATTCAGCAATAGTGGTGTCAGACCAGGCCCCGCACTGGGTGGACTTGCAAGTTAACAAGGAAAGGCTCAGCGCCCGCATGGAGGATGGATGTGGGGCTGTTAGCGGAGGAGAAGGTATGTGAGCGGGTAAGGGAGACCATTCGGGGATATATAGGGATCAATGACACTGATGAGGTTTCAGCGGGGGTGGTTTGGGAGGTGGTTATTAGGGGGGAATTCATCTCATTTCGGAGATAATGAGAAGGCTGTGCGGGTGGAGTTGGACAGACTGGTAGGTGAAATCTTACAGGAGGTAACCGGAGTCTCTGGATGGTAGGCTTTTGAAGGAGCATCAGAGACTGCAGCTGGATTTTGGGCTCCTGTCCACCGGTAAGGCGGACGGACAGCTGAGAAGGGTAAAAGGGGCGGTATATGAATATGGGGAAAAAACCACCAGGATGCTGGCGCACCAGCTGAGGAAACCGAAGGCGGCGAGAGAGATTGGGAAAGTGAGAGATACAGGGGGAAGGTGGTTTTGGATCCGGCGGGGGTGAATGATGTGTTTTGGGAGTTTTACTGTAAATTGTATAAATCGTAACCCCCAGCCGGGGAGGAGGGTATGAAGCGATTTCTGGGAGGGCTGGAGTTCCTGAGGATAGATGAGGAGTTGGTGAAGGATTTGGGAGCCCCAATTGGGCTTGGGGAGGTTATCGACAGGTGGGGGCGATGCAATCGGGTAAAGCCCCGGGACCAGACGGATACCTGGTTGAGTTTTATAAAAAGTTTTCTGGGCTGTTGGGCCGCTCCTGGTAAAGGCTTTTAATGAGTCAAAAGAGCTGGGAGTGCTCCCCCAACGTTTTCGCAGGCACCGATTTCCCTTATTTTGAAGCGAGTAAGGATCCGGAGAGCTGTGGCTTGTATAGGCCAATCTCCCTGTTAAATATGGATGTGAAATTACTGGCAAAGATCTTGGCCACACACACAGATGATTGTGTTCTGGGGATAATAGGGAAGACCAGACAGAATTTGTTAAGAGACGACACCTGACGTCCAACATTAGGCGATTAGGCAGCTCCTAAATGTAATAATGATGCCTGCAGATGGGCGCGAGGTCGAGGTGGTGGTGGCCATGGATGCAGAAAAGGCCTTTGATCGAGTGGAGTGGAAGTACTTGTGGGAAGGTTTGGGTTTGGGCAGGGATTTATGGATTGGGTCCGGTTGGTATATCAGGCACCAGTGGCGAATGTAAGATCAAACCAAGTTCGATCAGAATATTTTAGTTTGTGCTGGGGGACGAGACAGAGGTGTCCACTCTACTACTGTTTGCCCTGGCCATTGAGCCTTTGGCAATGGTGCTGAGAGCATCGAACATTTGGTGGGGGATAGTGAGAGGGGGGATGGAACATAGGGTCTCGCTCTATGCGGATGATTTGCTCCTTTTATATAACAGACCCGTTGGAGGGAATTGCAGGAATTATGGGGATACTGGAGGAATTTGGTCGGTTCTCAGGTTACAAACCGAATATGGGCAAGAGTGAGGTTTTTGCGATCCAAGCAAGGGGGCAGGAGAGGAGACTGAGGGAGATGCCGTTCAAAGTGGTGGGAGGGAGTTTTAGGTACTTCGGGATTTAAGTGGCTTCATAAACCAAATTTGGGCAGGTTGATTGAGCAAATGAAAGGGGACTAATGTAGGTTGACATGCTCCCACTGTCACTGGCGGGGAGGGTACAGATTGTGAAAATGACAGTCCTCCAAGATTGCTGTTCGTGTTTCGGTGTCTTCCAATCTTCTTCCCCAAAGCATTTTTTAGGAAGATGAAATGCGGCGATCTCGGGTTTTATATGGGCCGGGAGAGCCCCGAGGGTGAAGAAGGTCCTTCTTGAATGGGGGCGTGGGGAGTGGGGGGGAGCTTGGCTCTTCAGAACTTTATTAATTACTACTGGGCGGCTAATATATCGATGGTTAGGAAGTGGGTAGTGGGGGAAAGGTCGGTGTGGAAGCGAGTGGAGGCGGCATCTTCCAAGGGCACGAGTCTGAAGGCTTTGTTAACGCACGTTCTCGCCGACTCGGTACTCCACAAGCCCAGTGGTAGTGGCAGCCCTAAGAGTGTGGGGGCAATGGAGCAGCACATGAGACTGGAGAGGGGGTCGTGTGGTCACCGATTTGTCATAACCACCGGTTTGCTCCAGGTGCGGGGGTGTGTGTGTGTGTTGAGGAGGGTTTCCCTAGCCTGGAAGATCTAGAGGAGGAGTTTGAGTTACCGGGTGGGAATGTGCTCCGGTACCTGCGGTACGGGTTTTTGTCCAGAGGCAGGTCCCGAGCTTTCCTCGCTTCCCACTAAGGGGGACTACAGGATAAGTGTTGTCTAACACGGGGGTTGGGGAGGGAAGGTCTCCGAAATATACAAGGAACTGATTGGGTGGGTAGGAGTCAATTGGGACGTGAAGAGGGAGGAAGAGCTGGGAGGGGAGTTGGAAGTCGGGTTATGGGAGAAGGCCCTGAGGAGAGCTAATGCATCCTCGTTGTGTGTCAGGCTTAGCCTGATCCAGTTCAAGGTGGTCCACAGGGCTCATATGACTGTGGCCTGGATAAGTAGTTTTTTTTGAGGAGGAGGACCGGTGTGGGGGAAGTCCTGCGAATCATGTACAAATGTTTTCGGCATGTACAAGGCTGAGGGGATTCTGGCAGGGATTTTCAGATGTCATGTCAGAGGTCCTGGAAGGTAGGGTGACTCAGAGTCCAGAGATGGCAATATTTGGAGTGTCAGAAGATCCGGGAGCCAAGGGTGGGAGATAGGCCGACGTTTTGGCCTTTGCCTTCCTGGTGGCCCGGAGACGGATTTTGCTGGGTGGGGAGACTCGGAGCCTCCAAAGTCGGGGTTTGGGTCGGGGGCAGGGTGGCAGGGTTTCTTAGGCTAGTGAAAATTAAGTTCGTCTTCAGGGGTTCAGTACAACCCGCTCATCGACTTCCTCGAGGTAAATTGGCCATCAGCGGGGCGGGTATTGTGGGTTTTTTGCGTGTGTTGAATCTCTGTGGTTTAAAACGTCAAAATTATAAATGCCTCAATAAATAATACTTTCTGAAAAAACAAAATCATGACTGTAACGAGTCTATATCACTTGTCATTTATCAAGGCAAATAATATCTGGCAAACTTACTTTCATTGTCAGTGAAACAATGAAGATAGTTGCTAAAGATAGTGCCATTGATAGATGTTTTCCCTTTTTTATACTTTCACGGGATGTTGGTGTCGCTGACGAGGCCATCATTTATTTCCCAATTCTTTTTTCTTTAAAAAAATAGATTTAGAGTACCCAATTCTTTTTTTCCCAATTAAGGGACAGTTTATCATGTCAATCTACCTAGTCTACACATCTTTGAGTTTGTGGGGGGTGAGACCCAAGCAGACACAGGGAGAATGTGCAAACCCCACATGGACAGTGACCCGGGGCCGGGATCGAACCCAGGCCCTCGGCGCCTTGAGGCAGCAGTGCTAAACACCGCCCATTCCGCCAGCCCGTTTGACGACGTTAGAAAGTGCTGTTCTGATGTTGCCATTGAATAACATGCAGTTTTGGAACTCACTGCAGCTGAAGCAGCACCCTTCCAGGATGACCATTATTTGGTTCGCTAAGTATCGGACGTGCCCTGGGCAAGGGACAACTACTCGGGGACTTCCAGGGAATTATACGATCCTCAACACTGAGTTTGCCTTCCTTAGTCATATAGGGTTTAATTTCTTCTGGGGGTTGCCCTCAGAATCCATCATTCAGGATCTTATGTATTTTAGTTTAGACAGTGTTGGATTTCTTTGCATGGTGCGGGCCAGTAGTGACTGTGGCTTCTTCCCTGAACAGCTCACGTTTTTGCCTGTCCCTATAACTTTGTCTTGACTGTGACCTTTGGCAGTGCTTGCAAGATTTAGATTTATTGTCATGTGTACCGAGGTACAGTGAAAATTGTTGTTCTGCGTACAGTCCAGGCAGATCGTTCCATACACAAATACATAGAGCATACTATAAATACACAATGTAAATATATAAACATATCTGGTGCAGCATATGGGATATAGTGCTACAACTGTAGAGAAGATGTGTAGGAAGATCAGTTCAGTCCATAAGTATAGACAGAGTCAATGGATGAGAGGCAGTTTCACATGTTGGAGCAGCATCATGGGCAGCACGGTAGCACAAGGGGCTAGCACTGTGGCTTCACAGCGTCAGGGTCCCAGGTTCGATTCCCCGCTGGGTCACTGTGTGGAGTCTGCACGTTCTCCCTGTGTCTGCGTGGGTTTCCTCCCGGTGCTCCGGTTTTGTCTCACAGTCCAAAGTTGTGCAGGTTAGGTGGAATGGCCATGATAAATTGCCCTTCGTGACCAAAAGGTTTAGGAGGGTATATTGGGTGCACCAGGACAGATTGTTGGTGAGGTTTACACCTAGGAATATGAAGCTGCTAACCATCTCCACCTCAGCACCATTGATACAGATAGGAGTGTGTGAGACACTTTGCTTTCTGAAGTCAGTGACCAGCTCCTTAGTTTTGCTGACATTGAAGGAGAGATTGTTGTCATTGCACTATGCCACTAGGTTCTTTATCTCCCTCCTGTATTCTGACTCGTCATTGTTTGAGATCTGACCCACTACAGTCGTGTCATCAGTAAACTGGCAGATGGAGTTAGAGCCGAATTTTGCCACACAGTCGTGTATGTATAAGGAGCATAGTAGGGGGCTAG